>NC_140512.1:2859297-4136797 GCF_964339955.1 Pipistrellus hanaki
GACTTGCGCCCTTGGGGATGCGTTACCTGTTCCATACCTTGAACCGTGTCTGCAGAGCCCGTGAACAGAAATGACAGCACGTGGTCAGCACTGTGTGAGTCCTCCTCGGCAGTTGTGATCTCTCTGAATGCCAAGTTGGCATTTGGGGTGTAGATGTGGGACTCACCGTGCATTTTCAAACACAGGTTTCCTTATTCACTAGGGACTTTTAAATACTAGTCAGCTCAGTTGCCTGAAGTGTAAGTGTTTGGATGTGCTACAAGAGGGGAATTGCACAGCTTTTGCTGCGCAGGCGCAGGTCCAGGGAGAAGGTGGAGCTGACCGAGACAGAGGCGTGACTGTCACGGGTGTCCATGCCTCCGTCTCCTGCTCAGTGGCCTGGGGTGGCTTGGGCGCAGCTGAGAGCCGCGGGCTAGGTCGCCCCCCTCTGCTCTGGGTCTTCCCACACTGTTTCTGTGACTCAGTAAACCCTTCACATCTCTGGATCTCTGTGTTCCTGTCTGTGAAATGCATGTGTGGAACTAAGCTGGTCCTACTAGGGTGTATGTTCTCTGTGCTAAAACGTGAACGGAGGTGATAGATGTGTATGGACACAGCATCGCCTCGGTGGCCTCTCTGGTTCTCTGTCTTCTTCCCTGCAGGCAGAGAGGACTGTTTTTGGAGGGAGAGCGGCTCCTGCACACACACACACACACACACACACACACACACACACACACACACACACCAGCTTTCAGAGCCTCCCGAGGGTGCTGAGAGCCAGGGCCCGGGGCGTTCTGCTGAGTCACAGAGATGGCTGTGATGGCTGCCGTCCAGAGGCTTCTCAGCGTGACCCGTGCTGGCCGCAGCAACCTTCTAGCTGATGCTTCTGTGATGTGATCCGGGGGCTCCGTTTCCCGGAGGTAACAGCATTCATTAGGTTGTGCCGAGGCAGATAATGATTCTGTTAGCAATTTCCTCCGTGGAAAGTGTTTTCTCAGTAATTCAGTTTGAAGAACAAATCGTTTGTACAAATAAAATCCAGAGGAACTCACCTGAGTGTGCTGTTAAGGGAAGAAAGGTGGCTGTTGACTTCTGGAACAGTATCTCGGAGCCTCAGGGTGAATATCACACTGATCGGATGTCTTTGGGGGAAAGCTTGCTGCCAGCTACAGAACCCCCCCCCCCCCCTCTCTCTCTCTCTCTCTCTCTCACACACACACACACACACACACACACACACACAGTCTTGTAGCAAAGGGACCATGTGGAGTCAGACCTGCTGCTCCTTCTCGCATTAGTGAGTGAGGATGTGAAGTGCCTCGGTTTCCTTGTCTGTGAAACCAGAGTCCTCTTGCTCCGTGAGCGCGTGTCTTCAGTCCTGAGGGCAGCGAGGCCCGGAGCATCCGCTACAGGATCTGGTATACAGTGGCGTTCAGCACATACCAGCAGCGCTTCTTTTCCAGCCGGGGTGCTGGAAGGTTCTGAGGACTGCTGAGTTATCACAGACAACGGGAGGTCTGTTCAGTGAGCTTTTCCTGGTGGGCGTACGAATGATTTACTCTGATCATTAGCTCCAGGTTAGATGGATCACGTTAGATGCGTTAAGGTTTTGTCGTCGTTGTTAATCCTCACCTGGATATCTCCCCCCATTGATTTTTAGGGAGAGTGGAAGGCGGGGAAGGGAAGAGAGGGAGAGGGGAGAGAGAAACATGAATGTGAGAAAGACACATGCATTGGTTGCCTCTCACACGGGCCCCAACCTGGGCAGAGGTCCAACCTGCACCCCAGGTATCGCACCCTTGACCAGGAATCGAACCTGCAACCTTTCAGTGCTCGGGCCAACAGGCTAACCACTGAGCTGAGCCCGCCAGAGTGAAGCACGAACTCTTTCTACCAAAGGAACTGGATCCTCAGAGTCCCTGCTTGCTGCGAATGCAGCCGGCGGTTTACTGCAGCTGGAATGCTGAGGGCGGGTGGCCAGTGGAAGTTTGGTTTTACATTTAGTCTAAAACATTTGCATTCCCAGCAAAACAAGAATGAGCTAAGAAGCAAGGAGAGCATTGGGCTCCTTCAACCGTTTGCTCTTCGTCTGTAATCTTAGTATTTCCTGCAGACTCTGCCCGCAGCGTGCTCTCTGCTACATCGCTCTTGACTAGGGACCCTTCTCTTGGTGCAGCCCGGGCCCCCCCGGGGGCTCCCTGTGCTCCTGCCCATGGCTCTTCCTTCTTCTGGCTGTCCTCCTCAGCCACCCTCCGCTTAGCACAGCGGCCCGGGTGGCAGTGCTCCCCTGACGGGTCTCGCCTCCGCCTGGAGGAGGGGCCCGGGCAGCCGTTTTGTTTCCTGTGTCCCTGGTGAACCATAGAGACGCTGTCATTCTCACTGGATCAGTGAGTGGTGGTCGCTGCCATGGCTGCTTCCGCTCCTGCGGGGTTGTTGAAGGAGAGCGAACATCTGCCCCTGTGCTGGGCACGGGGTTCGGCCATTCCTCTGATCACCTGGGTAACAGGGACACTCTGGACTTTGAGATCAGACTTGGTTCTTTCTGCGGAATGCTGATTTATCCGCCCATCCATCCTTCCATCCTCCATCCACCCATCCATCCTTCCAAATGATTTATTTAATGCCTTTAGTTACTGCCAAGCATGTGCTGGAAACCATGGGAAATAGCAAAAAAACAAAAACAAAAAACCATCAGGAGGGGGTGATTACACTAATTAGGTTTTTGGCTATTCCTAAATATTTGTTTTCTGTCTTCAAATAATTTCAAAAGACTGGTAGATCAATGTTATGTTACTAAGTTAAATGAACTACTTAGTAATTAGTTTGTAGGATTCCGTGCTTTTTAAAAAACACCCACCACCATGACATTTTCAGTTCATTGCCAAATACGGATCCTTTTGTGTTAGTTACGATTTTAACGCAGATATGTTTTCACTGTGTATTCAACTGCACTCTGAAAACATAAAAACAGACCCTCCTCTCACATGCACACGGCGCAGCACAAAAGCCAGGACTCCCCCGCTGGCGCTCCGTCGGTGGGCGCGCAGGAAACCCCGTGCTGCGCAAATTAATGCTCTTTATTCCGCACACCTGTGAGGTGGGACTCTGATTCACATATTTTATTCTTTCTGTTTCATTGACGGAAGTGTCGAAGGCCATGGATTTCCCTCAGATTAGGGCTTAACAACCTTTGATGTGTGGGGTTTGCATTATTATTTTTAAAAGCAATTTCGAGCCGAAACCGGTTTGGCTCAGTGGTAGAGCGTCGGTCTGCGGACTGAAAGGTCCCAGGTTCGATTCCGGTCAAGGGCATGTACGTTGGTTGCGGGCACATCCCCAGTAGGGGGTGTGCAGGAGGCAGCTGGTCGCTGTTTCTCTCTCATCGACATTTCTAGCTCTCTATCTCTCTCCCTTCCTCTCTGTGAAAAATCAATAAAATATATTTAAAAAAAAATAAAAGCAATTTCGAGTTTCCGTTTGCATTTACCCTTTCGCCCAAGAGTTGTTTGTAAAAGGTTTCTTGAAATTTCCAGGTGCAATACAAGCCTTTTACACAGCGAGGGCGTCAGTAATTCCTGGCTTCACTTCATTGTGATCAGAGTGCGGGTAATGTTTCTCGTTGAGAGAATTGACTGTTCTTTCCCTTGCGAGCCAATGTCTGAGCAGAGCTGTGGGGCTCCGTGCCCGTCGGCGAGGGCTGGTTTTCGGTTTCGGGGTGTCTGTAAGACACAGTGACCGCGTGCTGACGCTCTGGGCGTGTGTTTAGGGCTTGAGTTCTGGATCCCCGTTCGTGGGCCAGAGGCTGGGCTGTGGGTGTTAATTCAGCGCGGAGTGTCCCGTCCAGTTTTCTCCGGTTCCGCCAGCTCTGTGGAGCGGGAGCCGGCCTTTCCCTCAGATAAATGGGTTGGGCTCTCATTTTCCTCGTTCTTCCCAGTCGTCATTGGTTTGTTTTGGGGGATCTCGGTGAGTGGGGGTGGTTGTGACATTCCTAGTTAAAGATCACCCTCTCCTGACAGGCGGGCGGAGAGTGAGCTATTCTGTTTAGAAGCCGTAGGCTCACACACACGTTAGAGAATCAGCTTCTCTATGGGTACACCTTTCTCTACCCTCGTTCTGCTCTCTGACTTGGGTTTCGCAGACGTCCACTTTCACACAAGGGGCACAGAGGGTTAAAGCCGACAAGCCCCGAGGTGTGAGTGACTCTGAGCCTCCTGTCTGTGAGCAGCTGTAGGAGGTGTCGATGTAACGGTCACGGAAAGGACAGTGCTTGGGTCACGTCTCTCACTGCAGCTAAGTGATGCTTCGTTTGTATTCTGTAGAAAAAGTTTCTATTCCATACAAGAACATTGAAACAAAATATGTAAAAACATTACCGACTTTTGCTTATAATTTAAAGATAACAGATTTATTAAAATGGTCCCTTTGTATATATTTTTTATCCTCGAAAGTTTCTAGCATTGACAGGTGTTATTTTAAAAGTAAACATTAAAAAACTATTTATTTTTTATAATGAGAAGATTGGAGAGGGATTGAAGGAAGGGTGGGGGTGGAGAGAGAGAGAGAGAGAGAGAGAGAGAGAGAGAGAGAGAGAGAGAGAGAATATCACACACACACACACACACACACACACACACACATACAGACATTGATTTATTGTCCCACTCATTTATGCATTCGTTGGTTGATTCTTGTATGTGTCCTAATAGGGAATTGAGCCCACAACCTTAGTGTAATGGAATGACATTCCAACCAACAGAGCTACCAGCCAGGGTTACAATTTATATATATATATATTAAACTGTCAAAATCACCTTACAGAATATATATAAGTGCATATGCATTATTCTGTGACCAAAATCTCAGATTATCTTTTTTTTTCTTCTGTGGATTCAAGTATTGTTGGATATCGTGCTAGTAAAAGCATATTCACCAAATTCTGTCTTCTCTAGGGGATAGCATTTGCAAAATTCATAAATTTGGAGAACACAATTATGCCAGTGAATTGAAATTAATGAAATGGCATCCCACACAGGCACCATGATTTGCATGTTAATTTCAGCTCATGTTTTTATGGATGTGACAAACTTTCCCTTGTCATCGCTGATAAAAAAAATAAATAAAAAAATAGCGGAGCGTGAAGCAGCCAAACACCGAGCAGTGGCTCCGCTCGGTCCCGGCGAAGCATCCTGGCGCGTCACTCATGTGTGGCCTGTGGGGTTTTGGTTCATCTGCCTCTTGTTGCCTTTTAGAAAAATTAAAATAAGTTAGTGAATAGTGAGCCATCGATGGTCGTTGATACAGAATATTTATTTTTAACTCTTGAAAATGATTCTTTCCTTTTTGAATTGACATTTCTCATTGAGGAAAATTACGTTGGAAGTGAACATTGATTACACGTGACCTTGAGTGCGTTCCGCTGTGCGGATCCTGCTGCTGCTGGGAGAATAGGCAGGGGCTTGCTTTGAACTGGGCATGCCTCCGCTTGACTTGAGGAGCCTTTTCTGAATGACGGTCTGTTGGTGGTGAATTGGTTTCTCCTCTTTTTCTAGGCGTTTCCTCAGTGGCACTCTCTGTGGCGGTCAGTTTTGCCCAATGAGACGTTATATCCTCCGTGTTTTCAAGGGTGCTTGCCCGCAGAGTAGACTTCTCTCTTGACTGCCTCTTCATTTCCCCCGTCTCTCATTCGATGCTTATTTCTCACCTGTCATGTCCTATTGCTATGCGCTGGGGCTTTCTGTCCACCTTCCTCCTCACTCCCCTTTAAGAAGTTAGGTTGTCTGTCTTGTTGACTATTAATTTCTGGGGATAGAAAACCTTCTGACAAAATGGGAAGAGGAGGCCCAGGGAGTCTGTGACTAAGTTGGGGTTCTCGGTGAGTGAGATGCCGCCTAGCACACGACCTTTTCTAACAGACTACACGGCGCCTCATGGGCCTGTGGGTGTAAAATTACTCTGCACATCCACTCTGCTTTCTTTGATTTTGTTAACTGGTTCAGGCTCATTTACTGCGTAACATTTAAAATTTTTGTTTATTTCTAGAAAATTGAGTTTCTGCAATAACCGTCACTAATCGCCTGCTTTAAAATTCTTACTAGAGTCTTTACAAATGTATTATTTGCTGTTCATCTGTCAGCTCGCTCACATAAAACTGCAAGCAACGAAAGCAGTTGCATGCGGCCCACCCACTAGAGCGACAAAACCATTTCTGCATTTTATCTCCTTGTCCACAATTTCAGCCCCAAATTATGACAGTTTCACTAACATTTGAAAAATGATTGTGTTTATTAGATTATTTGCAGGTGTGGGGGGGGTGTCTCTGCTTTTGTCTACAAATGAGTGGTTAATTTAACGATGCATTAATTTAAATTTAGCAAAATGAGACATAGCAAGCGCAGCTGAAAAATGAATCTTGTTTCAACCAGTGTCTTCACACAGCTGTTTCAACACCATATTGTACTTGTTTTCCCTTGTTCCTTATTTGAGATGGCACATGGTACATGTGTATCCTTGCTTATTTTAAGGTGGCAAACACCAGTGGTTCTCGGCAAATTGGAGGCAACTTGCAAAACTAAAGGATATTCTTACGGATTCAGGCCACAGGAAATTGTATGGAGGACTCTACTTTTCTCCCCCAAATTTCTCCTGAGGCTTTTTTTTTTTTTTTTTTTTTAAATAAAATGTTATATTTCAACACGTGTCACAGAGGTACCTTTCTTCATTCATTCCATGTAAATTTCATTCTTTTATGTGATGATACCATTTAAAGTAAGATTGTCCAAAAAAAAAAAACAACACAAAAAAAGGTCAGCTGTTTTAAGATGGCAGCTCATTCATGTTATCAATTTTATACACTTTTTCTGCCTGGGAAAGGTCGCGGCTCTTTATAGACACGTGGAAACGCTGGCTCAAAGCATAGCACTGTGACGGAAAGTTTCGGTAATTTTCCGTAACTGCATGGTCCTTAAGGCCGGCCTCCTCCTCCCGCCCCTCCCCTCTGCCGCAGCCCATGAGATTCACTGCCATCCCCATGTGCACGTGTGTGAAATGAGGCTTCTCCACGCGGGTTTTCATGAGATTCACTGTGATGTCTTCAGACGGCGTCCTGTGGTCACAGCGCCTCTGCGGGGGGGCCCTGGCCTGTGTCTAGGTTGTGCGTCTGTGTCTCGGTGTGGAGATCCTTCCTCTGCAGCGCTGACGGGAGCATGTGATGTGTAGACAGAGAGCACACTGGGCGTTGGAGAGAGAAGGAACGGAGGCGCAGGAGCAGAGATAGAACCTAACAGCCCGACGGGAGCTTGTCGATGCAGTGGTGCATCTTTGTGGACAGCGGAACCCGCATCCCCATTTCCTACAATGTCTTGTTGCCCGAATGCTCACTTGCAGTTTGTATCTTTATTCTGGATCCTCTGGATAGTAGACCTGATTCTGGTTGATGGTGTTGCTTTGTATCTGGCAGGATGTTCCCATTTTTGTCGTATGCCCAGACTTACATCCAACAGCAGACGCACTGCGAGGAGCTGCGTTGTCAGGATGAGGTGTGCTGCGCGGGGTTTTCCAAGGAAGTTAGAGACGTGGTGAGAACATGCAGGAAGCGGTTATAAGTGAGAGTGAGAATCCTGTCCAAGAACAAAGATGAGCCGTGTAAATCACGGGTGTGATTAAACACATGGGAAACTCAGAGACTTGAAGTCATCTTCTGAATGAATTGGCAAGTCTTGTATATGTAGTTATGTTATAATCCATTACACTTTCCTATGAAGTAAGGCTTGTAGACTGTCTATGGCACACGTGTCAAACACAAGGCCCGCGGGCCAAATCCAGCCCGCCAGGCCTTGCAATGTGGCCCACACCGCGCTGTCATCACTGCACTCCGCTGTCAGTTTATGACATTGTCAGTTTATGACTGTTCAGTAAACCATTCGGCCCGCGATTTAGGCTGGATTTTAGATTTTGGCCCCTTCTCTGATTGAGTTCGACACCCCTAATCTATGGCATGTGTAGTTTGGGCACAGGGTGTTACTCTGGGACCTCCTCCATGTGACCTGCTGTGAGACAGAACTGGGCCTTGTCCACGCTGCTCCAGAAACATCAAAGAACCCACAAGATCTGCAGATGCCTCCCAGGGACCTGGGCCGGGTGTCTGGACAGAAATGTGAGGTTTTGTTCCGCTCTCTACCCACAGGCTGCGTCCATCCTCTGATTTTCGTTGTCCAGGCTGCATTTTGAAAGTTTACTTTCTTGTCTGTGTGTTTTTTCCATTGCTCCCTCCGCAAAGCGAACCTATTACCGGACGCCCGCTCTGGGCAAGACCGTGAAATAGGGGGACTTGTCGGAGAGTCTTAGGCGCCGGCCGCCTCCCTCTCCGGCTCTGCCTGCTCCCCGCACCCGCCGGGCTGCGCGGTGTGTGACGGATTGCATCCGAACAGCCCGTATCTCCCAGGGACCGCCGCTCTCAGAGAGTCCTGCTGGGGTAGGGAGGGAGCGTGCCACACACAGGAATGCATCCCTGAGAAAAACATCATTGACGAGTGAGGACATTGGGGGCCGAGACCTTGTAGTGCTAAAGCGAATGTGGAAGTGACTGCTTCCCCTCTGATTTTGTAGAGCTGGGTTATTATTAATCATGAGCGCCCGTTAAAACCCCTTGGGTGGTGGTGCTTGAACACGATAGAACCAGAGTATCTTCGGAGATGCTCCCAGGTGATACGAAGCATGAGCCCAGCCTGTCTTTCCGCGGTGGCTGTGAACTCGCAGACACGAGGGAATGATCATGGCTTAGCATTTCAATTTGTGGTCTATCTTGGAATCATATTTTAATTAACCCAGTCAACACCTCGGCGATAATATCATCTCGGGAAAATAGTATATAGAAAAAGACCACACGTAATCTAATTGGGAAGGGAAAAACATAAATTTCCCTTGTTATGTCTGTTAAAGATTGGGTCGACGAGATAGTTCAAGGTCAAGAGGCCCTTGCTAAGAAGTCGCTCCGCGAGTCAGCGAGAATTGCAGGAAGGACACCTGAGCTTCTGGGCTCTTAGGGCTCCGAGTGGCTGTTCATTCGGAGGCTGGGTTATCCCCACAGGCCTGGCCTCGGAGACCAGCCAGGAGCCGCTGGCGTGGTCCCCGCCCCCACTCTCAGGAGCCCTGTGCCGGCCAGTGAGGTGCGAATGCCAAGTAACAAGCGGGAGTCCAGACCATGCTGAAATCCTGACTTTGAATGAATCTCAATAACTTTCTGTTTCCAAAGGACGTCACAGTTATTTTTATAACCGTGTGAACGGCTCGAAACCCCTCTCCTTCACAACCACGGGGCTTCTTTTCGGGGCCTAAGAAATAGCCGTCCGGGAGGGCCCTACCTATTGTGATGGCGGCGAGTGTGTCTGTGGAAAGAGGAGGAGTTATCAGCCCACAGCGGGGCGAGGCTTAGCAAAGCTTATAGAGACATGGCGTGTTCTCACTAGGGAGGAAGCTGAGCCTCTTCTTAACCACAGATATTCTCTCTCTCTCTCTCTCCCTTCCTCCCTCGACCCCCCCCCCTCTCTCACCTTCTTCTTCTCTCTCTCTCTACCCCCCTCCTCTCCATCATTCTGCCTCCAGCCTAATTTTCAAGAAACCTTCGGGGACTCCTCCCTGCCCACAGCCTCCCCCCAGGACATACAGTCCTTTGTGATGTAACCACCCCATCTTCCCCCAGCCTCCCTCCTGGGTGGCAGGCCACCGGCTGGTCCCCTTCTCCATCTCATCGTCTCTACTCTTCAGAAGGCTCTCCTGCCAGAGAGAGCCCTGGCCCTGTCACAGTCCGCCTCCCGCGATGTCCCTCTCCGTGTTTTCCTGCCCTCCCCCCCCTCCCAGTTCTCTCCGGGAAGGCAGTGCCCTTGGTCCTCTCCTGCATCAGCTCCGCTCCCGGCTCTCGGCTCCGTAGGCTCCGAGAGTCAAACGGAATGGCATCCGTGGCTTTCCCCGGGAATCCAGATTCCCATCTGGCTCAGTACACTGCTCGGGCAGGTGCAGCCAGGCGTGGGAGAGCATGTAATAAAACCCGTTTCCCGAGGAAGGAGGGTCAGCGATGCACCGTCTCCGATCGGGCGGCGGGGGAGAATGTGCTCGTGGGTTTCCGTGGGCAGCGGGCTGTCGGAGGGGCCACGCGGAGATGGATCTGCCTTAGACCGTGTTCTGTGCTCATGAGCCGCCTTTAGCACGTGGCCCGCTCCCTGGTTAGTGTGAATTGTCCCCGCGCGCCCGGAGCCCGTCATGTTAGTCACTGATTCCGGAGACCGGGAAGCCACCTGCCTGAAACAGCTCACCCGGCGCGGATGGCCCGAAAGGCCGGGGACCAGGGGTGGGACGTTGCTCCAGAACCGCGGGGCACAGCTGCGGTGCCAGGACCTCGGCGGCTGCTCCTCAGGGAAGGCGGGAGGGAGAGGCGCCTCACGCCCGTGTCCTCGGCCTCGGGGCGCAGGGCAGCCTCCCCGTTGGCCGCCTGCATTTATGGGCCTTTTCCCTCACTGGGCTCCGGGGTTTTCTGCTGAAAACTCCCTCCTGAGCCCTCTTGATCCGGAGCTCCTTCCGGATGCTCGCTTTGTTCCCTTTGGTCTGGATGGAGGGCTCTCCTCCCATGCAACCAGTGCCCGCTGTGCCCGCTGTGCCCGCTGTGCCCCTGTGCCCCCTGTGCCCCCTGTGCCCGCTGTGCCCGCTGTGCCCCTGTGCCAGCTGTGCCCGCTGTGCCCCCTGTGCCCGCTGTGCCTGCTGTGCCCCCTGTGCCCGCCGGTGCCTGCTGGTGCCAGAGCTTCACTCACGACTCAGCCTGGTCCTCGGTGGAGGTCGGATTTGGGAGATGGCAAGCTTCCTGATTTCTCTCCATTTGGTGTCGCCAAGACATCTGACAATTTGGTTCCTAGCAAGCCCTTAGACGGAAGCCCTAGCCAGAAACTAGAGGGCATTTCCATAGGTGCTGGCTTTGAAAAGTCCTTTGGATGGGCCACCCAAGACCCAGAGGATATCTCTGTAGACAGCAGTCCGCACTCGCGGTGTCCCTGCTGGGGTCAGGTCCCAGGTGTGACGGGGAGGTCCCTGCTGGGGTCAGGTCCTGGGGGAGGTCCCTCTTGGGGTCAGGTCCCAGGTGTGGGGGGCGGTCCCTGCTGGGGTCAGGTCCCAGGTGTGAGGGGGCGGTCCCTGCTGGGGTCAGGTCTGCGGGGGGTGGGGGGTGGGGGAGGTCCCTCTTGGGCTCAGGTCCCAGGTGTGGGGGGCGGTCCCTGCTGGGGTCAGGCCCGGAGGGCGGGGGGCGGGGGGAGCGGTGTGGGTGCCGGGCTGTGAGCGCCGGGGAATCTTACCCAGTGCATTTCCTCTGAAGCACGGAGCTCGGAGAAGGAACTTTGAGGAGGAGACTCGCTCATCCTTGTCCCAGACTCAAGGCTCTGGAGAAATTCATCATAATTAAATCCCTGTCATGTTATTAAATAGGCCAACTTTAAGAAGTTAATGGGAATTTTTTGACCCATGATCTTGTTACATTACACTGTGACTCCAGTGCTAACTAGAGAAGGACATGTTCTCCACCGAGATTCACAGCGCTTGGCTTCTAGAATTTTCCCCTTGATTCTAAATTTCTAAATTTATCATTCCTGACACCACTGCTCTTTAATTCCCAAGTGTGTTTACACTGAAATCAAGAAGAATAAGAATAATGATGGTGAGATTCTGGTTTATCTACTGATTTATTAATTTAGCCTGGCTTGTTTTTATTAAACTGATACCCGGGAGAAACCAGGTAGGTTTCTATATTGGCATGTTGTCGTTGTGTGTGTGTGTGTGTGTGTGTGTGTGTGTAATATAATTTACATCCCTGTAATTTGTAAGACCTGTTTCCCTTGCATAGTCCTTTAGGAAAGCAGTGCTCTCCTCTTCTATTTCACCTAGGATTCTTCACATTTTAAAAAGCAGTGCAGTCTGCTATGATTAAAACCTCTTCGGAAACACACGTACCAGGTAGGGGGCATGTTGCTATGCAAAGACCCTCATCACAGAGGCCATCCCAGGCCTGAGCACTGCCGCCGCCACACATCCTGTCGTCCATGCTTCCTCCGTGAGCGCAGTCTGTCCAGGTAGCGTCCAGAGACGTCCGCCCCACAGCATCCTCTGTTCTGCAGAGAGCTGGCCAGGGGCCAGCGGAGCTCAGTGTCAAGTTCAGATTGTCAAGTTCAGGTTCCAGCTTAGGTAACGGAGGACGTTGTTCCCTCAGGTATCTGATCGTGACCCCAAAGGTAAGCCTTGGGAAGGGGACTTGTGACACCCCCTCTCCTCCATGAAGGCAGAACCGGAAGAAGACTCCTCCCGGGGAAGGTACACGGACACCAGTGAGCGACAGACACGGCCGGTGCTGAGAGTCAGGGGGCGCCTCCTGGTGGTCAGAGGACAGGGTTTCCGTTCTACCTCCGGCCTTCCCGTTTTCAACCAGCTCCCTTTTTTCTTCTCAAACATGTCTACTTCTTGGTGATCAGCCCACACTCGGGGGATGATATTCATCGCATTTATTCCTCCAAACATCTGCTGCAGGCAAACTTGGGGGAGAAGGAAGCAGAGGGGAACAGCCTCAGTTATCATTCTTCCACTCATGTTCCGGGGATTTCTCCCTCCGCCTTCCTGCAGCGAGCGTTGTGGGGTTCAGCCCTCTCACATCCCTGCGCCGGGAAAACACGGCTCCTTTAATTATTGAATCAGATGTTCTTTGGGAAAGAGGCGCTTTAAAGATGCAGAGGCCGTATATTTTGTTCCGGCGTGATCGTTCGCTGTGTTGTTTAAGCAAATAAGCCGGCCTAAAGGAGCCCATAATGAGTTTTTAATTCGTGGAGAAATGAGTCAGCCGGGCAGGGGGAGGGTGTGAGTCTGAGAAGAGTTCGCCTCATACACTAATTGAAGAATCACTCGAGTAAAATCCCCACTGAACCGGCCTTTGTTGGGCGAAAGAATGCAATTATATGAAAAACGAACGCTTCGGGGTAATATGGAACCAGCGCCGCCCGGGTCCTTGCGGGCCAGATTAGGCTGCAGACACTCACCGACAGGCTCACTGACTGCGCAGCCGGTGGGAGCGGAAAAGCGTTTGGCTCAGGAACGGTGACTGGGGTCAGCCCGTCCTGCAGAGCCACAGGCTCCGGATTGGCTTCCAGGTGAACAAAGTGGCCGAGCACCGCCCCTGACGGTAGAAGCTGGCCTTTCCCGTTCTCCCCTGTGGCAGGAAGGCAGCGCCCCGGGGTTCGGACTCCCCCAAACCTGGCAGCCGAAGGAGGCCTCGGGGCCTTTCCCTGCAGAGAAGCCAGGATCGCTGTGCTGCTTTCGGGTGGGTTGGACGAAGACCGGGGTCTAACCTGCACCTCAGGAACAGCGCGTCCCGGTGTTTGCTGAGTACAAGGCTGTGAGTCTGGTCTGCCCTGGAAGTGACGGGCCTTTCAGAGGATGGCAGAAATGGCGGCTCCTCTCCTGTTTAGGAAGAGGCCGGGCGTTGGGGCTTTGTCCAGATGGTTCTTACCCTGTTTCCCCGAAAATAAGACAGTGTCTTATATTAATTCTTTCTCCCAAGTTTGCTCTAGGTCTTATTTTCGGAGGATGTCTTATTTTTGGGTCAAGGGTGCGATACCTGGGGTGCAGGTTGGACCTCTGCCCAGGATGGGGCCCGTGTGAGAGGCAACACAGTAGTAAAGCACCCGGGACGCTGCTCGCCCTGCTTCCTGTCTGTGAGACAGTTGGGGTGTTGGGGACACTTCTTTCTCGGGAGGCGTGGATTCACGGGGATGATAACGCACTGTGGCGGGTCAGGGTGGAGTGGTGAGCGATGTGAGAGCCAACTCGCATCTCTTTAGACCAGTGGTTGGCAAACTCATTAGTCAACAGAGCCAAATATCAACAGCACAACGATTGAAATGTCTTTTGAGAGCCGAAAACCGACTGCTGCGCATGGGCCACGAAGTTTCAATTGCACTGTACATGCGTGCCCGCACATGGTAGTTTGTGGAAGAACCACACTCAAGGGGCCAAAGAGCCACATGTGGCTTGTGAGTTGGTTTGTTAACCAATGCCATATGGGGTCTGGAGGTCCCGCTTCTCCTGTGATGTGGAGACACCCCGCTTTCACTCAGTTTAAGAAACACACTCGCTCTCGGCAGTGGGGCCTCTGTGAGCCACAGACACACAGAGAGTGTCTGCGTGGGAACGAGGCCCCAGTGTCCTCTGAGCCAGCCGCCGGTGTGGATGGAGCAGTTACCGCCTTCGCGCCTTCCGAGGGTGTGTCCTGGATGTGTCGGGTCCTTCGGAGTTGGCCTCCAAACGGAGGTAGAAGAGGAGATTGTTCTCTGTCCGGGGCAGGGCACCCCATGGGTCCCGAGGGCCCCCTCGCGGCCTGGAGGGGTAGGAGTGGCCCTGCGTCCTTTCTCCGTCTCATGCTGCAGCCATGAAGGGGGCGTGGTTAGGAAACACGGAGTGGTAGATTCAAACCTTCCTTCTCCGGTTTATAAAGGGGATTGCAGTTCGCATGCACCCCAGTTTCCAGGGTGGCATCTTCCACCTGCTTGGTTTAAAGGGAAAACAAAGTTTGATATTTACACCTGCGACCGTAACTTTGGAAAATGCACGTTTTCAGATTCAAGAAACTCCGCCTGGCACTTAGACAGAAGGAAGAAGAGCAGAAGGTTTGCTCTGGGAGCTTCCCACGATATTTTCTAAATCAAGCGACTAAGTCTTTTGTTTCAAATGAAAACAATTCCTCTTTTCCAAAGAAAAGAACAAGCTGCGTACCGCATAGATTTCAATGCATTTGTTTCATTTCGCATGGTTTATTGCCTTAAATGACAAGAACGTTACAGCTATTGGATATCTGAAAAACAAGAAAATCAAAGGCATTTGTGTCTAGAAACAGGCCTTGGTAACAACGGCTTTGAATGATCGAATAGTTACAGTTAGCGTGTGGGAGTGATTTTCTGGTCAGAAGCAGCATATCTACATATATAAAAGGCTAATATGCAAAGTGTCCCCTTGGGAATTCAACCAGGAGACCCGGAGTTCGATCACTCGCTATGATGTGCGCTGACCACCAGGGGGCGGTACTGAATGAAGGAAGGCCCCGCCGGCAGGAAGGCCCTGATTGGCTCTGATCACTGGCCAGGCCTAGGGACGCTACCTGTGCATGAATTTCATGCACCAAGCCTGTAGTAGTAGATAGACAATATTTTCTCCCAAAAATGTTAGCGTGGGAATAATAACCAGAGGACAGTGCCTGCGCTCGGAGTGTTCTCTGACCGTAGCTAAAGCTGTTTGCCGCAGGCTTGGGGAGCCCTCACACACATCCATGCATACTTTGTGATTCTTTGGTGACCAACATGGACCCCAGTTAGTTTTAGGATTTCTCTGAAACACGGGCTTTGGATACTGTGGATGAAAGCTCTGCCGGGATTCCCCTCAGACCTCTGGTGCTGTGCTTCATGACCTTGGCCTTGTCTTCCTCCCAGGGGCTTTCATTGCTGGCTGATCCCACGGCTAGTGAGAGCCCAGCTGGCTTCCTCACCTCTGAGCCTGCACTTTCCATGCCTGGAGTGTCCTCACCTTGTGCATCTGGCTCACACGCGGTCCCCTCCTCCCCACAGCCCTTCCTTCCTCTCTCCCTCCCTCACACCCCCTCTCCTGGGACCTGCCCACCCAGCTGGCTGTGGCTTCTGAGACTGGCAGGCTCTCTCCTGCCCTGTGCCCTGCACCTGCTGTCTCCACCTGGGAGTATCCAGTGAGCAATCGCGAGGTTTGCTTGGGGCCCGAATTCCCCCATTGAACCTTGGGTAATGTTTGGCTTTAGCTGAGGGGTAGCAGGCTTCTCCCCTCGCCACACCCATAAAGACTCTAGGTGAGATCTTTACCCCCTGAAATTTGGTTGGGTTACAATGAATCCTTTGTCTTTCGTATCCCGTTACTTACCGTATTTTCTCCTCACGATGAAATCGGAAACATTCGTAGGAATTAGAAGCAGCCTAGGCACTATTAGGAGAATCTGTGAACGTTTTGTAGCTTTCATCCTACCATTTTGCCTCTTAAAAAGAAAGCATTTTATATAGACACCAGCGAGGGCTTTGTTCTTTCTAAACAATGTCATTGTCAATCTTGGAAACGAGCAACTTTTTAAGTGTAGCTTCCGGCAAGACTTTAAGGTTTTAGATTTTAGAATAATACTCAATGGGGAGCTCCATTTTCTGATGTTCAAGACTTGGAGCAAAAAGTCAATGCATCTGAAACAATATCAGACGACGTCTCTGAATCACTATCTGCATATTATGCCAGTTACTAATCTCATGTGGGCTCTTAAAACTAGCATTTTAATCCAGACGCTCAAAAAGCCCATGTAGTGCTGGCTTCCAACACGACACCACATTGGACCCACGTGCTTACCATTAACCGGGGGCTGGTCTCTCCTTCCTCTCCCGCCTCCCGCCCCAGGTCACTCCCCTCTCCCGGCGGCAGTGCCCACTCACCCTTATCTTCTCCCATCATGTGACAACTACGTATTTCCGCCGTGCTGCCGGCAATATGTAGGGTGCTTGCTCACCTGTCATACTACCTGTGTGTCGGGAATCTGTGTGCAGGGCTGAGATTATGCTGCCCAATGGAGAAGTGCGTTCCATTGGCATATGGCTCAGAAGCAGCCATATGCACACAAGCATTGATGAGCATTTGAGTGTGCGCGTGCACACACACACACACACACACACACACACACATTTTGATGTGACCGCTTTTGTACGTTGAGCTACCTACCATTCTTACATGACCACCAGGGGACTAAACCTTCCTCCCATTGAATTCCCTCCCAGCGGAAGGCGTGTGCGTGTGGCTGTAGGACAGAGAGGAATGTCCTATCCGTGCTCTTGCATGACCAACTCTTAGAACGAAGGGTGGTTCTGTGTGCATTTGCGGCGTGTGGCATGTGCTGTTGGTATCTGATGGTGGTTGCATTGAATGTGTAGAGTGCGTTGGGTGCTGTGGAATTTCCATTGCTAATCCTTCCATCCATGAACTGGTGTATTCTTCTGCCTCTTCGAATCTCCCTCTGTCTCTTTCATCAGCGCCCTGTGGTTTTCTGAGCGGCCTGTTATCCCCTTGGCTAAGTTTATTACAGGTACCTTTTTTTTTTTTTTTGTGGTTGTTGCAATGGCAAAGGGGATTGTGCTTTTAGATTCTCTTTCTGAGAGTTCATTATTGCTGTACAAACATGCCCTCGATTTCTGGAGGTTAAATGTGTAGCCTGTACCTTGCCGAAAGCATTTATTAAACCCAGGGTGCTTTCAGCAATAAAGATACCATTTTTAAGAAGCGATAGTTGGCTAGAGTCTGAGAAATGCGCCTTCTCTCCTGTCAGAGCAGGTTCTGGTTCGTCCCTGCTGCTCATGTCCCAGTTTTCACGGATGCGAGAATGTCCTGTGAGGAGGGCGTGTCCCCCAGATGGCTAGTTCCGTGTTCCCGGAGGCAGATGGTAAAGGTTTAGCATCAGGAAGCAGGCCCTCTGGACGGAAGCTTCTCGGGACTCGACTAGAGCAGAGAACCCCCTGCCACACAGGACGGCCGCTGCCTGGAGGGCCATCCACTCCGTCGCCGTGGGAACCGCTGATTCGGAAGGAACTTGGACCAGTGGGTCCTGTCCCCGCGCTCCCGTCCCCTCTCTGCTCTTCATTCCATCGGAGGTGTAGGTGCAGGATTACCAGGGGCAGCGGACACTTCAAGCCACATACATATTTCACAGTTCAACACTTTGACAAATATCCCACATTCGGAATAACAGATATCCCAGGAACAGCTGAATGACAGGAGAACAAGGCGACAAACCGCTACTGTTTCCTCTGAAGACAGCCTCGCTTTGCTTGGGGTAACAAAGAATAAATCAGTTCTCTTAGGAGCGGCCTGCTCCACCTTTGGACATACAAGTCCCAAGGAAGTGCACGCAAAGAAGTTTGTTAAATGATAGAAAAGGTTCCCCTTTTCTCTCCCAGTAAAACACAGCACAGTGAATACAACAAAGAAATAGCTATCAGAGGCCAGACAATAGCTGTGTTTGGAAGAGTCCAAACTTCATGTGTAGAGGGATGGTTACCAATGGACCTCTCCTGCAGGCCTGTGTCCCCCCAACTGCCTTCCCTGGCCAGCTGTCTTGTGGCAGTCATCTTGTGTCCACATAGGAGCCTCCATCTTTGACCACATGGGGGCAGCCATCTTGTGTGTTGGAGTGATGGTCAATTTGCATATTACTCTTTTATTAGATAGGATTTTTCTTTTTTTGAGAGGGACATCGGGCGAGAGAGAAATATCTATTGGCTGTCTCCTGCACACCCCCACCCCTTACTGAGGTTGGAGCCCACAACCTGGGTAGGTGCCCTGACTGGGAATCAAACCAGCAACCTTTCAGTACACAGGATAATGCCCAACCAACTGAGCCACACTGGCTGGGCTGGTTAGATATGCTCTTGTTGGTAGTATTTAATATTCAAAGTTTTAGGAGGTATGATGCTAATGTAAGTTAAATATTTGCCTAATTCAGGCATAAGAACATAAGATACCATTGCCTTGAGGTGTTTTAAGGAAGATGCTTATAGCATCATAGTGTTTATAGCACCCACGCTGCCCGAGACATGTGGTCCGGTTAGGTCTGACCTCTAACATGACGCCAATAAGCATCACAGTGCATAATATTATTCCTTGTGGCAGAGACCGAGTGGCATTGTGTGAGAATGGCAGCGATCCAGTTTTTTGATGTTGCACAATCACGCTTCAGAGAGAAATTAGTGAAGGTAATCAGACTGACTACCACATAAGTGAGGGCTGTGGCCGGAGCCACGAGTATGAGCCTTTTTCACAGGCTGGTCCGCGATACACATCTGTTCCCAGAACATGGACTGCCCCTGACATGACCATGGGGCCGTCACAGATGCAACACGCTGTGCAGCTCTCCCTTCCAGTCACCATCGGAGAGTCATCTCTCCAGCCGGTCCTCCTCCTTGCCCATTGGCCCGGCCTAGACCTCGCGCCCAGGGGTTGGAGGTGTGCAGACAACAGGTGTGGCCTGTCCCTCATCGTGACTGTGGTTCCCCCGTTCACAGTTGCTGTGCCGTGAAAACCTGTAACCCCAGCAGGGACGCAGCTCCCCTCTGTGCCGAGCGCGGTGAGGGCCCAGGTCTGAATGACACCGCGGGCTTCAGTGAGTCGGGCTGTTGAATCGCTCCCGCTCGGAGCATAGGTTTTAAAGGCTTGATGAGTTCCAGGGGCTTCAGCGTGGCTGGCAGGCAGCCATGCATCATGCCGGGCGGCATCGATCTCCCACGCGGAGCCGTGGGCCTGGTGCCCTGCAGGAAGCGTTCTATGGGATCCACGTCCTCTGTTTTCTAAAGAACTGCCACTGGAGCTCTGTGCAGACTGAGTTTTGATTGTGCTAATGAGGAAATCCATTCACCATCAGAGTCAAAACATTCATTACTGAGAATTACTTGAGCAACTATTTGTGCAGCTCGCTCTTAAGGACACGAGTTGTTTTTCATTCTAGACAAGACCTCTTTTTCTTTTAAGCAAAAATTACAAAATGCCACTTAATTACACTTAGTGGGAGCACTCAGGCGTCCTCATTATGCGGGTTAAATGGCCCATTGAAACGAAGTCAGTCTCTCTCTCTCTCTCTCTCTCTCTCTCTCTCTCTCTCTCTCTCTCTCTCTCTCTCTCTCTCGTCCTACATTTTCTCTAGTGATTAGGGCTCTCAGCGGCTTGCCAGATCGATGGGACTTGGCAGGGGAAAAACAAGCAGCTGAAAATGCGGGAGACGGAGTTTCTGATTTTGCACGCTGTCCATCAGACTTCCCCGGATCCCTGCTCTAAGCTGCCGGCGGGCCCCGCTGTGCCGGGTGGTTTGGGGGGACGGGGGAACCTAAGCGAGCTGCTGGCCGCAGCAGATTTTTCACTCGTGACTTGTGTCACTCCCTCGGCATTTCATTGTCTAAAACCACAGCCCACTCCGCCGTCATATTCATCATGGCAGGTGCCCCGCTGTCACCCTCACTCCTCCTGGACTCCGCCGGGCGGCCCCGTGAGGTGGTGACAGGGCTGTCCCTCAAGGCGACTCGAAATCCTTCCTTGCTTCATTACTTTATTCTTTTCACCGGCTTCCACTCGCTGACTGTAATGAAAAAAGCCAAGTCTGATGGAAGGCGTGCAAAATCAGCTGTCCGACCCCCTGGCCTAAGCTAGCGCCGGCCCCAGAGCGGCCCTGCCCGGGAAATGGGGTCAGGCAGACCCTCATGGCCCCCCCAGGGCAGTCCCCGTCTTCTCACCGCGCCAGCTGCAGGGGCCTGAGGGTCGACTCACGCGGGTCCCCAGCCGGCTGGGGTCCTTCATCATCTCACACCCTCGGGCCCTCGGTGCCTGGCCTTGAGATCCACTTCATTCCTTTCCCGACACAGGAATTAAACACCCTCTTTCCTGTCACGGCCACGATTTCAGCGTCTGACCAGCTGGCGAATCCGGTGAGCTGGTTCAAGAGGTTGTGTTTACTGATTCAAGGTAATGACTTGCACCTTAATTAATTTTTCATTGTTATAAACCCAAGGAATGAAGAATCCAATAGGACATTATTGTGAGTTGAACCTAAGGGATTAAACTATATAAATATTTCCTATCTCTTTCTTAAGGACTGTGTTAGGCTAGATATATTATCTTTAAAAAGTGGCATTGTGACCATTCTGTCGTGCCCTGTGGTCCACATTTGTTTTCTTTTAAGATGAAATATTAAGTGTAATTATAAAAAGGGTCTTTCAAATTATAATCACTTTTATAAATATATTCACTCTATCATCAAAACTATAATAAAAGGAAGAGTAAAACTAGTTTGTCATCTTATTAATCTTCCTAACTTTGTAAGCAATACGTTTACAGTGGTTGCTTTAATAATGTAAGTGATTGTTCAGCTGGTGTGGCTCAGTGGTTGAGCGTTGACCTATGAACCAGGAGGTTAGGGTTCGATTCCCCATCGGGGCACATGACCCATCGTGGGCTTGATTTCCAGTGTGGGGGCGTGCAGGAGGCAGCCGATCAGTGATTCTCTCTCTTCATGGATGTTTCTATCTCTCTCTCCCTCTCCCTTCCGCTTTGAAATCAATAAAATATTAAAAAATAATAATAATACAAGCGACCTCCGCACCATGGAGCCGCAGAGTGGAGCAGGTCACTGATCCCCCAGGCTCGGAAAGTCTAACCATCCCCGTCCACCCTCAGAGGAGATCCATCTCACTTTACAGGTGCCATCTCTCACCTCTCACAGGGTCTGCATGTTAAATTTTTATGCTGAAATAATACCTTTTCTCCAGTGAATGAGGAATTACTGTGTCCTGTCCAGGAATTTCTGGGGACGGAGACAAATCCAGCCGCGAGCAGATTTGCCAGTGTTTTCCAGGGCCACGTGCTCACTGGTGCAGTCTCCGGAGCGGCGGCTGCCTCTCCCATGCCCTTCACAGTCCCTTCTGTCCCAGGGCATTCCAGTGCCAACGGGCGGCATGCCGCGGAAATCTGAGTTTAGTCCCTCATAGACCCCTCTGCATCACAGCACAGGTAAAATAGAAATCTCCGACTAAACTACAGTATCCTGTGCAGTTCTCCATGCGTGCTAAGTATTCAATAATGCTGCTGATGTATATTACGTATATTAGCACATAAGCATAAAGCAGCTGCATCTTCTATTTCAGGATCCATCAGCTCTCTCTTCCCATGAACATTATAATTCTGTATTGTTCTATTCAGATCACAAATAACAAATCACACACACACACACACACACACACACACACACACCCCTTCGTCACCACCACCTACACGCAGGTATCATGGAGAATACTTTCACATAATAACCCATTCTGTCTTCCTAACATTTGAAAGATACAGAAATGGGCTCAGAGAAGTTAACCGACCCACCCCAGGTTCCAGAGCAAGAGCCTCGGGCTCAGACTCCAGCCTTTCGGAGCCAAGGGCTAGACGCCTTCTAAGAAAAGGGAAAGACAAAGAGGCATTAGGTCAGAACTGGTATAAACTGGTGCTGTTTTCTCATAGAAATAAAATTACAATATAAGATAATAATCCTTATCACAGGTCCGAAGCTAAAGGAATCTGGAAAAAAACAGTAGCTTGCTTAACTCACTGTTTTATAGATTAGAACTCATATAGTCCTGGGACATCTAAAAAACGACCTAACACAATCATCTCTACATTACACGTTTGACCACTATAAAATTTTAATTTAAAAATATGAAAAAAAGGACAAAAACCAGCCTAGATTGAGTTCTTTGTAGCTTCCCATTCCGAGGCCCTCCCCGGCTACCACTGCCTTCCAACAGTGCCCCTGGCTTATCTCCATGGAAACCAAAGGGGCAGGGTGAACAGACAGAGGGAAACTGAACTCGAGGACACAGAGGTCAGCTGGCATTGGCAGGGAGACGGGGGGCCAGGTATTCCTACCGAGGCGGCCTCCTGAGCAGCTCTGTCCTGGCCCAGTGCAGGGCAGGAAAAGCCAAAAGGAGGAGCCAGGCCCTCTGTGAAGAGGTCCCATCGGACAGAAAAGGCAATAACAACAAGCAACATCAGGCCACTCATTAAGAGCTCTCTGTGAGGCTGAGGGCAGAGGCCTGGAGGCGCTGGGAGAATGGACAGCAGCCGGGATTTCCCCCGTGGACAGCGCCCGCCCATGTCTCAGCTGCCACAGCAGCAGCGCGTGGCACCTGTGGCTCACCCTTGAGGGACACGCCAGAGCTTCCTCGAGGAACCCACCCTGAACGGCACCCAAAACTCCTGGCTTTGATGGCTCTCGTTTTAGGGTTTCTGCGCAATGTCCACAGAAAGCAAACAACTTGAAAGCTTTGACCCGAATAACAGCAAATACCGAAGAGGACATAGTCAGGGCTTCTGTCCCAGCTATAAAAATGCATCGATGGCTGCAGCCGTGATTGCTGGAGGGGCTGCTGGCATCTTTATCAGAGGGGTGGGCTGGGATGTGAGACACGACTGCATACTGCTGAGACTGAATCCCCTCCCACGAACACATCACATACGGTACATACATATCACACACCAAGGCCTGGCACATCCCTTGAGAGCCGCCCTTCCAAGTACGTGTGCCGAACAGGTTGCCCTGTGTTTCAGGGGCACAATCACTGCCACTCCCAGGTTCCTCTGGGGGCACTGTTACCCCACCAGCCCCCCAGCTCCTTGGGGAAACAGTCCCGCTGAATGGCCGGACATGAAAGGCCAAAGGGGTCACTTCTGCCAGCCAGACCCATATCCCTCCCTCCTGCCACCTCTGCCTCTTTGCTTTGAGTCCATAAAGATTACTTTTATCCCATCAGACTATGTGTTCCCAAAACTAGTCTTTTATTGTCTGGTATTCGAGAGGGACTGCTGGTTAACCCAGCCTTACCATAGCCCGGGGCACAGCATCCATCTGCCTCCCTCCTCCCGCTGCGGCCCCAGGACCCGCCACACAAACGATGGTCGCTCCCCAGACCCAGCACTTGCACGTTGGTCTTCTTCAGCCGGGAGCAGTGGTCTCCCACAGAGTCCAGGGCAACGCTTTTATATGTCGCTTGTGCCACTCAGCTTCGGTTTTAAAAGTTTCCCAGCAGGACATTCATTTAGACCATCTCCCACGTGTCAGTATGTCATCAGGATTCCTTCCGGTGATTAATCACTCACGAAAGGTACAATTTTCATCGATGTGGTTTATGTGATATTTTTTAAATAGTCCATGTAATGAGAATGGTGAAGGCAAGAAAGATTTCTCCCTATAACCGCTCATTATTGACTGGAATTCCCGAACCACAGGAAGTGTGTAATTAATAACCCCTTTACAGTATTTTATTTTGTGACTGAACGACAACAGTGATATGTAATTATGCCCCAGCCCAGAGCACGGCGTTGCTGCTGGCCGGTCGGGAGATGTTCCTTAGAGCTAAGAAGTCTGATTACAAAGGCCTTCTCCCAGGGCTCCCAGAGGGCCGAGAGGAGGGAGAGAATGATCTGCCTGGTGTCAGAAGAGGGGCTGAAACAAAGAAAGCACAATGTCAGGTGGGTGGGCACAGTGTAGGCGGGTCAGGGGGATGGACACAGTGTAGGCGGATCAGATGGATGGACACAGTGTAGGTGGGTCAGGGGGATGGAACAGTGTAGGCGGATCAGGTGGGTGGGCACAGTGTAGGCGGGTCAGACGGATGGACACAGTGTAGGCGGATCAGGCGATGGACACAGTGTAGATGGATCAGGCGGATGGGCACAGTGTAGATGGATCAGGGCGATGGACACAGTGTAGGCGGGTCAGGGGGATGGACACAGTGTAGATGGATCAGGTGGATGGACACAGTGTAGATGGATCAGGTGGATGGACACAGTGTAGGTGGATCAGGTGGATGAACAGCCAGTTGGTGATATTCCCACAGATATTTCTCTTTCATCAATGTTTCTATCTCTCTCTCCTTCTCCCTTCCTCTCTCTCTAAAAGCCAATACAAACATATTTAAAAAAAAACACAACTCAATCTCAGGGAAGCCTCAGAAGGAAACTTCAATAAAACATTACTTTTCTCCTTCTTTCAGAAACTTCTCTGTTCAAACTCTACTTCCGTTCTTCCTACAGCACACCTGACCTTGGCGTCCGCACACACATGTTGGCATCGCCCTTTATAGCGTCTACATTTTTTCTTCTGTAACCGTGCTCAACAACTTGTCAACCAGGCTTTCTTCTGAATCTTTCCTCTCAGCTAAAAATTTCTCCCATCCCATAATCTTCCCATCTTGATGACTGTAATGTCCTTTCTATTGTCCTCTTGAAATCCATCCTCCTTAAATGTCCTTTTCGGTCACCATATGTGGCTAAAATAACTTCTCCCCCATGACAGTCTTTCTTTTTCTCCAATGTGTCTATCCTCTCTCTTGGAAAATTCCAATTCACCTCTGAGTCACTCCAGATACCTTTCCGTCACTCTGTTCTCTGTCACTAGACTCATGGAGTCACACATGACCAATTTTTCCATCTTACATTCCTTCCATGAGGTCTGGAGCAGGCATTCTCTGAGGTATTTTCATTTCAAGAGAATTGTTTTAAAATGTTGAACAAGCAGGAGAACATGGAAAGATTAATATGCTATATTCCATTTCTTCCCTGGGAAAAGAGAACTTCAAAGTATATATACCACATTTTAGATTTGCTTTGAAATCTAATTTGGGGGCTATCACTTCTAACAAATTAGAATTTGCAACTAAATGTTAAGATTTCTTTTGGGCAAAAGATGAGAAGTCCAATTCCACCAGATGAGGCACTAAGAAAAGACAAATATTAGAAAAGTGACTGCACCATCAAAAGAACATCGTTTCAGGCACCACGTCTTTCAACTTCAGAGGCTCAGTGTTAGGACTTGTCTCCCGTCAGCCACATACGCATTCTGCACTATTTCAGTGCGGAAATCAAGTCTTGTAGGGCAAGGGAAGAGAAGAAAGGACAGTTATCAAAGGCAGGCAGATGCCGTGGTTCCCTCAGATATTTGAATCAAAACCCCAAATGGTACATGTTAATATTCCCTTTGTAAATTCCTTTTAAAAATGCAGAGGTACATGCATATCCAGGACTCCCTGTCTGCCCCCACCCGAACCCCACACCCCAGTGAAGTTATAATGCTCCTGGTTTCTCCACTCTGAGACCCACAGTGAATCATTATCATTCATATATATATATATATATAATAATGACATATACACACACTAGAGGCCCGGTATAAAAAATGCATGTGTGGGTGGAGGGTCCCCTCAGCCCAGCTGCACCCTCTCCAATCTGGAACCACGGACAGTGGGGGATGTCCCACTGTCAGTTTAGGCCCGATCCTGGGGATTGGGCCTACGGTAAACCCGAGGTCGGACATCCCTCTCGGAATCCTGAACCACTGGCTCCTAATCACTTGCCTGCCTGCCTGCCTGGTCACCCTCAACTGCCCACCTTTAGTGTGTGTCATAGCAACTGTGGGACAGTCAGACACTTAGTATATTAACTATATATATATATATATATATATATATATATATATATAGTATATATATATATATATATATATATATATATATATATATATACACACACACACAATATATATATATACTAGAGGCCTGGTGCACAAAATTAATGCACTTGCTGGGCCTGTGCCCTCTCGCAGTCCGGGAACCCTCAGGGGATGTCCAACTGTCTCAGAGGTGGGAGAGGTGTGCTCGCCAGCTCGCCGGCTCAGAGCCGGTTCAGGGCTTCTGGCTGAGTGGTGCTTCTACTGTGGGAGTGAACTGACCACCAGGGGGCAGCTCCAGCATTGAGTGTCTTCCCCCTGATGGTCAGTGCTCATTATAGCGATGGGTCGTTCCCACTGTTTGGTAAAATTGCATATTAGTCTTTTATTATATAGGATAAGCAATACAATTCAAAAGACTCCATGGTGAACAGAAAACTTGAATCATAGACACAATAACAAGAATTCACCTCTTCATGCTTTGGCTACGGGAAACTTAGCCGAGCGTGTACGGGCTGCTAACGGAATCCCAAAATATGAGCAAAGGCTCCAACTGGGGCCCACGTCTCTCTCCTGCTCTGAAGTGACCCGGCACAGGCGTGGACCTTGCCTGGCACCCCAGTGCCCAGGACTGCTGATTCCTGTGCACACCCTCCTAAGCTCTTCATCCTCATAGATGCCACATATCTTATAAGAACTGTCCTCCTCCCGGAAGATCTGTAAATCCAGGATGTGCGCACCGGTGCGTTATGTGTTCTGTTTGCCGCACCGAGTAAAACAGAGGGGCCAGCTTCCAGCCTATTCTCAGAAGTTGTGTCAGTTGTTTCCATGACAAAGTTAAAGAGAACCGCATCCATAGGTCCCAGGCAGCACGCAGACAACGTTCCCCGCACAGTCCTGAGAGAAGCAGCAGACATATCCGCGGCTCACAGTTCAGCGAGACCTAAAGAGTGTGCAGGAGCCCCAGCAGGAGCTGAGAGAGTGTCTGCTGTGGGACCAGAACCAGCTGACCTCGTTTCAAAGCTGCAAGGTTTGCGTCCGATCAGCTATTAGAGGTTGTTTCTGATTCATTGTTTCAGGCTGGCCAGTCGCAGGCCAGAGCGACGTGTGTCAGAGGCACTCAGCCATGTCCCTGGTGGCAGAAATGACCTTCCCGTGAGCGGCTCTGAGATCTGGGCCCCCGGCTGACGCCAGTGATTGCCGAAGAGCAATGGATCCTGGATATCAGTGGCCTGGCGCCCCTCGGGCGAGAGGATGCCAATTAAACCAGCCAGCCCGCCCGGTGGGCCTTCCAAGTTGAAATTACAAATATCCCACCATGTAGGATAGCTCCACGGTTGAAGGGCCATCCATGCTGAGCCACTGGAATGAAGGAAGGGGTCACAGAAGGGATGCAAATCCTTAAGGAAACGCAGGCCTGAGGCTGGCGTGGGGAGGACCGCACCACGGAGTCACTGCATGAACCACTGGCGTGTTTTAATGATTCCGTGTAGACATGTAGCTCTTTACTCTCCTCAGTGATGTTTCCACAGACATTCCTGTTACTGTGCGTCAATGCCAGACTCCTGAGAGAACGGCAAGCCTCTCTGGAGAACCTGGGACACGGACCCAATTCAGCAAGGTCACGGCTGCTTTTGGTGTCCGGCTGTTTCTGAAGGTGGGATCCGAGGACCCCTCACCACGTCTGATGTGTGGATCCCCGGCCATTCCAGGACCTCACGGGCCAGAACTCGGGGAGAGGCTGGGCCTACACTGCCGCAGAGAGTTCTAAGTCACTCTCCACCCGTGGGAGCTGTGGTTTTTCCCACTGCATAATCAAAGGAAAGAAAAAATAGAGCGAGCTCAGCTCAGAAATTAGCCCTCGTGATGGTAGGAAGTTATTCAAATGAAGTATCTATTCCTGCTTAGATATTTTTACGAAGCCCTCAGAGGATGCTTTCTCTTATGAGACAGCAAAACCATCTCATTTAATGCGGCTGCCTTTTAGCCTCGCCGACAAAGATACTTTTGAAAAAATAATGCGGCGTGGGAAGATTTCTCCTGCCTGACCCGGAGACGGTCCCCATGGAAACGGCATGGCGTTGGGGAGACCGGCCAGTGGGCGCCCAGGACAGAGCGCGGGACAGGGACACCTGCCGTGGGACACCGACACCGGCCCACGTGGAGGCGGCATCTTCCTCTCGGCCGGAGGACAGGGAAACATCAAACCTGGCTGACCCCAGGCACAAAACACAGTGCTGACCCACCAGCCCTCGACGTGACAAGCAACACAGAAGAAATAGCCTTTAAAATGGAGGGCAAGAAGGATCTCAAGAAAAATGTTGCCTGTCTGACAAAATACAGACACCCCAAAACAGCACTGCCCCCTGAAAACAAACATGTGTGTGCAAGAGAATACCCAGCAACAGGACGAGGAGGAAGAGACAGGTCTCCTCCACCTTCCTCCCTGCCCAGCGCCTGTTCTCTGGAACCCGGGAGGGCTCTCTGCAGCTATAGTGGCTGTAAAACGCCGCAAAGACGGGCAGAGGAACAGAAGGACACAGACAGATACCTCCCAGAGGGAAGGCCACCAGGCGCAGGCCACAGATGCTCGCTCAGCCGTGACCCCAAGCTGTGCAGTCCCCTCGGGGAATACCGTGTTTGGACGGATCCAAACGGACCATCCAACAATACCCAGTGTGTGTGAGATGAGTTGAAAGGGAAACCTGCATCTAATCTGCAAGAGAGTGGAAAACAGCAAAATCACTTTTTAAAAATATTTATTTTTATTGATTCCAGAGAGGAAGGGGCAGGGAGAGAAACAGAGAGAAACATCAAGGATGAGAGAGAATCATTGATCAGCTGCCTCCTGCACACCCCGTCCTGGGGACCGAACCTGCAACTCTGGGCATGTCCCCTGACTGGGAATCGAACCATGAGTCCTGGTTCATAGATTGACGCTCAGCCACTGAGCCACACCGACTGGGCTTCTTACTTTTTAAATAAATTATTTGCACCTGAGTCCTCATTTTAGCATCTGCTTCTGAAAATCCTGACAAGAGACCGTGAGGAAAGAGTCCATCAATTGTCTGTTCAATGCTGCTCTTTGAGATTCCGGTGAATGGTGATCAATTTGACCATCACAGTAACGAGAAGGTTAAGGTGCAATTTCATTTTATATCAACATCAATATAGCTACACGGGAAGTGAAACCACAAAGCAATGTTAACTCTGCCACCAAAGAAATAAATTTTGGTTATGATCTTTGGTTTATTTTTCAGGAAGGGCATTGGCAGGTGTAATATTTTTGAGTCCACAACTTTCTTCTAGAAAGCTGGCTGAAGAAGACGAAAATGACATCGCAGCACTGCGATGGGCCGAAGGGGCAGAGCGAGAGAAAAGCCCAGAGCAAGCGCACAGGTCAGGACTCTGCTGGATGGAGCAGAAACGGCTGGAAACGCCCTTAAAACATGGCACCAACCAGCCCAACCCAACCGAAGCCAAACCCGTGCCTTGCTTATTGAGATGACGAGTCATTCTTCTCATGGGAACATTTGTTTCGAGAATTAGTTCATCTCAATAAAATGTCCCTTTCAAGACGAACCGTTTCCTTCTCCCGGCGTCTCTCTGAATAGTCCTAGTTTTGGAGCTTTTAACATTCTGGTTTTCTAGAGGGCAGGTGGCATTTTTGCAAAGGAACAGGCGACTCCCCATGACCATCAGTGTTTGCAGGCTGGACAGGAGACACCTCTCAGGTCCATGCTATGCTAGCTCCCTCCATACGGGGGGCACCTGTGGGTTCTTCATTTGTCTGCTGGCTTGCCTCCATCACCTGTTTTCCAAAATGGATTTCAGAACACCACCTGTGTGTGAATCCACAGCCTCCCACGCCCTCCTATTTCCGATTCTACTCTACTAATCCATCGGCATTGGGTCAACCAGCTCATAGAGTGAAATCGCTTACTGTCCCTTGACCCCATTCCTAAAGAGAAGTACTCCGTTTCCCCAGACTCCCTCCTTGCTCGGATAATGTTTTCCTTTGATTCTATTTTTTTTTGGCAGCGTTCAGCCTGTCTCTGCGAGGAGTCAATTCTACGTACCCTCTCAACTGTCAATCATCAGGGCTCAGCCACACAGAACAAAGTGGAGGCAATTGAGTTGCTGGCGGGGCTGGCGAGTGAAGCTAGCTGTGAGGCGCTCGTCTTGGCCCCGTTGGGTGTATCCAGAGCGGACGGATTTAAGTGATAAGACTGCGAAGGAGAAGGGAAGGCGCCTCTCTCACAGGGAATTCTTCCTGACAGGCCGCTCAGAGCGCATGACAAGCGCAGATATGGTTCTTGAAACTTGTCCTCAGAGAATTGTTAGCAAGGTGAACGTAGGGGCCAGCATGTCAGCCAATAGTTCCCCTTCCTAGAAAAATCTAGGTTACATCTGGGCAGCGTGTTGACCCAATGTTACATCCGTGATTGAGCGTTGACCCAATGCCCAGCACAGGCCCAGGTTGCTGGTGCAATTCCCAGTGTGAGGCATGCAGGAGGCAGCCCATCAGTCATTCTCTCTCATCATTGATGTTTCTCTCTCTCTCCCCCATTCCTCTATGAAGTGAATAAAAACATATTTTTAATTGAAGAGAAAAATTTAAGTTTCATTAATGGATTTAAATTGCATTGGCTTTTTCAGCCAGTGATGGGGATCATGGAAGTTAATCACTTGATATGAAGGGAAATGGAAAACCTTCATCTGGCTTCTGGTTGTTTCTCAGTGACGATTCTGCTTTATCCTGGGAGTGATGAGCTTATCACAGTGTTTGAGACGTTTTAGTAAAGAAGCTATCACTTGAAAGATGTGCTTTGAGATTAGGATCTAGTTTTCTCATGGACTGGAGAGTGTAATTCTAAAAGAAAAAAATTGCATAAAGATTGAATCCCTGCCATTGAGGCAATTGCCTGTGGCTTTGACATGATAAATGCCGGTTGGGGACAACACATTGATTTTCATTATGTGGTTGTTGAATGCAGGAGGCCTGCTCTGCATATCCCTTTAATGAATTGCTTTCATTTAGAAGATGTCTTTGGACCCTTCAAGCATAGGTGTGTGATGCTAGAAATTCACAGGAGTTTATTAAAAGGACTGATGAGAATTGTTCCCAAATACCTCTATAAGCTAGGGTGAGAATCAGGACCCCATGCTGGGACCCGAATTTGCCTCGAAGAAGACCGAGTCTGGAAAGCCACAGGGAAGTGTTCTTTTGCTGTCTGCTTAGGACTGCATTCCCCTGGAGGCCGCTGCTGAGTGTGGTGAACAAGAACTGCAGTGTAAGGGATCAACCAAAGGACTTGTGTGCATGCATATAAGCATAACCAATGGACGCATGGCACTGGGGGGTGAGGGCATGTATGGGAGTGGGGTGGGGGGGCAATGGGAAGATAGGTACACATGTAATCCCTTCATTTAAAAAAATGGGGAAAAAACAACTCCAATGTGGATTGGGGCGAGGTGCCCAGCTTGCTTAGCAGTCACAGGTGTGGGCTCTGCTGCTCGGAGGTAGGGTGTGAGTGTGGGTCTGGGCCGTAGCTGGTTGTGCAGTCACAGGTGTGGGCTCTGCTGCTCGGAGGTAGGGTGTGAGTGTGGGTCTGGGCCGTAGCTGGTTGTGCAGTTGTTAGAGTGTCACCCCAGTGCACAAGGTTGTGAGTTCTGTCTCCAATCAGGCACATGCAAGAAGCAACCAAGGAAGGCATACATAGCTGAAGCTACAAATTCATTTCTCTCCCTTTCTTCCTTCCCCTCCCCCCTGCCCCCTCTCCTCTCTCTAAAATCAACCAAACCACAGACACCTACTTTACCCATCCACAACGCGCTACAGCTGTTTATACGCCTGTCTCTTTTCTTCAGCAGACAGTGAGCTTTCTGTGGCAGAGGGAACACCTCCCTCACTACCGCAGTATCAGCTCCTCAGCTAGGACGCAGCATCTAGGAGGCTGGTCAGCTGGGAACGTAAACACAATTTCCTGTCTACCTTTGGTTCCCCTGAGTGGTCCCGCGGCTGCTGGCCTTGGATTAGACCGAGATGGTGGAAAGGAAGCCAGCACGTCTGAAGATCTTAGCGGATGGGCTGGATGTAATAAAGAGACTGATTAAATATCCGCCAGAGAAGTGAGAGGGTTATCCTCTCCGCTGCACCAGCGAGTCGGTTTCAAAGGGTTTTTATTATACTTTCCTCTGAAAAGGCAATATCAAGAGTCCTTCTCTATTAGCACCTAAATAGGTTATGGACCCTGAGATCACCGTTAATTGGTTTTCAGAGGTTCGTGTGATGGGACGGCTGTAGAAGGAATGAGACCAGAAAGGGATTCTCATCCTCTGTACGTCCCTCTGTAACTTTCCAGAGGCGCATCCCGTACACGTCGGTAAAAAATAACTCTATCCCTTTATTAAGACGTCAGTATCTTCATTTATATTTAGGATGGTGGCGGCGACATAAAGTTGAAACCTGAGCGTTGTGAAGGACGTGAAGCCAGTTTTAATAGGGAAACTAAATTGCTCCTTCAGAGTGCCTATAAAACCGGAAAGCATTCATTATAAATGCAATAAAAACTTATGAGTCCCGTTTTATTAAAACTACACCCCGTTTCCTGGAGGGGCCGGATCATTGAGAGGTAAACCGGTGACACTTTATGTCTCACAGCACGTTTTACGGGAGAGAAGATACCGAGTGCGATGGGCTCGGTGGTTTTACTGGGTCCCCATTGGCCAGCCGTTCATGATTGAAGATTAGAGTTTTTATTTCAGCCGAGTCTGCATCTCCTGATACTAAAGCAGCCAGATCAGGTTAATGGCGGTAGTAAATTACTCCTCTAAGCTCCTGCAAGAAGCAGAACAATAGCGGAAGGAAAGCGGACGCTTCCACTAATCGGTGTGTGACGTCATCCTGCTGGTGCGGGGGACTCTCACTCAGGTCCCACTATGGAGTCACTCAGGTCCAGTCACTGAGGTCCGGTCACTGAGGTCCGGTCACTGAGGTCCGGTCACTGAGGTCCAGTCACTGAGGTCCGGTCACTGAGGTCCGGTCACTGAGGTCCGGTCACTGAGGTCCGGTAACTGAGGTCCAGTCACTGAGGTCCGGTCACTGAGGTCCGGTCACTGAGGTCCAGTCACTGAGGTCCGGTCACTGAGGTCCGGTCACTGAGGTCCGGTAACTGAGGTCCGGTCACTCAGGTCCAGCTACAGAGTAACGTGGCCACAGGGCAGTGACTTCCCAAGATCGCCATCGGCCTTTCTCTCTCAGGGCCGGTAACAGACTTACCGCCTGAAAACGACTCTCCTGGAGGCTCTGCTGCTCTGGTGATGCTAACTTTTACGTATTCCATGTTCGGCTCTATCTGACATATCCCCTGCACATTTCCCATGGGGCTGTCATTGGTTACATTTGCAGCGTGTTTTTAAATCCAAAAGGGAAGCTGGTGCAGAGCCGGCCGGCTGCCCAGGCCCTCTGAGCTTTGGAAGCAGAGCGGCTCCCTCCTACCCTCCCCACCGCCCCAGGCCCTGCGTGTCTAATGAGAACAGGGAACTTCTGGATCCGGGTCCATGGTCCTTCGATGGCTTCCGGAAATAAGGCGGGCTCAGGTGCACGGAGCCCGAGGGAAAGGGGCTTGCCTGTCCCTTTCCTGAAACCGCCCCCCACACGCCAATAAGCAACACGGCCAAGTGCCTGTTCTCCCCGCCGACGCCTCCCGGAGGTTTCCCGGAATCGGTGTTCACTGAGAACAGGTGTCTGTCTTCCTTTCCAGCTGACCGCACGGTCCACTTCGGTGCATTGAAGCCCAACTTTATGTTTGTATCTCTGTGTGCCTTTTGAAGATGTGTGGAGCCCAAACTGGTGTGGCTCAGTGGATAGAGCGCCGGCCTGCAGACTGAAGGGTCCCGGGTTCGATTCTGGTCCAGGGCATGTACCTTGGTTTCGGGCACATCCCCAGCGGGGGGTGTGCAGGAGGCAGCTGGTCGATGTTTCTCTCTCATCGATGTTTCTAACTCTCTATCCCTCTCTCTTCCTCTCTGTAAAAAATCAATAAAATATATTTAAAAATAAATAAATAAAGATGTGCGGAGATTTCCCCATCAGCGAGTGACTGCCTGCGGGGAGCGCGGCCTTCTGTGAGTGCCGGTGCGGGTGCACTGACTGTGCGGGTCCCTGCGGCTGCCGTGCTCCCTCAGCCCCCGATCCCGTCGGCCCTGTGAGCGCGTCTCTGCGTGGCAGGAGGTGTGCGTGAGCCGGGATGTGGGAGGCGGGCAGCTCGCTTGTAGTGGGCCTGGGGGCAGGCGGTGGGCCGCCCAGGCCGTCAGAGTGGCAGGTCCTCTGCGGGAGCACGCACAGGCCTGAGCGCCGGGCGGGTCTAGCTGCGCTGTGCCGGGGCGATGCTAACACGTGTTTTAACACCCCAAAAGCAAAGTGCAGAGCACAACTAGTGTGGGTGCATTCATGTAAAGAGGAAACTGTATGGCCGCATAAATAACAAACTTACACACACAGAGAGATGTGCAAAGATGTCCAAGCCGCCGTTAGCAGTGGTTCCTTTTTCGGGAAGAAACTACCCTGTTTCCCCGAAAATAAGACAGTGTCTTATATTAATTTTTGCTCCTAAAGATGCGCTAGGTCTTATTTTCAGGGGATGTCTTATTTTTCCTTGAAGAAGAATACGGTACACATTTATTGTTAAATGAAAATAAAAGAAATTTATTACCTGTATACGGTACGGTAGTACGGTAGTTGTCAACACAAACCAGACAAACTGTGAGTCCTACAGTATCAAGAATTTACTCATTTATTCAATGACAATCATGGCATCATCTTCTGGAACATCATCCTAACCATCCAATTCTTGAATTTCCTGGTGAATTTCTTGTGACTCCATTTCTTTCAGAATCAGTGGACCAAATCTCTCATGTTTAGCCTGGGGGGCCTTATTTTCAGGGGATGCCTTATATTTCACTCAGAAGGAAACCTGTAAGTAGGTCTTATTTTCGGAGGATGTCTTATTTTTGCGGAAACACGGTAGGAAAAAGGAGAAGAACTTGCATTTTCGTGTTCATTTTCTGTTTCTCCGTAGCACTGTGATTTTTCCTCTGGCCGCTTTCTCTGCCTCCTCCTCTACTCTACCCCCAGTAAACATGAATTACTTTGAAAACGGAAACGCTTTTTAGGGAAGTGCCCATTTACTTCCAAAACAAAGAATAGTAGACTAGTCCCTTGGCATTCTCCACAGCGTCTTCTGAAGGAGCACTGGCAGTCTTGTGGTTTACGGGATCTGTGAGAAAGCGGGAGGGGAAACCCCGGTGTTTCAGCTGGAAGCCGCCTGCTTGCTTTTGTGGTTTGATTCCGGAGTGGAGAGCGAGGCGAGCTGTGTGCCGGGGCCGCGGGAAGTCACTGCCGTAGAGCAGCCTGTCCTTTAGGTGAACAAGGTCGCCTTGCAGTTCATCCTAAAAGAATACTTATTTGACTACTTAGTTCCTGCCAGCCAGAATGAAACCTGACTTAGAAAATGGCATTTGATCGCACCTGGCGGCTTTCTATTCATATTGCTCAGTGGTCGGCAAACTCATTAGTCAAGAGAGCCAAATACCAACAGGACAACGATTGAAATATCTTTTGAGAGCCAATTTTTTAAAACTTAAACTTCTTTTAACGCCACTTCTTCGCCCAGGCCGTGGTATTTTGTGGAAGAGCCACACTCAAGGGGCCAAAGAGCCGAATGTGGCTCGAGAGCCGCAGTTTGCCGACCACAGATATTGCCAAAGGAAGTGATGGGTGTGGAGAGACCTCGGGTAAGGTTTTTGTTGTTTTTTTTTTAGTGTGTTGGTTTCATTTTATTTCATACTTTTCTGATGGCTGCTAAGCATTGAATCCGTAATGTTCTGGAAGGTACCACGGTTTTGAGACCCCACACACTTGTGGAAACGATCTCTAGGTGGTTGACACAAAAATGAAGGCGACAAGGTGTGTAAAACACCCTGAAGAAGGCTTGGCCCCTATTAGACTCTCAGTGAAAATACTGTGTATGTCCATTTGTAAATATACAAATCCATTCAGAATAACAACCTTTTCTTCTTCTTTTGGCCCCATTCTTTTAAATTGCATTGGGGTGACACTAGTCTACATGAGCATATAGGCTACACGTGTGGATTACTAGTTTACAAAATTTTACATAGAACCATGTGCCACCACCCAAAGTCAGATCTTCTCCCATCACCTCATATTAGACCCCTCCTTACCCCCTCCCACTCCCCCCAATAACAATCTTAAATGACCGGAAAGTTGGTGGCAGTTGGCAGAGTGAGTGATACATTGGAATTTCACCCTGGATCTGCCTCTTGCTTTCGGGCGCACCAGCTTCTCCCATGGGCAGCTCTCACCCTCCTCCAGCTGGTCACCCTCACGCTCACACCCGGAGTCCTCTGAGTCTTCAGAGCGGCTGGTAAGGTGTGTCCTGAGATCATGGAAACTGGCGTCACCCAAAACAGAACTGAGTGATGAAAGAAGTGTTTCTGGCGTCTTGTGCCACCTTCCACAGGTGTTGGGCGGTTTTAGGTTATTACTGGTTTTCTTACGTTAAATTAAACTACATGGTGTTAACCCAACAGGTGCTGGAAGAGCTTTGTAATTCTGTGTGCGTATAAGCCGAAGCCAGCTGTCTATTACCCGATGCCCCTTTCATACACTTGACCATGGAAGTTCTGTGTGGTGCTGATTATATCTTTAACAACTAACATATTAAATGCCATACCAAACTCTGGCGGTTCCCTGTGATCATAAAATAGTGTGTTCTGCCGAAACCGGTTTGGCTCAGTGGATAGAGCATCAGCCTGCGACTGAAGGGTCCTAGGTTTGATTCCGGTCAAGGGCATGTACCTTGGTTGCGGGCACATCCCCAGAAGGGGGCGTGCAAGAGGCAGCTGATTGATGACTCTCTCATCGATGTTTCTAACTCTACCTTTCTCCCTTTCTCTGTATAAAAACTCAATAATATATATATATATATATATATATATATATATATATATATAATAGTGTGTTCTTTTCCAACTGTTCACTAAAATGCATCATTCAAAGCTTGTTATACCTACAGAAATATAAATAATACATTTCTGTGTATGGAATGCCACCTCTGAAAATAAACTTTATTTTACTGCAAGTTCTTGATCATGTAAGTGTAATTATCAGCAAAATCACTTGGAACTTCGGCGTCTGCACGTGAAATACAGTCACAGAAGTTGATCCTGCCTGGAGCTCGGCAGGTACAGCCTGCTTAAGGGATTTTGTGATTTGCAACATAAGGTGTGAATAATTCGTAAGAGACATTTCACAAAGGCAATATTTGTGTTTCAGGTGTTACTTTCTTATTTAGAAACAAATACCGATGAACATTTTCCGGCTACATATGTGTGTGGGGTGTGAAGAGATAAGCGCCGTCACACGCAAACGTTTATTGAGTTCTTGCGGTGCGCCAGGCCTTGTGCTGGGCATGCGGATAGTGGTAAGTGAGGGAAGATGCTTGCGTTGCTGGAGCTCGTACCTATGAGGAGGGAGGGGGTGCTGAGAGCAGACACGGACGGTGTGAAGTACTAATGTTGTAAAGGCAGGCTGTGGCCCAGAGGAGGGATTGCTGTGCCCGGGTCTCTGGGGCCCTTCCCCGAGGCTGTGCTCAAAACAGGAGACATCCGAGTGAGCAAACGAGGTGATGGTGATCGGAGGTAGATGGAAATTAGGAAAGCATGCTGCACGGAGAGGGACAGAACTCAGTTCACTAAATGTGAATGCTCAGCACAAGGGCAGCGTCTAGCCATGAGGCCCTGGAGAGCTGCCAGGGTCTGGTGCCCACCCTACTGGGGCTCCCTGTGGCACAGGGACTGCCGGAGCCGGCCCCAGGTCGGAGGTCCAGAGGATGCTGTGGGCCCTCGTGCCAGAGAGAAAGCAAGACGGCCATGGCTTCATAAGTCATTAGGCCTCTCATGTATCGAGTTTAACATGGACTGACATGAAAGAGAAATTTTATGAAATCAGTATTTTATTTAAATTAATATATTCTTATTGATTTCAGAGAGGCAGGGAGAGGGAGAGAGATAGAAACATCAGTGATGAAAGAGAATCATGGATTGGCTGCCTCCTGCATGCCCCAGACTGGGGATCAAGCCCAAAACCTGGGCATGTGCCTTGACTGGGAATAGAACCGTGACCTCCTGGTTCATAGGTTGATGCTCAACCACTGAGCCACGCCGCCAGGCAAGAAACCAATAATTTTGGAAACAGATATGTGACATAGTCTTGAACTAATGGGTAGGATACCGTATGTCCAAAGTGAGTGTTGGGAAGTAGTAGGTACAAGTACATGATATTAAGAGGGGTTTTGATTATGCCGTCTGCAGTCCTATTGCCTAACCCACCTAGAGCCGCTTATCTAGTTCGATCGATTGATCACAATGAACTAGGAGGTTTCCTGTCACTCTGAAGTCATTGCCACTCGGAGGAGGAGGCCTGCTCCACTCTGTCCCAGCGCCCTCTCTCAGGAGCTGGCGGTGAGGACCTGCTGTGTGAGGACCGGGCGGCACCCTCTTCTCCTTCAGCTCCAGGGTTACTCTGGAGACTATGAACCCGGGTGAAATAAGGGCTCTTTTCTCCTAATAAGGCTGGGGACAGTTGCTCAATGTTCTATTCTTATCTTTAAGAGCAGTTCTGGGCTTCCCATTGCAATCCTGTGCCAGGTCCCCACCACTGAGCACCACTCCCCGCACTTCTAGTTTCCTCCGTCTTCACGTGCATTCGCCGTCCAGGCTCCCCTCTGCCTCCCGGAGCGGAGCAAGGTGTTTGGGCTCCTTCGAGGAGCAAGTTCACGGAGCTCCCTCTGCTGCCGTCCAGCTCCCAACCTTCTTCCCATTTTCATTTCTCCCCTCAGCTCAGAAACAGGCCAAATTCTTCTTCTTAAACAAAACAGGATAAAAAAGAGGAACCTCCTTACCCCAGTTTCCCCTAAAGTAGGGGTGTCGAACTGAATCAGAGAAGGGCCAAAATCTAAAATCCAGCCTAAATCGCGGGCCGAATGGTTTACTGAACAGTCATAAACTGACAATGTCATAAACTGACAGCGGAGTGCAGTGATGACAGCGCGGTGCGGGCCACATTGCAAGGCCTGGCGGGCTGGATTTGGCCCGCGGGCCTTGTGTTTGACACATGTGCCCTAAAGCTTTCCCCTTTCCTCTCCCATCTGTAACCAGTTGTTTGACTCCGTATTTCCATTTGTAGAGCATTTTCTGTTAATGTGCCACCCACTGGGTCTGCTCTCTGCCAGGCCTCCCTCTCCTTCCCGGCGCTGGGGCACTGTCCCCTCTAGCAGCTCCTGGCCCGTGGCCGCAGGCCCACGCTGTGTCTCCGGCTGTTTCCTCTGCCTCCTGCTGCTCTCCGCCGTGGTGCTCACAGGTGTTCTGGGTGTGAGCCCCTCTTTTTTCGCTTTGCACTCTCCCGCACCCCCATCCCGAGACAGGCTCCGGCACCCCCATCCCGAGACCCGCTCCGGCAGAAGAGGCACCGGGCTGGGCTCAGACCTGGCAGGAGGGAGGGACACACAGTGACTTGCCTCCCGGGCACTTGCTCTTAAGGGTGCACCGGAAGCCAGTCCCAGTCAAGGCCGTTGGTCTCCAAGGGTAGGCATGCAGGTGGTGTGTGTGTGTGTGTTGGTGTTTGTATGTATGTATGTGTGTGTGAGTGTGTGTTTGTGTGTGTGTTGGTATGTGTTTGTGCGTGGCACAAATGTGTTTGTGTGTGTGTGTGGGGGGATGGGTGGCATATGTGTGTGTGCCTTTCTCTCTATTCTGTGGGTGCATCAGAGAGTGAAGTATTGCTATGTACTTCACACACTTTGTGGAAAACAAAAATAATTTTTCGCTTTTGGCGAGACTAGCCGTACGTTTGATGATGAATGAAGGCGCTCTGTGACCCAGATTTGGCGAACCCGTACGGCTGGGTTTAATTTTACACTGAGGCCTGAAGGACTCGTACAATCAGAGAAAACCTTGTTTGTTCCCTTCGATGTCACTGTTTACCTTGAACATGAAAAATTGCATCAGTGGTTGGAAGGCTTGGAGGAATAAAAACAATAACCAGCACGCTGCCCAGACAGGAGGGAAATGACAAAGCGAGCCCAGCCAGGCCCGCGACCAGCTCCTCGCGTGGGCCGGACGTTTAATTTAGTGGAAAAATGGGGCAAGACAAGGCCCTACCACGTACAGCTGCAGACAGAGTGTGCATGGTTATTATTTGATGCAGGGACAACTGGTTCCTTTAATCTGCTCTGGAAATCCAGCTACAAGGACCTGATGGACACACACATCATGGCTCCCCGAGGTTTGTCTTGTGAACAAAACCGTTCATACTCGCACAGACATGTTAAAACTGAGCCTGGAGAGCAAAATCACATGAGGAAGGGATAGAGTGTGCCCCACCCTGGGCGGGCCTGGAGGTAAAGAAAGCACCTCAGCCCTGGCCGGGCGGCTCAGTGGTTGAGCACCGCACCACGCACCCAGAGGTCACTGGTTCAATGCCAGCCAGAGTATAAGGGAGGCAACTTGTCCATGTCTCTCTCTCCTTCTCCCTCTCCCTTCTCCTCTCTCTAAAAATCAAATTAAATCCTCTTGGGTGAGGATTTAAAACAAATCACCGTTAGCTGAGCCGGCTGGAGACTGGAGGAGCCGGGAGGAATGGCCGGAGGCTCGAGGTCGGGCGAGTGTGGCGGGTGCATCTTGGGTGTGCATTACTTTCCGCACCTGGGTCACCAGGGAGGCAGAGTCCCAGGAGGACCTGAGGACAGATCCGAGGCCGGGAAGGATCCGAGGCCGGGACGGATCGGGGGACTCTGCGGGACTCCGCATGGTGCGGGTGCGGGTGCGGGGCCCAGCCTCACGGGGAGCGGACCCCGCCCTGCAGCACTGGCCCCAGCTCACGCTTTTCGTGAAGAAAGGGGGTCCGTGGAAGCAGGGATGAACTCAGTAGTTAGGAGGCCACGTTTCTGCTTTCGAGACCGATTCGGGGCTCCTTTGCCCCCCAGTTGCTGTGTGTTTGAGTGAGGCCTCTGATTTCAAGGGCTGGACTCCAGGGCCTGGGTTGGGGGGTGCCGGGGGACAGCGGGAGGTTCCTCTTGTTTTCCCGCTGGAAATGCCTAAGTTCAGATCCTATGGCTTACACACACCTGCACACACACACACACACACACACACACTTTCCCATCTCTGGATAGTTTTGAATGTTGGTGTAGCCAGTAGGTAGCAGTGTCGGGGGGTGATTTGCTGGCGGGAACTCTGGAAGTGACACTGTTGGGATTCCATTCGCTCGGCAACCTTTCCGCAGGGTGTTCCTTTGCCAGCCCTGCAGTAGAGGTGTAGGGGGGTAGGTGAGCGGGGGGAGCTGCCTCTCGGATCCTCTCTGCTCCAGAGGACTCTGAGGCAGCAGCGAGGCCAGCAGCTCTGCAGCGGGAGAAGCCAAGGGCTGTGACACCTGTCACCCCAGTGACCACCAGGGTTGACGTGGCTGATCTGGCTGGTGAGCGGGTGTCCCCTGCCTCCCTCGAGCCCCCTCTCCCCTCCTGTGTCCCCCTTAAAGCCGTCCGCCACGTGGAAGAGGAGAGGGCCTTCTTAGGTCAAGGTTACACGTAGGAGTCCTTGAGCTCCCCTGCTGGAACCCCAAACACTCTCTCAAGGGGAGTGTTTTTAAAGGAATTTTATTTGTTTGTTTATTTATAATATATTTTTATTGATTTCAGAGAGGGAGAGAGAGAGAGAGAGAGAGAGAGAGAGAGAGAGAGAGAGAGAGAGAGGCATCCATGATAGGAGAGAATCATTGATCAGCCATCCCCTGAATGCCCACCCCTGAACGCCCATAACTGGGGATGGAGCCCACAACCTGGGCATGGTACACTTCACCAAAATTGAACCCAGGACCCTACAGACCACAGACCAGTGCTCTACCCACTGAGCCAAACCAGCTAGGACTTGAGGGGAGTGTTTTCATTTGTTTAACAGAACGTGGAGACATCGAATATCTTTCATGATCTCACGACTTCAAATTGTCAACACCGATGTATTATGGACCACAAAGTGTAATTTATTCCACATAATATGATTTTCATAAATAGTAGTACCTATGAGACTGTTATGTGGAATTGGCGGTGCAGATGACTGTAGGGGAGGACTGGAGAACACGGAGGAGCGATTCTATGGACTCCATTTGCTCTCTTTCCCCTCAGTTACTTTTGATTCCTGAGGCAGAACCCTGATTTCCCTCCAGAGGACCCTGAGTGCACTCGGCTTCCTCGAGGCTCCTCACCCGCCCGGAGCACGCCGTGACCCATAGCGGGGCAGAGGCAGTCCCTCGGATATAAAACACAGTAACCACCATCGACGGGCACTTTCTATTTTCACAAATGAGCCTCACTCCTTACGTTTTCCCTGATGTTGTGACACCCAGGCAAAGAGGGCGTTCTGCTGCCGTTTGACAAATTCAGAGACCGCGACTGAGCTGAGGCCAGTGCTCCCTCAGGTCTCCCCAGACACGCCGCCTCCCAGGAGGCAGAACTGGGCTTTGCAAAGCCCTTCTCCGTCTGCCTCCAGGATCCATGCTCTCCCTGCGCTTCTGCAGCTCCGTCTTGTCTCAAGGCCAGTATTTCCCAGGGGTCTGTTGTTTCCTGGTTCAGGCCTTCTGCCCTTTGGAGGTCACAGGGCCAACGCGTTGGGCAGAGATGCCCCATGGATGGAAGGAAGGTCCCTTTTAGCAGCAACAACCAAATCCCGAGAGGGAAAGGCCACGCTGATGAGAGGGAGGCGCAGCCTCGCACACCCAGCGGCCGGCGTGAGCCGGAGGGTACAGCGCTGGCCTGTCCAGGTCCAGCCTCGGGTGCCTATGTGGGCTCTTTTATTTAACCATGGATTTCACTTTTTAAAAAAATACTTGTTTGTTTTAAAAAAATCACACATGATTTCAGAGAGAGGAAGTGGAGAGGGACAGAAGGACAGAAATATCTGTGAGAAACATTGATCAGCTGCCTTCTGCACGCCCCACTCCTGCCCCCATTAGGGATGCAGCCCACAACCCAGCCGTATGCCCTGATGGGGAATGGGACTGTGACCGCCTGGTTCATGGGTTGACGCTCAACCACTGAGCCATGCTAGCCGGGCCATGTGGTCTTTGACCATGTGGTCCCTGGACACTTAGCAGTATCAGAACCGAAATGGTAAGAGCAGCTCCCAGTAAAATGCAGCGGAGGAAGCTACGGCCTCAGAAATAAACTCTTTTTGAAAAGACTTGTTTCCTTACTGAGCTTGCCAATTTCCATAATTACTCAGAGGCAATTAAGTACTTTAATGAGTTTGATCTTTATGGAATTTCCAGCATGTTTTTGTTTTGTAGTCAGAGCTAAATTTGAGTCTCTGAGTCACCTCCCTCCCGAAGGCTCACATTAGCTCCCGTCGGAATCACTTGCCTCCCTTCCAGCATGGAGCTGTTCTCTTGGTGTGATTTTAACAAACATTTTGTAAAAACTCCGTGATATACATTATCACTTATTCGAAATATCACATTGTCGTCGTCGGTCTGCAGGCAGCACAGGGTTAAGTAGAACAGAATGGCTTTCTTGATTTTTGTGGTTTAGATGCAGCCACGAAATAAACATTTAAGATGCGCTTTTACAACTTAATAGGTCTTGCATTTAACAGAAATGGTACTGTATATTTATGTGTAAATAATTGTTAATATGGAAGTTTATGTGCCCTAATAAGGCACCAATCTAGGAAAAAACTCCAGTTGGTGCCTGGAAGGTTTGCATTCATGTCACAGTGCAGTGGAGAGTTGATGTGGTTAGGGAATCGTCAATGTCCGCCTTTCAGTTTCTGCTAGAGGCCCGGTGCACAAATTCGTGCACCAGGGGGGTCTCTCAGCTTGGCCCATGGGATCAGGCCAAAACCAGCTCTCTGACATCCCCCAAAGGGTCCCAGATTGCAAGAGGGTACAGGCCAGGCTGAGGGGCCCCACTGGTGCAGGATCGGGGCCGGGAAGGTGTGCGGGAGGTTGGCCAGCTGGGGAGAGACTGTGGGAGGGCTCCAGGGTGTGTCTGGCCCATCTTGCCCAGTCGCTATCCAGCAGCAAGCTAACCTACTGGTTGAAGCATCTCCTCCCTGGTGGTCAGTGCAGGTCAGAGTGACTGGTTGACTGTCTAACCCCCTGGTGGTCAGTGCACATCATAGCAAGCAGTTGAGCAGCCTTAACATATCATTAGCATATATGCTTTGATTGGTTGAACAGACCACCTGACAACCAGACCCTTAGCATATTAGGGTTTTATTATATAGGATAATCCCTGGGAGAATCTAAACCCTTGAGAATAAGCCTGAGCTCTCTTATTTTCCTTCTCATGTGCCTGCTTGCACAACCATTGGGCATATATTTGGCTCAGCCTTTATCTTTCTTATTTGCAAGGGATCCAATCTTAAAATCATGGCTGCCCGGATTCATACCACTCACCTTCACCCTCTGCCTCTGCCCACTTCTCTCCCAGGAACTTGATTTGCTTTTTATTTCCTTAGCCCCATTTTTCACCTCTGGGGATGCTTTATGCTTTCTTTTCTAGCTCTCATTTTTCACACTTATTAGCTTCCTTTTTTCTTGTTCACTTGATAAGTAAACTGATCCACTCTGTTATGAAGTCAAGACTCCTTTGACTGGAATGCGTCCCCAAGGTTGGAGGGCTGGACTTCTCAAGGTTGGAGGGCTGGACTTCTCAAGCCAGGCTCCTCTGCCCCTGGTTCCTGCCGAGACCTTGGAGCAGCTGCTCCTTCCTCAGATCCCACAGGACCCCAGAGCGCTACTACCTGGGGCTGGTGGAACTGGGAACAAACAGAGGTTCAGTGTCATTAGTGCTATTATCACCCAGCAGAGGGGAATTCTCCCATCCCAGAGTTCTGTGGGGCACGCTGAGCAGTTGAGTTAAAGGTGATGGGTAGTAAGCAGGATTGGCTGTGCTGAGGATGGGACTTGAAGGGAAAGAGTGAGATTCTGCATTTAACATAGCAATTCCACACTCATTTTTTTTTCCTGCCACTTACAGGAGGGAAGCTTTAAAAATATCTTCTGGTTTGTTTTTCCGCTTATTTCTTTTACTGAATATGGAATGGCTAGGCCTATTGAAATGTGTATTCTTAAAGCTTCTTTAAAAATACATTTTTTTATTGATTTCAGAGAGGAAGGGAGACAGAGAGGGAAATAGAAACATCAATGATGAGAGAAACATTGACCTGCTGCCTCCTGCACACCCCACACTGGGGATCAAGCCCACAACCCAGGCATCTGCACTGACCAGGAATTGAACCATGACCTCCTGGTTCCTAGGTCGACACTCAACCACTGAGCCATGCTCGCCGGGCCATTCTTAAAGCTTTTGAATCCAAATAATTTTACTCATGACATGCTCTATATGTAAGCAGTGCCTGAGCATATCAAAAGGGACAGATGTGCTAGCTACAACGTTGCTGGCTATTGGTTTCAGCTATGAGAAGTGATCGGGAATGTGGAAGGCACAATAAGGAATCCTCGGTGTTCTTGCCTCTCGGGTTTGCTTTCAGCATGCCACTGGAAGGCCTGAGCCATGTTTTGTTACTGTTTGTGACATACAAGCTGGATTGGGTCAAGCTGGCCATCTGCTTAGAATTTTAGAAAACCTCTGCATTCCTCCCAGGAGCCACATTCAAAACTGTCAAGTTCAACAGTGAGTTCAAGGGTAGCAGAGCCTTCCTTTGGGTTTGGACTCACTGCTGTGCTGTCCAGTAGAAGCTGCGGATGTGGAGCCTTAGCCTGGGGGTGAAGCTGGGGTCCCCCACAGATGTGTTAGCTCCTCCCTGTCTCCTTTTCAAACCATCACTGTGCCAGCTTTTCAGGTGTTTAAACACAGGATCCATGCATTGATCACATTTAGTCATTGACACTTATGATGTCTCAGGCAGTATTTAGGTAATGATGAACAGACAGAGACTCCCACAGAGTTTACATTCTTGTAGCATCTTACCTAAAAATAGACAAACATGTAAATGGACCATACATCCACTACGCCCACAGCCAATCAGGAGTGAGTATGCAAATTAATCTGCCAAAGATGGCGAGTTAATTTGCATATGCAGGCGCAGAGCAGCTGGACAGGATGCTTGCTATGAGAGGGAGGGTGGGGGGCGGAGGGAGCTATAGGAATGGTGTTCCCACCGGGAGTGAGGACTTGCAGGCTCCCCAGCAGCAGGGAGCAAAGCCAGGGGAAGGAAGGCGTATTCGCGCATGAGTCTCCATGCAATGGGCCTCTAGAAAATAAATAAATAAGAAAACATCAGAATAGTGAGAAGGGGGCGCTGGTAGAGAAATGGTCATTAGAGCCGTAGAACGTGTGCAGGGGACATATTATCCGTACTTACTTTGGAAAACCCAGGAAGATACTGCCTTACTTATTATTCTTCAGCCCACCTCCGCCGGGGGACTGGGCTCCGTGACCCTAAGCCAATCTCATTATGTGGGCCTTAGACACATGTGCAAATTGCCTACTAGCAATGAACGTAATATGGTAGTAAGGGCATTGGGTAATGCATACTCCTAATTATATTTAAATAGGTCTACATATAGTGATAATAATGCTAAGATAATACAGTCACAGTGGAATAATAGATAGCATGGAGCTAATGGGATACTATGTGGTGGTGGTAACAGCTAAAGATGCTTTCCTCTTTTCAAATGGCGTCAGCCAAGCATTATAATATACGTTATTGTGATGTGCTGGATGTAACTTTACAGTACAGCACTTTTCTAACCTGGAAATAGAGGAAGCTAATGTACAATGTGTTAAACATTTCTCTTTAATTTATAAGTGAGGCACATATTCTGTATAAAGCAGCCAAAATGAAGAAGGAAAATTAGAGGCAGTATCAATAGGTGTGCATAATTGAGTTGAAAAATAATTAGTCCATTTCACTTCAGCACAATTTCCTAATGTGGTTCTGTGACTCACGGGGAAGAGGTTCTCGCAAGAGTGTCGCTGTCCCTCGCTCACTGGCAGTGGTAAGTGGAACGGAATCCGCATGCTCTGCTGACGGCCCAATCATGGTATTAGGTGACTCTTTAGCTCCTCGATTGTCATGTGACCCCACTTTCACAGGAGAAGGAAGTGAAGGCCCCGGTAAATGCACGCGGGGAATTGGGGTGTGTGCGCATGATCTCTTCTGAGTGAACATTGGACTTTAAGTTTAAGTTTTAAAATTCAAAAGTAGGAACGTTTCTGATCCTATTGCCTGTTTAGGTGACATTTTTAATCTCTTAACGATGAGTGGTGGCTTCAAACGCAGGCTTGCTCTAATTTAGCTTATTCATTCGATTTAAATTATTGTATTTATTTTATTTTATGTTTGTGTCAGAGGCCAAGCATACCAGTGTCGCCTCAGCTCCCCCTGAGCCACCAGTCGGGGTCGTCTGGCTCCTCGGGCTCCTCTGGGTGGTGAGGAAAGGTCTTGGTGGGGACGGGCTAAGTCAGGGTAGGGAAAGCGTTGGCTGCTTCAGTACAATTTGCCCTTGACCTTCTGCTGGTTCTCATACTGAGTGAGCCAGACATGGGGGCAAGTGATTCCTAGGGAGCTGTGAGACAGGAAGGCAGTAGTTTGTTTTGAGTTTTACTTATTTCAGATACATTTCTAAATGCCTGCTTTCAGTCTAACAGAGCCGAGTCTTCGCTTCCATAAGATGTAAAGGCTCCGAATGGCAGGAAGAAACCATTCCGTGGCTGCTGTACGCCTCGCATTTCACCAGGGGTGTTATCTAGCCCTGATTTGTAGGCTTTTTACTTTTTATTGGAAAGTCTAGCCCACTTAGAGGAATTGTTCCAATTCTAAGCTCTCCATATGCATACTTTCCCTGCCTTTGTATTTCTCAGCAGCCATTGATTTCAGAATGTCTTTCAGCTTCTGGCTCAGCAATTTGCATGTGCGCATCTGTGCCAGGAATGAATTGCATTTGTTGACAGTCACACGCTTTATGGGACTACGTTGTCTTTCCCCCCCAATAATTGTTTTACTGGAGTCAATAGATTTTCATATGGTAATAGAATTTTCTGAGGCAGGGAGAATGGAATAGTGAGATTTAAAAATAAGCAAACGATAGCCGACGGATTTAGGCTATCTATTTCTTACAAGTTCCGTGAACTTGGAAACCAGCTCTGCGTTTCTGCGATGGGTGAGTTAGGAGCTTCAAAAACAAAACATAAGACAAACATATGGGTGATGGCTCTGATTGCAGCTTTGTGTACCCATGGGGACATGCATCGGATGGGGAGTGAGAAGTCAAGGTTTTGTCCCTCCCCCGGAAGGAAGTCATTAAACCCCGTCTGCCTCAGTTTCCCAGTCTGTGCTACCCAACCGCCTGTCCCATGGGTAAGGATCAATGAGGTTATGTGCAAGGACTGAGACAGCAGGTTGTTAAGTTGTGAGACGGGATTCTTATAAGTGTATGTGCTCACAGGCGGTTGATCATCACATTCCTATAATGAGACTGAGGCTGGATCCTGAGATTTTAAAACAATCTTCTCACATGAGTGTGTGCGTGTGCTTGTGCGTGTGCATGTGCGTGTGCGTGTGCGTGTGCCTGTGCTCGTGTGGTTTCCCTTTCTATGAGGCAGCTAGGGAGAAATGAAGGGTGGAGGTCCACACACCTGGATGCCCAGGGGAGGCTAATGTTTATGCAAAGTTGGTTTTAGGATTCGATCTAAGAGAGGGTTAAGACTGTTAGCTTCGTCTGTTTAGCATCACCACAGGGTAGGTATTTTTAGAATCGTTTGAAGCTTTGGCGATGAGAAGGTCATAACAGAGAAAGGCTGATTATTCCTCGTGGCTCTCTTAGATGTTATAACAATCTTCTAAGCTCCTTGCTCTACGTTTGATCTGCAATTTCACCATAGCGATGCTCCGCAATGGATAAGCCATTGACTCTTCTTACTCCCATTTACTCTATGGCTGCACTCCACCCCTGGCGCTCTGAGACACCGTCACCTGGCGAGTTCCATCTGGAGAAGGCTGAGGTTATTAAAAGTCTCGCTGCTCCAGCGTCCTGGGGAATGCTCGCAGAGAACGCGTTCCCGCAGTGACCTGTCTCCCGCGGCCTTTACGGCCTGAGCTCCCAGTGATGCTTCGCTGGGACTCCTATTGGCTGCGTGCCTTGCTCCTCTGCGTGCAGCATCTGGTATCTTCCCTCCTCGCCATGCAGAAAGCAGGAGCTCCTTTATGCACATGGACCGTCACCGAGGGGGTTCTTCCCCATTTCACCCCGTGTGCCCTGCCATTGGGTCGTGTGTTTTCAGGCTGATTCTGATGAACACAATGGCATGTTGCCTTTGAAAAACACTTCCCCGCTATACCATGTACGACTCCACGTGGATGCAATAGGGACAGAGAGGAGAGATGGCATCCTTGTAGGTTAAGTTCAACATGGAATCCAGTAGCCTATCCAGTAAAAGGGTAATATGCAAATTAACCATCACTCCATCACAAAGCATGGCAGCACCCATAGTAAAAGATGGTGGCACCCAGCCCTCTCAGCCCTGCCAGAGTCCCCCAGTTCTGGGTGGGGGTGGGGGGCAGGCGGCTGCTGAGAGCAGGCAGCGTGATCAGCCTGGTGGAATGTTGGCTACATCGCCATGGTTACAAGGCAAGCATTTCAAGTCCAGCTGCAGATAGGCCTCTGGCCAGGCCAGGGTGCGGATGGGCCTCTGGGCTGCAGAGAGCCTCTGGGAAGTGGGAACGGAGCAGCCAGGCCTCTCAGAGAGCTACTGGTGCACGAATTCGTACGCAGGGCTAATAGTCAGTGATAACCAGAGCTGCTAAGATTCCTCTCCTTTCTCCAATGGCGGACTCCTCATCTTACAAAAATCTTCTTCCCTTGTATACCCCTGGGCATGTGATGTGTATGATTTCTTTGTCTTCAAACTATGGTCTCAACAACAGTTGTGCTCACCCCGCCGAAGAAATTCTCCCGGGTGTGGATGGTGGGCATGCATTACTTTGATTGACATTAGCCCTGGTGTCTGTTGAGGCGGAGAAATGACCCAGTGCCTGGGCCCTGGTTCCATTAAGCCCACACTACTCCACTCATTCTTCCCTCCGAACCACAGATGTTTTGTTCCAGGTCCCACCCTTCACCTTACTTTGTTACTTGGCCCTTAACCTTATTTTTAATTCTTGAGTTCATACTTTTTAAGTTACATCTCTCTCTGCTTTTGGAAAACGCTGCCTGATATGTTTTGAAGCAGCGAGACTGTGACTGAGGAGAAAATGTGTCCATGTTCCTCCCTGTCTAAGGAGCATCTTAAGGTAGGTGCTCAGCAAACTGGGCCTGCTCAGGACGCAGGTACGCTGCCTTCAGGATCTGAGCCTTTCCCCAGGTTTTTATGGTTATAAACACGAGGATGATAGCCTTTGAACAGCGGAAGCCAGGGCAGTGTGTTCCCATAAAGGTTAGACTGACCGAGTTCCCTCCTGAGGCAGCGCAGCCGGGAACCCGGACATGGAGGCCAGAGAGCCTGCAGCGACTTAGGCTCCTGGGTCGTGCCTTCGCCATTCTTGCTGCCCCTCCAGATTTCAAAGACAAATATTTAAACACTGGCTGTGCTATTTATAACACGAGGAGACTCAAATGTCACTTCCCTGGAGGTCAGGGGTTTCCAAGTCCCTTCCGAAGCAGAAGGAGGGCCTCTGTCTGTACAGCCCTCCTCCGCTCCCCCCGGGGGGGTCAGCCCAAAGACCCCGTGGCCATGTGCGTTCCCGGTCATTTCTGGGAGGGACAATAGTGAACATGCCTCCCGGGAACATGTAACACACAGTAATTTTGATTCAACGTGAACCATGTGGTTGTGTGTGTGTGTGTGTATGTGTGTGTGTGTGTGTATGTGTGTTTTAAAGACACACCTTTCTTTTCAGAAAAGGGCTGTCTAAGTGTTCATGTAAAAGGTTGCTTTCATTTATTTCTTTACACTTAGATACCTTTTGCATTTTTATACCAATTCCAGAGGCCAACACGGGCCCATGAAATATAGTCAAACACGTGGTGGAAACCTCTCTTGCTTTCTTGGGGACAGGAGCTGTTCAGAACAGCTAGTTATAGGGCAAAATCCCCGTCCCTTCGTATCCTGGATGGTGTGTCACAGTCTGGTTTTAAGAATCTTCCCAAGTACCAGGAAACCGCCATGGGCAACAGATACCTGGGCGCTGGGGGCCTCAGAGCTTGGTGGCCTCCATGCCAGCAGCATGGCAGGTGCGGAGTGGTGTCATGGCTGGGGCTGTGTGCGTTCTCTGCCTCTCTGTCTGCGGATAGCGATAACCTCCCTGTCAGTCCCTGAGCTGTCGGTGTCTCTGAAAGTGACCACAGGCCTCAGCGCTTACCTGTGTCTGGGAAACTCCCGTCTCACGGCTCCTCTTCTGGCCTCAGCCTTCCTTCCAGCCACACGGCCCCGCCTTGGTGCGCCTGCAGCTCCTGGGCCGTGGCCCCCGCCGAGGCCGCCTGGGAGGGATGCTGCAGAGCCAACGGCTCTGTTCTCGGTGGCCTTTCCCTCCTGGCCAGTCCACCGGTCAGCGTCCCATCCACGTTCCGGCTCTGGAAGTTGCCTTGATTTCTCAGCTGAGTAGCTGAGTCTCCTGGGGGTCAAAACTCACCCAGGTTAACAAAGAAAGAGGCCTTGTTTCCTGCCTGAGGAAATGATTTGTAAAATGAGGTGTTTTTTTTTTTTTCTCTCTCTTCCAACTGCTAATGCATAATATGTGACCACATTTAGAATTTCTAACAGTGCATTTATGAGGCTCAGAGGAGTGAGTATCTGGATGGTTAGCATACGCTTATTAAGGAAGATTAGAGTCTCCGTTTAATCTCGGTCATGCTCGTTTTATTGACAGGAATGCACTCAGGTGGATCTATAAAACATCTGGTGGAGAAAGGTTAGACCGTCTCCGATTTCAGATGAGGTTTTGTCTTGTCCCTGGGCTGACGAGTGTGACCCACGTTACACTTCTTACATTCTCCTCTAAAGGAACGTCTTTGTTCTTCGGTTTGAAAATTCTAGGAAACTGGAATACACAGTTCTGTCTGTTACCCATTACCGGATGGCATATGTGTGAGTGGATCTTGGGGAAGATGTGTACAGTATGGCTTCTTACCTGTTTGGACACAGTATGGTAGCATGTTGGACAGCACCCGTGACTGTGGCAGGGCCTCAATAACTGCAGGCAGTGCCGTGTGAAAAATTCGCATTTTGGATGGAAGTTGAATTTGCATTTTATAACAGTGTTTCATTCTAAAATTATACTCAGCAATTGTAACAGCACATAACCACCTCCAAGCTTAATCGCCCCTACTCCCTGTGTGAGGCGAATAGTGTTTAGTCTTAATGGACTAAATGGATTATGTTGCACAATTAAAAACCCCTCATGCATCGTGTGGGGGCTGTCTGTCATCGGTGTTGGGTTATTTTGTATGCAGCGTTGTATGGAGAGAGAGAGTGTGTGTCTATCTATCGACCCATCATTAGACTACTTGAAAGAGTTGAAAATAATGGAATATATTTTCTTTGATGTGAAAAAAAATGCAGTAATGTTATTTTTAAAATATATATATTGATTGATTTCAGAGCGGAAAGGAGAGGGAGATAGAAACATCAATGATGAGAACCATTGGTGGGCTGCCTCCTGCACGCCCCACACTGGGGATTGAGCCTGCAACCCGGGCCTGTGCCCTGACTGGAAATTGAACCATGACTTCCTGGTTCATGGAGTCACTGAGGCACACTGGCTGGGTGAAAATATTTTTTTAAAAAATTAGAATATTTTTTATGTGCAAAATTTGATATGATGATTTTGTCTTCTAAACTTTATTGCAAATGGGCTTCTCTTTTTAAGATGAAATGCTCTCCCATTGGGGAGTCTAATGGTTGCAGTTTTCCAGACAGGTGTTTAGGGATGTCATTAAGGCTAATATTGACACCTATACATTCATTTTATAGAAATAGTCAAAGATGTGTACAAAGGTTTTTGTAAATAATGTTTATATTGCATTTGTTTCTAAATGGCAAGAAGTTGGAAACCTCATCCACTTTAAAAAGTCATAGATATAATGTAACACTAAGTAAAATGAAAAGGTACCCATAAATATATCCTGCATGATGTCAGTTTTATGTGAGAAAACACTTTGCCCCAAATACATCTTAATTATTTAGTCTTAATATTGGCTATGTTCTCTCTAGGCCACAGGAGTGTTCTTAATCTTTTTCTTGTTTGGAATTATTATAAATGCTTTTCAAACGTTGTGCAGAAGGGATCTGAGCTACTTCTATAGTCGGAGTAAATCAAGGTCAGTGTGATTTCAGAAGCCAGAGGCCTCAGCCCAGTGTGTGGTCTTTGGACTTCCATTTCCATCCCTGGCAGCTGGGGGGCCTCAGCCCTTGGCAATGAGAGAAAGATTCCAGTCCAATTCCTGGGAGTTTCTTAAAGCTCCCTCCTCATTGTTCAGAAAGCACATCCCTGCCCTGCCCTCTAGGACTTAGACTTTCCCCACTGTGTGCCAGGTCTTCGGAGGGTACAAAGATCAGCATCTTATTTACATTAAAAAGAAACAAAAACATTAATAGGAAACAGCCAGTCTATATGTGTTTGTCTTCCAGGTAAGTTAATGATGGCTACACCCCAGGAAATGGTCACCATGCTTTGTCGTCCCCTTTGTAGGCAATACACAAGAGAATGGTGCCCACGGATAATCCTTGACATGAACCTGTACACAGTTATGTATGTGGAGGCAGACAGAGACAGAGTCCGAGCACAAAGCTTTTCCCTTGGCCCAGGGGCTGTCGGAAGAAAGCGCAGGTGGCTCATTACAGATGTCCATTTACTTAGCAAACTCACAGGCCTTCCCAGAAGGATGAAGCCTACGAGGAACAGGTCTGAACACCGTGCCTGTGAGAGAGGGTAGTCCTCAGCCCCTGGGTTCCCAGCGGGCCCGCAGGTCCAGGGCTCTTATACTCCCTGGAGAGCGGGCCAGAGCCCAAGGTAAGATCCAGCGTCTCAGCCTCCCTGGTCCCCAGGGCAGGTGTCGCCATCCCCACAGGAAGGACGCAGGCTGAGGACTGCGCTGCTACATGAGGAAGTGTTTCACAGACACACTCTCCAAGCCAACCAGAAGCAGAAACGCCACGCGGTCCTGGAAGAGCGGAGGGGCAGTGTTCTGGCCCACACAGCTCTGAATGTGCCTCTACCCAGCAGACTTTCCATAATGACTGGCTCAGTGGTTTTCTGTCCCAGCAGTCTCCCGAGTGACGGTGAGCTGGAATTGCTACTAAGGAGTTTACCGATAATCCCTAGTTTACAGCAATTAAGGCTCAGAGCTCTGAGGCTCCACATTCCAATTAAAATCCCTGCATGTACACTGAGTGGCCACATTATTATGATCTCTGAACACATAATAATCTGGCCACTCAGTGTATATCCTATATAATCCTATATAATAAAAGGCTAATATGAAAACTGTCCCCTCAACCAGGAGTGTGACAAGTAGGCAGGCCAGCCAACTGCCCATGTCCCCCTGGCCAGGCTGGCCGGACCCCACCCATGCACAAATTCATGCATTGGGAGATTTTATATATATATATATATATATATATATATATATATATATATACACACACACTGAGTGGCCAGATTATTATGCATTCGGAGATCATAATAATCTGGCCACACAGTGTAGATACTGTAACCTGTATTGGCCCACCCACACCATTTCTCTCCTCTCTGCAATTCATCCAAAAGTTAGGTCTAGCAACGTCAGTGACAAAAACCGTTTTGTTTTTTCAATGTTGAAGTGTGGGCTTTCTTGATTTTCGTTTTCTTATCGTGTTTTAAAAATAAAATTCTCTTGGCTGATGTGATGCTTATAATCTTTCCTAAACAATGTGTCCCTGGTGGGTCATCATGCATGTAACAGCCACCCCCCATGGCGTACGTTTCTCACGGGACTTTAAAAATCTAAGTGAGAAATGAGTGGCTGGCCAGTCAGTGCAGGGAAGTCAGAAAGGATGAGGCAGTCGGGTCTTAGGAACGTCCATGAAAGGTATTTCAGAGAAGCATTCATTTCACTTTTAATACCTTTCAGGCCGACTGTTGAATGTGGCACAACAGGGCAAAGGGATTCACTTTTAATAGACGGAGAAACAAGATTAGGTGATGAATGCGTCATTGTCCTGAGAAATGAGTGGGGAGCCGTTCCTTTCCCACAGAAAGCGAGAGCAGGGGTGCACACGGCCTCGTTAGCAGGAGTCCGACCGGGGAGTGATCTGACGGGACATGAAGACGGTCTGCAAGGCGGTTTCCAGTTCAAAGCAGGAGAATGAGTGCTGGGAAACGTGCTTTTGTTTCTGCTCCGCCTAACTACATTGGACCTGGGGGTGGGGGTGGGGGGTGGAGGGGTGCAGTTGGGAGGAAAGATACGCAGAAGGCAGGAATTCATGCTGAATGGATAGAAGTAGTCATTCAATGAAAAAATGATTTTTAAAAAATACCTTTTTATTGATTTCAGAGAGGAAGGGAGAGGAAAAGAGAAACATTCATGAGAGAGAATCATCAACTGGCCGCCTCACGCATGCCCCCCACCTGGGATCAAGAAGGCTGGGGCATGCAGAAGTGGAGCATGTGGCCCCAGAGGCGGTGGCAGCAGGCTCGGTGGGTCCGGCGTGTGGGCAAGGTGCGCAGCAGTGGAGGCAGGCCGTGGCATGGTGGGGCGGGTGGGATGGGCGGGACACACCCTGCCTGCCCCGCCCAGCCTTACCCTGCCGCCACAGCAGGAGAGGTGGGGGGATGGAGAGGTGGCGGTGGCGGGCCAGAAGTCTTGCAGGAATATTCCTGCAACAGGTCACTAGTTTACCAATAACGGCGGAGCCATACCTTTCACTGTCAACAAAAGCTTTGGGACGGTGACAGTTGTTCAACTAATTGAGGGCACCGCCTTCTCCTGTTCTCAGGTGCGGGGATACGGTTCCATTGTCAGCCATTGAGGGGGAAGCACTTTATATTTCAAATCGCAAGCTAATCAACGCTCTTTTCTCATTAACACGCGCGACCTCTGTGGTTTTGCTCTCGCGGGCTGGCCCAGTTTCTCAGTCTCCGTTAATGACATTGCAAACCTCTGTGTTATGTGAGTTATTTTCTAGCCGAGTCCTTTCAAGCTCACAATGGATGTTCGTTACAGTGACTGCCTGTCCTGTTCAGGAAGGAAAAGTCCCGGACGAACCTAGAATATTGTGCCCTTTCTATTCCCTCAGCCTGTGTGTGAAATGACCGCGTTATGGGAGTCATGCGGACAGCTTGGCCATGCGTCTGATACCAGAGACAATACACCAGCTTCTTAGTTCAAATAACAAGCTATTGGCTGTTCAAATGACAATTAGTAGAGCTGGGATGAGAAAGACAGATGAAAGATAGTGGATAATTAAGCTCAGAGGGCTCTGTCCTATTTTGCGTTCCTAATTTATGGTAGATTAAATATTCCTGTGTTGCTTTGCTTTCCTGGATACACAGATGGGTATGGAATTTGGATTGGACTCCAAACCTATAATGTCTGCAATAACATCCTAGAAAATGACAGTCAATGTGTTTCTAACTCTGCATAATTAATTAATAGATTGAGTTCATGTGTAGCTTGCTCAGGACAGATTGGTATTATGGCCGTACCTCCTTTCCCCCCATTTTTATCATTTGGTGTGACTAGTGTGGTGTTTACACTACACACACCCCAGGTGTGTTGGAGGAAGCTCTCCTTTTGACCAATCCAGGGAGTGGTCCTTTTGACCACTGACAAGAAGCACCCCCTGATTAGGCAAACGAATAAGCAGATTTTGAAAAGCCATAGAATTATCGAATATTGAAGTCAGAAAGCGCGAGGGGGATCATCCCATCCAATCCCTTTCTGCTACCAGAGAGAAAATTAAGACTCGGTGAGATGCAGGGATGTGTGACATGTATTGTGCCAGTTAGTCAGAAGTCAGCCTACTCTTTAGTTTTCTTTATTTTATGAATTTGATCATCTTCTTATTTTCTCCCGTGACTCATGCCAATAAGAATGCATTGATTTTTTTTAATTCAGGTAATAGAGAAAGCAGTGGAATTTACCCAATAGAATAGATGCAGTCTGTTTGGGATGGTAAGGACTTTGTCTCCACAAGTATGGGTGTGAGTGTCTTTTGTTCCCGAGCTCCTTGGGTCACACCTGAGTCTGTCAGGAAGGTGGTTGGTGGGCCCCTGAATAGCATCAGGGCGCAGGCTGGTGCAGCTGGAATGACCAACCATGTGGTCAGCGTGTCGGGTGTTTGAGTCATGGAAGAGCCTGACCTCCGAGGAGGGGTGGCGGGTGGAGAGTGAATTCAGTCCAGGACCCGAATCCCTGGGAACCCTGGGCACTGGAGCTCCGCGGGGCTTCCTGGCTGGTGAGCACAGGGAAGGGAAGGAAAGTACTATTTGCAATCCCTGGAGACCTCGCTGGCCACATGGGTCTCTTCATGTGGGTGTGTGGTTTGTATTTTTTATCCTACAGCTGTCAGGGCAAGTATAGCACTTTCCTGAGTTCGGTGGGTCAGAGAATGACAGACGGGATGGTGGTTATCAGAAGCCCCCAGTTTGTCGCTATTTGGTCAGAGATGCAGGTGACTTGGCTGGTGCCTCCTCTTCTGACCGCTGGGCTTCCGAAGCGAGTGTGGTCTTGGCGGAGGGGTGCTGAGCTCTTCACTTGTGGGGTCTGTGCTAATGGCCAGTGGTCAGCATCTGAATTGAAATATTGCAAAATGCTAGCTGGGACTGGTGTCAGATTGAAGCATTGGAGCATATATGTCATGCAGCTCCGTAATACTCCATTCATTCATTCATTCATTATGGTTTCAAATGTTGGTATTTTATTTTATTTTTTAACTTTTTGTTATTTGTTTATTTTATTTCCATCACCGGTAATCCTCCTCATATCTTCTCTCTCCACCTTCCCTCTCAATCACCACACTGTTGTCCCTGCCCATGAGTTCCTTCTCTGTTTTGTTCAATCCCTCCATCCCTGTGACCTTTTCATTGACAGCTGATTTGGTACAGAGGAGCTGGTCAAGCGTGACTATTCTCCTGCTGACCACGATCGTTTGTAGAGTACTAACCTGCAATTCCTGTTCCTTCTCCTTCGGGCAGTATTTTGCTTCCTCTAGCAAGGAACTTGTGCCCATAGTCAGGAACTGGGAAATTTAAGGTATGTGCCAAGGGTAGTTTTCCCTAGTTTTTATCCTGCTTATCACAAGGTTAAACAAAATTTTCTGAAGCCTTACGACTCAATTCTAGTTCTTAGGCCAGAATCATGGTACCATCCAGGGGCTTGTTAGAAACTGAAGACTTCATCATAATCTCTGGTTTAACAAGCTCCCCAGATGACTCACATGCACATTAAAGTTTAAAGAAATTTAATCTAAATTTTAGAGATGATGAGGTAGATTTATATTAAACTAAAATCCACGCCCTTTACTCAGGGGGAAAAATAGGAAAACTCTGGCTTATCTGTTGAGGTTATTTTTCTCAACACTCAGAATGCATTTGTAATGGACAAATTCTTCCATACCTGCTCCTTGTGATGACACTCTGTGTTTTATGACTTTTGGCATTTGTTAACATCTGGTAATGTTTCAATAGTGCACACAGATATTAAGCATCAATCTTGAGCTCTTTGTTCAATATGGTTGATTGAACAAATGTGTTTATCTTCTCTCCTTGAAATGTCACTAAAATACCAATAAGGAACAAAAAGAAAACCCCATCCCACAGTGACGAAGAGAGCAGGGGAAGCATAATGTATTAACCCAGGGATGTTAGCACATCGTTTTAGTTGTGTGGAGAATCTGGGCATGGATTGTTTTAGGAACAGAGAAAAATTAGGAAAGTAAAAAAAGAATAAGGCAGTGATAACCTGTAGGGAATACAATATTGTACAGGAGACAAATTGCAATGATAGTCATTGTATACATGTGGTTCTGCTGTAATTAATCATAATAATGTCTATGTGAATGCTGATTTAACAGAAAGTTGTGGTAAAATTATATTTGAGGAACAATTGGGAGGGAAAACCTGGAGGGGTGTGAGGGAACTGAATTCTCATTCTCCCTAGTGTTAATTCTAGTAAGTAAATCATGTCTAAGATTGTAAGTATTAGTGTAGGTATGGAATGTGGTGTTAACACCAGAAAAAATATCTGAGTTACTGTTAGTTGTCTCTCTTTTGCTTTCTCCCAGCACTGACCAGGCTAAAATTTTTGGTTGCTGAGTGTAGAGATCATTGATTTAACTGTCAGAAGATCTGAGTGCTAGTTCTCTCCTACTACCGACTAGTCTTGTGTTTTTCAATTAAAGGCATCCTATCCCATGATTCTTACACTGTTTCATCACCCAGGTATCTTCCTCTACTGTAAGCATAGTGGACAAGAAGAGACTATCTCTAGCAGCTCTCTCAACAGTTTTAATTTTTGCTCTGCTTTGTCACTCAGCCATGGACTACTCTACAAAGAACTACTCTTTCAGGAGAAGAGTGGACACTTTTTTCCCCCAAGAAGCCAACCAGCCTTGATAGTTGGGAGGACAGCATGGAGTTGTCAGTAGGATGATTGGGGAGCAGCAGTTCCTTTAGGCAGATGGACCTGTCTTCAGTTCTCACACTCCATGACATTTGTGAGAATTCCGGTATTTCCAGAAAGCCATCTGGTCAAAGCACTTGGCCTATTGACCTAATGAACCCCTGTCTGATTATATTTCTTCGCTTCTCTTCATTTGTGCTCCAGATCTGTATGGAGTTTGTTGAACGGTAAATACAGGATGCTCCCTGGAGTATAGTACCTTTGAAAGGCACGTAGCTGTTGGTTTGGATTGCATGCAGATCAGAACCCTGCAGATTGAGTGTGCAAGTCAACCACATCCAGTTAGGACTCACCCAGGCTCAGGAACACACAGTCTTCTAAAGAGCAGTAGAGGGAGCAGGTGATAACAGACACGAGCCAACATTTAATGAGGGCAAATAAGCAGGCACTTCTCGTGGACAGAAGGCGCTGTCCCTCTGTCCCTCTGTCCCTGGCCCCAGTCCTGTTGTCTGTTTCTTTGTTCTTTCCTTGCCTTTTAGTCTCTAGTATCTCACTTTTTGGGGGACTAACTTGCTCTATGTCTCTCCTCTTTTTTTTCTGCTCTCCCCCCACCACCACTCCTGTTCATTGTGCTCACGAAAATAACGTAAGTAGGATGTTGAATTGGAATTGTAAGCTGGGTTCAGGACATGAGATCATAGGAAGCACCAAAATGGCTATAAAATGAAATTGGAGTTTCAGTTTATGAAGACGTTGTGACGCCAACCCTATAAGGCTATCTGGTCCGAGAACAGACCTCCCAGGTTTTCCTCCAGCTGGGAAACTGTGAGGGGAACCAATTTTTCGCAGGTGGAATACACCTTATTAAGTGTTCTCTTTTTCTAGCTCAAAATAGAACTTTTAAGTAGAAGAAAAATGGTGTTTGTTTCTTCTGTTTTAGAAAAGGAGATTTATTGCTGTTTTTTCACAGAGAACAGGCACTATTTTATGTCCTCTGTGTCAAGAGGACTCACCTGCGCGTCCGGCTCAGGTTAATCACCGTTATCTGGAGTTTTCACAGAACACGCCTGGAAGCCGCCTAATTGCTCCCTCATTCCTTATCTCTTTCCCCTTCGCAGAGGTTTTCTGCCATAGATAACTCTCTAACCTGGTGCAGGCGGGGCGTCTATCTGGTCCGTCTTTGTGCTGGTGTACTGGGCAGCTCCTAACGGTTTAATTTCTTGGTAAATACCATCGGACAAAGAAGGAGCAGCCTGGCCCAGCCTCTGGCCATTGTTCTGGTTTATTAGAATCAGTTAGGATTTGGCCTCTGGGTAATGGTGCCATGGAGATTCCCAGAGCAGTAAAATTGTGTCCTAATTTAGTCTTTCATTAGCTCAGTCCCAAAAAATGTTCTGCACTGTACAGTGCAAATAGGGCATAGACAGAAACACAAGGTTATCCCCTTCTGTTGGTGAAACACTAGCCATCCAGTGGACATCATGTGTATTTGTTTGCTCACGTATTCTAACAAAAGTCAAACAGAATTTAAAATAAAGGGATCAACGGAGATCATTTTAAACATGTTCACTAAAAAATATTTAGCAATCTGGTATTTTCAGCTGTCTTTGTGATATTTAAGGGATCATAATTTTTAAAACATATACATTTTTATTGATCTCAGAAAGGAAAGGAAGAGGGAGAGGTAGATACATCAATGATGAGAGAATCACTGATCGGTTGCCTCCTGCACACCACACTAGGGGATGGAGCCTGCAATCCGGGCCTGTGCCCTGATTGGAATTGAATCTTGATCTCCTGGTTCATAGGTTGATGCTCAACCACTGAGCCATGCTGGCCAGGCTATACTAAGTTTTAATATTTTAACATTTTTTCCTTCCTAGTACAGGTGGTTCTCATTTCCTTAAAAGGATTTTTACAAGGAAGTTATATTATTGGAAGGCGCACAAATGCTAAGCTGACCACCTATTTTCTGACATTCTTCATTGGCAAAGCTACTAATTATACTTTTCAGTTTGTAAAAACTGAGTATGACTTCGAATGAATTAAAAGCAGTGGAGTGTATGTCAGTAGAACGTTACCTCTAACCTTTTTATTTTTAAGCTATGCCCCACTTTTCCCACTAGACCACACTAATTTATTGTAAGTAGTTTTGCAGGGTTTTTATCTGTAAATTACAGCTTCTTGGAACAAACAATGTCATTGTTTATTTGTGGGGGGCTATTAGATTAACCAAAGAACTTGTATGCATGTATGCATAGCCCATAGGCACAGACAATAGGGCAGTGAAGGCCTGGGGAGGGGGTGGAATGGGGTGAAGGAGGTGGTGGCGGCGGGGAGGGCATCTGTAATATTTTCAACAATAAGGAAATGTTTGAAAAAATTTAAGATGGGTTGTGCTGTTACATAAGAAGCAATGAATTCTATGGGGTGGACAAAGGTGGGCTTACAGAACACAAATAAATAATACAACAACTAATACATAACAATACCAGAATAAGCTGTGTTTCGTGGACTCACAACTGCGGGCCTACTTCTGCCCGCCCGTGTGTGGCCCGCGTCCTAAAACGTAGCCGCCGCAGCTGAACACCAGGGCGCATAGTTTCCTCCCGCCTGTGGGTCTGTGGCCCCGGGGTTCCTGTAGGGCCCCCGAGAGTCCGCGCCGGCAGGATGCCCAGCCGCTGGACAGGGCCAGTGCCTTTGGTTATGTCTTCGTGACATGGTTGCCCTGGTTGAGCGGGTGCTGAGCAGACGGCAGAGGAGAGCCTGTGGCGGAGGCTCTTGTTTCGTCCCCGAGAGCAAAGGCCTCGGGTTACTCCCGCTCCCGGCAGCATCCACGCTCAGCAAATCTGTGGAGAGAATAGGCAGGCACCGTTTTGCACTGAGTACCTTTCCACCAAGGAGCGGGATTGCCTCTGTATTCCCCAGTGCGACTTTTAAAGTCTCATTTCTCAGCTCAGTCACGTGAAAGGTCCTTCCAACACTCTATGCTGATTTCTCTCCTTCTCTGGGAAAGCTTTGGAATGCTACTTGGTTTTAAGAAATGGAAGTGCTTTTCGCATTCAAAGCACTAAGGTGGTAATTTAATATCTTCAACCCTCAAATCAAATCGTTTTTCTTGCTCTCATTTGCTCGGCTTCCTGGCTTATCAAGCTTGATTACATGTGCCTTTTCTTATGCTGAGAAATGCGGCCTGAAAGTGTGAAATGGGAAAACTGATCTTCCTAAGTATATGAAGCGTTTTGGCAGTGTTTTGGGTAAGCCTTGTTTTGCATGATGGAAAATTATATTGTAATTCTGGCTGATCATTTTTTTTTGTTGTTGCCATGATTAGGAAATGGTGAAATGAATCATTGGCAGTAAGTAAACACCGATTTAAAAACTTCTTTACTTCAAACAAAAGGAAACATCTTTTCAAGGCATCTAAATGGCTCTTCCAGCATGATGCTTAAGTATACATTTGCTAGAGCATGCATCCTTCTTGGGAATTGATTTTAATTTTTTTGTTTGCATCTTTGTCAAACCCCTGTACACACTGCCAGAGAACGGAGGGGGAGGGACTGGAAAGCCCTGCCTTCCACAGACTGTGGCCTTGAGAAGCTGCATTGAGCCACTTTGCTGTGTTCCAACCTGACCAGACTCTCTCTTGTGCCCTCGATTTATTCCTTTCTCTCTGCTGGTACAAGGTTGAGTTGTGTCCCCAGAAAGACAGTCAGGTTCTAACCCAAATCCTGTGAAGCTGGCCTCATTTTGAAATAGGGTCTTGCCAAGACCGGTTTGGCTCAGTGGATAGAGTGTTGGCCTGCGGACTGAAAGGTCCCAGGTTCGATTCCGGTCAAGGGTCAAGGGCATGTACCTTGGTTGTGGGCACATCCCCAGTAAGGGGTGTGCTCATCGATGCTTCTGACTCTCTATCCCTCTTTCTTCCTCTCTGTAAAAAATCAGTAAAATATATTTTTTAAAAAAGAAAAGGAATACGGTCTTTACAGATGTAGTCAAATTAAGAAGAGGCCACATTGGCATTAGTCCAATGAATGGTGTCTTTAATTCGAAGAAGGGAGGGAGATCTGGAGAGACAGCGGCCTGGGAGAAAGGCTATGTGGTCCCTTCTAGCAGCCCTAGCGAACTACAGTCATCTCCTGCCCCTTCCTTTAAAGCAGTGTTTCCCAAACTTCTCTCGTGATGAGAATCACCTGGTGGAGTTGTTAAAATACAGATTCCTGAATCCTATTGGCTTACGTTTACAAGCTTAGTAGTTAACTATACAATTTTACCTATATGTTCCCAAAAATTCTAGTTTAGCACTTCTTAGTTGGGATTCAGGAATCTGTAATTCAACAACTCCACCAGGTGATTCTCATCACGAGAGAAGTTTGGGAAACACTGCTTTAAAGGAAACTCTAGGACACATTCCCAGCTGAAAACCATGCCGTCTATCAATGGACATTCTGGCTGAGAAATTTATAAGGAATTCATCTAAAAATCCGATTTTGTCATGTTAAGCAAGCTTTCTACCCTCTGAGAGGTGTTTAGTCCTAGTACCTTTTAATACTTTATTCTTAAGGGTTGGTTATATGGATTATGGCTACTAGAACTAACTCTGCTTTTGTCATTTTATTCGTGTCTACAAATAGTGTTCTCATTTTCCCCCAGCTTCAGTGTATAAAATAAACCATGCTGGTGGTCAGCTTAACTGTGCACCACGTCCTCACTGTTCAAAGGAACACACAAAAGCAGCCATAGTTGTGTTGCCAGGCACCTTTTCTTTCTTTTCCCAGAACTCCATGATACCGCGTGTAGTATTTTGATTCTAGACATGACCTTTCTCTCTGGTACAATACTGATAAGCCCCCATGCAAGGACCTGGTTAGCAATGCCTTAGGCAGGGTGAAATGGTATAATAGAAGTGGGGGTTGTAGGACTAAATGCGAATATCGTTGTAGTTGTTCTGTTTAGATGTGTCCCCAAATGACCATTTGGGATGTTCAATACAGTAAATATATCGATGACAACCATTTTCTTAAACAACTCCAAAAAGCAATCTATTAATTATTTATTATAATTTGTTTGGGGGAGTAAAAAAATAAAAGAGGAGAAAGTGAGAGAGACTGGATCAAATGTCATCGCACTATAATACCTCTTCATTATTTCCCATGTCCTCAAATGTCAACATTAGTAGGAAGCCCGAGTTGCCTTAATGGGGACATAAACAATGAGATCCCCCCCCCCCCCGATATTTGTAATGGCTGTGGGGACATGTTATTGGAGTTTTCCCTGTAGCAACATATACTTTCAAACTCTTAGTTGTTTTTATTGTTTGCTTTGTGGTTTACTGACATATCACTTCTGATTTTTCATGAATAAAGCCTATCTATGGGGTTTTAAGGATTTTCTTCATAGTTGTTGGAAGATTTCATAAGAATTGATAAAGTAAATTGATTCTCTTTGTAAAATATGTTAACATTTTGTCAATGCTAGATTACCTTGTTGAGTTTAACTTGTATTTCTTGGGTGATCAATCTCTGTGTTTAAAGTAGGGGAAATATATAGTTACCCATGTTTCTGTGTCTAAAAATAGTTTATGGCAAGTAGACATGCTTCTTGATTTAAGCAGTGTGAGGATGGTATTTGGCTAGTTTCTAAATGTAGTGCAGAATAAATAATCAATTTGAATGAAGTTCCTATATCAGCATATTGTGATAAGTAAAACATTTTAGACCAAGAAAAAAAATCCATGATTTTTCTGAGTTTTATGATTCTTTGGAAGTATGGCTTGAATCTGGGACTCCTTTAAGTAACATAGTTAAGACATATTTGTGAAAACAGTGATATATAAGCAGAATGTCCTTCGGTAGAATATAAGCCCCATAATGGTGAAAAGTGTGACCATCCTCTTCCTCTTTTTCCAGGGACTAACAGACGTACAGTCAATATTTGTTGAATGGAGACAAAAGATAGTTCAATGAGCAGAGTAAGGAATTATAATTGTAAGCTTGTGTTTGCTTATGTGCAGTTCCACTTAACACTTTTTATTTAAATAAAATAAAAATTTAAGAACTGAAATCAGTATCAAAAACTCATCTATGTTCCATACATGCGATTCTTCTTATTTTTCTGTTCAAAAGGATCTGCATTTGATTGGTAGCATATTATTTCTTGGCACTGCTGACAATAACACATTTCCCTCCATATTGTTTTAATGCATTTTTAGTCTTAGTTTTCAGAAAATCTGAATTAGAAAATATATAATTTCTTAAATTTTTTTGTGTGAGAAAAAAAATGTTTTCTTCCAGACAAGATGAGAGACTCATTTGGCACTCATGGGGGATAACCTTTAGAGTTTTGTTATAGTTAAAGTTTGCTGGTATAGCCATATGGTATCACTAAATTATACGTTCTGTTCTATACTTTGAGTACTTTAACCAGTTCTTAGCTGATTTTATGTGAGATTTAGAGGGTAACATAGGAAGTATGAAATGCCATTCTTGTTATTGAAACAAATGTCCTTCCTCTCTTACTGGCAGTTTAGATTAAATTTTAATCTGGTAAATACATCATGTTCTGCTTTGGGCATCTGTATTTATTTGGCTGTAACAAAATACTTCATTCCAATGACCATTATTCGGTGTCTATTCAGTGCACTTGTTTGTTACAATTTTTCTAAGAAGATGCAGCTTGCAATGGAATCTCAGTGTTATGCTGAGTTTGTTATTGTTCCTTATGCAGATAGGTTTAAAGGACGCACACAAGATCCCTGAGAAACTTCTTGCTGACCTACGCAATCCCTGCATCCTAATAGGTCATATTTCAGCTCCTATATTTTGACAAATAGCCTGGCTCTAAAAAGCCCTGTCCGTGGTGCTGAAACATCTCATGATGTATGAGCGTGTCTCGCTGATAAATTCTAATGCCAGCCACCGCGTGATAGCGATACATCAGGTTGTACAATTTATGTTTGGGAGACACACGGAATGAGCAAATATCATAGTTTCCTTGGGTTAAATTAACACAGCCGGTCCTTTCATTTTAAAGAGATCACGCCAATTACTTTCTGCATAGTGAAAACCAGCCAGGGTTTAATTAGGAACTGTCAGTGCTACCACAAAGGCGAATGCCTGGTGTTGACCAATGAATGGATGTGCCTGCAGGACTGGAAACGTTTCCTCGACAGTGGCATGTTGACGCCACGCAGGAAGCTACTGTACGAAAAGTTAAACATTTGGTTACGAACAGGCACAGCAGCAATTAACGCGGAAACCTGGTGGCTCTGTGGAGACAAGCGGCTTGCCTATAAAGAATATAGCTCATTACCTCAGGTGGTTTTTGTTGTTCCAGGATATTTCCTTTGTACACAAATACATTCATTTTGCAGGACTATGGTTTTTTTTTGTTTTGTTTGGAAATATGACTAAAACCCTAAAAGATCTTGGCTGTTTTTTTTCCTAAGTAAAATTCACGTGTTTTCTATATAAGACTCTTAAATAATGAATTGTGTGCTTGGACTTCAATTCAATGATTTTCAATTTTTTTAAGTTGTGTTTTTCTGGTGCTTAAATATAGTAATAGAGAACTGCACTTAATTTTGTTTTTACCTCTAAATTTGTCTGAGAAGCTTGTTATTGAACTCTGGGATTATCTGATTCATGCCATTTTATTTTGGGTTGAAGCAAGTAAAAGGGAGAATTTCATAAAATTGAACCTATAAACTTCTATTAATTCAATAGATTTTAAAGGAAAAGTCTACAATTTTAGTCTTGGAAAAGCCTAGTCTTCTAAAATTCTAGATTTCATTGTTATTCTAGGGGAAAAACATCTGCTTTGATCTTAACAGACTTTCAGTCAGTACCTGTAAGGTTGGTTGCTGTGCATGTGTCTAAACGTCCTTCTTTGGAGATTATGTAGAACATGTTGTTTTGTTGTGATGTTTGCAACACAGCAGAATGTTAGATTTTTTGCTTGTTATTGCAGTGAAGTGCATTAGAATCACAGAGAGATTTGAAGATAACACCTAGATCGTTAAGTCCTGCCGAAATTTGGCAATGTTTTCTGCAAAGCAAGAATCTTAAAGTTGAGTAACTAGTCATTATTAAAATAAGACCTTCAGATCCTCAGATATTGATTTACATTATGTGAAATTGATAATTCAACCCACTACAAAAGTTTCTTGTTAAGAAAAGAAAATCTTTCAGTTAATAGGGGATTTCTTTATGTCACTAGTTGAAAGGTTGAATACAATGTTATGGTTTGCCTTTCAATATTGATAAAGTGCCTCCTCAAATCCAATTTTGTGCATTATAAAAACGTAGCACCATAACCCAGTGGGCGTGTCTTACTCTCAGCCCTTCAGACTTCATTGTAGATAAAGACACTTTTCTAACATGTGGTCATTTCAATGATATCTGGTCAGGTGACATTTCCCAGAAATTATTCTTTATTTAGAAACAAAAACAAGACAAAAGCAATTGATTTTAATCCAAAATGTATTTTTTTCCTTATAAAAGAGGCCCACATATTCACGGCGTCTACTCTACAGAGTCTGTTCATTTCATTACACCACGTGTCAATTCAAGTGTATCTGGTCACGGCAGAAACTCGTGGCTAATAGGCGTGATACAACACAGTAGGAGGTATTGCTCAGTTCAGCTACTCTTATACACTTAAAAAAAATACAGAAACGTTTTGTGGGTTTTTTTTTTTTTTTTGTCCACTGTAGTCCAGACAGAAAAGTTACATGAAAGTTCTAGAAAATGGACTTCTTTTATTTGGTTGCCACGGTACCCTCTGAAGCCAGTGGATGGAGATGCTGGACTTGTACATGTTTCCACTGGCCGGAGCAGCCTTGGGGAAGCTGGACCATCCTCCCCGGAAGTCCCATTCCTCTTCCTTTTCCATTCCCAAGCAGCCCCGCAGCCCGGAGCTCCCTCCCCCGAAGTAGGTGTGGTTGGTGGTTTTCAGGATGTATTTGTGGGCACCCCTATGGCAGTGGCCTTCACTTCCAGCGCCGCGCTTCTCTCGTCGCCTGCTTCCCAGAGGTCGATGAGAGGTGGGTAAAGCTCACTGAACGCGAAGGTTGGCTTCTGCAAGTAGTTCCTCGCATGGCCACGTCCAGCTGCTCCCATCACGTTTCGCGAGAGGCAGCCGAAGAGACAGAGCACACCGGTAATCCCCAGGAAGCCCGCGAGGCCGGCCAGGAAGGTGGGGCTGTGACTCCTGCCGTCTGCTTCTCCATCGGGGCCCCACCCTTTCGTGGTGACATTGACACACCGTTTCCTGGCTTTCTGGTCGATGGTGGGGCTGTCGATACAAATGGTGTACTCAGTCGAGGGGTTCAGGCGAGTCAGGTTGTACACCCTGACGTTGGGCGGCAGGCGGGCCCTGTGGGCGGCGTGGGACGGGTCTGCCTTGATGAAGGCGGTCCACGTCACGCTGGACCTGAGAACCTTGGAACTCGCTTTCCAAGACACCAGAACCGAGCTGGCCCGGACGTCTTCCACTCGGATGTGCAAAGACCCGTTGTTGTCCTGCGGTAACGCGCCGTCCACTCTGATCGTGACGGACTTCAAGTCGGCGCCCACCAGGTTGGCTGCCATGCACGTGTACACGCCCCCGTCTGCGGGGACGATGCCTCTTATGTCCAGGGTGCCCTCCGCGTGCACGGAGAACCTGTCCGTCAGGGTGTGGGGCCCGAGCTTCTGGCCGGAAGGGGTGATCCAGGAGATGGCGGGCTGCGGCTCGGCCGTGGCTCTGCAGTGCAAGGACACGCAACTCCCGGCGTCCAGGTCCAGGCTGGAAGGGAAGCTCTCGGGCGCGATGAGCGGGAGGCATATTTCCATCATGTCCCGGAAGTGCACCTGCCGGACGTTCTGGCCCTGGAACTCGGGCGGGTCCACGCAGAAGAGCGACTCGGGCTCCATGAAGCGGACGCTGGTCTTGTTCATGTTGATCCAGCGGATGACGCAGTCGCAGCGGATGGGGTTGCTGTGGATGCTGACCTCCTTGAGGCTGGGCAGGGCCTCCACGGTGCCCTGGTACAGGGCGCTGAGGGCGTTGCTGTTGAGCATGAGCGACTCCAGCCGGGGCAGCCGGAAGAACGCGTTGGGGTGGATGTAGGACAGCCGGGGGTTGTTGGTGGCCTCTATCTTCCTCAGATCCGGCAGGTTGTCCACCGCAAGGCCGTCGATGGAAACCAGCTCGGGCATGTTGTTCATGCCCAGCTCCTTGAGGTGGAGCATGTTGCTGAAGTCCCCCCTGCGTATCCTGTGGATGGGGTTTTTGTTGAGATCCAGGAATTTGAGGCTGGCCACCTTCTGCAGCGCCGCCCGGGGCACCTGCCGCAGCCTGTTGTCGTAGAAGGAGATGCTTTCCAGGCTCTCCAGCCCAACCAGGGCGTCGTCGGGCATCTCCGTGAGGTTGATGCCCGCGATCACCAGGCTGCGGAGATTGATCAGCGGCTCGAAGTTCATGTCTTCGATCCTGATGATTGGGTTCTCCCCAATCATCAGGATCTCCAGGTTGGGGAGCGCGTCAAACCACTTCCTGTCGATGGCCTGCAGTCTGTTGGAGTTGAGGTGCAGCCGGAGAAGGTTGTGGAGGCCGATAAAGGCTCCCGGCGAGATGACGGACAGCGAGTTATGGTTGACGTAGAGCTCCTGGAGGCCGCTCAGCCCCGACAGACATCTCTCGGGCAGCTCCGTGAGCTTGTTTTCCTCCAGGTACACGGACAGGAGCCGGGGCATCTGCCGGACGCTGATGTTGTCCACCGAAGACAAGTTGTTCTGCGACAGGTCCAGGCCAGTGAGGTTCACGGGGAAGTCCGCGGAGCGCTCGATGTCGGCGATGTTGTTCGTCTGCAGGAGGAGGACCTGCGTGTCCGCAGGCAGCCTGGCCGGGAAGTGGAAGAGACCCACGTCGTTACAGTCCACGGTCCACGCGTCCATGTACGTGGACCGGGGCGTGAACCACGGCCTGACCTCGCACGTGCACGACGGCGGGCAGTCCGCTTTCTTCTCCCCGGCGTGCACGAGCGTCGTGATTGCCAGGCCAACCAGCACGTGCACCCCGAGTGGCATGTCCTTCATCTTAGCTTCCTCTGCGGAGATGCCGCGGGCCCCGGCGGATGGCACAGTCACTGCGGGTGGGCTCAGCGGGAGCTGGCGGAGGAGGAGCAGGGTGGTTCATGTGTCAAACGATGGGCGCTGTGGAGCTGCGGGGTCTCTCGCCCCGGGGCGAGGTGCCGGTGCCGCAGTCACACGGTCCAGAAACGTCACACATGTTGGGGGAGGGGAAGCGGCAGGCGCCTCTCGCGTAGGACGCGGAGGCACGCTCTGAAGAGGCGGCAGGGATGGACGGTCACAGGAAATGGAGCCGCTCACTCATTTCGGAGGGCAGGGTTCACATCCCACTTCGGTCCAGGCCTGGCAGGAACAGCAGCTGTGATGCTAATTGCAACAAAATAAAACAAAAAGGAGAAGAGAAAGAATTAGTCCAAAGGAAAAATGATACCCGTAATTAATATCCATTAAGCAATTACGGTGATCTCATCTATGACGTCCTTCGAGTGGACAGTTAATTCAATATGTTTCGCTGACGTTAGCCTTGACAGTGATTGGTCCTGACGCCGCACAGGCCGAGAAAGGAATCTTTAGAAGCTGAAACTGAATTAGGCATAGCAGACACGCATTCTACTTGCTTATTCCTTGTAATTGTGTTTATTGCATTTGTCCTTCCTTCTCTCTGACGATTAGTGAATGGGAACCAAAGGAAATCTGTCAGAGGAGACGGTTTCTCCCCTCTCTTACAGAGACAAAATTAAAAGGTCCCAGAGAAAGTGATACTGTTTAGCAAATGCATTAGCCCAGGGCCCTCAGGAGAGGGCTGTGCAGGGCCCGGACAGCCTGGCAGTGGGCAGGACTTCCCTTGTCATTCTCCCTCCCTCCAGCCTCCTTGCATAAAGGGGCTTGGGATTCCGCAGTACTTGGGAACGGTGAGGTCTAACTTAAGTGAAATTCAGATTAATGTTCGGCTGTTTCATCTCCCCTGAAAATAACTTAGATTCCATTAGTCACTGACAGGGAGAAAAGTAACTTTATTACAGCAATAAAACAGGCCCTTAGATATTGCTTCTTTTAAATAGACACCGATGTCTTTATCACATAAAAATAAGCAACGCACAGCCAAGTGGCAGTGCTGATATGGGCTGCATTTCAAGGTAGCTCACTACTCTTATATGCCCAGCAAGCCTGGCTTCTGCCAACGAAGGGGCTCCATAAACACTCTTTGCCCAGAATCCTTGTCTGTGTCCAACAGCGCGTTAGAGATGTTAACCATGAAACACATGTATGTGTGTGTGTATGTGTGTGTGTGTGTGTGTGCGGTGTAAACAGCACTGCTTTTGTTCTGAGATTATTCTCTTGAGTGTTTTCTGAAATGCACATCTGTCCAAGCAGAAACTCTTTTCTGACCTCATTGCATCATTCACGTAGCCAGATGCCAGAAACGAGCACACGCGAACGGGATTGGTGCTGGAAGCTTTTGGAGATCCGGAGAGTTCTCTCCGGGGTGAGCAAATTCAAACTTCACCTCCCCAGATAGGCAGGGAGAAAGGGCCAGCGCGGGAGGCACCAGATTCTGTGCCTGGCTCCATCACCAGATTCTCTCCGGTCTTCGGAGCTGATGGATGCTCTCGCTGATGGACTGTTTGGCATGGTGGCTTGCAGGCCAGTACCTAATATCTCACGTGCTTTAGGGGTTTCAAAGCCCTTTCGTAGCCATCGTTTATATTGATATTGACCTGTGAGTGGGAGTGGGAGGGGCTCTGGTTCCCAGGTTTGGGTAAGAGAGCGGAGACCCATGTGCTGAGGCCATGGTTTTAAAGGATGGCGTAGGACTGGAGCCAGGCTTTGTCTTCAGGGCTGTAGCACAGGCATGTGGAGAAACAATGAAATAATTTTACCACAAAATAGTGTGGTGATGTTCCTTCTCTGCAGGGCTGGCATTTCCCTGGTCTTCAGCCTTTCCCGTTCAGAAAATTAGTATTATCCGTCTACTCACAGTGGCCAGCGTGTGCTCCCCACTGACGACTCACAAGGGGCAAAACCACACCGCCCATGCATGGCAGAGAGAGAGAGAGAGATTCAGGTCAGAAAATACAAGTACCTGAATCTGCTGGCCAATGCTTTTTCTCCATTAAAAAAGATGTACTTGGAAATGCAAACGATGAATGTGAAGTTTGCTCTTGAATATAGAATTGGAGTTCGGGACGTCAGATTAGAGTTCTCAACCGTCAGAGTCATCAGAAAGGAGAGCCTGGCCTGTCTGCCGAGGGGAGAGTGTGTTCCCAGAGCTGGGCCTCTTGAGTCTTGGGCCCCTGTGCCGGAAGCTTTCATTCTTGCCCCGCCCCCCATCTCTGTGGTAAGCATGTGTTTGTATTTCCCCTTTTCTCTTACTGGACATAACATGATTAGACGTAGATTATTAGATTATTACCTCGATAGACATGCAGTTATTAGATTCTTAGTCCCTTCCTGGAGGATGCGGTTTTTATTATTAAGGGCTGTGTGCACCTCTCTGGTGATTTGATTATGTTAGTCCATTTGCCTGGCTGATGAGCGCCTCACCCACGCCCTCCAGCGCTCAGCTCATTAAACCAACATGCGCAGGATGGTAACCACCAATGCGTCTTTCTATAATTCCCGTTGAATGACAACATATGGAATAATGATGAAGATGACTTTTCTTCTTAAATCATCAACAGTAAGAAGCACGTAAAAAAAGAGGGAAGGAAAGATGTGCCTCAGACTTTTACAGGGTGTTTTTCTTATTGCCCGATAGTTAAAACATGGGGATCTGACAGTGGCACTGCGCCATGTCACCTGCCCGCCTGACCGGTTCACGTGACAGGTACCCTCACAAGCCGAGCGGTCCCGCAGGGGCCGCCTCGCTCCCCACAAGAGAGTGGCTTCTGTGTGGCCACTGAGGGGTTTGGGCAGAATAACAATGACAATGGTGGCATTTGTTTTAGAAGGACAGACTTCAATCTGTGTCTATAGGCATCTCTACAACATTGTTTAACCATAAAAACAGCTATGTCATTAAAAACAAATTGACCAGCTTGCTCCCATTGTTACCTGTGGGGGTTTTTAATGCCCTCCGCCCTCTCACTTTTATTCTCTCTCTCCTCCAACTTCACTACTCCCACACTCCCCTCTTTGAATACACTGGAGAATAATAATGAACTCTCTGAAAAATGTTTTCCAGCTTAGGAAACTTGAATTACGTGATTATGGATATATTTATAGAATTTCCCATACTCCACCCATTTGCTGTTTTTTTTCTTCTTCTAAAATAAGAGTAGGAAAATTGTGCTTCAAAAAAGTCAGTATTTCAACCCGAGTTTTAAAGGTTCTAGAACTCTCACTTGGGAAGGTGGTCTGGAGCTTAGCAAGGGATGCTCTGGAGCAGAGTAGGTCTTCCAGAAATATATTTGGCTAGATGGGTGAATGGACGGATGTAAAGTAGGTAACTTGTGGGTAAATATATATTGCTTTTCTTCCTTAAAATACAGTAAACAAACCATACACAAGTAAACGTTACCAACAGTGGATAAATCTTTAAAGGGTTCCCTGTTTTGAGGGTGAGTATTCATTTTGAGGTCATACTCTTGGAGCTAGGACCCAACTCATAACTGACTCCTGTTCTTTTCAATGGTTTCTTTTTTATGGAAAACTATTTTAGAAGGGGTGTGTGTGTGTGTGTGTGTGTGTGTGTGTGTGTGTGTTTAGCCTTCTTTTAGTTTTAAAGGCAACATAATCCTTCCTATATTAAAGCTAAATAAGTTATTCTTGATTATTATTCAAGTTCAGGAGATGATGTTAATGAAATGCCACCAGGAATGAAAACTGACATCTCAATGAAGTGTATTCTGAAAAGGCTCTTAAAGGGTTGGAGTGAGTGACACACACAGGTTCAGAGCCTTGTCATCCATTTATTCTTCTGTCCTTGTCATCCATTTATTCTTCTGTCCAGCCTTTCAGTAGATGTTTGCCTGGGGCCCACTGCATCCCTCACTGTGCTTCATTTCTAACCTCTTTAGGATTTTTAAAAATTGAAAGATTAGAAATTGGCCCTTAGTTGAGGCTTTTTTTTTTTGTGGGTTGATTCAGAAGACTTTTTTTTTTTTTTAATTAAAAAGCATTTTAAGATGTGTGATTTTCCTAATGCATGTGTCCTTTTGTGCCTTATGAGTGTTTTTCACAGTACCTTTGATTTTTCTTATTGGCTGTCCCATGTAGATTTTGCCTGAGGGAGAGTCAAAGACCAGATATGTTTTCTCTGTTTTAAATAATAAGTATAGTACATGTAGAATTATAGTCTAGCCAGCAGCCTGGTCAGTTTGGGCCATTAAAAGAAAGTTATTTTAAGAATTCTCATGTATATGTATATAATGTATACATATATATAATATGCATATACTAAAGGCCTGGAGCACGAAATCATGCACAGGTAGGTTCCCTAGGCCTGGCCGGTGATCAGGGCTGATCTGTGGAATGACCAGCGGGATGATCAGGGTGGGGCCCTGCTGGCACCTGCCTTGGTTGGCCTGGGGCCTGTGGGCTGGGGCAGCTCCTGCATTGAGTGTCTGTCCTCTCGTGGTCAGTGCACGTCATAGCAACCGGTTGTTCCACTGTTTGGTTGATTTGCATATTAGGCTTTTATAAAAAATCTATAAGATATAATATTTAATCCTCATGGAAGGATATATTTATTGATTTGAGAGAGAGAGAGAGAGAGAGAGAGAGAGAGAGAGAGACATCAATGTCAGAGAGAAACATTGATCAATTGCTTCCCCTACGTGCTTGACTGGGACTCAAACCTGCAACCGAGAAGTGTGCCCTGACCGGGGATGGAACCACCACCTTTTGGTGTAGGGACGGTGCTCCAACCACGTCACCTGACCAGGGCTTGTGATATCTTTAATACTTGTTGTAACTTGTGATTTCTTTAATCTAAATACAGAAATTGTTTCTGGAGAAGTGGAAACTTAGGACCAAGGCTTTTTAATTGAGAAAAACATCTTCCTTCTTTAGCTTCCTTTCTTTTTCATCGCTTACGAAACATGGATTGGACCCCTGCTCTTTGGTAGACCCTGTTGTAGACCCTGGGAAGGCAGCAGTGAATACGATGAGCTGTCTACTCACCAAGCTCTCAGTTAAGGAATGAGTAAACAGCAAAGTCTGAGGCACAGTCGAGCTGCCTTACAATAAGAGAATGGTATGGCACCGCTCTGTGGAGGTGCACAGGAGGGAATCCTACTCCGTCCAGAGGATTCTGTGTTCTTTTATGATGCATATAAAAACCAACTGCAGAATGCCAGGAGAACACATAGGCCAGAAGATGTAAAATCCACCGTGTCTCAGATGCCATTTTACAATGCCAAAGCTTAAGAACAAAGCATGGCTTCTTCTCCGGACCTCATTATGTGCATTATAAAGACCACGGAGTCTGAAGAAGAGAAACGTTTGATACTTGAGTTAAGTGAAAAAAACTGGTGAAGATGGGAAGTTGCCATGGCGACATTAAAACCCAGTTGCTTTCTTCTTCAGCAAATTGCCAGCTAAGTTTGTTTGTGTAAAGAGCTTACATTCTATTCTCCAATTATCTGGCCTCATGTTCCTGCATTGTAAGACTCAGTCTTTCTTCAATTCTAGTTGAAAGCCCCATATCCCAAAGGTATTGAGTTTCACTAAATGGTTCCTAGAAAAAGCTATTTTTTCCACCCTTGGGAACTATGGATTTTCCAGTTTTTCTAAACGAATTAATTGTTTGAATTTGTATGTCAACTTTTCAGGAAGTGGATGATGGTAACTCTATAGAATAGCTTAATGAATGCTGTCTTAATATATTCATCAGTTAATAGACATATGAGAAACGGGGAGACACTTTGCTTTTCGTTATGAGACACGGACCAGGTTTACCAGATGGTTCTGTCAATGTGGGCAGGACACCTCACACTTCTGTGCATCAGGCTAATGAACATTAAACTTTAAAATGTGGTTATAGGATAACTAAGATTTTTTTACATTGTGAATATGACACTACTCTGCAAACATGAAAGGTTTTTTTTTTTGTTTGTTTGTTTTTTTTAAAAGATGTCAATAAAACGCCTGTGGGTAAACGGACTTACCCGATTTTAGTCTTTGTATTTATATTTAGTACTCTAGTCCTATGACATTGACACATTGAGATCTGTGAATTTTAGTCATTATGGGGCTTTTAAATGCTCTCAGATTAATTAACTGTGTTTTCTCTATTTCATTTTATGTTTATATCTGCACCGTAGTAAATGAAGAAGAGGGTTCCTTTAGTCATCAAATGAAGGCAAACCAACCACTGGGGATGTAAATTGCCTAGAGTAGGCCCCTTGATGAAGTAAATGAAGCATAAGCGAGTTGTCAGTAATTATTAATACTGGTACTTGAACAATCTATCCATTATGACATTTTTTTGGCTAAACTGAAAACTGTGGAGTTTTGGTCATATTCAAGTTTGAACCATCCGAATAAATTTGGTGTAACAGAAAACCGGTGTATTTTTGGTGTCACAGAAATTGATAGCTGGAATGGGCATACACATCCAAGGGTTCTCAACCTCATTTCCACTGTGAAACTGTGTGTTCACATGCAGTCTCAAACGAGATTCACAGTAAGTCAAACACAGGACAGAAAAGCTTTTTTGGTTAGTGCACCTGCGGCAGCATCTGATCCTGAAGGGGTTCCCTAGACCTCAGTCTCTGGACCATCCATCTGCTCCGAAGGCCACTTAGCAATGAGGTAATGGAGGCCCTCGGAGGTCAGATGACTCATGCTAAGTGGTTCGCTGGTTCGTGCTGGAGGAGTGTTGAAAAGCTGGAGAAGCCAGAGGCTTTCTTTCCAAAGCAAATTTCCCAGCATCATCTCAGTCCCTGGGCTGCCAAGGTTGGGTCTGTTTTTCTTGGCCTTGACTGAAAGCAAATGACCTCTCTCCTTTCAAGGTGTGGAAGGATCATTACACGCCAGCTGCCTAGGGGATGGGGCGGACAAGAAGTGCTCTGGATGAGGATGGGGCTGGTAGGAGCCACTAATAATACATCAACAGCAAGCATGCCCTCTGTGCCACCGGGCTCAGGCCTACCTGAGTTCTCCCAGGCCATCCTCATCCAGCTCTTTCTGCAGACACCGTTGTTATAGATGCAGCCCAAGAGGCTGGCTTGCCCGTTCACTGATGCTCAGATGTGGATTCGCATCCCTTCCTCAGACCTCGAAAGCCCAGACTTAAACCACTGTTCCTGGTCCAGCTCCCCAGGGGAGTTAGAAAGAGGTGATTCCAGGTAGAGCTCACCCAGGTACAGGAGTGAGATCTTACACACGGGAGGGCACCTGAGGCACATGTCCGAAAACCCCCTGAGCAGTCAGTTCTATGGTGGCTGCCACAGCAAATGCTTCCATCCCATCTCAGGAGGGATGGCTTTCATAGGAGAGAGCTGCGGGAGAGGCGTGGCAGCAAACGATTCCCATCCTGCTTCCCCTCACATCTGTCCCCCGGGAGGGACTCCGTGTGGAGAACAGAAAGCCGCTGGTTGATCCAAAAGACGAGGAAGGCTATGGACAGGAGTCTGGTGAAGTCAACAGGAAACCAAGAAGGTTTTAGCTCCAGGATTTTGACAGAAAACGCAGATTTCCATGTCAGAGACTCCCTCTGACAAGAACCAGCCTTCAGGGGCTCTGCGGTGGTTCCGTTTCTGTTCTGCACATAATAGAACAGCGGTTCTCATGCTATTTCACAGAGCAGCATGACTATCAGTTTTATATTTTCACTGAGGCTCATGTAAACAAACGGCGTTTCGAAGGGAATGGAAATGAAATGAGCTCCTGTGGTCCAAGGATGGAAGGCTCCATCACAGGGACACATTCCCGTGTGCCCGGGGGCAGGGCGTGCCCGCCGCGCCAGGGACAGGGGACGCTGTTCTGTCCCGGTGACGGAGGGGGCGTGCTCAGGTGTGGTCTGGGTGCTTGGCTCCTCACAGTGAGCAGAGCTGTTTGCCCGTGGTTATTTGGAAAGGGTGGCTTTCCTTCATGCCCCGCATGCTCCTGACAGTCTGCTGAACCCACATCCCCGGGGCCCTGAGGAAAATGTTGGAAGCAGGACAACAAAACCTCCGTGGCGAACTCACCAAGGCCTTCCTGAAGGTGCATCCCAGCCCTCGGACCCGTCCCCAGGGACCTTTCTGTGTGACTGTGCTGTGTGGAGCCTTGTCAGCTACCTAGGTGCCTAACTGCCCTCTTTATTGGTTGTTCTCCAAGGACCTCCAGGCCCAAGCCAGTGTCTTACTTCATAAGGACACACCATGCCGAACAGTCTTTCTGCACAGTAAAATGAAATCACTTCTTTTAAAAAACGTAATTAAGACATTAAAGTTAATGGCTCGTCGCATAGATGGCAGCGGACATATTCAATTGTATTGAAGTTGTTTCAGACATTTGTTCTTTAGTTTGGCCTTTGACTTTCGTACTTGGTGGTGCCTGGTGTGCAGATCATCTCACTCAAAGTACTTCTGTCAGACCCTGGGCTGCTCTGCTCCCTCACCCGGCATGCGGGACCGCTGGCCACTGGTTACTTCCTGTGTGCTGCTGCTTTCACCGCCCCCACAGAAGACTGGCTTCGTCAAGGCGGTTTCATGTGTGTCCATCGCTGTGTCTCCAATGCCTAGCTTGGGTAGTTAACAAAATGCCAACTACACGTTTTTAACTACAAGTTCCCCAAATACATGGTAACATTCTTACTCTACAAAACACTCAGGTGTCATGACTTTGGTTTTTCCAATGGAAGCTGAGGTCCTGATAACAGTTTATGTGAGTGGAATATTGAATGATAATAAAAACTGGCAAACTGAGAACTGAGAAATGTGTGTGCGTGTGCGTGTGTGTTGTGTGTGTGTGTGTGTGTGTGACAAAGGACCTGGAATGTAGAGACCGCCCATGTTCCCCTGACTGATCAGTGGATGGGAACTCTCTAACAGATGCGGAGAGGAAGTTTCTACCTGCCGGAGGGCTGGCACTTAACATAGGACCGTTTTACGCGTCTACGTCATTAGAGTTTTTACGAAGACACTCTCCTTACTCTGAGTCCAAGAAGAAAAGAAAGATATGGGGGTTGGGTAGGAGGGAGGGAGAGGGGAGGGAAGAAAGGGGCAGGAGGAAACTTTCTAGAGAGAAAGATCTTTCCCTTTCTAGAGAGAGAAACTCTAAGTACTGTCTATTCATGAGCATCTGCAAGTCACACCGCAGCTTAACTATGTCTTCTCTGGTTTAATAGAAACTCTGATGGTTTCCTAGCACTCCCGCCCAGAGTGATTGTTTTTGCATTTCAATGCGGTAAGAAGTAGATTGAATAAATGCATAACATATTAGAACTGCCATTAAGCAAATGATTCTTTGTGGGCCCGTTGAATGAATGTTTTCATTTTTCCTTCTGAGCAAAACACAGATTTCTCCAATTATTTTTAAATTGATTGTTCTCTACTGCTGCCCAAGGAAAAGTGGGCGGGGGGAACCTATTTGATGTTCATTCCATTCCTCCAGTTTGATTCGAGGATGGAGCCGCAGCAGATGAACAGCGCATGCGGCAGACGCTTTCCCTCCGAAGTCTGCGGGGCCACCGCTGTCGGCATCCTGGGTACAGTTCTCACACACTCAGACTCCGGTTCCTGCTATCGTGTTGTAAATCCCCGGTGTCTTTTCGCAGCCCTGCCTCCCCAGCCCTCCCCAGATTGAGTCCCTGCCTCCAGGTAGTGTGCCCCTAACTCAGGCACAGGGCGGAGACAGCCAGGAAGGTTTGCAGGTGGCGGTGGGAAGACATGTCTGATGCATGTTTTCTAAGCGGGCGGTTCTTCTCAATGAGCTCCTGAGCTTCCGGAGCACAGAGACTGCTGTTGTGTCAGGGCCGATAATGGGGCTCTTGCAGGAAGAGGGGACCGCCCCGTCTGACCAGTGTCCGGAGAGTTTAAGGAGCTGTCCGCTGGCCGTCGAACAAGGAGGACAGTAACTCGAGCTGACGTGGTTCCGTTTCCAGGGCTTCCATGTCCTGCACACTGGCCTCCCTTCTTTAAGTCCCAGGTGGGAAGGAAGTCAGTAGGAGACGAGCATTCTCCCCATTTAATTCAGCAGGGACTTGCCTTTGCTGTCTCTGTGGTGCACAGACGTTGGTAAAGAGATGCGCTCCAGCGCCCGCACAGCTTCCGGTGAGCAGCTTGTGGTGGCGTAGCTGAGAGATTAGGAACAAGCTCCCGAGGAAAGGCACGGTCCCGTTTGCCCCTGGCTCCTGTTTCCAGCCCAGGGAGATGAGCTGGCCCTTGCGGATGCTCTAGCAGGGGTCCTCAAACTTTTTAAAGTGGGGGCCAGATCACGGTCCCTCAGAGAGCTGGAGGGCCGGACTATATGAACTACTAATCCCTACTGTAACACCTTGGCTGCGCTCACTGCCCAAAAAACCTGGCGGGCAGGATCAGACTCCCCTGGGGGCTGCATGTGGCCCGCGGGCCTTAGTTTGAAGACCCCTGCTCTAAGGGTTGAGCTTTCCATTGACCTATGAACCAAGAGGTCACGGTTTGATTCCAGGTCTGGGCACATGATCTGGGTTGCAGGCTCCATCCCCAGCAGGGAATGTGCGGGAGGCAGCCAATCAATGATTTTTTTCCCCTCATCATTAATATTTCTCTCTCTCTCTTTCCCCCACTCCCTCTCTGAATCAATACAAATGTATTAAAAAAAAAAAAAAGAGTTGAGCTCTCAGGGAACTCCGGGGAGTATCCCTCATGGGTGGAGGCACACATCGGGGTGGCGGTGCAGGGAACTGGCTGAAAGAGCTGTCGATGCTAAAAGTGGGGGCGCCATAAAAGACAAGAGCCTCAACGCACTCACGTGACTCAGGCAGTCTGTATCCATCTCTTTTCTATTTCCATGGGTGTTTCTATCCATTTGCATAAATTGGTAATATACATAATAAAAATGCAAATGAGAGAGCGAGACCCATTTTTAAAGCTGAGAAAAAATAACCCGCCGCCAGGAGGTTTGTTACCTCGGGGTGGGGCGGGGCATGGAAGAACGCTGTGCTGTATGTGTGTCTTCCGAGGTACTTGGAGGGCGTTTTGCTGGCTTCCCCGAGTGAGCGAAGCCGCACGTGGCCGTTGCCACGGCAACCCATTTTTGTGGTTTGCGGAATCGGGGTGCAAACCAGATGTAAATTGTCAGGCGGTAAATTTCTGTTGTCGCAGGAGATGGTAACACAGGCGGCTTCATTTGGCCAATTTGTGCACTTTTGAGGTATTTGTTCCCCTCGGCTCCCTCCCGCCGGCTGGCCTGAGCGAGGGTTGCAGCCAGCGGCTACAGCGCCTGACTTTCCCCGAGGTTAACGGGAACAGCCAGCCGAGGGGCTCAGAGGCTGTTGTTGCAAAAAGCAAGGCTCCTGGGCGGGCGGTGCCATTTCTCAGCGCAGGGACCCAGGTTTCTCCGATCCTCTCGGGGAAGGGAACCGCATTAGCTGCTAACGGCGCTGCCAGTACCTGTTTGCAATCTACGGAGACGAGCACGTTTCTGTCTCCGAGGCTCCTTACTGTGGAAGGAGAAGGCCCTCTGTCCGGGAGCCCTGGACGTCCGAGGTCATGCTTCTCCCTGCGGGCCAGCCAGTGGGCCCACAGCGTGTCCCCAGCTCCCCTCTACGCCTGCCGGACCTGCAAGTCCTCTCCCCTCCTGCCTCCTCCTCCCTGGACTGAGCCTCTCCGTCCTATTCCCTTTGCCTGCTCTCCGCCCTCCCTGGCCCGAAGTCAGGACCTCTCGAGCTGAAGAGGTCTGCCCAGCTTCCTGGAGCGAGGGCCTGTTTGTTTTGTTTAGTGCTGTGTTGTTACTCCTCACCTGAGGATATTTTCCCACTGATTTTTAGAGAGAGTCGAAGGGTGGGGGAGAGACAGAAAGATAGAAACATAGATGTGAGAGAGACATGAGTTGGTTGCCTTCTCGCACACGCCCAGACCAAGGCTGGGGATGGAGCCTTGACTGGAATCGAACCCGGGACGCTTCGGTCCCTAGGGCCAACGCTCTATCCACGCGGGATTGGCTGGGGCTGGAGTGCACACTTTTCAGCGGGACACCAGCGTGAGAATAACGCACGGCACTCCCAGCTCTTCATACAAAACGGGGGTTCTCAAGGTTTCACTGGAACGGTAGGAAGTGCCCGCCCATGGTCCATCGCTTTCAAAGTAGTGACAGTCACGACACGCTCACCACTTACTAGACCCTGTGGAGCCCTATGCTTAGCCGGGGGGCGCCGGCGTGAGACGAGGAGAAATGGCAGAGCGGAACAGAGCCCCTTGCGTGGCATTTCACTCTGACTTCCACCTGTGGTTGTGGAGTTTTACTGGACCGATAGACTTTCTTTCTGGTTATTTCTATGAAAATAACTTAAAAGACACTCTAGTATTTGTCGTCTCACATTATGGCATGTCTTAGAGGAAGAAAAACAACTGGAAACCAGGTACAAGTTAGTGTGGCTAGACGTCACGGAAATATTTAAAAACTTAACTAGTCACAGCTGGCAAAGAAGCCCAGCATTTTTGTGGGTGTGGCTGCAGGTGTGCACGCGTGCTTGTGTGAGGCTGGCACTGGAGGAGACAGAGGGATGGACATCCATTGGTTATCCATACGTCTACGAGAGGCGAGGATCAGTCTTTGGAGATGATGGACAGGGCGGTTGTCCCTTCTTGAGCTACGGTGACATCTGGGGAAACAAGGGCTTCCCGAGATTGGCAAAATGTCATGGAAACACTCTGCATTAGTCCTCCCAGGAAGGATCTCTCAAAGGAGAGAAAAACGAGCGCCCTCCCCATGCGGCACCATGATAAATGGGCTCTCTCTAGCCCCACGGAAGATCACGTTAGAGTCAGCAGCTCTGGGTTTTTATTTTAGCATCTCAGGGCCTTGCGTGCTTATTAGTCTGTACTGTGCATTCTTCTGGGGAAAACGTACAGCAAGGTTTTAATAAAATAAGTGTGTGCTGAGATTTATAATGTCAAAAGCTGTAATTATTTTGTGTTTGTTCGAAAGCTCCCTAGGTCCCCAGCAAAGAGGGTTGGGGCAGAGTGGCCTCTTCAGTCAGGGTGGAGTGTCCACACAGGAGCACCCGTTTCTGTTCCCTCGGAAGCAGTAACGATCTGAGATGTCCTAAGCCTGTCTGGGGCTCAACCACGATCACTGTTCACACCCCGGACCTCTGAATCCTCGCAGATGCATGGGAACGTTTAGGCAGCAGGTCCGCGGCTCACCGTTTCACTGCAGAGTAATTGGATCCTGTGAAGGGGCCGCTGTATTATGCATGAACCGCAATCGGGGTGCACCGTGTGGTGACCCTGCGGAGTCTGCTGAATTATTACGTAGCCTCCTGGTCTGGCTGAGGAGCTCATAACCACAGGAAGAGCCTGTTGTTGGGTGTTTCTGCCTAAAAAGTTAGGTGCTCCCCAACGGAGACGGTTGTGCTCGTTCTAAGAAATGCGTGATGTGGGGGGCGCAGTGGCAAGGCTTCAGCCGAATGGGCTTTCGAGTCAGGCGTTCCGGGTTCAGGTCAGGATCTGCCCCAGGGCGAGCTGGGCAGATGCTCCCATTCCGCCTCCCTTCCCTCAGGGAGCTGCGATGTCAGGGGATGTGAGCTGTGTGAGAGCTTAACCAGGTCCAGGCTGTGGTGCATAACTGTTGGTCAGAAACAGTTCTTCCCCCTCCTGCTCTTCCCCTCCTCCTCTTCTCCCTCCTCCCCGTCCACCCCTCCTCGTCTTCCTCCTCCTCCTCCTCCTCTTCTTCCTCTTTGTTGTAAGTGAATGTAGGAAGCAGCAGGAAAAAACAATCTAAAAGTTTAACTTAAAATTATATGCATTCTTCTTTAGTCCTTACATGTGTTGAGTTAGCACAGACACTTGAACCTTTAATCACCTTCAACTTGAATCTTATTTCCAGTTGCCTGATGACTTACAATGTAAAAAACAACCACCGCCTCCATCTGAAATAGCATGTATATGGACCCCCGCTCTCTGGCCCCGCTCCTAACCATGGGAAGGTGCTCCCAACATCCGGCCTTCATCTTACACTCAGCACTGGGCATGCCGGACCGTCCCTGGGGAGGGCCTCCTGAGTGCTCTGGGAGGGGGTCGCCCCGGGAGGGGGGCTGAGGTGTGCACCCAGCTGGGTGAGACCTTCTGCGCAAGTCTGAGTTCTGAGTCCGCTCAGCACAGTCTGTGGGAGCAGGGATTACGGCTCCATCACTGAAGGTTGCTGAGCCAGGAGCTTATTAATACTCAGCAGGGTTGATGGATTTTCTTGAAACTTAATGATCCTATGGACAGGAAATCCCCAGGCGCTCTGCAGCTTCCCTGTTTAAAGGAGCATGCACGGGGAGAGAGAGGGTCCAGGGGAGACTGAAGGCCTCAGGTGAGGAAACGAGGCCCAGGAGCTGCCCCCGAGTTTTCCCTTGTGCTGTTACCGCGCTGCCTGAGTCGGTCATCCCTCTTCTCTTGGAAACAACTAGAAAGGAAGAGACACAGGGAGCCTACAAAGACGGTGTCTGGATGGGGATGGGCACAGGGCATGGCACTCGGGATGCGTGGGGTGGCTGCATTGTGATGGAGAACCTGGCTCCCGGGAGGCAGCGTGGACTGGCCAGGTGGGCAGCACCCACAGAAGCAGTGCCACCGGCACAAAGGCTTCTTCCTAAGAGCCGCCGGCCCCAGGCGGACTTCATATGCTCCTCCTGGGGAGGTGATGAGAAAACGCACGGGGCGTGCTGAGCACACGGTTCCACACAGAAAATGCTCGCGTGTAAGGCGGACCCTGCTGATGTTAGGCTCATTCCCTGGGCTGGAAAAGGGCGGTCTACGAGAGGTCACATGATCTGAACCCTTAAAAGGTCTCTGCTGACAGTGGTGCATGGCATTCAACATTCCATCCTTCCTCCCTGTGACCCTGGTCATTCCATCCTTCATCCCTGTGACCCAATAACCCCGTGGTCCAGGATCAGGCACTGTGCATTTCATCCTTCCTCCCTGTGACCCTGGTCATTCCATCCTTCCTCCCTGTGACCTGTCGTCCAGCAGCAGGCACTGTGCACTTCATCCTTCCTCCCTGTGACCCGTGTCCAGCAGCAGGCGCCGTGGCCCAGGTTGGAATGTAAACGGAAGGTGAGGCTTTGATATTTACATGGGATTTGCTTGCTCAGAGCCGGAAATGGCGGTTTGGCAAATGCGTGTCTGAGTTTACACAGGCAGCGAGCACCGCCTCTGACTCCTGACAGCTGGGTGTTTGTGTAAAGGACGCCGGGCGGTAAAGCCCAGTTGGAGGAGCAGACAGATGTTCTGAGTTTCCCAGGCGGATGGGCAGTGGTTCCCAACCTTCCTAATGCTGTGGCCCTTTAATACAGCTCCTCATGTGGTGGTGACCCCCAACCATAAAACTATTTCTGTTGCTACTTCATAACTGTGATTTTGCTACTGTTAATGAGTCATCATGTAAATATCTGTGTTTTCCGATGGTCTTAGGCGACCCTGCTAGCGGTTCTCAACCTGTGGATCATGACCCACGGTGAGAACAGCTGCTGTAGAGCCATTGATGTGGTAGCGAAATTACAGTTACAGTTGAGAACCACTGCTGGAGTGGCAAAATCACAGTTACGAAGTGGCAACGAAAGTAATTTTATGGTTGGGGGTCACCACAACATGAGGAGCTGTATTAAAGGGTCACAACATTGAGAACCACTGCTCTAGAGGTTCATGGAAATTACCCCGACGATCATTACCTGTTCTGCACCGACCCCTGTGGGCCCACATGCCCTCTGTAGGACATGCAGAGTCTCCGGTGTTTCTGAGGGGCTGGTTTTGAGGAGAACAGAATGAAGTGTAGGGCCCAGAGGCCCGTCAGCACAGCGATGAGACTCCTCTGATGACATACAGGCCCAGAGGGACGGCATCTCTGAGCACGCATGTCTGCTTCTAACGTTTTTTTAGGTTTTATTTACTTTTTTCTTAGCAAAAGTAAGCTGTGAATCAGCTGACAATGTCACCTAAACGCCCTGACCTATCCTATGGGTATTAGGAGACTGAGGGAGAGCATGCAGCCAGGTTCACACCAGCGGGGTGAATCTGCTAAAATGCCTGCCTTTTGTTTCTTTATGGTCATCGTTTTAATTTTGTAATGAGTTAAGAGAACATTTCTCATAAGCACACATCAGTCCTCTCTAAGTATCTCCCGCAGTTCAAATACCCGCCATCATTGATGTGCTCAGTGTGGGTGGCCCCATGTCTTCCTGAGTGAAGGCCATGGTGGCCCCGGCCCATGGGCAGGCTCGGTCCCTGCAGTTGCTGCTTTGTGAGGTCAGGAGCCATCTCCCCTCCCCCTGCTCCTTTGGAATTAAATCCCAGAGTTCCAGGCCTCTGGCATCTGCAGGAAATGCTGCCTGTTGACGCTAAGCCTTTACCCAGTGGCTCAGTGGGTCTTGCGGGGAGGGGGTCTTGGCCTTTAAAAGCAGACCTGGAACAGATGGGGGTGTTCCCCTTCGCCTAACAGAGCGGCCGGTGTCCGTGAGGCCTCACCTGCCGGGGGTAAAGCTTGACGTGACAGCCCGAGGGACCTGAGGCGAGAGATCCTCATTTAGTCTGAGGACCATATCCTCTGGAAAGACAAAGGTCTCCCCTCCAAGGGCTCTCAGGAAAGCGCGGATGGATTTCCTGGCATTGTGAGGTCTTTGCATGGCATCTTCTCCCCGAGACAAACATCAGGAAGGAGATGCCAACGACAGGCCCTGAGGCTGGCACTTCCTTTCCGGGCGGGACTCAGGTGACGCCCAGGCCTTCGCTCAGCACCTCCGCCGCGGGTGGGCCCGGGAGTCCCCTCACCACCTCCCGGTCTTCCCGGGGTCCTCTGCCAAGAGTCTGTGTGTCGGAGAGGATGCTGTCAGACAGACATATGGGCGAGGAGGTGGGGGAACGCGCAGGCGTGCGCTCCGAGAATAGGCTGTGTCTGTCAGCTTTGATGCGGGCATGTCACTCGCCGGGGGTTAAATTAAGATGGCATGTTTGTCTGGTGGAAGCCTGCCCACAGGGAGAGTCTGTGGCATGAGGAAGTGCTGGAAGATCGGGAGGAGAGGGACTGAATCTTCTCTCACAGGCTCCCCCAGAGCCAGGCAGTGCCATGGTCAGTGCCAGGCCCGCATGGGAGCCGGGGACCTATGCCCACAGGGCAGCCCTCTGACCTCCGCGGGCCTTCTCCTCCGGGCTCCACACAAAGGTAGTGAGAAGCAAATGTCGTTGCTGAGAAAGTCTGTGTAAACGACATGGTCCTATGCCCGACCTGGTGTGCTCAGTGGTTAGAGCGCCACCCATGGACGGGAAGGTCAGGGGGTTCCATTCCTGGTCAAGGGCACACACCTTGGTTGCAGGTTCCCAGTAGGAGCACGTGCAGGAGGCAACCAATCCATCTCTCCTCTCTCTCACATTGATGTTTCTCTCTCTCTCTCTCCCTCCTACCTCCCTCCCTCCCTCCCACTCTCTCTAGAAACTAATGGGAAAAAACATCCTGGGGTGAAGATAACTTACACACAGAACCGTATAGCTCCAAAGAAGCATTCACAATGACACTGTTCAGTTTTGTGTCCTGTTTTTCTTCCCCCTAGTTTTTTTTTTTTTTTTTTTTTTGCGTCAGTTAATCACTATCATCTTAAGCAAAGTGTGGGGAGCACATGTAGAAATGGAGAGACATTTGCTAAGGAGAAAAAGTAGGGCTGAGAAATTGAGGAGGTGCCTACACAGGCTGTCCCCATGTTTGGAAGTGAAAAGCCAGGTGGGGTGGGGCCGGAGAGAGGGAGGGGGGTACCATCCCCAGGAGGTCTGCGAGGAGGGGTGAGGGGGTCCTGAGGACTAGCTTGCATGTGAAGAGGGCACAGTGAGCGCCTTCAGACATCACAGGGAACCTCCCTCGTCAACCAGGGTGTTGGTGGGGGGGTCGTCAGCAGCACCCCTGGGCAGACAGAGGTGTGTGGATGGTCAGTAGCTGGCTCTGTGGCTGAATGACAGCAGCGCATTCCTGAGGGGTATTAAGTTTGTGACTCATTTCAGAGTACGTCCCAAAGGTGAATTTCGGGTGTGTGGGATTTGGCTGTGATACACTCAACAAATCATAACTGCCTCTGGAGTTGAATGTCTGATTTCGCTTTTAGATACTTGATTATCTGGAAAGAGTTTTCCTGTTTTATTTTATTTTGGTACAAATCTATGAGCTTCCCCCATCTTTAAACAAATAAATAAACAAAAACTCTCTGAAAGGCTGACCAGGCAGAGCTCAGTGGGGTGCACTCCGAAGCGTCCTGCCCAGGCCTCCAAGACGAAGCTGTGTGATACGGGGCAAGGACGGTAAGGCTGCTGGGCCTCAGTTTCCCCACCTGTGAAATGGGCTATCGGACTGTCCTCTCAAGGCCCCCTTCGACACAAACATCCCGTCATCCAATGACAACGCCGTCCCCTTCGCCACTCCCTACGCCGAGGCTGTGCAGAGTGCTTCTGTGAATGACAGCTTTACAAACACAGCCCGCCTCCACCACCGCCTACCGCTGCGCGAACATCACAGCACACGGTTCATACAAACCTGACCACGGTGCAGAGGGGGTGGATGGTGTGGCGGGTGCCACGCTGCTCCCCTGAGAGTCGGGATGAGCCCGGGGCGCCCTTTGCTGACTCTGTGCGGGAGGCCTCTCCCCGGGCCTGCTGAGACCTGGGCCCTCCCACCAGGGTCCAGAGAACACTGCCATCCGCCCGGGCCTTCCCTTGCCCTCTGGCACCACCTATGTGCTCGGTATTAGAATCTGATTTCTCTGTACTGGCGGCAACGGGTGACTGCCATCCAAATCTCTTTCCTGGAGTCTCAGCAGCCCGCACTGTACCAAGGGAGGCGGGAGGGGCGCCCTGGCCCCGGGGGAGGCATGTCCTGTGGCTGAGGCGGAGCTGCCCGCCTCTGCACGGCCAGTGTCAGTGCTCACAGCCCCTCCAGTGCCCGCCGCACCCACATCTGCTCTTTTTAGGGAGCCTCAGGGGGGCCGCACGGGTGGCTGCATCTCAGAACCAGGCCTCCTGGGAGCACGTGGGGCTGCAGGCCCGCCCAGCGCACCCCCGGTTCGGCCAGAGCTCTCACAGTGTCAGGGATTCTCTGGGGCGTCCTTCCCCGGCCGGAGGGAGGGACCCACTGCTCGCTTCTGTGCCTGACCCCCCTCACACCCCCCAGCACACCCCTCGTCTCTGACCACGCTCAGGGGCCGCCGGTTCAGTACGAACGCTCAGCGTACAGAGGTGTTACTTTCTAGCTCAGTATTAAGCCTTTCCGAGCGGCTTACTTAGTTTGCAATAAATACCACAATGCCACATCACATAGGAATTTCACGCCAGAAAAAATGTAGGGTGAGGGTGAGGGAAAGTTAGACATCAAGCTCAACTCATCCGTGGTTCATGGAGAGGGTGGGGGAGGAGCAGTAGGTGTAAAAAAAGACCAGAGAAAGAATAAGATACAGCGAGTGAACCCTAGGCTGGCCACGGCCCCCACACATCCCTACACTGCCAGCCTGGGAAGCCGATCACACTCCCTTCAGCCATCCACAGGCACAGCACAGCCGCGACAAAGCAGAAATCCTGCCACTCACCATGTCCAGCTCAGCATGCAGCTGGGACCGGCTCCCAGCGCTGGTCCTTCAGGCTGGTCTCCTGAAAGCTCTTATGTATGGGGAATCCGGGCGGGGGTGGGCTCAGGTTACACCTTCTGGGCATGCTCACTGCCCTCCTGGCCTGGGCAGGTGCCGGCCAGGCCCCCAGGCTCAGGGCACCGCCAGGGGACAGCCCCTAGGGAGGGCCTGGACCCAGCCTGTCCCTCAGACCCCAGCCCACACACCGCCGGCCTCTGAAATCCACAGGCTGTGGACGTGGCTTTGCCTGGGTTAGGGCCAGTCTGCTGGCACGGGGGCCCACTGCCATTCCATCATGGGCCTGGGGGCAGGGGTTCAGAGCCTGTGTGTTTGGGAGGAAAAGTTCCCCCAGAAGGTCCGAGCCATCCCCGGATCAGTGCTGCAGTGCTGCCTCTGCACCAGTCTGCCCGCCGCTGGGAGGAGCTGTCTGTCTCCAGCAGCTGCTCTGGGCCAGCAGCACCGCCAGGCCCGGCCCCCGCTGGGCCACAGGCAGGGAGTCTCCGCGGCTCCCGCGGACGGTGGCGAGTGCCTGGAGGCAGAGTGAGCCCGCCCGCCCGCTCATGCTCCTCTCACCGGGAGCGGAGCCCTCTCCTCAAACTTGCTCATTCCGCTCGGCAAACTCGGCCCTCGCAGCCCGGCCCCTGTCAGGCCCACGGTGCTGCCTCTGTTCACAAAGGTCACCGCGATTACCTGGCCTCTTACACCGCCCACTGTGAGCCGCCCGGGTATTTATTTTTTGACACGTTTACGGGAACGTGCAGGATCTAAGTGGCGGGCTATTATCTGTTGGTTTGGGGGGCTCCTCTCGGAAACCGGGGAGCCGGTGACAGCTCGGAAAGCAGGGTTGCAGGGGGAAAATAGCCTGCGGTGTGAAAGAAGCCAAAGCCTAAGGAACTGGGGAGACTGGGAGCTGGGAGCAGCCTAGAGGCGGCGGCCAGGCTGGTGTCTGCGGGCCGGGCCGGAAGGGGGCGGTGGGTACCCGCGATTGGCCCGCTCGCTCTGAAAGCTGGTCCCGTTAGAGCCCGTGGACCAGGCTGCAGCGATGCTCACGGCTTCCTTCTGGAGGGCCAGCCTGTCCCTCTGCCTCTGAGGCTCAGGAGGAGCAGGGCCAGGTCCCCGGGTTCCAGGGGGACACTTCCAGTCCCCACTCCCTCCCTTCTGGGTTTTTCATCCTTACCCCTTTCCCCGACCAGGGAGGCTCTGCTCCCCGGAGCCTGAGGCCGAACACAAGGACATATTGTTACCGATGAGCGCTGAGCGGGAATTCAGCCCCGCAGCCCCGGCAGAGGGACCGGGGCCAGAGCTCCTGGCCCCCGGCCTCCGGGAGGGAGCGGGCATCCCGGCCCCCCGGCCTCCGGGAGGGGAGGAGCGGGCATCCCTGCGCGCTGCTCGCGGGGGAAGAGAGGACGCACCTCTGGCTCCGGACCCTCCCCGGCGCCGGGGCTTCCAGCCGCACCAGCAAGCCCCGATCGCCCTGCCCCTGCCCCGCCGGGGCCTGTCCCGGAGTCCGTTACCCCAGCCGGAGGCAGCCGGCGGCCGGCGGGCACTCCCGGCGCGGCTCCCGGTGCAGCCGCACTCGGTCCGCCTCGGGCCGCACCCGGCGACGGCGGGAGGACGCCCGCTTGGGGGATGGGCCCACAGGACGGGTGCCTCTGGCTCTGCTTTCCCGGCTCAGAGCGGAGAGGGAAACCCGGCCGCTCCCCGCCCCCCCACCCCGTCCCCGTCCCCTTCCCTCTGCCTCCTCCCCGCCCTGCCCCGGCCCCGGGCACCCCCCCCGGGCACCCCCCCCCGGGCACCCCCCCCCCGGGCACCCCCTCCCGGGCACCCCGGGCACCACCCCCCCGGGCACCCCATGGGCGCGGGAGCAGCCGCACAGCCCCGGGCGCCTGCATGTCCGTGTCTCCCCGAAGCCGGAGGGGAAGGGGGGAGGCTCCCGGATCCGGACCGGAAGGAAACATCCGAGCGGAATGGGCCGGCGGTGCCCCGGCCCCGCACAGCCCGCGGCCCGCGGCTCCCGGAGGGCGCGGGGGAACTTACCGGCCCCGGGGTGCTGCCCGCCGCCGCCGTCCGGGGTCCTCCGTGCGGAGTCACATGGCGGTGCGGAGCGGGGTGTCCAGGGGCGCGGGGTGTCCACGGGCTGGAGGGGTGTCCAGGGGCGCGGGGTGTCCAGGGGCTGGAGGGGTGTCCACGGCGCGGGGTGTCCAGGGGCGCGGGCTGGAGGGGCTGGCGGTGCGGTGCGCGGCGGCCCCGGGCTCGGGGAGGGCGGCGGCGGCCCCTCGGCGGGCTCAGCGCGCGGGCTGCGGCTGGCCGTGCAGGGTGGGCAGTGCCCGGGCGCCCGCGCGCCGGCACCGCGTGCCCATGGCGCCCCGCGGCCCGAGGACCCGGCGCCCGGCGGGAGGAGCCGGAGCCCGGCCCGGAGCAGCGCTGGCGGCCGCGCGCGCCTGGTTGGCTGCAGCCGCCTGTCTGTCCTGCGCCTCCCTCCGCCGCTCCGGGTGCAAATACAGGGAACAGGTTCGCACAGTCTCCCGGATCGGATCGTCCCCTCCCTCCTGCCACCCTCCCTCCTCCCTCCCTCCTCCCCTCCTCCCTCCCTCCTCCCTCCATTCCTCCTCCATCCTTTCCATCTTCCTCCCCCCTCCCTTTTTTGAGGGGGAGGGATTTTTGGACAAGTTTCCCCATTTTTTCAGGTTATCAGGCTTTCAGAGAAACTGTTTTCTCCCCGAAAATAGCAGGGCGCACTGTTTGGAGAACTGACAAATGTTAAGAACCCCGGGGCGGGGTGGCACGGGAGGGAGTTGGTGGGGAGCCCCTGTAGGAAGGGCTGCCTGCAACCCCGCGAGGGGCATTTGCGTCTCCATAGGTGCTACTGGATTCAGCATATTGCTTGCTGTTCAGTAACAGGTTTTTTGGAAGCAATGGCATTTCTTATCTGGATTGACCAGATTTTTAAAATAAAGCCCACATTCGTTGCTTCTCTCTAGAATGCACAAACACTGGCACGGGAAGGGGGTGAGGTTTGGAACAATATGCATTTCCAATTACACTCACTCACTTCTCCTTCTGGGGTGCAAGTGATCTGCCAGCCGCATACGCGTGGGTGCGTGTGTTGGTGGTGGTGGTGGTGGTTGTGTGTGTGTGTGTGTGTGTGTGTGTGTGTGTGTGTGTTTGGGCGTATGTTTTACTATTCCGGGGCAGTGTTTCAACGGTAACATATTAAATGCTCAAGAAAGCAATTTTTTCTTCATTCTTAGACCTATTGAGTCTGATGTATATTTTCCTGGAAAATATACAATGGACACTACATAGCTAAAACATTCTTTGAGTTGTCGGAAATCGGGGAAAGAAACCCAGGAAAGCATTGCCGTGTATATTTCTGAAAAAAACACCTGTGAATAAATAGACAGCATTTTTTTAAATGCATGTTTTATAACCTCAATTAGTAATTAGGATGGTAGAGAAACATGTTATTGAGAAGAACGGAACATAGGATTAATTTATCAACAGGTCAAACCTAGGCTACATACAGGAGCCAGCCTTCGTTTTGAGAGCCTGCCCTCTAGCGGAGTAAAAAGGAGTGACATGTTCATATTAGATTTTGTTGTGGGAGGGAGGGGGGGAGAGCTTTGCCATCTAATTGCTCCTCAGGAGTTTATGGGAATGACATAGACCGGTAGCTTACAGGTACAGTGTCATAATACCAGGAATTATTATTATTATTTTTTAAAAATGTAGTTTTGTTTCCAACAACTAAATATTTTTTGCTCTGTGGTTTTCTCTAAAAAGTTCCCAAATGCTTAGTATTTTCCTTCTTAAAAAATGTGTTCAAATAGTTCCTACACTTTGGAATAGAAATAAATTAGACAAAAGTAGTGTCTTGATTAATCTAATAATTCTTATTCCAGACTGTTAGTGTAAGCTTTTATTCTTTACCTGACCCTGGGGGTTTTACTCCGTAAAGGTGAGGGGTCCGTGGCCGGATGCTGCCATGTGGTCGTGGAGTGTCTACGTATAGTTCAGTCTCCTTGTGGGGATAGAAATCATCATCATTATCATCACTCCCCCCACGTTTACTCTTTCCAGCTTCCACTTCTTCCATATTTCAAATCATTTCGCCACTCGCAGGATTTTATTTCCACGTATGAAATAATTATATAGAGACTGTGATAATTAGTTGAAAAAGTTTTCATTTCCTGCCACTGGGTCCTTAAGTAGTTCATTTTGGTTGATTGTGTAATTGGCAAACCAGGAATCAAAGCCATGATAAGGCGCTCCCGTAATGAAGGTAAATGGTGATAATCAAACAGGGAGATGAGTAAACTACCTTCTTGGCTTATAAATGAAACCATCAATCATACCTAATATTTAAAATTTCAGTCTCTTTCAGGAATCAAAGGAAATATCTAAGTTCTAACTTAGAGCTGAATATTTTAAATGCTCCCTTCTGCCATATCGTAGGAAGTTGCTTTACCTAAACCTAAAGGGCTACCTTTTGGGCATCTGGGGATGTGACTGCTTTTCTTGAAATCGTCTTTGTGGTATAGAATCTATATGATAAATTCAAAGGAGTTCATATTCATTTTTGTACATTAATTATCGTGGTCGTTGAAAGTGAGGTTGCAGTGTGAGAGAGGAAAGAACCGGTTTTGGGTGAGACCTTTGTTCTTTGGTGATGGTTTCCTTGTTTGGCTACAAGAGCTTCTGCGGCTCCGTTTCCGGTGATTTTTACCGATCCTCAGGTCTGTCAGTTATGGAAATGGGAAAAGTGGCTCTCCAAGAAGATACCTTAAAAGCTCTCGGAGTTACCACAGCTGAACGAAGTACCACATGAAGACACTGCATTGTGACTGAGTGCGGGTTTCAGGGCCTTTGAATTTGTACAGCTGCAAATGGATATCAAACTGAAGCCACAGAATCTTACAACCCCAGTGTCCGGAGTCCTAACAGGTCAGGAGACCTAAGCGCACAGCTGGTGGAGGGAGCAGCCCCAGGAGCCACGTCCTCCACGACTCTCCCACAGTACCGCCCCCGCACCTCCCGGGTAGCTGATAGATCTCTGCTTTCTTTTCTGCTTTCCACCCCCCTCACCCTCTTTTCTTACTTTCTCCAATGTTTTCCTTTAGTATCTACTGACACTTGAGAGAAGATCACCCTTGGAAACTCACTGTAACTCCTGGATGTCCTGAATGAGTTCAGTTCCAATGACAGTGTATGAAATGTTAAACGAAATAACGTTAAAGCATAGGTAAATAGTCACGTCTTCAAACGATGTGGAAAGAGTTCTGTCTTCATCCTATCTAATAAAAGAATAATATGCAGATTGACCATTCACTCCAACACACAAAATGACTGCCCCCATGTGGTCAAAGATCTTGCCCCCATGTGGACACAAGATGGATGCCACAAGATAGCTAGCAGGAGAGGGAAGTTGGGAGGGACCAGGCCTTCAAGGGAGGGTAGTTGGGGGCAGTCAAGCCTGCAGGGGAGGGCAGTTAATGGGTGATCAGGTTGGCAGAGGAGGGAAGTTGGGGGCAAACAGGCAGGCAGGGGAGCAGTTAGACATGAATCAGGCTGGCAGGGGAGTGATTAAGGGTGATCAGGCTGGCAGGCAGAAGCAGTTAGGGGCAATCAGGAAGGCAGGCAGGCGAGCAGTTGGGAGCCAGCAGTCCTGGATTGTGAGAGGGATGTCCGACTGCCTGTTTAGGCCCGATCCCTTGAGGGCTCCCAGATTGGAGAGGGTGCAGGCTGGGTTGAGGGACAGACCCCTCCCCCCTCCCCGGGCATGAATTTTGTGCACTGGGCCTCTAGTTATCAGATAAAAGAAAGGGGTATATACGCATGTATTCATTGACTCAAGGTGACGTTACTCATTTGTGAGGGCGGTTGTTAATGGGTGGAACCCGGGGCAGTGGGTGTTGTTGTTAGAGAAGTGGCCTGGGTAGTGGGCGGGAGTATGGATTCTGTGGACAGACTGCTGGGTTTGAATGTCTGCCTTACCCTCCTGGCTCTGTGACCCTGAGCAAGAACATAGCGTCTCGGGGACTCAGCCTCCTCCCATGGCAATGAGGGTGAAAGCAGTGACTGTGCGCAAGCTGAGACACGGGTCTGGAGCGTGGTAAGCGGGAGTGAGTGCTGACATCACCGTATTACCATCGCCGCTGTCATCATCGCCATCTCCTCGCCCTCCTGGGGTCAGCCTTCCCCGTGGGTGGGAAGGCCCTTCTGCACAGGGCCCCTGCCTCTCCCTGTCTGCCACCCTCGTAAGTTTCTTTAGTTCAATAGCTCCTTTCCCCGAGGAATCACCTCTGACCCTCTAACAAGAGGTTACTCTCATTTGACCCAAAAGAGCATTCTTTATCTTTTCCATCACAAATCATTTCTAAGTGCATTATACTTATTTTTATAATTTGAATCATTTCCTTTTTTAGCTTATAAGATTCCCCCGGTGGGAATTATTTCTTTTTTAAAAATATGTTTCTATTGATTTTAGAGGGAGAGGAAAGGAGCAGGGGAGAGATAGAAACATCCATGATGAGAATAATGGATCGGCTGCCTTACACATACCCGCTACTGGGGGTCGAGGCCGAAACCTAGGCATGTGCACTGACTGGGAATCCAACAGGTAACCTTTTGGTTCATAGGTAAACACTCAACCACTGAGCCACACCAGCTGGGCTATTTCTTACCCGTCTTTAAGCTCCACAGCACAAAACAACATGGAGAAAACAGCATTTGTTGGGTACTAACTGAGCATATTTTAGAAGTTATTTGCTCTTCACAACATCTTTATAAGATAACTGTTTTGATCCCTACTTGACTGTGGAGAAACACTGACTTAAAGAAGTTAGGTTCCTTGCCCAGTGCCCCCCAAACTATTAAATATCAGGGTGAAACCTCGAACCCAGTTCTGTCTGCTTACAGAACCCGGGATTTTTAAAAAAATGTTTTTTAGGGCACAAAGCACTCCATATTCATTTGTAAACTAAATGAAAGCCTGATTGCTGACTGAGCCAACCAATTCCTTGTAGTCAGCAAGAAGGGATGCTAAGAATGAAAGACTGTTGGAGAGGTGTGGCTGGATGCAGGAGGCGGTGGGCACTGCTAGGCGTGTGCTCGCTCCGTGTTAGCGACAGTCTGCATGGCGGCGGGTTTGACACGTGGGGCTCCGAGGAGGTGCCGTGGCGGGGGAGGGGCCCTGAGGACTGTCCCCGTGTGGCCCTCGGTGGCAGTCTGTGGGCAGGGGTTCAGCTGGGCCCTTTTGCCTCTGGGTGGGCTCCTTGGGAAAGGCGGGCCGATGAAAGCACGGTTAGTGTCTGAGCAAAGAACCCAGCCGCGGCTGCCGAGCGAGGGGAGCTCCCTTACTGGTCAGTAGAACACCCAGGCTTCTCTTTATCCTGCGCCGTCCGGCATCTCCAGGGCCGTCTGACTTCTCCTGAGCATCTTGTCACTTCTGCTTGGCTTCCGCTGGGCGGGAGAGCAAAGGTGGCTGTTACCACCCGTCTCTTGTCCTCCGTCCGCGCTGAGTTCTCTGCCTGGTCTTTGGTGACCGCCGCTCACCGAGTCCCTCCTTAGCGCGGGGAGGGGTGGTCAGCCACTCGCTACACCCAGCGAGGGCGGCAGGGCAGACGGGCATTCTCGTGGCTGTGAGCTGCCCTGATGCCGCTGCGGAATTTTCAGCCTCCAGGCTTCCAATGACTTCACTCCGTCTTAGTGTCCTCCTCCAGCCTGGTAGGACTCTATTTTGGGGCGGATGCTTAGATCTGTGGTCTTTGGATGGTCCTGGGAAATGAGTGAGTACGTGGCGAGGTAGAAGTCATTCTGGGCACATGCTGGGCACTCAGTGCAGACTTAGTGTTGAGGGTCACTGCTCCTCTTTATCGCTCTGGACACCTCATGGGGGCCGGACTCTCCTGGGATTCAGCTGCTCCACCAGCTGGCTCCTGACCCTGGGAGCTGGGGAGGGGGCAGGCATTCTGAGCAGCACAGTGAACGCTAAAACCACGTCCCATGGGCACGGAGACGTGCGCAGGCTTTGCTTACTAGGGTTCCTGCATTGCCCGTCGGGGCACTGATGGGCCTGTTTTCTCCTGAAGGAGACCGCTCCCTGCCAAGAGAGGCGGGACTGGTGCTCTGTCCCCAGGCCCACAATGCAGCTACCTGACCGGAATGTGTGACTGTCTCAGTGGATGAGTGAACTTGGACTAGAGGTTCGATGGGCAAAATCAGCACGTGTAAGGACAGCAGCACCGGGTCTTCCCGTCCTCAGCGGGGGGCCCGTGGCCTCCGGTCAGTGAGGTCAAGGCGATGCTTCGGTCTCGTGGGAGACGGTAGCCACACGCCGTGGCCGGTGCCGCTCCTGTCCACACGGAGAGGCCTGTGCCCGTGGGAGCCCCGCGGAGGAGCCCGCCCCGGTTCCTGGGGAAAGCGCTCCCAGCGGCGTGTCATGCTGCTTGGAGCGAGTTGGCATTGCTATCTTTGCCATTAAATTTGTTATCGCTGTTCTTCAGGAAAACGCAAATGATTTTCCTTGAGCGGGAGCCACAAGATACCGTGGAATCGATCAGAATTTGAATACATATCGCCAGGCCAGTGGGTGGCAAACTCCTTAGTCAACAGAGCCAAATAGCAACAGCACAACGATTGACATTTCTTTGGAGAGCCCAATGTTTTAAACTTAGACTTCTTCTAAGGCCACTTCTCCAAAACAGACTCCCTCAGGCCGTGTATTTTGTGGAAGAGCCACACTCGAGGGGCCAAAGAGCCGCCTGTGGCTCTTGAGCCGCAGTTTGCCAACCATGGCACTAGGCAAATACAGAAACCATGCGTGCTGAAGAGACAAATTCCTTGAATAACAACACCGGGCACGGGTTGCGTGTTGATTGCGGGCAGTGTGGCAGGCGCGCCGTGCACACAGGCTTGTTCCCCGGTCCCAAGGCAGGTGGCGTGCCCCCCTTTGCTCCGGGGAGACTGAGGCTCAGAGCGGCGGCTAACGGTGTCATCACAGAAGCAGGGCAGGCCCCAATGTCAACACCCTTGAAACCACATTTCCTTCCTTCGCGTGTCCCCGAGGCCCCCTTCTCCTCCCTGCCTGCTCCCGAGCACGGCTTCACCTCCCTCCCCTGCTGGCTGATCTGTCACCAGCTTCCCGGATTATCCCCCCCCCCCCCCCCCCACCAGGGGAGCCCGAGCAGTGATTCAGCTGCACCTCGCTTTCCTCCCTCAAGATCGGGGCGCATGCTCCTGCCTTCCCATTGGATGGTTTCAGCCTCGTGGGAGTATCCGCAGACTCTTCTCAAAGGCACGCATCAGCTCAGCTCAGTCTTTTCTTACCTTCACGTTGGTTCTTATCCGCTGCCTGTGTTGCCTGCCTGTTGGAGTCAGTAGTGAGGACGAGTGACATGTGCATGGCCCCATCACAGACGTCTCTGCAGGGCTGCATTGTCCCCAAAATAAAGAAGTCCATGTCTAACTAGATAACACGCATAAAACTTCAGCATCACTACCCATAAAGCTACTTTGCTATTTTATTTTTTTATGTATTGGAGACTATAAAAAGCCAAAACGCACAGACTTTCCTAACAAAAGAACTTCAAAGCTGTAGCCAAGACGATGGCTCTGTAGAAAGCTGGGAAGCCCAGGGTCTCCAGGCAGAGCCAGGAAAGGACTGAGACGAGCTCAGGTGCGGAAGGCAGGGGATGCGGGCGAGTACAAGAATGTAATGTGTCTCTTGTGAACCCCCCTCTTCCTTTCTGGGCCAGAGACGGGCTGCAGACACCAGTGAGTTAGCCCTCACCGTGCAGAGCGCTTCCTGCATCTCAGCCTTTGTCAGGGGATGCTTCAGCGCCATGATGCAAAGCCCACTGGGGTTGGGGGTTCCCCCAGGGAGGGAGGGAGGGAGGCGTGGATGCTTCCCGTGAGCCTTGTGTGGGCTGCAGGGCGGGGTGCAGTGGGCTGGCGGGGCCACCCCAGGCTTTCCCAGTCCCCACTGCTAGGGAAACGGCTCATTGGTCTGCATGCATCTGAATAGCCTTCTCATTGGAAGTCTGGTGCTCAAACTGAGGACTGCATTGTGGAGTGGAGAGAGGACGGAGGGCAAACCAGCTCGCAGATGCCACGAAACATTCCTGCATCAGAAGGTGCATTTGCTTCCCGCACCCCCAGCTATTGTGGTGCCACCGCGCATTTCTCTGCCTGGCCTTCAGGGAGAAAAGCTGAGCAGGTGCTCCCCAGCTTCCTCCTGTGCTCGAGGAGGCGCCATAGCCTGGAGCGGTGAGCTAGGGTTCCCTGGCATTCGGGGCTCCCTCCTCGTGCGTGGTGCCGGAATGGTACCGGCTGTCTCCGTGCGGGTGACAAAGCCATGTCCAGTCGCAGACCTCAGACTGCAGCTCCGAGCTGCCATCATTGCCTTCGGCATGCTGCACTGCAGGCTCTTCAGGGAGCATCTAGTGTGGAAGCACTGCTTCCAGAATGTTCCTTCTAGCTCCTGCCAGCCTACGGCAAAGAAAGTAGCTCCCGCTGGTTGACGTATGAACCACTCAACCACTGAGCCATGAGGTCAGGGTTCAATTCCCGGTCAGGGCACATGCCTGGGTTGTGGGCTCCATCCCCAGTAGGGGGCTTGCAGGAGGTAGCTGATCCATGATTCTTTTTCATCATCGATGTTTCTCTCACTCTCCCTCTCGCTTCCTCTGTCTCTAAAAAATCAATAAAAACATTTTAAAAAGCTTTCCCTACAAAGATACCAAAGGTTAATAGCTAAAGTAAGTTGGTGTACAGACCGTTACAAATAAATATTTATCTTCCTGAGTGACAAGTTCAAAACTGGTAACACAACCACGGAGACACTTCCGGGAGGGAGCCCTCTATTTGAGCGGAAGGCACCCCTCAGAGGAGGCGGTGGGGTCCCACACACCTGAGACTGCGGACTGGGGACCAGCATGTCAGTAAGGCGATGCCACGGGGAGTGGACGTGCACTGGCAGGCAGTCAGACCTGAGGAGCAAATGGGCTTCCTCCGTGCTGTTTGCCGTGTTTCCAACAGGAAAACGGCAATCAAGAGCGAATGCAGCTGAGACCAATCTCAGATCCGTACCAGCACACGGGCTTGGACAAAAATAAACTGATTTATCTCAGAAGCACAATTTAAAAAAAAAATGTAGGTTTTAATTCTTTTTTTGTGCGGTAGGGGTGAATCCAAACTTGTAGAAACTTTGCAAACTGTGCAGATGAATTCCTTAAATGCTCTCCACAATTAGTGACATGTTGGTGTCTCTCTTCCTTCTAGCTTCTTCTGGCTGAATGAATAGTGAAATGAACGTAAGAGATTAGCAGGATAAAATGACCAAGTTTATTATGTAGGTACAGATGGGGGTCCATGAGAATATGAAACCTTATGCGCCGTCTTCAGCCGGGGAGGAGGGGTGTGATTGGGGATCAGAGCGGGTGGAAGCGCCAATGCCCTGAGAGTGATTGTCTGCGGGCCGTCTTCCACAATGGGAGGCGCAGGCGAGTGGGGCCAGCGTGGCCTTGCGAGGCCCCTCTCTGCTGTCACTCCTGGTTCCTGTTTCACGGTGGCTGCCGAGGACCAGAGCTCCCCTTGGCAGCAGGTCCACCAGAGCTCCCCTTGGCAGCGGGTCCTCCACCTGCTTCGTTTTAGCAGGGAGGGGAAGGTCAGTGGTTTTCCCCGAGTCTTTCATTGCTTAGAAATTATTAGCATAAAATCACCAGTGTCTCAAAGATGCATAATTTGGGGTGTTTATGTCTGCTCCTCCTCATAGATATGGATGCAGTATGTAGGGGACTGTGTACGTATGTCTGTATGCATGTGCACATGTTATTAGCATTTTATTGCTGTCATTATTGTTGACCCACTTGAAAATAAGTTGCAGCTATGAAGACCCAGAAGCCCTGCATCCTTTTAAAGTTGTTTTGCTTTGTCATCATCACAATATAGTGGTCACGTTCAGGACTTTTCACATCAGTTCAGTGCTGTTGCCTACCATGTGTGGTCCATATGTGAATGTCACCGGTGGTTCTGGTTATACTGTTTGTAGCCATTGCTCTGTCCTAACTAACAACCTAGGGCCACGTGTTGCCTTTGCTTGTCGCGTGTCTTCTGACTCTCTTTGTCTGTCATGACAATGACGTTTCTTACATTCTTCCCCTTCCCTTTTGGGGGCCCTGGTAATGTTTCCTTACAAGTGGATGGCGTTTTAGATTCTGAAAAGAACGCAGTGGAGGTACATCATCTCAGCAGGCACCTGCTATCGGCTGGCTACAGGTTTAGCGACATCAGCCTCGCTCCCTTAGAAAGGTGGTTTCTGCCAGGTTCCTTTATCGTAGCATTCACTATTCCTCACTCATATATGTTGTGTAAATATTCTATTTTCATCAACGTTTATACAATACTCTTAGCATTATCAGAGATGAGTCTAGCCCGAATCAAGTACTATTGTGATGTTGCAAAATGGATATTTGTAACGCCGTAATTTCTTGTAGGGCTATTAGTTGGCGGCCTGCTGTGAGGCATAGATCTCTCTCCTCTCTTTGTGTCTGGTACCAGGAGGACAGATGGATTCCTTTCCCCCACAGTGAGCGATGAGCTATTACCATCACTGTTCATTGTGGTTATTACATTGTCCGGGATTTGGCAGTGGGCAGTTCTCCTTGTAGAATAATCTTCCTCTCATTTGTCATGACCCCACCATTTTTTTCATGGGCACTTATAATCAACATGGTTTTGAGAAGTCTGCTATACATGTACAAAAAAGAAAAAGAACTGAAATTCACACAAAGCATGAAGCTAATCATTTGGAAGGGTACATGCACAATCCAGTGGTATTGAGGACATTGACAGTTAGTGCAGCTACCCCCGTGTCACCTCCCCTCAGACATTTCGCTCCCCTAGGCAGAGCCTCGACCCAGAAGCAGCTCGTCCTTTCCCTGCAGCTCCTGGCAACTGCCAGTCGCTTTCTGTCTCTGTGGCCTCATCTCTTCAGGGTATTTCATAGGAATGGAATCACATAATATGTGATATTTTGTGTCTGGGTTTTTTGTTTTTTTCCCCCACTGGGCAAAATTTTCTAAATTCGTCCACAATGCAGCCTATATCCATGCTTATTTTTTATTTATTCATTTATTTAATGACTGGATAATATTCCATTGTAGGGAGACACTACATCTTTCTTATCCACCTATCCACTTACGGACATGTAAGCTCTTTCAGCTTTGGGCTGTTGTGAATAATGCTGCTGTGGACATTCATGGACAAGTATTGGTTTGAAAATCTCTTTTCCATATTGGGGGTTGAATACCAAGGAGTGGAATTGCTGGGTTATATGTTAAATCATTCTGTGTTTAACCCTTGGAGGAATCCCCAAACTTTTCGGTGAGTGTACTAGCTTACATCCCCACCAGCTGTAGATGGGGCTTTCGGTTCTCTACACCCTTGTCAACACTTATTATTTTCTTTTTCTTTTTTATTCTCACCATTCCAGTGGGTATGAGTCAGCATCTTATATTTTAATTTGCATTTATTTAATGTCTAACTATAGAAGAGATCTTTCCATGTGCTTGTTGACCATTTGTATATCTTCCTTGGAGAGAATCTACATATTCCAGTCCTTTGCCCATTCTTTGAAGTAGGTTTTTTTGTTGTTGTTGACTTGTAAGGGTTCTTTATCGGTTATAAACTTTTACTAATACATAACATCACATTACTTAAAAACTACGAAGCACATATATTTTTAAAGTCCTGCTTTTTTTTCTGATTGAAATTTAAGTCAAGAGACTTGAATTAACTGTAGTGTCAAGACAAATATCTAACAAGAAATCCTCTTACTTAAATGAAATTTGAAGCTATGTCTCTGTATATGGTCAGGACATGTGGGTTTGTCCTACTCCACGTTCATGGAGTTCAGTGAAATTTCATGTGCTGTCACTGCTGTCCAGGGCGCCTTTGGCGGGGTTGGCCTGGTGGGACAGAGCCTTTGAGGTCTGCCCAGTGAATCGGGAGTCCAGATTCAACAAGGAATCACTTTACACTCAATTAGGATTTTCCTGCTGGGACTCAATTTGGCAGCCTGTCAAAGTCTAATTTGCTAAAACAACTTCACCTGGCTAAGTTCTTACCAATCTTCCTTATTTTCTTGATCAAAAGTTCTCCCATCACTAGTTACTTTCTAGACAGATACTCTTGTTACTTAACCCCCAAAATAAAATCTCTCTCTAGCCGTTATCCCATAGGTAATTATTTTCCTGTTCTTCACCAACTGAATACGGCTTGCTCCTTGCCAAGACCTTCTCAGGGGTGCAGCTTGGGTGGGTTGTTTTGTAGCACGTGGAGTTGCTGACATTCCTGTGAGGAATTATTATTCACATCATCATCATTATTATTCACATTAATATTATTCACATTATTATTATTCACATTATTATGCAACATTATTCACAACCCTTCAGAATTTGGTGGCACTCTGTATTTCTTCCAACGGAACTTAAGGCTTTCTTTTCATTATTCAAAGGTTCTTTGACTTGGGGTGGTGAACGATATGCAGATGAGGAAGTATAGAACTGTACTCCTGAGACCTATATAATTCTATCAACCAAACCAAAGGTAAACAAAAACAAAAAAGGTGCTTTGGTTTTGACGCGTCGGCAGGTGTTTCTCCCACTGTAGCTTTACACTGAGTCCTATATTTTTGACAAACAGGTGAGCCACTTTTGCTACAAGCCGTCTTCCTTTCCACCTTTAAGTCCATGCCTTAGGTTCTGGAGACTATGTCTATCGCCTTGGTTACACATGACCTCTCATTGGAGAAGGGCAGGTGGCCAGCATCCCAGGTGTGGGGTGTCAGCATGGCTGGACCAGCACTGAAATGTGACTCATTCCACAACATATTTACAAGCAGTGGGAGAACCTTTGGTCCTGGAAGCTGGTTCAGAGCACATTCTAGATTGAAAGAGCCTGAGATGGTGCGGCCATCTCTCCACCTTCCCTGTCTCTCCAGGAAAGAGACCGGTTCCAGATGGTCCCATCCCCCGTGGGCACCTCGGCCCTCAGCGCTTCCTGGGTGGGAATCAGTGAGAAGCACAGCACCGTGTCCCTGGAGGTCACTGCTGTGTAGGCCAACGTGTCTAGAATCCAAAAGCTGTGTGACATTGGTCAGCATAATCATCAGGGTCCATTACAGCTATTAACTTCCCAGTTCCATTCAGACACATTGAAAAATATTCTACCTGCACACATGGGTTGTTCTAGTTTTAAGAGATGCTAGATACTGTCCATGTTAACGTTCTAATTTTATAGGTGAAAACCTCAGGTCTAATGCTCTTTATAGTCTAGCGCAGTGGTCGACAAACTCATTAGTCAACAGAGACAAATATCAACAGTACAATGACTGAAATTTCCTTTGAGAGCCAAATTTTTTAAACTTCTTCTAAAGCCGCTTCTTCAGAATAAACTCGCCCAAGCCGTGGTATTTTGTGGAAGAGCCACACTCAAAGGGCCAAAGAGCCACATATGGCTCAAAAGCCGCAGTTTGCCAACCATGAGTCTATCATTACAGATTAGCTCCCTTATTATTCCTAATTACACCACATGTTTGAGTTCAAAGGACAGGTGACAGTCATCTGCCCAATAAACATCTCGCCCACCGCAGCCTGCCCGTTCAGACATTGCTAATCGATCAACGTGCTCTTTCCTACGGAGCACAAAGCCGCCTTCTTGCATGTGTCCAGCCCTCATCACCAGGGAAGGGGAGTTGGCACAAAGGAAGGAATCTATTTGCCTTCCCAGATCTAGTTCAGTTCCCTCAATTCAGAGAGGAGGTGATCGAAGAAAAGAATAGTGGGGTTATTTGCATAGAACGCAGAAGGAATCCCTTGCTGAGCTGCCCCCTGACTCTCGGTAAGGGCAGCCCCTCCAGAGCGCATCCTCATGCCCAGCCTCTCTTCTCAGCTGAGCACCCGCCGGGGTGCTGAGTAGAAAGCCACTCTCTCAAGGAATCCCTGTCTTCTGTGACTGGCAGACAGATGGTTGATCAGTCCATTAATTCAGTGAACAAAAGAGCCGGAGGGAGTTGAGTTAGACTTCTGAGATGCCTTTTCCAAAATTAGAATGACCTCCCGGCTTGTTCTGGGGAGTTTAAAACTCGGAGAACAGACAGGGTATCTTCCAACATTGCTATTCTCTAGGTTACATTTTAGTTGGAAACTAAAGGGAATTTTTAATTGCTTTGGACAGCACTAAGTTTTTCTCTCTATTGCCTAAAGTTGAAATACGTGCTTTTTTTTTTTTAAACATAAAGCCAACACTAACTTTGAAAAATAATAATTTATTGATGTTTTTCCTCAGAAGCATTTTTTTGTTTGTTTAACTACAGAATCTTTCCTAAATTTTAGAGCCTACACCTTGTGCCTTCTGTCCAATTTTTTACACTCTTCCCGAATTAGAAGGCAGTGCTGTTTTCCAAAATATCCATAAAATGAAAAATGAAGGCTCATATTGATTTCATGAAAATCTGAAGATCAATCATTCTTTTTCTTAGGGCTTTTTGCATATTAATTTAAATCAGCTTGGAAGTGTGAAAAATTATTTCATACAGAAGACATTTCTCTCTGCCAAAGTTTACTGTGAAATGTTCCTTTTCCACAATGAAGAATGCTGCCTGTTAGTCAAAAACATACTTGCAAGATTATTAGCGATACATGAAATCAGAGGAGCCATCTGTGCTCCACACACTTTCCTTCTTACTCTGTGCTCTCCCTAGTATCTTTGTATGCATGTATGTATGTGTATGCAGGTCGGTATGTAGACTGATATTAATCCACTGGTTTCATCACCCCAATAGACTGACCTGAATAATGGGTACATGATCTTATGAATTTGTTTATTTACTAGAGACTCGGTACATGAAAATTCATGCACTGGAAGGAAGGGGCATCCCTCAGCCTGGCCTGCCCCCTCTCACAGTCCAGGAGCCCTCAGGGGCAGGAGGTGACCCAGAGATCAGGGGAAGGTACTGCCGGCAGTGCGAGCCTTGCCCGCCCCTGGTTACCTGAGCCTCGGACTGCCCTGGGTGGCTGGGAAACTGCCATCTGAGGCTTGCCTGCACCTTGGGCTGGCCCTGCATGGCTGGGGGTGCTGAGGGGACTTGGCACCACCATCTTTGAGGGTGTGACAGTCAATTAGCATATTCCCTCCTTATTGGCTGTGGGTGCTGCCATTTTTGAGGATGGGATAGTCAATTAGCATATTTCCTCTTTATTATATAGGATTGTTTCACACTTAAATGCTGTGGCATCCTATTGGTTTAATTCAGGGGTTACGGAGCAGTTAGGCAGTCTGAAGGATGTTCTATCTTTCACCCTCACCCCCAATCTCTTGATAAAACCCTTCCGTTAGAGACCATGACCATGACCCTGCAAGTCCCTGGTCCTGCTGATTTATTTTGCCTTTCTGTCTACCTTCTTTGTCAATTTTTCTCCTGCCTGTAGCAATGGAAAGAACATATGCTCTGCCACTAGACATGCCTGAGTTCAGTCTCACGTTTACCCTCACTGTGTGGCATTAGCAAGTCACAGTTACCCTCTGAGCCTCTGTTTTCTCATCTGCAGAATGACCCAGTGCTTTCCTGTCTGCAGGGCTCCAGACAGGGGGTTCTCACAGCCCCCTCGGCTTTGATAACTTGCTGGCCTGACTCACATAAGTGACTGAACGCTGTTGTGCTCCTGGTTGCAGTTTAGTGTAGGGAAAGGATACTGGTTAGAAATGAAAGAAAGACGTAGAGCAGGGCCCAGGAAGGCACCAAATGTGAAGGTTCTCTCACCTTGTCCTGTGGGGCGGGGACACGTTCTTTTCTTGGCATCGGCGTGTGACCATCTCCATGAGGCATTGTCCACCAGGGATGCTCACCTGAGCCTTGGCATTGACTTTGTGCCAGGACTCGATGGCCTAGGCAAGGTTGACTGGCTGATTGATTGCCGATGTGTGGATCTCAGTCCGGGTTGACGGAGACTTTGTGACCTGAAGTCCCCATGGTAAGTCACATGACTGGTTTTTCTGGCAGGGCCAGCTCCTACCCTAAATCACTCAGTTAGACTACGCGTCCTAACCCAAGGCTCCCAGGGGTCAAAGACATGCCGCACATTTCAAGGGCATAGAGATTTCTTCCCGGAAGCTGAGGGCAGAGGCCAGACTTCATTCTGGGCAAGCTTAGGTTCTTAGCTCCACAGTGGGAAAGAATGGAGAGGAGTCTGGTTGGCCCATTTGCTTTAAGAATGACTTCAAAAATGAAAGGAAATAGCCCATGTGGAAGGCACCCCCCTCCTGCGGTACAGGGAGCCTTGTCTGTGTAAAATGTCTTCCTAAGCCCGCTCTTCAGTCTTTCTCTTACTCCCAAACCAGCATATGTCCCTGTGACTTCTCCTTTGGTTTTTTCAGTTAATGACTTTCATATTTTAAAATCTCATTTATTTATTTATTTATTAATTAATTTATTTATTATGTGTCCATTAAATAAGTAGTTTTGAGAGCTCACTTTATCCCAATATAGATATAGCTCCTGCCCTCATGTAATTCATTTATGGCCTACTGTGGGAGACATACAAAAATAAACCACACGCACTCACAAATATGCACACACGCACACACGTACACTTACACGTAAGCAAAAGAGAGGACTAGCTCTAAGTTACAGACGATGAGGAAAGGGTGCTGTGTGAGAGACCACTGCATGGGGTGGAGGTCACATAAAGGAGATGCTGAGGCTGGTGCGGGCCAGCGCTGAGGCCGTTTGTGGTGTTGAGAAAACAGTCCACGGGGAGGGACAGTCTTTCCTGAGGCAGAACAGCGCTCGATGTGAAGAGCAAGTGGAGGAATATTCATGAGGCCGGAGCGCATGGGAGTGAAGGGCGGTGAAGCGGAACTCAGACTCAAAAGGGCCACAGGAAACCCCTAAGAGGCCTTCACCCACATAACGGAAACCGACCCGTTTACACTTTCAAACGTTGCCTTGGCTGCGCTGTGGAGAGTCCATGTGGTCTGTGGACTGCTCTGGACCAGGAGCCAACTGGACCGGAAAGGCATCTTCCACGTCTGATGGAGTGAGGATGGGGGGCCTGGGAGCGGAGGTGGCATGGGAGGCGCCTGTGGATCTGAGCTGGATGTGGAGGAAGTTTTTTTTGTTTTGTTTTTTTATAATATATTTTTTATTGGTTTCAGAGAGAAGGGAGAGGGAGAGCTAGAAACATCAATGATGAGAGAGAATCATTGGTTGGCTGCTTCCTGAACGCTCCCTCCTGGGGATGAAACCCACAACCCAAGCATGTGCCATGGCTGGAATCCAACCGTGACCTCCTGGTTCATGAGTTGACGTCCAACCACTGAACCATACCGGCTGGGGGAGGCGTGGAATTGTTGAGCATTATTTTATTTTATAGATTCATGTTATCAGCTTTCCCTGAAAGGTCAGACAATAATAAGGTACACGAGAACAAATGATGAGATTTCTTCTGGAAAAGCTGCAGGAATGCAACACCCAGGGCATTTTTAACCCGAGCATGGCTGCTGCCTGCAAACGCAGTTCCGATGAACAACTCGCTTCCCCTGTCTCGGAGTTGTCGGCAATGGGCGTGGGCATAAAGGTCAGGCTCACCTTGATCGCCGTTGAATATTTATTTTCTTCAAATGTGCTTTTTTGGTGTGCTTGGCTGGATGGCACGGCTGCTTACAGAAATAAATCGGCGCAGCCTGGCCCGTGGCACAGGCCGTGTTCTGGCCGCAGAGGCAGGGCCGGGGTTAGGGAGTGGGGAGCGTCCCTTGAGCTCCTGTAATGAGCCGCCTTGGCTGCCCACACCGGCCTGGGTCCTGGCAGGAACGGCTTCTGCTTTCTCACCAGGCATTGGATCCATTTGATGGTAAATCGCTTGCCGTCTGCTGCAGAGCGAGCGGTGTGTGTACGTGTGTGCACCCCTGGAAGGCCCGCTCTCCTGGCACCGGGACGGCTGCACCTGCAGACGCGGGGGTCCCAGCAGGAGCCAGAGCCAAGCACCGGGGGCTGCCGGGCCCCTGCCCAGACCATCCGGAAGGCAGCTCTCCTGCCCCTTGGTCACGGCGGCTCCCATGGCAGGCGTCTAATAACATGAATCTATAAAATAAAATAATACCCAACAATTTCACTCCTCCCCCAGCCGGTATGGGTCAGTGGATGAACGTCAACTGATGAACCAGGAGGTCACGGTTGGATTCCAGGCAGGACACATGCCTGGGTTGTGGGCTTCATCCCCAGGAGGGAGCGTTCAGGAGGCAGTCTGTCAATGATTCTCTCTCATCATTGATGTTTCTAGCTCTCCCTCTCCCTTCTCTCTGAAATCAATACAAATATATTACACACACACACACACACACACACACACACCAAAAAAAAAAAAAAAAAAAAATCCACAAAAAAACCCACAAAACAAAAACCCCAAAAACAAACAGAAAAAAACAACAACAGGATATCCATATACATCTCAGATCCTCAGGCTCCTCACATGCCACCTCCACTCCCAGGCCCCCCCATCCTCACTCCATCAGACTGGGAAGAGTCTGAGCTCCCCTCCAGAGCTGTCGCCCAGAGCAGCCCTGTTTGTTCCAGCCTCTGTCCTAGACCTGAGGGGGAGGGGGAGGAGGGGGAGAGGGGAGAGAGGCAGGGGGAGAACGCCTGCTCCAGCTGGCCTGCAGGGTGCGGGGTCTGAGCATGGACCACCGGCTCTGAGGCCCCGTCCTGGGACTGCCGGGTGGGCTGTGGTGAGAGAGAGGCCTCAGGCCCTGGGACACGCACAGAGGGCTCCGTCTCCCGAGGTCTTGTATGTGGACGTCTCCACTCGGTGCTTCCCGCAGCAGCGCCCTCCCGCCCCGGCGTGCGGCTCCAGCTTCGTGGGGGACGCGGGGCTCCATCTGGAGGCTTTCACTTGGCTGGGGGGGTTTGGCCTTAGGGCTCACGCAGTTCCTGAGGGTCACGTGGGGAAGGTGAGGGTTTCTCTGGGACTGGCGGGTTTCTCGGAAGGACAGGGAAGGTGGCAGCGAGGGGACAGCTGTCCGCGGGGGGCAGCATGCGATGGATGTGGGCTCGCCAGGCTCCCGACTTGAGAGTGGCCGATGGCCCCGGGTCCTCTCAGCCCTCTGCCCTGGGAGGCCTCGCTGCCCAGGTACGGGGAACTTGACTTAAAACCACAGAGAACCACGAGTGCCGTCACTGTGGCTCCATGCCAAGTTCACATTTAACGGGAACAGACTGTCCTCTGCTCACAAAAGCGCTCCTTCGTCTCAGCCTGTCTTCACAGGACCCATTGGCCGTGCTGTAGCTGAGGTTTGGACATTTCAAGTGGCCGGCCAGGGCATGTCAGAAGCAAGGCTGCCATCACAATCTGACTTTGCAGTCGCAGTGTCATTTTATTTAGATCCAGTTTATCCATTGTCTCTATGGAAACTTGTACCTGGAAACCACCTGCGGCGACAGCTTCGGTGAGACAGGCCGTGGCCCTCCCCGTGCCCACGTCTCTCTGGCTTCGTGGGAGAATTAAGGGAGACACCCTGTGTTTAGGGCCACCCGAGGCCTTATAACTTTCAGCTGACCCAAGTCTGCCTTTTGCAGAAATGGGAGCGGCGGTTACCTTGGGCCTCGATATTGAGAGGGTGAGAGATCTGCTAAGAGCCTGCCGAACAAAGTTTGGAAAATATTTTACTCAGAATAAGTACGATGCACACCCATAGGGTGTATGTATCTGTGTGCACTCTCCTGGGTAAGAATGTCTTGAAATGGCCACATGTTTCGCATTAAGGTAGGACGTTTTAACAGTGATCATTTGCTTGTGTTCTCTCCACTGCTGAAGGTTCAGAGGCCCATTCCCTCTGGTTGAGAGCGCCAGGTCATACCGACTGAGCAGCTGGCTGTCGAGCGCTCTGACGGGAGGGTAAACCCAGTGTCCAGGATCCCAGGGTCACCGTGATTAGATTTAAGGTCCTGGTGCCACTGACAGAGGTTGTTTCACGGACAAGTTTGACTTACTCAGGCCCACATATGTGGATTGCTAGGAATGGTGCCTATTGTTCAACCCGCTTCAAGATGATCTCTCCAAGGGGCCCCTTTCCTGCTGTTACTTCCTGAATCCTTTTATTCCCCTCCCTGAGACAGGCTCTGAGAAAGGCAGGAAGGGCGGTGGGGCTCCTGGGAGCGTGCTGCTCAGTAGCTGCTGTCGCTGTAAGCCCAGATGCCCCACCCTCCAGGGACTGAGAAAAGGCAGAACAACAGAATGATTGCAAAATCTAACACTTAGGTCCGTGGTTGGCAAACTGCGGCTGGCGGACCACATGCGACTCTTTGGCCCCTTGAGTGTGGCTCTTCCACAAAACACCATGGCCCGGGAGAGTCTATTTTGAAGAAGTGGCGTTAGAAGAAGTTTAAGTGTAAAAAATTTGGCTCTCAAAAGAAATTTCAATCGTACTGTTGATATTTGGCTCTGTTGACTAATGGGTTTGCCGAACACTGACATAGATTAAAAACACACACATCTGAGATCTCTTTACATGTTCACATATTGAAACCATTCTGTAGAATTCTTTGTAAGCACAGTATTAAAAATAGGTTTGCACAAAGGGGATGGTGGATTTAAAAAGCTTGGTGCACCGACCTGCTGCTTTTTTTAGCGACTTATTTCTTTTTTCTTTTCCTTTCATTGCATCTCCCCACTTCGCCGATTCTCCTCTGAGTAATGAATCCTATACATCTAATGTCTCTTTGAAAATGATTTGTGTTTTTCCCTGGGTATTTTTATACTGACATTAGGCAGCCCTTCTTTCATTCATAGAGACACTTTTCCGTGAGGGATTCAGAGTGCTTTAGACGAGTTTTCTGATGAAAATAAGAGTAGACACGAGTCTTCCGAATCTCAGGGTTTCTTTGTCCTGAGCTCCATTCGCCGGACCTCTTTGCTCGGGGACATTCCCTGGAGGATGTCTCAGGCCTCCCCCGGGGAATCTTCCGTTGTCTCAGAACCAAGTAACTCAGTGACTTAGAAAAACGAAGCATGATTTTAGGAAAAATGCTGACAAAAGAGTCACATGCTAGCCTCTCTGCCTTTGTGTTTGCAGTGAAGACGCACAAAAATGCTTAAACCACTAAAAAACAAACAAAAAACGGTCCCCATCTTCCCTTTGTAGAATGCTGAGTGTTTTTCTTTTGGTTCCCATTGTTTTCCAATAACTCTGAGGTCAGCGTTTGCATTTGCTAATTCCTTTTCCCGGAACCGGCTCACTCAGCGCTTGCTCAGGTTTTCCAGAGGAGAGGCCCGGTCACTCAGGCCACCTGAAGGCAGGCCATGCTTTCAGTGAACCGGTTCTGATGTCTTTTACTGACACCCCATGGCTACCATGGATGGGTGTGTTCAGGGCTGAAAAATCGAATACACGTTTGAAAGGAGGTAGTTCATAGTTGGCACAAAGGTGGTTGGCTGAACCAAGAACACCTATTTCCTAGACGTGCACTGGTAGGCGGGCGGTAATGAGGCTCCACGTTGAGTCATCTGTCAAACGGAGCTGAAGCTACTGAAATCCAGAGGAGGAGGTTCTTACGTGCAGGGAAGTCACTCTGAGGAGACTGACAGTCTCCCGGGCGCAGGGTGGAGACAGGGGTTTTCCCTCACACCAGGCTCTCTGACATTGACCTTCCCAAGAGAGAGGAAGGGCCCACAGGAAGGAGGTGAGAGAGGTGGGATAGTATTCTCAGCACCGTTTGGTATTGTGTGGACACTTCACCTTGGTTGTTTTCTGTATTAGTCACAGCAGCCCTTTAATTAGGCCTCATTATCCCTGCTTTGGAGATGGGAGAGCTGAGCATGAGAGGTTAATTTAATTTATCCCCAAGTTTCTCAAGGCAGACTAATAACTGGGAGTGTGGTCAATTTGGCTTCCAAACATGCAGGGTGTTGACTGGCTCCGCAGCGTTGGTTTCTGTGTGGGGAGAGCCGCTGGGGAACCGGAAGAGGTTGTGGGAATGAGCAATCCAGGAGTACCCAGCCCAGCAAGTGCATGGTGATTGCTTCTGATCTGCTTCACCCCTAGAAGCGGAACGGTTGGAGCATAATCGGTTTTGCTTTCTTCGCATGGTTAGAATGAAATAGACCTCAGAATGGCAGAATTGTCACTCCCTGTCCTCTTGGAGGGGTTCAGATCAGCCCCCCCTCAGATGTATCACTTTAGTCTGTGAAGGATTTAGACCAGAAGACCCCGTGGGCTCCAGAGAAACTTTTACTGCTCCCGGGAAGAACATAAGCTGGGGATGTTGCCTATAATAAGAGTTATCACCAGGAACAACGTTTTATGACCTCTCTAGGTGGTAGGGCAAACATCTAATTACTGAACATCTGCTCTTCTTATTTTAACCTGCAAATTACCCTCCTTCCCTTTGAGGCCTGGTGGCTCTTACCTTATTCCTTGGTTCAGGCTGTTATATATGCCTCATGTTATCTTTCTGTCTCTGAACCTCCCATGTATGTGGAGTCTCTGACTCCCTCGTGCATGTGGGGTTCCCCTATGTACATATACTTGGTTATTTTCTCTTGTTGTCCCCATCTCATCTCGATGTGTTTATTAGACCAGCCAAAAGAACCTCGAAGGGTGGAGAAAATATTTTTCCTCCCCAATGCCATCAATCTTCCTCACACTTGGTCCATTGGAAACTCAGAATTCAAACCTTCGATCCAGGAGAGATAAGTTATGTTTCTTAGGTTCCCAGGCGGGATGCCAGACCACAGTGCCCATTGTGCTCCCAAAAGACATATTCCAGCGACGCTTTTACTTCCCGCCTTTCCCTCCCGGAAAAGGGTGGGAGTCACAGCACAGCAATACATTTTCCATGTGGACCTCGTCTTTCCAATTTTTGCTTTTATCCCTTTATATCCTTGAATTGGATGTTCAACTGCAAAACTGTTTTTGTTTGTTTGTTTGTTTGTTTGTTTTTTACTGCTTTCATTGCAGTCCTGCAAAAGAGGGCTAGCATTTTCTTGTGCTTCGGAATTTCTTTTGGAAGTACTTATTTTGGAAACACTTGGAGAACTTTCGTTTTCAACATTTGGGGGCTTCAGATGAACTGAGACAAAGAGACGCAATTTTATACCCTGTTGTTAGATGCTATTTTTCAGCGGAAAAAAACCAAACCAATCCCAAATAATACAGACTTTAGGTGGACCGAAGGGAACGGATCCTCCAAGGTAACAATCAACCTCTTACTCGGAGTGATTGGGTTACCAAAAATTTTACAGGAACTGAAAGGTCACTTTACTATGTACCAAAGCCATACCATTCCATAACACTGTAGACGTATTATAAAAATGAATATTGTAAGTTTTAAATACAGCAGTTTCTTTAGTGTTGTGATTTTAAAGATGCCCTGGAGATATCGGACTATCAGCTGTCATGGTGTATATTTAAGTTGGTCTCTGCTCGTGGTAGGGAACATGCCACTGTAACAACTCTGGGTCTGCTTTATAGGCATTTTTTTCTTAGATCTCAAGCTGATGTGGATAGTCTTGGGGTATTTCTGAATCTCTTATGAGGACAGGGACCATCTTTGTGTCCCTCATGGTACTTTAGAATGGAGCTTTGCAGAAGACAAGATGCTCAGGAAACAGCGACTGTTCAAGTCAATGTGTATCTGGTCACTTTTCCTAATGTCCTGATGTGGAATACACGTGGGCTTTGCATAGTCCTTGTGAAACACAAGTGTATTATTCCTCAGAGATCCGGCTTTAATAATCGCAGCGTCTGGACCATGTAGACTGCATCGCTGTGTATGTTTTAAGATGTTGTTTTGCTTATTGATTTCTTCAGCAAATAGACTGACGGCGGTGGTGGTGCAGCTCTCCCCAAGGCACCTGTCAATAGTAAGGGCTAGGATTGTGGTCAGCAAACTGCAGCTCAAGAGCCACATGTGGCTCTTTGGCCCCTTGAGTGTGGCTCTTCCACAAAACACCACGGCCTGGGAGAGTCTATGTTAAAGAAGTGGTGTTAGAAGAAATTTGAGTTTTAAAAATGTGGCTCCCAAAAGGAATTTCAATCGTTGTGCTTGTGATACTTGGCTCTGTTGACTAATGAGTTTGCCGACCACGGGGCTAGTAGCTAGGTACCATAACGAAGGCGCTACGTGTATGTCGGTGGGAAAGCAGAGGGAGGAGGTGAGCAGACCGGATGAGGATGGAGGTCAGGAACAACTCCCCAGAGAAATGATATGTAAATCAGTTCCAGGAGGATAAGAAGAGTAGTTCCCAGCAGAGATAACAGCATGTGTCTGGCTCAGCGATAGCAAACAGTAACGTGTGACAAAGGGTCCTCTGCCACTTGGTATCTGACAAGCCTGAGGACCTGACCAGCTCCTTCAACCTCGATGAGCCTGGGTTTCCTTATCTTTGACATAATGTTTATCTCATGTGAGAGAATTAATTCAGGATACATGAGAAGCACGGGACCCAATGCTAGTGCGCAGTGCTCAGTATGTGCAGGCAATAAAGATCCCAACACCAGCCGTGGCAAGTGGTGGACATCCTGGAATGCAAATCATTATCCTTGTTGTCATTTCATCCTTGGTTCGTTTTCTCTGGCATACATGGACCTAATTTCATCACCAAAATAAAACAGGACCCTGCAAGATTATTCTATTTCCCAATCCAAGTTTGGGGCATTGGGCAAGAAATGAGTTGCAATAGGGTGCGGAGAGACAGCAAGAACTGGCGTTGCTCAGTGACCCTGGAAAATTAAACTGTGATCCAGCTTCCTGTTCACTGAAAATCACCTAATTCTGCTTTACCATGTAATGGACATATTCACAGGGCCCAGGGAGAAGGCGGACATCTTTGGAGGCCAGTATTCTGCCTGCCACCCCCCGTTTGCCAGCCATCTAGTACGTTTCATTTGCCTCCAGTGAGTCTCCCCGGACCTGCTGTGTGTGCACTCCTGGCTGCCTTTCCCCGCTGAGGACCCGGAGGCAGGCAGACCCCAGCCTCAGCTCCCTGACAGCAGGCTTTCTGCGCCTGCAGCCGCTGTGGACAACCCCCAGGGACCCGTCCCCATTGCTAGTTCTTTTTGGCAATGGAGACATTTGTGTGGGCGGAAGGGTTAGGAGGGTTATGCTGAGGTGTCGCTTTCTTTTCTTTCTTCTTCTTTTTTTTTTTTTTTTTTTTTTTTTTTTTTTTTAAACACAGCCATTTCTTTAAAAATTACCTTTCTCATATTTATTTTTTGGTGCTGTGAGTTTCTCACAGAGGCATGGCCTCAAAGCGTGAAACCAGTGTCATCTTGGCTGCAAATCTCCCTTAATTATCTTCTCAGATGCATCCCGGTCAGTCCCCTTGCTCAGCTGGGAAGGAGTGATGGTGGCTGTCTGGGGATTTGCCTAGGCCAGGCTCTCCCTGTGACCTGGCTGCCCAGCGGCTACTGTTCCTTGGCAACAACAGATTCTCAAACTCATTGTGCTCCTTTGAAATGTTGTCTCAGAAGAGTAGGCGTTATGGACAATATATAGCTCAGAAATTTTTCTAGATCCTCTTAAGATCTACTCATCGATTATGAAAGACCACAGAGAGCTGGAGGTCAGAAACACATGCGTTGGCGTTCGCCTCTCCTAGATGGTTGATTTCACTGACTCCTGTACTCTTATGTCAACGTTGGCTTATATTTTAGGGGGAAATCTGTTATTTATTGTGGAGAAGTTTCTTTCCATCCGAGTATCCCGACTTCATTGTGTTGAGCAATGGGGTTCTCTCCTCATGAAACTCACATTTCCGTTGGGGAGATAGACCTCAAAGAGCCAAGGAAGTGAATCAGGTAATCTCACTCAGAAATGTTCTGAGGACAATAAAACTGGGTAATATGACAGTAAGAGAAAGGGAGAGGGAGAGGGAGAGAGAGAGACTTTTATAATGATTGTCATTCATTATTTCACTTAACACACACATATAATTTAATTGTTGATGATATAAAAAAGTATTGAATTTGATCAATTGTTGAATGTTTGTTTCTCAAGCATTCTGTTTCGCCATTACGTTATCTATCTGAATTCATTGTTGCTTTGTCACTCGTGGAGGAATTTTAAGTAGTTAAGAAGTACAACATGAATAGATTGATGGGCAGTTGGTCTGGTTTGTGTATGAAGATATCCAATGTTACAGCGTGTGCATGCTATTAGATTCCAAGTCCCTGTAGGTCAGGGCTCCGTTGGCTTAATTTTCCCCCTTCCCACATGCCATACTGTGCGAGGTGAGATGGTAACGCTGGTTTTCATGGCCATGGTGAGGAGGTTCCCAACGGATCCAAAGCATCGAGGGAACAGTGAGTAGGGCTGAGAAGGGCTCAAGGAACCCTATCTTGCTTGACATCCTATCTTTTGGTTGATACTGAAAGACAAGCACTAACCTGGTAGATGCCTCAGCATTTTGTGATTTTTATCACAGGTTCAATGCTTCTTGGATTATGAACTCCCTTCTACATCTCTCTCAAATCCCCTCCTGACAAAACAGCTAAATAATTAGTCATTCTCTTCTGGTTGAATGTAGAGCGATGATCTCCATTTAACATTCCTGTCCACCACTGTTCTTTTGTCTCCTGCCTTCTAATTAAAAGCATTGTACCCCGGGCTGCGGTCTTGTCTGGTACGCAGAACTAACACTTCTCCATGGCACCTCTGCAGAGAAGTCGTGAGGCCACAGGTATAATTATTTCTGTTTTGGATTACAAAGACGGCTCTATCTAGGTCACACAACAATGCCAGCATTTTCCAGCATTGAAACACAACTTTGTTCTGTTCCCTTTGTTCTCTCTCTTTAAAAACAGCTAATTTTAACCCGTAGCACTTACAAGGGAATGAGTTCCCACCTAAAGGAAAATCGCAAATTTAGCTAAGATAGAGAATAGAACATTCTGCAAGACTGAAGTGGCAGATGTCAAATTTGCATCTCCTTTGATGCGTATGGATTTTCCTACAGGCACTTTTAGGTACTTTATAAATAAACGGTTAAGATGTTAGTGTTGGGAGGAGGAGGAGGGGAGGCAAGGAGGGAGCACCCTTCAGTAACCATGAAACCCAGGCTTCTTGGGGAGTTCATTCTAATTCCACATTTCTGGGCCATATTAAAGTTTTCGCCAATTTTTTGCTGCTTTTAAAAAATCAACTTGTTGAATGTGTTTAATTCACAAGAGACCTTTCAGAAAGGACCTTAGAGAAGTATTTTTTAAATAATATATCTATTGATTGATTTCAGAGAAGAAGGGAGAGAGATAGAAACACCAGTGATGAGAGAGAATCAGCTGCCTCCTGCACACCCCCCCCCCCCCCCCCACACACACACACTGGGGATGGACAGTGTTTCAGCACAGCCGGCCTTCCCCAGTTGCCAGTGGGACAGAAAGGCCGATGGGGAGGCCCCAGTGTGGGGGTTAGAAGTCGTCGCTGCCTGTGGGTGTTTACAGAGGAGACAGAGCACCGGGCACAAGTCATAGATTGTAGGAGCACAGGTACATGCACAGACTTTCTACTGAAATACACTTTTTTTAAAAAATATATATATATTTTTTGATATTTTACAGAGAGGGAAAGAGAGGGACAGATAGTCAGAAACATCGATGAGAGAGAAACATCGATCAGCTGCCTCCTGCACACCTCCCACTGGGGATGTGCCCACAACCAAGGTACATGCCCTTGACCAGAATAGAACCTGGGACCCTTCAGTCCACAGGCCGACGCTCTATCCACTGAACCAAATCGGCTAGGGCTTAAACACACTTCTTACTCATGTTGGAAACAATGCAGTGCATGTCAAGGCTGCTTCTTTTTCTTCTTTTTTATAAACTTATTCTTTTGACCACAACCCAGACTAGTTTGGCCGTAGCAGATTTTGACCTGGCAGGCACTTCTTCATTAATCAGGGGTATCAGAAACTGGTGAGCCTCAGGAAAACAGTCATTTGAATTTCCTCATGGAGCAGGGCCATGGGAATTAGCCACTAATTCCAAAGCGGATTACCTCCTGGAAGGTTTACCGCCGCCGTGAGCTGGAGTCATGGCTCAGAGCAGCGGGTTATTCGATGACGCGGGCCACTCATCATCCAACTGCCCCCTCACCGGGGTGGTTTCACTGTCCCCTTCAGAGCCATGTTTGAACCACATCAGTCTTGGCGTGTGATATGTTTGGATGCAACTAAAACCTGATGTGCCATGCAGGACTTTATTACTCAGCTGAAGTCTTCTCAGTCTTGTTGACGTGTCTCTTCAAGAAGATGTCCTGAGCACTCACGGGTTAAGTAAGGGAGCGTTTTAGAGGAGAGGTTATTTCAGGACAGAGAACCGGATGTCAGACGCGTTCGGATGAACACTGTCTTCCGTGCAGTTGTTTGGAGGAACACATGCCATTCATCTTGGGCGAGGACATTCCCGAGGTGGGCTGTGTGCTTGAGCCAGGGAAAAGGCAGGCTGTTTGAAGGAAGTTTTCAAAGTCACTGCTCTCATCCCCCCTCTTATCCTGATGTTTCCCGACCTGCGAGAGATTGTTGTTCACTCGGGTAACTCGAGTAACTGTGGGAGGAATTTAGTTGAATATCAAACTCCTTTCAAATAAGTCACTTTAGGGAGTGGCCATCTAGTGCGGTGGCCATGCCTTTCCCAGGCCGGCCCATGTTGCAGAGCCGGGCTCACGTGCTGCTGGCGTGGGATGGTCGCCAGCAACACCCATGAGGAGGTGGGAAACCATTCCTTAGCATTAGGTGCGCCCACCCTGCGGCCTCCACCCAGCAGGCGGCTTTGGCGGGTTGGAAAAGAAAATGGCTCTCACTCCCCCGTCCTGCTCCCTCTTCTCTCCCTTTTTCCTTATTGCTAGTTCCTGAGGAGGGTGACTCTCAGCAGTAACTAACCTAGCAATGCTGTGCGCTAACTCCTTTCCTATGGCTCTTCTGAATGCTTCTCCCCTGATTGCTTATCTTTCAATTTTGCCACTCAGGAATTCTGAGTGATTATATTAGGTTTTGTAAAAGTGAGAATCTTTGGATTCCCGTTCTCTTCCTCTGCCTTTTAAGTTCTATAAGTTTTTTGGATGGATACAAGCTCTTCCCTTAATCTAGGATATGGTGTTACACCAACCACTGACAATGAGGAAAATGCAACATTTGCTAGCTGCGGTATGGTCAATGCTTTAGCAACCTCATACCTGCCTACGGGAGAGAGTTCTCCAGAGATGGGTAGGTTTTTTAGGCATGGATATTAGGCATGTGGCCACATCAAGACAATGTTTTTACTTCTTCATAAAATAGAGTGCAACCCAGTGGATGATCAGGAATCGAACCCACAACCCTTCCACTGGCAGGCCAAAGCTCTAACCATGGAGAAACACTGGCTGGCCATGAACATGGGATTCTTAAGAGGCTTTGCTCCATTCTAGATACAGAAGTTTGAAGTCATCTCAGCCTCTCAAATAAGGCAGTGCCTCATGACTTGGTGAAGGAAATCAGCTCACAGCACAACAGCCTACTGGAGACAAGATGCTAAATTGTTTTTGCATGTCGCTCTGTGAAATAGTTCCTTCTCAGGCTGAGTGAGCCTGTAGGGCAGCTAGTGAAGAGCCGGAGGTTTGCTCAGCGGCCCTGATTGCTGAGTATTGGCCTTGGCATTCAGTTGCCTCCCATGTTTACTCTGTTGCAGCCCATTCTATCACTTGAAAACATTAATAAAAGGAAATGTTTCCTTTTACTTGCAAACGTGGTGATTTCTTACCACATTAGGGAGAAGTTTATAATCTTAATGGATGCATTAGGAAAATGTTATACCAATTTCTGAATATGTTATGCCCCTTATTCCTCTCTCCAAACTATAGAAAGTCTAAAATTACCTGGTTTGTAAAATACCCTGAATAATAATAATACCCTTTTCTGTGGGTACAATACCTTGAAATATACCCCTTGGCGTGCTAGACCCGGGCAGCTTTTTAATCAAGCAGTGGTATTAATGAAAGATAAGTGTGACATCAATATCAATAACAATAACATCAATAACAATAGCTTCCAGAAGAGCCAATGACTTCACGAATCCTTTATTCCCCCCATTCCCCCACTGGACAGTGTTTGGCTAGTCATTTAATTCAGTGGGGCAGAGCGCGATGGAGGGGAAGGCAAAGAGGAATGGAGAGCGTCCTGGTGCTGAAAGTCTAGTTCAGGGCCTGAGAGAAACTCCGAAGTGTCAGAAAGCCAGAGGCCACTGTCCTGTGAACAACCCCTAGAAGCATCTGTTGGCTCAGAATATTCAAGTCAGAAGGGTTCTGGCAACCCTCAGGTGCAATGCTATAACAGAAGCGGTAAGCCAGGGCCACCGAAGGGCAGGTGACCTATCTGGGCTCACCTTTTAGCCCACCTGCATTTTGTACCACTGGCACCAGCATTTCATTTATGGTGTTTTCTTTCTGTCTGTAGGGGTCTGGTTTGTGCATCATGGTGAAGTTTCTGGAAAATTGAGCTTAAAGGAAATCCTATATAATAAAAGCCTAATATGCTAAATTTCCGGTCGTCTGTTCAACCAATCAAAGCATAATATGCTAATGATATGCTAAGGTGGCTCAACCACTCGCTATGACATGCACTGACCACAGGGGGCAGACAGTCTGGCTGCTGGGGTCTGGCTGATCGGGACTGAACTAGATGGTCTGGACACACCCTAGAGCCCTCTCACAGTCCCTCTCTGGCCCCAATTGTGCACCAGTGGGGTTCCTTGGCCTGGCCTGTGCCTTCTCGAAATCCAGGACTCCTAGGGGGATGTCGGAGAGCCAGTTTCAGCCTTATCCCACAGGCCAGGCTGAGGGACCCCCATTGGTGCACAAATTCATGCACTGGGCCTCTACTAGCATTATAAACAGCAGTGAACTAGATCTGGAGATTTTTGTTTCTTGTGTTAGCCTTAAGGTTTCTATAGCTCTAAAATTCCATATTTCTTGACTTACATTGGTACAAAAGAGGGAATAATATGAGCAAATAATAGTCAAAAGTAGTAACAATAATGACAAAAAGTTCTAAAGCTTCCCATGTGCTAGGCTCTGCTTTAAGCTCTTTGCATCCATTAGCTCACCTAATCCTCACAATATCCTCTGAAGTAAGTACTGTTATTCCCATTTAACAGGTGAGAAACTGAGGTCTGGAGAGATAACTTGCCCAATATCAAGCCTGAATGGTATAAGATAATTCACATGTGCAATGACCCACCCAATGTGTCAGGTGACTCCATTTAGGCAATGAAGTACTATGCTCAGGAGTAGAGACAATTAAGAAGGGTTTTTCAAAGAAAAGAAAAATAAAAACAAGGACAACCTGGTGATTCCTTATGTTCCATGATGGTATCCACTATGTCTGTGGCTTGCCCGTCATTGATTAGAGGAGTATTTAATAAATTGAGTGCCCAGGTATAGCTATGTCCACACATATTAAATATGATTGCTAAAATTTATATATGTCAGCATGTATGCATACAGTCAGGCTGAGACAAGAAATGTGGTTACACAATCACACGTGTGTTTGACTTTTCACTTGTAGTCTATCATACCAGTAGAAGCAGTCACCGCCCACTCTTTGGTTCAAGGACTCATTGTAACTCAGCAGCCCCATCTTTCTCTAGTAGCCGACTACTGATTCACGTCGCTCCATATTTTCCCTTAGGGCTGTGTGTTATCTTCTGTTTCTTTAGAGAATTTTATTTAGCTTTCCCACTTCAGTTGTTTATGTGGGAAGATGTGAAGAGGATTAAATGATGACAGCTTTTCATTCCCCTTCTGGTCTTTTCCTTTTAGGCACCTGCCAGGATTATCGGGCTAAGTGTGCAGCAGATGGAGAATGAGGTCCTCGTAGTAGTTCTAGTTAAACTACCCGTCTTTTAATACATATTTTTGTTGATTTTTTGAGAGAGAAAAAAGAGAGACAAACAGATAATGTGAGACAAAAACATCACTCGCATGCACCCCATCTGGGGATTGAGCCTGCAGCCTGTGTATGTGCCCTGACCTGGAATTGAACCAGCGACCTGTTAGTGCACTAGACGATGCTCAACCAATTGAGCCACACCGGCCAGGGCTCCGCTACCCCTGTCTTGTAGGCTAGGAGAAGATGATGCCCTTTTGATGCAGGACTTAAGTAAATCCTAAGTCAAGTAGTGTGAGTTGTTCAACTTGGTGCTTTTCAAAGGTGTTTTGAATCCTCTTAAGTTCTTTGTGTGGATAAATGTTAGCGTCCACTTGTCCGTTTCTGTGAGGGTTTTCATTCCTGGCGTTCTTCGTTCCGGATACTGATCTGCATTTCCATCCCGTGTCCTTTGTCCTTCTCCTGAAGAATTCTTTTAAACACTTCTTGTAGCCTAGGTCTGGAGATGGAAAGGAAGTCATAAGAAAAAACTAAGACGGCGTCCTTCATGAACACAGCCGTAAACAGCCTTCAACAAAATTTCAGCGAGTCAAATCCATGAATGTATAAAAAAGATGATACATTATGGACTGAGTAGGTTTTACTCAGGAATGCAAAGATAGTGTCCAACAATGTCATGTGTCCCACCAAATTAACAGACTGAAAAAGAAGCAGCCAGTGGCCACTCAGCACATGTACATTTCCCCCCCACTTATTTTCTTCATGTTAGATCCATGGTCAGCAAACTGCGGCTGGCGAGCCACATGTGGCTCTTTGGCCCCTTGAGTGTGGCTCTTCCACAAAATACCACGGCCTGGGGAGTCTATTTTGAAGAAGTGGCGTTAGAAGAAGTTTACATTTAAAAAAGTTGGCTCTCAAAAGAAATGTCAATCATTGTCCTGTTGATATTTGGCTCTGTGGGCTAATGAGTTTGCCGACCACTGCGTTAGTTGATGGGGAGGAGATTGTGGAAGGGGCTGCTTTTTTTTTTTTTTTTTTTTTTTTTTTTAAGTAATTGCCTCACGTTGGAAGTCCCTTTCAGTGATCAGATCCAGTGGATTTCCTGCCACGCTCCTTGCCTCCCGTCCCCGGCCTGGCTGTGGAGGTGGAGTGATGCTGGCGGTCGGGCTGTGGGTTCTGACGGGGGCTCCTCACGGGCCATAGTGACTGCCTTTTGGGCCTCTGTCCCCGGGCCGAGAAACAGGACCTGGGATCTTGCCAGGAGTCACTCATCTGCTGTCAGTGTTTTTTCAAAGCTGTTCTTCTCTGACTCACAACAGTTTTCTTAAAGATCAGAAATACCGGGTCATGCAGGTTGTTCCAGAAATGTCTTTCGGGATTGAAGTGGCTAAAAGTATAGTCAGTGTGGAAAGTGAGGAGGAACAAATTCAAACACCTAATTTTATAAACATAACAGCCCTTTTATTTCCTTCTAACACATTAGTCTCAATTTTACATCTGTGTTTGGATTCATGGCAAAAGAGTCCCAAGGCTTTTGGCCATGACCAGCGGCTCCAGGTACTGAAGCATCCGTCTTGTATGAGAACTGCTGTTTGAAATTTTAACCCTGCCGTTTGGCTTCTGTGGACTTAACCTTTCCCAGACAAGGTCATCAGTGCTGGCACCAGGCCAGGCCTCAGGTTGAGGTGTCAAGGCCACAGAACACACTGGCTCTTTAAGAACTTGCAAAAGGGGCCGGAAACACTCCATATTTGGGAGACAAAGAGGGAGAATTCCTGCATGTTGGGGCCCAGAATTTGAGATACATTTTCCTCTGGACCCGCGCGTAATAAATGTAACTCCATCTCTAAGTATTGATTTGTTCTTCTTCGGTTTTCTGTAAGAGCACCGATAGGGAAGTGGGGGTTCCTTCTCTGCTGCGGTGGGGGGCCTTTACTTACATCCTTTGGTTCTCAGACCAAACACTGGCCAGAGCCCCAGCGACAGACCGGCAGCTCCATCTCCTCAGCCTTATTGGTAGTTTGATCCAAATATGTCGCTTGACCTCTTCACAGTTCACCTCTAAAATGGAGAGGGCACCTCCCAGGGGCTCCACCTCTCAGGGTGGCATTGGAAGTGGGGAGACCAGGTCTGCTCCCAACTCAGCTGGCCGGGGAGCAGGGAGCAGGGAGCAGGGAGGGGAAGCACATGTCTTGCCCTGAGTGGCCCTGGCCATGCTCTGAGCTGCATCCCAGAAGTTGTTGAACTGTGATTCTGCACCAGGTTCTGCCTGGGTTTGCGGAAACTGATCAATGTCCGTGAGTTGTCAATCCATGGGAAGCTCATGTAATGAGTGACATCTGAGCCGCTGGAACTACTCAGACGAATCACATTCACCATCTTTAAAATAACTCCATCTGAGTGGTTTCTTCACCAGCTTTGAAACTGTGATTTTCCAGAAGACTGTTCAATAGAAGCTGTTTACTACAACTGACTACATGAAACACTTAGAAATGTATTGAAGCATTGCCTTGGAATGCTAAAGAGTAGTTGTTACTCTCTACAAAGATTAAATAGTTTTAATTGATGCACTAAGTTTAATTGATGCACTAAGTATCCTCAGGTGCCTCTCAGACGTTCTTAAGAGGACATTTCAGATTCCAGTGACCTTTGAGGATTTTATTTTATGGCTTAGTTTTTGCAGAACTGCTCATGGCTTTTCCCTGTTTCAAACCCAATCATTTTAGATTACAAGTTTATGTCGGTGACCCTTTTTTAATACATAGCCTTTTCCTCAGCAGACATTGTGATAATAAGAGGAAAAAAAGAGAGAGAGCAAGGAAAACGATGGAATAGTAACTACAGGCTTCGTATGTCCAGCACTTATTATAGAAACAAACTCTCACATAATGAGGCCTGCATTGAAATACAACAGAGTTCATTATTTTTTCCCAGACTCTCCTTTGGATGGTATATTTAGTAAGCGGTTTCACAGACAGTTGTCCCATATTCATTACAAATAATTACATAGTTTTTCCATGGCATGAAAATTTCATCACAGCCTTTTGCTATCATCTGTGCTTAGAAAGAAGATGAATATTAAGTATATTCTGCAATAATGGCAGGCAGTGAGTTCCCTGTGCTGACTGCAGAATCTCATTTGTGTGATTTGCAGAGAGAGGGGGAGGGGGAGGCTGTGGTAGGGGACAGGGAAGAAGGCGCGTGGCAGGCTAGATATTTGTGGCTTATCACTGGCCGCTCCTTGGGCAGGAGCGAGTCTGATGGGGAAGCTCATGGCGGAACTGCCAAGGTTATGGCTACTGGACTTGACTGTGGAAATCCATGGCACTGAGCTTTGGCTAAGGTTACAGAAAAGTCTCATTTTCAATGCTGGACTTGGTGACTTATTTGCAAACATTAAGAAAGACTAGCTTTACCCTTAAAGGTTCAGATGCCTGTAAAAGGAACAAGATAGCAGAGACTGGTTAAGAGTTGTACTGTTCTTCTCTTTTAAATTTATGTCTGCTCTTTGTTTTTGAGATTTTTTAAAATTTTAAGCATAGGAATCTTTAAGTTATAAAAAATTAATTCTCTGCAATGCACATGACTTGTTTGGCTCCATATATTCAAACCTAATAGACAAGTATCTGCTTCATTTTACTTTTGCCTTTTATTATTAAAAAACTAGAGGCCTGGTGCATGAAAATGTGTATATTGGGAGGAGGGGGGAGGAGAGGGTCCCCTCAGGCCAGCTTGCACCTTCTCACAATCCAGGACCCTTTGGGTAGGGCTCATAGGCCTGGCCTGAGATCAGGGCCTCTGGGGGCTTTCCTTCCCCTGGCTGCAGGCAGCCGGTCCCACCCCCACCGCCATTGCCACTGCTTGCCATCTGTGGAGCGCTGCCCCCTTTTGCCCCTGCCACTAGTGGTCTCTCTCTGCAGGTGACAGGCATGGGGTATGATGGCTTGGCTGGCCTGGGTCTCCCTCTGCGGGGTGATCACTGGCCAGAGTCACAGCTGGTGGCCTGGGCCTCCCTCTTTCTTTGCTGGGGGGGGAGGGGCCAGCCCTGCAAGGAGCTATCTGCCTACCCGATCGCCCCTAATCACTTGCGGGGCCAGCCTGGCAAGGGGCCGTGGTGGTTCTGGTGTCTGGTCATTCTGCTCGTTACACTTATGGTGGCTGGCCTTTTATTATATAGGATAATTTCCCCCTAGTCTGTCTAAGTTGCCAGGCTTTTGTGATTAAAAATAATAATAATAATACAGCTCTGGTCTGTGAACTTAGGTTTTTTCCTCTTTTGAATTTCTGCCCCATGAAGTATGAAGCCAGGGTTTTCATTTTCCGGGCCCTTCCTGTGCACATATCACAAAGCTTGTGTCTGAGAAGCGTGTGAGCCACAGAGAAACAGATTGCCCCCCCGCACGGGAGACGCTCCAGCCTGCCTGGGTTATCACCGAAGATGGAACTTACCATGGTGTCATTTCGGCCAAGGCTTCCATTGTGCCTGTGTTGCTGGTGAAAATGGTTCTCGGCCGTGTTGTGAGGAAGGAATTCCAAAGGGAGAAGTTTAAGCCGAGTGGCCAGACTTGCTACTGTGGGTGGAGGAGACAACACTCCCTGGGAGCCAGCCGGCTGTCATTCAGACTCTCCACCCGCCTCCTGGGTTTCCCCAGCCAATCCCTTCCCTGGACCTTCAGGGTCCGTGCCCTGATCCAAACTGATTCTTTTCCCACACTGGGCACCACCCCTTTATGGTTGCCGTTTTGGCTCCCATTGCACATACTCCAAAGTTGTTTTTCTTTTTTAATACATTGTTATTGATTTCAGAGAGTGAGAGGGAGAGATAGAAACATTAATGATGAGAGAGAATCAGTGATGGGCTGCCTCTTGCACGCCCCCTACTGGGGATCAAGTCCAAAAACCGGGCAATTGCCCTGACCTGAAATTGAACCTGTGACCTCCTGGTTCATAGGTCGATGCTCAACCACTGAGCCACACGGGCCAAGGCCATGCTCGGATTTTTGTTGCTGTCCTCCCCGCACCTGCCCCTCTCCACACACTTACTAGGAGAAGACATTCTGTTTTAGCCTTTTCAGCTTGTGGCACTTTATCTGTGAAATTCAGTGAACGAAATATGCTTAGATACTTACACAGAGCAAAACAAATGACTCCGACATACTTTATAAACCATACACACCACGAATGTTGTCTCCGTGTGAGGGCAGCCAGCGAAAGCAGCCTCCTTTTCTCCGTACGCCTGTGCAGACCCGCGATTGAGTTCAGCAAGCTCAGTGCTCAGCACAGACCGGCCGCCTCCAGGGTCACCGTTCGCTGCCCAGCTTGGTTTCTGCCGCCCATCCATCCCAGGTGAGCTGTGGCGGGAGGCCAAGTGGATTTTATACAAGAGGCCAGCCATCACATAAACTGATCATCAAAATGCCGTGGCACACCCACAAATGTGTTTTTGGCTGATCGGACACATAGATAAAGGGTATAATTTTGATTCATCCACATCGGACAGCTATTGTATTGGCTGTTGCACTTTTTTAATTTGGCAATCGAAGGGAAAAGAGGTCAGGGCCCTTGCCCAAATAGCCAGGTATTGTGTATTTTATTTATTTATTTATTATTTATTTAAATATATTTTATTGATTTTTCATAGAGAGGAAGGGAGAGGGATAGAGAACTAGAAACATCAATGAGAGAGATACATTGACCAGCTGCCTCCTGCACACCCCCCACCCCCACCGGGGATGTGCCCGCAACCAAGGTACATGCCCTTGCCTGGAATCGAACCCGAGACCTTTCAGTCTGCAGACCGACGCTTTGTCCACTGAGCCAAGCCAGTTTCAGCAAGTATTGCATAGTTTAAACACGCCTGCGGCACACGGGTTGAGAATTGCTGCAGGAGACCGATATGTGGTGTGGCTCATCTGTGGTGAGCCAGTGGCCGGCCACTGCATGAGGGCCGGGAACCCCCGGCCAGCTCACACAGAAAGAGAAAAGCAAGTCAGGCCAGGCAGGTGCGCCTCCTTCCATGCCCTCTTTCACGAGGCGCTACAAGCTCATGAGCATCTGCTGTAGACGGATAAAACCCGAGAGAAAATAAAACCGTATCACCTATCCCTGACATCAGAGCACAGGCCTCATCACCGCGACCCTTTCTTTTTCCATCAGCAGGAAGACTGAGAGCCGTGCCACGGAGAACCTTGGCTGAAGGGTAGAAAGGCAGTGTGGGAATAAATATTGAATTATATTTACACGGCGCTGCTTTCTGCGAGAAAAATGGGTTCTGTTCCTTTTATTTACTTGAATGCATGCGTGTTGTAAACACCTGAAAATTAAATTGAAATGCACCTAATCCGTGCTTTTCTGACCTATTTGATTCAGTGTCTTCAAGTCCATTTGTGGTGGAATTTAGAGCTATTTATATGTAAATGCAAAGTCTTCGGTAATTGGCCCAGGGAGAGCCCTGGAGAAGCCAGTAAACTAATCTCAGGCGCTAGCTCTCCCCTCTGTTATACATTCATGATGGCATCTGAGGGCCTGCAGCCTGATCCCATGTCAACATCACTCTCCCGGGCAGTGAGGGGACCGGGGGACGGGGGGAGGGAAGGAGAAGGGAGCTTTGTTTTCAGCGGTAAATGGTGAGATTTTTCTGTGACACGCCATCTGAGACAGGGCCGCCAGGTGTAATAGGAGCAGAAAGATATTAACTTCTAGCTGCTTGGGATAAGCATTCAGATCATTGGCGTCGGGTAGAATGAAAGTAAAATTGTTCAATTGTCCTGGCTGTGATAGGCTTTGTTTTATTGAATTTCATTTTTTTTTTTTTTTTTTAATGTGCTATTTGAGACTTTGGTACTGATGGCACCCAAACAGTTTGTCTGATTTTGCCTCCTTTTTTTTTTTTTTTTTTTTTTTTTTAAATATTAGGCAAAAGACACTTAGTTCTGGTTGGCAAGGACATTTAGTTCTGTGTTAAATACTCTGGGAATTTATATGCTTACTAGAGGCCAGTGCACAAAATCTGTGCACAGGTAGGGTCCCTAGGCCTGGCTGGCGATCAGGGCCAATCTGTTGGGCAACCGGCAGGGTGACTGAGGAATGGGGGGAGGGGGCACCCACCTTGGCTGGCCTGGGGCCTGCAGGCTCGGGACAGCACCTGCATTGAGCATCTGCCCCCTGGTGGTCATGCACATTATAGCAACCAGTCGTTCTGCTGGTCAGTTGATTTGCATATTAGGCTTTTATTATATAGGGTTACAAATCATGGAATGTTTCAATTCTAAGAAGTCTGAGGAAAAGATAACTGAATCTCAAAATCTAATCTGGAGCAAGCAATGATAAAAAATAAAAATTAATACTAAATTAGTTAAAATGAGATTTATTATTCATTCCCCAGTCAAGCAATCCGTCCACATTTATCTATCCATTCATCCATTCCTTCAGTAAATATGCCCGCCTCGGCTGAAGCCTGGGGCTGGATGCTGGGGGTGGGATAGTAAGCTGGGGCCTCACCTTCCCCTCAGGGAGCCTTAGATCTGCATCCAGACTGCATTGTTGGGTGAAAGCTACATTGCAAATGTAGCTATTTCCCACTTTCAGGAGCTGCACAGTTCTGAATGTTTTCCTTCTGTATGTTAAGAGTTTAAGCACAACTTGTTTTTGATGGAAATCATTCTGCTGTCACCCATAAGTAGATAGTGTTGGGAATAATCTTTATGTGTTTAGGATCGTAGTCTTGGCTATTATGCTGACTTATAGTTTAATACTTAAATAATCTAGGTGACTTAATTATTACACTTGATTTTTATTTGAGTTTCTTTTCTCACCACCAGACGGTCGAGGATTATCTTCTTGCCGGTTGGTCTGATTCTGTGGCAGAACCTTCCTCCCTCCCCCTCCTATCTTTCTGGTCTCTTGTAGGTATGGATACAGGCTCAGCAGGAGTATTAAAATAATTACACTAATTTTAAAAAATAACAGTCCCTTCATGCATTAACATAGCTTCTCCTGTGAATAATATGCATCTTCCTCACTAAATTTACTGCCGCTGCCAACAGGTCTCTGATTGTATTCTTGGCCCTGTGTTTAACAGATGAAACATCATTTTAGCTCCAGTTTTAGCACTTCAGGAAATCAGGTCAAAATGGAAGTACTCATAATTCAATGCTAATCAGTGAGCTTATTTTTTAGTGTTCATGGTGGTACACCGTGACGTCTGTAGATAACAAAGGTGTGTCATCGCAACCTCCTGCCCAGAGCAGCACCTTCACAGGGTCTCCGGTCACAGTCCCTCTGCTGCCTCACCTGTAAGCCTCCCAGGGAGGGCGTGGCCAGCTGGTACACAGCTGCCAGGGCCACTGGTGTCTGGTTCACACTCAGAAATTAGTTGCATTTGCTTTGGGCATTTGCTGTCTCTCTCATTCAATTTTACAACATTTTCCCAGTTTCAACAAAAGCATTAGAAAGGAATGACATTTATTTTTGATCAGGGTTCCAGGATGGATTTTGTTAAGGCCACCTCAGGTCTGTTACAGGGGGTTCGGGGGAAGAACCAGTCGATTTGGTGACTGATTGGATGAGCTGACATGAGTGGGTGACCCCTCTGCGTCTGTCTCCAGTCCTGGAGTGATCAGATCCACAGACCACCCTTGAGGAGAGCTGAGGTGTTCATGGAGGGCACATCAGTGTTCCTCTCCCTCTCCCTCTCCTTCTCTCCCCAACACTCCCAGGGACATCACACGTGCCCATCATCATCATCATCAGCTAATCCCTATAAGGCTTAAGGGGGTGCAGTGTCTCAGAACCTCTGGGTAGAGTGTAAAAGTCTCCCCTCTCCACTGTCTCTGGGGAACCTATTCCTCTCCACACCCCAGGTTGAAAAAACAGTTTATAGATTGACTCCTGACAGTGAGAGTCCTATGAACCAGGAGGTCACAGTTCGATTCCCAGTCAAGGCCATGCCCAGGTTGTGGGCTCGATCCCCAGTGGGGAGCATGCAGGAGGCAGCTGATGGATGATTCTCTCTCATCACTGATGTTTCTATCTCTATCCCTCTCCTTTCCTGAAATAAATTAAAAAATATTTTTTTTTAAAAGAAAGAAAATGGTGGCAACATGAACCAAGCTTGAAGCATGGGTGTTGTTCCTTGTTAGGCTGATGGGACACTCACTCTAAGGGTGCCTTCTGGTCCTGAAATTATGGGGCTCAAGAGGCACATTTCTGCTGTGCCCAGCCTCTCTCCATCGCGTTCCCTGCAGCCTACATAGGAACTGGTAAAGTTCAGCCCGCCAAGCCAGGCAGAATATGGGATCCAGAAAGTGGCTCTGTCTTCAGCCGGGTCTGTTGGCTGGACCACCAGCTTTAGTTCATTTGGGAGGAGGATAGCATACAACCCGGCACAGGTTTAAGAAACACTGTTGATTGACTGGGGTGAGCAAACAATCCAATTGTGAAGAATCTTGATTATGTATACCCTGCTTGCTTTCAGGTGGGGTTTTCTGAACAAACAGATATTTGCTAAATAAAAGAGGAAAGGCAATGAGAAGAGGGAGAAAAGAAGGAAGGAGGATGGATGAGGTCCTGGGAAGAGCTTCCTGTCCCCTGAGGAAGTGGCCGACCTCTCCCCTGAGTGTCTCTTTGTGGTTTCCTGGTGTAAATAACAGTGTGTAGCGGATTTACAATCTGCCCTGAGCAGCATCTCAACAGTGCGGTCCCTACTAAGTGATTTATTAGTGACTTTCATTCTGTAGAGCTGTTAATTATGTCGTGGTTTCCATCATAGCATCTGAATGTTTTGGAGATTAAAGTTGGATGAGAAAGAACTTGATCTGTTTTAGTGAGTCCAGATTGTCATGTTTCTCAAAAAGAGCAGTAATTTAAGAACTACCTCATGACATAATCGTTTTAGATTCCTTAGAAAATAATTTGTCAGTTACTATGTTAAAATTACTTCCTTAACTTCTTCTAGTAAACACACCTTTAGGAAATAGATGCTTCATAACATTGTTTTAAAATTGTTGTCACATGACTTTTCATATTTTGGAAAAAGAAGTGAAATCTTGCCCTTTCTTTGCCCTAGCATATACTCTCTGCCCACTGGGTGTCTTCTCCGACCTTGTGTCTGTAGGGCCTGTTCTGGTGGCCCCTGCTCTGTCTATCCACCCTCTAGGGGGCCGGTCTGAACCTGCCTGAGCCTGGGTGCAGCACCCATGGGGAGGGGATGAGTTGGGCCTGGCGGGGGGGGGGGGGGTAAGAGAACATGAGCACAGCACCCCGAAGGTCAAAGCCAGAGAGACCTCCACCTGTCCCTGTGCCTGACGGATAAAGAAGGGATTGTAGCCAACATAATAGGAGTTTAAAGAAAGGCCAGTAAAAGGAAGAAAATCTAAGACAGTTTCTGAAACCAGGAGTGGGGTGGTGAAGCTTCCTGTTTTTTTGTTTGTTTGTTTGTTTGTTTTGCACACTGACTGTGCTCTTTGGGCTTATCGATACAAGATTGTGATACAACCAACCCTCTTTCCACTCACCATATAATACCTGCTGTTAAAAGGAAGAGGTGTTTTATTATCTGGACTTTTGAGGTTAGTGGGAAATAAGTACTAGCAGTAGAGTTAACAATAAGCAAGTCTGTTTAGAAAATGCAATTTGAAGTCCTATTGATTATAATGATAATGAAATGTCTATTGAGATGAAGTGATTGCCATCCTCTCAGTGAAATTTCGACTTTATTTTTCGGCTCAAGACGTCATTAAGGTGTAAACACAATATATCCTCAAATCTCCTCTATTATTGCAAGATGCTTACAAATCACCGAGCTTTAGTTTCCCATCCGAGGGGTAAAATAAGACAAATAAGCATTCTTGTAAGGAATCTTCTTCATATTCCATTCTTATCTGAGTTTAACCTGGATGAATCACGAGGCTTTTAGTGCAAATTGAAGTTTTAATTTTAGATGTTGGGGTAAGATGTCAAACGTCTTATTCAAGCTGACTGATCTGTAGGGTTGTGTTTGCAACATGTACTGAATCTCAGGCAAGGGGATTTCATATTTTGTCCTTGAAATTCTCTGGCATTTTCCATTGTTTTGAGTTATTAAAGCTGCATTCAAGTTTGTTGCCTTAGAAATCCTAGGGATTTGAAGGCAGTGGCTCAGAGGAAATAATTATTACGATATCTGAAAGCACTACTTCACAATATTTCTTAGGGTTTGAAGGGGGTGCTGGAGAGTGTGGGATTGCTTAACAACGTGTGACAGCAAAGAGGGGCCATGTCAGAGAGCACAGGGTGTCAATCACTAAACATCAAAAAGCCTTTCTTAAAAACAGTATCGTTCAACGTCTTTAAAGGTATCCGTAGCGTGGTACAACCATCACTGATATTTCACTTGGGAACATTTCATCACCACCTCCCCCAAAGAAACCCTGAACCCCGTAGCTATCACTTTAATTTACCTCCAACCTCCGCAGCCCTGAGCAGCTAGTAACCTACTTTCTGCCTCTATAGCTTTGCCTGGTCTGGACACTCCACAGAATAGAACCATACAGCATGTGGCTAACCATTGTAAGGGTAGAGGCTGATCAGTGTTAAGTACATTCACATCATGTGAAACCATCTCCAGAACATTTCATCTTGCAAAACCGAAACTCCATGCCCATTAAACGGATGCTCCCCTCAGCCCCTCCCCCAGCCTCTCTTGACCACCATTCTACTTTGTGTCTCTGAATTTTGACTATTTCAGGCACATGTTATGGTTGGGATCATACGCAGTTTGTCCCTTTGTGCCTGCCTTATTCCTCTTAACGCAATGTCCTCAAGGTTCCTCCATGCTGTAGCTGTGACAGGATCTCCTTCCTTTTTGAGGCTAATAGCTCATGGTGCAGTAAAGGATCGGAAATTGTTTGCTGAGCAACGTTTTATCTTTCTGCAAGTTGTTTTTGAGTTTGACATGCATCTTCGTCCAATAATGCTTATAATTGTTGGTCTTCAAACTTTTCTGGTTGTCCTGGACATTCATTGTGTTTCGCATCGAAATCATCACTTACAGCACTTAAACCAGCGTTCACAAGTATCTTGAGATGGAGCATGTTCCCCATAAGCTTCCCGAAGTATTCAGCAGCACTTTTCTTCAAAACAAAGTAATGAATTACAACTTCCCACAAATGCTCCTTTTTGGGGCACAAAATTCAACATTTTTAAGTGTAAAAGTATCTATGATGTTAACACCTTCAGAAAATTTGACATACGAAGTTTTGAAGCTTGCTGTCAATACAACAAAATAGCATACATATTAAATTGCATATATATCATCATACCTGTAACTCCATCTATTGGAAAAAATCTGCATTATCTGGTGCACCTACTATGTATGTACCACATTTTGTGTATCCACTCACCTGTCAATGGAGATGTGGGTTGCTTTAGTGAGTAGTGCTGCTATGAACATGGGGGTAAATATCTATTGAAGACCCTGCTTTCAATGATTTTGGATACAGATCCAAAAGTGGGATCGCTGGATCATGTAGTAATTCTATTTTTATTTTTTATTTTTGAGGGGCCTCTATACTATTTTCATAGCAATTGCATCATATTACAATCGCACCCATAGTGCATAAGGGTTCCAGTTTCTCCACAACACTTGCTGTTTTCTCTTTGTGTTTATTGTAGCCAGCTTAGCAGGTGTGCGGTGGCAGCCCATCATGGCTTAGATTTGCATTTCTCAGATGCTCAGTGATATTGAGCATCTTTTCACATACCTGTTGGCCATTTGTACATAATCATCGGTAAAATGTCCATTTAGGTCCTTTGCTCATTTTAAAATTTGATTATTGTTGTTGAGTTGTAGGAATTCTCTTAAAATGCTAGATATTAGCCACTGATCAGATGCATGAGTTGCAGGTATTTTTCTAATTCTATAGGTGGCCTTTTTCTCTCTGTGACTTGGGTGCTTGCTGCGCAGGTTCTGAAGTTTGGTATGATCCCACGTGTCTGTCTTTGCTCTTGTTGCCTGTGCTTTTGGTGTCATACTCAGGCCTTTTCACGAATGCATACGCAGAGCCAGCTTTTGATTAGAAGAGTGAACAACGGTCAACAATTCAAACCAAGATGAACCCAGCAGTCATTTATATTTACACTTAACATGCCATTTACATTTATATCTGACTGTGCATGTGGCGACAGTCCTGAGAGGTAATTACCAGCATCGTAATGAAGACTGGCCGTGAATGTCTGACTCAGAAACGCAGGAAGTACGTCTGGTTTTCCTGGCGTCACCCCTCCCCCTCCTCGCAGACTACTCTGGGAAGTAAACCAGATGGATTGATTTAAAAAGAAAGAAGTAAGCAGGCTACGTTAGGTTTCATCTGTTGAGATGGAAGCTAACCTTGGAGAAAAAATGACCCTGATGGAGATTTAACCCTATAACAATGTCCCGTTACAGAGGCCAATGCTGCTACTTTCTACTGAACTGAGTTTTCCCCACTTGTTGGCCGAGGGCGTGTACTATGTGAGTTGGAATGTGAGGGAGCAGTTTGGAGGGATGAGTGCCCTACACCCAGAGCTTGTTCTTCCTTCTCCCTGTTTCTTGTTCTGTGTGAATGGCTCCTGTTTATGCCTTTACTAAACCAGGAATGTGGACACCGCTCCTCAGTACCCTCTCCCTCACACCTGACCTTCAGTTATCACCCCATTCCTTCAATTTCACCTCCAAACCCAAGGCCCCTGCCTTCACCCTGACAGTGCTCCTTTGCCCACTGGTCTGACCCTGGTGTCCACCTGGCACAGCGTACAGCCAGTGGGCATGGAGGGGACAGTTTGCATATTAGCCTTTTATTATATAGGATGGGCAATGTGTATGTTGGCTTTGAGTAGGTTCCCAAACTAGATCTCAGGACGGCGTGCTTCTGTGTGCCTGTGTTTGTTCTCTCTGTGTGATTTGGGTCTCTCTTCACTTTACATTTGAGTCCAAACAAACAACTCATTGATTTCCAAGAGCTGAAAGGGAGGAGAGGTGCTGTTGCTAACGAGAAGCTCCGTGTCGGTTTCCTTTCTCTGCCCACAGGTGAGGGGGTGAAATGATGGGATGACTTTGACCGGATGCACGTCTGCCAGCCATTCTGGGTTGGCCTACGTACAATAACACAGGTGGGCTCCCAGTGTAACCACCAACCTGGAAAGCAGGAAACTGAAACGCGATGGGGACGGTCACATGACAGGACTGTTGGCCCACGTTCTCTGAATCGGGAAATATTGAATCCACCCCCCCCCCCCCCTTCTGATGACACAAGTACCCGCCTGAGGGCTGGCTCCCCAGTCGTTCGTGACTAGCCGCTGTGCCATAGACTGGATCTTATTGCCGCCGGAACTGTGAATTCGATTGAGCCACCCTGATTTAATAGCTTTGATTTGATAAGTGAGGGTATTTTTGTTTTTCTCTGCACGTGTGCCCTGAGATTTTCAAAATCCAACTTTATTTGTATTCCCACATGGCCAGATGCTTTATTAATGGGCTTGCTGCGGGGAGGTAAGGAAACAAGCCACCCCTGTAGATAAACTGGGAGGAGAACCTCGCCAGGCGCAGGGTCAGGGAGCAGCGGGCGGAGCACACGCTCCTGAGGGACTGGGGATCTCTGCGTCTCTGTGGCTCTGGTCAGGGTCATGGCCAAGGCCTTGCTGTTGCTCTGGGGGTCACGGTTTGTTTCTCAGAAGATCTTAGAACACGCCTTTCGCCAGGAGGTGGGAGTGGAAGCAGAGACCGTAACAGCCACCATATTCACTGACACTGATCTGATGTGGACTCCGGGGACAGCCTGGCTGAGTACGTGCTTTAGGAGCGTTATTTTAGCCTCGTGGCAGCCCCGTGACCTCGGGAAATCATGTCCTGTTTTACAGACGCTCAGCTCCCACAGTCACCGAGGCAGAACGTGGTAATTCCTAGCCTGGAGACCTGGGCCGTCAGCCCCCAGAGCCGGGTCTCCGGAGCCGTCCTGGCCGCACGTCTCTCTCTCTGTCTCTTGGCCTTCCCCTCAGAGAATCCATGATGTCTGACAGCAACTCATCACTCTCTTTCTAAGATGCATGTGCTGGTGAGAAAATACAAAGTGCTGTATTTAGACATTTTCCTGACCACCTGTTTTAAGTAGAATTTCCAATTATAAAACGAGAGGGGTGGCCAGTGGGGTCAGGGGAAAGAGAGCCTCATCTGCAAAGAATGACGTCGAATTCTGCCAACATCTTCTCCTTACTCTACCAAGCTTGGTGTTTATTTTGCTATTTGTACCTAACCGTAGTCTGAGGTTTACAAAATGAAGAACACCGACATTTTGATTTTTATTTGCACAGTACTTTGTAGTTTATAAAAGCAAATGATTTTGGCGTGCCTTCTGGCCTTATGTAAGCAATATTTTGATGATGTTTGGTCAGATAAGTGAGTAAATATGTAAGGAATATATGCACTCTCTCGGAACGAATGTATCCCACAGGTCTCGCCTCGTCTCCACTCAGAGCTAAGAAAAGCTGGGCTGAGCAGGTGATCAGAAACCGGCGATTTGGCGACTCCTGGCATTGCTCCCTGCTCCCCATTCCTGAGCGGCCTCACCGGGTGCGGATGCCTCTGATGGGTACCCCCAGACTGCCCTCCCTCTGGCTCTGAGAACTGGCCCTGTGGGCTAACGTGCACTCTACCCACATCTTCTCCTCTGTGCTGAGCTTGTTAAATGTGCGTTCAGAATTCTGCTGGGACCTCACAGGGTCCCTTCCTTTGCATTCCCTGTACTTGGCTCGTAGGGTAGCAGGAAGCTTGGTTCGTTTGGCCGAATGAAGGAGAAAACACAATAGCTATGCGTGGCTTTGTGGGTGTTTTATGTGTCCGTGGGCTCTGGGGTTCAGTTTCAGTGTGCTCTGTTTCACTGTAATTCCTGGATGCCCTATCTCCGTTGTACTGGCCTGTCTGAGGAACTGGGTTTGGTCCATTCAATAGAGTCTCAGCCCATGGCCTGGCCTGTGTGGCTCAGTGGTTGAGAATTGACCTATGAACCAGGAGATCCCGGTTCATTCCTGGTCAGGGTACATGAGGGGGTTGCTGGGCTCCATCCCCAGTGGGGGGTGTGCAGGAGGCAGCTGGTCAATGATTCTCAACATTAATGTTTCTATCTCTCTCTCTTCCTCTCTGAAATCAATTAAAAAAAACACACAAACTTTTTAAAAAATTAGTCTTAGCACATTATAAATTGGGAATTACAGTTTTAACTTAGTCTGCCACTAATGCTCACTGTTAACTGTTCATATTTGAACTTAAACTGACACTCAATTAGCATACGTATCGTTTTAATAATGAGGGATTCTGACAAATTATTAATTGTGAGATTCTAATAAAATTTTCTTTGAGTCATGTGAGATATAATTAACTACCTTCCAAAGTTCATAATAGTCTTTATTCAAATACTTAGTTATAATGAAAAGAGATCTCCTTTCTGATATAAAAGCAGCCGGTTTTAACCTGCCCTTTCAAGTTTTCTTTAATATCTCTAAAACTAACCTGTCAAAGCATTATTTAAGGACATACTGTATTTATTGAATAGTTTTGTATTTTATCGCACTTTCATACTTGATTGAATACAATAATCTAAGGTATGAAAAGTATGTAAGTTGAAGTTATGCTTCAGTGGATTTTAATTATTTTGGGGCCCTCATAGAAGATTGGCTTAAAAAGATGTTTGAAATAATTACACATTACATTATTTCATTTTATAGGAACAAAATAATGTTTCGCACAATAACAACCACCAGGTGTTTTGGCACCTGCGACAGAGACTAAAAAATGGAGCTTTTGCAAAACTCTGTGCAACTGGAGCCCTTACACTGGAATTCTGTGGCAGAGGTTTATTCATGTTTTATTGATCCTGCTAGGGCCATGCATTGCCCCCAGCTGTGACATCGGTTCATGGATTGGCCAGTGAATGTCATTGTCTGCACCAAGTGTCTAAGGCACATATGTCAAACACAAGGCCCGCGGGCCAAATCCAGCCCGCCAGGCCTTGCAATGTGGCCCGCACCGCGCTGTCATCACTGCACTCCGCTGTCAGTTTATGACATTGTCAGTTTATGACTGTTCAGTAAACCATTCGGCCCGCGATTTAGGCTGGATTTTAGATTTTGGCCCCTTCTCTGATTCAGTTCGACACCCCTAGTCTAAGGGCAGTTCTTGTTCAGTGCACTTGCCAGGACTTTGGCCCGTTTAGCTCTTTTGTGATCTTTTTTGAGCACTTGCAGAACAAGCAGGAGGGTGTCCGGATGTTGGGGGGAAGGTCCATGTTTTGAGTGTGTCACAGGGGTCACCCATCTGTTTTTTAATGAGTACTTACTAACTGGTAGAACGTAAATGGTTTGTAATCAAAGGTACTTTAAAGAGACAGCCACTTTCAGCCAAATGCATTATCACCTCATTGCCTTTGTGTTTTATGGTCTCCCAGTGACCCCTTGAAATTTGCATCTGTAAAGGCAAGAGCTGTTATCATGGCTAAGTTGAGGCTAAATATAAAGGATTACTCAGAGGCAGGCAGCTGGGGATACTGGGCTTGCTTTCCGTCCCTCATGCAACCTTTACAAGGGAGGGTCCTTTAACCAAGGAGGGGAACTCTGGGCTGATGGTCAGCAAGGTTCCTGTGGGGTGTTGGTGGGAAGCAGCTATCAACGGGGATTTGTTGAGAGTCCCTCCAGCCTCCTCCCCAGCTTCTGTGGTCAGAACAGTCTCAGCCAGTGGTCTGCTAAAGCAGCGGCACAGGAATGAAGCAGGTTCTCCTGTGAAGACGTTGAGAGGATGCACGTGGGAGAGCTAAGGCTCCCCAGTGAACATTGACATTGCAGGGCGCAGTCAGTCAGGCTCCTCCTACTGAGTCTGATGAAAGGTTCATTGAATCTGCCAGGGGCCTGGCTCCCTGCTCTTCTGCATTGGACCAAACTCAAACTCCTTTGCCTGGAGTCCCTCCCCCCGTGGCTCCCTGCGCCATACAGATGGCCCCGTCAGAACTGCCACTGGGGGAAAAGCCCTTCTTATCCCGCAGCAGTGAAACCGGCATCAACAACTTCTTTCTCCAACCCAACGATAGGAAGTACAAGAATAACTGAACAAAGAAGAGAGCTCATCTCAGATGACAATTCAGGGAACATGAGGATCTTATTTTTTATTCATCTGACACATGCCGACAGATCTGAGAGCATATTGTATCGCAAAGTAAGATATAGGGATCCTGTGATACAGGAGGCAGGAGAGCCCAGCCCAATTGGCTCAGTTGGTGGAGTGTAGGCCCATGCACCCGGAGGTCACAGGTTCAATACCCAGTCAGGGCACATGCCTGGGTTGCAGGCTCAATCTCCAATAGGAGTTGTGCAGGAGGCAGCTGATCAGTGATTCTCTCTCATTGATGTTTCTATCTCTCATAAAAAAGGGGATGGGGGCATTAGAGAACTACAGAGCCCTCTTAAAGAATAAAAATATCGTTGTCAAAGTAAAATCAATCACATTAGAAATCACGGAGAAAATAAAGAAAGAAGACAGAGAGACAAAAATTGTCAAAAATAAACCTGTAAGGCATAGATACCATGAGGGACAGAATCTCAAGAACGGTAAAGGATTGAATGAGGAAGTAGAAGACCTGAAGAAGGAACCGTGTCATTGGAGTACTCCCATACAATGATCCACCCCAAGTCAGTGTACGTATGTTATTCTTTTCTATATTATGTATCCCCTTTGATGCAGGGAATTCTTGTGAAAGAAATGATCTTTTTCCCTCCTAAGTGATTAGGAATTGGAGCCCAGCCACGTTGTTTTAACTGCAGGGGCTGAGACCAGTGGCCTATAAGAACAACATGAATTTATTTGCCAAGAAGTTGGCAATTTGAATAAGCATTAAATATGGCGGTACTTCTGAATATATTCTTAATTAGAGTGATATAGATATTGGCTAAGAGTTTTGATCCATTTGGGTGAACTTTCCATGTGAACAAATGCTTGAGTGATCTGATTAAGCTCCTAATGAATCGGCTGTATATTATGAAGATTTTGCCAAGACATTAAGAAACTCAGTGAAGTTAAAAAAAAAAAAAAAGATACATCTTTATTTGAATTTTAAATATGGCTTTAATTCTGTTTGGAAAATTAAACTAGATTGTGATTATGATTTATCTTTCTTTTGAGGGCTGATCACATTATTGATGTATTCTCATTAAACTTCTTTGCTTAATATTTATGGACTTCATATTTTATGCCTGGGAAGCTTGACCTGGGTAGCCAATGAATAATCATTATGCATGTTTTTTAATAACTCAGCAATGATAGACATAGTTGGATATTTAAGTTACTGAGACCACTGGAAATATTCATTTCAGTAGGCATGTTGCTAAAATCCAAGGCTACTGTAACATGTAATGAGTATATATTTACCTAATGCTTACCATGTCTCATACATGATGCCAGGGGACACAGGTAATGTCGAGGTGAAGACAAGCCCTCTTTGCCTTCAGTCAACATACAATCTCTTGGGGAAGTAAAATAAATTCACATATAACTGTATCATATAGTGTAATTTATGTAATGAAAAATATATGAAGTGTGATCAAAATCTTATTTTTTAAAATATATTTTGTACTGATTTCAGAGAGGACAGGAGAGAGATAGAAACATCAATGACGAAAGAGAATCATTGATCAGCTGCCTCCTGCACACCCCCTCCTGGGGATCAAGCCTGCAACTGAGTTGTGTGCCCTTGACCAGAAACGAACCTGGGACCCTTCAGGCCTCTGGCCAAAGCTCTATCCACTGAGCCAATCTAGCTAAGGCTGATAAAAGTTTTTGTTTTGTTTTTAAAGCAGAGAGCTCAGCCACGGTGACTGTTTTATCAAAGAGAGGATGTGGAAGGAAAGGCTTGGCTGATGGATAGGATGGCAGGAAGGCAGTAGAGTGAAGAGCAAAGAGGAGGTCAGCATGCCCCAAAGCTGGAACTGACCGGCCGGCCAGTGCAGCAGGCGAGCCTGAAGGGGACAGGGAGGGTGCTGCTGCGAGAGGCACGCTCACTAGCAGGTGCGTGCAGACACCCCTGTCCGGAGGTGACAGGAAGCTGTTGTGCTGGTTTCTCTTGGAGCCGTGTATTCCCTAAGCAACCAGCAGACGCTAGGAGCCGAATGCCCTTCAAAAACTGAGCAAGTCTAGTGCTTCAGTCTGTGTCTGGGGAAAGAACGGACCCATCCCAGGAGGGTCAGGAGGACCCAGCAGACCTGGGCTTCCACTCGCAAAGGCCGACACGAGAAGGGGAATGTGATCCTATAGGGACAGGGACACACAGACAAGATTAAAAAAACATGCTCCTCAGCAAACTTCCAGCTTTGCTTCTGTTACCGGACCATGCCACCTTCTTATTTTTTAAAAATATGTTTTCATTGAATTTTAGAGAGAAAGGAAGGGGGAAGGAGAGAGAGAGAGAGAGATATCAATAAGAGAGAAGCATCAATTGCTGCCTCCTGCACGCCCCCCACTGAGGATCGAGCCTGCAAGCGGGGCATGTGCCCAGACTGGGAATGGAACCGTGACCTCTTGGTTCATGGATTGACGCTCAACCACGGAGCCACACCATACCAGCCGGGCCGTGCTGCCTTCAGTCAGTTATAGAATGTTCGGTGTGATGAGGGCAAACCTGAATTACATTGTGAATAGCACAGCGAGCCACCTCTGTGGTTTTCAGTGTGGAATGTTGACCTGTGACACGTAAACATTTGGAGCAGGCCGCTTTCTGAGGAGTCAGGCTGGCCCCGCTCTGTGGTTAATATGCTGAGAGGCTCCTGTGATGGAAATGGCCTGGCCTCTCTCCATCCCCGAGCGGCTTTGCTGGGGCCTTACCATTTACATAAAGCGATGCGTGGAGCATTATCCTTCATTAATCTCTCGTGGACTCGGTGCGGACCATCCTAAATGGTGTGGTTTGAAATACCAGCATTGTGTAAACAGGTCGTCAGGTTTGTGCTAATCCACCGTCACTCCTAAAATTTGCTTTTAATTATAACACGTGCATTTTCATCTTTTTGCATGGAAAGCGCAAGCTTTCCTTTTCCAAGAGAGAAACAGGAAAGCGCACAGAGATATGCTGTTGGGAAGGTGGCACGACTGAACAGGTTCGTTCTTGGCAGGAATGTGCCGTCATTAGGAGTGAATCACCCAGGACCGCCGGGTCCCATCTCCTGGGTCTAGCTTTCTGTGTGTCACGTGACTGGAGACCGACAAAGGTTTCCCAGAGGAAACAAAGTCCCAGGCTGATGTCTCTAGAAGCCAGTCTGGACAGCAGGCCAAGTGCAGAAAGCCCCAGCCGGGGGGAAGTTGGGTAGGTGTATGCGATAACCCAGCCTCAGGGTAATAACGGCTTCTATGGGGGAATTGGCAGAGAAAAGGAAGCTTTTTGAGGCAAAAATCCAAGCCAGGTGGTCTGACCCCAATGCCTCTGATCTTTCCACTGTCCAGTTGAGCTTGTTACCTGCCCTTTACTAGAGGCAGATATAAGAGTGATGGAGTCATCTTGAAAAGGGACATTTCTGACGCTGGTTTGATGTGTATTTCTCTAACTCTGCTATTGCCATTTGGGTTAAGTTTTATTTATTTATTTATTTATTTATTTATTTATTTATTTATTTTGCTATTTCAGAGGGATTTATAGCCTGGCTGGTGTGGCTCAGTTGTTGAACATATACCTATGAACCAGGAGGTCACAGTTCAATTCTCAGTTAGGGCACATGCCCGGGTTACTGGCTCCATCCCCAGTGTGGGGTGTGTAGGAGGCAGCCGACCAATGGCCTTTTTTATCATTGATGTTTCTGTCTCCTTCTTCCTTTCCCTTCCTCCCTGAAATCAACAAAAATATATTTTAAAAAACACTACAAAAGAGGACATAAGGAAGGCCAAGAGACATAAGAAAACATGCTCAAAGTCACTAATCATCTGAGAGATGTAAATCAAAACAACATGAGGTACCACTTTACACCTGTCAGAATGGCAATCATCAACAAATCAACAAAACAGCAAGTGCTGGCGAGGATGCGGAGGAAAAGAAACCCCCGTGCACTGCTGGTGGGAATGCAGACTGGTGCAGCCACTGTGGAGAAGAGTATGGAGTTTCCTCAAAAAACTGAAAATGAAACTCCCATTCGACCCAGTGATCCCACTTCTAGGAATATATCCCAAGAAACTAGAAACACCAATCAGAAAGGATACATGCACCCTTATGTTCATAGCAGCACAATTTACAATAGCTAGGATCTGGAAACAGCCTAAGTGCCCATCAGCAGATGAGTGGATTAAAAAACCATGGTACATCTACACCATGGAATACTACGCTGCTATAAAAAGGAAGGAACTCTACCATTTGCAACAGCATGGATGGACCTGGAGAGCATTATACTAAGCAAAATAAGCCAGTTAAAGAAATATAAACATGACATGATTTCACTTATTTATGAATTATAACAACTTAAACTGATGAACAAAAACAGATCCAGAGATATAGGAGCATCGGTCAGACTGTCAAACCTCAGAGGGAAGGTAGGGGAGGGCGGGGATAAGAGGGAAGAGATCAACCGAAGGACTTGTATGCATGCATATAAGCCTAACCAATGAACACGGATACCAGGGGGGTGAGGGCATGAGCGAGGTGGGGGGTAAAGGGGAGATAAGGACACATATGTAATACCGTAATCAGTAAAGAAAAGAAAAGACAAAGAAGAAAAAAAACACTACAAAGTTTAAATACTGAAGTCTTCCTGATGAACTGAACAACCGGGAGGAGCAGCACCTTCCATTGTCCCCTGGGTGCCGCCTGGATGTGCGCAGACCTGGAGGACGGACGCCCAACCAGAATCCACTCCTGTCCTCGGCGGCTTGACAGCCTGCCTCCCTGCCGATGGGTCAGGGCTTTATCAAAACCCTCCTTAAACGCGTTGAACTTCGCCTCTGGTTCTTTATACAATTTGAGCAACAGGTGGAATCCAATAAATGCTAATTACGCCTGAGGACTAAGCGAGATGGCAGCGGTCGCCATCCAGAGCCTTCCTTACTGACTTTGGGGGAGGCTTCGCACCTCTGGATACTGGTGATTAAATTTCTGGATGAAGATGGGAAGGGGAACAGTATGTGGAGGCAGCAATTTCTGAAATCAACTTTGAGAAGATTTTTAAGTTTATTGCAAATAAAGTCATGTTTATTATCAATCTGCCAGATTCACAGCAGTAAGACTATATCAGCCATGCTGCTATGAGTTTTTTTCTTTTTTTCTTAATCTCTTCACCTCTTCCCAAAGCCCTGCAGTCCCTCTCTGCTCCGACGGCTGTCGGTCTGTTCCCTGTCTATGAGTTTGTTTCTATTTTGTCTGTCAGTTTATTTTGTCGAATGGATTCTACATGGGAGTGAAGTCAGTGGCACTTGTTTTTCTCGGAGTGGCTTATTTCATTCAGCATAACCAATGCCACCCAGCAAATTCAATTAGAAAAGATGGCATCAACCATCCTTTTTAGAAAGAAGGTCAAAGATTGGTTGATGTGTGTTTATCTTGACAATGAGGCTCTTAGGCTTCCTTGAAATCCAGGATAAAGGAATTTGCTTCCTCAAGTTCTCTCGGGATTTAGTTGTGTTTTTGTTTGTTTGTTTGTTTCAGGTGAAATAACTGCCAAAAACTTCTTTGATGGCAGAATTGGTCAATTTATTTATGTTTTAAAATAAAACAAAAGTATTCATGTGGAATTCATCAGATGTTTTCACTTCAACACAGATTTATTGACTCATAATTGCATGCTTCTAAATAGAATAAAAATTATGAATATGTGATGTTTAATGATGATAAGAATAACTTTAAAGATATGGTCCTAAATGGAGGGGGGGGATGGTATAAAGTTATAGTTGATGACTTTTAACCTGTGGATATTTATTTTGGGGGATTACGGGATCCTGGTTACTGGTTCTATTATATGACTTTTCAAATTGGGTGAGAAAAACTACAATTTCTACAAAAGACTTAAATTGCAAAAATCCTAAACTGTGTCTTTCTCCTGCACATTCTTGGTCACAGAGCAGACCTGCCCAGTCACAGCAGCCCCTTTTCCATAGTTCATGGACCCCGACGTGTTAGCTCTGCCATGGAGCCCACAGATTTGTTTCAGTTTTGACCCTAGGGGACCCCCTCCAGGGATCAGAGAGTGGCTAGATCTTCCTGTCTATGCTGCCCCAGGATTGTCTACTGAGGCGGGCGACTGAGGTGCAAATTGTGATGTTCTGTGTCTCCCTCCCCTTTACATAAGCGCGCATGCAGTCAGAACTCAGCTGAAAGTACTTGACTTTGAGTAACTCGCGATCCACTGAGGGCTAGGCTAGCATGCCACCCGGTTAGGGAGTTCCCCATCCGTGGCTTCTTCCTGGAGATGTGTACCTGGTTCTGTTTTGTTCCTTTGCCTCAGTGACACATTGGGGTCTACCTTTGGGAGGAAATAGCTTCGATGGATCTGTGTTATTTTCAAAACCGTGGCAAATGCACAGGGAGAGCCACCGTGTTGGCTCAGGTTTTCTGTAGAACCAGAAGTCAGATGCAGGTATTAGCAACTGTGCAAGGTGGTCCACGACCGATCCTCACGGGGACCTTAAAAATGCCTTTGATTTTAAAAAAAAAATCTTTATTGTTGAAAGTATTACATGTGTCTCCTCCTTCCCACCATTGACCTCCTCTAGCCCGCCCCCACCTTCCTGCCCCAGGCCTTCACTACCCCATTGTCTGGGTCCATGAGCTATACATGTATGCATACAAGTTCTTGGGGGGAAAAAGTCTTTGGAAAAGATCTTGTCACGTGTGTTTGACCTAACCGCCCCTCCATCTGTTCTTTAATTAATTCTTCTGTGTTTACGTAGTTGCCCATTTCTTTTTCCGAGAAACAAGAGAAGGTGCTTTTCCTGCAGACAGTGAGCACAGTGGCTGCGATGCCCCTTCATGAGAGCGGCGGTGCTTTCTGGGTGGTGCCTGTCTCCGCAGAGCAGACGCGAGGGAAGTGGCCTAAGGGGCAGAGGACCAGATGTGGGGCTAAAAGTTAGTGGAAAGATAGTAAGAAAAGCCTCAGTGTTTACTGTAAACATTCTGAGGTGCCCGGAAGAGTGGTTATAATTGTTGATTTTGGCAGGCTCTATCTTCATAGTAAGCCTAGCAAGGTTTTCCCCAGGGGTGTCTGAGGCATGACCAATTGGTTTGATTTGCCAAATATAGACGGAACTGTAGGCAAGAATTGTTAATTACCCACATAATTTTAACAGTGAGACTGCTGCCAAACCCAATAATTCAATTCTCTCAAAGCCCTAATTTGGGTTAGTATCTCATTGACCACCAGTATTGATAGAATTAATGAGATAAGCACAAATCTTTCACTTGTAATTTATGTTAGTTTACCTGCAACTTCTCATTCTTGGAGGAGTTAAGAACTGGAGAAAAAAAATTGCTTTAACAAATTATTAAATTTTGAGAAAAGCAGATTAGAAAACATTGTATACTATTTCATTAAAAAAAAAAAAGTATGTGTAGAGATTTTTAAAAAGAAGAAAAGGTAATTACCAAAATGTTCCTAGAAGTTATTTGTGGATGATGAGAACAAGGGTGATTTTGAAAAAGAAAAAAACAAAACAAAAATAACACAAATAGTAAGAAGCCCAAAGCAGTAGGGAAGTCTTTGGAGACATGTGCAGTGATAGGCAGACAGCGAGATCCATGTGCTGTGGAGAAATTAGCATATGCTCTGCGGATGGATATGGATATTCATATTATACCTGTGTCTGTGCCTGTTATGAAACTCAGACCAAATGGTTGACCCAACTCATGACCATGTTAAGTGTAACGCCAAATATTGACGTTCAAAATATCAGTAATAGTGGGAGGAGATTTGACTTTGGATGGTAAGCACACCATGGAATATACAGATGATGTATCATAGATTTGTACACTCAAAGCCCATATACTAATTCAATTAACCAATGTCATCCCCATACATTTAATTTAAAAAATTATAAATAGCAGCAAACTTCCTTAAATTCCTCTAAGGACCTTTTCATTAATTATTAATTTAAATTGCTATTAAGAATTAACATTTAAAAATTATATTTATATATTTCTAATTATTTTTTGCAAAGTCACACAAAGGTTAAAAGAAAATGTCTTGGATTTAGCAAAATTTTGGCTTTTTCTTTTTTTAACAGAGGGCTTTGTGTTTTTGCTATTTTTTAGACCTGTCAAGGAATTTTAACATCAAAGAGTCAGGAGTGTTCTATGTGGGCTTTATATCAAATGTTAATCTATTCAAACTGGGATTAAATAATTTTCTTCTTTCTCACATGAATATATTGACTATTCAGTGTTTACAATAACCTTATTTTAAATAGGGTGTATTTCTGTTGATAATAATGAGATTTGTTTATCTCGTATCAAAATTTACCATGGATAAACAACGTTTTAGAAAGGATAAAAATAGTTCTAGGGTGCCACCATTAATTTCTCTTTGGTGTTACTTACACATTTTGGTTTTTAACTGAATCCCACTGCAAATAATAATGGCCACCATGAGGAATTATAATACAGTTTCTGAGTAATAGATGGAGCATCTGATACCCCCAGTGCTGGTCTCAGTTCTAACAATTTGATTTGTGTTTTGGGGAAAATATTAATTTGTCTACGGTATACCTTTATTTTATAAAATATATCCAATATTTTACTCTTTTAAAATATTTAAAATGCCCCAATTACATTAGTGTGAGGATTTTAAAATACTCAGCACACACGCCTAGAAAATGCACTAATAAGTGGCATAGCGGTGATGCTAAGGAGAAAACACTGAAACAATGGATGTGAGACTGAAGGATGAGCAGATGTCTCACTGGTCAGCTCTCCAGGGGCTCATGCTGAGCTTCTCTAAGGCTTTGGATTTCTGGCTGTGCTTGTTTTCAAGGACATTCTTGTGGAAAGAATTGAGGAGTTATGTGTTTTTTCAAAGTTTCCATTGATGTTTTTAAATTAGAGTCTAAGAAATTATACCAAGCAATTGCTACCAGGCTGATACACCATTTTGGATATTCAAGAAACAATGACTAATATCAGTCATGAAGAAGAGAATTAAGGAATGGAACTCAGACTCGTGCAACACCGTGGGATAACCTTGAGGACATCACGCTAAGTGAAATAGGCTGGACACAGAAGGACAAATAGCCTATGATTCTTCTTTTTTTATTATTTTTATTATTTTATTTTAGTTTTTTTTTTAGAGAGAAAGGAGAAGGGAGAGATAGAAACATCGATTGTTTGCCTCCTGCACATCCCCTACTGGAGATTGAGCCTGCAACCCAGGCATGTGCCCTGACCCGGAATCAAACCGGTGACCTGTTAGTGCGTGGGATGATACTCAATCCATTGAGCAACATGGGTTGGGCTCCCTTTCAATTTTTTAAAAATTAATTTCTTTATTGATTAAGGTATTACATATTTGTCCTCCACCCCCCCTCTCCCACTCATGCCCCTAACCGCCTATTGTTCTTGACCACTGGTTAGGCTCATATGTGAGCTACCTTGTTTCGATATATTGGTATGTTTCTCATGATCTAATGATCATTAAATACCCATTAGTTGTTTAAGCACCTGTGACTGAAACAGGACTGCGTGCAATGAGAAGGTTAAGGCACTCACTGCTCTCACACGTATGTCTCCTTGTGGAGACAGGAATAGTCTATAAATACACTTCCCACAGGAAGCCGCCGGAAGTGAAGAGGCTCACCTGGAAGGTGCCAGGGCACCGGGTCCATGCGCCGCTACAGCTGACTCCAGCGTCAGGTCCTGGAAAGTAGCTTTCTGGATCCAGATGGTTATGCATGTGGCACCGAGAAACTCGGCATTCTCCAGAGCTAAGGTGAAGGTGATCAAGTGGTTGAGCCTTTCAGCACTTGAAGGAAGGCGGAGGCGAAACGAAATAGCCATTCAAAACAGCAAATAATTAATGGAGTGTCTTTGTTAACAGGAGGAGGTCAAGTACACATGGCCACAGCAGTGATTCGGTCTGCATCCCAAACAGCTGAGTCTTTGCCTGGGCGGTGATGAGAATGGATCCTGGGGAACTAATTAAAACACGCTTTTAATTTAGAGGGTGCTGGCGGAGTTTGAAAGGTGTTTGAAGAGATTCAAGAGTAGTCACTCGCCTTACTGTTCTGTGCTCCATGCCCTGGCCTTTCCTTGTGCAATAATTCTACAGTAGGATATTGATTATCTGATTAGATTAGCGTAGCAATGAGTAGGTAGACTTTTGAGTATTAAATGTTCATCAAAAGGAGGTATAACTTTTCCAGAAATACTTGAATTAGCTAATTCTTGCTCATAGGGCTCCTCTGAACATTGCAGTTAAATCTCTAAAGCCTGGAATTATAAGCACTTAGGGTATTGTAACTGTAAAAGATGGGATGCTCAGGAAGTTTTCTTCCTATGATTCATAACAGTAGCAAAATTACAGGTATGAAGTAGCAACGGAAATAATTTTATGGTTGAGTGTCACCACAACACGAGGAACTGTATTAAAGGGTCGCAGCATTAGAAAGGTTGAGAACCACTGGTCTAACACAAAACAATGCAGCGGGAAATGACTGTGTTGAAAACAGAGGGCCAAAAGCAAAGAAGGCATCTGTTCTCATTGAAAGATGGTATTTGAGAAGCATAACTGTCCAAAATATACAGAGGGCGGTCTCCGAGAAAGTTTTTGGATAGAAGAATTGGTAAAGACCAGGGATAGGTCCTGGATTGTGCTATAGAGAATTGGACAGGGGTGGCGGTGTGCCAGTGGCCAGCTGGGGGGAACGGACATCGTACTGGACCGGCCAAGCAAGCAGATGGCTGTGGAAAGAAGTGAGGAAAGGTGGGAGGGACAGGGTTTGCCTCAGCAAGGCTCTGGGATGACAGGTTTTAAAAAATATATTTTTATTGATTTCAGAGAGGAAGGGAGGGGGAGATAGAAACATCAATAATGAGAGAGAATCATTGATCAGCTGCCTCCTACATGCACCCCACTGGGATCCAGCCCACAGCCCCGGTATGTGCCCGGACTGGGAATTGAACCATGTCCTCCTGGTTCATAGGTCAACGCTCAACCACTGAGCCACACCGGCCGGGCTGGGCGACAGGTTTTAAATGAGGCCATATCAGAGGATGTCTGTGAGATGTATTTCAGTGATTATATCTTTTCGAAGAAAGGTGTTTTATTTTAGGGAATTAGGCTTAGGTTCTTTAAAAACCCAACACCCATTGAATAATGTTGTATAACTCAACGCATTCCTGGGCCTGGCTGATGCAAACATCGCCCCATCGCCCAGAGACCGCCATGTGCCAGTGTGACAGCATCGGAGATCTTCGGCCTCACAGAGGTGTGTGCGCGTCTCTCGGCCAGGCGGGGGTGCTGCAGGGAGGTGAATGGAGGTTTCCACCTTTCCCGTGAAGAACGGCGGGCAGTGGGCGTGTTCCTCAGACTCTGCTTTTATTGCCTCTAAGCCGCCTCCTCTGTGCATTTAGTCCACGGCCTGCGAGGCCCGTGGGAGCTGTGCTCCTTGGTTGCGCTCGGCCTTGCTGTGCCCCTGGGGGTGTCTGCAGATCGGCACGGTGAGACCCGTGTCTGGGAGCCGCTCATTGCGGAGCCCCCTCCCTTACGGAGCCCCCTCCCCGGGGAGGTTTTGTGCACACAAGGATGAGGGTTCTCTCTCCTGTTGGCTCCGTGAGCCCTCCCTGCTGCTCTGGGCATGAGGAGAGCCCCCGATCACCTCTGAGCCTCGGTGGCTTCTGAGCTGGTGAAAGGGACCGCGCCTGGCCTAGGGCTGCGGTGATTAGCATCCCTCAGGGTGCGCGCAGAGTGAGAAGAGGGGTGCTCCCAAGCCAGGCACCTTCTTACTCATCCCCGTCTCCCCACCAGCATCAGGGTGACTTCCTGTGGGGCGCGACCCACGTGGGCAGATGCCATGTGCCTCCTTCAGTGGGTTCCTGATTACTTGCAATGAAATGGTAAGGGCGAGGAAAAGTGTGTACCGTGTGTGTGTGTGTGTGTGTGTGTGTGTGTGTGTGTGTGTGTGAGAGAGTGTGTGTACATATGTGTGTGTATGTGTGTGTACATACTAAAGAACGATGATAGGAAGAAGACAGGGTCTGGCACACGGGATTCTCACATACTGCAGGCTGGCCAACTGGCTGAACACAGGCGGGACAGAGCCTGGTGAGAGGCTGCTTCCGGTGGGGACAGGCTGGGGTTTGGGGGAGGGTTTCTCTGGGTTCTCTGTCCAGAACCCTGTGGCCGGGGAGAGCTGGCCTCGGAATCTCCTTGTGAAGAGTTAGACTTTCCCAGACAACCTCACAGGAAAAGGACAGCCCCAGGGGGTGAGGCACCGCGGCACCACCAGCTCTCTCTGCCTCGGGCTCTGAGGGGCCAGCAGAACTCAAATCCAGCCCCTGTGAGGGGCTGGTCTCCAGGCGGAGCCCTGGTTCTGTGCTCCCGGTGAATCCATGGCGCCTCAGTGTCTTCTGCCTCATTGCTGTGTTTCCCTCTCTGCCGGCTCTGTCCCTCTGTGACTTGCTTTACCCGACTCAGGTGACTTCTGTCCATCCCTGGGCACGTTCCCCCATCTCCCTGCTGCTGCCCCCAAGTCCCTTTTCGACCTTGTCATTCTTTGTGGCTCCTCACCCATTCGTTTGGCCATTCTCAACTCTCTCCTTTCACTAAAGGCGTTCATCAACCCTGCCTAACGGTGAGCCCTTCTCGCTCACCAGATGTAGTGTTGTCCCCACGCGGTGATGCCAGGTACTCGGGCAGGAAGGGCCTGCGGGGAGACTTAGAGATAAATGGTACCTTCAAGAACAGGAGTCAGACATGTCATTTCTTCTTTGTGTTTTTGGTTGGAAGTGTTGATCAATGATCATGACAGCATGTGCTTCAGTATGAACTACAGAGGATGGAAAGCGTGGGGAAGGTTTCCATGACTTAGCAGCTGCTATGGACATGGCACTCAAGCTGAGTAGGTGAGACGCCGTTCTCAGAGGGGAGCCGTGGCAGGTGGATTGCAAATCCCCAGCTGTGGGGAGCGGCCACAGCGTTTGGACAGGTTCAAGCCTCCGGACTGAGGAGAGGGCACAGTCTTCTTCTGGCCACGTGCAAGTCCCAGCTTGGCGGGCAGAGCCTCCCCGCACAATGATAGCCCTCAGCTGTAGATGGAAGCGTGAACCTAAGGTCCAAACACGTGGCCCCACGTGCCTGAGTGATAGAGGTTGCAAGTAAACAAAGCTTGATCAGGTGCATGCAGTTGAGTGGGATTGAAACCCATGAGAATATTGTAAACATCTTGACCACGCCCTTCCTTTGCCTCAGGGCATCTGCTGTAAAGACATGGCTTGTAGTCCATGGCGCTCTCTCAGAGAAGCAGCATCCCACTGGGACCCAGCTTTCATTCTCTTGTCCGTCTTCTCTAAGCCTTTCAGCCGCCCCCACTCAGGGTCACCCTGGGCCGTGCTGGCGCGGCACACCCAGCCTCATGTTTTGTTTTGTTTTTCTGAAGAGAATGTTCGAAGACTATTTGGTCAACTATTGGGGATAGCAAGTTGACATTTTCAAGGAGCCAGTTGTGTGTAGTTGTTGGGCCGAAGAACTCTCCCGCAAAACACAGGTTCTGAGCTTTCCAATCTAATCAGCACAATGGGTTAGAGCAGAACGAGCCGTATTGCACTTCTAACGTCCGTTGTCAATGTTCGCTGGAGAGGCAGCACTTTAGAGAAATGATGGTGGTTTCCGTGTGGGATTTCACCTAGAGCGATCATTGAGATCAAAGACATGACTAGTGGGCCTGTCACAGGGTGAAAATGGCAACATTTCCATCAAGAAAGGGAGTGAAATTTAAGGAGAATACTGCCAGGCTGGTGTGGCTCAGCGGTTGAGAGTCTACCTATGAAACAGGAGGTGACAGTTCAATTCCAGGTCAGGACACGTGCCTGGGTTTTGGGCTTGGTCCCCCATAGGGGGCGTGCAGGAAGCAGCTGGTCAATGATTCTCTCTCACTTTTGATGTTTCCATCTCTCTCCCTCTACCTTCCTCTCTGAACTCAATAAAAATATATTTTCTAAAATGAACATTAAGTGTCATAAATCTTACACCTATGCTGGACTGTTCCCTCCCCACAACCACGCTCATTAGAGAGAAATTCTGACAGATCGACTGAGTCCTGCCATGCGGAGACCACCCCAGGCCTCTGTCCAAGCCTCCTGGAGCTGGCGCCTAATTAAATCATCAGCAGGAAACAGAACAATTAAAACCCAGGCTCCAGAAATAAATACCGTGAAACAGTGCTCACTCCGGAAACACTAAAATGACAAATGTAAATGTAAATGTCGGTGTTACGGGGCAGGGATGCGCTATGTCCCTGTAGTAAGGCGAAATCTCTCACTTGCTATTCTTCATGCCCTGGGAGATCTGCAAGTGGCCAGGACTTTCCCAGTGTAAACCTGCAACGATTTCCCAGTCACTGCTTCGGATGGATTTCAGAGCACCGCATCCCGTAGCCTAAAGATGAAAACACCGACTTTTGAGCAGTAATGGGATTAATGTTAGTAATAGCGTCTTTTCATTTTGAATCATTTGATTAGATCCGAGTTTAATATTACATTAAAATTTATAGATATATCTAAGTAGTAATTCCTAAGACTTTAATTATACAGATAGCTTGCTTTGCATATTCTATTTTGTTTCTTCACGATCTTAAAATATAGATTAATTTAGAAATCTAAACTAGTTTTCAAGTCTCTAAAGCTTAAAGACTGTTGGCATAGAATATTGTTTTATGCCAATAAGGCTTGCTTTTCCTGTGGTTTCATGAACATCAATATCGTGACAACATTGGGTGGGGAACTCGGTCATTAACCCTCCCTGGAAGGTTCCTTCTCAGGTAATGTCACATGACACCAACAGTTGTCACCCACTAAGGGGCTCCCCAGGCAGGACTGAACCCAAACTCAGGCAGCCCCCTTTTAGCACCCCCTTCCTTTTGTTCTAGAACCTTCCTGATTTTTCCCAATGCAACTGCACTTACATTCTCTCTAATGTCAGAGGTGAAGTTGTGGTACACATCAATATAATCTCACTTGCATTTTCGATCTACAGTTGATTTTTCCACATCATGAACATTTTTATAACATCATTTTTAATGACTTGGAAATTTTATGTGGATGGACTATAATTTAGTTAACCAAGCTATTCTTGTTGAATTATTATTTTATTTATTTTTTTTAGAACAGATGACATCCACGTAGGTGAAATTATGTATAAGCTCATAAACATTTCATTTGGATAAATCCCAAAAAGTGTAATTGTTATGTTAAAAAGAATATAAAATCTTGACATATTTACAGAAAGGCATTTAGGCACCACATACTTCATATTAGCCACATCCCTAAACCCTCAACAACAAACTTATTATTATTATTGTTATTATTTCTTTGTCAATATAATAGGAAAATGGCACTCCATTGTTTTCATATGAATTCTTTGGTGATCACTGAGGTTGAATGTCTGGTTTCTGGTTTTCTACAGAGACACATAGGAGAGGAACTTACTAAAAATAGCCCAGTTCAGAGAACATGAATTCTATCATCCGGGTGTGCCCTCACTCTAACTGTAATAAATGACATTAAATGTATAGGAATATGATGTGTAGTCAATTTAGTGAGGAGGATAATTCAGTCCAACACTCTGATCAAATTTGATTTTAAAGTAAAAAATAAATGTAGTGAAAAATTGTGAGACTAATCGTCACGAGTCGATGCAAATGGTTGAGGCGACTTCATTTTCTCCCGAAGATATAATGTAAAACATTACTCTTATTGACACTTCTTGTTTCCTGTGAGGAAGTATTATAGTTTGAATATATTTAATCGTTTTAGTTTTTGTGCATTTACCCTTTTAAAAATATTTAATTCAATTCAAATGACACTTGAACGGAAAAAATTTTTATTTTATTTATTTATTAAATATATTTTATTGATTTTTTTTACAGAGAGGAAGGGAGAGGGATAGAGAGTCAGAAACATCGATGAGAGAGAAACATCTATCAGCTGCCTCCTGCACGCCTCCCACTGGGGATGTACCCTCCACCAAGATACATGCCCTTGACTGGGAATCGAACCTGAGACCCTTCCGTCTACAGGCTGATGCTCTATCCATTGAGCCACACTAGTTTATTTTTAAAAATACGTTTTTATTAATTTTTTTTTGTGTGTGTGTCCTGAAGGGAGAGGGACAGAGAGAGAGAAACACTGATGAGCTGCCTCCTCCACCGTCCCACACTGGGGATCAAGCCTGAAACCCATGCATGTGCCCTGACCAGGAATCAGCCACTGGCAACCTCTTGGTTCATGGGCAGATGCTCCACCACGGAGCCATATTGGCTGGGTTGAAAACATTTTTAATCTATGCCTGATTTTTCAAATGCATATTAAATGATCATTTACATGAAACAGGTCCATCCAGTCAAGAAGCTTTAAATCTTATTGGTAGGAAATGGGTATTAAGATTGAGTTACCCATTGTAATGTAACAAATGATCCCGCCAACTTCTAGCAGCTTAAAATAAACCTTATCTCACACATTATATATGCTTTTAAATATATTCTTATTGAATACAGAGAGGAGGGGAGAGGGAAAGAGAGCAAGATAGAAACATCAATGATGAGAGAGAATCATTGATTGGCTGCCTCCTGTAAGCTCCCTACTAGGGATCAAGCCTGTACCCCGGGCATGTGTCCGGACCGGGAATCAAACCCTAACCTCCTGGTTCATAGGTCCACACTCAACCACTGAGCCACGCCGAGGGGCTCACACTTTTCCTCAGGAACATCAATATCGCGCCAACATTGGGTGGGAGAACGCAGTCATTAGTTCAGGCCTCGCCCCTCCCCGGGAGGTGAGAAGGCCAGACCCAGTTGAACGGGGGCTCAGGGTCTCTCATCAGGTGGCAGTGAGGCTGTAGCCAGAGCTGCACCCTAAGAGCTTGACTGGGGTTGAGGGATGGTCAGCAGACCTCACTTATGCCCTTGGGAAGGGCTGCTGGGCACAGCTTCCCCCAGAATGAGAGCTACCATAGATAGAGGGAAGGGGAGGGGAGAGAGGGAAGCAGGCAGGGAGAGAAGGAGGGATTTTCATTTCGATAAAGGCTGTTACTTCAAGTAATTATTTACCATAAGCTATTGGTCACAGCTTAAATAAATGATGTCTGTGTTAAGTGTATCAGAACCTAGCCATTTCTTTGAACTGTCAGTAGCCTTGTTTTAGCACTCTGAATGACATAATCTTTAAGTGCCTCAACCTAAATATAGTTTAAGAGAATTTCCTAATTCCTTACTTTTCTCAAAAAATACCTCCCATCCTCCATGTTTTCTTGAGGATTTAAATCAAACTCCTCTGTTAATTTTAAACGGAATGAAGAAATTTAAATACAGAAATGTCTGATCATATATTTTTTTTATGCATGAGTCTCCTTTCCTTCAGGAGCTTAGCTTTCGTAATGAAATGCTTTAACCCTCTTTTCATTTAATTTTGGTGAAATTTCAGCATGACTTCCCCTCCAGAGAATCACTTAGACTCACTTGGGGCCTAAGTAGGATCAAGGTCATGGATTCATGATTCAGGATTCTGTAATGCCTTTAATGTAGCTCATGTCGTGGTTGAATGTCTTTTTGTGTACTTAAAACAACAGAGCCATAACTGATTGTAACCTTATCTTATTCTAGGTCCCCTAAAAACCCAGGACAGAAGATCATCAAGAGAGTGATTGCCCTGGAAGGAGATATTATAAAGTAAGTACTTAAGACTATTGGTCTGAGTTCAAGTTATAATATTTTAATTTAAATAGCTACATGTTTGTGGAGTGTGAAACCACATTATATGTCGAAGAGTAACAAAGCTTTGGAGACATTCCAGATGAGTGGCCCATTCAACCATTTCTGGATATAAGACAGACACAAACGTACTGGTCATATCACAACCCTTTAACCGGGAGGCATGGGAGAAGTACACAGCCATGAAACTAACATTAACCATGTTTTCTAAAATGATCATGAGGTCATTGTTGTTAAGACATTAAATTCTTCATGATTGTTATGTCAAGGTTCCTTTTAGAAACATTTAAGGACATTTTATTATTTTAGAAGCAAACACAGAGACTAAGGGGGAGCTTTTGTTACAGTGGGGATAGGAGGACACGGGAGAAGATAGGAAACAAGTTCTGAATCACTCAGAGTAGGAGCTTTAGCAAACAGCTCGCCATCAGGTGTGGTGACCATGTGTAGTAAGGTCGTATTTATCCTGCCTGCTGCTCACTAAAAGCAGGACAACGCTTGAGATCAACAAGGAGGTGGGTGTGGTGTGACATCGCATTGGGTTGTTCCTTTAAATAAAGTGTAGCCAGGTGCACACAGTGTGGGCATCCAAACGCTCGGAAACCATACGCAGAAAGCGTTGTGATCCTGTCTTCAAAAAGCCGGGTCCCAAAGCGTCTGTGTGGGTGACCGTGCAGGTCAAGGAGCCTCACTACAGGGGTCCCCAGGGGGCTTGGGAGCAGAGCCCACTGTGTGTGCTGATCTACAGCACGGACCGACCGCAATAACCAATGTGTCCCGATACATTCCATTTCCAAAACGTCAGCCAGAATGAAGATTGGAGAAAGACACACACACACACACACACACACACACACACACACACACGCCAATGAAAGAGATATTTATACGGATGCGTTAGTTCCACCAGAATAGTTTTCATAGCTATCTGCTCTTTTCTTATAAATCTGTTGTGACCCATGTGGAGAGCACTGTGGTGGGAAAACAGACACAGTCCCACGGGCACCCTCATGTGAGAGGCGCGCCATGGCATTTCGGGGGTGTCGGTCCTTGTGGCTGGGCCGCCTGCATTTCTGCCTCTCGGGTGTGCCAGCGGTCAGACAGGAAGCCAGGCCCCGCCCCCTCACCTGGTGAAACCCTCTCTGTGGGCCCTGGCATCTGGGCTCCCGTGTCCTTGGCGACCTCAGTGAAGACAGCGGATCGCTTTACAGGGGAACCCCGTAATATAGAGCCCCAAAGAGGACACGTTTGGGAGCAGAGAGGGCTGAGCTGAATGGTCCACAGACATGGGATGGCCAGGGCAGCCTGCTGCGGAGGGGCACCCCCTTTATAAATCCCTTCTCACGGCCCTCCTGGCTGGGGAGACACAGGCACCCTCTTGTGGGAAGGACCGCCCCTCACAGGTGTGGACAGTCCAGGCTCAGGCAGAGCGTCAGCGGCTCCTCTCCCGGGGGACTGGCTATGTGAGGGTCCTTCAGGCCCAGCGGCTATCTCATAGAATATCCAACACCGCAATTTATTAAAAACCTCTTCCTGGCATTAGCAGAAAACAATCCATTGGATCATTAGAAATGAAACCTTTTACAGCTGCTGGTTTTACATGTGCTATGGAAGATACGGAAATCGATATTAGCCGATCGCTGATATTTGGATCGCATTATGTTCCGGCAGATGATGAAGCTCTATGGGAAGGAAAACAGAACCGCATTGAGTTTTCCCATCAGGACGGAGACGATGCTCGCTGAGCAGCCTCTGTCACGGCCCCTGCAGTGGCTGCGGGTCCAGAGCCTGGGTGTCTGCGGGGCCGTGCCTGGCGGAAGCGTTCGGGCAGGACAGGAGCTGGGAGTGCACGCTGCCCTAGAGGGAAGGACAGCATGCACATGTGTGTCTGCGGCAGAGAACGTTCTAGACCACAGACACCGATGGGCGCCAGGTGGAGCTGGCTCCGGAGGACCTGTGGGTGGTCAGGCGCTGGCCTTGGCGGCGGGAACTCGGGGGCTGTTGGCAGAAGTCCCCGAGGCCTTCAGCCTGGTTTCGTCTGAACCCTGCATCTTTCCGAGGCCCATTGCCGGTGCATGCTGTTGAGAATGTGAGGCCTGGCAGTGCTGTGGTTCAGTGAGGGCTGGCGCGGTGGCACACAGTGCCCGGAGTGGGCCCCACAGTCCCAGTTACACACTGAGAGGCTGTTGTGGAAAAGCACCCAGTGCCCGTGCTGTCGATCAGAGGAGTGATGAATGCTGCCTGGGCTCCCTTAGCTTCTCCTTGCTAAAGCACGACCGTTACTTCTCACCGAATGATTACAGATGGCAGGGAACCCAGGCCTTTTTGGAAATGCTGCTTTTATGTAGTCACAGGTGATTATACTGCCATCGCAGTGAATAAAAACGGAATTGCTAATAAAAACGGTCCGTCTTAGCAATAGGTATTTCCTACTAAACATCAGAGAGATAGTCACCCTAACTTTATATGCAGAAATAAATGTTAATCTCCATTTTTTTAAAGCCCAAATTATTCCCATAAGAAAGGAGTGATGTGGGGAGGGTTCCAGAGGCCCTGCCCCCTCCCTCCCCCCCAACGCCATGTGTGTGCACTGTCATTCCGAGATGCGGCAGGTGCTGGGGCCACCGGGCCATTTAGATGGAACTACTCTTTCCAAAGATGGTGATGCCTGTTAGTGTGCGCCCCTGCCCAGCAGCGGTTTCTTTTGTTTCAGTTTCTGCCTTAGTTTACCTGTCCAATGAATGGGGTTTAGATGGATAACCCTTCCATGTTTCTCTGTTCCTGCACATCAGTCACTCACTCATGCCGTGTGGTCGTTGAGGTCATGAGCACCGACCGTGAACCCAGACTGCCCTGATGCGGATCCCAGCGCTGCCACGTGGAAGGTCACTTTGCCAAATTACTTCATCCTCTCAGCCTAGCTTTCCTCACTTGGAAAATGGAAATTATAATCGCACACTCTCCGCAGAGTTTTCTCGAGAGTTCCATGAAGTAATGGGCATAATTTGGTTAGCGTGGTGCCTAGCCTATAAGTATGCTTTCAGTAAATATCAGGTATCATTGTTAGTCATTCCTGTGATGTAATCATTATTTATTGAGTGTGTATGATGTACTAGGCCACTGTGCTGGATCCGGGATTATACGCATGACAAGCTGTAGATAGCTCTTGTCTTGGAAGCTTACAGTCCGGTGGAGAAACAGGAAAGGTGAGAAATTAGTAGAACAGCACTGAAGGCTGGCCACGTGGGTGAGCCAGCAGGCCTGGGGCTCAGGGAGAGGAGCAGCTGGTGCACCTGCGGGGAGGGAGTGGGCTGGGGCGGGGAGAACTTCCGGGTTGACATTTGAGATGAGAAAGAAATCCACAGCCTCCCCTTACCCAGGACAGCGTGGTTCCGTGCGGACAATCACACGGTCCTGGCATCTCATGTGAAAAGGAGAGGGCCCCAGGGCACCAGTGGGGGACCTTCTAATGGGCGTGTCACCGTAGGAGGCCGGAGGATGGAAACATATTTACCGAATGGCAGTTTTTTCTTAGAATATTCCACAAAGAAAAAGATAACACTTACTTGAGATCTAGCTGTGAGGATTGAGGTTTCTCAGCGTGGAAGTTGTGCAGGCATTGCTAACTGGTCCACTGGGCAGGGGTTTGGAAATACGACACATCCAGGATTGCTTATTTAGTACCGAAATGATAACAGTCCCAAGGGAACAGGCACAGAGGTACATGGAGGCACTGTCGGGCGGCGAGGACACGTAGACAAAATCATCCACAGGAAAGGAAAGGCAGGGGCGTGAGAATGAAGGTTACAACAATGTCCCTGCTATGTAATGTTTTCATGTTAAACTCGCTATGCCTGCAGGCAGTGTTAGAACCGTCATGTCCTCTCTAGGCGGTCCATGGGCCCAAACAGCTGGGCACTTCAGGTAGGAAACCCATTGGCTCAGCTTCATTAGGAAAATCTCTGCAGGGGCCGGAGGGTGGGGTGGGAGGGGAGCAGCAGGGCTCTCTGGTCCACGCCTCCTTGCTTCTCTTTAAAAGGGGTTATTCTGCCCCACCAGTGTGGCTCAGTGGTTAAGCCTTGACCCATGAACCAGGAGGTTATGCTTTTATTCCTGGTCAGGGCACATGCATGGGTTGTAGGCTTGATCCCCAGTAGGAGGCATCAGATCCATGATTCTCTCTCGTCATTGATGTTTCTCTCTCTCTCTCTCTCCTTTCCACTCTCTGAAATCAATAGAAACATTAAAAAATAAGTAAATGAAAGGCAGTATGGTTTGTAACTTGGATGAAGCTCCTCTTCTGTCTTCCTGGCTGGCTTTGGGGCTAAACTCTTAAGTTCTGCGTGAGCCGCATTCCCGGCAGACCACGTGTGGAGCTCCTGGGGTCCATTCCCAGCAGGAGCGCCACGCGTGGGGCTGGCGCTGTCGTGGTATTTTTGGCAGCTGCCTCAGTCACATGTCTGAGTCACATGACTTACTGAAGTTGTGAACTCCAAGTAAAAGTATGAGAAGTGCTAACTTTCGATGTTCCTTGGAACTAAGTATTGTTTTTGATTTTTTCCCCCCTCTGTTCACAGTCATGCACATCTGTCAAGTATTTTGAAAAGACATAACTATAATTATCGCAGTAGGACGCTGAAAAGGTTGTCTTAAAATACCGTTTTAACTAAACTCAAAAAGTATGTTAGGAAGATTCAAGAAGCATTCTAACCTGAATAATTACTAAATAATTAAGGAGCAGATAGCACTTCTATTTCTGTGAGATTCAGGTGACCTTGTCTATACTTACAATTGACCACAATTTCTCTTTTGAATTGTTCGGAGTGAGAATTTCTTGCAGGGAGCAGGTGTGCTTAAAGCATTGATGTAATTGGCTGTGGATGCTTCTAGAGTTTCATGCATTTGTTGGATGGCTCTTTTTGGACAGCCAAGGAAAAGGGTGTGATAGAGTGTTCCCTTGGAGCGAGATGATCAGAGGTCTAGTCTCTGCTCTGTCTTCACACGCTGGGCGATCTTGGCAAGTTGTTGATCACTCCGAGTTTTTTTTTTCTTTTTTTTTTCTTTTTTTTCAATTTCTCTATTTTCAGGATTCTTTTAAATACAGAATTAGAAAAAAATAATATATGTACCAGCCCTTGTAAACTGTAGCACACCATCAATGCCAGTGTAGAGCTGACTCATTTCCTACGTGAAATAATGGATATACGTGGTTAGCACAGAGCCACCAAGCGCTTTGCCTTAGCAGGATGCCTTGCCTGCTTGAAAGTATCAATTGTTTTGGTTCTCGTAGAAACAATTTGGTTATACTGCTCAGTTAAGGCAGTGGTCGGCAAACTCATTGGTCAACAGAGCCAGATATCAACAGGACAACGATTGAAATTTCTTTTGAGAGCCAAATGTTTTAAACTTAAACTTCTTCTAACACCACCTCTTCAACATAGACTCGCCCAGGCATGGTATTTTGTGGAAGAGCCACACTCAAGGGGCCAAAGAGCCACATGTGGCTCATGAGCCGCAGTTTGGGGACTACGGAGTTAAGGGATAGGTCATATTTTATGAACCCTCAAAGTTGGAAGGAAAACACTTTGTATTTAAAAAATTTTTAATCTTTATTATTGAGAGTATCCCAGATGTCCCCCATCCCCTCTCCCCCCATTGGCTTCTCTGCCCAGCTCCCGCCCCTCCCCGGCCTTCACCACCCTGTTGCCTGTGTCCGTGGGTCATGCACAGGTGCGCGGAACCTCTTTGCTTATTCTCTCTTAAAACCTGCATGCACTGCCCCCATGCAGGCCCTGTGCCTTTGGGGGCCTGGCTGCTTCCTCCTGCACACTTACCCGAAGTGAGATGCTCTTCGCATGGTTCTTTCTGATGGTGGTCCCTTCTGCGGCCTGTGGCAGCTGATAGCACACAGCGTGGCTTTGCAGTTGCTTTGTCTCCGTCAGAAGTACTCGGGTCAGATGAAAGAGCTGGTAAATGCATGTTCCCATCCAACTCTATTTAGAAAACACAGGTCAGCATTCATACTAGATCTGGCTCATGGCCCACAATTTGCCAGTCATCGGTCTGTATTATTTACTTTATTTTATTAACTTGGGAGTCAGTGGGAACTACAAAACTCACTTCTCATCCTGGCCAGTAGTTCCCAGGGAAGAGAAGACATAGCCTCAGAGCCCAGGGCTCTCTGCTTACGTGTGGGCTGAAGCAGAGGGCAGTGGGGAGTGCGGTACCGAGCTGTTGCTCTAAGTGAGAGCTTGGCTGAGCAGCTGGAAGCCACGTGGGGCTGTGGGGACAGTGAAGACATTTGTCTGGAGCCGGACGGGGAAGAGCTATGACCCTCTGCGGCACGTGCTCACCGGGGAGTGCCCGCAATGCCCGTGAAGAGCAGAATAAATTCCATAAATAAATATGTATGCCCGGATGGTTCCTCCTTAATACAAAAGGAATAGCTCTGCCCTTGGGGAAACGCAATATGCCCCCCATGCTACTTGAGCTCCACTTAGCAACCAGGCATCAGCCCGCCAGTTATTCTGTGGCTGAACTTTTTAGCTCTGCCTGCTTGTGTGGGACCAGACCAGTAGCACAGAGAAGGCGCTAATATCCTATAGGGGGTATATGTTTTCCTAACGTAATTTAGTTGCTCACTTCTTTTTGTCACGGAAAGTATTCAAATGTCATCTAACCGATCCTGACAGATACCTATGTACATATTAGTATCTTAGGCACCACAGCAATTATTCCCATGTTTAAAATGTTGATTTTGACACCGAAGTCTGTATTTGCAGTTTTGCAACATTGGAAAATGTTTGTTGACAACAGTATTCATTGTAAATTGTTCATTAAAAAAAACAAAACCCTGTCATCCTACTGTTTCCTCCCTGCACAGTGAGCTTCTAAATGGTTTGTGCTAGCGGAACTAATAAGATTCTGAGATTGATCATCCTTGTAGTTGTGATTCAGATGAGAATTTGAATGAATTAATTAATATTTTTCATTAGTAAGGGCTGACAGCTGTTATTTTCTTTCAAAAAGGAAACTGTGTGATGGAGGTTGAGTACTGGGGTGTGGAGGCTGTGTTTTGTGGGATGGGAGTTGTGTATTGGGGTGTGGAGGGTGTGTTTTGTGGGATGGGAGTTGTGTGTTAGGGTGTGGAGGTTGTGTTTTGTGGGATGGGAATTGTGTGTTGGGGTGTGGAGGGTGTGTTTTGTGGGATGGGAGTTGTGTGTTGGGGTGTGGAGGTTGTGTTTTGTGGGATGGGAGTTGTGTATTGGGTGTGGAGGGTGTGTTTTGTGGGATGGGAGTTGTGTATTGGGTGTGGAGGGTGTGGGATGGGAGTTATGTATTGGGGTGTGGAGGTTGTGGGAGATATGTATTGGGGTGTGGAGGGTGTGGGATGGGAGTTGTGTGTTGGGGTGTGGAGGCTGTGTTTTGTGGTATGGGAGTTGTGTATTGGGGTGTGGAGGTTGTGTTTTGTGGGATGGGAATTGTGTGTTGGGGTGTGGAGGCTGTGTTTTGTGGGATGGGAGTTGTGTATTGGGTGTGGAGGGTGTGGGATGGGAGTTGTGTATTGGGGTGTGGAGGCTGTGTTTTGTGGGATGGGAGCTGTGTGTTGGGGTGTGGAGGTTGTGTTTTGTGGGATGGGAATTGTGTGTTGGGGTGTGGAGGTTGTGTTTTGTGGGATGGGAGTTGTGTGTTGGGGTGTGGACGGTGTGTTTTGTGGGATGGGAGTTGTGTGTTGGTGTGTGATGAGCAGCAGCAGGTCATTAGCTTCTGCAGCTGGACACCTGGGAACCCGGAAGTCTGGGCTTATTACACAAATAAATTCTGCCTGAGCTGGGAGGCTGCAGCCGAGCAGGGGCGGCGGAAGTGAACGGGGACCCTCAGGACTGCCCCTCCGGGCGCGTTGATATTTCCCGGAACACATCTGGGGTCTGGGTTTCAGTTTTTCACACATCAGAACGTAAATGACTGTTTAATCTTTTCCTATAACACGAAGAGGAGCAAGTAGCACTTAGCGGAATGGAGGTGCGTAGGAGAGAAAGCCCAGCTGAAAGATTTTCTCTTTGAGGAGAAAGGACCATAAGCAGTGGGATTCACAGAAGCCTGGAGTTGGATAAGGATAACGGAGGAGGAAATGAATGAGGGATTCGGATTGAGCATCTGTATGGGAAGTGAGGTGACCTTTAATGGGTTTCTGGGGCGGTCTTTGGGGGATTATGTAAATCAGACCTGATTGTAAACCGCACCCAGCTATCGTTAGAATCAGGAAACTGCTTTCTGCGCGGTGGAAATTGGAATGACTCCTGATTTGATAATGTTCCTGAGCTCGGAGAATCTCACAGGACTTCCCCAAACGAATGCTTTCTTTCAAAATTAAAACTCGCAACATCCTTAGCAATAACGTGGAGGAACATGTGATAAGGAAACTCACAGGGAAGTTTTGCTTTCCCCATCTCCAGCCTCTCTATGAAAACACCCCTCACTGAGCCAGGGAGGACTCTCAGAGAACGTCACTCTGAGGGTGCCTCAGCCTCAGGAGCCCGGGGTGCCTCAGCCACACCGAGCTGCCGGGCCCTGGCTGTGTGTGCCTGCTCCCCTCGGCTGCTGGCACAGGGGGCGCCTTCCCTTAGTCCTGTTCCCTGTGCCTGTGCTCGGCCGCTCTACTCAGCGCTTCAGTTTCTAGAAATGTACCTGTGGGAGGAAAACCGGGGTCACCGGCAGCATTGCCTGCAGCAGCCAGTCCAGACCCTCTGAAGGTGCTCAGTGTGGTTAAGGACAAGCCCAGCCATGGGTCTCCTTTGCTCTCTCGGCAGAAAAGTGCTGCTGGGCTGTCCCTGCACAGCCACGGGATGGGAATCGCCTGTTCATTGCAGAACAGTGGCAATGGCTCTGCCTCTGTCAGCCAGGCTCACTCCTTCTCTGATAACCAACGGTCCCCACACCTCCTGGAGGCATGCTCCCTGCTCTGCTGTGGGTGTGCAGGGGTTACAGGAGCCTCCACTCCATCCCTTCCCCCTCGGGTCTTGGGCTGACAGGGGAGAAGGAGAGCAGGCCTGGTGGGACCACGGGTGGGTCTAAAGCTTTGACTTGGGAGGAGTATGTACTGTCCCTGGCGTTGGCCAAGACAAGGCAGATGGCCCAGACTGACAGCACTGGGCATGTGCAGCCCTCCCTCCGGGATAGGAAGCACATATTTTCTACAAACATACACGTTAGCAAAGTCTCCTGTAGAGCTCTTCCGGGGAAAGTGAGTTGATTTTGGCTCTTGCATCGATGGGCATATTCAGCACACAAACAGAGCACAACGGAGGGGGAGAGGGGTTACCTTAGTGACTCTCTCTCTAGGAATTGATTATTGGAAGGGCCTAGAAATACACATGATATGTCCCTGCACAATGGTCAGGCCTGTTTGCTGGGGAGAAAGCTGTGGAGTTGGGATAGCACAAAATTAAATGCATCAGCTGACACCTGAATGGATTTTGTACAATATTATTAATTTTAAAATCCTACATGTAGAAGTGCACTATGGGAGGATTCATGACATCTATTTGCCCTTTAGTGCTTGTCGTCATTTCGGATATTTATGGTATCTATCTATCCAACTTATATACGTAATAGAGGCCTGGTGCACAAACTCGTGCACCGGTGGGGTCTGTAGGCCTGGCCGGAAAGCAGGGCCAATCAGGGCTGGGCCAACTGGGGCCTGCAGGCCCTGGAGAGGAACAGGGCATGGAGGTTGTCCACCAGCCCTGAGGAGGGAGCTCGCCCTCGGCCCCCCTGGGAAAGGGGCTGTGTCTGCCACCACTCACCCCCAGCAGGGTTGGGAGAGGAGGCGACTGTCACGGGGGAGGGGGAGTGGGATGGGGGCTGGTGGGCACAAGAAACAGATACCAATGTCCCACCACTGTGCAATTCTCCACCTCCTCCCCTCTTCTTTCCCTCGCCACTGCACCACAACTGTGGTAGGCGAGTGGTTAGCTGTGGGAGTTCACTGACCACCAGGGGGCAGCTCCTGTGTTGAGCGTCTGCCCCCTGGTGGTCAGTGCGCATCATAGTGACTGTCGACCGGTCGTTCCAGTCATTCCAGTCATTCGGTCCTAACGGCCGCTTAGGCTTTTTATATAGATAGATGTGCCATTACTAATGAGTCCCTGTTTCCGTGGGTTCTGATGAAGGGGGAACATTGAACAAAATAGCTGGTGTCCCCGATCACTCACATGCCCTGGGAGCTGGGTATGTGCAGCAGCACCCAGAACTCGTACCGAGCCCACTCCGTCCTGTGCTCCTATGGTGTTTTCTAGCCTCCTGCCTATTTGTTTGATTTGCTGTTCCCTGTTTGTTCTTTTATGTGGCTGTCATTTTATTTTCAGAGAAAAGAAATCTGCCCAAGTCCCATGCGGGTCTTAGGCTCCCGGCTTGGGGATCGCTTTCTTGTCTGCTGACGGGATTCACGCGGCGGACGCCCTGGGCTGTCAGTGTCCCTCTGCTGGTACATTACTTCTCATCCATTGCTTTTCAAATATATATTTGGAAGGATCATATTCTAAGAAAAGATTATGTGTTTCAGGGGAGGGAGATCATGCTGGTGTTTCCAAAGTGTGCACAGCTGTTGAACTTTAATTAAACAGGTTTGCAGGAGAGGGGACTGGAGACGGAGCTCGTAAAGCCAGACAGATATATGCTTTGCAAACGGAGAAGAAAGCTAATTAAGCCAAACTTCGCAGCTTAATATTAATTTTTAAAACACTCCCAGTGTATTATTGGTTGTAAATCTTGACACTGCTATTGCGTGGTTTTTGTGGTTGTTGTTGTTTTACGGGTTATTCTGCAAGCTAAGACCAGCATTTGAATGTAAAGGATTCCCAGTCAATTGGAAAATTGTAAGGTCTTGCCACATTATGTTAATATGTGTTGGGAGAAACTTAACTCTTGAAGGAAATGGAACTCAGGAATGAAGATAAATGGTGAATTTAGACTTTGGAAATGGAATGTGTTATATAAACCACAAACATAATCTAGAGCCACCCACTGTGGTTCTTTTTAAAATAAAGGATTTGATTACCAGACGATTGTGTACACAAAACCAGACTGAGAAGCACACTTTACCTTCAGTTGTGGCATTATTGAGCTTGTTCTGAAGTCTTTTAACCAAGTTGGGATTTTTAAAAAATTACTAAAGGAGAGCTATGCTGTTTTAACAAAGATGCACTCATCATTATGTACTCATAATGCTGTGAAGGAGGAGGAATACAACCCAATAAATCAGACTTTGTTGCCACACTGGGACCCTAAGCAACTTGCGTCCAATTATTGAGTGTGTCCTTGATTTTCCTTCGTGTTCCTTTGTGCACCGGCTCTGCGACGGAAAGATTTAAAGATTTGGATCTTTCCTTCTCCATGGGGAAGACCTGGAGGGAGGACTTTAAAAGCAGAAAGATGTTTAAATGAAGCCTGCTGAGCACGGATGCAGTCAATAGAATCAAATTGTGACTTAGTGAAATGATTCACAAGCTTCAACCTCTGGTTCCTCATTCAGGAATCAGAATCCCACTTCCTTCTCCAAATAGAGCTGTAGCCCATACATGAAGCATGGACTCCCTGCTTTAAGCTGTAACCCATACATGAAGCATGGACACCCTGCTTTAATGCATGAATGTCCTTGTAAAAAGTTCGCCCCGTTACTCCACCGTAACTGGAAAGATCTCTTCTGCTTGCGTTAAGCCAAAGGGTCACAGTGCTGTTTGTTCAGGAAACCAGCAAAGAACCAGGAACTGTGTGAGACCACCCGCAGTCTTCACAGACAGTCACAGGAGCTGCACATAAATGGAGACTCGGAAGCAGATTATGCTGAACAGCAAAGACTGTGCTGCCACATTGTCATAGGGCTCAACTGCATACCCACTGTTCTTATGCATCTAGGTTAACACGCCTTTGAAATGCCACCTTCCCAGGCCCCTTGGGAGTGTAACCATCCTCAAGAGAGCACTTAGTCTTGTTAATTATCCTGCAATCCAACCCCCACCTTGCTTTCTCCCAACACCGTGTAATCACCCTTAGCTCCCTCTCTAGATTCAAATGCAAAAAAAAAAAAAAAAAAGAAAGAAAGAAAGAGAGAAAAAAGAAGAAAAGATGTGAAGAAAGAAAAGAAACTGTGAAACTGTCCTTCTCCAGACCGTTTGAGATCTTGCTTCCTGGCAACATCATCATTTTGTCTCAAACACATTCCAATACAAATGTCTCTACAGGTTTGGAGGTTTCTTACATGGACACAAGAAATCCACATACACCAACCGTTTGAACTTAAAAAGGCTTATTGAACAGTTTGGGAGTCACATGGAATGGCCACCTGTCATCTGAGCCACCCTCTTTAGCCCCTGGGTGCCCCTGGCCCTTCCCCTCTTCCTTTTCTGCCCCTCATCCCCTCCCTCCCAGACCCACTTCCTGTTTGCCTCCTCCCCTTGTACATGCCGATGCTGCGCTTCCTAACTTCTCTTCTCCCCACCCCCATGCCATCCTCTTTCAGAGGCAAAACAATCAGATTTCCTCTCCTTAAATAGAGTCCCGGTTATCAAGGCCCAATTCAACATTCATGGCATACCGATCTACCAACCGTGGTCCACCCCGTGCCCTGCTGGGTGCTAGCTGAGAGGAGAGGGCACGAAACAATGGCCCCCAAATACTTCCTGCCTAAGGAATCCCGTGGAGTTGGGTCAGCAGACGTTTCATAATAAAAAGCGGCACAGTTAAAGGGCAGTGTGACGGCGCTGAGACAGGCTGACTTGGAAATAATAACACGGATCTTTTCTAAAAATACCCTTCCCATAAACACTTTCCTTTAAACGAAACAACAATCCAAGCAGTCCCTCCACAACTAATTCATGTGTGTATGCCAATTATGGCTTGCACATCTCAACAGGGTGAGCATCGATGGAGTTTTGATTAAAAAGAAAATTGATTTTTTTTCCTAATGGCCACGTAAGGAGAAGAGTACCCTAACATGTAATATGCAGCTCTCCCAGGAGATGAGATAGCCCAGAATAAGACAGAATGGATGGAGACCTGCCCTTTAGATCATCAGTCAATGATTCTCTCTTACTATCGGTATTTCTCTCTCTCTACCTCTCTGAAATCAATAAAAACACATTTTTTTTAAAAAAGCACTAAGTCACTTCTCTTCACAAGAAGGCTTAATGCAACCAATTCTCTCCTATGTACGCAAATAAATGTACTTGGGAGCAGAGGGGAGAAGGTGGGAGTGTCTTTAAAACAGGTAGGTATTACTAGTCTAGTAATAATTAATGTCGTTTTCTAATACTTTTTTAAATCGAATTTATTTAAACAATACAACAAAATTTAATAAACAATATAGTTGCCGTTGTTTTCTACTACTTGTGCCCAACGCTCAGGAAGCATTTTAATCCCTCTGTTGTAAAATTCTTGTGATTTTGATGCAAAAAATTCGGTCAATGCATTTTTGAGGCATTCTTCATTATTAAATTTTTTTCCAAGAAGAAAGTTTTGCAAAGAACGAAACAAATGGTAATCGGAAGGGGCAATATCAGGAGAATATGCAGGTTGAGGGAGAAGTTCCCATTCCAACTGGTGCAGTTTTTCAGCAGTGATTCTTGCAGTATGCGGTCGTGCGTTATCGTGGTGAAGAATTATGCTCTTCTGATTAATCAGCACGGGTTCTTTTTCTCTTAAAGCTTGGGCTAACCTTTCCAATTGGGCACTATACACTGCACTTGTAATGGTTTGGTTAGATGGTAAAAGTTCATAATGAAGAATTCCTTTAAAATTCCCCCAAACACACAACATCACTTTTTTCGCATGCAAGTCAGGTTTTGGCGTGGGCTGCGGAGCCTCATTTTTGTCCAACCATTGAGGCCGCCTTTTCAAATTAACATACAGCACCCATTCTTCATCTCCGGTAACAATTTGCTCTAAAAACGGCAAACGGTTTTGACGAGAGAGGAGCGAACTGCAAATTGTGACTCTTTGATTACGGTTGTTGTCGGTCAACTCATGAGGAACCCATTTTCCAAACTTTTGGACTTTGCCAAGTGCACGCAATTGATTGGAAATTGTTTTTTGTGAACAATTTAAAGTTGTCGCAAGCTCTTGTTGGGTAATTTGAGGATTTTGCACCAAAAGAGCTTGAAGAGCTTCTTGATCAAAATTGGACACATGGCCTCGACCACTCTTGTCATCTAACGAAAAATTTCCCTCGCGAAATTTCTCAAACCAACGCTGGCATTTTCTGGCGCTAACTGCATCTTGACCAAGAGCACTACAGAAGTTTTTTGCAGCCTCACTTGCTTTTCTTCCTAATTGGAACTCGTAAAGCATGCAGTGCCGAATATGCTCTTCATCTGCCATCTTCTTAGCCCTAGTTTTGCAACAAAAACCAAACCAAACACAAACTTTTTCAAGCAAAACTTGTTAATTGCACTTCACACGTTCTGTAGATACCACGTGTTTGAAGGTTATGTCAATACAAGTCAACGCCAAGCAAGATTTTAAACAAATGTTAAAAAACGACATTAATTATTACTAGACCCGATAAGTCACTCCTCCTGGCTGCACCCACACCTCCCCTTGGGTTATCTGCAGGGCAGGGGGGGGGGCACTTCTAGATACGTTATCTCTGTTCCACCTGGGGGCCAGGGAACCCGTTGTTCGATCAGTATGGCATTACCCTCCTCCAGTCTGCGGGCATCTGACTGCTCAGCCTCTTCCAGGCTCCCAGCAGGTGTATGTCCACCAGGGCCTTCCTCCACGCCCGTTTCCCAGAGCAGCACAGGATGGGAATGCAGGAGCAGCTCTTGTGAGGGTGTGGAATCCTTAACTGTTCGCGATAAAGTTAATACAGCTGCCGCTCCCACACCTTCTTATTTGTGATTATGTTCCAAGGAAGCACAGGAACGGCAATCTTAGAAACCCCGTGGCAAAGCTGAGCAAGAGCGCTTCCCTGATGTAGTGTTCTGAAATAATGTTTCACAGGTTATTACTGAGGGTGTGGGTAGTAATACATCATGCTAGAAAATTCTATTGCGTTCTCCAGGCAGGCAACATGCTTTTATTTTTTGCACTGTTCTTTCAATTATCTCTTTTGTCCTCACATTATAATCCTGAGATCGGAGTCTCATGGGGAGGACCACAGTCTTAAAAGTGTGGGTTTAAGAAAAATGTAGGTGACCTATCCTCCCTTTTCTGCTAAGGCAAAAATATCATATATTTCTTTTCCGAATATCATTTGAGACTGTACAAAACTATTCAATCAACACACTCAGAAAGTAAATTCCTAAGCAGCATTTTCAGAAAGGGCTCAACTTAAGCACAAGTCTTTTCATGCCATGCATTCATTTGTTCATTCCTTCTGGAAATAGTTACTGAGCTTTACTGTGTAACTGATATTGCCCTAGGCAATTTGGATAAACCGGTCAGAGTTCCTACTCTCATAAGTCTATATGCAACTGTGGTGTAAGGAGGTGAGGGTCAGAATTCAGACATAAAGACAGATGGCACACAAGTTAATAAGTGACATTGCTAGGTGCTAGGAAGAAAATAGAAGAAGGTGTGGGATATTTATCGTCTGGGCTCAGTAGAGTAGTGTTTTAATAGAAAGGAGCAGACCTGTGACGATACAGGGACGATGAATTCCAGGTGTGGGGAAGGGCAAGACCTGAAGGTGCTCATGAGCTCTGAAGCACAAGGAAGGGAAAGAGGGTCCTCTGCGGAATATGAAGTGAAGTAGTGAAAGACCAGGCCAGGGGAGGAGGTAGGGTTGGGGCATGTCAGGTCTGTGGGCCATGGCAGAGCTCTGATTGTGTTTTGAGTGACATAGGAAGCCACTAGAATGTTTGAAGCGAGAGAGTGACACGATCTTATTAATATGCTTACATGATCACGAGTCTGGTGACCATTTAACGGGAGGGGATTAGAGGCAAAGCAGGAAGCTGCATCATGGGGGTGGGGCATGACAACCCAGACAAGGGATGATGGTGACTTGTACCAGCGCGAGAGAGTAAGTAGGAGATGGAGTCTGCATGTTTAGAAGACCCTGTCAGAAGACTTGCTGATAATTAGATATAAAGGCTGAGGGCAAGAGAGGACTCAGAAGTGGCTCCTTGGGCGCTGGTCTGAACAGCCATGTCCATGGTAGGTGCGTTTACTGAGAAGGGTGAACACCGTGGAGGGACAAGCAAGGTAGGTGGGAGAAGGACCAGGAGGTGCGGTATGAATAATTTGAACACTGAACTCAATCACGAAGGGCTACTCGTGCGCTGCCAGTGACATCGTTTTTCAGGGGTTAAAGGCATCCTTGTATTTTTCCTGTGGTTCAGGCCAGGGAAATCCCTAATGCTTTTTTCTCCCCATGGAAACAGTTGGAACATTCCTGTAAAATGTAGAATGAACTAAAGTTTATGCACCTATGACCCAGGGCTCCCATCCTTGTCCTGATGTTCTATTCCATCAGCCACTTGGAGATCTGTGCTCTCCCTGAGCACAGAACCCCGCCTCTCAGCCACTACCCAGCCCTTCCCTGGCCTGTTATTTCTCACTCCTGTCTCTTACTCCCCAGAACAATTTCATTTTACATGCATTCGATTTTAGATTTTAAGTACCATTTAAGGCCCTAAGGGGATATTTTCAGATCACATGGTTTATAATTGATTCAACCATTATATATTGATCATTTTTATGAATCGCTTTGTGCTTGGCACTAAAGAAGAAATTTTAACTTGTATAGGCCTAGCTGTTGCTCTTCATGAAGATAGAATAGAATTGAAGATAGAAAACACAGTCATTAAATAACTAAATAAAAACATTAAATAACTAAGCTTTGTGGAAACCGTGGGGCTAAATTTATCACCCAGCTTGATATGATTTCTTACTTCATTATGGTTGTGGTGATATGATAGTAATTCTGATCTTCTCTTATGAATTCAAACTTTACTAGTAATTCAAATTATTAGTGTGGTGACTAGAGCGCTGGGTTTTATATCATAGTTTAAGCCCTTACTGTGCCACTTTCTGTGACCATGGGCAAATTTCTTATCTTCCAAACCTCACTGGCCTCCTCTGTAAAATAGGAATAATAATATAATGTATTGATATGGTTTTGGGGACAAATATATGAAGAAAATTTGACACATGGTAAGAATTCGGTAGGAATTTGTTCTCCTCCTCCTCCTCCTCCTCCTCCTCTTCTTCTCCTCTCCTCCTTCCTATTATTGTTGTCATTTATTGGCAGGAGTATAGCATATAAGGAGAGTGTCCAGGTACACACCAATCCTTGGAGTAGCTCAAGTTGGGGGTAAGGTGGTAACCAAAGGTCTACTGCTACCCAAGACCATGCCACAGGAAGGTGACCTTCATGGGGAAAGGTGAAAGAATCAGGAGATAGTGCAGCATCCTGGTTGGTGATGGGGCTTAAGCTTGAAGAAATGATTGAGAGCAGTGTGCTCATTAGCTCAGCATGGACTACTTCTCCTGTGCTAAGACTGAGTCTACAATCCAGACGCCGACCCCTTTTTCTCTTGACAGAGGAGTACGTAATCGCATTTATCTTCCCCACCTGCCACCTCCCTTTCTGGCCATTGTCTTACTATTGGGAACAGGAGAAATTTGCCATCCAATCATTTATGACATTCCTATTTGTAAATGGCACCTTCCCTGTCACTTATTTGTTAATGCAAAACCCTTTTGCTGTTTAATCATTTTGAGACAGTCATGGGCAGTTATTTAGTTCCACAGATTCTTACAAGTCATGCGCCTGCTTAGGCAGAGGATGCAGAGTAGCTGGTTGAATTATGCAGAGTTAGGTTCAAAAAGTCAATCTGGATGTACAGGTGTTGCGTGAACAATTCAGTGCAGATTCAGTGAAGCATATTTTCTGCAAATAATACTGTGCACTTGTAGGAAACAGCCACAATAGAAAGCAACGTCATGCTATAAGATTAATGCTCAAGTGCTCTAATAAGCCGGGAAGCCATCTACTGATTGAGAATGGAGCATTACCCATAGGTAATATCATGTGACCACAGGTGGACCATCCAAGGCAAAGGAGGAGTTCCTATTGATGCCATGAGTAAAAGGGACCTTATTTTTGCCAATAAAGTGCTGGCCTGTAAATATTTTAGTGTTAATCCTGTACTTGCCTCACAGGTTCCCATGTTTTGTTAATTTTGGTGATGAGAGCAATGTCAGGAGACTTTAAACCCTGTGAGCATGAAATGCCAGCCACTGCAGAGACCCACAGAAGCATAAGACCCATTATGTAAAAGTTCCCAAGGTTGTGTCCTTTTTTTGTATCGGCTCCAGCATCCTATATAATAGGAGGCTAATATGCAAATTGACCAAACAGCAGAATGCCTGGTCGCTATGACCCACACTGACCACCAGGGGGCAGGTATTCAATGCAGGAGCTGCCCTCCTGAGGGTCAGTGCGCTTCCAGAGGAAGCGCAGGAGCTCTCCTGCCTCTGCAGTTGCGGTAAGGACCCGTTGGGGGGTGTCCAACTGCCAGTACAGGCCAGGCCCATTCCCACGGGCAGGTTGAGGGACCTCTACCCCTTCGGTGCATGAATGTCATGCCCTGGGTCTCTAGTGAGAGAACAGGAAAGTATTGTAGGAGGTGGCATCTGAATGTGAGGAAGACTTGCTGAGAAATCCACAAAACCTGGGAGCCTGTGGGGCATGAACAGCTGCACTAAGTCATGGGACTCTGCCTATGGGATGGTAGAGACACTGAAGCATCATTTTTTTTTTTCCTTTTTTAAAATAAATTTTATTTATTGACTTGTGAGAGAGAGGAAGGAAGGGAGGGAGAGAGGAAAGGAGGGAAGAAGAGAGTGAGAGAGAGGAAGAGGGGAAGACAGGGAAAGTGAAGCATCATTTTTGTTTCTCTGTTTTCTGACTTGCCATCGAAGTGCATCTGCCCCCTCTGAGGAGAATCTGCTGCCGTTTCTTTTACAATCAACATCATAGTGACAGAGCTGGGCTGGCGATCTCAATCATGGTCCACACGTACCAAGTGCAGTGTTGAAAGGGGGTGGAACTGCAGGCAGGTGGCGGGAGTGGCAGGAGTCTGTGGCTGGATGCCTACACGCTGTGGCCTGACTCGGGCACAAGTGTGGGAGTGGGATCAATCAGCGGGGCTATTCAGCAGGGCCAGGGGCACAGCTACCAGGTCTGTCGGCCCACAATGCACTGGGGTAGGGACAAGGAAGGGAAACAGAGGTGTATTCAATGAAAGGGAGAGTCCAAGAACTTGCAGACATTTTAAAAACGACCACAGTCACTTCAAAGATTTACACTGTCCCCTAGACAGGTTTTCTTGGGGATAACAAGTGAATAAAATTCTGTTCATGGGTCTCATAAAAGGACACTGTGTGTGACAGAAAAGATGGTGGCCTAGCCAACATATGCACACAAAGTGCAGCGATAAAATTCATAGGGATGTTTACTACAGCATTTCTGTGTGCCAGCACCAAAGTATATTTCAGGGCTCTAGCCAGTTTGGCTCAGTGGATAGAGCATCAGCCTGCGGCCTGACGGGTCCATGGTTTGATTTCAGATAAGAGGACACACTGGCTTGTGGCAGGCACCCGGCCCTGGTCGGGATGCTTGCGAAGGCAACCTATCAGTGTATCTCTCTCACATCCATGTTTCTCTTCCTTCTTCTGTCTCTCCCTCTCCCTTCCACTCTCAAAAAAAAAAAAAAATCACTGGAAAAATATCTTCAGGTGAGGATTAATAAAAAACAAAGAGTATTTCAGGGAAAATGAAAACCAAAAAATTCCCCAACTTGCTAAAGCTTTATTCCAAATATAGAAGCCTCTTATGGATTAAAGAATCTGGGCAAAAACTTAAAGACTGTGGAAAAATTAATGGACTGTGCCAACCTTCAGCCAACCCTCCATGAATATTCTCTTTCATGATGAAATATTTGTAAAAGACTTGGGCATCAAAGAGATCAGGTTCTATTCCTTGACAAGAAACAGGAATAAGACTAACTTTCGCTAGTTTGTGGCAGGTCTTTAGGTTTTTAAGCTAATTTTGTGTTTAGTTCTTTTTTTTTTTTTAAAAAAAGATATTTTTTATTGATTTCAGAGAGAAAGAGAGAGAGAGAGAGAGAAATATCAGTGATGAGAGAGAATCATTGATCAGCTGCCTCCTGCACACCGCACACTGGGGATCCAGCCTGTAACCTGGGCATGTGCCCTGACCAGGAATGAACCATGACCTCCTGGTTCATAGGTAGACGCTCAACCACTGAACCAGGCCAGGGCTCGGTGCTTAGTTCTTAGACAAAATAGTGTTCCTCCCCATATAGTCACCAACTTTAGAGAGAAATAAACACAGGACATGGTTTACAGAGAGAGAATGAATACCTATGAGCTTAAAACGGGTTGTTTTCGAGTTTCAGTGAGAGAGCCTTTTAGCGAGTGTCCATTTGCTACCGTTGAGCCCTCATCCTTGCACTTAAAATACTGAGAGCAATTGGTTTTCTTCACTAATATTTCTTTGCAGATGTTTAAATCTTACGTGAGTTAAGAAAGGAAAAGGGGTGTGAATAGAATGAGTAAGGTCAAGTGTGGGAGTTAATGAACCTCATTCTTATCCTGTCTGTTCTTAAATCATGGCTTCCTAGGAGGGCAGTAATAGACCTTGGTTGATTACGTCATCCTGTCTTTGCCTGCTTTGTATTGTCTTCATTGATATTTCTCTCTCATGGACCTGGAACAGGATCATTCAATCACTTACACATTAGCAATCCGTGTGCAGCGGGGCACTCTGCTCTCCTCTCTGTGACTGAGTGATGTGGGACAGAGGCTGTGAGATGAATGAGGAAAAGATAATTGCACGGCGTACCTAATAGGAAGCCAGGTTCACCAGCTTTTTAGTGTTCATCCACTTAAGAAGCCACACTTAATGATCGCTGCATTGTTTTCCCTGCTGCTACCTAAAAAAACAGGCAATTACAAAGAGCTTCGGAATGGCTGTCAAGGATTGTTCTGCCTCAGACAGGATGTCAGAGACCTCCATCGAAATGGAGTGCAGCATCTACTCAAAAGTGTGTGGCTGGGGAGGGCCGGAAGAGGGGACCCCTTTGGGGGGTTTGTTTGCATTTTCAGAGACAGATCCCCACAGACTCTGTGCCTAGAAAGAGGGATGTCATTATGCGAAGTCATGCCCTTGAACTTAGTTAGCTCATTAAGACCAGCTACTCAACCTACTTAAACAGCATGGTGTACCCCTTGGAGGGCCCTGTATAGAGAATTGAAGCTAGTCTTCCTTTGCCTTCCCTTTTTAGCCCTCCCTCCCCATCCCTCCCCTCGCCACCTCCCTGCCACAACACACATCTTGTGCCATGCTTTGAATGTTTACCCAGCAATCCAAGCTTTCAAAGACCACCTCTCCCCGGCCACCTCCTGTCTTCTTTTCCTTCATTACCATGCATAGCCACGCATGGTTAGATGTCCATACCATTTTCCAGTTGTTCCTTTTGTTTTGTTTCTCTTACAGAAAATGCACTTAACCTTTCCTTGAATGATGTGTCAGGAAGGACAGAGTAGGGTCGAGGCATGAACAACATTTCTCCAAAGTCGTCAGTCAGCTGCACACCGGTTCTGCTTGGAGTAATGATTGTAAGACTTCCTAGTAGATGTGGTGAGAAGGGAGGCATTCAGCAACGAGCCGTGAGTTTTGTCCAACAGGAGAATCCCGTCCTTGAAGTTCTGTTGACTTACATGGTCAGATTTTCCAACCAGTCTGGTCTCCCACAGTGGCAGAAGCCTATGCCTAGTGCTGTGCCTGCGAGCTGTGTTCCTGTGCATCGGTGCAGGCCTCCTCGGGCACCGGCCGCCCACCCTCCTGGAGGTCTTTTCCCTGAGGAAGACTATTGCGTGTAAGACTTTAGGGGAGCCAAAACCGGTTTGGCTCAGTGGATAGAGCATTGGCCTGCGGACTGACTGAAAGGTCCCGGGTTCGATTCCGGTCAAGGGCATGTACATTGGTTGCGGGCACATCCCCAGTGCAGGGTGTGCAGGCGGCAGCTGATTGATGTTTCTCTCTCATCAATGTTTCTAACTCTCTATCCCTCTCTGTAAAAAGTCAATAAAATATATTTAAAAAAAAAAAAGACTTTAAGAGAGACATAAAAGTAAATCCTAGTCCCTGTTCATGCCTGCAGAACTACCAGCATTCTCATCAGAAACCTCTTCTCCACCCTGCAGAGGGGACGGAAGACAGACGGGAGGAAAAGCAGCAGCCACCTCCTCCTTGGCCAACACCTGTCTTCGTGCCGATAAAGGCTGGCCATCCACTTAGTTTTGCAGAGTGCTAGCCAGAAGAGGGACGTTTAAGTAGTCCTGTGAGCTGTTACTTTGCCACTCATTAGGCTCAATTAGGTTGCCCAGGCACCGAGGGACACAGCGAGATGAATGCTACCTTAAAGCCATTGAGGAGGGTGCGGCTCCTGATTTCCCTGAACAGCCATGGAGGACGCGCTGGGCAGCAGTGAATCTGGGCCTCGGCTGTCAATCAGCAGAAACAAGGCTATGCTGGGAAGTAAGCCGTGGTCCGCTGGGATGGCGCTCTCATTAACCAGGGCCCTGGGAAATCAGCTTCAGGCGATCTCGAAGGGATGCTGACATACATACCCTGAAGTCACGGTGACAGGAAGTCATGTTCTAATTAGAAAACGAGATCTTGGAGTCACAGTTTAGCTAAATTAGCGATGTATTGACAACGCATTTCAGTTATTAACCAATCGTGAGCTGTGACCTAATACTTATGGGAAAAGTTTATCTGATAGACTTTGCTTCCTGAAGAAGGAATGCTTAGATAGAGTAGGCTTAGTGAAGTATTTTCAAAAGTCCTATTATTAAAAGGCTAGAATCTCCCTGACAAGGAAAATCACAGAAAAGCTTATTTTCAGGTAAAATCCATGATATCTAAGAGTTCACATTTTACAAGTCCACTCTCCAGTATCTTTTTCTCATAAGAGTTCATCTCTGCTTGTTTCTTTTTTTGTGTAATACTGGTAGCACCCGATGCACACATTTTGTTTTCATCTAGAAAGGTAATTTGCCGGGTAAGAGACTCTGTCAAAGGCTTGATTTTAATTAATTCTCAAAACAGTGCTTTTCAGCAGGAAATTACTTTTCCTATATTTCTGTTCAAGAGAGAAGTTTGCTCTAATACTACAAGAATTACTTATTCTTGGGGGGAGGAAATCCAGAATTGTCCTTGTCATTGTTTATCACTAAAAGTTGATGGATGACCCTAAGTGACTCACCTTTTATGTGTTCTTTCCCTTATTTTATAGTTAAAGAACTGCTATTCAGAGAGGATTGCTGGTGGGGCATGTTAGTGCCTGGGGCCTAGCCAGGGGCATGGTCACCATAGCAACTGCCCCATCTGGCTTCTTCCCCGAGGAGATTTGGCTTTCAGTGAAAGTCTGAGGGTTGACTATGGCGTGTGGTGGGGCTAGTCAGAAAATTGGTCACATTCCACCAGTTTTCAGCCTCTGTCTTGTTACACATAAATTTTCTAGACAATGAGAGAACCATGGTATCTGGAATTTAGAGGGAAGCCATACTGTTTGTTGGTGCTACACTTCAGAGCAAGATGGCAGCCTCATATTCCACAGCTCCTGGCACATCCCAACAAGACCCTAACTGGAGTGTCCTCCCCTCCCTACCCCCCCGACCCAATCCAGCCAGGAAACTAAATTTGTGTGATTTTCTTATTGCCTTAGTTTACAATAGTTATTTGTAGATTTTCCCCCCAAGGAATCATTGAATTTGATTGTTGGGGGGCAGGGGTTGTTTGTATGCTAAACCTTTTCTTGTAAGAGCTTTTGATTTATTGTCTGCTGCAGAGTACACGTGAGAGCAAGTCCTGAGCAAGCCATGAGGTAGACACTTCCCTGAAGCGCTTGCCACTGGAGGGTGCCAGCCAGTGGGCCCTCTGCTCCCCAGAGTTAATTGTACATAGGATGTCTCCATGAGAACAGCCTTGGGGAGCAGAGGCTCTGCATATCTGCTGATCCTGCTCCTTCTAAGTTCCACCTGCGATTTATTTATTTATTTTTAAAAAATTTATTGGGGTGACACTGGTCAACATGAACATATAGGTTTCAGGTATGGGTTTCTATGTTACCAAATCTGTCTATTGCACCATGTGCCCACCACCCAAAGTCAAGTCTTCTCCATGTGTGATTTCTAAGATCGAAATCCTGGTACCTGGATCGTTTAGGTGAGGTCAGCGTATCTTCACCACAGTTTTTTAGCCCTGCCAGTGTCTGTCTCTCACGGCTCATTTTGGTGATAGGGCAAATCAATCAGAAATTAAAGGCTAATAATCCATCTGCGCTTTTGCACACTCTACTGAAAGTAGGGAAATAAAAGTTACGTCTGAAAGGAGGTTATGCAAAAGTCAGCAGATGGACGGGGGTCATCCCAGGAAGGGCCTGGACTCATTTTGGCTTCATCAACACACCTTGTTCGTGGTCGGGGCGTTTAGTATGCACTGTGGCTGCCGCTGTTTGAAGGGGCTGAGGGGTGACCTGGATGTTATTGTTGTTCACTCTAATCTGCTCAATTATCTCTTGGGGTTTGCAGGTGTCTCTGGGAATGATGAAGCACTGCCTTCGGTTGGCATATTGAGTAGTTGTAACGATTTGATAAAATGCTAATTGATAATCATGACAAGCTGAGTCACTACATCGATAAACATTTATTTCAAGGTTTTGTGAACCTTTCCAGAGAGATTCTTTTTTTAATGAAAAAAAGAGTGGCTTCTTAAGGAAGGATCCTAGGAAGAGGATATGTAGCAGTAAGAACCCCTTCTATCAAACATCTTCGATGGAGGATTATGGTGGAAGGCACAACAAAGTCATAGTTTTATGCCTGAGAAGAGCTATCAGAGGTCAAAACCATTTCCTCCTCCTAATTCTAAGTTTACATGCAAAGCACTCAGGGTAGAAAGCCTTCACTTTCCTAAATATCATGCATAGAATACAAGTTTATAACTATTGGTGATAACTTCATCATCTGTGATTTGAGATATTTAATTTATACTACATTCTCTTAGGCTACATTACCAAACTTCTCAGAACAACCACAAGAAGAAAAGGAGAGAAATGCTTGAGGGAGAGAGTCACACATAGAGCACTAGAATATTTCCTCGACCTTAGGTCAGAGGTCAGATGGATGTACATAGCGCAGTAGGAGGAGTGAGTTAGGATGCTGCAGGGAAGGGTTGACTGTTATCTAAACAGCAACAAAAAGGTCAGCCTCACTCCAGGAGCCACCTCATACCAGTACTTTCTTGCCATCCTTCCTTGCTTTCTAAGTCTGATATGATTTTGTTTATATTCTCCAAGCTGTCCCTTTTGCTCATAAATTTATATTTTTATTAATTTCTTGTTATTTCTTTGTGATTTAAAAATTTTCTTTCACTAGACAACCGTTTTCTTTTTTCATTTTATAAAAAAATATTTAATCAGTTAACATGGTTCAGAATGTTTGACGATGCAGTAGGATGAGTGATACCCCCCACCTTGTCCTCTGTCTTCCTCTCCCCTCCTTCCAGAGACACTTGTAAATGCAGATGCGAGTAAAAGAGTCTTGGTTTACCTCTCCCTCTGCCCTTTTCTCTTGTATTGTTCAGTTGAGGAGAATGGACTGGAATCAGACTGACTTGGGTCTGAATTCTAGTTCTCAGTTTCTTTCTCTACACTATGAGCTAATAATGCTATATTCATGGGGTTCTTCGGAAGGTTAAATGAGAAGAAGAGTATAAAAACTTGATTGCTGACCAAGCATCGCAAGAGAAGCACCCTAGTCCAGCTGGTGTTGCTCAGTGGTTGAGCATTGACTCATGAACCAAGAGGTCACCAGTTTGATTCCGGGTTGAGGCATATGCCTGGGTTGTGGGCTTGATCCCCAGTCAGAAGCGTGCAGGAGGCAGCTGATCTATGTTTCTTTTTCATCAATGTTTCTTTCTCTCTATGCCACTCCTTTCCTCTCTAAAAATCGATAAAAACATTAAAAAAAAAAAAAGGAGGCACCATCTGTTCTTAAAACTTCACTTCACCCACCAGTATCACCATAGTCCCTGCAAAGCCCTATAGCTTGTGTGTGTGACCAAACCTTAGGATAGATGGACTGATTTTAATTTTTTTTACAGTTGATTGACATGTACCAACATGCCCTTAAAGGCAGTAAATTGCTAGAGATATTGTATATGATGTTAGCCTTCTAACAAACTTTTTTTCCCCCCAACGTGACAGAACTTCAGAAGTATTGGCCATGTTCAACCATTGAACTCAGGCTAAGAAATGCCTTTCGAGTGTTTTTCATTCACTACTCAGCCTCTATGTTAGGACTCCTTTGGGAGGTGGTAGGACTTTTACTACTGAAGAGCCTCCAGTGTATTATTAAACTTTTATCCTTTTTAAATTCCTCTGCAGAGATGTGCTTTCTTCTCACACATCGTGTTTTCATTGATGCAAATGAGCTTTGTGGCGTTTTGAGGAAGATGACATGTAGCTGTGCTTGGTATTTGCTAACCCACTGGTATTGTTCAGATTGTTCTTGGCCCTTTGGTGCTCACTGGATTTTGTTGGCACATCATAAGCTAAAGGACAGGATATATGCGTAGCCTCTCACCTGCTGTCCAATGCCCAGTGGTTGTTTATCGAACAGGACCTTCCTGGCCAGAAGTGAGACATCTCCTCTTACTTCCTTCTTCTCTGACTGTGAGGAAGACTAGACATATCTCACAACCTTAGGGCAGACTTCGGAGTTTCTTTGACAACAGAGCATGAAAGAGGACAGCTTTCCAGCTGTACGGTGCTCACGGTTCTTTTTGACTCTTCCTCTCTTATATGTCTTTGCCATGGAATGTAAATGTCCACAGTGTCCTCTGCCTCTGCCCATTCATTGTTTCTCTAACTATGTCTATCCTCCTGTCTGTGCGGCACAGTAGGACACATAGTGACTGACTGGATGCAGTAACAGGTGTGGCTCTGGAAGGACCTGCTTGGATGTCCGGGACATGAGGGCCAGAGCAGAGGTGCACACCTCAGCCTTAGAGAGGTTGTAGGCCTCGAGCATCGATCCAGGAGCAAATAGTAGCCTCTTCCCAGAAAGGCTAGGCTTTTCATTCAACCATATTGTTTGTTTTCTCATTTCTACATGTCATTGCAAAACCCCAGCTACCAAATTGTATAAAATAAAGCTAAGAGTTTCACTTCGCAAAAAAAGTGTCCCATTATCCCGTTCCCATGAGGTAAACAATCTGAACGTTTGAATGTGTCTCCTTCTAGAATGTGTAATCCTCATAGACGTATAAACGCATGTACCTCTGTGTATTTTATTGTTTTTAAAGCCAGGTCCATCATGAACATCATACCGGAAGTCTCGCCCATTGTTTGTGCTCTATGCCCAGCCCGCAACAGTTGAACTCTGCAGGATCACTTTCAGCCATTCTGTTCTTGTTGGCCACGCCCCTTGCTTCTCCTTCCTTGGCAGTTAGAGATGATGTTGCTGAGATCCCGCTCACGCTGTGTCCTTGTGCAGTTTGCAGTTGCCTCTGCTGGGTAGACCTTCACATTTTTTGGGCCAAAACATTCATGCATTTGGAGATTTAGTAGGTACAGCCAAATTGCCTGTTTAAAAAAAGCAGGAGGGATGAATGACTCAGCACTCCTTCATTTACTATGTGCTTGCGAGTTTTTGCCTTGGTTTGATTTTTTTTTTTTTTTAAATATTTGTTTCTCCCTTTGCATTTTAATGGGATCCTGGAAAGGCATTACACTGGCCAAGGGGTCAAGCCTATACCTACGCTTTGGGAAGTGGATGCCCAGCCAGTGTGTTTAATATTGCCTGCACCACCTGTTCCTTCTTCCAGGAACCCTTCAGTCTCCAGGAGGAGAATGTTCTCGATGCATTTACTGCGATTTCAGGAGAGGCAGTTGTTTGGATACATATTTACAGCTCCATCCCTTGCCTGAAATAAATACACGCACTTTCCCGTAACTCTGAAGTAGAAATTGAAGGATGAGACAGGTGGAAGGAGATAGCAGTGAGTTGCCTCTTTCTTCCCTGATAAGTGTGGGTAGAACTAGAGGAAGTGTTTTGTTTGTGTTGTCAGAGCAGAGAATAGGATGTTGTTGTCAAGACGGGGAGGTGACAGCATGAGTCCCGCTCAATGGCAGACACTGGACACCCCGCCTCCAGAGAAGGCTGCAAACTGCCTCTCAGTCCCTTGGAGCCCATGTGGTGTCTTAGGAGCCGTTAGCATGTGCACGTGTGAATCCCTGTGTCTACAGCTCCTGATGTCCTGTCTGAATGGGGACAAGTGATTTATTATTGATTCTTCTGTTTTCAAGTCCACGAAGACAGAATAATTTCCACATAATTGGAACCAGAGCATGGCTGCTGAAGTGGAGTTTGCCGAGTGCTTAAGAAACCCTCGAGGGAGAGGCGGCGTTGGCATAAATTAATGCCTTTCGATTTGCACTTTGTAATGTGCTTTTAATTTTACTCTTAAAGCTGAATTTGAATTGATGCATTTTTAAAACTTCTGTCTTTTAGATTTCAACTGCTTAGCATACAAGATGGCTTAGGTAAACAGTGGCGAGAAAGCATGACATCCCTGGTTGAGTCATTTCCTTTCCTGTGGCAGTGTGTTATTCTAATTTTAATTGCTAATCACTCACATTTATGAGTGGTCTTCGACAGTGAAAGGCATTAAAATATGTGGAATTGTAGATGTTTTATTTGAGGTGTGTCCTGAATAAGCGTTTGGGTCTCTTCTCCTGCTGGATTCTGAAGAGTTACAATATCAACAGACATCTTGAGTACCAACACTTGCCCAATTCCAGGGAAGATTCTATGCGGAAATGCCTAAAACCTCAAAGCCTTTAAGTGTCAACAGAAGGAGCATCGTGATTTTCCCACTCGATTCCGTTGTGCAGGGTTTTCTCGTGGAGTGGACATGAAGTCAGTTATCTAGCAAGTTCATATTATAGGAAGGATGTTCAAAGAATTCTTCCACAAGAATTCTCATGCCTGGACCTTCAAACATCACCTGCATGGGTTGGTCATCCAAAACAATGCATAATTTGGAGAGAGAAGTTTGATTGCTTAATAAGGAAGGGGCCAGATTGCCTTGGGCACTGAGGTGGCTGGAGGCAGAGCTAGTGCTTGAAAAGATACAGCTTTTTCTCCTTTAATAGCTGGCTTTGTGGATTTCCTAGACATATCTGCTTTGGCTTTCTTACTACTTTCCTGAGTTTACCAAGAATCCAAAGGGCATGTGATGCTGGAGTGTAGCTGTGTAGAAAAAAACATCCGGTAGAAGGAGACTTGACTTGGTGGCGGTGAACACACAGCACACTATACAGAGGATTGTTGTAGAATTGTGCACCTGAAAACAATAACATTTTATTAACCAGTGTCACCCCAGTAAATTCAATTATTTAAAAGAATAAGAATTTCTGTAGGATGGGGGGAAAGTGAAAAAAAGAATAAAGTATCACGGTAAAGGCCTTCTGTTCCTTCTTCTCATCCATGAACCACACCAGGGCAGGCAGCAAGCACTACCTTGTTCTAGCGCATATGAGGGTCTTGATCTTGACCTCTCCCTGGGGATGTCTGAGCCCCGCACCTACTAACATATGCACGTGTGAACCCATGTGTTTGCACACTCCTGAGGGACTGTTGGAACAGTCAGGCTTAGCCCTACGCACTCCCATTCCCAACCCCTCTCTCTCGCTGTTGTCCTGGTTCCTTCCAAAATGCAAATCTGACCGCTCTTCATTAAAACCTTTAAATGGCTCACAACAACAACAAATCAGTACAGACGTTTTATTACATGCCAGGCCTGTTCAAAGGACTTTACATACCTTAAGTCATGATTATGGCTTAGTAATAAAGCTGACATTATTATTATAAAGTTGGCTTTATAATAATCAAGTTGACATTAATTGAGCCTATGGACCAGACACTGTTCTAAGCACATATTTCACAATGTTAACTCATCCCCCAAAACCACCCCATGAATAAGGATTTTTTATTTTACCCTTGTGGGAACTGAATCACTACAGGTTAAGTAAGTGGCCCAAGGTCAAGTCTAGTAAGTGAGGCTGCAGCTTTCAAACCCAGGCACACTGGCTTTAGGCTCCTTGCTCTGAGTCCCACTCAGATCGCCCCTCCCCATGAGCTCCTGATGTTGGAGCCCAGCTCAGCGCTCATCTGGATCCTATCCCTGGTCCAATCTCAGGGTCCAGCAGCATGGCTCTCCTGGCTTACCATTCTGCCACACAGGACAAAACAGGCGCTCTAGAACACGGGTCCTTCTTGACTAGCTGGAGTCACTCACACTCTCCATTCCTTCTGCAAAACATCTGTCTGAGGTCTGGGACATAGAACACCACTCACTCAAGGTGGCCTTCTGCTGATTCTGGGTATGTTTGTCCCCCTGGCCAAAAGGCATGCTTGAAAAAGGAGTTGTGGTTATTCTCGCCCACCTTTGGGCTCGCCGTACCTCTTACCGTACTCGTCTAATTTAACTGAATATTATACAGCTCGGTGGAGCGTGAGTAAGAGAAACAGTCAACTGTTTTGAAAAACTAACATGTAACGCGTTTTTCCTTTGAAAGGGCTGTCAAATGTGGTGAGACAACTGTGAAAGCTGGGGAAGAGCCGGCAAAGCCTAGAAGGAGTCTGTACTCCTATTTTGTCACGAATATCTTTAGGTTTTCACTCCAATGTACACTCGCACGGGGATTTGAACAGTGTGGTGTGAGTATGGTGTAGGCAGGACTCTCAGAACTTCAATTCGTGGATTTAAACCCAAAGAGGATGGCTTCAAATCTCCGAAGAGCGGTGAATTCATGGTGCATTATGTTTTATCATAATGCGATATGATTAAGAAATGAATGGTGATCTTTCTGGTATATTTCCATGCCTTGCCAACTTAAAAAGAAATTAATGGTAATCTGGATTGTGTGGGATGAGAGGATTTCCAATCTCTTTGAAATTTGGTACCGTATCACTCATCGTATCAAAAACTAGTCAGACGCCAGTACCAGGGTTCTTCTGATTTTAACCTATGAGATGCTTCCTGGTCTCTCGTTTTCTGCCTTTGAACTTGCTTTCCTTTTCCCTGAAATGCCTTTTCCTAATCTTCTTTTTACTAACTCGATGCATCTTCTAGTGTTAGATAACACCCACACTGCAGTTTTCCCCAGACCTCCCAAAACTATCCACATGTTCCTCTAAATGTCTGTTAGAAACAACTACACCGAGAAAAAAAAGGGAATTAAATGTTTAGAGGAAATGATGAGTGTATCTATTCCTTTTCACATTGTATTTGCTAGCAAGAAGACGATATTAGAGGACAGTTTTCTCAAGTATAATTATGTGTAAGTCATAAACTTTTCTAATCCTAGTATCCTATCCAAAATAAATCTCTAGGACAATCACAAACTTGACCATGTGCTGAAGGACTATCATGGTCCCTTGGCTAGAACCCATAGGACAAGGGGAGCACACAGAATGTTGACTTGGGGATGATCAGCTCCAAAAATGTGGTTTTTGTTTTTTAGTTTTTTAGGGATTGTAGTCAAACCGACCATTTGTAGGCGAGAAAGTGGTTAGTAATACATATGCAGCCGCAAGGCAGGTCCCTGAATATAAAACACATCTGAGAGTAGAAAGCGAAGTAGGTGTAGTTGGATGTCCAGGTTTCCATGGTAAGCCTATTTCATCTAATCAAGGAGGTAATTTGTGATCTTGAAGAGAATGTAATTATGAGCATTTATTTTCTAAGTGGGATGGTTTTTGATAAGAGTGAAACAGGAGTGCTTTTATTAGAATGAGATAGATATCCAATTGGAAGGCACAGGGATCATGCTAATTGCATGGTTCTGGTGCTTAAATGGGAACACGTTGTTCTCCCAGACTCATGTTCACTGGCAAGTAGCCCTGTAACCAGGATGTGCTGGAGCTGAAAAGCGAACCAGTATAAGGTGTTGCTTCCCTGGGGTTGCCCCCGAAACAGAGGGGTGCACTGAATACGATTAGGTCTCAGAAAGAAGCGTCTTCCCAAAGTGAAGTGGCCACATGGAGAGTGACATCTGTGCTTTGTACCTGAATCGCACCTCACCTGAATTTCTCCTCCATAAGAGAAAAGCCAGGCCTGCCTGTCCTGGAACCAGAGAGAATTGCTTTCTACATGCCAGAGGCTCAGGTCACTGATAGCAAATATTCAAAGACAATCATGAAATAACTTATCCTGGGGAGCTCTAAGTCAACTTTATGCTCACAGCAAAGGACCTGGCCTCCAGGCAGTCTGACCCATAGCCCCCTTCATGCTTTGTAGCCCTGAGCAGTCTCAGGTAAGGACCCTGCCACCGTGGTGTCATCCTATGGATGGGAAGTCCTTTGAAGCAATCCACTCACCTGTCTACATTAGGATGTTGTTATTCTAGACATTCTAATATGGGTCTATGATTCCGGTTCCTGAACTCTGAAGCAATTGGGCTTGAATTAGCAAGATCCCTTTTTGTCACTCAATAAAACCAATTTTATTCACGTCGACATTTTATGAAAAATAACCGATAGTTGCCAGATGTGCAGTCTAGTATGATAATTCTTAAGAAAGCATATTCTCTCCTGTAATATTATTTGAAGGAAACTGTGAAAGACAAAATAAGGAATATTCGGTTGGGAAACTGATTGATGATTAAACTAATCCCTGCTGACGTTAAATAGGTGATTCTACCATTTTGCAATAGCGATCATGTGAAACGCAGGATTTCAGTGCACATTTAACAAATTCTAATTGGCTCTTGTGATGTAGTTCTATACAGAAATGTTATTGGAAGGTAATTAAAACTTAAAAAATGGCAATTAAAAATACTAAATGAAAAGTTATGTTCAAAAGAGACTGCATCATGCTCCACTTGGAAGATCAAAGAGTTTTATAGCCATTGTAGGTGATAATGAGTAGTTAATAGAGAAACAAATTCTCAAAAAGGAAAATTGCGGGCTTTCATAAAGAACAGAAGAAAAGAAGGCAAATAGTCAGTTCACATGCCCTGATGAAAGAGTTGTCTTTGTGTCCCAGAAGGCCTAAAAACATTAAATCATACAAAGGCTGATTTCCAGAACATTCTACCACAGAGAGGATAACGAGTTTCATTCTGATGAGCAGGCAGGATGGTGCCTTAAGTTCTGTCATTACAATGGATCTGGGAAAACACTGATTTTGCAGGGGGAGGGTGTCTTCCGAATCTTCACGAATTATGTCAGGAAGGACCCAACAGCCTGGGCCCATCAGCGGGCACCCCTACTCTTCTGATTTCCTCTCTTAATTTCAATCACAGATGAGGAGCAATGTCCCGCCAAGTTGAGAATATGTTTTGTTATTGTCCTCTTCAAGTGATTTTATGTTCTTGTTGTTGTTGTTTTTGTGTGTGTTTTCTGTTTTTGTTTTTGCATTACCTTTGAAGGAGAGTGAATAGATCACCCCAAAATATTTCACCTGGGCATAAGGGGCTGGAAAGACAGGGGATGAAGTTCTCATGTGAAAGACATCCTCTCTGTTCTAGAAACAAAGTAATATTCTTGTCCCCAAGAACACGAAGTTAAGACCAAGAACATTCTACACAAGCAGACCTTCTAACGTGATTTTTATCTTCCTTTGACCTCCCCACATGATATTCAGTTACTTGTACTTCTCCATAATCGCTTCTGTTTGTTTGACCTACTATACAACATGTAGGTTCTGCCTTGTCTTTGGGTCTTTCTTTTTTTTTTTTGGGGGGGGGGGGTGGAGGGAGTCCTGCATATCTGATAAGTGCTTCAATGTCACATAAAACTTGTATAAATGTATATACATTAAGTCCTCATTTATCACCATGGATGGATTCTAAAACTTAAAGCAAGCTAATGGATGACAAAATCAATTGTACCATGGGCTAATTGATATAAGCCGGTGTTAAGTTCCTAGGGCATCTCATTAATTTTTATAACAAAACAGTGTGAATTAAAAATTAAGGACCTGCTGTACTTTTTTCTCTGGTTGATCTGTGTCATTTCTCAGGCCCAGATGGAAACCTTTCAAGGGTAAAAGTGAAAGCTCACCTTCCCACACCTTCCTGGCTGTGGAATGAATACTAGATTTTTTTTTTAAAGATCTGTCTGTGAAGACATTTCAGTAGCATAACTTAAACAGAAAAGATTGTTAATAAGCATCCTCCAGGAACAAACATTTAACAAATTCTTTGATCAGCACTGTTCCCTGAACCACCAAATGTAAACCAAGGGAATGGTACATAATTCTGCAACTCATTAAAAAAAAAAGGCAGTATTTTAAATAATAATAAAAGAATCTGGGAGCTACAAGTATAGATTAGGATTGAGGAACGTCTTTTTAAGCAATACCAAAGCCCAAAAGAAAATAATGAGAGAAAAAAATCAATAATAATGTCTTTAGAATGAAATAATTGAAATTATTTAAATATATTTAGTTTTTCTGTACAGTTATCATGACTGGATGGCTTCATTACAGAATGACTCATAAAGTATGTCCCTTAGTTTATGGTTACACCTCTCCAGGAACTCAGGCACGAAGGAGAAAGACGTATGTTTTTCTGTAAGTGAAATGGGATTTGAATTCCACGCTGCCTCCTTTACTCTTCCCTTTCGCCCTTTCTTCATAACTTGCCTCAACTCTTCCTAATGCCTCTCCTGGCTCCTCCTGTGTGGATTATACCATCCTCAGAACACCTATGCAGTTAGCGAAGTGTGACACTCACTCATCATTTATTCCTCCACTCACCCGTCATTTCCTCGCAGATACTTCCAGCTTGTTCAATTTGTCTACAGTCGTTTAGACTGCCACACACATTGTATAGACCACTGCGTTGCTTATGTTTTGAATCACGGTATAAACGATAATCTTGGTGGGAGGGGGGGCATCTTATTCTTTCCTGTGCTCTCACCCACACCATTTATACTGTTTCCTAGAGTCGTCATTCAATAGTTGTTTATTTATATCAAGAAAGAAATACCAGCATTTCTACTGTCACGGAATTCACCAGCTTCTCCTCATTCACTAACCATGATACACAAGATAAGGCAGCATAAACTGCCACCCACTGCTAGGATACTCAACAGACCAAGAACATGTTATACACATGCCTGTTCCCGCATGGATGGAACCCAATGATTGCTACATGTCCTCTGTCTCAAATTCTTGCTATCATTGCAGTGATTGTCATGGGCAGCCGAAGGTATTTTTAATATGTATGTTTAACAGGATAAAACATTCTATACATTCAGGAATATTGTCACATTTAAGCTTCTGATTGTATAATTGTATTTTAGGAAAAGAAATACATAAAAAATATGCATCACTAAAAAACAAAGCTGTACTAAGAGCATTCATATTAAATTTATAAAATTAATTCTGAACTTTATTGTGAATATGTATAAATCTAACATTTAATTTAAATGAGCTAAATAGATTTGCTCTGATCACCTAGCAACCGCCTGCAGTCTATTTTAAAAAATGACATTTCTTTTTTTTCTAGTGAAAAGATGTTCAGACCTATTCTTTGGAAACTCAAGTAGTCCTGATCTATGGCACAATGAAAGGAAATTATAGGATCTGGTGTCTATCATGGGTGCCTGCCTCTGGCACACTACGACGCTTCACCCAAATGCTTTCGCCTCTTTGTTTTCTGTGCAAAGAGGAATCATATTCTTTTCAACTATGATCCTGATAAACAATTACTTATAGGTAGCTACGGGTGATTCAACTTCCTAGAAATTATTACTGAATTTGTTTGGATTCACCATCTATTAACTGCATACATTTTTATTTTTAATTCAATACAAGCTACAAGGAAAGAAGTATTGAGTCTCCATACTTCAGCATTTAGTTACTAAGCAAACATACAGTTGGCAGCGTTGAGAGTCAGGAGAGAGAATGAATACATTGAGCATTTGGAGTTTTTACAATGCTGACTCTGACCATGGGTTTTATGAAACAAAATTTAGGTCACTTCCCTGCTTCAAATCCTTCCACAGGATAAGATAGCCATCGATTGTGTTTCATGACCAGGTCCTGTAAAACTTCCATCTCATTTCAGAGACCTGCTCTCATTTTGTCTGGTATTAATACAACTGTCATTTCCCTGTTTAGTTGTGTTATTGTTTTTATCAAATTCTCTGTGTCCTTTTGTTTATGTATCTTTCTTATATGCAGCATAAAGCTAGAATTTCCCCCCCAATTGGAGAATTATTTTTTTCCTCTTATCTAAATTAGTCCATTTACTTTTAATATGATTATTGATATATTTCAATGTCATCTTATTTTGTACTTTCTATTGTTTCTGCTTTACCCTTGTGTGTGTGTGTGTGTGTGTGTGTGTGTGTGTGTGTTAACTGAGATTTTTTAATTTTCTACTGGCTAGGACATTAAAGATTACATTTCTATTACTCTTAAAATGATGTCAATGCACACCAAACAAAGTAAAGATATTAAATATCTCTACTCTTCACAAGAAAAGTTCAAAAAAACATAGAAAAAATATTTTCAATCACTTCCCTGCTTCCTATGTGTTACTGGTATAGGTACTCACATGGTGGGTACTAATCTCATCATCATGGCCTCACCCTTAGGTCCTAGTCTATACCTCATTATCTCCCAAACCCTCATCTCTACATACCATCGTATGGGGATCAGGCTCCAACATACATTTTCAGGAGACATAACTTAGTCATAGTTCAAGGTAATTCAATTAAGAAAGTACCATTTTTTCCCCCCAAAACAAAAAATAGTGCTGAAAAATTGGATAGCCATGTGCAAAAAGAAAGAGAGAAAGAAGGGAACTTGTACTTTCTTACCATATTAACAAAAATTCTAAAACTTTAAAAGTAGAAGAAAAAACATACATTTTTAAAAAGTGTGTGTGTGTGTGTGTGTGTGTGTGTGTGTGTGTACCTGCATATGCATGTATTTGGGAAATTCTTTGAGTATGAATTTGTTCCTTTGGTTGTATCAAGGATTCCATAGATAATTTTTGTATTCAACTGATGGCCCCCAAGGGAGTCAAAGATTTAAAGAACAACCATTGTTTTCAAGGTCAGATCAAATTTGGGCAATCACTCTTCATTCCCTTTGTGAGACCTCGGTAACTTGTCTTGGTAACGCTGGTGCTAAAATGCCCTTTTGTAGACAGGTAGTTAGAGTGCCATAGGAACTCATTTTTGACTGTCAAAACCAAAATTATTTGCAGGCCATAGATATACACAACCTTGTAGGCTGATGCCTCACTTAAGTGTTAAATCACCCAAAACGATTATCTTGTCTTCCTTTTATGTGAATTCGGGAGCGCGCAGCTATTTAAAATTCCTCCTCTGGAGGAGTTCTATTAGGAGCGTTACATTTCCTTGGCCGTCCTAGAAGGAACCAGCTCAATATTTTACCATTAGATTTTGTAAAGCTGCTTTGGGTTCTTTTTTGAAAAGTCGGATTGAAGCCCGGGGAACAGACTCTGATTTCGCACTGTGCATATGGCACGGATCTCACCAGGGTCAGAGGGCTCACAGGGTCCTTTCACACTTGTCTGGCACGCGGGCAAACCCCTGTCTCCTAGCGTGGCAGCACACAGACGTGGGAGCGGTTAGCAGTGAAAACCTGGGCAGGTCGATTGTGCGTTCACCCTCTACTCTTCATCGTTAAGCATGCTCGAGCAGGCGGTTCTAGAGGGTCTCCGAAGGGCATAGGAATAGAAGAAAAACAGGATTCGTTGTGCCACGAGAAGCAGTCATAGCGCACCTGTGCGGGAAGCAATCCCTGAGGCAGAGCTCAGCTCGTCTTGGGAGGCTGACGCTGATAGATGGCGAGGCTGGCACACACTCTGAATTATGAAATGAGAGGAGATAGTGGACAAAGGAAGACAACAGCAGCAGTAACTCCCCTTGTTGGGCGCTCACATCCATCAGAGCCCTGTGGAGTGCTTCAGAGGTGGTCCCCATGCCAATAGAATCCATTCATCAAGCAAGGGCCACTGTCTCCAGAAAGCAGCTTTCAGCTCGGTGCTGGCAGGTGCCCTGTCCGCACAGGAGGACAGGCAGGTTAGCCTCTCATCGCCTGGCCCAAGGTCATGCAAACTGGATGGACTAAGTCAGGTGTGAAAGCCCCAAATGGGCAGGCTGCAGAGACGATGCTCTAGAGCCGTGGTCGGCAAACTCATTAGTCCACAGAGCCAAATATCAACAGTACAGCAATTGGAATTTCTTTTTGAGAGTCACATTTTTTAAACTTAAACTTCTTCTAACGCCACTTCTTCAACATAGACTCCCCCAGGCCGTGGTATTTTGTGGAAGAGCCACATACAAGGGGCCAAAGAGTCACATGTGGCTTGTGAGCTGCAGTTTGCCGACACATTCAAGTCAAAACGAAGTAAATTGCACAGGATTACTTGTGATTAACAGTATCAACGTTAAAGCTGGTTAATGTTTCTAGGCTCTATGACATTTCCACTATATTATCCTGCATCTGTGATCATATTTTTCATGCATTCATTCATTTGTTCGTTTACTTAACAAGTGTTTGTTGAGCACCTGACCCCATGCTTTGTTCTGGGCTCAGGGGTACCAGAAAGCCACACTCAAGGTTTACAGTCCAGTGGGGAGAGATGGTCAACCAGCAAATGAGCCAGTCAGTGAGGTGTTAGTGGACACAATGAGGACACACGAAGCCTTGTCAGGGGCCAGAGGATGGGTCGAGGGGCACACTTAGACTTTCTAGGTGAGGCGGTGAGTGCAAGGAAATGAGTAGCTGCCAGGGGTCATTGTGTGATGCTTGTCACTTCCTGTCACAGGGATCTTGACTTCTTGGTCTCTGTGACCTTGAACTGAATCTGAGTTTTATATTGTGTTTTTTTTTCCTTCTGGTATATGTTTGACTTAAAACCTCCCATTTCAGTGCAGAAATGATTTTATGCCGGTTTTATTTCATATTCTGCTTGCGTGATTATTCCACGAGACAAAATGGCTAATTGTTTACTTTATGAGTATGTATCCAGTGTCGCTGTCTTAACGAGGTGAACAAACGCTTGGACTTCAGGGAGAGTGTGCCCTGCCCACAATTAAGTGAAAGAAGGGTCCTTCACTGTCATTCGTCCTTGATGAGGGATATTAGTTCTTAGTGTCAATCCCGTGAGAAAGCAGTGGGGATGTCAGGAACGAAGTGCTGATTTCAGTTGAACACTTATATCCCAGAGTGTCTGATGCTCAGATAAGGGCAGCTTGTTTTTGCTTGACTTTAAAAGCCGGGACTCTCCTCCGCAGTGGTAATTAAAAGTAAAAAGCACTCATTAGCTTACTGTTGGCTTGTAATGGCCACCACATCGCCTCCTCACGTGAATAATTTACTGATCGAAAGCAAAGCAATTCAACATAGAAATTACCTGGAAAATGAAAAACCATTCTAAGTAATGAATAGTTTTAATTTCTGTAGCACCAATTGATGTTCTGTTTTTCTATTTCATGCATCCTTCTGCGCGTGTACAACTTGCTGACAAACATGTCTCATAAGGACACCACCTCTAGAACTGTGGGCAAAGCTGCTCTGGGCTTAACTCCATAGACTCAGGGCGACATTCATGCATCCAGTTATCCAACCAACAGTCATCGAACAGCTTCTTTAGGCAAGGCATTTCCCAAAGGCCTTGGGGAATAAAAACAACAGCTAATGGTCTCTGCCCCCTAGAGGATTCATTATCTAATTGGGGTAATATGTTATTCTAATTCTGTCCCTCGAATTGAACTGTTGATATTATAATTGATTTAGCCAGTCTTGTGCAGTTGAGTATTTAGAAAGATCTATGCTTGCTCTAAAAGGCCTGTGTTATACACCCTCAGGATAAATACTTGTTTGTATTTCTGATTATTTGTTTGGATCCCTACCAGGAGAGTAACTGGGTCAGAGGACATGAATGTTTTAGCCTAATTAATTTGAAGAAGTTAGGCAACATAAGAAAAAATGGTTGCTACCTTCTCTGTTGCTGCAGAAACTGGACACCGCCTACAGCTCTAAGTGTGTGTCCCTGGCCACTGATTTGTAAACTGTCTTCAAAATGGTTCAACCTTTTCTCATTTTAAAGGGTAACATATGAACTATTTCAGTGCTGACAAGAAATTGTCAACTGACATCAATAGTTCGTGTCTAACACGAGCTCACCGAGGTTTTTTCTTGCTTAAATATCTGGAATTTTAGAGAATTAAGAAGTCATAAAAAGTACTGTTAGATGGCTTGGGAAGGTTCTTTTGACTTAAAATAAAAAAGATTACCACTGACCAACAATTAAATATTGACTTAAAAGCAAAAGTTATGGAAAAATAGATTACTATTTTGTTAGGGCTTATTAAATTTCATAAAAACATAGTTAGGGTATTCATACTTAGGATAAATTAAGTAGCAAAACATTTGATGCTAGTGTATTTAAAAAATGTTTTATTGATTTTTTTTAAGAGAGAGGGAAAGGAAGAGGGAGAGAGAGAAACACTGATGTGAGAGAAAAACGTCAATTGGCTGCCTCTTCACGTACCTTAACCGGGGAACTGAATCCACTACCTGGGCATGTGCCTGGACTGAAACAAACCAGTGACCCCTCGGTGCATGGGATGGCAGTCAACCAGATGAGTCACACTGGGCAGGGCAGTGAATTTTACTTAAGCACAGACTCCTACCTACAGAATTTGGGGGGAGGGGGCGAAATAGTGTGAATGGGGTTCAGAATTACTTAGCATGGACGTTTTGGCGTAGCATGGAGGTTAGCCCATAACCATCTGTTGTATCTTTGTAACAGCACTTTTGCCTTCCTAATTTGGTGTGCCTGGCTGTTCGCTTTCTTTTCTGTCCTAACCTCCTTGGCTGTGCTGTTTCTTCCTAGGACCATGGGACACAAAAACCGCTATGTCAAGGTGCCTCGTGGTCACATCTGGGTTGAAGGCGATCATCATGGACACAGTTTTGACAGCAATTCTTTCGGGCCGGTAAGTCGCCTTGTTGCTGTCGTCATTGGATGTCAAAGGTTGGAGCGAAGGTGTGTCAGACTGTTCACTCAAGGAATCCAGCTAAGACTGGTCATGAACCTCCCAGTGGAGCCATCGGTGTTCCATCATTTCCTTTTGAGTAGTTGAGACGGGTCATTGAAGCCATGGTGTGTGTGTTGCATAGAGGAGAACGCGGATGCTTCCATGAAGCATGAACAGGTGCTTCCAGCTGACTGGCTGATCCCAGTGGGAGGGCCTTTATTTCCCCCCAGAAATGCTTTGTAGCTTATGTTTTCAGTTAGTGTTTAACTTGATAGAATATATAAAAGACCCGTAGGCCTCCGTTTTCTACACCATTCCTTAGACATGCAGGCATCATGGAAGTCACATTGGTAAGAAACACACTGTCAGCATCAAATTATAGCAGAAATTAAAAAATATATAACAGAAATGCAGATGTTTCTTATGCCATGCTCATAGTACATAAAATATGTGTCTAAATGGATATTATACTGAGTGGCCAGATTATTATCATCTCTGAAGGCATAATAATCTCAGTGTACTTCTCTTGAGTACCTCATTTATTTGATATCAATGATACTAGAAATTGTGCACCTGATCAGTTTTCCCTTTGCACCAGCTGATAGAGAGCTCAGGGCAAATAGGTGGTTGATCTCCAGCAAAAGTCTAGAGAACTTTGGTTCCCATTTGAGATACAAATACACTGAGTGGACGGATTATTATGCATTCAGAGATAATCATCTGGCCACTCAGTGTATATACTTTATATTTAATCAAACTACATATATATATATATATATATATATATATATATATATATATATATAATTTCTTCAATTTGAACATGTACAGAGATTCTTTACTTATAAACCACCACAATAAATCATTATGTAAAGCAAAGAAAATGTTAGTAACTAGGAATTGCACCTGATTTCTGGTTACCTATGTCTGCTTAAAAACTTGGATATTCACCAAGTAGGTTTTCTTAAAGTGAGTCATATCTATACTTAATATTTATGTGTAAGTTAGTATTGAACACCTTCAGATAGGTTTGCAAAAGGGTATATCCCCAGATTGTTGTCTAAACTGACTGTTGGTGGTGTAATTGTTGAAATCTAATTGCATATTGTGAGTGATCACATTGCAGTCACCTTACTCACTTGGGCTGTAAGTACAACCACTTGGATGCACTTGGATCAGAACTATAGGTAAGTGGAATATCTTCAGGAGATGACTTCTTCTAGTTGCACAGACAACACAAACTTCTGAAATAGTCATTATTTCACAAATATAATTGGCTCTTTGTATTTTATACCAAAGTGGGACAGGCAGATTGGAAACGGAGGTCACCCGCGGTTATAGAAGTGATTGCTGTGAACAAATCCAGTAACAACTTGAAAGTGAAAATAAATCACCTAAAAGCAGCTTTACTTCTCTCTCAATGAGATTAAATCCAATTTCACCTATCAGTTTGGACCAATTCTACACTAAAATGTTAGTCAACTTTAGTTAAGGTTTTAACTGGTTTTCATTTTCAGCAATTCTGCAATGGAGTGTAAAAAACCACTATTTTGCTGTTGGTTGTGGGGTGTGGGACAAGAGTTAGAGATGGCTTTGTTTTCTGTTTATTAATAAGTTAGTCCATGCAATATTGTTTAGACATTACGCATAGTGAGTTGTATTCCACGTGCCTCCTTGTTGGGGGAGAGAAGCATTGAGCTCAGTTGCACGGAACCCTCAGAGTGTCCGTCCATGGTGCTGTTGCTCTTCCTGGTGTCTTTTGAGCCATTGAGCTAAGAGTTTACCCAGGAGCGTGTATCAGGCGTGGACACTTCCTGTCACTCCCATTTTAGAAAAAAGAAGGCGAGAACCATGTGTGAAGGACAATTTCATTGTTTATTACAATCAAAACTGCCGCAGGCTAACCACTGACAGCCATGTGGCTTGTAGCACTTCACTTCCGTTTGGCTGATGTCACGCTTTTAAAGGAAATCTACTTGTTAATTACAACTTGAGCCAGTAATGTGAGACTGAGACACAAAATGACTTTGAAATTGAGTGATCCTTTTCTTCCGTTCTTAACGGCTATGTATTTACAGAGTGTCTTTTGGTTTATGGGTTGGACAAGCTATCAATTTTCATTCACTTAACTAGCTTTTTTTTTTTTTTTTCCCTTTTCTTTTTTTTCTTGGTCAAAATTAGATGAAGAAAGTTTTCGAGGATTAAAGAAAACATTTGTTACATATGTATTAACCTATTTGTGTTTGATGAGTTATAAGTAGATAATTTTACTTTAATCATGAGCTCTCATGTTCTGTGTTTTAACAGCATTTATGCCTAGGACAAAATAATTAACAATATTAATATTGATGCTCCCCAACAAGTTTAAGAGGACAGGGGAGGGGGGCGAAGTGAAGTAAAACCCCACAATCCTGATTTAAAGCTAATCGGTGATGTTTGCTGTACAGAGAATTCTTGTTGCATTTTTTAATGAAACCAATTCTTATCTGAACAATTTGTTAATTATTTTAAAGTTTTTATAATTCCAAAAAATAAAAACTGAAGTTTTCTAATTTTAAAAATCTAAAATAATCTCGAATTTTGAAGTGCAGACAGACTTGAGAATTATTCTGTTTTCCCAGTAGCTTTCGGTTTGTGTTTTCTGGTTTATGGAGAGCGTCCTTGGAGCGTGTACCTGGGAGGTCAGTAACTTTTCTACTGGCCCATCCTCTCCTGCCCTTGAGAAGAGGGAATGCACTTTTCTGGATGTAAGCTGCCTTTCTAGATGCAGCCGGGACTTTGTGGAGATTGATGGAAGCCTTTACCTTTCATTTTTCCTCCCGAGTAACTTCAGCAGTGCATCCACATACAGTGGGCATGCTCTGACTCTTTGAATAGTCACTGTCCTTAATCATGGAATCTACCCAGTGCATTTGACACCATTGTCCTCTGGCAATCACAAGGGGGCTGACTTTCTCATACTAAAGTTGACTTAGTTCTTGTCTAAAGAAGAATAAGAAAAATAATGTCTCATTCTGTATGTTTTTTCCTAGTGTGTTATTTCCCACTTGTTTTTTAAGATTTGAATTTGCATTTCTGATTGGCGCATTGCCACGATGTGTAAGCCCTCAATGGGATTTAACAGTTTTACAAGTAAAAGATGAACAATGGGATATGAATTTAAAAGAGCAATGTGGTGTTATAGAAATTGACAACATTGCAACAGAATAAGTCCTGACTCCTTCTAACTTGTTGGGATGCCATTTGGGAGAGAAACTGGTAGGTGCGCTTAGGATTACAGATGATATGTTACAATAAAACAGAAAATCATGCCATCTGGTTATGGACCTCACCAGTCACTCACTTAGCATGGGTTTACATGGGCTTATGTCAAAAAGCAAAAGTTTTCTCCTCCCTGAATCCATCTTACATAGACTGTTGATCAAATGAGCAGGTGTGTGTGTGTGTGTGTGTGTGTGTGTGTGTGTGTGTGAGTGTGTGTGTGTGACTAGATAGGAAATGTTTCCATTATGAGTATATCTTTATGGAATATCTTGGTTCTAAGCCTCTTGAATATATATATTCATCACATGGTGATAGAAAACACCCTATCTTCCTTCTCATAAGAGAAATTTTCTATCAAATGGCTTGAGCTTAGATTCTTAGTGTGAAAAATAGCTTTTGTAAGTTTTCTTTAAAATTATAATTGTCTGGAAGTGTTTCCCAGGGCCTACTGTCACTTGCATTCACTGGATTATATATTAAAGACTAGAGGCCCGTTACATGATATTCGTGCAAGAATAGGCCTTCCTTCCCCTGGCTTTGCTCCCAGCCACCCAGGAGCCGGCAAAGCCTCATTCCCGGCCCGCCCAGGAGCCGGCAAGCCCTCACTTCTCTCTGGAGCACTGCTCCTGTAGTTCCTTCTGCTGCCCCTCCCCCCACATAGCAGGTGTCCCACCCCTTCCAGTCGCTCAGCACCTGCATATGCAAATTAACCCGCCATCTTTGTTGGGTTAATTTACATACTTACTCTGATTGGCTGTGGGTGTAGTGGAGGTACAGTCAATTTACATGTTTGTCTGTTATTAGGTAAGATACCTGATGATTCTGATATGGAGGGAGATGGTTGCTTGGAATGTCGGATAAGCACTTCTTTTGGGAAGTCCTGTGCTCTGTGAAGCAGATTAGGGTCTTTCTCTTCCCCATCACTGTTTCCTGAGGATACAGAGACATTGTTTGCCAGCATCCAGAGCAACTGCTTATAATAAATACTATGCATCTTACGCATCTTCTGCTCGCTTTCAATTGAAAGCACATAAAAAGCAAATTTTCTGTTTGTGTGTGTACATGAATACTGTGGATTTTCAAATAGTTACTTTTAATTATTTCCAGTGAGCTACCTCTGCTTTAATTAAAAAGACGTGTCATAGTTCTTCCTCCCATTTATTATAAATACCCATTCCAGTACTTAATGTTTGAAATGCTCTCATAGATATTAATTCCTTTTGATAAAAACACAAATGGGACTCTCCGCAGCCTCCACGTAGCTGGTGCATTTTCTGTCTTTGATGTTTTCCTGTCGTTTTTTATCTAGTTTTAAGTCACAAGCCACTGAGATATTTTCATCATTTGGGGCCTACTGATTTGTTGTTTGTTGTAAGGAATATATGTTTTCACAGAAATTCTAGTTATTTAGTATCTAAAATAAATATTTTAACTTCACTGACCAAAGGACATTAGGAAAAAATCACAACACAAAAAAACAAATTTGCCTTAAATATTTCAGATAATCTTTCCAAATGTGGGAAAGGTTTGTGAGCACAGTGTCACCTTGTGAACGGTTTGTGTTCCGGAGGCAGGAAGCAGAGCTGAACAATGTGTGTGCAGAAGCCATGCCTGATGTCCGGCCTCCCTCTGAGCATGGGGACTGCAAGGCACACTAAAGAGGAATTCTTCTGAGTCCCGAGTCACTGGGGAAAGCTCTGATCACTTGTTTTATGGACATCTATTGATAATTATTACAATAAAATAGGAGTCCCCCAGGGTGTTTTCCTGAAGCAAATATGCCCAAGAGATGATAGTTTTAGACTACCTGGGTCTCAGAAAGATTAATTATAATGAAATGAGCTGATGGCCTGAAAGTGAGGATCTATGAGAAAACGTTGGAGTGAAGGATAAATTTGTAGTATTCCATGTGACCCTAGTGAGATTCAGAAAGCTTTTCCTTCTTAAAACGACTAGTGAAAAGTGAAAGAGAAGAAAAGTTGATTTTTTTCTTTGTATACAATACAGAACTTTCATTTATGTCTTCAAGACTTTTTTTTTAAATTTTTTTTTTTTTTTTTTTTTTTTGTATTTACTGTTTTTCCGCATTGACTTTGGCCTGGATTCGGATGGTTGGGAGGGATAGGAGAGACAAGGACTGAGTTAACCAGGGAGAGGCTGCTGGGTCAGGTCACACACGTGGAAAATGAACATTTCAGGAGCTTTACTATCTCATCATGTCTGTTTTAACTTTTCTCCAACTTTACACATTTTGGGTAAAAAAAAAAAAAGAAATTCAGTATGTGGTTAACAAAACAGTTTTCTTGGAGATGCAAGTAGTTGAAAGCAAGAGAAAGAAAAGGGAAGTTTTGATATTTTTAAAAATTAAGTTTTGAGGTCATGTGACAAAGGGGGGAGGTTGGGCTGGAGTTTTGGGAGATGTTGAAAAGATTCAGAGGTTCAAGTCGTGGACAATAAGGAGTGCCCTGAACCCTGCTAGTCCCAATCCTCTCGTCACTATCCAGAGACACCTGGTGCCCAGGCAGAGCAAGTAAGAGGGTCAGTAGGCCCGAGACTGTCCTACCTGAGAGGAGGGCAGATCCCCGCGGCCAGCCACAGCCCTTCTCCGTGTGGGGGACAGCAGAGGTCTTAGAGGCGTGGGCTTGGGTACTAAAAACCACACAAGGGAACCCTGAAGTCCCCCGGAAGGGCCTGGTGAAGCAGAGTCCCTGAAATGGGTGAAGATAACAACTGTTCGGTAAGAGCTCCTGTTGTGTACAATCCGCTGGGCCGCCTGTGCTGAGGGGAGTGGGTTGAGCCTGGGCTGGTCAATGGGCACCGGCTGCCTTGGCAACGCTTTGCCGGTGCAGCGCAGGTGGTCCCGTGGACGCGGAGAACGGATTGACATTTCCTCTGTTTATCTTTGAAGTGTAGCATTTTCCTTGTGTAAATCCTCGCGAGCAGCTAGAGTCACTTTTATTCAAAACCAGCCCTTTTCAAAGAAAGAGAAAGGTCATTAGACTATGTTGACAGGATCCGAATAAAGCGTTCTAGTCACACTTCCTTTGAAAAATGATGCTTAGACTTAAATTGGTCCTATTTTCTTGAATTGGTCAGATTTTCTGCAGAACATGCTTGTGTTCATTCCCATTGTTGTCAGGAATGAAAATAACCTATATTTCATATACAATGGACGGTAACAACAGTCCTAGGGATCTTAAAGTCATACAACCTCACCGTGGTGTTTTCTGGGCGTTTCTCACGGTTCCCTTAAACAGAGCTGGAAACCTTAGGTATTTCATGGAGGTGTGGTTCTCACTCGGCTCGTACAGACCAAGGCGCGCACTTCATACAAAGGCCGAAGCCAATGCAAGGACAGCCACCTTAAAGGAAATACCTGTCTAATGCATGCATGTCATTCTCAGAAAGAGCCCAGTCTCCGGAGCAAGATTCCAAAGGAAGACATGCCCGGCTTGAGAAAAGAAACACAGAGTCCCCAGGGTAGGCCTCGCTTTTAGCTGGATTTGCTGTTCTCCCTCAGGACATCAGCATCACATCAGGAGAGCACATGGTCTGGAGAAGAGAGCAGGGGTGAGAGTGCCAGGAGGGGTGGCGACGTCAACAGTGACCACCCCACCTCACCCCCCGCCCCAAGATCAGAGACAGGCTCAGCTTCCGTTTCCGCCACATCAGATCTCTCTGCGTCCCATCTTTCTGCTCGTGTGGAACTCATTTTCCACATGGTTTCCTTCCCGGGAGCAGACACATCACTGCGCTGTCATTGCGCTTCATCGCGATGGCAGACGCCACTCCTTGGGCTGTTTAATTAAGAAGTAAGCATGTTCACTTCTCAGAAACATATCTTCACTGACAGCGGGTCAGGGGCCGGGATCTAGCCCAACAGGCTCAGTGTTATTAACTTATAATTGATAAGATCTTAGAATTATTTTAAGAGTGAGATTACATAAACCCTTATTATTTGTAAGACATAATTGGTGACTATATAGAAAAATGAAATGGACCATACAAGGGGTTGGAAAGAGGAGGGAGATTGGCTATTGCTTTGCCTACACCAGTGGTCTGCAAACTGCGGCTCGCAAGCCACATGCAGCTCTTTGGCCCCTTGAGTTTTTAGCAAAGGCCAGCTTAGGATTACCCTGATTAAGTTAATAACAATGTGCCTACCTATATAGTTTAAGTTAAAAAAATTGGGCTCTCAAAAGAAATTTCAATCGTTGTACTGTTGACATTTGGTTCTGTTGACTAATGAGTTTGCCAACCACTGGCCAACCATACCAGGAGAGCCTGCCCTTGAATTTACTGGGATTTGAGGTTTGAGATGGAATTGCCTCATTTAAGTGGCACCTACTTATAGAATATTTGCGGGGTAGTTGCTCCTCACTTTTCTTAATATGCAGACACCAAACTAGGTAAGTGACTGGCTTTTCACTAAGCTTGGAAGAGATAACTGTTTTTGGAATTTTTAATTTTCCTAAGTTTGTCAAGTAATCTTAACAATGGCTTTGCTTTTGTGTCTGCATCTTATTGTTGTATTTGCCGAAATGACTTAAGGAGACTTTAAAGTCAGCTTGGTTGTTAGTGCCTTAGACCAGTGTTTCCCAAACTTCTCTCATGATGAGAATCACCTGGTGGAGTTGTTAAAACACAGATTCCTGAATCCCAACTAAGATTAATGCAGAGTGTTTCCATGAGATTTTTAGAAAGCACTAAGTTAAGTATACAGTTTTACCTATATGTTCCCAAAAATTCTAGTTTAGCACTTCTTAGTTGGGATTCAGGAATCTGTGTTTTAACAACTCCACCAGGTGATTCTCATCATGAGAGAAGGTTGGGAAACACTGCCTTAGACGATGGATTCTCATGTAGTGGAGTCACCTGAGGGCCCGTAATGGGTCAGACTGACCGCAGTGGTAGATACTGTTTACAAGCCAGACCCTCTGGGTTTGTGGTCTGTGGAAACTTGTCTCACCTGGTGATTCTAGCAAGTGGGAATGCTGTTCTTCATTCCAGGGCGGGGGTCACGCCCAGGGTGCGCTCTGTGGACGGCGTCACAGACCTCACAGCGTCCGCTACGTCACAGGATTCCTGTCCTTGTGGATAGTTCTGCCCCAATGCCCCCCTCCTGTCACTAAGGATTTTTCTGAAAACAACTCTGATCTCCTCAGGGCACTTCCTCAAACAGCGTCACCAGCCTGCAGTACTGATCACGCTGAATGAAGGGATGGTAGGAGCCTTCCCTTTCGCATCAGGCACCAGCCCTGTCAGTGTGGCTCAGTGGTTGAGCACTGACCTATGAACCAGGAGGTCACGGTTTCATTCCCAGTTGGGGCACAGGCCTGAGTTTCTGGTTTGATCCCCAGGGTGGGGGGCGGGGTGTGCGAGAGACAGCCAATCAATGATACTCTCATCATTGACACTTCTCTCTCTCTCCCTCGCCCTCTCTCTCAAATCAATAACATAAAATGGGAGATATCTGTAATACTATCAACAATAAAAATACGTTGAAAATATTTTTTTTTATTAATATACTTTGTTGATTTTTTACAGAGAAGAAGGGAGAGAGATAGAGAGCTAGAAACATTGATGAGAGAGAAACATCAACCAGCTGCCTCTTACACACCTCCTACTGGGGATGTGCCCGAAACCAATGTACATGCCCTTGACAGGAATCGAACCTGGGACCTTTCAGTCCGCAGACCGACGCTCTATCCACTGATTCAAACCAGTTTCGGCTGAAGAATATTTTTTTAAAAAATCAGACACAAGACACTTCTACCACTTCTATTCAGGGATGTGCTGAATGGTAAAGGTATTGCCAGTGCAGGTTAAAGGCACAAAAGGAGAAGAAAAGATGGAGAGATTGAAAAGAGAGATTCCAGACTGGTTTTCTCTCTCTCTCAAGTGTGTTATTTCTTCTCAGAAAGCCCAGGAAGAAGCTGAGGGATATTAAAGCAGTTTTTTGAGTGTACTAGTAGTGTAGGACTTTCGTGTGCAATAATCAAGCATGTCTAGACATCATCAACAACTAGAAAATACACTTTAATAGAATTTGCCTTTCAAAATAGCACTAAGAAAATTCACGGTAGTGATTGCTTCTGGAAGTGAGGGGGACAAGTGTGATTGGGGAGGGGTGAGTGGGCCACCAGCGTCCTGGTACTCTCTTGTAAGTTAAGCAGCATGATGAGTGCACAGGCCTTCATTATATTATGTTTTATGCCTTCCATGCCTGGAATATATAGAATATTTTAAATAACTACATAAGCAAAAGTATTAAAAGTTGGCATCAGCAGCTACCCATTACTCACAGCAGGTCTTCTCCTAGTGTGTGTGGGGCCTGGGTACGGGGTCGACATAACACATGTCTAAATATTTAATAGCTACATCAGGTTAACAGACTGCCAGAGGAAGTATGTTCCGTTCCCTTAATGGGATAACATACATTTATACACTAAAACCGGGAAACATATCAACATAACTGAATTTAATTACCACCACCAAGTCCGGGTATTCTGCTGGCGGGCCTGTGATGTTTGTGAGAGTAATCTAATAAAAGCAGATATAATTCGTGAATTATTATATGCTTATTCATAAACATTTTCTGGCCTCCATTTCAGCAACATCACTATGTTGTTATTATAGTTCCATATAATTTGCATTCAATTTACAATAATTCTACAAAGGATTAAAATAATACTTAATTGCATTTGGAGCTTAGAAAAATCAGAATATATGTTTATCAAAATATAAATGAGAATAGTCCCAGGACATATACACATGCCCCGTGGACATAGACAACAACGTGGTTATGGCCAGAGCGGTGAATGGGGGACATCTGTAGTAATGTCAACAATAAAAAAAATCCTCCATTAATAAAAAAAAGAATGGGAATGAAAACATATTGTGAAAAATTGCAGAGTAAACTTTTTTCAAAATTTTCTAACATTTTTTGTAAAATATCAAAAGTATCTTTTAAAATCTAAAGGCAAAATGACTACTAATGAACACAAAAGTGCCATCAAAATTATTTAAATAAAACAATTAAGTTCTGCCGAAACCTGTTTGGCTCAGCAGATAGAGCGTCGGCCTGAAGACTGAAAGGTCCAGGGTGCGATTCCGGTCAAGGGCATGTACCTTGGTTGTGGGCACATCCCCAGTAGGGAGTGTGCAAGAGGCAGCTGATTGATGATTCTCTCTCATTGATGTTTCTAACTCTCTATCTCTCTCTCTTCCTCTCTGTAAAAAATCAATAAAATATATTTTTTAAAAATTAAAAAAAAAAACTAAGTTCTTCAAGAATTAACTCTTGTTGCACATTTTATAAAACTAAGTCTGCCTGCAGGGTGCGAGTTCAGTTTCCACGTGGTCGTTGGTGTAGGAGTCAGCATCGAGCCTCATTCCTTTTGTCTCCTGGCCTGCGAGCATGCGGGCTTCAGAGGCCCCGAGAAGCCACTCACACGTGTGGGCAGGAGGCCGGTAAGAGGCATGGCGCAGGACTGACTCGGGGAAATGATGAATGAAAGATGATATTGCCAATAGGCTATGGGGAGATGCAGTTACTCAGTGACAGTATTGGTTCAGTGGGAGATGATGAGTCCCCGGCTAAGAGGACAGCGATGGAAATATGAAGAAGTGGACTGATGGCAGGGCCCTCAGGAGCCAGCCGTTGATTGGGTGTGTTAGGTTCGGCTGCCTGGCACTAACTAGCCGTGCTTGTCAGAGAAGCTCCCCAGCGGAAATCCCTGCCTTCATGCTCCCCCACCAAACTTTAAATGGAGCATGATGGTATTGACGGAGCCATCTATTAATGGCCCTCCGGTGATCATTTTTATGTGAAAGATGGGAAGGTGGAGGTGGCACAGGGACGCTCCGCGCTTCTGTAGCTGGCAGAGTGCTTCGGATCCTGAGCTGGCACCGTTGGCTCCCGGTTGGAAGTGTGCTGCCCCTGAAGGCTGCGGCCTGCTGTGCTGACCTGGGGGCCGGGGCGGGGGTAGAGAAGGGGGAATGGGTTGACCACCTTGCTCATGGCTCATTTGAACTTCTGGCCGGAATTAGTCTATCGGATTTCTGTTGCCTCTCACTTAGCGTCCCTGCCAGTCGATGTGCTTCCAGCCAATCACAGGCCCCCGTACTCCTTGTCCAGAGTTCTCACCTGACTCAGAATAGCGGTGATTCCTGGAATGTGGAGGTAAATGAGAGGGAAGCGTGTGATGGGGATGTCAGTCCATCGATGATTAAACTGGTTGATATTTTCTAAGGCTTAACGTTTGTCTTTTTCATTGTTGTTATTCAAAATTGTTATTTGGTGTGGAAGTCCATGTGATATTTCTTTGAGTGAAAACAACTGTTGAAAGAGAAAAGAAATGATAAGTTGTACCGGTGGAGGGAGGTAGAGTGTGCACACTAATGTCAGCCTACATGACGAATGGCCCGTCTCAGTACAATCACTGTATTCAAATCAGCGTATGGCACTGAAATTAGGATTGGGTCAGTAGAAGGAAAGTGGAAATTATAAAGCTTCATCAAGCTGTGGAATATTGGGCAAAGGTTTTTTTTTTTTTTTTTTTTTTTTTTTTTTTTTTTTTTTTATCAAGAAACCTGATTTTAATCAAGATCCCAATTATGAACTAGAATCTACTTTATGCTAAAAAGCACATGAGACCGCTACTGATTTCGAGTTGAAGACCTTCAGCCAGACCAACTGAAGCTGCTGACCCCTCCCTTGTTTCCATGTGCCTCTGCCTGCCTCCTGCCAGGCTTCGCCCTCCACCTGCCTCCCATTCGCTGGGAAGTGGCAGGCAACGAAACAGGTTTGTCCAATGAGCCACAATCACACGCAGGCTGTTTGTATAGGTTAGGTTTCACTTCAAAAAAAGAAGATTATAAATGTCAAGTCTCTATGGAATGATGTTGACTGTAGTCAAGGAAAATTCTAATCTTAAAATATTTGGTCCAAAGCCTTTTAAAATAAACTGATTGTGTGTTTCTTCTGACATTAAGAAAACAAACAAAACAAAGCAACTCCCCCTATTACCCCCCCCTCCCTCCAGAAAAAACCAGCATGGGTGTTTGCTTCTGAGCTGCAGTGACTTGGCAGCTGTGGTTCTTGGGTGACGCACCCAGAACATGAGAGGAGGGAGCCCAATTCAGGGGTGTGTCTCCTGAGAACTGCCCTCTCACAATCCGGGACCCCTCGGAGGGATGTCTGAGAGCTGGTTTTCAGCAGACCAGGCCAAGGGGCCCCACCAGTACACGAATCTGTGCACTGGGCCTCTAGTACTTTATAAGATCTTAGGTAAACTTTCCAGAGTTAGTTCTTATTTGATTTTATGATAGTCACATAATACTTCTCTGTTTTTTAATTTGGGGAGAATAAAACTATCATGCTTTAGCTGAACAATTTCCCCCTCAAGGTAAAAACTACTGGTTGGTTGCAGGGAAGGCACTCTGCTGCTGTGGGAGGCTTCATATAACAAATTATGAAACGTGAAATCCTATTACACGCTTTTCCACCCTCTCGTTCCCTCTCACTGTCTCACTCTTTGGGAATTCTTTATCCACAATACCTTTTATTTGTCTCCCTAAAGGAAAGTTAATATTTTTTTAAAAATATTATGTAAGGTATCCGTTCATGGAAACGGTTTAAATAGGATGTGCCTGAGGATCATAGGGGCATTACCCTAATGGATACAACCTGGTCCCTTACGTTCAGGAAGATGGCCCTTTTTAGAACGTTATTGTTCGCGCTGTCTGTTTTTAATTCCTGAGAGGCCATGGGGACTATTACCACCCCCCTTTGATTAGCCTACCTGTTCAGATGGGCTTTCCTCTAGCTCCAGTCCAGTTTAAAAATAAACCAACCGGAAGCATCACGAATCAGGCAGAGCAGACCCATGTACTTATTTACTTTCTTTGGTTTTAGCTCCTCCAGTAGAAATTATGTTCCAGGCGACCAGAACCTCATCCTTTCCATTCACGGTAGAGCAGTGCCTGCTCCCACGGGGCACCTCGTGTGCCTTTGTTAGATGGATGCGGGTGTTTCTGCTCTGTGAGTGAGTGAGTGAGTGAGTGAGCTTTGGTGGAGGGAGCCTCTGGCTCAGAAGGGAGAAGTCAGTGACAGTCCAAAAAGGGTATCTCTGGTGAGAAGGGACCGATGCCTGCTTCCAGCGGCCGGTGGGAACTGGAAGGCAGATCCAGGCACAGCACACTTTCCTGGGTGAGCCTAGAGAGGGAGGTGTTTTCCACCTTAAAAACACATGGAGATCAACCTGTCACCCCCTCCCGGGTCTGCACCCAAAGGACATGAAGACAGGAGAGCAAGGAGGTGCCTGCACGCCCGAATTCATTCAGTTTTACTGACAGCAGCCAAGATAGACAAGCCGTGGGTGACGCAGATGTGGCACGTCTATACCAAGGATTGTCACTCAGCCACGAGGAGCGAGGTAATCCTGCCATTTGTGTCAACACAGATGCACCTCTTACCATTTTCCTTGTCAGTTTTATCTCAATAAATATTGAAATTTTTTTTTAAATAGAAAAGATAATTGGGAAAAATAAAGCTCAACTAAATAGGTCTCTGCTCTAAAATAATCCATGCTAAACTAACAATAGAAGCGAATCAAAGACACAGAAACCGATGACGATCAATCAAAGCAGAGGGGACAAGGAGGAAAGCTAAGGAAAGGGTGTCTTTAAGGCAGAAAGTAAGACTGTGTAATAGGTCAGTGCACCAGGCTGGCTGAAGCTCAAAATGGGAACAGAGCAGAAATGGGGAGGTACAGATTTGGGGGTACACCAAAAAAACCCCTTCTTTATCTAGACAGCTAGTGATAGAACTATAAGATGATGCCATTAAGGTATCACCGGGGCCCAGCTGGTGTGCCTCAGTGGTTGAGTGTCAACCTATGAATCAAGAGGTCACAGTTTGATTCCCGGGCAGGGCACATGCTCAGGTTGTGGGCTCCATCCCCAGTAGGGGGCGTGCAGGAGGCAGCCGATCAATGATTCTCTCTCATCATTGATGTTTCTCTCTCTCTCCCTCTCCCTTCTTCTCTGAAATCAGTAAAAAAATATATATATATTTAAGAAAATATATACTAGTGTCACTGGGAAGTTAAGAAGGCAAAATCCAATTTAGTACAGGGTGACCCAAGATCCCGGTGAATACAGGAAGATAGAAAAAAGGATGGCCAGAGCTCTGGCCCCACGGCCAGCCTCTCCGGACAGCAAGTATTCGCCTTCTAACCAACGCCCTTTCTGGCTCAAGGTCAGGCCGCGTCTTCTGAACATAGGCTTGTCCCGTTATCTGCTCTCAGCACTTTTGCAGAGTTCGATGATGTTGTGAACCCTTGAATTTTTTTTGTAATTGTTGATTATGTAGATAAAGTGGAAATTCAGACACATTTCCTTCTAGGGATTAAATGTTCTCATTTTTATGACAATGGCGCACACCTTGCCTTTTCTATTTTCGGTGGCATTTTGGAAAATGTAATTGGTTTCAGATGATTTACACACTATTTGATTTTACAGAATTAGACTTTAAATTGGGAACCTGGGTGGGAGAACTGAGAGGGCACGTTATTTAAATATGTACTTTCTCCCATTAGGCATTTTAAAGGCCCCGCAGACGTTTGTGTCTGTTGACAGGATGTTCCCGAACCTGGTGCAGGAGTTCCAGTGTTTGTTGCTTACCGAAGCAGCTCACGTGTGAGCAAGTAAAAGCCGAAGCAACAATTTAAATTGCAAAAATGGCAAATGTGCATTTCCTGGAGAGGAAATAGTCTAATCTTAGAAAAAGTTGAGCTTCCTTTTCTAATAAATTTCCCTTTAAAGTTTCAGAGAATATTAAAATGTAAGGAGTCTCCTTTACTATGGTTTTATTTTTTTTCCCTCCTTTCTGAAAGTTTTGGTTCTGTTTCAGAAGTTCGTCTTTGCATTCAGTTTGGGAACTCTTCAAACTCGGCTGTTTTCCGGAACAAGAAATCGATTTGACTGTAGAAAGTAATGGAGTTAGGCGGGCCGACCCAGGAGAAGTGCAGTGTAAGAAGCACCAAGCACAGAGCCTGTGGGGTGCCCTGGGCATGGCAGTGGTCTGTGTGACGCTGGGGGCTGCCTGGCTGTGTGAGAGGGCAGGCCTGCCCTCTGCCAGCGCCTATAACCTGTTATTGGAGATTTCCTGCTTGTCTTGTTTAGTTGCTTCGAAGACAATATGCAATTATGGCTCTGTGGTTGGAACCCCTGGCCCCTGGGCCCAGATTTGATTCTCAAAATTGTGGCTCCATACGTACTGGGCTACTGGTAGACTGGCAGTGGGTGACTTTGGTTCTTGTCGACACATAACTCAGGGTTGTCTTGATCCCACTGAACTACGAGAGCTGTCATTACTGAGTCTGCAGGTTTCATGCTTCTTTTGATTCAAGCAAGACAAACGGGCTGGGGGAATAAGAAAAACAAAGAAGCTCTTCCCCAAAGTAATATGCGCCAGGTGTTCCTTCTCTGGGCTTCATTTCCGCTTGCTCATCCAACACCTCATGCTTGTCTGAGTATTAAAGTTGGCTGCACATGTTCTTTTTAACTCGCGAGTCTATTCAAAATAAGGGCTGCGGACAGGAACTGTCTGGGTTGAGCCTGTGTCCCCGGCAGGTCTGCTACCTTTGGTCATGGCTCCGCGTTGTTGCTCCGTCTGTGGGTTGTTTTCCTCTGGACCCTGCAGGCCGGGGAGCTCCTGGGGGCACCACCCTTGACTGAGCAGCGCCCCTGAGCTGTGGGGAGATGTCAGCGTCCCGAAGCTCCCCGGGAGGGTGATGAGCCCAGCCATTGAGAAGCCCGCCAGCCTCAGGGAGTGGCACGCGGGTTAGTCATACCTGTTTTTCAAACCAAGAGCTGGAGGCTCACCTCCTGACACAAAGAGCTTCAAACAGAAGCCCAAGCCAGGAGGAACCTGGACGGGCGGTGGCTTTCACATCAGGGGAGGCACTGCCATTCCTCCTGATCCAAAGTGAGATCTGGGGGTGAGGGTGGAGGGAAGATACTCAGAAACGCAGTTCAACAAAAATACTTATAAGATTTTAGGTGGTAATACTGTGTTCCTGTATCTCACCTGTCATCTCTCCATGTACACATACATGGTTTTATTGCTCCTACATTTACTGTAGCAATGTGTTGGCAGATACTCTCACTGCTGTGCACTGGATCGTGTCTTCCCACAACCCTGTGCTGAAGCCCTAGTCCCAGTGTGGTTGTGTGACTGAGTTTGCAGGTGGGGCCTTGAGATAGGAATTAGGGTTGGAGGAGGTCAGGAGAGTGGAGCTCTCATGAACGGATTAGAGTCCTGATCAGAGAGAGACACCAGGGCATATTCTCTCTCTCTCTCTTTTTTTCTCTCTCTCTCTCTGAGGACATAGCGGGAAGGCAGACCTCTGCAAGTCAGGAGAGCTCGCACCAGACCCTGCCATGCTGACCCTGAGCCCTGCCTCCGGCCTCCAGCCCTGTGAGGAAGGAGATGGGGGTGGCTGGAGACACCCAGTCAGTGCTCTGGCCTCCTGAGCAGATTCACCTCTGACACTGCAGACATTAGTTACCATGCGAATGAGTCCCTGGTTGAGGAAGGTGTGAATGCAAATATCTCATGTAAATAAAATTTCCTTTAATCTTAATCAGTAGCATACATAGAAGTAGTCTTTTTTGCTACATACCAATTTGAGGTTCTTTTCATTCATTTGAGTTTCTTTGAACATCTTGTTAAAAAAAAAAATAAAAATACTGCCGTGCAATCTCCCCAAGACCAACCCACGCTTGTGAGATGCCCTGTAGTTGAGATTCATTCCTCAGGCTTAAGGCTTGTGTGTGAGGAAGGCCTGGTAAAGGGTAGATATCCCTCACAAAATGAGATACTGAAACGTCGCTATTGTATTTCCCAGCTCGAGGCCCTCTTTAGACTGGCATGTTGCTGTTTTAGAAAGTTCCGGGTAAGCCTCTGAGAGGAAGAGATGAGAGCTGGGGGCTTTCACAGCGGGGAGCTGGGTCCTGAGGTTCTGGAAATAGGTTCTTCCTCAGTGTCAGGGAGTTGTGCCTGAGGCAGCATCTGAGTGCTGGTGGTAAGGTTTTACCTGCGCGTCCTGGAGGGGGTGCCCCTCACACCAGCCGTGGCTCCCTCCCTGCTCCCCTGGGCTGGAAGTCTGGCTTCTCACCCAGCACCGAGGCTGACCCTGGGCAAGTCCTTAACCTCCCCTGCCTCCTTCCTCCCTGCATGCCACCTCTGTGTGCTCTCGCCAAGCCTCATGGTGCTCTGGCCCATGTGGCTTCGGAGAGCCCGGGCCTCTGGTAAGCTCCCCTGCATCCCCTGGGCTGGGGGAGAGCAGGCTCTCTTCCAGACGCCCCAGCCTCGGTCCGCCTTTCCCGGCTGCTGTCCTCCCCTCTGGCCTTTGCCCAGGCTGGGCTCCTTCCCCTGCGCTTGCCATGCTGGCTTCTGCTGCACGCGCCTCAGGAGAGGAACTGGCCCTGGAGTGTCTGACACTCCCGTTTCCCACGGAACCAGGCTCGGCCGGCGTTCTCCCTTCCCTTAGGTCACCCCTCACTGGCTGCCTGTGCTAACGATGGATGGCATGCCAGTTGGCTTAGGGGACCCGGAGGGCACGGAGCTCCTGGAGTATGCCAGGAGGAGAGCACCCAGCCCCCTTCACTGGGAGGTGTGAGCAGCCCTGCTCTGTCTGTCTCTCCCTGTGACCTGAACTTCCTCATGCCTCTACCTCCTGCCGTCCTCCCCGATCCCTCACGCTCCTTATAGACATTTCTGAGGCCCTCACATGGTGCTTCTCTCCATTTCCCTTTGTCCCTTAGGTTTCTTGCTGAAACTGGTTCTCCTCTTTCCTTCTCTTTATCCCAGTGAGAAATTACTCCACTACAATAAAACAAAAAGCCTGAAATCTGAACCAAAACCACAAATCCTATATAAGAAAGAGGTAATATGCATATTGACCATCACACCCTTGCACAAGATGGCTGCCCTCATGTGGTCACAAGATGGCCACTATAAGATGGCTGGCAGGGGAGGGCAGTTGTGGGTGATTAGGCCAGCAGGAGAGGGCAGTTAGGAGAAACCAGGCCAGCAGGAGAGGGCAGTTGGGGGTGACCAGGTTGGCAGGGAGCAATTAGGTGTCAGTCAAGCTGGCACAGGAGTGGTTAGGGGATGATCATGCTGGCAGGCAGAAGCGGTTAGGGGCAATCAGGCAGGCAAACAGGCAGGCAGGCAAGCAGTTGAGAGTCAGCAGTCCTGGATTGTGAGAGGGTAGTCAGACATTCCCCGAAGGGTCCCAGATTGGAGAGGGTGTAGGCTGGGCTGAGGGATGCCCTCTCCTCCCCCAGTGCATGAATTTCGTGGACTGGGCCTCTCGTATGTAGATATTTGTAGATAAGGATGTGTGATTCACTTTTGCTATTTAAAAGAAAACAATTTTTAAAACATGTCAATTATGTCCTTAAAACATTGTCCAAAAGTCATAGAAATCTCTGCTCCACAGAAGCCTGTAGGTGACTTTCTCAGAGACACTTTCGCTGTCTGTCTCTCTGTCCTTTTAACCCACAGCTCCCAGCACTTAGATGTGCCTGGACCTGCCTAATGCTGAGGTGGATTTTGAAGCAAATCTTCTTTGCATTAATATTTAACCGATACTTCAGGGCACTGATCCTCACATACTCCTTGGAAAAGAATAATTGGAGGAATAAATGCAGGAATCTTTCTTTATTCGCCCCATTGGAAGGGAACTGAAGTCAAGCTGAAGACTATAAATGGAAGGCTGCCTTCCCTGTGAACTTGCTTAATTATCAAAACGTGAAGCATTCAGAAGTGCCTGTATCTGCGATGACTTTCCTCCGGGTTCACCAGCGCTGCCTCGCTCATTGTTTTTTGAAGGAGCGTGTCTTTTGTGATTAAGTCACTTGTCAGATTCTCATTGATATGCAGAGTCTCCTTTTCTGTCTCAAGAAGCTCTGCCATCTGTTACTAACATCCCTCCCCCAGGAAGTTCAAGAGCGCAGCATGTGTAAGGTAAAAACACACCGGCCTTGGCCAAGCGCCAAACTATTGTTTGTAAATTAAGAAATAGAACTTGGAGTCCATGCTGACACAATGCAGTTGACAAGAATGACATCGAGGGGGATTTGATGAAATTTTATATACATCAATCAAATGCTAAGCCAGGGGGTGGGGGTGGTGAACAAGATGAAAGTAGCATGGAGCTTCATGGAGCTTCCAGCAAACAAGAGAAATCATAAATAGTCATAGAGGTAAATATAAATGATGCCGATGATAAATACTGTAACATTCAGCCAAGAGAGCTCAGGAAAGATGGAAACAAACCAGTCTTCATAGGGAATGTAATCAGATTTCCTTTTCAAAATTATTGTCCGAAGATGAAGAGGATTGGACTCAGCAAATATGCTTCCGATACATAATTTCTCCCAAATAAACATGTATTCTAGAACATCATCAATCTGAGTGAACACCAGCACCATTTAAATGAAAAGGATAGCAGGACATTGTCTCCAGTGCTTAGGTTGTCACAGTCATTGGAACCTGGAATCTTCAAGGTGGAGAGACATGTTCTCTTGAACAGTGTCAGGACACTCCAGCCCTCCGAGAACTGCCACTCCGCCTGCCTAGGAAACAGGGATGATGGCCCAGGTCAATTATACGAGCAGACAGAAGGTGAGATGCACAAAGTCAAAGTCAGTGGTTGCTGGTACTTTTCCTTTCTCTTTTTTTTTGAGGGGTGGGGTGGTGGAGTGGGGTGAGGTGAGGGCAGGGGGATTGAGCTAGGACTGTTTGCTCTCCCTTCCCAGTTCCAAGGGCAGAAATCAAATCTAATTTTTTCTCTTCTGTCCTCTGTCTTTTCTTACAGCTTGGATGTTGCCTTGCTTTCATGCATATTTCTTGTTTAATGCAAAAGAGCAGTGAGGCAGAGCAAACTATGACATTAGTCAATTTAGGAGAATATGTTCAAGATTGTCACCTTGTGACAAAGTAGGCAGTTGCCTTATTGTGCATTATTATTCAGCGCCTTTATAAAATGGAATTGTTGCTCTTTGCTGGGAAAGAGATTATCTGAAATAAATTAATGTGTTCAGAAAACAGAGTTCTTTACGGGCTGGCACCGGAATTGTGGGTAAGGCTCAGTTATTTTAAGAATCCAATGTAAAGTTTTTCCTTTTCTAATGACTATAAAGAAATTTCTGTTACCTCCTAGAGATTGTGGGTGTGTAAAACTGCACATATATGTATGTCTGAACATGGAATACATACTAGTATTGTTTCCTGCCCTCATAATTTTCTCTAAGACACATAGTATACTGAAGATATAAACATTTCTACAGTTATACATTAATGTACATATTTATCACATAAAATACATGTACCCCTTTTTATGTGATAAATGTTTTAGAACTAAATTATGCTGGTCATATAGACATAATTCATAACTGTTGTAGTACAATACTGTTAATTTGAATTAATAATCTTGTTTTCCTCATCCTTTGAATCTGCTATAAGGCATTTGGATATTACAAGAAATACTATATTTTCATGTTATATTAGTTTACTCTTGCCACTTTATTATTTTTTAAAATTAGAAATATGTTTATAATTGGCCAAACTCATTAGAGTTACTTGAGAAATTTAAAAGATGTATTTTTCTGATTTCTTCCTTCTTTCTGGCTGATGGTTAGTCATGGGCTTTGGGAAAAATTGAATTGTACGTTCAGTGTGTCAAATTCAATCTCTTAATAATTAGTGTGAGAAAATGACCTTTCTAAAAGTTTTCCTTTCCTATTTTTTTAAATGATACTGCTCCTCAATGAGAACCACCAAAAAGCATTTACCAGGAGAAATGTATTTGCTTTCCTCCTCTGGATGGAAACTAAATGCGCCAAGATGATTTTACTCACTTGTCTTCTCCTCCCAGTAGATCCTGTCTCCCCACACCCCCATCCCAGCGGGCCCTACAAGGCTCGGCCTCAAACCACTTCTGAGTCCAGGCATTCTTGTTCCTCTTGGCTCTGAGCCAGAGCCAGGAAAAACTCTTTAAATAATTCATCAACTTATTGTAATCAGAAAATATGTATTTGTGCAGAGTTGCTTGGATCCATTATACACACTTTTATCCCTTAATCTTTTTGGACTAATGCCATGTAAGTGTGGCTATTTGAGTTTTCCAAATTAAAAGTTCTGCTTTGATTGATTTTTTGTAACAAACAAGGGAATTTAGTTAACCTCTATTTTAATTTTCTTTTTTAAAAAATGTATCTTTATTGTTTAAAGTATTACATATGTCCCCCTTTCCTCCCCCATGAGCCCTTCTAGCCTGTCCCTACCCCTCACCCCAGGCCTATTGTCTGTGTCCATGGGCTATGCATATTGTTTTAATTTTCTTAGTTCTTTCCCCCTAACTGGCTTTGAGGAATGCCAGGAAGTAGGGGCGTTCACACACGGGGTATGTTTGGAGGACACCCCGGCTTTCGAAGTGAAGGCACCTGCTCTCACTCCGTGTCTGCATCGGGAGCTGCCAGTGCAGCCGGGCACCATGGAAGGAGCAAGGGCATTGCTCCATTTGTGCAGACATGGCTCATTCTACCCACACACATGCACCTCAGCCAGGCCGCCACAATCCCTCTGTTGCTCTAACCACAGCAGCAGTAGGCGTGCTTTAGGAGAATGGGAAATGTTTTCTTAGGCCTCCAGCCAGTCCATGTTTCAATTCTGTGAGTCTGTCTGTCAACAGTGAGTAGTTGGCCAGTAAAAATCTTACCTTCAACGTGGCATTCATTGCTTTTTATCCAGTCTCGGGAAATCTGAGGACACACTGTATTTGCAAATGCCTCTCTAGCAAAGACAATATTTACTGTCCACTGTTAGTTATTTGAATAGCCAGAGCGTATTCAAAGGACTGGCATACTTCAGGAACGTGGAGGGGAGTGGCAAATGAGATGTGTATGTTAGGTGGCTTAATCCTTTTATCTTCCCTTCCGCCCCAATCCAGTGTGTTTCCTTCGCCCGTTCCACAAAGCGGAGCATAATGCTGCCCAGCCGTGGGCCCCTGACGCCGATCTCTGCTTACTCCATTCAGAAGAGCCTGAGTGGGGTTACAGCCATGGCGGCATAAACAATGCGGCGTGCTGGCGGCGTGCTCGCTCACGAATGCCTCACATTGATATTGCAGGCTGAGGCTATAGCCACCAGTTAAGTTCAAAGTAGATAAGATCAAATAATACATTTATGATTCAGAATTCTGTGTAAGTGTGATTATGAAGGATGGTCTCTCATTACGTGGACAGGTTTTTAAGGCTTTATTTACCCCTTAAAACATTTCTAATAGACTTTATTTTTGGAGCACTTTTATGTTTTCAGCAAAATTGAGCAGGAAGTACAGAGATCTCCTATATGGCCCCTCACCCCCCACACCCACACAGCCTCCGCCACTGTCAGCGGCGTCCACCTCAGAGTGCTCTTGTTACAATCATTTACCTCAGGCTTCACTCTGGGTGCCGGACATTCCTTCTGTGAGTTTTGACAAACATACAGCAACATGCATTCCCGGTTACCATGCAGAATATTGCCGCTGTCCTCCCCAGCTGTGCTCTGTCTATGCATCTCTCACTGTCCACTGGTCCCTGGCCACCACAGATTCCTTTTCCAGAAGGTTCTATAGCTGAAATCCCACAGTAGGCAGCCTCTTAAGGTTGGCCGCTTTCACTTGTATTATCCATGCTTGTTCCTGGTTTCATAGGTCTTTTCTTTTGAGCGCTGAGTAACATCCCATTGTCTGGATGTTCAGCAACTGACCCATTCACCCCGGGCAGAGCATCTCAGCTTCTTCTGAGTCTGGCAGTTGTAAGATGAAGCTGCTGTGAACACCCAGGGGCAGGATTTGGTGTGGACATGAGTTCTCAGCTCATTTCGTAAATACCAAGGGATGTGGTTGTCGGTTGTATGGTAAGGACATGCCTAGTTTTATAAGAAACGCCCTCTTCGTCCTTTTCATTTCCAACAACAACAGAGGGGAGTTCCCGTTGCTCACATCCTCTCCAGCATTGGGTGGTGTCAGTGTTCTAGATCTCGGGCATTTCAATAGGTGTGTAGCCATTGTTGCTTGGATTTATAATTCCTGAATGACATGTAATGTGGAACAGCTTTCCCTATGCTTATTTGCCATCTATACACTGAGTGGCCAGATTATTATATGTTCAGAGATCATAATAATCTGGCCACTCGGTGTGTATCTTCATTGGAAAGTGTCCTTGGAGATCGTTTGCTCATTTATAAATCCAGTGGTTTGTTTTCTTTTTTCTTTTTCTTTTTAATTTTTGCATGGCAATATTGTTTCTTTCTTTTGTTTTTAAATTTTTCCCTTTTTCTTTTAATTGATTATGGTATCACATAATTGTCCTCATCCCCTCAATCCCATCCCAAACCCCTCCCTACATATGCCCTCGTCCCCCCACCCCCATTGTCCACCCTCCCCTACTTTCCCTCTGAGGTTTGTAAGTCTGTTCAGTGCTTCTCTTTCTCTGAGTCTGTTTTTGTTCATCAGTCTATGTTGTTCATCATTTCCTCTAGATGTGTGAGATCTTGTGATCTAAGAAATACCCTTGTAAGAACCGAAACTGCACCAAGCCATAATGGTTATGCTGAGAGGCAAATGAATCAGTCTGTAGTGAGTTCCTTTCTGGACCAACAGTTCTTTTGAGTCCCAATTTCAATGTCAAATAGTTCCTTATGTGTGCATGTCAGCCATGCTATTTCAGATCTGGTTGGTGGCCAAACGGTGGTGATGCAGGTCCGACCGTCTCTGGTTTGGTCCTGGGCATCCTTCAGCAACACGCAGCTGCTGTCTGCGGGTATGGCGAGGTGTCGTCAGCATCTTCTATCTCTGAATGGTTTCTCTTCTGTCTTCATGGCTGGAGCACCGGTGGTTTGTTTTCTTATTGTTGATCTTTAAGAGTTTTTTCTCTATTTTGGATAACAGTCCTTTAAAATACATTTATTTTGCAGATATTTTCTCCCAATCTCTGGCTTATCTTTTTATTCTCTTAAAAGTGTCTTTAACAGAGCTCAAGTTTTAATTGTCTTTAAAAAATATTTTTATTGATTTCAGAGAGAAAGGGAGAGGGAGAGGGAGAGATAGAAACATCAATGATGAGAAAGAATCGATTAGCTGCCTCCTGAATGCCCCCCAATGGGAATTGAACTGATAACTGAGGTATGTGCCCTGGTAACTGAAGTATGAGCCTCCAACGGGGACCTCCTGGTTCATAGGCTGATGCTCAACCACTGAGCCACACCAGTCGGGCTCAAGTTTTAATTCAAATGAAGTCCAGAGTCTCAATGATTTTGTTCATGGACCACAGCCTTAGTGTTATGTTTGCTGTACCCAAGGCCATATAGATTTTTCCTGTTATTCTTCAGAACTTTTATAGTTTGTATTTTATTTATTTATGTATTTTAAAAATATATATTTTATTGATTTTACACAGAGAGGAATTGAGAGGGACAGAGAGTTAGAAATGTCCATGAGAGAGAAACATCGACCAGCTGCCTCTTGCACACCCCCCACTGGGGATGTGCCCACAACCAAGGTACATGCCCTTGACCAGAATCGAACCTGGGACCCTTCAGTCCGCAGGGGGACACTCTATCCACTGAGCCAAACCGGTCCCGGCTATAGTTTGTGTTTTAAATTTAGGTCTATGAGCCAAGTTTAGTTAATTTTTGGAAAGGGTAGGACATCTTTGTCTGGTGTCACCTTTGGACATATGAGTGTCTGGTTGTCCCCCCACCATATATGGACGTATCAAATTTTTATCAGCAAAAGTCAGTACGTGGATGAAACATTTTCATCTCATACTTTGCCTTGAAATGTTTTCTAAGAGCTGTCTTTGAAGTTCTAACATGTTTGCGTTTAGGTTTTGTGGGTGGCCAAGATATGAGCTGCCATAAAGACGGAGAAAGACTTCTGAGAGCTCTGCTTTCCTGCTAATCCTGCTCTGCCGTCCAAAGACTTTAAAGAGCCTTTGAAATCTTCAGAATTTTGATGAGCACGCTGTTTTATCATGAAATTGTCGTGTCAGCCTAGAGAATTATAGAATCCATCTTTTCAATTAGTCAAAGGACCCAGCCAACCAGTCATTTCCAGGGGAGGGAAAGAGACAATGCAGAAAGAGAATGGCAACCAGTGGTTCACCAGTTGTGGGCTAGCTGTGCCCCTGGACGGTGGGTCTGATGACCCGGGAAGAGCCGGCCAGAGAGCGGAGGAAGGAACCTGACAGTCCTCTCAGTTGAGAAGGGCCTCCAGCAGGTGGGCTCCAGCCAGTCCTTCAGGTGCCAGGGGTTTCCCATCACAGCTCTGAGGTCTGGCCCATGGGTTTAGATGGGCAGTAGATTTCTTACTGGTTAATGGTTAGTTTTAATTCTGCTATTTGAAGGAGTTTTATTTATTTTAGAATGCTCCCCAAACTTTAGTCTGGAAATTGTAATCCTCTCTCTCTCTCTCTCTCTCTCTCTCTCTCTCTCTCTCTCTCTCTCTCTCTCTCTCTCTCTCTCTCTCTCTCTCTCAATTCTTAGGGACTCAGGATGCCTTATGCCTAGTCTAGACCAGCTACATTTTGTCCAGGGAAGTGTATGGGGCAAAATGGAAGAAGCATCCCCAGTAGGGACCAATGAGTACTCTAATTCAAAGAGGATAACAATTATAAAGCTACTGTAGCTTTCATTTTAGACTTTTTCACACCTTGACTCATTCCCGAAGAACTTTGGGAGTTGCATTGTTGCTGTTACTTACAAAAAATGATTAATACAAATGCCATTGAAAAGAAAAAGCCATTGAAGAGAAGAGAGGGGACAACTATGCTTAGTATAAGGCTTAATGGCATCAGTTTGAGTCTGAGCTTCCTATCACCCCGGGGGGACAAAAAACGAGATGCTACGAATAACACAGGTTTTATAACTAGGAAGACAAGTTCATGCTGTTGTTTAGAAAGAGCATTCACTTTGAGTGATGAACTCCCACGCCCTTTTCAACATTTTTATGACGAAGCAGGAACAGACATGTTGTGATAGTGAACCAAATAAGAGATGATGTTTTAACATTGAAACACTTGCAGATCAGGCTAGTATTTCGCCTGTGAAGCTGTAGGTTACCTCTGCAGAAGTTTAATGCAACCCAGAAATAGAAGACCTCAGCTGCCCTGAGGACGGACTGGATTCTGAATCCCTTCGCCTGGCAGTGGTTAAGTTGAGCATTGATAAGAGTCAGCGGGGTGCGTGTGAAGAATACAGATTCCTGGGCCCCATTCCTGGGCTGTCTCACTCAGTCAGTTGGAGACGGAATCCCAGCATTGTCTTTTAATAGGTGTCTTTCCTCTAGCTTTCTCGGGCCCTTTCTCTCACATTTATTTTGTGTCACTCAGACGCTTTATAGGAATTAAACAAATAGCTCAGTGTTGTACTATCCGAAGGCAGTAGACGGCAGGTGTCCTGTATGCTGACTTGGGGCAGATGGACAAGGAATCACAGATGCTTGGACTTCCATTCGACTGTGGACATTACAGCGCCTGAGGCCACATACAAGGGCGGCCGGCCGTGGGTTTCCCTGGTCACGGCTGGATTTTCCTCAGGAAGCAGTTCGGAGTTTGCTGCAGCCCTGGGGTCACAGATGAATCCAAATGTCAAGTTAGAACTAGTCGGAGAGTTTTTGTTTGGAAATCTTCGGAGAGAGGGTTACCCATCCACCGGAAAGCCTGGAGGGTGGCCTGTGCAGGTCTCCAGACACATCGCCAGGCTGAGGGAGCTGCCTGTATTCCCCACACTGAACCCTGGCCCGCCCGCGCTGTGGTTCAATACGGGTCAGGGGGCGTCTGCCAGGGGCCCGGCTCTGTCTCATGAAGGTTAATGATGCATCATCCTTCCAGCCGCGGTGGGCCCCGGACCCCTTGCCTCTTAAGCCCCCTCCTGTTGAATGAACAGCGAGCGTGCCACGGAGGAGGCCTCACACACGGAGACTGTGCTTCTCATTAATGAAAGGCCCGGTCCCCACCTCTGCTGGTCCCAAAGAGCGTCTTGACATTAGCGCTCATTAACACGCTGCTGTGTTCTGTACCAGAAGGCAAGCCGGAGGGGGCGTCCTCCGTCTTCCAAATCAATTGCTCTTAAGCGGGAGATTGATTGGACATGTCAGGTCTTGCTAGCTGCTCAAGGCACTTGTGTAAGTTTTGATCTCTGATAAGAAAAGAGCCTGATTTCCCCTTTGCATGAATTTGTATCAGATGAGATGATGTCACTTCCACCATCCATCACCAGCTTACGGACAGATGCTCTTGACTTGCCTTAATTTCTAGGTGGCACATTCTAGGTGACTGGTTTCCCTGCTAGAAATTTTGCCTGTCATTTTCTTTTCAAGCTTTGTGGTTGAAATTATTACAAATGTCCCCTCCCCGCACCCCGTTATCCCTCTAGTCCTCCCCTGCCAGGCTTGAGCCCTGCCTCCCAGGCTTTCAGTGCGCTGTTGTCTGTGTCCCCGATTGTGCATATATGCATACAAGTCCTTTGGTTAATCTCTTCCCCCTACCCCCTCCCCACATGTATGCTTAAACCAAATGCTTTTGACTGTTCTTAAACTGCGATGGAACTGGCCATAACAAATGTGTACAGTTGTCTTTGTGGGACTCCTTGTTGACATGAGTTTGGGAATAGAACACACGTATTCCTTAGAAAAAGAAAACTCCTTTTCTCTATATTCAAGAAGAAATACTTGCTGCACACTTGCTGTCCGCTAGGCATAGTCTAAGCACTGGGCAGCCCTGACCCCCAGGACCTGAGAGGCTGGCGGGGGCAGACCTGAGGGAGGAGCCAGTTTCTAGAGACCCAGGGGAACCATTGTACTTCAAGGACGGGGCGTGCGGTGTGAGGTCTGATCATTGGATGGAAACCACTGTGAGCGACCTTTGTGTATTTTTCTGCAGAGTCTGTGTGAGTTGGTTATGTGTTTCAAGGTGATAATAATCTCAAAGTCTTAGCATGTTCACACTTCAGTTCATCTTTTGTTGCTATTTCATTTGGCTGGATTCACTATTTGTCTTGGGACTCAGGCCTAGTCCAATGGCGCTCTGTTCAGTAATCTTGTAAGTGTACATTTCAAGTTATAATATTATTAAGATGGGAGAAGAAAAATCACATTTGTATTATTTTGGCAGAATGAACCTCAGTGTAGAATGCTTATAAAGACCAATGTTTCATATTAATAATAAAAAGACTACATAGCTCCCTCCTGTGGGTTTTGCAAAATTACTCAAGAGTGTGTGTTCACTGTTACTGTTCCGCAGGACTCTTTCCAGAGAGTTCAGTAAAGCACCGTGGGTTTAGGACTTAATATTTAATATTTAATATTTAATTTACTCTTTATGTTTCTCACTGATACTATCCAATGGTCAATTAAAAAAAAAAGGAAAATATATGTGCTCAGTGGAAAAGTAGGCAATGTTATTTCTTTCCAAATTTATGGTAGTATTACATACTTGTCAAATATTAGAATGCATGTGTGTATAATACATATGTGCCTGCCTGAGTAATACCAATTAGGCTTAAGTAGTTTGGACTCTTTAATTTATTGATGATTATAAGAAATATGTTCTTTTGTTTCCCTTTTGATTTAATATTCTTAGTAAACACTCATCAACACTTTTAAGCAAGAAAGCAGTTTTGCCTATTGTGAAAGCAGCCTTGATATTAGATTTTTGTGGTTATTGTTTATTGTGTAGAAATTATTGTTTCCTTGGCTAATTCATATTAAAGTACATAGTCCAATGAACTGCAGATTTGCCAGGTAACCTACATAAATAAATGTTATTATAAATGTCATAATTATTTTGCTTTAAAACTCTTTTAAATTGAATTTTTGTTTCATGAAAAAGTTTATAAAAAATTATTATACCCACCATCTTCTCTTTAACGACTGTAATTTCAAATGATGTCTTTTTAGAGTTTTCTGAAAGCTGTTTTCAACATGTGTCTCTAGAGAGATCAATAGGTACATGCTAATCAAGGTTAGGCTCACAGTAATAATAGAGCAGGCGCTGTCTTCACAGGCAAGGAGTTGCTTTTTTCTCTCAAAGTCTCCACAGGTCCTGACATCTCACACACTAACCAAAGCTGCAGGAGTGCGGGCTGACACTTCTACTTTAACAGAAATGGCCCGCACATTCTAAAAGCATCCCAGAGGCATCCTGACGCCCTCTCGTCACCTGTGTGCTCAATGCCTATCTTTACAAAAAAAAAAAAATTATGAAGATCTTTTTAAAAAAATTAATTTCACAGAGAGGATGGGAGAGGGAGAGAGATAGATAGAAACATTAATGATGAGAGAGAATTATTGATTGGCTGTGTCCTGCACACCCCCTCCTGGGGATCAAGCCAGAAACCCAGGTATGTACCCTGGCTGATGTAGCTCAGTGATTAAGCATCAACCTATGAACCAGGAGGTACCCAGTTCCATTCCCTGTCAGGGCATATGCCCAGGTTGTGGGCTCCATCCCCAGTTGAAATCAATAAAAATAGGTTTAAAAAAGGAAGTACCTATAGCGAAGTGACCTCACTTGGTAATTTAACAAACATCTTCAGACATCCATTCCCCATTATTTTCACAGTAAATGTTGTCCTGGGAAGTGTGCATTGTGCTCATGTTGATCCATGTGACATACACGCGGGCAGGGCATTAAAATCTAAAGCTGACCGTCAACGCAAAAGAGCTACTGTTCCCAGCGCACCTAATGGGCCCTGGAATCAAACAAACACTGTAAAATAGTGGCCTTTCTGCTTGGAAGCCCCGTGCTTAGCACAGCCAAATTTATTATAACTGGTAATTAAGTTATCTATAATAATAAAAGTGAAACATGCAAATTTACTGAACGGCCAAACAGCGGAATGTCCGGACGACATCCAGGATGAAGCCAGGGATGCAAAGGCCTACTCTTGCACGAACTTTGTGCATCAGGCCTCTAGTAATTTAATAATCAAGCTATTTCCCAAATGGAGTTTGTCCCAACCAAATTGCTAAGATGTATGAATCCATGACTACTGGATACTTTAAAATATTCTATGGAAGTTTTAGCATGTGGGCTGGTATGCAGAAGATTACCAAACAAACCCCTGAGATGCATGAAAAAATAGTAATAAAACATCTATTTATTTTCATCAAATATTAACTCAAAATACTGATGGGCCTTAGAGCCCATATGTAGGTTACAAATTCACCTACATCTATGTGGCGTGCATGCTCAAAGGTGTTTTTTAGGGACATGCTGACAGGCCCAGGTAACTGCCTAGGGAACCCGGTTACTTAGGGGCTACAATCGAGTCTTACAAACGTCAATGTGATACAATCAGTGTGTGTATCCAGGCTTCTCCTGGGAGAACAGAGTATTTCCTTTTCCCAGAGAGGAAATTATCCTAAGGAAAACCTAACTGGACACCTCTGGTCTAGCCTCCGGAGCGGTATGTTCTATCCGGTCTGCTGGCCTGTCCCCATGAGTCTTCCCCAACCGATTCATGGGGATTCACGGTGGAAATTGACGACTCAGTCATCAGGTTCCCAGGCATCTTTGTGCGCAAACTGTGCTGGAATTCCTGCAGGAGGAAGCGCTTCCGCTGGCCTTCACCCTCATCCCACCCAACCGTCTCCAAGCTTCATCGAACTAAAAAGTGGTCCACGTAGGTGGAGGTCCCTACGTGGTCCACATCACCATCTTCCTCAGGTTGCTATAGTGCTTTTCAACAACAGAGAGCAGCGGGGCTCATGGATGCTCCCTGTGCCAAACAACCCTCCAGAGCTAGATGGGGAAGCATTAGGAACTACAGCTTCTCCCCTGCCGTCGCATTCCTCTACATGGCCAGTGTAGCCCCTCCTAGCACTGCCTCTCTACGCTCGTATCAAGATAGACACACACAGACAGATGTGTGCATTCCCCAGTATTTACCTCTCTCCTTCCCCTCTCTCTGTGCCCTCCATCCCCCCTTCTTCCTCCTTCTCTACCTTTTCCATCCATCTCCTAAACTGGAATGATACCGTACGCATATTCTGCGTTGCTTCATTTCATACAATGTATCTAGTGAAATTCCATCTAATTCATTCTTTTCAATGGCTGTATACTATTCCATAGCACGGCTATATCATTTTTTATTTAAGCAGTCCTCTTCTGGTGAACATTCGGGCTGTTTTCCAGTTTTGTGCTGCAGTGAATGACTTTGAACATACATCTTGATGTCTGGCTCCTTTAAATATGCATGGAAAAGTCCCCCAACTGGAGACTGCTGGTTCAAATGCTATTTCCCGTTGAATCATAAGGTGCGTTACCTCCTGACTGCCCAGAGGTGTGCTGGCAGTAGGCGTGGCCACGAGCAGTGAGGGAGAGCTTCCCTCCGTCCCTCGGCATCCTTAGGAGTACTGGCTGTTATCAATCTCTTCCACTGTTTCCAATTTGATGGGTAAAAAAAAACCACACCAAAACAGGAATTCATTCTGTCCCATTAGCTCAAGGACCTGAACCTGAAGCTCAAGGACCATAAACAGGACGACTGGGGTCACAGAGGTCTTTAAAGGGATTTTTTATTGTTTTTATTTTTATTGAACTTATTGGAGTGACATTGGTCAATAAAATTATATGGATTCCACATCTACAAATCCCAAATACGCCAAAGCCGGTTTGGCTCAGTGGTAGAGCATCGGTCTGCGGACTGAAAGGTCCCAGGTTCGATTCCGATCAAGGGCATGTACATTGGTTGCGGGCACATCCCCGGTGGGGGGTGTGCAGGAGGCAACTGGTCGATGTTTCTCTCTCATTGACATTTCTAGCTCTCTATCTCTCTCCCTTCCTCTCTGTTAAAAATCAATAAAAAAATATTTTTTTTTTTAAAAAAAAGATAAATACAAATCCCAAATACATCATCTGTGTACTGGATTGTGTGCTCACCAGCCCAAGTCAAGCCTCCTTCTGTCATCAGGTGTCCCCCTTTCCCCTCTTTCACCTCCCCGCACCCCCTTGCCCTCCGGTCATCACCCACCATGCTGTTGTCTGTGTCCATGAGTTGTGGGGCTGTGGTGTGTTATGTGGTGTTTTTTGGCCCCAGCCCTCCTCCCCTCTAACGGCTGGCAGTCTTGTTTTCTGTATCTATGAGTCTGTTGATTCTTGAATGATCGATGGATGAGTGCTTCTGCATGTACCCCTTCACCCCAATTACAACACTACCTGTAAATTCAGATCTTAGCTTCAGAGGAATTCTGGGACATGCCGGCTGGAACCTATGCATTGAGCTGGTGGACAGAACAATGGGAACACAGGGACTGATATTAACTCAACCTTATCGCTCCTTAATGCTTCCCGAGGCACCCCATCCTGCCAGGTCCTGTGCTTACAAAGAGCTTCTCCCCACCCCAAGCTACTCAATACGGACTGAGATTTGTCACCCTATTAACTCACCACAGGATCCGCGGTTCATTAATGTATGTCATTCCTAGGTGCCCCAGCTCTAAGTGAGAGGGGACAGTTGGGTGTTGCCCCGGGTCTGAATGTAATTACAATGTTCAATCTAGCATGTGTCCCATCTGCAAAGTCAATGACCCACCAGGGCGGACGAGGTGGTAGCCCCCTAAGGGGATGCATCCTAAGAAAGATTTGTTAAAGGAGAACAAGAGAAAACAGACAAGGAGAACAACCAACAGGATTATTGAGAGATTTCTAATCTTCTGTTATTTGGCATTTATCAAACACAAATTTATACATGCAAAAACGATATCTCTGATTTCTACCCACTTAAATTCCCAAAGAAAAGAAAGAGTTTCAGGGAAAAATACAGTTATTACATTTAAGCACAAAGCTATGTTTTGAGCGAAGACAAGGATGCCAGTTAGGAGAAAGAGTGTGAAATGTGTAACCCAGTCGCCTGGCTGTCCTGGCCCGGCCACCCCAGTGAGATTATCAGCTGTGTGGTTGTCTGGGTCCCAGGATCTGGGGGCGTGGGTGGGGTAGGTGGGTGAGCCAGGGCCAGGTGCTGTGAGGCAGCTTTCTGAGAGCCCTGGACAATCAGATTTCTGAGGACAGCAGCTCAGAGCCTAGGGAAGCTCTGCCCACCCTGCTGGTAGGCGACCACCCTCTGGTCTCTGTGTCAAGGCCTGATCCTGGGCCTGCAGTGATGGCTGCCATCCCACCGCTTCCCACCAGCTCCTCCTTTCCCTCTCCTCTGAAGGGCCCTGAGCCTTTTGCAGCAAGACCTTCATTTGTTACTTTTTGTTCTTTGGTGACGTAAGGTGGTTTCTGCTCTGAGCGCCAGTGAGATGTACACACCTGTTTGCACCCTCACTTCCTCCCGAGGCTGGCTGCTCTTGGGTCGCTGTGCCTCCCCCCCCCCCCCAAGTCCCAGAAGGGCCCCAAGTCAGGAAACCAGGTCCCACCTTGCTCCCTGAGGGAGGGTCCCTGAGGAGATGGCAGCGCTTCCTGTTCCATTGTTTGTACCATTTCTCTTTACAATGAAAGGCGGCTCAACCCAATCCTGGTCAAGTTTCTTTATTTTTTAATGCTTATTGTTGACACTATTATATATGTCCCCTCCAGTGACCCCTGCTAGCCTGCCCCCAGCCCCAGACCTCATCACCCCATTGACTGTGTCCACGGGTTATACATGTCTGCATTCCAGTTCTTTGGTTGATCACTGCCCATCCCCCCTCCCCGCCTCCCCGCTGAGGTTCTGTGGTCTGCCCCATGCCTCTGTGTCTCTGGGTCTGTTTTGTTCATCAGTTTATTTGGTTCATGAGATTCCTCAGATGAGGGAGGCCCTGTGACACTTGTCTCTCCCCGCCGAGTCCACCTGCACGCCTGCGCTGTCCGCGCTGTGATTGTCTCTCCCCCCCTGGCCGGCACTCGGGGAGAAGTGTGGGGTACAAAGTAAACACCGAGCCCCGCGGCGGTGAACACAGGTGCCGTTCTTTGTTCTAAGAGGGAACAGGTGAGGCCACTGGGGGGAAGAGGAAGCTTGCTTCTGCCCAGGGTTGGTGGTCTCTTCATTGTCCTCAGCCTCTCTTTTGATCAGTTGCTAGAACACTGATGGCTACTTGCTTGCAGGACGGATGTGGGCTCATGTGTGCGTGTGAGGTCTCCTCTCTGCCCCCCAGGTCCTGTGGCTGGGCCGGAGAACTACACAGACAGGAGGCGGGTGAAGAGGAAAATATCGCATTGTATGGAATACTTTATAGGCACAGAATCCTCATAAGGGGGAAAAAAAGATGGCAAAGAAATGGGATAGAAAGCTTCTATTCCTTTTAAACAGAATGATAAGTTTGTGGAGAAGTGACAAGACTAAGGCGTTGGATGAGGGGCAGTGCATTGTAGGACAGTGACCAGAAGGTGTACAGGGAAAGTGAGGGGCAGCAATGGTTACTTTAGTAAGTTTGTTAGATGCATTCCTCATGGGTGCCAGTCCCAGTGCTAGGGATGTTCTTCTCTCTGGTACAAGGAGGGCGCCTGCTTCCTGGGGAATTCATGGCCTGGCTTTAGGGAGAAAGGGGAGCTCAGAAAATCCTTCAACTGTTGTCTTTTAAGTGCGTCAGCTCAGAGTCATTCATTTGCCCAAGTGGCCTGTTTGGAGGTGGCTGCTCTGAACCCCTTCACCAGGTAATGTGTGTGCAGGCTGAAGCCCCTCTGAATGTCTGCTGACTAGTACAGGGGGCAGGTCACGTCTAGAGCCATAAAGAGAGACCGCTGTGCCGGCCGAAAGGGCTGTCCTACATCGCTACAGAGGTGACCGCATCTGGTGTCTTTCTGTAAAGCCCTTCCTTGAGGAATACAGATAAGATTGATTTATTATTTATAAAAATGATCTGAGAAGGCTTTAAAAATAAATTGCAGTGTCCAGCTGGTGTGGCTCAGTGGTTGAGGGTTGACCTATGAGCCAGGAAGTCATGGCTGGATCCCCAGTGAGGGGCGTGCCATCTCTCCCATCAGTGATGTTTCTCTCTCTCTCTTTCTCCCACTTTCTCTCCTCCCCCTACCCCCCGCCGGCTTCTTCTCTGAAATCAATGAAAATATCTTAAAAAATAAATTGCAGTAAATAACCAGAACAATGAAATTATAAAAAGAAAGAAGTTATGGATTTATTGATATAGCTGAGGGCTGAACTTAATTCTGAAGTTATTGGCAGCTAAGAAAAGAAAAGAAAAGAAAAGAAAAGAAAGAAAGAAAAAGAAAATGTTTCCCTTTACCTAGTTCTCGTTGTTTAACTGAAGAGGACTTTCAGATTCTTCTCGGGGCCACTCTGGGCTTGAGCTGGTGAGTAAAAGAGTGAACCAAAGATAGGGGTACCACTTTTGTTTGCCCATCCAACGGAATTCAAAGCAGAACCAAACGGAAATAGAATCTTTGTTGGCCAATGAAAGCAGAGCTGGGGATGGCCTTGGACACCAGCTGGCAACTTCTGAGCTGGCGCTGAGGTCCAGGAGAACCTGACCACCTGGGCCTCTCTGTTTGGCATTCTGTAACGTGAAAAACGGTGGATGACGTGCAAGTTACTTTATTTATAAAGCACAGAGGTGTTCACTGTTTTAACAGGACTTTCTAATACTGAGTTTCTGAAAAGTCTGAAGAGTTCATATTGTTGTTTTGTGAAGTGCCCAGGAAGCAGACATGCCCCCATGGGGTGTAAGAGTTCCCAGGTGTCAGGACACAGTTACGGTGCTTCGGTGTGTGATTAGAGAGCTTGTGAGAGCCCCTTTTCCTTGTATTGGGGCGACCATCCCCCATGATTGGGAATTAGCAATGCACATCTCTCTGGGGCCCTGAGAGAAATGAGCAGCGCCCCCGCGGTGTGTTGGTTAAGTCCTGTGTCTGTGGTGCGGTGTGGGGAGGAGCCCAGCCATGGGCATTGTGGGTAGAGTTCTCAGAGGAAGACGGGTCAGGAAATGGAAGGGGCAGAGCGAAGTCTGACCAGTGTTTGGCAAACTCATTAGTCCATAGAACCGCAGTTTGCTGACCACTGCCCTAAATCATTTGGTCGGGCCCTGCCAAGGCCCTAGGGGTGAGTTAATGAAATGCTTGGCCCACTATAGCTGGCTTGATTTGTAAGTTGATACTTTCGTGTGGCCCACGGATAATGTTATAAATATCCAATGGCCCTGGCAGGAAAAAGGTCCCCACCCTTGACTTAAATGGTAAGAATAAATTGAAACCCCCTCCCCATTTCCTTACTATTTGGAAGTTGTGGGCTCCAGATCCCTCTGTAGAAGTCTAACTTGCTTAGAGGTACTTGTGGGAAAAAGAAAAAACACCAACCTTTTACCCTTCCCATGTCTTACCCTGCCACATGCCCAGCCGGGGGGCCTGGCAGCCATTTGGCATATAATCAGTCTGGAGGAGCCAGAGGGGGATCAGAGCACAGGGCACGGGGGTCACAGTGTCCTGGCTGATCGGCGGCCACCAGACCCAGGAAAGCTACAGAGAAGTTATCAACCCGCCACAGCGGTCCCCGAGCCTGCAACCCAGGGATGTGCCCTAGACGAGAACCAAACCCAGACCCTTCTGTCCATGGGCCGATGCTCTAACCGCTGAGCCCAACTCGCCAAGGCAGTAGGGAGTGTATTCAGCAAAACTGTGGCTAGGCCAGGGTGCAAGGCGAGGGCAAACCCAGGCTGATCTCCAAAGGCCCGCAGCTGGGAGAGCCGGAGGTGAGAGGCGGTGCCTCCAGCAGCTGGGACCCGAGCCCCATCGGGGCTCCCACGTGGCCGCTGGCAGTCTCAGAACATTTGTTTCCACTCTGGCACTTCAGGGTCCGAGCACAGAGGGGCTCCGCAGGCTCTCTCCCTGGAGAATTTTCGTCCGTCCGGGCATCCTTCCCTCAGTGGCTCCTGGGCTGGCTGTTGCTGTCCTATCATTCTGTGCCAGTATTGGCAGCGTCCCAATAAACAGTCCTCTTCAGGGCGAGGTGCACACTGTACGCTCAGGGACACGGGAAGTGTGTCTGGGAGACCAAGATCTGGTTCTCGCTGGGAGGTGGCCAGAAACCGAAGGTGTCTCCCCGAGATTCCCATCCCCGTCACCCACTCAGACACCCCCAGGAGCTCCGAGGCCAGGCCGCAGACAGAATGAGGCAGCTCCCAGGTGGGCGTGCTTAGGCCGGGCAGGAGGATTGGAGGTGGGGCCAGTACCATCGCATGTCTTTGCGGAGGAGGAGGAGGAAGAGGAGGAGGAGGAGGAGGAGGAGGAGGAGGAGGAGGAGGAGGAGGAGGAGGAGGAGAGGAGGCTCAGAGGCACGGAGAGGAGGACCCGCCCTGTCACTGGCTCTAAAAGATGGAGAAGGCGGAGGAGCCACGGGAAACCTTCTAGAAGCTGAGCAGGGCCCCTGGCCCACCGCCGGCAAGGGGCCAGGCTGAGTCCTCCACTGTGTGGACCTGAACTTGGCCCCTAGCCTGAGTGAGCTCCCTTGTGGACGTTCCCAGGATGCAGACCACGGCCCCTGGATCGGGGCCTGGGGAGCCCGGGGCAGAGGAGTCCGCAGCCGGACCCTCCGTGCGACCTGCGGAGCGTAAGGTAAGAGATCTGTGCTTCACGGCTGTTTGCTCTGAGTCGTTATGTTTGTGTAGCATGTTATGGGCGCGGTGGAAGCTGATTTATGTGAGGCTCAGCTGGCCTCCGAGGACCTTGGTGACCAGGGTGAGATGATTCAACTAACTACCGTGTTTCCCTGAAAATAAGACATCCTCCGAAAATAAGACCTAGACCTAGCGCAACTTTGGGAGAAAAAATTAATATATGACACTGTCTTATTTTGGGGGAAACAGGGTAGTTAGGGAGAGGTGGGCGAGGGGAAAAGAGAGAATGAAAACGGAAGATGAAAGCAGGCCCTGACATTAAAACAGGAGAGGTGGCCGAAACTGGTTTGGCTCAGTGGATAGAGCATCAGCCTGTGGACTGAAGGTCCTGGGTTCGATTCCGGTCAAGGGCATGTACCTTGGTTGCGGGCACATCCCCAGTGGGGGGTGTGCAGGAGGCAGCTGGTCAGTGTTTCTCTCTCATCGATGTTTCTAACTCTCTATCCATCTTTCTTCCTCTCTGTGAAAAATCAATAAAATATATTTTAAAAAAAGTGAATAAAACAGGGGAGGTAGCGGATAGGGCGGCCGCCTGCAGACGGAAGGGGTGCAGGTTCGATTCCGGTCAAGGGGACATGCCTGGTTACGGGCTGGATCCTGGCCCCAGTCAGGGTTCAGGCTGTGTGCCGGAGGCAGCCAATTGGTGTATCTCTCACATCCATGTTTCTCTCTCTGTCTCTCCCCCTCCCTTCCGCTCTCTCTAAAAATCAATGGAAAAATATCCTTGGGTGAGGATTAACTTTAAAAACAGCAGTGGGGGTGGAGGGCCCACGTTCCTGGTAAGGAGATGATGGCCCCCTGCAGCTTCCTGCGGGCCCCTGGTGTTGGTTGTCAGACTGAGTGGGATCCTAATTCTTAATGTTTTAATGGCCTTTCTGGGTACAAGAGGGGCTTCTTACTTGTAAACTATGTTCCATCAAGTCCGTTATTTGTGTGTAATTATGGGATCCTCTCTGCAGAGCCATGCCACTGGCCTTTGGGAAAACATGGGGGTCTTCTAGGGCCTCAGGATCCAGGTCACCTCTGCTTTAGAGGCTGATTGAGACAGGATCCAGGTCACCTCTGCTTTAGAGGCTGATTGAGACGAGAGCTCCCAGGTAGGGCCGCACAGCTGTGCTGCATGCAGGCCAGGCCGCTGTCTCGGCCTCGGGAGACCTTGAGCTCCTAGAAGGAGGGTCCAGGGGAGGGGGAAGCACCTCCCTCCCCGAGGCTGATAAGCCAGGAGACTCTGGCACATGGTCAGCCCATGGCCAGCCTAGGAGTCCCTCAACTTTCCCTACACAGAGTGGAGTGTACGTCTCCTCCAGAAGGACCCCACTAATTGTCCCCTTTTCTTGTGCAAGACGACCTGGGGTGTGGGTGGTACCTGGGCTGGTTATTCTATGAGAGATGGGAGGTGAGGGAAGAGCACCAGGGGAACAGGCGATGTGCCCCCAGGGGTGTCCTCCAGGCAGAGAGAGGGAGCCGAGGGGAACGAGGGCCCTCTTCCGGACACCCACTCTGCTGTTCCTTTTGCTGCTTCTCTAATCTGTGTGGTTTCCTGTGGAGGTCACTGTGGGGGCCGCCCGCACACCCACTCATCCGAAGGAACAGGCATGGCTTCTGCCCTGAACAACCTTCAGGATCCTTCAAAGTGGAATTTAATTATACACACACACGTGTGTTTGTGTGTGTATGTGTATGTGTGTATATTAAATCCTCAGAATTTTGAGGATTTCAGCTCTAAAACCAAATTTATTATGTTCAAAGTTGTGTCTGGATAAAAGGCAAATGCAACATGAAACTGTTAATCCATTCCTGCCGTTTAGTGGCTTGAATTATTCACGGCCGCTTCTGTGTGTTTAATAGGAATGTGTTTTTATCTGTGGGGCCGGTCAGACGGAAGGGAATACCCTCTGCTCTCAGCATTCTCCCCAGTCGTGGTTATTCTCACACAGCACCACCCCGTTGCCTGGCACCCTTTAAAGCATTTACATTTGGTTGAAGCACTTCACAGGAAAACTAGGAAGATTGAACGCTAACTGCTAAAGCAAAACGCTAGGCGAGTCTTTCCAAACTTAATGCGGGTGCTTTGAAGATGGGAAGCTGTAAAAGCCACTGCCCCGGCTCTCATTCCTCCCGGAATAGAAAGGGGGTGATGTCCTACAAAGCAGTGGGTGCTGTCTGTCTGTTTTTAGTGTTGGGTGTACCTTGTCCAGGCTAATTTGCGATTTTAGCTTTAGCCCCTCCCCTTTCTATGCTATGAGCTCAAGAATCTTCTAGGTAGGAAAAAAAAATCTTTCTGAATGTCTGCCTCCTTCTTTGGAAAGATAGTGTTTGTCTTTGCCAATCTCACAGGGCCCAGGACGCTCAAAAAATATAATTCACAGAGAAATAATCCCTAAGTAGCTCAGTCTACACATATAAGCGATCCGTGGGGCTGCTGCTTCAACATGGTTATCAGCTACAGCTTTGCAGACTTAAGATACTGCAGAGATGCGGCAGGCAGAGAATTTATCCTTGATCAAAACCCAACACTCAGAAATGTAATTTAACCTGGAATATTTTATTTGGCTTCTAAGCCCTGTTTGATGACAAGCATTTAGAAAAGCAACATTATGCCTCTCCTGAGTGTCTGAGTTTCGCTCTTCGCCCAGTTCCGGAAGCACACCTGGGCTGCTACTTCCCGGGACCTTGGAGGGGAGCGGCTGCTTTGCTCAGACAGTCTCCTAATGGTTTACTGGGAACCGAGCCACCCCTCTGTAGACCTGCCCTCTCTTCCTTTGAGATATTCCTTCCTGAGTATTGCCTAAGGCTGTGGTCGGCAAACTGAGGCTGGCTCATGAGCCACATGCGGCTCTTTGGCCCCTTGAGTGTGGCTCTTCCACAAAATACCACGGCCTGGCGAGTCTATTTTGAAGAGGTGGCGTTAGAAGAAGTTCAAGTTTAAAAAATTTCTCTCTCAAAAGAAATTTCAATCATTGTACTGTTGATATTTGGCTCTGTTGACTAATGAGTTTGCCGACCACTGACCTAAGGTCACATTTATTTTTTTCTCAGCCTCTGTTTATTCCATGATGGGATGAATTAGGAATGCCTGCGTGTGTGTGTGTGTGTGTGTGTGTGTGTGTGTGTGTGTGTAGGGGGGTGTCTGGGGAGCAGAAGTACTTTGCAGTAATTGCTCAGGTTGTAGGAAGGGCCATTATTGGTTATAAAACATGGATACTTGATTTGATATAAGGAACAGGTGCTGGAGTGAGGCAGCGTGCCGAAGATCACCCAGCTGGCTATCAATCAGCGAGGTTGAGTTAAGCGCCAGTTCTCCTAATCCCAAACCAGGTGATCTTTCCTCGGTAGTGAAATGAGGACACAAAAGGAAGATGGCTTAGGGCCGGAGTCAGCCAACTGTGGACTGTGGGCAGAGGGCAGATGGGCCCCTGCCCGGTTTGTAAATAAAGTTTTATTGGAACACTGCTGCACAACACTATTGTGTGTGGCTGTTTTCACCACAAGGGCAGAGCTGAACAGTTCAGACAGAGACTATCTGGCCCGGAGAATATAAAATATTCACTCCCTTGTCCTTTACAGGAAAAGAAAGAATTGCTGACCTCTCTCTGGCTTAGCGTAAAGATATTGTAACAGAAAAGTCTGGCCTGGTACTTGGTGGCAGGCTCATTTGTTTAAACCTGTGTTCCTAATTGTCCTTTAGAAGAAGCTGTTTGGCCTTTTGCAATATTGTCCAGCTCTCTCTCCATTAAGTACAAGTTGATGCCCACAAGTGTGATGATCTCCTTAAAGCAGGATCAATACATCTGTTCAGAAGGCATTTCCCATAATGTGGGGATTAGCATTTAATATTCATCTTCATAATGTGATCTGGAGGGCAATGGAGACATTTAATTCGAAGCCGCGGGCTTGTGTGGGGGGCACACAGCGGCGGGGCTCGGCAGGTGAAGGGCTGGCCTGTGAACGCGGGGATTAGGTGGATTAGTCCTTCAAGGCTAACTAAGAAATACACACTTTGGCTCTAAGCCCCTTATCCCCTCTGCCTCCCTTCTTTGGGCAGAATTAATCACTTCTGTGCTCCCACAATACTCTGTACAGGAACCATTATAGCATGTATCACATAGCATGTATCACGCATTACAGGCAGCCGTTCACACATCCGTCTCCCCAGTCAATTGGGAAATCCTTGAAGAGGACAATACCTTATTCACTTTGGCATCTCCGTCGTGGGCACAGCCCCTGGCTCATTGTAGTCGCGATCCAAATGCTTGATGAATGAATGTGTATTCTCACCTCAGAGAGCAATGCAAGGACCGTGTGGCATCTCAGTACAAGGAACAGTGTGCAGAGTCCAGCACTCATAGGAGGTCCTCAGAGACCCTGGCCTGGGCTTCCAGAGCCTGGGCTTGTCTTTCAGCTGTGCGGTTCCCTGCTGGTCTTTGGCTAGGTTACTTAACATCGGAACCTCGGTTTCCTCATCTTTGAAATGGGCAGGATATAGACAACAGGTTTCTAACTGTGGTTTTCAGACCCTTGAGGAGTCCTCTAAGACCCTCATAAGAAGTCTGTGAGGTCACAACTATTCTTAGAAGAAGGCTAAGGCATCACTGACACTTTCTATGGAGCTTTAGTGATTGTGCCACAGCAGTGATGGGAAAACTCCTGTGACTTAGCCCACAGCAGGGCGCCATGGCCACAGAGCAAGGATTGTTTGCTTTCCTGTGGTACCCAAGCAGGAAAACAAACAAACAAACAAACAAAAAACATGCCATGTTCCTTTAAGAATGTCCTTGAGGATGGAGTCAAATTACTAATTTTATGAATTTCAACCTTTTGGTACCATGTCTTCCCCTAATTAGTGAGATGAAATGGGAGGGCGTATACAATCAGTTTTGTTGCACTGTGGAGTACAGTTGTGACCCTGAAGGAAAATCTTTGTTATGGAGTTGCCAGCTGAACTAGCCACCATTTTACACAGAACTCCATTTTTGCCTAAAGAATCACTTACAAACTAGTGTTCCAGGTATTTGGCAGATATTGTCTCAAAAACTGATGATGTGAATCTATCACTTCAAGGAAAACAACTAGTAGTATTTATTGCTGGTAACAGAATTGAGCTTTTGAGCAATATTTTGTGTTTTTGAAAACTTGAATCTTCCACCATGAACTTCAGAGCCTCTCAGTAGACTTTTCTGAAGAGATTGGTGGTGAGATAAGTGGGATTTTAAAAATATTTTATAATGAAATAAGAAATTTGAAATATCTACATAACTTTTAATGCAAATAACCAAGGTGTGGTGTTATAAAACCTTGCATAGGTGAAGATCCATGCAAAGTATAATAAGGGTGGGCCTCAAGACTAATAGATTTTGATGTAAAAGAGCTTTTATGTTGGATGTAATGGATGCCTGAAACCATGGGTTGGACTGAGCCCTTTATATACTACTACTAGTAGCCCTGTGCACAAATCCGTGCACGAGTAAAGTAGCTTGCTGCTGTTTGCCTCAGCGGCCTCCTCACCCCACCCCGCCACACACTGGGATAGTTTGCTGCCCCGCCCTCCTGAAGCTCTCTGCCTGCTGCCCCACCATCCTGTAGCTCCCTCAGCACCCCCTCATAGCTTGTGGCCCTGCTCCCTCCTATAGCTCTCCGCCCTCTGCTTGTACCTCACTGCCCCACCTTCCTGCTGACCCGTGATCTGGTCATTACATGGTAGATGGTTACGCTCAGGGTGTAATGGATAATAAACATATTCCTCTCTTATCATATAGGATTTTCCTAGACATTCACACCTATGATGAAGTTTAACGCATTCATCAGGCACAGTGGGAGATTAACAACAATAAATAATAACAAAATGGAACAACTAGAACAATATCCTGTAGTGAAAGTTACATGTATGTCTCTCTCAAAAGATCTTGTATTGTACCCGCCTTTTCACTTGAAGGAAGCACATTACAGCTTCTCTCTGGCATATTTGAGTTCCCAGAATCATGACTCTTGTGCTTTGGGGCTATTTCAGGTAGAATGAGGGTTACCTGAACACAAGCACTGCGATTGTGCGACAATCTGACCATTCGGATGGCTGCTCAGTGGCCAGTGGGTGGGGGCAGTGTACAGTGCAGAGATGATGGACAAACGGATGCTTCACGTCCCGGGCTGGGTGACATGAGATCTCATCACACTACTCAGAGCGGCATGTAATTTAAAGCTTATGAATCTTTTGTTTCTGGAATGTTCCGTTTAATATTTTCAGATCACAAGAAATGGGGTCTAAAACTATAAAATAATAGAGGTGGTTAAGTAAGTATAGCCATACGGGGAAGGAGTATATATTTTTCAGTGTGAATGAATCAAAATTACACTTTTTTTTTTTGGTCAGGTTGGCAAAAAATATATTTCTTGGTGCACCACAGAATTTTAGTAATTGGTTTATGTGTGCATGAGATGAAAAAGTTGAAAATTGCTGGTGTAGGCCAAGGAATGAATGCCATGGTTTTCCTTCTTAAAATAAAGAACATTGCAGATTCATTGTATTCTTTAAAAATCACCTTGTGATTGCCACTCCTGCTTTTTGAAAAGTCAAAATATGATTGCAATATGTTTATACACAGATTGTATATGCAAATGCATTCCTATAAAACAGGGCTTAAGTCATTGTGTGTAAAATGGACGGATCTTTCTGGACCAACAGAATGTGATAACTTATCCCAACCATCTATTGAAAGAAAAAAGCCAATTTGAATAATGTTGGGAGATAAAGCATACCAGCATTATTCTTTATGTCTTTTATTAATGAATTAGAATACACAAACTCAATAAAAAATTACATTAAAAACTCATAAACATTGTTCAAATCTTCTCTCCCCATCAGTCATGTTCACAAAACCGACATTTCCATTTAAATGGCAGTTAATCACAATAGAACTTTATTTAGCGAATCAAACAATATTTGGGCTCATTTGTGTATTCACCACATATTTGTTGAGTGTTAGATGATACGCTAGGTGCTGAGGCCTCGGTGTTGAATAAGATGTACTTCTTACGAGTTCTGTGGCCACCCTGGCTGGTGTGGCTCAGTTGCTTGGGTGTGGTCCTGTGTACCACAAGGTCACCAGTTCGATTCCTGGTTGGGGCACATGCCAGGTTGAGGGCTTGATCCCCAGTAGGGGATGTGCAGGAGGGTGTGTGTGTGTGTCAGTGGCCAGTGGAGCAGATAAAATATAAAGAAGTCATTGAGAAAGGTCTCTAGTAAAACGGGGGAACCTGGGTATTGGAGAACAACAAATTTTAAACCCGGCTTTTCTCACTTCTGCATTTGACTGCTGTCTCACCTTTCTGTGCTTCGGGAACTTTCTCTGTAAAATGGGAATGATATTTCTCACTTTGTGGCTTTTTTTTTTTTCCTCATGGATTAAAGACAACATAATCAAAGCACAAAGCCTAAAATGAAATTCCACCAAATGGAATATTTTTCTTACCCTACAAAAGGTACTCAGATACGAGCGTGGTCAAGAGTGATTAAGTTGGAGATGGGGAAGGTAAGGAAAAAGGTCTTAGAAGAGGGTGTGTGTGGAATAATGGGGTGTTTCTAACAGAGAAGAATGGCAGGCAGGGGGATTTCCGTGCACAGAACCATGGACTTGTGCGGAAGGATGAGAAACCCCGAGTGGTGTGGTGAGGCTGTAGCCTTGGGTGCAGAGGAGTTGGCATGGAGATGGCAAGTTAGTGATCCCGCAGACAATTCAAATGTTTTAGCTATAGCAGAGTGAAATAAATAAGTCAGAGAAATATCTTAAAGCTAGACTTCATAGGATTGAGTGGATGTGGGATTGATGGAGGGAAAGGCAGAGAGACTTCTAGATTCTGGTGCAGGTTAGTCATCATTCATCAGAAGAAGGAATTTAGGAGAAAAGATGGGTTTGAGAGAAAATGATAAACTTTCATTTCATCCTCTTAAGTCTGATTTGGCAGGACCTTAGACAGGAGAGCACTCAGTGGGAGAACAGATGGGAGAGCGCCGAACGTGTAGGCAGAACCAAAGCCAGGGCCTCGGGTCTGACCCGGCTCTGAGCACTGGCCTTGTGTCAGCGAGTTTTACCCCTTCTTGTTCTAGAAGGTACTGAGCAGAGCATCACTTTGACATCAGGAAGTTGCATAAATGTCTGGGTCTTCGCTCTAAATTTTCTCATAAATGAAATCGAAATGAGAAACAGCTACTCAATAGCATTCACAGGGTTGCTTTGAGAATCACATTTTTAAACATTTATTTTTCAATTATAGTTTATACTCGGTAGCATCCGGGATTAGTTTCAGGCACGAGGCTAAGTGGCTGGGAAATTGTGTCCTTTACAGAGTGGTCCTCTGGCCTCATCGTTACCTGGACAGCATTGACTTGCTCCCTGTGCTGTCACCCACATCTGCAACCACCCATTGTACTGCCCATCCCTTCACCTTTCCCACCCAGTCCTCTCCCCGCACTGGAATCCCTTTAAGATGCTCTATATGCAAGGAAAGAGTGCCAGCCACGGGGATTAGAGACACATTCGAGTCATGTCAGCAGAAATGGGATGCTAAGAGACGTCACTGACGCGGGCTCTGCTTGGTGACACTGTGGAGCCAGATCACTTACTGCAGAGCAGCGGTGTCGGGGGCCTCTGAGCCGAGCTGCCTGCGGGTGACTACCAGCCGTTTATCTCGGGCCCCTGGGCAGGCCATGGAGCCTCGTTTCTAAAATGGGCATCATTGGCCAGTTCACCACACAGGTTGTTGGGGAGATAAGCGAGGGCATATAAAGCATCCAGGACAGCGTTGGCTCGTAATTAGGGCCTCGGTGTGTAATGGGTGTTTTTACTGCCGTCATCAGAGGCAGGAGCAGCATAATTGCCGTCCTCAAAGTGCAGGGTTTTGGGCGGCGGGGATGCTGGAGATCAGCACAGCCGTTTTATGGGTGAGAAGCAGGGAGCCTGAGCTGTTAAGAGACTCCAGCTCGCACCTGGCAAAAAGCAAGACTGAGCCTCTGGCACCGATCCACTTGGACACTGGTCACCGTCTGGCAAAGCCAGGCCTTGTGCCTGTGTGAGCAGGTGAAGTGAAAACAACAGTTATAGTTGACTAGAGGCCTGGTGCACGAAATTCGTGCATGGGGGGGGGGGCAGTCCCTCAGCCTGGCCTGTGCCTTCTCACAATCCAGGACCGCAGGGGAATGTCTGTCTGTGGGGTTGGCCCTGCCCCCCAATCAATGCCGACAGTCACCACCCTCTCAGAGGGCAGATGCTCAATGCAGGAGGCAGCCCTGATGGTCTGCCCCTTGGTGGTCAGTGTGCATCATAGCTACTGGTTGTTCTGCTGGTCATTTCACCATTTGGTGGATTTGCATATTTGGGTTCCATTATATAGGATGCTTAGTATGTCTTAACACACACAAGAGTGGGAAATGTGTTTTATTAATGATGTGCCAACAGACAGAAGTTTCTCAGTATGTATGCTACTTCAAGGTGAGCATGAACTATTATGGGTATGTGAGTATTAGATAACATATAAAAAACATATTCACATTATATATATATATGTTCAGATAGCATTTAATAGCTACTCAGGAGTAGTTTTCACACTGCTCAATATTCAATGGGAAACAAAACACCTAGATACCAGAAGCTACTTCCTTCGATGTAACTTCGATTTTATGCTATTTTCTGGTTTATTAGGTAAATTAGACTCATACTTAAGAGATTTTCTTGTTCTGTAAGTTTGTAAACTTAAAATGCTGGGCCTCGGGCTTCAGTCGTTGACCTCTTGCGCATTTGCACACTGATGGCATCACGGGTCAGCATTTGGTGATATGTGAGTTTCATCAGAAATGTTTTACCTGCAGAGCCCAGAGCATGTCATAAATATAGATGATGCTCATCAAAGACCGGGCCAGATACAGGGGTTCTGTATTACACCCTGAGGGTAAGTAGATTCATATTCTTATTAGATTTGCTTAGTCTACTGTAGGAGTCAGGTCAAAAGGATAAAAATGAGCACCAATTCTTGCCGTCTGCCCATAGTAAGGGATGCCAGATAAAACAGGGTGAGCATTGCCAGAAACAGACACTGGCTGGATCCTCAGACCCTAAAAACAACAAACTAGATAAAGAGTGGCGAAGGAAGCAAAACAAAACAAAACGAGTATGTTGCTTATTAGTTGGATGGCATGGAGAAATGAAGAAAAAATAGGCATGCAGTCTTAATTTAAGCCCATTATGAAAACGAATAGCTGTAGTTTTGCTTGGAAGATACAGCTTATAATTATTGAATGGGGAGTTGAATTCTCTTCTTCCTTTTAATTTACGTTACCATTCTGGCTCTTCTGAGTTCCTGTAGCCATAAAAGACATTTTTGCAGTGGGACATTTTTTTAAATCCCTGAAAACTTGTTTGATCTCAATCCCTATTAATTACATGCAAATGAAAACAGCGAAAGAACATTTCATCACTTAAAACCATATTCACAAATGTTTCAAACAGTGATGCTGAGAAGGCAGGGAAATAGGTGTTCCTGGATCGGTTAGTGCAGTGGGACATTTTATTTAGTAAAACCACGCGGGCCTGCCTTACTGAAAACAGCAACAGAGAACCCCTCCTCCCAGGCGGCGTGAAAGTCCCGGTGAACATCTAGCACCGCCCTTGCTGCTGCTGCTGCGTTCGTTCCTTGGCGATCTTGGTGCCTTGGGTTTGGCCAAGGGCTTGAAAAAACGGAGTAAAACAAAACGTTGCATTGGGGATTGAAGTTTTTCGCTAATCAATGCTCACAAGCACCAATATAATTCATGTTCTGAAATTAAGGATGGGAAATATTTTTCTGCCCGGGAAGTTAGTTTTGAGGAAAGTATTTTATCTTAGGAAGCAGCCCGCTTAAATGAGTTTCCTTTGGGTTTAATTTTGTGTTCTTTTTATCTTAAGCTCATAAAAAGTGATAAAACGTACTTCTGTAAAGACTTCATCCATATCACATTGGCCGAGGGCAGCGTCTATATGGAAATGAGGAAATACGAGGGTTTTCACTTGAAGCGTTTGATCTTTCCCCGCAGAATGGAAATCTTCAGCTTCCTTATCTGCAGTTACCTGCAGGGGCACGTCCTCCTCCCATCCCCCCTCCCTCCCCCCCCACAGCTCCACTTAGCTTCTAAAATGTTTTCACTCAGTGTTTTTAAATAATCCAAAGCCTACCAACAATTAAGATTCGGTACCTTCACTACAGACCCAAAGTAATTCTGAAAAAAAGTTTTTCTGCTAAAAGGGCCCAATCAAAAAGGAAAAATAGTTTGACCTCACTATTTGCTCAAAAATGAGAATCAGTTTTTGAATAAAGTACAAAAGTAAGAAGGTTGAGAGAATTAGGAAAACTCTTCAGGCACCGCTTCTCTTTCAATATCTTTTGATTTGTATGACTTTTTCCTCAACGTGCGTAATCCTGAGAAGAGAGCACAGAGTTAAACTAAGGGAAACACGATTTAGTCCAGGGGAGGGCTCATCGATCTTACTCGGTTTCCGGCTGCTCTCACGTCGAGGGGGTTTATTAAGCAAACCAGCCTGCATGAGAAAAAGGCGAGGGCACTTGGAAATGCCAGCAATGCGAGGATGCCTAGGTGTTGACACAATAAAAATAAACTTGACATTTTCCTGACTTGCCTTTTTCAGAAAGGAGAGGGGGGGAAGGAAACATCACTATCTATAAGATTGGGGGTAGGAAGGGAAGAGAAAACAAAATGAAGCCACTGTAACCTCATTCTTTTTGAACTGCGTCTTCTTCTTAGTTGCCCGGAAGGAAAGGCCTTGTCTTCATGGGATACTATTACAGAGGAATGTCACGATTTTGAAATGAGTATTTCCTTTTCTTTAGGCTCTGTCTTTCTCCTCCAGCCTTCTTTTCCTTCTTTCTGTTCCTGGCTTTCTCTCTTCTTTTCCTTCCTCTAACGCAGTGTTTCCCAAACTTCTCTCATGATGAGAATCACCTGGTGGAGTTGTTAAAACACAGATTCCTGAATTCCAACTAAGAAGTGCTAAACTAGAATTTTTGAGAACATATAGGTAAAATTGCATACCTAACTTAGTGCTCTGTATATAACATCTGTCTTAGAGCACTAGTTAAGTATACAATTTTACCTATATGTTCCCAAAAATTCTAGTTTAGCACTTCTTAGTTGGGATTCAGGAATCTGTGTTTTAATAACTCCACCAGGTGATTCTCATCATGAGAGAAGTTTGGGAAACACTGCTCTAACGCATCACTTTGTAGGTCCATTGAACAGAATGCCATTGGCTACGCCTAGCACAGGGCAGTGGGTCAGGAATATTCTACAGAATAAAAACAGATGTGGACCCTGCCCCACAGAACCGAGACTCCAGTAAACAGAGGACTTGAGGCAAATCATTACCGTTAATTCACTTTTCAATACGCACGGAGAGAGAAAGGGTGGATATTGATTTTCAGTAATGACCCCGCCAGCAGTACGGTGTGTGTGTGTAAGTGTAATTCTGTGTGTGGGGGATATCCAGTAGGCAGGGTTTCTGATCTCGGGAGCGGATGCTTGAAGACAGGCCAGTTGCTATGGTTCACGTGGAAACGTTCTCTGCACTGACCAGTTGGGTGGACATAGGCCGTTCGGAGTTCTGAAAAGGTCTCTATTTTACAGCTGGTGTCCATGTTTTAGCCATGAGCCATGAGGAGCCAGGGCCCCTGGGGCTCGATCTTCACTTACTTCTTTGGGTGCCGCCTTCATCCTTGGCAGTCCCCGTCTCCTGTGAGTCATGTGAGATCTGAACCCCAAACTCCCAATCTTGACACAGTCATGGGTTAGGTCCGAGGCTACCCTGATCTGGTGGTACTAGCACCAGCCTGTGATCTTTGTCCTCCCGCTCAATAAAAAGACTGGTTCATTTGAAAAACCCAGGGAGCAGCTGATGCAGAACAAGTTATCGAAGGAAAACCATCCCTAAGTATTAACCATGATCTGTGCTTAATTCTGCCCATAATCAGAAACCAAGAGTGCCATTGGGGGTCTTTCCAAGTACTTAGGAAGCGGTGTCTGTGGGGGTTTATGTGTGTGACGGGATTTGTTGCTCCTGCCATCACAGTGCCTACAGGAGTGTGAAGCGTCCGTTCATGTCACCTGACTTGTTCTGAACGTGGTCATCTCTGTTCTCAGGGGATATCCAGTTCATGGGCGGTTGTTACCTGCTAGGATATGAACAGGCCAACCCCATTCTTTGGAAGGGGTGTGCTCTTTTCCTGCCCACTAACCTGTCTTCTCTTTAAGTCTGACCTTCCCGCCAGCGTAGGAGAAACGCTGTGAGGTTGAAAGGGCCCCTGAGCTTCACTGCGCATTTTTATTAAAAAAGAAAGAAGACAGTGTGTTTGGTGGCCACGCCCAGGAGGAGGCAGGAAGGCTGACAGATGCGTCTGTGCTTTTCAATCACTCCTTTAGGGCGAGGTGATCTCAGCCTCCCCCATTCTGCCTGTGTTCACGGGAACCTACACTCCGGATAACGGAGAGGATTATGAGTGATGACACCCGTAATTGAGGCTGTGAGATGTGATTAGTGTATTGTTACTGTGAGAAAACCGCACCGAGCCATGCTTAGGTACAATTTTAAACTCATTTCGCTCAGCTCTCACGCCGCTGTTTTTCTTTCCGACTATCACACAAACACCCCAGATCTGAATGCTCGTCTCTGATAGATGCAACGAGCATTTAAGCTAACACTCAGCTGTTTGTCTGTTATGTTTTCAAACCTTTGGCAGTTTCCGTTTGGTATTCAGTGGGCTGGTGTAAAGAAAACCATCTGCCCCACAGCTGCAAAGGGACTCCACTTCTTCGGTTCTGTCGGCAAAAGGCAGCCGAATGCCCCTGTCACAGCCCGGACGGCTGCTTGGGCCTCCCACTGTGTGCTTTGTGCGGTAGGCCTGGCGCTCAGTCGGCCCACAGCTCAGAAGATGCAGTTCGCCTCTGGAGATGACCTTGCCATCTTCCCTGTAATTATGCTAATAACCTGTGCGTATTTCTATAACATCGTATGGTATTGACAATGAATATGCTAATATTCACCTTACTAGTAATACCCCTTTGGGTCTATCCTCTGGACTGGGAACTCCCTGAGGGCCAGGACACCCCTTTGGTTGTCCTTGAGCAGATAACTGGCCCAGAACCGCGCACTGCACTGCAGCCCAGGACTCAGCAGCGTGCCCCTGGCACCTCGTCATTTCTCCACCAGCCTTCCTTACACATCCTCGCTCTTCGTTCTCTGTACAGGGCCCGCAGGGACGGACTTTGTGTTTGGTTTTCTTCTCGTGGTTCTTAGCGCTGTACCGTGAAGGCCGCAGATGTTCCATAAATACCTACTGAATAAAGAAACCCTGCATGGTTAGTGGTTGTTATGGCCCACAACAAAGAACATGTTAATAATAGATATTCTGAATAGGAGACCATATCTTACAATTTTATTGTACAATTTTTCAATTGTTGGATGCTTATAGTAACCAAAGATGATAAACTCTTCAAAAATCTAAATATTTTATAGTGCATTGATAAATAATATTACAAAACGATGCTGTAAGATATTAATTTGAAGTGAACCTATAGCCCAATGTAGAAAAAATAGAATTTAAACAGTGTTACATCTTCCAAGCCACAGACACAAATTGTTTCTACATTTAAAGGAATTTCTACTTTAATCATATGACCAAGTTAACCGCAAGTCTTTCTGAATTTTCATGAAAATTCAGAAGATAATTTTTTAGTAATGTAAGCTTCTCTTAATTTTTATTCTAAATCATCATACTTATACTTTCCATCTATGCTTGGCCAGATCAATGGGTCTTACCTAGATTCAAAGATGGGCAAGATCATTGACTTGGAGTTATTTCAAATTTGCTTTTACTTTACTTCACTTCACCACTAGCACAGCAAAGAATCTATATTGTAAGGTGCAGGGGCATCGTGGACTTAATGGAAACATCGGGGATTTGCTGATCTTGGCTGCCATATAGAATGAGACATCTCTGCCAAGTAAGAGGATCCTAAAGCTGCCCTTTATCCCACCAGCCTGCGAGCACCGGTGGACAGGCAGTGGTCCAGCTGGTCGACGAGCATGCCACCCAGCCTGTGTCTCTCACCCAGGGTTTCGGGCCTTGACAGTCCCCTGTGCCAGCCCTGGGAGTTGTTCTCTAGTGCCAGTGTACAGGGCCTGGTGTTTTCCACTCAGCCAGAATGGGAGCAATTTGGATGTGGCCTACTTAAGTGTACAGTGCCATGGCCTACTCCTTCACAGTTGCAGAGAGTCCACAATGGAAAGATGGAAGAGTGAAGTTGCTTTCACATTCTGAAATCCCCTTCCACTTCTAACTCTAGCTAGAAATCCAAGTGCATCTTGGAGTCTCCTCCTCACTCTACGTCCTTGGCATTCTGCCCTTACCAACTGCCCGAAGTAAAGAAGTCCCCCTTTAAAAGCTGGTTTTAACGTCCTCCAATATAGACCTGTATTTCTTAAGTCCATGCTGTAGGAGACACGTGGAAAGCATCCAATGGACAAACACCGGGTGCTAGGTTCTGAGCCAGCCTTTGCAAAGAGCTCCGCCTGGAACTGACTGCTCCCCAGCTGCTGCCACTGGTGTTTGAGATGGGTGGTGATCACCACAGAGTCCCTACATTTTTTTCTGGTTTATTTACCTTAAGAAAAAGGTCACCAGCCCTGCAGGTGTTGCTCACTGGTTGAGTGTCTCCCCATGAACCAGGAGATCAGTGTGTGACTTCCAGTGTGGGCCATACAGGAGGGTGTGGTCGATGATTCTCTGTCATTATTGATGAGTCTATCTCTCTCTCCCTCTCCCTCTCCCTTCTTCTTCTCTCTGAAATCAATTAAAAAAAATAGTGACAAAATGGAAATAATCATTCACTATACAAATTATATATATATATATATATATATATATATATATATATATATATATAATAAAGAAGAAGAAAAAAGGGGGGGAAAAAAGATCACCAGAAGGAAATGATTGAGCCAGATCACTCCTAGGGCTCCTCCCTGCCACAGAACTTCTCGGCTCCTCTCCTCGGCTTTCAGGCCCAGCTCCTCTGAGAGGTGGCGGGCAGGCGGCCAATGTTGCTGTCACCCGTCCAATCGAGGGGCATTAGAAGGTATTAGAGGGCTCTCTGTGGTTACACAGATAAGCCACATTCTCTGATCAGCTTTATCAGTAACAGAGCTGACATTTTGATCCTCTTCTTTGTCTATCTCTCAGCTGGTTCCAGACTAGGAAACAAAAATAATTTTCATTCTTGGCCACTAACAGCCTCAAAAATAGGTAGGACAAAGTCAAAGGATGGATAGAGATAGAGAGAGAGACATAGACAGAGACATAGAGTGAGAGGTAGAGAGAGAGAGGTATAGATATCTATATATATTAGAATAATTGTGTATATGTGTATTCTGATATGTATATCAGAATAATTATCACTAAAGATAGTACAGTAAGAGTTTTCACTTCTACTTCTGGAGGCAAGAGGAAGGAAATTCACGTTCACAATATGTGAAGGACACTGAGTGGGCGAATGTGCTGGAAGAGCCATTGACTTCCGGAGAAGGGCTGTGGGGAAGCTGCTTTGCCCGCCTGGGTGGCACCCTGTGAAGGGCTGCTCCCTACGGAGCCATACATCTTCCCATGTTTCAGTAGTTGACATTTCTCCTGAGCCCTGGTCAGCAGCTGCCCTACAGATTGTTTTCTTTTGTGTGCGTGTCGGGAGGAAAACATGTAAGTCCTTAGTTCTTTGTGTGAGTGGTTTCATTTGGGGGCTTTCGTGTGATGTTTCTTCCCGAGGTCCCTGTAAGTGATCTGAAGATGGTCGTTTGTGTGGGCAGGAGTCTGGTCTGTGGAGTTTTCAGATGGCTTGCCACCAGATGCCAAGTCTGTCCATCTTCACGATGCCCAGTCAGGCCATCTGTGACCAGACCTGTCAGGGCTATTTCTCCAAGACAGTGGCACACAAGGGGGTATTTAGAAAAACATGGTGGGTGAATGACTGAATAGAAGAGTGCATAACCCTAGATGGATCTTTTTGGTTTGGCTCAAAGCCTTTCTTTTCTTTTTCTTTATTTTCTTTTCTTTCTTTCTTTATTTTTGTTTAGCTTAGAGCTTTTCAACGTTATTTTTCAAACATAAGCGATTCAAACGTGACTTGTACATCACCTTTTAATTAGGGCAACATTTGGGGGCTTCTGGGGGAAAAAGTGATACTTAAAGGGAAAATAATGTAGTGGGTCTCCTACTGCCTGGTGCTGTATTCATCCTTAGCAACATGACGACTTCCTAAGCGGATCTACATTGGATAAACTCTCTGGATGACAGGTAGGTGTAAAACAAGTGGCACACCCTCCCCACCCTCTAGGGTTCTCACTGAACAGTTCAGTTGCTCAAAGAGAGGACTAAAATCAAGAGACAAAGGCTATAAGGAATTAGTGCAAGATTTGCATATGCTAATCCCTCTTACCTGTTAGGAAAGCTAGGTGATTACACGCTGATATTTCCCTGGGGTGCACTGAAATGTTATGAATTAGTGTCAGGGAAGCACTTTCCAAGCCTCGGAGAAAGATGCGCTGCAAGTTCACAGCATCATTATCATGCCGACTATCACAAACAAAAACATCCCCTCCACTGCCCTCTCTTATAAGTCCCATCTTACTGATTCGTCATGTCAAATAATACTGTATTTTCTTACACATCTTCCCTCCTGCCCCACCGCCCCTGCTTTGAGTAAGAAAGCAGTCTCACAGCAAGAGAAGAACACTATCGGGTGGGATACGGTGCTATATATCCAAAGTTCCTTTTATCTGACGAGCTCTCCAGATTCAATATCGACTTACAGGGCTGCGTTATTTTTCACGACACTGTGTTCTTGGCTTTCCGTGTAAGGAGAAATGCCCGATTAAAAGGAGGTGTGCTCGTTAATTCCCAGCGTGCCCTCTGGCAGCGTCCTCATTGCACTGGAGGTGAGAGGAGGTGGTGTCCTTGAGAATTAGATACATGACATCCCAGTTGTCAGGCAAACAGTGCGCGGTGCTCAAGTATCCCCGCAGTGAGTCTCATTAGCTGCTCCCGATTGGGGGACCTTTATTTCTGTCTGCATACAGCAACACAAGCACACGCAGGTGTCACCTGTGGGTTCAACTTGGTGTACCTTTAGCTTTCATCTGTAAGAGGCCTTTGGAAGAACAGAATGGAGGGGCCCGTGTGGGTGCCCATCCACCTTCTACAGCAGCCACCCCCCACCCCCCAAAACAGACTCTTTTCTCCACTTTCCTGTGAAGTGAGAGCAATGTCACCAAACTGGAGCCCAGCTTATGCCCTTCCTAGTTACAGCATCTTTGCTGTGAAAGGATAGAACAGGTCCCATCTGAGCTCGCAGATGTTTCCAGAGGCATCACACTCTGCAAATTATACTGTTTTGCTAGCATTGAAATGTCTTCAGATATCAGAGGGCAACTGAAAAATCCATTGGATGTTTTTCATTGAAAGATTATATATATTATGTGTGTGTGTGTGTGTGTGTGTGTGTGTGCACGCGAAATGAACATCAGAATCTAAGAGAAAGTGAGGGCACGGCAGGAGAGGAGGCTGGAGTAGGTGGTACTGGTTCAGGCTCTTAGTAGTGCTGTCTGCGTGAAATCGAAGTCAAGCCTCACAGATCAGTTAAGTTTCTATTAGCCTCTTTTTAATGTTAAAGAACATGACATGTATTTTTAAGTTTTATATGGCCCGGTACTTCCAAACTATCATTCCAACATGTAATCAGTATTAAAAATTATTGACTTGAACCAACACACTGAAATTCAATCACTGAATTATATTCTGGGTGGGGTCCTTTCAGAAGCTTTATTTTCCGTTCTTTCCATATTCCTGTCCTTTGAAGCTCCTTTTTCTCATAGTCCAAGGAGGCATGGACTCCCACACTCCTGCAAATATGTACCACTTACCACCCCCCCCCCCTTTTTTTTTTTTTTAAATCCAAGGCATTTAATTTTGCTAAAATCTGTATGTAGCTGAAGATTTAGTGCAACTCTGAACCAAGTATTTCTAGAGGACCCAGTCAGTGCTTTAAACAGGTTCCTGTGTGCCTAGGGCAGGGGTGGGCAACGTCCGGCCCGAGGGCACTATAAGGCTTGCAGAATAATTTGGTCTGGCCCTGCCAAGGCACTGGGCTGAGTTAATTAAATGTTTGACCAAATGTAGCAGGCTATTTTTTAAAAAAAAGATTTTATTATCATTATTTTTAATATATTTTATTGATTTTTTTACAGAGAGGAAGAGAGAGGGATAGAGAGTTAGAAACATTGATGAGAGAGAATCATCGATCAGCTGCCTCTTGCACACCCCCTACTGGGGATGTGCCTGCAACCAAGGTACATACCCTTGACCGGAATCGAACCTGGGACCTTTCAATCAGCAGGTCGATGATCTATCCACTGAGCCAAACCGGTTTTGGCTAGCAGGCTATTTTTTAAGTTGATAATTTTGCATGGCCTGCAAATAATATTATAAGTATCCAAATGGCCCTTGGCAGGAAAAAGGTTCCCCACCCCTGGCCTAGAGCATGGTGAGCACCGATTGTTAGCTTACCTTTTGTGTTTATACAGATTTAAACAAAACTTTCTTCCACATTTTTTTTCTTACAGAAGGTACAGAATACGGGCAGATATGTCTTAGAAAGAATACTGTGTCAGATAACCTTAAAGACCTTCAAATAGTGTAAGAAAATAAGCTTTCAATTAAGTTTTCAGTTGTATAGTTCCTACAGGTGACTTTCCACTGGGTCCCCCTTCCTCAGTAGGTTGCATGAACACATTTCCTCAAACAACATATTGTCAGAAAAGGCAGCTGTCAAACTGAAAATGCGAAGGCAAAGCCTCGGAAACTGCCGGAATCACATGGCAGGTTCCACTCTGACCCTGTTCGGTTCCCCTTCACCCCCAGCTGTGAGGTCCAACTGAAAGTGGTCATGGGTGTGGTCTGCCTTCAAACTGCAATCTTCTTGAAGATTGGAAGTGTACCCTGTCTACCCTGGGCTTAAGATACGTTTTCAGTCATAAATTCTACGTCCATGGATGTCTCAGATGCTCCTTTCTGTGTAGGTGGGGTTGGAAGGCTGGGGATGGCTGAGGAGTCCGAGTGAGGCAAGGCGGAAGGTGGCTGAGACTTAAACTGCCCAGAACTGGCTCATGGCCCAGGCCTGGAGCCCGCAGGGCTGACTGTATCTCCTTTCCTCCACCCACAACAAGGTTAGAAAGAAACGGGGGTAACAGGCTAATCTCTTCCCACTTCATATTCAGAGGGCGAGGCTGTAAATTAATTGAATAAAGTGATTATTCTCCTTTATTAGAAAAGAGAACTTGATTTCTATTGCCTATTAATTTTTCAAAGAAGTTGGAGGTCTAGATAGCAGATCACCTTAGGTATATAATTATAATGAAACTTTATATGAGCTTTTTGTTATTAAAATAAGTATAATTAGGTAGGCTGGCTTCCCTTGCAATTATCTCTTTAAAGTTTCATCTCAGGTGCAGGCTATTGTTAATATTTTATGCGGGTGTGTTTTATTTTGGATGAAGGTTTTTGACAACGCATAACATATTGTTAGATAAGTTCCATTTATATCTTGCCTAAGTTATATTCAAATGTGGGAAATGAATATTCTAGTTTGTTTTAGGAATATATTCTGTGCATAGGTTTCTTAGAATAAATTATATAAAAAAATGTCTTTATCCTAGAAATGATAGTATTCAGTCAATATTTGATGTTATTGATAATAATACCATCAGGGAAAATTAAAATTCAGTAATTCACTTGATGTCATTTTTGAATTTGAGAGTATGGAGAAAACAATGCATTTAATTTATTTTAAAATGATCTGAAAAATACCAATAATGTGCAAGGCTGTGATTTACATAGGATCAATGAAACACATGACACGGTGCTGAGAATTTTCACTCGGCGGGGTGGATATGGGTGTCCTGCAATGTTGGGGAACACAGGGCACACTTCTTCAGCTGCTAATTGAATACGTGGGCGATTCTCACTGCACAAGGTCAAGTGCATTGCTGTGGAGAAGGCACATACTGTTTGGTTTGGCCTGTATTCCTGTCAAACCAGCGTCTGCAACGAGAAGCCTCTTCTGTGGCCCAGGAGCGCCTATAATATCACCACCAATAATTATCCGGGCATTTTGAAAGGTTAACGGGGCACATATACAGAAAGCCCTTCCTGCCAGCATGTTAGTCCCCGTGAAAAGGCTGCGTTCGCAGGTCATAAGCCCTGGCTAGTGGCGCCACTGTCTCCTGCAGCTTCCAAGCTGAGGGGACAGAGAAGGCCAGTCAGGAGAGAACTAGGGCCTCAGGGCCAGAGGGTGCCGTGACCTCAGGCTGTGAGGGATGGGGGGTGGGTTTGAAGGCACTTTCTTCTCTAAATGAAGTTTATACACCCGAGTTTAGATACAGAAAAGTCTCATTTGCATGCAGGTGAGATTGGACGTAAGATTTCTAGAATTTTTAATCGGTTGACATTTTGCCAGAAATTAGTTGAATCGTTGATTTCCAACCACCGTGGGAATGGAAGGTAGAGCTGGCAGCTGGGGGAGGGGCAGCGGCAGGGGGTGAGACTGGGAGGGTAGGCAGGGTGTGACATGTGGGAGGACTCCACCACAGGAGAATCCAGAGGAGTCGGACATTCACCTCCAAATATACTCTTTTAAAAATGTTGGTTATTTTGTTTTTAATTGAATTTAAGGGGGTGATGTTGGTCCTCTTGATGCCTGCATGTCCGACCACATTCGCAGAGTGGAGATATGGGGAAAGGTTTGTCGCAGGCACTACTGTCCTGCCAATGGCGAATGCTAAGTCTCTGCAGCGCCAGGGGAAACCACAGCATTTGCTTGATATGCTTTTATTGATTATTTATTTATTTATTTATTTATTTATTTATTTATTTATTTTTTAAGGAGAGGAAGGGAGAGGAAGAGTGAGAAGCATTGATAGGCTGCCACTTGCACGCCTTCTACCGGGGACTGAGCATGCAACCCAGGCACATGCCCTGACCGGGATTTGAACCAGCTACCTCTTGGAGCATGGGACAATACCCAACTAAGTGGGCCACACGGCCAGGGTTAGAACCCTAGTTCCCATGGACAATTGCGGGGCCTGTTTGCGAACAGCCAGGTGGGTGCTGGGATGTCATTAGCAGAGCTGTTTCCGTGTGGCGGTTGTTTGTGTGTTTCTAGCTCTATGGGAATGCAGTCTGGGGAAAATGGTTCTTGCAGCTGTCTGTTGCCAGATAGCATGTGGGCAGAGTTCCAAATTTACGGTAGTTCTTCCTTATCCTTATGGTTTCCTTTCTGCAGTTTCAGTTATCCCCGGTCAACTGAGGCGTGAAAATATTAAAGAGGAAATTCCAGAACTCCACAATTCATGAATTTCAAGTTGCAGGCCATTCTCACACTGCCCTGCTCCACCCAACCCAAGATGTGGGTCATTGCTTTGGCCAGTGTGTCCATGTAGTACATACAGTATAGTAAGATATTGAGAGAGAGAGAGAGAGAGAGGGAGAGAGAGAGAGAGAGAGAGAAGCCGCATTCACATAACTTTTATTGTAGCATATTATTATTGATCTCTATCATTATTGTTGTTGTTAATCTCCTACTTGCCTAATGTATAAGTTAAATTTATCGGTGTGTGTGTCTAGGGAAAACAGTATCATGGGGTTTGGTACTATGTGCAATTTCAGGCTCCCGCTAGGGAATCTTGGAATGTATCCCCCAAGGATGAGGGGCGGGGGCGTAAACCTGACATGTAATGACTGATCTTTAACCGTATCCATAGGGCCCTCCGTGTGAAGTGTCCCTAATCCCAGGTTGAGATGCTGGTGCCGAATGTCGTCAGATAGGATTATGCCGGGCGTCATTTTCCTGTTTGCTCAAACACCTGCGTTTCCTGGGTGTCTCCGCCAATTAGGAGGCAGACTTAATGCTCTCTGCTTAAAGCAGTTACCGTCACAGCCCGGGCAGGTTACGGGCATTTAGCGGTATAGGGGCCTCGCAGCAGAGACAGGCTCCACATCTCATTTGTTTACACAGTTGGGAATTCCTGGTTTTCTGCATGCATATGCTGACTGAGCTGGGCGCCTTTCTCCTGCTTGATCATCTCTTGTGAAACCTTGCTCCGGAATGACAAGGACGTTTCTAAGTGCCCCAGGGTGCGTGGTGCTTACGGAGGGCTCCAGCAGCGAAGTCAGGACCGACTTGGTGCCGTCTCACTGCAGCCTAGAGGTCTTGACCGCTGAAAAGAAGGCGGCCTCGGTGAGCTTGGTCCAGCCGGGCAGGCCGAGCCCAGCACTAGAGAGGCATCACTTCTTCCTCTCTCCTTCCTCTCTCCTTCCTCTGGACCCTCACATCATGTTCATGGAAGGGCCCTCAGGCAAGTTAGCTGTGGCCATGCAGGGTGAGGCTAGGACATGGGAGCTGTGGGGCCTGGGGCGGGGCGGGGCGGGTCAGAGAGGGGTAGTGGCCTGTCGGGGAAGCTGTGCCTAGGGCCCAGCAGGCAGGAGCTGGCCCCTGATGGCATCAGAGTGGAGCCTTCAGGATGCGCCCAGACGAGGCTGCAGTGGGCTTCCCCCCACCCGGGAGGCCTGGTCCCTGGAGCCGGTGCCCAGGCCCCTGCGGTGCCAATGATTCCCCTTCTTACTGGTGGACTCAGCCAAGTCTGGAGGCAGGAGGACAGCTGAGAGGCACGGGCAGGGTCCGAGGGGTGGGCCCGCAGGGCAGTTCCCACCAGGGACAGGTTGGCCCTATGGGATCTGTGTGGATGCCATGGCCATTCTGCCAGAGGGATTTTCCCAAAGGAGGCAACCGGGGCAATCTGCCAACTGGACAGCCAAGCCCAGAGCATTAGGAAGTAGCTGCTGCTCCACTGAGGAGCGTGTGAACACCAAAGTGGGCTGCGTTCAGGGGTCGGATAAGCCGGGAGCGCCGTACCCACTGGGAACTCAGCGCCTTCCCCCAGTCCTTCACAGCCCACAGCGGCTGCTCACTGAAGTGCCTGGGGCTTCTCACATCCTTAGTGTTTTCTTGTGGAGTTCCTGAAGAAAGACGGGCTCCCTAGGTCTGTGGTTGGCAAATTGCGGCTCGAGAGCCACTTGTGGTTCCTTGGCCCCTTGAGTGTGGCTCTCCCACATACACAGCTTGGGCAAGTCTATGTTGAAGAAGTGGTGTTAGAGGAAGTTTAAGTTTAAAAAATTTGGCTCTCAAAAGAAATTTCAATTGTTGTGCTGTTGGTATTTGGCTCCGCTGACTAATGAGTTGGCTGACCACTGCCCTAGGTCCTTCTGAGATTCGCAAAGCACCAACTCCGTGTCCTCGGGTGTGGGTGTGGGCCTGTCTGTGTGTGCCTGTTGGGAACTGGCCTCTTCAGTGGCCTGTATCTACTTGAACGAAGAAGATGTTAGCCCGGCCAGTGTTGCTCATGGGGTTGAACGTTGTCCCATGAACCAAGAGGTTGCTCATGTGACACTGGGTCAGGGCACATGCCTGGGGTTGCAGGCTCGATCCCCAGAGGGGGGTGAGGAGAAGGCAGCCTAGCGAGGATTCTCATCATTGGTGTTTCTAGCTCTCCCTCTCCCTTCCTCTCTCCCTAAAAATCAATAAAAACATATTTTTAGGGAAATTTTAAAAAGAAAATCATTTTAAAAAGGATCATTTCAGGAAATAACCTTGTTGGTTTCATTCCGTGGTATTGCTGCGTAATCAGCCCAATGGGTGTCTGTCTGTCTGTCAGCTTGCTGTCTCCCCAGCAGGAGACACAGAGCAACTGCTTCACATCCGGGAAGCCCCCGCTTGGCCTGTAGTTGAGCCATATTGCGGTCTCACTTCTCTTTCGCTCCCAGCTTTCTCTCTCCTTATTTTTCATACATCTCTAATTTAAAAAAATTAAAGTGTTTCATTCCTCCACCCACCTTGTCTGCCTGTTTTCTTTTCAATTATCATTGCTAAATGCTGACCAGAAATAGCACAGATAACGATGTCCACGGACAGTTTATAAATCTCAATTGAGCCAATAATTTCAACCTTGTCTTCTATCAGATCTTTTTATGGAAGCTGCTCAAAATGATCAAAATTGATGAATGTGCCTTTCTCTCCCTCTCGTCACCTCTGTGCGTTCTCCACAGAGATATGAAAATGCCATGGCTAAGAGACGGGCAGTGGGGGGAGGAAAGAGAAGACCTGGTCATCCATCAATGGGACAGTCAGTCCCGGGATAATTAGGAATGGGCCCACGCTAACTTACACGCTTCTGAGCAAACGGAGGGCGGGTTGGAGCAGACGAGGACTGTCCCTGCAGGAAGGCTTCCCTGTGACGCTGCGTGAAGGGAAAATGGCACTAAAGCCCTGGCCAGTTTGGCTCAATGGTAGAGCATCAGCATGTGGACTGAAAGGTCCCAGGTTCAATTCCGGTCAAGGGCATGTACCTTAGTTGCAGGTACATCCCCAGTAGGAGGTGTGCAGGAGGCAGGTGATCAATGTTTCTCTCCCATCGATGTTTCTAACTCTCTAATTCTCTCCCTTCCTCTCTGTCTAAAATCAATATTTTTTTTTTTTTTAAAGAAAGACAATGGCGCTAAAGAGAATGTGGATGTTCATGAGCTTACGAGGCTGAGCACGAAATGCAAGATGCAACCAAGAAAGAGTAATGCAGTCCAGCGGGTTTATGAAAACAGGGAAGGAGCACTGGCAATCAAGAAAACACTTTAAGAAAATAGCAGGGGGGGGGGAGGGGTGAAATGCAGTTGCACTTTAGAAATATGTGCTGAGAAAGGGAAAAGGCAGTCAGAGCTTAGACCAGGCATAAAGGCGCTTAGGAAATTGCTATGAGAGAGAGGGACAGGCGCTGTCCAGGGTGCTAGGAGCGCACTGCTAGGCGGAGGCTGTTGGTTTTGTGTCTGGAGTGCTCAGGCCAGCAGCTGATGCAGGAGCTTCTTCCTGGCTCAGTCTGCTTGTGTGTCTGGTCAGCCTTTCAACCTCTGCCTTCCCCGGTGACCCTCTGCTGCGGGAGGCGAGGTTATATTTGGACAAGTGTCCCTGACTCATCAACAACAACATGGCTTCGTGGAAGAAATAAGCTCCAGGACAGACCAAAAAGGCCAGTTGTGCATCTTGCAGAAATAAATATTAGCACAAGGAAAACAAGAAATGCTGATAGCATTGCAATGATTCTCAAATTAATGGTCCCAGGTAGTCATTAATCAGTCCTGCTAAATGCCAAGCCAGCAGGACCTTCTTCCCCCTCAGGATCCACCGCCCAAATAAGCATGAGAACTGCCAGAAACCCCGGAACCCCAAGGCCACGCCCTCCCCTCTGAGTGCTTATCCCATGGCTGCCTCTCTTTTTCCATCAGAATCTTGAATTAGATATGACTCTGTCATCTTTGGAGGATATGGGAAAGCCAGGTGTTAGCAGGTTCTCTGCATCTGAGAGCCATCAGCACATATTCAATAGATGGTAAAGGAGGCTGATGTTGTTAGCATGTTCCCTGTAACAGAGTCATCAGCACATACATGATAAAGGAGGCCAAGTGTTAGCATGTTCTCTGGATCTGAGAGTCTATTTATTGAAGAAATAGATTTAGAATACATGTAAATGCTCAGTTATGAGAGAATACAGAGTTAAAAAGGGATTAAGAAATAAAAATGTGATTCCATTCCCACCCCAACTATGAAATTCTACCCCCAAATAAGAAATGATAAACTTGTCGAAGCCGGTTTGGCTCAGTGGTAGAGCATCGGTCTGCGGACTGAAAGGTCCCAGGTTCGATTCCGGTCAAGGGCATGTACATTGGTTGTGGGCACATCCCCGGTAGGGGGTGTGCAAGAGGCAGCTGGTCGATGTTTCTCTCTCATCGACGTTTCTATCTCTCTATCTCTCTCCATTCCTCTCTGTGAAAAATCAATAAAATATATTTAAAAAAAGAAATGATAAACTTATTCTCTTTATTTTTTATGTTATATAACATTTATATTGTTTCACTACTATTTGACATATTAATGCTCCCTGAAGAGATAGAGTCAAAAGTAAGTTTATTAAAAACTAGAAAGTAGTTGGAAATAGCTTATCTATAGCTTGGGTTTCACCAATTAATTCATATGAGTCATCTCTATATTATCTGGAAGTGTTTAATTTTTCCTATTTCTAGGTAAAGCCAACATATTCACAATAAATGTTATTTTTCAATAATGTCATGAAAACTATTTCCAGATGTGAAAATTAACCATAGAAAGAGTGAAAATCTAAAAAAAAAATTGCTATAAGAAATGTTTCTGATTTTACTGCCTATATTTTCTTCCAGGATTTTTATGGTTCCCAGTCTTTAAGTATTTCATGCAGTTTGCATTTATTCTTATGTAAGGTGTAAGGAGGTGGTGTAGTTTTATTTTTATTTTTGCACATATCTGTACAATTTTCCCAACACCATTTACTGAATGGCCTGTCTTTACTTCATTGTATGTTCTTGCCTTCTTTGTCTATTATTATTTAACCATAAAGGCACGTGTTTATTTCTGGGCTCCCTATTCTGCTTCATTGCTCTATGTACCTATTTTTATTCCAGTACCATGCTGTTTTGATTATTATGATCTTTTAGTATAGTTTGATATCAGGTATTATGATTCTTCCAACTTTGTTCTTCTTTCTCAAGATTGCCGAGGCTATTTGAGATTTTTTCGGTAGCTCCATATAAAATTTCGGAATGTTTGTTCTAGTTTTGGGTATCTTGATAGCAATTGCATTAAAACTATAGATTGCTTTGGGTAGTATGGGCATTTTAACATTAATTCTTCCTATCAATGAACATGGTATATGCTCCAACTTATTTATATTTTTTTCAACTTCTTTCTTCAGTGTCTTATAATTTTCTGAGTACATGCCTTTTATTACTTGATTAAATTTATTCCTAGGTACTTTATTTTATTTTGTCGTAATTATAAATGGAATTGTTTTTCTTAGTTTCTCTTTCTGGTAATTCATTATTAATATATACACATTTTTTTAAAGACTATTCTTTAAAGCAGTTTTAGTTTTACAACAAAGTTGAGATGGAAGTAGAGATTTCCCATATACTCCCTGCCCTCACACATGAATAGTCTCCCCCATTACCAACATTACTAACCAGAATAGTGTTCGTGTGTGTGTGTGTGGGGGGGGGGGGAGGGGATTTATACAGCAGATCTCTGTGTGGTGTGTGTGTGTATGTTTTTAAACCAGGGATGAACCTATGTTGACACCATTGGCACCACAGCCACCCAAATTCCATATTTTAAATCTTAATACTGTACATGGTATGGGTTTGGACAAATGTGTAATGCACGTGTCCGTCATTATAATATACGGAGCATTTTCACTGCCCTAAAAATTCTCTGTGCTTTGCCTATGCACTCTGCCCCCTGTCCCAGTAACCACTGAGCTTTACTGTCTCTATGGTTTTGCCTTTTCCAAGAGCTCATCTAGTTGGACTTGTGCAGTAGGTAGGCTTTCAGATGGGCTTCTCACCCTTCCTCATATGCATCCAAGGTATCTCCATGCCTTTCATGCCTTGAGAGCTCATTTCTTCCTTTGCATTGAATACTATTCCATGGCCTGGATATACTGTACAGTACTTTTCACAGAGATCTGATGTATAAATCCCACAGCCCAGCGCACTGCCTACCATGGGGCTTTGCTTACAAGCTATAGGCACCCAGTGAATTTTGAGTGAGGGCATGAATGAGCCCATTTCCACATGTGCTGGAAAATGTGGCTTAGAGGTAGAGTTCTTTGCTGCACTGATGAATAAGACCTGCATTTTCATCTCTGCAGGGAGCTAAAATAAAGGACTCATTTCAAACCTTGAAATCCCAGATCCAGCTCCTTAGCATTGTAAGCTTGGGCTGCCACTTGACTCGTTTCCCTTTTCCCTCCCAACTACCTCATGGGGTGGGATTTCTCCCTCAGGATGTCACCCCAAGGAAATAGGGGCCCCTGGGTGGGGTTTTACCAGCCCCTCTCCTGCTTTTCTGAGCTGGGATGACGCGTGGAGAGCTCCAGCCCATGATGTTTGAGTCTCCGTTACCATGGAGCCATGCCCCTGCTCAAAGAGGGTCTGACCACGCACAGTGTTCCAGGGAGAGAGAGTGATGAAAATTAAACTTCAAAAAGCCCTGCTTAATAGAGATGGGAAAATGTTTTCAAAATTAAATACAGGGTGGAGAGTACAATACATTTTTACGGCTGCCCTTGCTCTGCAAACATTGCCTTTTATTATAGTTTATTGTTGCTTTCTGTTTGGGGGAATTGTATTACTTCTAAAAGACCCGGCTGTCCGCTAGCTTCTGGGCTTATGTCCAAAATACAAATGGACATTAACTCAATTCCACAGATAAGATTCCCTCGGAGACTGCCACGAGACTTCCCTCGTCCGCCTCCACCAACACGGTCTGACCCGAGCCCTACCTGACACAGCTACTCACAGGGGAAATAACAGGATCGGGTGCTTGTGTGGGGGTCGAGAAGGATTTCAGAGAGTGAAGGATAAACACAGGATTCTGAAGCAAAGATTATTTGGAGGATAAAGCCATGAAGGAGACCTTGGCACCAGAACGAAGGTGACCTTGGCTCCAGGGCAGGTCTGTAGTTGATGTTGAGGCCAGGGATGCCCTCATTACAGGAAGGTCTGTGTGGTACCCAAACCTGTATGCCAATCAGTGAAGCTCCTCCCACAGAATGCACCTGCTTCTGCATGGACTGAGTGAGCAGGATTTGTAGTTTTTATAGACCCACAATTACACCTATTTAGAGTTTACCTGTGCTATATATAGCTCAAGGATTTTGTACGTGCTATAGCACTTCAAAGCATAGTAATGCTGAAAAAAAAAGTAGTATGCTTTTAAAAAATCTCTTTTTCTGATAAGAATTATGTAGTTATTTTTTACAACTTTTAGGAGGAATGAAATTTAGGAATACATTAGAAGGCTAACAAAATGAGTCACAATGAAATATTTTTAGATGCCTCACATAATTGCATGATTCTGGGGAAGGTAAAGAAGAAAGAATTGAAAACATTCTCCACCCATAGGACCTGGGTCTGGACAGTGCACTTAGGCGCTAGGGTATGGACCCCATGCTGGCCAGGAGGGCTGTGTTGTCACCTCAGCTCTGGAACACACAGTACACCGAAGAGATGCTGCTTAAACCTGGCAGTTGTCTTGATGACACCGGGTGAGTCATAAGTGAGAGGAATCATCAGGTTGTGACTTACAGTCAGCATGGCTTCCAATCCACAGCTAAGTGTTCATTTCGACTCTTTAAGGCTCCGACTCCTCATCTGTAAAATTGGATGCAGAATCCTACTTACTTCAAAAGGTAGCTGTACTGGTTACAATGGATTTGCCATGTCCACGTCATGAGTTCCCAACCTAGCGTTAGCATCGGATGAATATGGATGCTTGTTTGTGTACAAATGTGAAATCGACTTGGTGGATGCATACATCATCATGGATCTTCCCGTAAAATATGCTGAATTTTGAGGATAGTTAGGGAGGACTTTAGTATATTGTTCCTGATTTCACACAACTGGTATAGGTGGGCCTAATTCTACCTTCATAATAAATCATGGTCTAGGTCCATGGGTGGTCAGCAAACTGCAGCTCCTGAGCCACATTTGGCTCTTTGGCCCCTTGAGTGTGGCTCTTCCACAAAATACCATGGCCTGGGCGAGTCTATTTTGAATAAGTGGTGTTAGAAGACGTTTAAGTTTAAAAAATTTGACTCTCAAAAGAAATTTCTATCATTGTACTATTGATATTTGGCTCTGTTGACTAAGGAGTTTGCTGATCACTCGGCTAGGTGATGTGCTCAGGAGTTTTCTGTGATGGCAATGATGTCACTCATCGTTTGAAAGCTTTTTCTCTATTTAACCAGCAGGGCTGCTGTGAGGTAGGCCAAGAGGAATCACTATGCTATTTGTTATTACTGCCTTCATTCTCAAAATGTCACGATCTCTATTGACTATCCCATTGTTCCTCAGGTGGAGGGCTAGCATTCCAGACAGGAATCCACTGAGCAGGCCCATCTGGGGAACCATCAAATAGAGGTGTTTGCAGGGGCCAGGAGGCTTGGTGGGCTGAGTGCTGGACTGCCTGGGACTCAGCTGTCCAGGGAGAGAGCAGCTCTTACACAACCAACCACGTGTCCCTGACCTGTTGGCAGGTGGTCTCAGATCACCAAATGTCCTCTCCCTGGTGGCCTGCCATGCTGGCTCTCCCTTTTCCTCCATACAGAAAGGACCACATGTGTCACTTAGAAATCTGCTCAGACTATGGCCTGGTCCCTGGGACTTGGTGTGCCCTGGTTCGCTCTGGGCTCTGTGTGATGCTCATCAGTGCCAATGGTGATGGTCACTGTGGTGGTCCTCAGGTGTCATGATGAATGTCTACTCAGAGCCAGTGCAGCAGCCAGCACACCTCTGCGACTTCCCAGGCATTGAAGTGCCAATGAGACTTTCAGATAAACATACCAAAAAGTCCAATTTTGTGGGTGTTGGGAGGAAAAAGATGTAGCACGCTCTTCTCTCCCTTTCTCCGTGGGCTGGTGCTTCTGGGCACGCCTTTCCTCCCGATGGGGTAGTTTCCCTCTGGGATTCCGGGACAACACAATCTCTGTTTTAGAGGCTGAAAGCAGAGAGTGATGGCTGAGAGCCCATGTCCTCCTGGTTGGGGTGAGCCCTTCGTTGCCAACCTCCAGTGCATTTACCTGCAGAGGCAGCTGCGCCTGGAGACACAGTGGCTTCCATGCCCTGCGGGCCCTGCAACATATTTACGTTGCTGACTTCTTACCGTTTCCCGAAGACAAATGGGTCTCAGATCTTCTTTATTAGAAAGAGTTCCCAATTTAAACTTTCTGTGGAGGGCGGTCCGATGCTGGACATTGGCACCGTCTCTGAGGCGGATGCAGACTAAGCGAACAGGAGGGCCTGCACGTGAGGAAGTGAGACTGGGTTTTCAAGGTGGCACAAAGGCAAGTGAATCCTTAACCCGAGGCTGAGGAGCAGATACTAATTAGGGAAATGAAGCCGTTTTCCCTGTTGATGACAAAGCACAGATGTGTGCACCTATTTCATACGACAAGCGAAGGTTAACTGCTGTTGTGGGGAGGAAGCTGCTTCTCCTTTTCCCTTTTAGAAATGCTGAGGCAGATTGCCTGTTTGGAAAGCTTAATGGAGAACTGGAGACAGAGCCCGCACTGCAGGGGAAGGAGGGGAGCGGGGCTGGGAACCAGGGAACCTCACGGGGATAAGCAATTCTGTGCCAGGAGGTTTGGTGCTGCAAATTCACACACCGCAAACTTGGTTCACTTATATGCTCTCTGCTTTGGGGGTATTGGAACCGCTGTGGCTGCAAGAGGTCATTGCTGTCTGTATTCCCCAAAATAAAAGTTGGGCACGGGCTCTGTGTACTTCCTTAAGGAAAGTAGCAAGTCCGCCGTCTGTTACACCTGTGGCCAGGGCAGGAACAGCTCAGAAGCCCATGCCTACAATTTAGAAGCCTCGTCAAGAAAATGGGTCTTTACCAAAGCAGTCCTTGAAAACTGGGTACTGCCCTGGCCGTGTCCTCAGTGGTTAGTGTGCACCACGAGGTCAAGGGGTTGATTCCCAGTCAAGGGCACATATCTGGGTTGCAGGTTCGATCCCCGGGCCCAGTGGGGGCACGTGTGGGAGGTAACCAATTGATGTGTCTCTCTCACATAGATGTTTCTTTCTTCTTTCTGTCTCCCTCCCTCCCTTTCACTTTCTCTGAAGAAATCAATGGGAAAAATATTCTCCGGCGAGGATTAACAACACACAAAAAACCCACACACCAACGAACAAAGAAAAAAAAAAAAAAACCTACAAGGCTCTTTTTATAAAATATTCAGAATTGGTAAGCACATGCACTGCAGCCTGCTCTTCTCATGAACACTTACAGAAACCTGCTCATGTACCCACCTCCCTCCAGGTTTTTCCTTGTCTGTCATGACACCTTTTCTGACGAGCCTCCATTCTAAAATTTAGACTCATTTAAATTCATTCGTTCAGCAAATATTTATCTCCTGCCTATTCTGTCACTGAGGCCTCAGGGGGAAGAAGATAAGGTGGATGCTGATAGAAATGTCAACAGATCATTGCTGGGTGGGCTGAGCATAGCACAGGTAGGAACAGAGTGGATGGAGACCCGGATGGAAACCTTCTCCCCTGAGCGGCCCAGTAGTGCCTGCCAGCAGTGGTGGTATTTGAGCTGCCTCTCCGAGGATGGACAGGGTGTGGTTAGGATCTGCCCTCAAGCTTAACATGCAAGATTCTTGTGGCAGTGATGGCAGCTAGATTAAATATGTGCTGTTTCTGTAAAAGATAAGACTTCTCAGAAATGAAACCTGATTACAGAGAGTGTTATGATACATCACGCAAGTATCTTTCATCTGGAGGAGAATTTGAGGAGCTACGGAACAGGAATAAGGCGCCCAGAAAGGACCTCCCCGGGGCTGTAGCTGGGTGGACATGAGTGTCTACAAGTGTCTCACCTTCTGTTCTGTCTGAACTCTAGAGCATCAGAGAGATCCGATGCCTGTGGAGACGCATGTAGATAACATTCATTTTCCAGGCACTACCCTTGCCAGTAGGTACTAAGTTCCATAATTAAAGGCAAGCTAAGTCCTGGGAGGGTTGGATGCCATGTCAGAGCCCAATGATAAGATTAAAATGTGGCCCTTCTGCTGAAGAGCAGCATGTCATGTATCCACAGTTTTCTGAGACACACATTAAAAAAATAATATTCTTGTTGGAGGAATGTATAGGGCAATAAGCAGTTCCGTGGGTGATTAAACCGTGAAGTGAAGCCGAGTCTCTCAATGACCCGCCAAAGGCTCTTATTGCAATATATGATGGTACCATGAACATTTCCTTTTGCATATTAGTTTTTAGAATATATTATTTTATGAGCTTGAATATTATTAGCTTTCCACTAAGCAGTAAGCAGATGTTTAGACTTAAAAAAATCCTAAGTAGAATTTCTAAAATTGAAAATCCAAGTTAATATTACTAGAACCCCAAAATAACTTTTCACTTCTCTATGGACTATTTCTTGCCCATACAAAGGCAGGAAGAAGAGGAGACGGGCACTTAAATGGGAATAGGCATGCCTTTGGGTGGAGATAGCTGCTGAGTAAAGCTGGCAGATATCTACAAAATGTGACTCACAGATAGAAACTCTACATCTACCGGTTATTAAATCTGAACTTTATGAACAAAGGCAATTGAGCTAACCCTGGTCAACTCCAAAATAAGGTCTTATTTATCTCAGAGGGGCACCAACATTCCCTCACTACTTTAACTGGAATATGATTATTTAAAAAGTATATATTGAAAAAGAACTGAAAAGCCATTACATTACCTTTCTACCTGGGCGCTATGAATTGAATGCCGATATCTTTTACCCTTGGACCCCATTTTTAAGGACAGGCTTCAAGAGATCATTATTGGATGGGGATGTGTAAGCTTGGAGAGAAGGTTGGAGAGATGCTAAGGAGAAGAAGTTCCATGATATGGAAATACATGTGATGGTGGTTTCATCCTATGCATCAGATTTGGTAAACAACAAACTCAGCACCAGTCTCCTGGGAAGCTTGAATGGCACCCCTGAACGCTGTCACAGGAAGTCAGGATAGTTGAGCCTCCGTTTCCCCCCACATCCATGGGAAGGGACTCCAGACCTTCGTGTTTATGTTCTTTTCTCTTGTAAAATAGGAAGGAAGGACACTTAGTGAAAAAATGTATAAAGATACATTTTTATATATTTTAAGATAATATATATATATTAAAGACTTGATGCACAAAATTCATGCAAGGGGTTTGGCCCTTGCAGCTGTGGCAGCTTGCCTCAGCCCTCACAGCCTCGGTTTTGTCCAGAAGGTCATCTGGAAAAATATCCAGAAGGACATCTAGTCTAAAGATCTGGCCTGCACCCTCCCGCAATCCAGGAGCCCTCAGGGGATGTCAAATAGCTGGTTTCCACCTGATCCCTGTAGGCTCAATCCAGCCAGGAGGGAGCCCAACTCTGTGCATTGAGCCTCTGTCCCCTGGTGATATATGTATAATATATAATATATAATTAATATATAATATATATTAAAAGCACAATATGCTAATTAGACTGGACATCCTTCCAGACGTCCTTCCAGACGACCTTCTGGTCAAAGTCCGGGCTGCAAGGGAAGCCTGGGTCCCGGGTGCCGAGGGAAGCCAGTGCCAGCAGCTGGGGGGTGGGAAGCCTACAATGAATTTCATGCATTGGGCCTCTGGTATACTATAAGGTAATAATAAAAGGGTAATATGCTAATTAGACCAGGTTGACCAGACATCTTCTGGTTGTCCTGCCTTCTTTCTGGACAAAGCCACAGTGGTGGGGGCCAAGGCAGAGGTGGTTAGGGGCTATTAGGCCAGCAGGGAGGGCAGTTAGGGGTGATCAGGTCAGCAGGCAAGTGAGCTGTTAGGAGCCAGTGGTCCCGGATTGTGAGAGGCTGCAGGCCAAGCTGAGGAACCTGGGCTTCTAATATTAATATATATATATATAATTTTATGCACCAGGCTTCTAATTGTGTGTGTGTGTGTGTGTGTGTGTGTGTATGTATGTATGTATGTATGTATCTATCTATCTATCTATCTATCTATCTATCTATCTATATATATATATATATATATATATATAATTTGAAATGTACTCTTTGCCTCTATTTGCAACATAATCCAAAAATATCCCAGTAGATATTCAGACTTTTCTCAAAGGCATCTGGTTTTCTTGTTGTTTTTCTCAGGGGCCCCAGTGCTCCAGGGAATCATTTAGAACTTGCCCTTGAACGATCCCACTATGGACGTGAAATAAACAGCACCGAGTTTTCCTCTAATGCAGTGGCCTGGCTTTGTATTGACAAAAGCATCTTCCAGTTGGCTCTTAAGTACTGCGTGCACTGATGTGTTCATAAGGCCCAGATCCGCACGGAGAATCTGTACCTGTGCACTCCCTTTGTACATGTTTTTTGAGAAAATTCTTTAGGTCACAGGGATGTTTAGCAATATCACTTCAGATGGAATTTTCCCTCAGAAAGTTAACCCAGGTGACCCTTGTAGTGTCTATCTATTGGGAAGTTTCTATTTGGGGACATATCTGTGCTATTACAGCTTGGTCTTGGCAGCTTTTTGAAGTAAAACCATTACTTGCTGGGAGTGCAGTCAGCTGTAAGCACCCTGGTCTGAAGTTGAATTTGAGGCAGTTGTTTAATATAACTGTTGAGCACACAGCTTACCTAATTTTGTTTAACTTAGCACTGAATGTTGTCTCTCAGTAACATACTGTGTTTCCCCAAAAATAAGACATCCTCCGAAAATAAGACCTAGCGCATGGAAAAATAAGACATCCCCTGAAAATAAGTTCTAGCGCATCTTTGGGAGCAAAAATTAATATAAGACACTGTCTTATTTTCGGGGAAACAGGGTAGATATGACAGCTGCATGTTAGATTCCAGTGCATTATTTGATAATGGATTATTACTACAATGTACATAATTACTACCTGAATTATAATTTAGATCTTTCCTGTCACATGAAGGAAACTGACTATCCCATGTTCTCCAGACTCTCCTTCCTCCAACCATGTGCCTCTCCATGGCCTCACACTGTGTTATATATCTCTTTTCAATGTTTATTAACATTGAGAATCTACCTACTTCTATTTTTGTCAAGAAAACATTCAATGAGACATATCTGCAATATCATTGAGTTGTGATTATGTAAATGGAACATGTAACTGCTGGGGATTTTGGAAAATACAGAAAACTATAAAGAACAGTAGACATCATCACTAATATAACTGCCCAGATAACACTACCATTTGGCTTCCTTTCAGGCTTCTACCTGCATAACCTGTGTAGGAATGTGTGTGCATGTGTGTGTGGAAGACAGAGAAAGATGTATGCATGTACTAGCATGTGTGTGAATTCCTAAGTTGGTTATTTCTATTTCAGATGGAAAACTACACTAAAAATTCAGACCAAACAAATGGTTACCATTCAAAATCTGATTTAGAATTATAAATCTCGAAATATGTTTATGCCTTAAACATGGAATTAAATTTTGACAGTCACAAATCAGTTCAGATGTCACAAGTGTTCTAAATATTTTAAGGAGGTGTTGGTAAGAAGAATCACATAAAGAGAAAAAATAACTAGGAAAGATATTAGTCAAAGATCTCAAAATCTTGTTGTTGTTAATCCTCACCCGAGGACATCTTCCCATTGATTTTTAGAGAGTGGAATGAAGGAAAAGGGGAGGGAGGTGAAGAGAGAGAGTAGGAAACATTCATGTGAACACATCTATTGGTTGCCTCCGGCACACACTCCAACTTGGGCCAAGGATTGTGCCTGCAACCCAGGTACGTGCCCTTGACTATGAGTTAAACCTGAGATCCTCAGTCTGTGGGCTGGTGCTCCAATCACCGAGCCAAACTGGCCAGGGCAAAGCTCTCCAAATTTAACTTAAATCCTTTAGTAAGTATTTATAATCCACATAAACTAAGTATAGGCTCTTTCTATTAAACATTTGCAAATGTTTCTGCTAAATGTTTCATAAGCAGTATTTCCCTTTAAAGCCCTTTTTTCTGTCCCCTAATAGCTGCTCTTAGTGGTGAGAATCACTGGAGATTGTGGCTGAGCGTTACGTAGTGTCTCTCTAATCACCTCTGCTTTGTCCTTCATTCATCTCCACGGCCATCACCAGAGGCCATAAAATGAGGCTTCCAATTAGTGTCTCTTAATATACTAATTGGGGATTTTCATTTTTATTTTTTTTTACAGAAAGAGTTTTATTAAACATATCGCCAGACATAGGGACTGTGTCCTTTCCTTCATCAGTCACTTTTGAGAACTGCTGCAGCTGCTAATCAGCAAAATTTCATTAAGAGGGGAAAAATTAACCCCACAGAATGAGGCATTGCCAGGGGCCTCTTGTTCCCGTTGGCCAGGGAAAATGCTGGTCTCAGTGTAAACCAGACACTGCTGCGCGTGGATTGCATTTGCTTGTGAGCAGGCATGTCCGGTGGCAGGCGCCTCCCAGTTTAGGATCCAGGATTTGGGTCCTGGGTGCATCTCACCGCCTAGAGCACATACATCAGCTGGAGTGACTTCCCTGGTCTTCTGTGCCCGGAGGGGCTGTTCCCACCCAGGCATAGCTCCCCCTGTTGGCAACCCCAGAGCCCACCCATTAAGCACTCTGACATCCCGTCCGTGGCCCAGTGTTCCAGGCTGTGGCACCTGGGCCATCTCATTATTTTTTATTGCTTATAAAGTAGTGTGTTTTTGCCCAGCTGGCATGGCTCAGTGGTTGAGCATTGACCTATGAACCAAGAGGTCAGAGTTTGATTCCCAGTCTGGTTTTGCAGGCTCATTCCCCAGTGTGGGGTGTGCAGAAGGCAGCCTATCCATTATTCTCTCTCGTCATTGATGTTTCTATCTCTCTCTCCCTCTCCCTTCCTCTCTGAAATCAATACAAATTAAAAGATTTCATTCATATTCAGCGTAAATACTGCGTTTCCAGCAGTTGCAGGGCAGTGACTACCAGTGGGCTCATGTGAGGAAGGAGGGGCCTGGCCTTGCCCCGGGCTCTGGCTGCAGCCACTATCATAATTCTCAGCATCAAAACTAAAGCAGAAACTAGATCACATCTTGTTTTCCACAATTTGCATCGCTTTAGTGCATGTCAGTGAAGCATCCTGTGGCCTCAAATGATTTTAAGATGATGCCGCCACTGCCCTTCTTCCTTATAAAATTGCAAGCGATGGTGACAGCGTCCCCGTGGGTCCAGCTGCCCGGCTGGCCACTGTGTATGTTTCTGCTCCAGCTCCTCCCTGCGGGCCCCTCTCATCTCGTCCTAACTGTTACCGCCGCCGCGAAGATGTTTTGTTGGAAGAATGACCAGACTCAGCTGGGGCTCTGCCTCCCTCCTTCGCTGGCTTTCTATTATAAAAAAGAACACAGCTCTGTCGTGTCCTTTTCTTAACAGCGACACCTTCATTCCAGTCTGAGGAACCTGAACATCGTGGCCCCGTGTCTTCTCTCGGCTCCTCACGCGGCCTGCCCTGTGAGCTTCCCGGGCACCGATGCTGATGGTCCGCTCAGGCCCCGAGAGCCTGTTTCCCAGACACGCTGGGGTTTCCAGCATTTTAGTTGGCGAGCCTCTGGCCATCTGAAACTGTGACTCTGAGAGTCCCAACCCTGAGATGTAAAATAACTCTGGAGTTCCCCGCTGTCAGAGGCAAGAACGTATTGAGTTGGTTTAGGCCAAAAAGATTTCATCTCCGGTCTGATTTACTGGCTGTTTGGCTGGAGGTGCTGGAAGGGAGTGATTTCAGCGTGGAGCAGAGCACTGGGTTTCTGAGCCCAGTGGACGCTCTTTACTGTCATCGGGCCAAACTGGTGGTGGCTTCTCTCAGAAAGTTGTTTGTTTTCTGAGACCATCACCCACCAAGGTCGTTAGACAATGCAAATGAGGTTCTGCTGCTTTCATCATTCCTTCCAAGATGTTCGAGCAGTAGAAAGCACCTTCTGTTTCACAGACATGCAAAAAGGTTATGCTTATGAACATCCCTGACTTAAAAGCACCCCGTTAGTGTGTACAACTGCAGAGCAGAAAACGGTTAGGATGCATTTTAAGAAGCTGGATTTAAAAAATATATTTTTTATTGATTTCAGATAGGAAGGGAGAGGGAGAGAGAGATAGAAACATCAATGATGAGAATCATTGATTGGCTGCCTTCTGCACACCCCCTACTGGGGATCGAGCCTGAAACCTGGACACGTGCCCTTGACTGGAATCAAACCTGGGACCCTTCAGTCCCTAGGCCAACACTCTATCCACTGAGCCAAACTGGACTTTTTGATTAGGGCAGAAGCTGGATTTTTTTTTTTTTTTCAGAGCACTGACTTCATTTGTAAAAACTTGACAGCTTTTATATGACCTATTTAAAAACAAAATTCCTGGTTTGTTGCCTGTGACATTTAGTTGTGTATTATGAGTCGATAAATTAGTGGAAGAAAACCTTATTTATTTATTGCCTTCAAATACCTTGTGCCGAAAGCATGTGCTCTGTATGTCACTTTCACATGTGTGCATTCTGTGGTCTCATCCATAGAACACCAGGTCTGAGTCAGAGGCACACAGGCCAGTGTGCAACCAGCCCAGCCTCGTCCTTCCTCTCAGACCCAGTCCTGTGTGTGGGACTCAGAGCTGTCACCTTTGTCTTGAACCTCTCAGCTTTGACTTGCTGAGCCTTGTAGATAGTCATTTGGTTTCCTGGGCTTTGAACTCGCTGGTTCCTGAGGCAGACTTTCCCCCATCCTTGTGTTCTGGGGCACAATCAGTGAGTAGACAGGTATATCTGGAAGGCCTGTCAATCACTAGGCCACCCCTCCATGGAAGCCCCTGAGCTGACTGATGTCTCTATGGGGCCACCTCCAGGTCAGTCAGACTTTTACTCTGGACCCTTTTCTTGCACTGGATGGCGGGGATTCAGGACCATAATCTCTTAGCCTTGAGGCTCCCACACTTCCTCCCTCTCATCCCCCCAGGCCTACACACTATTGAACTACCCCCACCCCTTCCTTTTAAATCTCAACCACCTCCGCTCTCCACACAATCTAACTTCCATCCATTCTCTTACGCTCTGCATATTTTGTATTTTAGATGGAGTCTTGTCTACTGAGATACCTCATCTTTCAAATGTTGGTGTTCTGTGTTGCAGGCTGGTAGGATCCCCTCCTCTGCCTTCTTTTCCATTCCAGGTGGTCTCTTGGACAGACCAACCCAAATCTTCAGCTTGTATTCCCCACGTTCTTATGGCTCTCAAGTCTCTCTTCTTCCCAGATATCTGTTGTGACCACCCATTCCCTGTTTCTTTATAAATACTTCTTATTATTGGTTTCCAATTACAGGAACTAGCACCATTGTTATTTTTCTCAGTCTAAGGCATTACCAGCCATTTACTTTCCATTCACCTGACACCCTAGGATAGGGGTGTCGAACTCAATCAGAGAAGGGGCCAAAATCTAAAATCCAGCCTAAATCGCGGGCCGAATGGTTTACTGAACAGTCATAAACTGACAATGTCATAAACTGACAGCGGAGTGCAGTGATGACAGCGCGGTGTGGGCCACATTGCAAGGCCTGGCGGGCTGGATTTGGCCCGCGGGCCTTGTGTTTGACACATGTGCCCTAGGAGAAGCCTTTTGACTCTCCTTCCTTCAACCCAACCAACCATTGAAAATAATGTTTGATAGGTGTTGGAGGTGTTTTAGCCAACTCTTGATTATTTAGTGAGGGACTAGTTTCTACTGTGAATCCCTCGTGCTTCCTGCTACTGAGGAGCAGAAAGTGTGTATCTGAGTCAATCTCCTTTAGTTCGCTATGGCTATTTCTGATGGGAACAGTAGTAATGAGCTGATAGTATGTAAAAATGACTACTGACTTATCATTAGATTACAAATAAGGTAACTTTTTCCCCCCAAAAGGAAGACATTGGATCTGATCTACTAAGCAAATGCTTTACTGGAAAGTTTTCTCAGATTTGGCATCTGCTGTGGAATTGGGGTAAACAGTGGTAAGTAGCCAAGTGTGAAAAGCAGGGCAGAGGAACAGTGTTAGACAAACAGCTGAGGGAAGAATCTCAGTAACCTTCCAAACTGGTTAATTAACCTAAAGATGAGTCTCACCAGTACTGAATTTTTTCCCCAAGAGACTTCCGAGTTTACTCTTCCTGATAGTCTTCCTTTCTTATCTTTTCCTTGAAAAAGGCAATTTGTTCTTAGTCTAGCGAAACCAAGTAAAAATAAATTAAGTGAATAGACATTGACATTTACAACACAAAAACTGAACAAACTGGGTCAAAGTTCATTGCAAAGTGACTATAGAACCTGAGTTCAGGTAGGGACAGTTTGAGGGAACACTGTTGCAGTGGTGACTCTCCGTGGTGCTGAAACCCCCACCTATCAGGCTGGTTAGGGTAGAGTCTCTAAGCCACATGTGTCAAACACAAGGCCCGCGGGCCAAATCCAGCCCGCCAGGCCTTGCAATGTGGCCCGCACTGCGCTGTCATCACTGCACTCCGCTGTCAGTTTATAACATTGTCAGTTTATGACTGTTCAGTAAACCATTCGGCCCGCGATTTAGGCTGGATTTTAGATTTTGGCCCCTTCTCTGATTGAGTTCGACACCCCTACAGTCTAAGCAGTTAGGACAAGAGAACTATAGATATTACTGAGAATAGCTTACACTTACACATTGCAATGAAAAATTGCATTGTTTAATAGGTGTGATGATATTGTAAAAAAAAACTTGGAAATTGTAGGAAGAAGTGATATTTTTGAGGGTAATTATTCAACCTGAAGTATCTTAAGCTTGATTTTTCTTATCCAGCAATGTGAAGGTTTTTATTAACACATTAAATTGGTGATTTTCCCACTATACATATTTAACTATTATAATATAGTTAATTTGACTATTCTATTTATAAATTTTAAAACCAATTGAGAATATTAAGAATTTAGGGAGTTACACTTAAAATCTTCCTAGGGAAAAACACATTTTTAGGGTTTAGGAGCAATTAGAAAACTATCATTTTCTATATAATTTAGAATTATAATTAGTATTTCTAATTCTGTTACAATTCAATACAATTTTCAATACAAGTTTTATTTTGAAACCTTATCATTATATGAGCAGTAGTGTTCACCACACAAAGACCTATGTTTTGTTTTTATTTTCTCAATGCAATGTTGTTTTTTATAATACTTTGAACTTTTTTGCTCCCCATTGCTTCTTATAGCTCATACTGCCACTAAATCATTTCTACAAGGCAAACTGATTTTGTATATTGATCTATTTTAAAATATGAATGAGCTACACACTGAGGTTTTGAAACACATAAGTAAAAGGAATCATCTCTGGGGGGTGGATGTGTAGGGAAGCGAAGCAGGAATTATGCTGATAGACTCAACTGAATTCTGGACTTGGATGTTATTTTTAAATACAACATTACACGAAGAGGAGAAGGTGGAGGCACACTTAACTCCTATGAAAAGGCAATTACTTGATATCAAAATTAGACAAGGACATCACAAGGAAAGATAAGTACAAGTCAGTATTCCTATAAAACATGGACACAAAAACCCTTATGAAAATATTAGCAAACTGTATTCAATCCTAATATGCAAAAGCCAGGGGCTTTTTCTTAGGAGATACATGTTGAAAGATAAATTCACCATGAAGCCAACAACTTCCACTGGGCTGAGAAGAAGGCGTATGTGTACAAACACACATAGCGCACACCTCCGAGAAAGGAATGCAGCCACATGGAAATAACTGGTGATTTTGGTGAAGGGAGCTACTTTCTGTACCACATTTCAAGGTTCACATAGGTTTGATTTTCAACGTAGCAAGTCGAAGCAAACTCTCTCTGCTGGGCCCATGAGCTTCTCGGTCCCCTTTGGGTTTATTGTCTGTATTCTGAGTGGTTGTGAAGCTTTCTTTAAAAAAGAAAAGGCGTTTCTGGTTATCATTTTGGAGTCTCTCCCCTGACATTCAGCTCTTTCCAGAGTGTCTGGGCGATGTGATTTCTTTGAATGAATATGCTAGTAAATAAAATAACGCCAATGAAAGAAATGATGTTTGTTAATCTCCATGGAGCTCAAATGTATAGGAAAAAATATTTGAAAATAGTATAGACGTGTCCCCTCTGCTTTATAACTGGTGCTCAGTAATTAAGTGCTTAAACGTAAGTGTTTTATAAACTTCTAAAGGTCATTAGAACAGCTGATCGCAGCAAAGATAGCTTGACAGGCTCACTGCAGACCTGTGGAAGGCCCCATCCGAGGCCCTTTAAGCAGGTGTGCACGCTCTCTCCCACACCACAGGTGTGTCCCTAGCGAGCCCTATGAGGCAAGCATGTCAAACTTGCCAGTAAGCCTTCTTTAGCTGCCAGCTGGCAGTTGGACATGCTTGCTTTAAGGGCTGCAGGCGGGGGCACAGCGGGCCCTGGGAGCTGGTGACTGTGGAGCAGCTCTTGCTTCTCCCTGAACTCAGGCTCCTACTGCAGAGGGGAGACCATGTGAGCACCTGCTCCCCGTGGCGGGGAGGGTGGGGCCTTTTCCATGTTGTCACGTTGTCAGGCCTCCCCATCCTCTGCCCCTGGAGTAGCTGCGCTGGACTGAGGGCTGTTTTGAAGATGTGAACGGTGACCCTGACCAAGTCATCTCTTCTTTCTGCTTCTCTGTCGCCGATGCAGGTTTCCCTGGGGCTGCTGCATGCTCTTGCCACGCACATCCTGTGGCCCCCGGAGCGCTGGCAGAGGCTGCAGTCCATGCTGCCCCCGGAGCGCCTGCCGGTGCAGAGCGAAGACCAGTGAGGGATGTCCCACCGCCTGCCCTGGAGGCACGGGGAGGCCCCCCACAGCCACCTGCACAGGAAGGGGGGGCCGCCACCCGGTGATGCCAGCGGAGACCCTCTGGCACTAAGATGATTAGAAGTTTAAACGTATTAAATTATATTAAGTAGCATCTGATTTTGTGGTCAATTGTAATATCGTGTTGTTTTGTGCCAAAAAAAATATGCCGGCCTTTGGGAATACAGAAGTTGTATTCTCATTTGTCTGCGGGAGGTTATATTTGAGGTTTTGCCCTGCATCCCTATCCTGTTGGCTGCTGGGTGTTGATTTCGGTGCTTGCTGCTGGGAGAATGTGCAAATGAACCTAGGTGAACACAATGGCTTGAGTGATGTCACTTGCTGTTCAGCTGGAACAGAAGAAACCTGTGGTGCACGTACTGATGGGAATTACATCGTGATTGACAGCTTCTACCACGCAGGGACTGCCGGGGGACAGGATGCGCTGTAATGTGAAATAAAGCACTCATTGCTCAGGTACTGCTTTGCTTGTCATTTCATCTGTGCGTCCACTGAGGAGGACCGTCTTCTCTCTTGGGGAGGACCGATTCTGTCAATACTTCCACACAAACCTTCCATACAGTCATTGGCCCTTTTTACTTGAAAACTGAGTGATCCCATGACTGTTCACATGATGAGGGAACCCATTTGTTAGTATTCGGTCACTATTTCATAAACCGTTCTCAGTGAAATGGAAGAAAAAATCCCTCCTGATCAACCATGTCTGATATTTTTTTTACCCCAGTGATTTTCCAGTGTTCACATCTGTAAGGCTGACCACAGTTGCTAAGTGTTATAGTATTAGCACAAGCGAGCCTGTAATTGTATAGATAAGGCGGCAAATGGCCAGCAGGCAAGTCTGTATTTATGATGTGTTTCTTCCTCTTCCCTCCAATGGACCGGAGGCTTGCGCTGATGGAAGCTAAGCCTCTGGCCCCATCTCCTCTGCATGCCTGGTCTCCCTCTCCTGTTTCATCAGCAAACAAGGACCAGCCCTCTTGCCGATGTGGATGCACACTCATGAGCTTGCAGGGACAGAGGCTCAACAGCAAAAATACATGCATGTTAAGGGCATATGTTGCTAATAACAATTCATTGTCATTACAGTAAGTAGCTTGTTCGCCAAACATCAGTGTGTACTTATGTATTAACATTGGTCAAAACTAAAAGTTTTAAAAGATAATACAAAAAGTTTTAAAAGATAAAAACCCTCCATTTTTTGGACCTTGATTTCATGATTTTTGGATTTAATGGACAAAATTTCAAGTCCATATGCCATATGTTAATTCTAAAGTGATTTTAACCAAGATTTGCTTATGATTAAGTCAATAGATTATTTTTTCATTATTAATTCACTGTTAGTTTTAATAAGTTTTAACAAATAGGTCATAAGATGGGGAAACATGGTAGTAATTTCACAGACATAAATATTACACATCTACAACTATCGTCTACATATTTAAATCCAAGAGTCACTACTTGTAAACAGTGTTTGGGGAATGATGAGCACGTGATCATAGGCATCGCTCTAGGTCTGGTCCTGCTGCTGCACAGCACGACTTTCTGCAACAGTGGTAACTCCCACTGGCTGATGTTCCCATGGCTCTGAGTCACACCCCAGCCGTGCGCATTTACTTACTCACTGTGACTGGTGAACGCATGCATTCACTAGACCTTTCAGTATAGATTTAAAGTTATGTATATATATATATATATATATATATATATATATGTGTGTGTGTGTGTGTGTGTGTGTGTGTGTGTGTGTGTGTGTGTATATATATATATAATCTTTCTGTGGAATTAAACTTTGTGCACACTTAATTTTAATTACACAAATGTGTCTATGTAAGTAAACTAATTTTTTTAACATATTCATTTACAGAGTAGAGCAAAGAATCTTAAAATTTGTATGACTGCAAAAGAACCCAATTATCCAAAAGCAATCTTCTGAAAGGAGAACAAAGCTGGAGATATTGTACTCCCTGATTTTAAACTACATCATACATTTCCCTATTTAAAGTGCTGTGCTAGCAACCTTTGGCACAGAAGTCAGTGAGACAGAACAGAGAGCCAGAAGTAATCCCACACTTACATGGCCAGTTAGTTTACAACCATGGAGATGAGCATACAATGGGGAAAGGACTGTCTCTCCAATAAACACTGCTGGGAAAACAGGGCAGCCACAAGCAAAAGAATAGATCTGGTCTCTCTGAAACCATACTCACAAATGAACTCAGAGTGGATTAGAGACTTGAAGGTAAGACCAGAAACCACAAAACTCCTAGAAGAAAACTTAGGAGGTAAGTTTCTTGACATTTTCTTGGTCATGATTTTTTGGATTTGATACCAAAAGCAAAGGCAACAAGAGCAAGCATAAAGAAGTGGGGCGACAGCAAACTAAAAGGGTTATGCACTGCAGAGGAGCCATCAATGGAAGGAAAAGGCAATGTGCCGATGGGAAAACATTTTCAAGTCAGATATCTGATAAGGGTTTAATATCTAAAATGTATCAATGACTCATACAACTCAATACAAAAATAAATAAGCAAGCCAGTCAATTATAAAAACAGGCAGAGAATCTGAGATTTCTCCCAAAAAACCAATAATACCGATGGTCAACAGATACATGAAAAAGGCACTCAACATCACTGATCATCAGTCATGCAAATCAAGACCAGAGAGTTCACTTCACACCTGTCAGAACGGCTGTCATAAAAAGGACAAGAACTAACAAGCATTGTCGAGGATGTGGAAGGAAGGAAATCTTCATACACTGTTGGTGGGACTGTAAATTGGTTTAGCTTCTATGGAAACAGTATAGGGACTTGCCACAAGATTAAAAATAGAACTACCATATGACCCAGTAATTCCACCTCTGGTATTTATCTGAAGAAAATTAAAACACTAACTCAAAAAGATACATGCAGCCCCATGTCTGTTGCAGCATTATTTACCATAACCAAGACATGGATATAAACCATGTCCATTAAAAAATGGATGGAAAGAGAAAGTGTGATCTATAGATATGTATATTAGTCAGCCTTACATGGAAATATTGCCATTTTCAACAACATGGATGGACCTTAAGGGAATTATGCAATGTGAAATAAGTCAGAAAGAGAAAGACAAATACCATATGATCTCACTAATATATGGTATCTAACAAAAATGAGCTGAAAGATACAGAGAACATATTGGTGGCTGTGAGAGGCAGAGGCAGAGGTGGGGGGTATGAAGGAAGTAAATGAGTCATGGGGATGATATGTACAGCCTAGTTACTATAGTTAGTACTGTGTTGCATACTTGACAATTGCTTCAGAGAGCAGATGTTAAAAGGTCTCATCACAAGAAAAATTGTAACTGTTTATGATGATGAACATTAATTAGACGGATTATGGTGATCATTCCACAATATATACAATTGTGTTGTACACTTTAAACTACTATAATATGTCAATCATACATTAATTGTAAAAATAAATTGCAGATATCATGTCTCCAATTTGGGTCCTGATTCCTTGATGCCTTGTGAATTCTCTCTTTTCTACTAAGTCCAAGCATAATTGAGTCAAACCACAAACATCAAGAGTGCCCTCCTCCACTACCAGTTTCCCCCTTAAATACATGAGGATAAACCTGCCTAAAAATTTATATCTTCAGAGTCAGGTGTACCTTGAGAATCAGTCTTAACACCAACTTCTGAAAACAAAATCTTTACAAATGTCTTTATCTTGTCATAGTCACTCTCTCCTTTATTAGTATGGGAGAGCCTTCAACAAAACTATTCTCTCTTTTCCCAGAAATACCTCTAAGTTATATTTTCCAGGTTCCTTTGCTGTTAGCTATGACCATGTTTGGGTTCTTGCCAATTCGGGTATGACTGAAAGTGATGAATGTGCCTGGCACATGAAACTTCTCCTGGGCACCTCTGGGTTCTTTTTAGATCTTCCGGTGGGATGTCCATGACGATAAAGCCCTAAGGGTAGCACAAGATGGAAAATGTATGGGTCCCCGAATGACCCCCTGAAAAATAGCGAACACAACTTGAACATCCTCTCAGGACTAGCAAGTGAGCAGGAAACAAATATCTATTGAGTAATGACACCGACGTGTGGAAGTCTGTTAGCACCACCGAATCCACCCTCATCACGTAAGTTAATTAACATAGAGGTTTCTGAGGAGATGCACCCCAGTTTATAGAATGTCTTTGGGTCAGCTTGCTTTGGCCCAAGACTATTACATATGACTTTAAGAGGTTAAGGTCTCTGTTTACCAAACTTGAAAACAAACCTTATAAGCTGATTTTAGTCTCAACAGCAACTGATTACTCAAATTTTGAACTTCAAAGATGCACACACCATGAAGAACATTTTTATATACAATCAGAAAGACTACAGAAGGGACTTAGACTTGGAAGGGTATCAATGTCACCTGAGAAAATATAGGAGTGGGCAAAAGTAGGTGTACATTATTTGATGGAAAAATACATCCAGGTTATGATCATTACAATGGTGTTATGACTCTGTGTTTCATGTACTCACAACTGTACATGAAACTCAGGAGGAACAGAGTTCGTATCTAATAGTTTACATAATAACAGATTAGAGTTTTCACATTAATTTGAGTTCATTGATATCTATGTTGTAGTGGTAGTAACTTTGCTATTGCCTTACAAGCTTTTAAACATGAGATTAGCACGTCTTCAGTCCTATTAAGAGCCTTACAAGAGGGTGATATCCAATCCCCAGCAGAAAAAAATCAAAACCCACACCTTAGAGAGCTGGAAGGACACACACAGCACGAAAGGACCCCAACAGGAGAGTTCACCCCAAATAGAGCATCTGAGGGCTGGCAGTGGGGGTGCCAGTGACATTCGCCAACACAGGTGTCTTATTTTAGTTCCTAATCTTCTCACCAAATGTAGATCCTCTATTTTTGGTGAAACATTACTTCTCCAAGGTCAAAGAGGAGAATGGGTGCCCCAAACATACATCATTTCCCCTCAGATCATCCCAACTCCACTCCTTCTTTCTGGAAAAACAAAATTCAACTCAAATTTTCTCAGACTGTTTCAGCTAGTTTCTGCATTTTTTTCTTTTTTAAAAAATACCCAAGTTTTAAAGTATTTTTCCAAGGATTTTTAGAGAGAGTGGGAGAGGGAGAGTCAAAGAGAAACATCAATGTGAGAGAGGCACACTGATTGGTTGCCTCCTACATGCTCCTGAATCAGGGCCGGGGGAACTGCAGCTGAAGTACATGCATGCCCTTGACTGGAATTGAACCCAGGACCCTTCATTCTGCAGGCCAATGCTTTATCCACTGAGCCAAATTGGCCAGGACAGTTTCCACATTCTTCATACAGAGTTTTACTCTCTGGAGAGATGTCATAGATCAGGACGCTGTCAAGATTCAAAACCAGAGCACACCTTTAATCTCCCACTAAATCTATCCAATTCACCCTCCTAGAAGACTGATTCCTCCTGTCTCCTCCCACAAGCATTTTATACCTTCTCTCAATGCTCACCCTCAACTAATGGAGCTGCTTCCAACTCAATGAGAATCTGTAAGGAATAAGAAGACTTCACCTGCCTGCCACTATCATATATCGATATAACAACCTATCTGCACTGGTATCCATATACTCTGCTTCCTGCCTGTCCTTATGCTTGAACCCATTAAAGTGCACCTTTTCATTTCAGAAAATGGAATCCATGACTGAGAAGGTAAATGTAAACCCATATCCAGACTGGAGTACAAATTAATTGAAAAAAAAAGTTCTATATATGCAGGAACTCTCTAATATCCACTATATACTAGATCCAAGTCCTCTCACCTAGTCAAGGAAATGTCTCTAGCAATGAACCCTCTTCTCCTATATCATTAATTCCCTGTTCTTGCATAGTCAATACAGGGACCAGGCATATGTCCCAGTACTGTGTTAATACAGGGACCAGGCATATGTCCCAGTACTGTGTTAATACTGGGACCAGGCATATGTCCCAGTCCTGGGTTAATACTGGGACCAGGCATACTTCCCAGTCCTGGGTTAAACAATTCTGGGACCAGGCATATGTCTCAGTCCTAGGTTAATACGGAGAAGCAGCAAAAATAACCTCGCTACAATAACCACTCTGGAAGTTAAGGCTGAACCAACCAGACCAGCTGACTCAACATGAACGCTGAGACTCTCCCCTTGACTCATCCACAAATGCAAGCCCCTCCCAGTTGGTTCCCCACCAATGGCCAGGAGCTGCCGAAAGGCACTGCTCCTTTTATATCTCTACCATGAAATTCTCGGTCATGATTCCCGTAACCAGCGGTGGGTTAGGCTCATAGGTTCATACATTTAACACACGTTTGTTGATGCCTACTATTTTTCAATCGCTGCTTGAATAGAAAATTGGGCTTAAACACACTTACCTGGTTGTATGCCCTGAGGATGAAATGATTAAAGTGCTAATGAGCAGTTCAGGAAAGATCCAGCCTGTAGTTAAAGAGTGGTAACTGTGTGGCACAGTGTACAAGAAGCATCAAACAGTGGGTGAAAAAATATTGGGGGGCAAGAACTTGTTGGCCCACACTGACCCCAGACGCCATAGGATCAATTTCCATATCATCATCTCCCATTTACAGACTCACTCTCACTCTTCTGAGGGCTCACAGTGCTTCACTCCTTTCTCATGACTTTTTTTTTTTTTTTTTTTTTTTTTAATTTTAGAGAGAGAGGAAGGGAGAGGGAGAGATAAAAGCATCGATGGAGAGAAACATTGATTGACTGCCTCCTGCACGCTCCCTCCTGGGGATTGAGCCAGCAACCCAGGCATGTGCCCTGACTGTGAATGTAACGCAACATCACTTGGTTCGTGGGACGACACCCAGTCACTGAGCCACACCTGCTGGGCATGTCTCTTATTTGTAAGTCTGAAATAAACCACCCCTCACTAAGCTTTTTGAAGTTGCATGTCTCGTTTCCATATCTTTTAAAACCCTCACCCAGAGCCTTGCACATAGAAGTGCTCAATACATATAGTCAGAATGGATCACTGATACAGAAGATCAGACTGGAATTCGCAAATAATGTTATTCACCAGGTTTCTGGTCCTTCTTTTCAGAGCTGAGAGAGTGACTGAAGTAGTTAACGACCAAGAGGAAAGATGATGTGAGGACCCAGGGTAGCAGGGAGCTGAGGTGGCGATGCTGAAGATGCTGGAATTATTGACGGTCGCTGGGAGAAAGGTCCCATTTCATTTCCCCCATTCCCTTGCAGCAACTCCAAGACCCCGGAGATTTCTGCTGGGAGTCTGTGTGTGTGCACAAGTATTGCAAGGAACTTCAGGGAGCGGGGCTTTTGTCACCAACCTCCAGGCACTGTGACATACAGAATATTAAGAGCATCAAACTAGCCAACATCCAGGGGAGAACAGACAGACTGAAGAGCTGCGGCAGGCAGTTAATCTTCTGGAAGGTACTGCAAGGGAAGACAGGTTTGTTCGCCTAGCTGGCTGTCGCCAAGTCTACTTCTGTATGATCTGTTACCTTCCCCGGTGGGAAATCTAGGTCTTGACATTGAATCACAAGGTAGGGGATGCCTGGGTCAATAAATAAATTCAGCCAAGGGGAGAGAAAGTGCAAAAGCTTTTCGTCAACCTTTACACCGGAACTAAAGTCTAGGCCAAATTTGGCCCCCGGTATAAATGTTTCTATGCACATTTATTATGGCTTGAGGAAAAGAGAAACCAATGAATTGTCCATGAGCCTTATTATTACGAGGCAATCTTTTTCAAAATCATCATTCTATAATGATTCTAGGTGGACATCTCAGCCAGAAAATTTGCACTTACTACAGAAAATTATGTTCTATATATTACCCTAAAGATAACATCTCAGTGGTCAAAATCATTAAGTGCTACCTTCATGAATAGTGTAGATTCCACAGAGTCCTCGAATGGGAGAAAGCCTCATATTCATTGTCTAATGTGTCTTTTCTCGGCCTGACATAAGCAAATGTCGTGTTTTAGTAGAACTAATATTATGTCACCTTGAAGGACGAGCATCAGTATTTTTGTCATCTTCCCTTTCCTTTCTGCAGAAAAAGAATGTGCATACGAAAAGAAGTCTGTCATCCAGCTGAAACTGGTTTTCTACTCTGTTTCAAGTAGGCCCACCATCTGTGACTGGTGCCTCGTGGGGGTTGACCCCCAGCTCATAGGTAACTCTGATTAATCTGAGGCAGTCAGGATAATCTCATGGGCCCTGACAGAGGCTGTAAGACTGTAAATTGGAGTTTTCCTGTACACAAGCTTTGGGTGAGAAATGGAAATAGACTCATCCCAGAACACTGAGACCCATGGAGAGGTTTCCTGGGTTCTTCTAGAAAGGACGTTTTCTCACTGGTCTGGGGTTTATTGGATCAACTCTTTCTCTTCCTCAGCACCGTGGTGTGTGGTGGTAAAGCCTTAGGGTAATAGCTAATGCATAACCAAAGGACCACAGAGAAACGGAGCTGAAGCCATTGTATTTTTGCTGATTCAGAACCTTGTCTTTTTGACTTACTCTCATGAGTATAATTTTGATACTTGAATCCTCCAACTGTCTGATACATGCTAAGTAGATGACTATTTAGAGTAACTTAAGTATATGTTAGAGTTGCTTAATAATTCTCTGATCAAGACATAATAACCAAAACCAATGGGTGAACCTTGATCGCAAAGGAAAGGAGAAGAGAGGAGAGGAGAGGAGAGAAAGGAAGAGTGAGAAAGGGAGGGATGGAGGAAAGTGTTATGTTGTATGTTTAACTTATTAAAAAAAAAAAACTGTGCTCCTTTAGAGGGGTTGTGCATTCTCAGCAGCAGTATATGAGACATACATATGGTTTTTCTATATCTTATAGCACTTAATACTATCAGTATTTTTTATCTTAGCCATTCAGATAGGTCTGTAGAGATAGTGATTTTAATTTTCATTCCTCTAAAGGCAAGCAATGTTGAACATCTTTTCATGTGTTTATTTGTCATCTATATAGCTTCTTTGGTGACGTGTCTGTTCAATTATTTGTTCTAAATGGATTGTTTGTTTTCTTAATATTGAGTTTTTAGAGCTTGCTATGTATTCTGAATGTCAATAATTTGCCTGATGTGTGTTTTGCAAATATTTTCTCCTAGTCACTGTGGAAATTTTCCTTCTCTTTTCTTTTCCTCTTCTTAATAGGATCTTTTGTAGAGCAATAGTGTTGTGGGGTTTTTTTTGTTTCTTTTTTGCTTTGTTTTTTTTTTGTTGTGTTTTTTTTTTAAACCTTTATAAAGACTAATTTCTTTTTTAAATTTTATAGATAATGCCTTTAGTGTCATGACTGAGAAATCGCTGCCGAATCCTAGGTCATAAATAATTAATTAGCATTTCCATTTTGTCTCTCCTACTTTCCCTTTTTGCCATATCCCTCCTCCATGCTGGAGCCCTGTATCAGACTATAGAGGAAGTTCATCAACCTGGGGCCAAGCACTTGTCATCATTAGGGTCCGATTCAGGGAGGTCTCCATATGGGTTCATTAGCTCCTAATATGTGCTCTGGTTCTTTCATTTGGTGACTTATCCAGACCCATTTCTGGGTCAGGGTTTCCTCCCGTTAGAAGACCAGGTTGAGCCGAAACCGGTTTGGCTCAGTGGATAGAGCGTTGGCCTGTGGACTGAAGGGTCCTGGGTTCGATTCCGGTCAAGGGCATGTACCTTGGTTGTGGGCACAACCTCAGTGGGGGGTGTGCAAGAGGCAGCTGATTGATGATTCTCTCTCATCGATGTTTCTGGCTCTCTATCCCTCTCTCTTCCTCTCTGTAAAAATTCAATAAAAATATGTTAAAAAAAAAAAAAAAAAGAAGAAGACCAGGTTGAGATAGGCCTGTCTGGGCACCATGGGTGAGCCTGAAGTCCAGTGCCTTCTACACACACTTGTAAGTGTGGGGAAATAGGAGATGTGGTGCTCACAGGGAAACCAATGTCCCACTGAGAATAGCTCAGAAGAAAATCTCCAATTTTGAAAAGAAGAGCTGAGGAAAGAAGCTAAAACAGAGACACCAGGAGGCAACGGAAATATGAGAATGGCTACAGGCAGGGGGTTCTGAAAATGGGAACTGGTGTGAGCTAATATACTTAGAAATAAAGGCAACACTAATAGCTAATTCTTAAAATTGCATGCACCCTATGATAGGTACTGTTTTAAATACTCTCCATCAGCAGTTCCCAAAGGATGGTCCAGGGAACCCGATGGACCTTCAAGACCCTTTAAGGGACCTGCAAGTTCCAGTCTCTTTCCACAAGCACAGTAATACACGGATTGACATTTTCACTTTGTTCTCTGTGAGAACGAATGGAGTTTTCCTGAGGCAACACAACATACACTATTGCAATAGGCTGAAAGCAGAAATGTATCTGAGAATCCAAGTGTCTTCCATTAAGCCAGACAAAAGAACAGATTTGAAAAAAGGTAAAATGAGTTTTTCTTGTTTTGGCACAGAGAGCGAGGCAGGTAGGGGGGTAGGTTGAATGGAGAGAGAAACCCAAAGGCCCCGAGAGGAATCCTGAGCTGGATTGAAGTTGCTCCCTTAGCATAGATGAGGGGTTAGAGTTAGGATGCAGGTTGAGGAGCTCTCTTCTTACTGAACATGAGCCCCGGACCCCACGCCTCCGGTGTGATGTGCGCTCTGTACTGCTGCGTTCGCTCCGTGTGAGGCTGCTGCCAGAAAGGAAGAAGCAACCCGGGCAGCGTCCAGAGGGCAGTGCGACATGGCCGGCAGGCCCCGTGGTTTGAGGCCTGATCAGCAACAAAGCCGTGAAGTTCACGGTTGCCAATGGGAACCAGACAAGAACATTCTTGCCACAGGTTCCCTAAGGCCATGAAAGGGGAGAGAAAGCCAGGCGATGTGGGCCTTAAGGAAGGAGCAAAGAAATTGACTTTTTTTTTTTATATAAAAAAGTATTTAGCAATTAACTATGGAGCATGGATTCCATGTGAAATGACTGTTGTTGATCGCAGTGCTGTGTTGCTCAAACGGGAACCACCCATAGGCTCTGGCCTGAACAGCGCACTTTCGGAGTGACGGTTTCATCTGGAGGTCATGTGAACTGTGTGTTGACATTTACAATGTGCATCGATGCCATAACTATATTACAAAGCAGGGCACAAAAGTCACGTACGCTTTTAAGATGTTCTGTGGGGTCTTATCTGCCATCGCTCTGGCAGGAACTGGAGAGCTTTCTGACCCCACGCCCCCACGGTCTCCATCTCCGTGGGCCAGAATGGGGGTGCGTCCTTCCCTGTTCCTGCTCATTCGCTGGCCTGGTGTCTTGAAATGGAACTACAGACATTGAAATGTCAATGATATGGGAACTATCAAGGGGATATATTTTTAAATGGGGATATATAAAAATTTTCTAATATTCTATTTGAGTATCTATAATTGGCTAATAACTCACAAAAATCGGTTTCCAAAGAAAGAACCTACCCTTGACCGCCTACTTGCCCGATACGCCATTCATTTCACGCCCGCACCCCCAGCCAATGCCAGGCTCCACTCCCCAGGGCCAAGCAGGGGCCACGCTGGGAAGGGCCTGTCACCTGGAAGGCATTGCACTGAGTCCTGCTGCTCACAGCGTGGTCTGGGCTCGGCACCACTGGTACCATCAGGCACTTGGTTAGGAATAAGTCTCAGGCCCCAACCCAGAGCCAATTCAGAATCGGCGTTTTAACACATTTGAAGCGAGTGGGGCTAGAGGATGTGCCACGACCCCTGTGTCAGGGGTGGCAGGCACAAAACATGAGAGGGCATTTCACTGCCTCAGCCCCCAGTAACATCACTTCCCTCTCGCTGACTGGAGCCATACAGGCGGGCTTCTCTAACCAAGGAGGCTGGCGCACATGGGGGCGCACATGGGATAGCTGATGAGTATCACTACCGCCACCCAGCTGCCGTATCCTAAGTGGATACTAGATTGTTTGAATGATGATGGACAAATGGCTTTCAGAATCCTGAACGTGATGGCTTCTCACTTTAACATATCCATTACCAAGTTGTCTCTTCCATTTTCGTTAATAGGAATAAGTAATGTAACTGCGTCACACCAAATGCAGTGAATTTGATAAATCTGTGGGCTAGATACAGACGATCTAGGAAAAATTCCAATGCCATATAGCTCCCTTTGGTTATAAATATTGATGTTCAGGATCAAAATTGATGTAAATGTGACACAATATTTACATACCCCAGGAAGTTCCCAGGCTGTTTATACACTTCACATTCTTTGGACAAACTAGTAAAATCAATTATAGTCCTCAGGCATAACCTCAACATCGATGATCATTGTGTTTTGATTTTTTTTGAGGTTAACAGAGTCCTTAAGTGTCACATATTGGCCAGCACACTGTAGAGAGGTGAGCAGGTAAACTTTAAATAACCAAAGGCAAGGGCAGAGTCTAAGAAAGAAGGAATGTCAATTATTCTAATAAGCATGTAGTAATCTAAGGACCCTTATAACAAGGAATGAAGGTCTGAGCAAAGACTATAGGCCAGGGCAACTTTATTTGGAATATAAAATCATAAGAATGGATTGGGGGATATTTTTTAAAGAACTACCACAAAATATTAAATTCAATTCTCTCAACCATGTTTATTCTCATTTCTGAAATGAGAATATTTAAAGTCATTGCCTAATTTCTCTCTCTTTTTTTTTAACCTATATTGTTGAGATTATTACAGATGTCTCTCTTTTTCCCCCCTATTGCTCCCCTCCATCCAATTCCCACCCACTCCAGGTCCTTGCCACCCTATTGTCTGTGTTCGTAGGTACTGCATACATGCATATAAGATCTTTGTCTATTGGCTTCCTGCACCCCTCACACCCCCTTCCCTCTGAGAATCATCAGTCTGTTTCAATTCATGTCCCTGATTCTATTCCATTCACCAGTTTATTCTGTTCATCAGATTTTTTATTCATTTGGTTTTTATTCATTTAGATTCACTTATTGATATGTATTTGTTGTTCAGAATTTTTTTTTATCTTTACCTTTTTCTTCTTCTTCCTCTTCTTAAAGAATACCCTTCAGCATTTCATATAATACTGGTTTGGTGGTGATAAACTCCTTTAGCTTTTTCTTGTCTGTGAAGCTCTTTGTCTGACCTTCAATTCTAAATGACAGCTTTGCTGGGTAATCTTGGTTGTAGGCTCTTGCTGTTCATCACTTTGAATATTTCTTGCCACTCCCTTCTAGCCTGCATAGTTTCTGTTGAGAAATCAGCTGACTGTCGTATGGGTACTCCCTTGTAGATAACTAGCTGTTTTCCTCTTGCTACGTTTAAGATTCTCTCTTTGTCTTTTGACTGGCATTTTAATTATGAAGTGTCTTGATGTGGTTCTCTTTGGATTCCTCTTGTTTGGGGTTCTCTGTGCTTCCTAGACTTGAAAGTCTATTTCTTTCACCAGGTAGGGGAAGTTTTCTGTCATTATTTTTTCCAATAGGTTTTCAATATCTTGCTCTCTTTCTTCTGGCACGCTCATAATTCCAATGTTGGTACACTTGAAGTTGTCGAGAGGCTCCCTTTACTATCTTCATAGTTTTGGATTTTGATGTGGTTGTGGGAGGCAGCAAGTACAGGTCTATACCTATGTCACCATCTTGGTTCCTCCCTAATTTCCCTTTGATTTTTTTTCTCCTCCTTTGTACTTTTTAAAATAAGATAAGTTAATATCAATCATACTAAGCATGTGAAATGTTTAGATTCTTGAAAGATGAAATATTTATATCCTCACATATATATACTAAGGATAAAAATATGTATCTCTTATGTAGAAAATGAGTGTAAAAATTCCAGGTGCAGGGTCCCCACACCTGCCTCGTCTGTACTCCCTGAAACAGCTGATCCTGGTGGAAAACCAAGCCTTTCCTGAAGAAGCAAACAGGCACTTCTCGGCTGAAGGAAGGCGCCTCAGAGATTTTCTGCATGTTTTGTTTCCTCAGCTCCTCATGTGCCGAAAAGATGGTCTTTTTAATTTGGAGCAGCTCATCCCAGATTGCTTCAAACCACGCACAGGCTGGGCATAACAGTGCCTGAACCACTGTCAGCCACTCATTACACTCCTGCCATTCCCCAAATCACCGGTAACCCGTGGTTCCAACCATAGACAGATGGCGGCCCTGTATGGCCAGCCCTGGGACTCTGATTTCTCCCAATGCCGCTCATCTGTCTCCGAGACCCTCAAGGACAGGCAGTGTATCCGTCCTGGGCCAGTGGCACTCGCTGCTCTGAAAACACAGAATGCGCTTATGCAGTCTTGGAGGTGAGCAGAAGCATTTAAACATTTTATCTGGAATTTACGCACCACTTACTTCCCAAAACGACCTGAGGTGACTGCCAAGGAGGAAGGGCTGCGTGCCAGAGAGAGCTCCGTGCTCTTTTTGTTGTCATGACATATAAATCAGCCATAATTTCTACCTAAATTGTCCTGGCTCTGAATGGATTGAGAGCTTGGTGATTAAAAACGCAGATCCAGGATGCAGACCCATCTTGGTGTGAGTCTCCGCATGTCCCTCAGCAGCCGGTTCCCTTCCCCAAGCCTCGGTGCCTTCCTCTTGGAGATGAAGCAACCATCCAGCAAGGTTTCCTGAGAGCCGGACCAGGTCACCTGTGTCACGCAGCCCAACAAATGACAACTCTAAACCTCTTCCCATTATTATTTTCTCTTCTGTTGGGAGTGAATTCCATTCAGTGCAATCATATATCTATGTAGTGTCTGCGGATACGCTAGGTGGCTTCAAAATTTTTAATTTACAGGTGACTATTCTGAAGACCCCATAGGTCCTGTTTTGTTTTTTAAATGCTAGCATAAGCCAGGCAGGGAAAGACAGAACCGCATAATTTCACTCATATGTAGAATTCAAGGAACACACTGAACTACCAAGCAAAATAGAGACAGACTCATAGGTAGAGAGCAGGTGGACAGTTCTAGTGTGTGTGTGTGTGTGTGTGTGTGTGTGTGTGTGTGTGTGCTGGGGGTGGTGAAGGGATTGAGCAAAAAAGAAAAAAGAGAGAACTCATGGACATGGACAACAGTGTAGTAACGGCAGGGGAGGGCAGGGCGGGAGGGTGAAGGAAAAGGCGGCATGGAGCGGATAAATGGGGATGGGAAAAATTAAATTAAATCTAAAACATTATAAAACAAAAAAGACCAAATTAAAAAACCTAAATAAGAGTAAAATGCACCCTGGCCTGCTGTAGCCATGCTGGCAGTCACCGGAAACACATCACCCGGGACACCAGGCAGGAGAAGGGAAACTCCAAGGACTCGGAGGGCGAGGAGCCACTTTGTTAGGCAATGAGAGTGGCTGGGCCCGGCTCCCTCTCGGCCTCCCTCCCTCATTAGCCTGGGAGACGCCGGGGTTATAACGTCAGCAGTTTCTAATAGGAGATGAAAGAAGGAACCTCTTGCTGCCTGTTAATATTTTAACAGCCAGCTGGTAAACCTCGCTTCCTAAGTGCATGTGTGAGAGAAATAAACATTGACACTGGGCAAGCCTTTCCTTTGTACTTCTGATGAGTTTCAAACGGAAGCTTTTAGTATGTGTGTGAGTCAGCAAAACACACCCTAACCTGAAAGGAAAGAAAAGCCTCCCACCGCCTGGGCAGCGGGCCTCTTCCCGTGGCTGTCTGCACTCAGGCTGGGCACGGGCGCCCCACCCCACAGCGAGCACCACCCGATGCTGGCTGGGAAGGCAGGACCGTGGGTCACTGGACCTGCTGCATCCGGGTCTGCACTGGGACAAGGCACCGGGCTGACCCCAATGCACTGGACATTGGAGAAGCCCTGCTGGCCCTCTCCTTTGCTGTGCTCTCTCCAAACAACTGTCCGGACGCCCCTACTAACTCCCTGGCGATGCTATCATAATGTCCACTATCACCCAGGCATGGGTTCCCCGAGATGTCCGTTCTTCACAAGCATACCCAAGTGATAGGGTTGCTGGGAAACTAGGGGTGGGAAGGCCATCCAAGCAAGGCTCCTGGTAACCAGAGATGCTAGTTAGAAACACGTGGGGCCTCTGGAGACAGCACGGCAGGCACCCGGCATGACTGGAGGACGCTTGGAGGGCATCAAAATCCACAAGAAACAATGCAGTAGGACCTGGCTTAAGAGGCCAAATGATGCAGATGAAGGTAGAGCTCGGATCACAGGGGGTGAGCACTGGCCGGGACAGGAGAGCTGGGGGAGGAGGGACCCTGCTTTCCTGAGGAGTCCCAGCTGTTCCGCATTTGAAAGTAGAGGCAGGCTGTCCCAGCAGTGCTGCCTCACAATCCAGCCCCTTTCATAAGTTCAGTTCCACAGAAACAAAGAACAACGCTGGCCTTTTGTTAGTCATTTGAGATATGTTAAAACATCAGAGGGAGAGAGTGAGACTAAGAAGAAATGAGAATAAGAGAAAGCGACTTCTAAAATCGGTATCTAATACATTATTGAACTCTAAACCATATAATAATGTCCAATAGCTTTGCATTGTAATTACACAATTTTAATATTTTAATTACTAAGTGAATTTCTTTCTAATTTTCCCCTGGATCTCTTCCTTTAACCCTAGTGCCAATGCTGTGATTTTCCTCAGCACCAGGCTTTTCCCTTGATCTTGGCTCTTCCGACAACCCCAGCTCCCCACATCGGCCAAATCACAGACTTTGCTGACAACTGGGTCCCAGCAAGGGGAAGGCCTTTTTCTCTCTCCGGCCTGGCCTCTTCCTGGCCAGAGTCTCTACAACATAAAACTACTGATCAGTCAACAGATGCTTAAAACAGAATGAGAGTCTACAATCTGAAAACATAAAACCTAAAAAAAAATTATTGAATTTATTGGGGTGACATTGGTCAGTAAGATTATATAGGTTTCAGGTGTACAATTCTATAATACACAATCTGTATATTATATTGTGCATTCATCATCCAAAGTCAGGTCTCCTTCCATCACCATTTCCCCCCCACACCTTTACCTTCTTCTACCTCCCCATCCCCTTTCCCTCTGGTAACTACCCTACAGTTGTTTGTCTGTGTCTATGGATTTTGTTTGTTTTGTTGCTCAATCCCTTCACCTTTTTCATCCAGCCAAGATTTGCTAATCAACCAAGTGCCCATCAGTAGATGAGTGGACAAAAAAGCTGTGGTCCATTTACTACTCCAGCGTTTTTCAACCGCTGTTCCGCGGCACACTAGTGTGCCGCGAGATGTTGCCTGGTGTGCTGTAGGTGCAGACAAGACAAGAATTTTATAATTTTTCACTATTTTGTTTACTTAATATTTCATAATAAAGTAATTATAAAATACTTTCTTTGTGTTTATTTGATTCCTATTCAAGAGAATTACTTTATATATAGTCAATATAGGCACAGAGTTAAAATTTTTTTAACATTTTCTAATGGTGGTGTGCCTCGTGATTTTTTTCATGAAACAAGTGTGCCTTTGCCCAAAAAAGGTTGAAAAACACTGTACTACTCTACTGTAAAAAAGAAGGAACTCTTACTTTTAGCCCAGATAGACCCAGAGATTATGCTAAGTGAAATAAGCCAGTCAGAGAAAGACAAGTACCATATGACTTCATTTTTAGGTGTAATCTGATGAGCAAAATAAACTAACAAATAAAATAGAAAAATAAAACTTTGATTCGGTGTAAACAATCCATTATGCTCCAATTTAAAAATAAGCATGCTAGTTTTCTCTTATACTTAATCTACCTAGGGGTCAAATAATAGATAGAAATAGAAGAATTTTCTTTGATTTTTATAGGCCTAAATATAAAAGAGGTGCCAAATAAGATAGAAATTTGGCCTTGGGACAATCACAGTTTGAGGGGCCCTGGCATATGCCCCACTTTTTGAAGACAAAGTAACAGTGGAGGTCTAGAAAGTAGCTAGGGCTTCCGGTTGAAAAGGGCAATAGGTATAAACTCAGATGATGTCCCAACCTTGCCATGTTCTCAAATTATGCCCACCTCTTCATGGCTGGGAAAATCATATTGTTTTTGAGAATTTCAATGAAAGAGAAGTTGGAAATTGTACATATATTGTCAAAAAACATGTATTCGTTAACTGGTGTGAATGTTACTAAAGCAAAGATTGATAAATGCATACATGAAAGTTAGCTGAAAAATAGGTACACAGATAATAATTTAATAATAAAAAAAAGAAAGTTAGCTGAGCAGTTGTTAACTGCCTAGCAAAAATATCATAGGGAAAAGGCTTTTACACAATAATTCATCACTGCAGAATTGGCTGTCGGGGAACACAATCATCTCAGCAGAACAGTGCACTTATTAAAAAGTATAATTTGCTGTTTCATCATACTTTCCATCCTCCTTGGGTTTGAAATGCTAATCATTCATGGGTTGCTGCTGCTGTTTGTAACGCCTTTAAAATTCATTACAAACTATACCAAGATTGTAAACACCTGTGCCTGTTTGCATACATATGTATCGAAAATCAATATGGCTATGCTAAAGTATTTGAAAAAAATATTATAATGATCTCAGCAGTTCTACCGATCCATTACTACTTTGATTTCTCTTTATGGCATTTTTTTATGGGTTTGCAATATGAGAAAAATATATGGTCCCAGTTTATTTATCCTTCTTCTTGGGAGAAAGATAGTTCATCAAGTCAATTCGGATTTCTTTTGGATACGTATCTTCCAAAGTGTAAAACAGTCTTTATCCAGATGTTAAAATGAGCAAATCAATATTTAACACAACTTGACAGGTCCCTCCACAGGATCACTCCTACACAGTAATTCTCAGGCAGAGAGAGGCAGAGAGAGAGAGAGAGAGAGAGAGAGAGAGAGAGAGAGAGAGAGAGAGAGAGAGAGAGAGAGAGAGAGAGAGAGGGAGAGAGAGAGAGAGAGAGAGAGAGAGAGAGAGAGAGAGAGAGAGAGAGAGAGAGAGAGAGGGAGAGAGAGAGAGAAAGAAAGATTGTTTCCTTGGAGACAACAATGAGCACCAACCAACAATCCTAACCTCTGTTAGGTTGTAGAAAGTAAGCACAGGAGAGTCTGTCCAGCCTTCCATATGGGAGCTGCACACCGGCTGGCTCTCAGACAACTCTGTGAATTCACCACAGCCAAACAAGGGTCTTCATTCACTTGCTCATTCACTCCTTTGGACTCCTGATTTTAAAACATTTAAAATAAAGATTTTAAATCTAAGGACTCCTGATTTTAAAACATGTTTAAGAGGACAGAATGAAAACAGGTGAAAAGAGGTCCATTTCTGTGGCTCAGAGCAGGAAACATGCCATTCCAAGGTGCCCTCCCCTTCCCAGAGGACACCGGCTTCTAGGAGAGTGAAGTGCCGGTCACACTGTAAATATCTGTTCTTGTTTAAGAGAAGGGGACTAGGACATGGTATCAAATGACTTCATTTCTCACTCCAGTAATAGTCATTACCAATCTAATTTTAGGTAACTTTCTCTCCCTTACTTTCCTCATCTGTAATGTAATGACAACTTTGCCTACATTGGGCAAATCCTGACATGTAGTTGGCCCTCATGAATGTGATTTTACTCTAAATTTAGGAAAAAGTAACATCAATATATAATTCTATGGTTTCCAAGTAAACCTCAGAGTCTACTGAGAGGCAGGGAGAGCAGTTATTTCTATTTGGGTTCTGCAGAGATGACCCCGGATGTCAGAAACATAGTTTGCACAGTGTCTTCAGGAAGCCTGGACTTGAACCCATTGTCCTAAGATGAACCCAGAACGCAGCCATGCCTCCATTTCCTAGCTAAATGGATGTACAATGCTGTTAATAGGGTTCTGTGCATCATCCTTCATCTAAAAGATTCACCCATTCTCTACTTCTGTCCACATAAAAGACGTGGCGTGGCCACAGTTTCAGTGCAGAGCCACTTTGTCTCAGCCACATGACCATAGACACTTTCAATCTCAGAAGAGTTGGGTAAATATTCACGTGTGATCTCAGGAGACCACAGGCCATTAAAGTCATCCAAATAAAAGTGCAAATGCTAACACATCCCTTCAGTAGTGTCTCTATGGCTGTGTGGCTTAGACAAAGCATTAATCCTCTCATCTCTAGAGTCAACCGGTGATTGCGCCTCCTCCAGTGTGTGTTCCATGCGAGGAATCTGGGGGCAGCAAGTTAAAGAGGTGTCTACATTCTCATCCTTGTGACCACAGCTAAGTCGCTGGAGCTAATTCTGTCTCTGTGACTGTTTGATCCTGAGGGAAACCCTGCCATTCTGATTGGTCAGTCCAGACCCAGGCTGAACTTATTCTTAGCAACCGACAACTTACCTTTTGTCCTCTGTGCTTTCCTGATGTCCACACTGTGTGTCTGTGTGTAACTATCTACATTCTCTAGAATGTTCTCTCTCTCAATGCCCTTGGTCAAATTACCCAAATGCTCACTCCAGCTTTACTGCTGAGTAACGAATGCCCACCTCAACAATGGCCTCTTGACCCAGGGTTATCCTATTGTTAACCCTGTCATCTTGAGCACACTTCTCTATACACAACCACAAGATCTGCTTCTTTGATGCTTGGTAAAATTTCCCCTAACTTTATTGGGGTTAATTGGTAAATAAAAACTGTACATACTTAACGTGTGCAACATGAGGCTTTGATATTCTTCTACACTGCCACACGACTCCCACAATGAAGCTAATGCACACATTCATTGTCTGGCACAGGTATGTCTGTGTGCAGAGAACCCCGAAGATCCACTCCCAGAGACTCTAACTTTACAGCACAGTATTATTAACTCTAGTTACCATGCTGTACATTAGATCTGCAGAATATACACATATTTTATCTGAACTGTGTACAGTTTTACCAAAGTCTCCGTTGGTTAATCGCTATTATAAAAATAACTTTATTATAAAGTCCACACTTACATAGGCCAATATAACAATGGCTGCTCTGTTAATAAAAACTGAGATGACTAAAACAGACATGACTCCAAGAATGGGCAATTCACCAGAGTGGCTGTTTTATACAATTAGGCAAATCAATCATTTCCCAGAGAAGGAATTTTCAGTAAATGAACCCTATCAGTGTTTAGCATCATTTAGCCACCATGGACTAAATTACACAGCCTGTAATTTGGAGAGAATTATGCTGCCTATCTCTAGTTTACTGAACACAGAAAAGATAGCCCATGCATGTGGTTTTAAGAATGTTGTAAATGAGAATTCAGTTTTGAAGAAAACACCTAATGTAAAAAGCCCTAAGGTAGGATGGATGAACTGGATACAGATGACCTAAGGGAAAGAAAGGAGGGACACAGGGAGAAAGAGAAAGAATTGGGACAAGAGGATAGAAAGAAAGGAAGAAAGAAAGAAGGAAGGAAGGGAGGGAGGGAAGGAGGGAGGGAGAGAGGGAGGAAGGAAGGAACGAGGAAAATGAGGGAGGGAGAAAGAGAAAGGAGGGAGCCTAAACTGGTTTGGCTCAGTGGATAGAGTGTCGGTCTGCAGACTGAAAGGTCCCAGGTTCGATTCCAGTCAAGGGCATGTACATTGGTTGTGGGCACATCCCCTGTAGGGGGTGTGCAGGAGGCAGCTGGTCGATGTTTCCCTCTCATCGATGTTTCTAGCTCTCTATCCCTCTCCCTTCCTCTCTGTGAAAAATCAATAAAATATATTAAAAAAAAAAAAAAAAGAAAGAAAAGAAAGAGAGAGAGAGAAAGGAGGGAAGAAAAGATGTGGTTCAGATAGAGAAATTTGGTTGGCGGCCAAAGATACATTCAGAGGCATCAAGGCCCATGAAGTCTGAGTGTAAATACTTTTTCAGGAAAAAAGAACAGCGAGATGGTTCTCAAGTTTTGTGGCCAAAACGGAAGTACAAAAGAAACACAGTAAGAATTTCACCAATGAGTTAAGTACTATTGATCCATTTGAAATAATGGGCCTGTCGATGAGTAAACTATGCTCTATGTTGTTTGGACATGTTAGGGCGACACATTATACTTTGCAATTGTATTTTGATCTTGTGTTGACATTGGCTCAGACTCAAGTCATTCCTCTCCCTTCAATAGCAAGATATGGCTATCACTAAATACTGTATTTTTATGGATGGCAGATGATATGCTTCAGCCCCGGCACCTCTCAGTCCAAAGGACCATGCCAGGGAAGCCCAGCACATCAGATCCGTGTAGAGAAGCTGCAAGACATTAAAGCACTTTAGGTGAGAGGGAATGGCTAACATTTTGAAGGTCATAGAGACGAGGTCTTTAAATGATGTGTAAATGTGGAGGACTAAAAGATTTGAGAGTATATAATGTGAGAAGATAAATAACTAGATAAAAAAATCACAAAAAGAAAACATGAGTCATAAAAGTTTTAAGGTTCCTTAAAACGTATTTACTTTTATGGATGTGCTGTCTGCCTTTCAACGTTTTAATGCACAATACTATTTCCATTAGTATTTCATCAATCTTCAAGATGACAAGAAGAAATTGCCTTTAGAATATATCCCCACCATGTACTCCTTTGAACATAACTAAAGTATGTCTTAATGCTTCCTCTTGAACTAATTCATAATGTTTACAGGAAAAAATGTACTCTTGATTAATTTTTAAATGTGGCTTTAAATATATTTACATGAAGGTTCAAATGCTTTGATACAAAAGTACAATATTTAGTGATAGTCATATCCTGAAAATTTTCAATTATAACACATGCTGACCATATCTAATGGTTTTACTAATAGTCTACAGAATTGCCATATTTTTCATTACTTTGGAAAATTGAAGATTTCTGAAAAGAGATAATACATTTGCTCTTTTAGTAAAGTTCAATCTGGCTGTATTCCTGGAAATCTCTTGTGTTTTGTATAGAATTTGAATCTGGTTGCTCATGAAATTTTGTGATTGATATGAAGCTAACCAGTTTCAACCTCTAGAACTAATGCATCACATACAGTGGTCCCAGCACAAACAATGTCAATGATCTCTCACAAAGTAACTGAGGTAGCAAAACTGACCCAAGAAGGTGCAGTGAATTGTCTTCTATACATAGCATGAAAATTCCCAGAAGGTGCTTTTCTAAGCGTATACCATGTTCATGAGCAGAGAGAATTAGCATCGTTAAAACACCCACACTGCCCAGAGCAATCTATAGATTCAGTGCAGTGCCTACCAAGACACTAAGGGTGCATTTCACAGAACTAGAACAAGTATTCCAAAAAGTTACATGGAACCACAGAAGACCTGGAGCGGCCACCGGGACATTAGTAAAGAAGAACACGATTGGAGGAATCCTGCTACCTGAAGTCAAACTATACCAAGAAGCCATAGGAATCCAAACAGCGTAACACTGGCATAAAAACAGACATATATATCAATGGGACAGAATAGAGACCCCAGAAATAAACCCACACCTTCATGGTCCATTACTACTTGACAAAGAAGGCAAGAACATACAATGGGGTAAAGACAATCTCTTCAATAGACGTGTTGGGAAAATTGGACAGAAACATGCAAAAAAAAAAAGTGATTCTAGACCACTTTCCTATACCACACACAAAAATAAACTCAAAATGGATTAAAGGCTTAAACATTAGATTCTAAACCATAAAACTTCTAAAAGAAAGCATAGGAAGTAAATGTTTTTATCCCTCATAGCAATATGTTTTCTGATATGACTCTTTGAGCAAGGGAAACAAACAAATGGAACTATATCAAACCAAAAAGTTTTTGCACGGCAAAGGAAACCATCAACAAAATGATGAGAGAATGTATTCACCAATAATACATCTGATTAGGTGTTACTATCCAAAGTTTATAAAGAACTTATGCAACTCAACATAAAAAAACCCACCCAAAACACAAATAATCCAATTTAAAAAATGGGCAAAGGACCTGAATAGAGACTATAGCTAATAGATAAATGAAAAGATGCTCAATGTCGCTAACTGTCAGAGATGCAAATTAAAACCATAATGGATATCACCTCACACCTGTCAGGATGGCAAAATCAATAATGGTTATCATCAATAAATCAACAAACAACAAGTATTGGTGAGAATGTGGAGAAAAGGAAACCTCGTGCATTGCTGGTGGGAATGCAGACTCATGCAGCCACTGTGGGAAACAGTCTGGAATTTACTCAGAAAAATTAACAATGGGACTTCTGTTTGACCCAGCGATTCCACTTCTGGAAATATATCCGAAGAAACCCAAAACACTGATTCCAAAGAATATGTGCTCTTGGCTACAACAGCCAAGACTTGGAAGCAGTCCAGGTGCTTATCAGGAGATGAATGGACAAAAAAGCTGTAGTTTTCGGGGAAGGCAAGAAAGCGTATAATTGATCATGCAAATGTGCCACATCTCAGTCCAAAAAGTCATGACATTGCAAAGTTACATGATGGATGAGGGGCTGGAGATGGAGGGAGGAGTCAACTCATTGCTCAGTCATTCAATGAGCAATCTGGAAGCTCATTGGCCAAGCCAATTTTTATGCATCAGAATAACTAACTGGCACCTCAAGGGAGCAACTGACCCAGGTGTGTTAACCTTCTAGGCTGTGCCTGATATTCTTTTTAAAAAAATATATATTTTATTGATTTTTTACAGAGAGGAAGAGAGAGGGATAGAGAGAAACATCGATGAGAGAGACATCGATCAGCTGCCTCTTGCACACCTCTTACTGGGGATGTGCCCACAACCAAAATACATGCCCTTAACCGGAATAGAACCCGGGACTTTTCAGTCCACAGGCTGATGCTCTATCCACTGAGCCACACTGGTTTCGGCTGCAACTCATATTCTTAATAACGATGTTAAATGAACCACCAGGATGCTATGGCTTCCCAGTGACCCTTTAAGAAAAGGACATACAACAACCCCTTGACTCCATGCTGTAGGACCCAAAAGATGCTTCCACCAAGTGCCCTCGCCAGGGTCCGACTCCACCGCGAAGCAAAGGGTTAAAGCAGTGATTCCCAAAGTGGTCTATATCAACCCCCAGGGGTCTATGACAACCTGCAAGGGGTCTACGTCAGCGAAAAAAAAATTTGGGGGTCCATGAAATGAAAATGGGGGTCCACGATAGTGGATCTCAACATACACTGATAGTACCTATTTACTTACATCATATTATCTTATAATATAAAAACATATAAATTATTTATAAAAGTACCTATGAAGTAAAAAATTTATTATATATGTTTATAAAATTGTGTAAGTTGTAGGATAAAAACCTGCACATAATGATATACCAGTATCATCTTGTTACAAGCATACGCGCAGTAAACATTCTTGCCAATTTTTGTCTCAAAGCTTCGCGAACTTGCACCGACTTGTTCAATCCGTCACTCTATAAATATGAATGTGAGAAAAATACGTTCATTCGTTTCCTGAATCTTGAATAGGAAATTCAAGAGAAAATATTTAAAAAAATATAAACTGGTAGTTTATCATACAAATTATAGTGAATCAGTGTTATTTTGTTTGAGAATGCCAGAGAAAAGTAGGTACATTATTTTTTATTAAATTTTAACACTAAACTTCACTACAGTTAGAAATTTACAAAAAAAATCAATATCAGGTAAGTAGGGGGTCTACCCAAAACCGAAAAACATGGCAAGGGGTCTACGGCACAAACAAGTTTGGGAACCTCTGGGTTAAAGGATGCTCGCTTTTGACCTTGGTATGTTGAACACTGCCAAGAGCAATATTCCCTTAAATTTTCTCCTTCTAATTAGTACAAGCTGTCTCTGGCTTTTTCTCTCTCCACCTGTAAGTGGAAATATGAGTCAAAAAGGAGACAAATTGTTCTTTGCTCTTTCCCAGCTGCCACCAAGACGAATGGCGCTCCCATGGGCGATGGGAGCACTTCAAGCAGCTAAGAGCCCGCATTCCTCTCTCCCGGCGCCACGTGCAGTGAAGGAGGGAAGAACCCGCCGCCCTGCACATCACTTAGACAATGAGCACCAACGGAATGTGAAGCGTCCCATTGTTCGCTCCTTTATATTTGGAAGAGGAGACGTGAACAGAGGGAAATCATGCGTGTGTGGGTATGTGTGGAGGAGGTGGGGGGAGCATGTGCGTGTGGGTATGTGTGCCTTCTGTTAGGCAATTTGCAGGTGCAGAGAGCTGAAGATAATGTCAAAGTGACAAGAGGTGGTGACAATCTCAGAAAGTGTATTTATACTTAAATAAGCTTTATCTACAGTTTTAAATAACCACTACTACTCGGGAAGACTCTGTAAGTGTCCTCCAGGGAGAGCCAGATTTCAATGTGAGAACGATTCCGAGGAGAGAGTGTGAGGAGAGCTTAAGCACGGAGGGTATTGGCGCCCCATTGCTCATGGCTGACTATGTATCCCAGGGGCTGAAGAAGGAGGGTATTATGCACCCCATTCCTCATGGCTGACTATCCCAGAGGCCAGAGAAGAGGGTTTGGGGGCTGAGGAGGGTGAGGGACGGAGACTAATTACAGAGCACTCCAACCTGCCTGGGAAGGCGCCAGCACATGACTTGGGGGTCTTGGGCTTCTTGTGTGACTGACAGAAATCCAGATTTAGGACACTGCGGGGTCAATGCTGGTTTCCTAAGGGGTGGCTGGGTCTGTGGGGCTGTGAGATGGGGGGAGAGGAAACTGTCTTGACAGGGGTACACAGGGTAGATGCGTGCATCACTTCTTCATCTGCATCAGCACGTGTTGAGGTGAGAGTGCATCCCTGTAGGACAGAGCACATCCTTCGGCTGTAGTGTATGTGGCCTGCAGACAAGGTCCTCAGCTCTCCAGGGCCTCAGACATTCGGAATAGCTGCTGTTCTGGAAATGTTACTGTTCCATCATCACAAGCAGAAGGGGAAAGCAGACTTGACTCTGGTAGGCTTATATTACAGATTATATTACATTTTTAGCCATTTTCTGGGAAATAGTCTGCATTTGAAGCAAATTTCTATGGGATGGAGATTATTTTCCAGGTATCAATTCAGCTAAATGATTAGTTCCTTAATGCATCATTAAATTTAAAGGACTTTTGTGAATCCTCCCTCAAAAATGTATCCATATTCATTCTATTCAAGTAAACCTGCCAAATTCCTGGCATCAAACACATTGGTCTTTCATTGCACCGAATCATGAATCATTCTTCATTCTTAGGGATTTAGGGGAACTCAGTGCATAAATATTTTAAAATTATTTCCTAGAAGTTTCCTCGGCCTCCCAGTGATAATGACTTGCCCTTTTGGGTCAACCTCATTCCACCCATAGGCCCTAGATAGCATAAAAAACCACATCCTACTTAATCCTCTCCTGTCATAAAAAACTCACCACCTGACGTCCAATACAACATGAGCATTTTCTTCCAAAACCACATCCATTTGTAGTAGCATGCCACATTTTCACAGTGAAACAAATACATTTAAATATGACTTATCTCCTCCCTGCATTCGATTTCATTACCAAGCCAAAAAGCACCAAGCAGATGTTCAGAGAAATAAGCCATGAAGGTTTGCAAATTGTTTTTCTCATGTGTAAAATTCCAAATCCTTCCACAGGAATAGATAAAAATAGATACACATCTACTAGTATACTTTGATTAGGTCCATATAGTTTAGTCATTTTTCTCCCCACAGTCGGCGGGAAGAAACTAAAGATCACTGGCTGGGAGGAGGAGGTCTGGGTCAATGTTCTCATGTGTGCTCTATGAACTTGGGCAGCCTGCGTCTCAGTTTCCTTGTCTGTAAAATGGAATAATAACCACTTTCTCTATGTACCATACAGAGTTGTTGTAAAAATCCATTTCTGTAGACACTTTAAATACATAACTTACTAACAAACCTTTGTAAATTGTGAAATTAAATATGAGTGGGAATCATTATTGTTGCTAATAATTATTATGTGCATATGATACATGATGGAATCCAGAAGATAAATTTTTATTAAGTACTTGGTTTTTCCATAACCTTTTCTCTAATAGTTAAAGGGGTATTCATGCATGACCTTAGAGTATATTATTTTTAAAAAAGAGAGAATGTAGCTACACCCATACAATTTAGTGCCACGATTCACTACCCTTCTCCCTTCTTCCGGGTCCTTTCTCTCGCTCCTTCCTCCCTGCCCTTCCAGAGCTCAAGAGGTTTTGAAATTGGCAGCATGTAATACCTCATTTCATTCTCACTTGCAAGAATGACTGACAACTCGAGTCCGAGAGGAGATGTACAAGAACCTGCGGCCTTTTATTTATTGCCAGGACGGTCATTTTCTAAGTCTTTGAAACACAACGACTTCTAATTAGCTGTCATCAAGATGATGAGATGCAGATGCCTGGGAGGCTGTGCTACACTCTCTAATGCTGTGCAGGGCTCACAGGTGTGAGGTGTCCGGAGCCCAAGCTGGGGGGACAGCGACCCTACCATTTCCATTGGCGGAATCAGAAAGAGAGCAGCAAGTCCCTGAATGAGCCATTTCTCTCACCGTCGTTTCATGTTGATGTTCATAGATGCATGGGAACTTAACTCCTGTTTATACCAATGAGCCAGTGGTATAATTGGTTTTATAATACATTGTTTTGCTTAAAGTTACAGAATCTTACATAATATAACCCTAATATGCAAATTGACCCAAAAGCAGAATGACTGGTCGCTATTACACGCACTGACCACCAGGGTGCAGATGCTCAAAGCAGGAGCTGCTCCCTGATGGTCATTGTGCTCCCACAGGGGGATCACTACTCAGCCAGAAGCCGGGTTCACAGCTGGCGAGGGCAGCAGAGGTGACAGCAGCATTAAGGACCCCTCGGGGGAATGTCCGCCTGCTGGGAAACAGGCCTAAGCTGGAAGGTGGACATCCCTCCAGGGATCCTGGACTACAAGAGGGTGCAGGCCAGGCTGAGGGGAACGCCCCTCCCCCCCCCGCCCTCCCCCCGCCGCCCGCAAGTTGTGCACGAATGTTGTGCACTGGGCCTCTAGTCTATAAATAACACTAAGTGAGGACATACTGTCATAGATGTATTAGTTTCCCAGAGCTGCTATAACAAATTGCCATAGACTTGGGTGTCTAAAACCATGTAAATTAATCCTATTGTGGCTTTGGGGACCCAGCATGAGACATTGAGTTGTCAGGGGGTCACATTCCTGCTGGAGGCTCTGGGGGAAACTTGCCTGGCGTCTCCCAGCTTCAGGTGACTCCTGGGACCCTTGGCTTGCAATGCCATCTCTGCCTCCACCTTCGCACAACCCTCTTCTCTAGGCCCTGTTTGTCTCCTTTGGTCCAAAGGGATGGCCTTTGAGAAAGGCTTTTCTCTCCCTGCCCCCTCCCGTGTGTGTGTGTGTGTGTGTGTGTGTGTAATGCAGGGGCCGCATGCGTGGAATGAGATGGGTGGGATGAGGGAGAGGGGCGGTGCCTGTGCCTTTACATCCAGGAAGAAGTTATACAAATAGCAACTGTGGCTGTAGTTCCTTCCTCCCTCTAGCTCCCCAAAGAATACAACCCTGCTGTATTTTGATTTCCATCCCTTACTACCAACACTGGACACATCTTCTTTTCTCTCTTGGTGTAAATCTAGTGAACCCATCAGAAAAGAAAAAAATCCATATTTTGAAGAGAAGGAGAAAAGTAAACAAGATATTAGAGTATGATTGCCAACGCATCATTTGCTCTACAACTGCTCGCAGGAAAGCTAGTGTTACTAGCATTGAGAGACGGGTGACGTTTCACAGCGGGTCAAGCCTGCTCTGAGGGCACCTAACAGTGCCCTTACAGAGAGGCGGGAGGGATGTATCTGGCCAATTAAAAGCATGCCCCCCACTGGGGATCAAGCCCGAAACCAGGGCCTGTGCTCTGACCAGGAATCGAACCGAACAGTGATCTCCTGGTTCACAGATCCATGCTGAACCACTGAGCCACGCGGCCAGGCTCACTCCCCATTCGTTTGCTCCATGTGTTTGTGAAATCGCTCAGGCAGCTGTGCACTGCTGTAGTGGGCATATTGCCATTGCTCTGTGATTCTTTACTGTATAACTCTACCACTGCCAGCTTATCTATTCTACTGGACAGTTAGATCGCTTCCAGTTTTTTATTAGTTACAGTGACTAAGGATATTCTCACTTAGGTCTCTCCGAGCACCTGTTGGTGGGCATTGATGGTGGGCACGGACCTAAGAATGGAATTGCTGGGTTATAAGATTGACTGAGCAGAGTCCCCAAAAGTTTCCCCAAATTTCTTGAGCTAATCTCCCTCCTGCTGGCACTCGATGCGAGTTTTAAAAGCCTTCCTGGTGGCCATCGCTTCTCCTCTAACTCCCGCTCCATCATTTCCAGGGAATCAGCAGACACTTCTTTATCCTGTCCGCAGCTTGGCACTAACCAGGGCTCCAACGACGAGGCCAGATGGAGGCATTTTTTAACCAACTGCAGGTTTCTTTAAAGAGCAGTGATGTGATAAACAGTAAGCCATCCAGAAGCCAGGCAAAACTCGGACACCAGCAGCTCAACATGATGGATTGTGATACAAACTCATAACCATCCACAGTGGCCGACTTCATTGTTGATGTGAAATTCCGCCCCTGACTGCCCAGTCTTGGGGATCGTTGCATCTCTCTTTTATTAAAGATTCCTCTCTTTCCACTCCCAAAAGGCTCCTGCGCTTCTCACTCAGAGATGTGTTGCTGAAATTATTATTTTGCTTGCAATTTTTAATTTACTGGTTGTTATGCATCAACAGCACTTTTGCATCTCTGTGTGCTTAAAGGAAACTTTACTTATCACGGCACAGGGGTTGTGATCTTCCCACAGCATGAGGCGGTGATGTCGCAGGCAGGAGGGCTCCCGTCGGTTGAAAGCAGGACTCAGGCGCGGTAAAGGCACTTTATTTTCACTCTCTGCATCAACTCTCACAACACCCTTCAAAGACAGACACGGTGAAAAGCACAAGTCCTTCTTCCTGTATATCTTTGCTTCCTTCCACACAAACCTCCTTATAGAGCGGGTCACTTTATGTAAGAGTCCATGGCCAGCCCAAGGATGTCAGAAACATTCAACTGTGAGGGAAGGGTGTATGGGAGAGGGAGGACCCAGGAACCTAAAGACAATTCTGCGGATGGCCGGCTCTGGGGGTGCCACTCTAGCTCATTGCCGCCCAGATCACGTGGTCCGTTTGTCTGAAATGCATTCTCTGACTGCGATGCTGTAAGCCAGGTGGGTCTGCCAGCTGCAGCGACTCCACTGGTGGGCAAGAGTGAGTTCCTGGGTGAGGTGCCGGGAGCTTCCCATTCTAGAGCACGCATGTGAACTCAGGCGGCTATGCTCTCTGTGGGTCTAGCAAAGGGACAAGATTTACATCAACAGCCCGACCCATGTGGCTCAGTGGTTAAGCATTGACCTATGAACCTAGAGCAGTGGTGGGCAAACTCATTAGTCACCAGAGCCAAATAACAGTACAACGATTGAAACTTCTTTTGAGAGCCACATTTTTTAAACTTAAACTTCTAATGCCATTTCTTCAAAACAGACTCACCCAGGCCCTGGTATTTTGTGGAAGAGCCACACTCAAGGGGCCAAAGAGCCACAATTTGCCAACCATGGACCTAGAAGTTATGATTCCCAGTCAAGGCACATGCACAAGTTGCAGGCTTGGTCCCCCATAGGGGGCGTGCAGGAGGCCAATCAGTGATTCTCTCTCATCATTGATGTTTCTCCCTCCCTCCCTCCCTCCCTCCCTCCCTCCCTCCCTCCCTTTCTCTCTCTCTCTCTTTCTCTCTCTCTCTCTCTCTCTCTCTCTCTCTCTCTCTCTCTCTCTCTCTCTCTCCCTCCCTCCCTCCTTCTCCCTCTCCCTCTCCCTCTCCCTCTCCCTCTCCCTCTCCCTCTCCCTCTCCCTCTCTCCCTCTCTCTCCCTCTCCCTCTCCCTCTCCCTCTCCCTCTCTCTCTCTCCCTCTCCCTCCCTGAAATCAGTAAGATTCACAGCAATAGGACCAGGGAGTTGCCCCGGAAGTAGGCCATGGGCAGTTGTTCTGTACCAGAGACAACGTGGCTACAAGCTGAGTCGTGGGTGGAAGCCAGCCGGGACATCCCTGCAGCGCAGCTTTGAAAGCGTTAAGCCCTTGCAGGTGGAATTTCAAAACATCCCAGGGAATTCGGCCGCCTAATTCCCATAAGCACTTTGAAAACAGACTCCTGCTGAATAATTTGTAACAGGAAATGAGTAACAAGCTCGTGGTCAGAGGCTCCACTCCATCGTGGCTGTCAGCCGCCTCCACCCGCTTCCCCAGCCGATGGGCATTGATTTATAGGAGAACACTTGGCACCGGCTCCTCGCCTCGCCCCGGCCTCTGCCCAATGGTCAGGGACCCCGACTTGCCCAGCCTCAGGGTCCTGCTCTGTATGAGCCAGAACATTTCACTGAAGGAAGCTCTCATTGGATCCATTAAAAATAATACACGGACAGAAATGTTATGCACTTAAAACCTGGGAATGCCTCAGGCTGTTTGGAAAAACAAACAAACAAACAAAACGGAATGCCAAAACACCATCCTCAATGACAAAACCATCCTGATCTCAGAGAGACCTCCCTTTTTCAGATGGCATCCCAGACTGGATGAACCCTTCAGATATGGTGGGCTCAGCTCAAAGGCCCTTGCAGGCTACCTTGACATTGCGTGATTTAAAACCAACACGTGTTTTAGCGGAATCGCCAATCTACGTCCCTTTCCCATCCCTGCGTCTTTTTCTTGTTCCCTTTCTGTATTTCTGTTTCTCCTCTCGGCCTGTCTGTATGCAGGTCTGCCTTCCTCTCCCTCTCCTTTCTTATCCCCTCCTAGCGTATCCTCTCCTACCCCAGCTGCCTGAGCAGAGGGCGGGGACACAGCCTGCCGATCCGGTCGTGACATGAGGCTGTAACGGAGAATTTGCATATTTCTCTATTATTATCGATAGTATAGGTGGCATAATGAAAATATATAATGGATTATGAAGTTCATATTCACAAGGTGTGTCTATTCACAGGTGAGTGTGCTCAGTCGTGCTCTCTGGATGGGGAATCTCTTGCAAAGTGTTTTAAACACAAAGAAAGGCTGCCTGCCCCTGGAGACCTCAGCGTGTCAGCATCAGTTCATCTCCCTGGAAACAAGAGAGCTTTATAACCACGCGCCTGGTAATAGCAGCGACCTGGTAATATGTGACACAGATAGAGCAATTGTAGCTGCTCCACAAAACGCTTTGTGTGTGCATCTACGTCCCAGTGACATCCAAGACAGTGCGGGGGGCTGTTCCTTCCCTCTTCTGTTTGACGAACAACATCTCCAGATCAGAGATTCTCTCTCCCTCTTGCTTCTATTTTGGTTTGAAAATGATTTCTGTTCTAATGTTTTTACAAAAAACAACAACAAAAAACCCAGGTATACAGATTGTTCTTTGGGAAGCCGAGAAATTATTGCGCGATCACAATAAATCACTATAATGAGACATAAATACGCGGAGAATGACGATGTGGGAACAGCTCCTTGTGCTACAAGATTTCACTTGTCTTCCCTGGAATACGTCATTTTGTTTTATACTGTTGGGATTAGAAGTAATTTTTTAAATCACCTATTTCAAATGACTAATTTTTCAGAAGAAAAAAAGAATCGGGCGCAGTAAGTTACAGGTATTTATCTCAAGGTCACCCCGCTAGCTGTTGCAGACTTCCTACTGGAAACCTGGCCTCCTGTTCAAGGTGAGGCGCTCCGGCTCAGCACAGCACAGTGCAGCACAGCACAGCTCACCACAGGTTTAACTCTTCTCTCCCAGCAACCACCACGTGATGAACACACTGTAAGAAGTGTGACTGGGTGGTTATGTTAAGACTCTAGAGAGGACTTCCCTCAGAACAGAAATGCTGAGACATGCCTGGGCGATCATGGAGGGCGTCTCTGTGTCTCAGTCCATCTGTGCTCACAGTGAGCACACATGTCTCTTTCTGGCCCCATTTAGGGACCTCCCCCGCAGGGGGCCCCCTGGCTTAGAACCAAGGGGGTGGCATTATAGCTTGTCGGTCTGCTACCCAGTCAGTAAATTTATTAATATACCCACCTGAGAGGCAGCTCCTGTGCCAGCTCCCCCGCAGGGAGGCAGGTTTCCCAGGACCATTCAGAGTGCCTCCCAGACTCATCCGCCCGGGCATGGACCTGAGTCTCAGGCTGATGCCACCTGTGAGGTCCGAGCACATGCCTTCCTTGGAGACTCCATTTACTTCTCTGTAAAGAGGCAGTGATAGTGGCACCTACTCATGAGGATGGGTTATTGTTTAAATTATCGTTTTTCTCCAAGTCTCAACTATAAAGAGTAGGACTCACATTGACTGCCAAGACCAGATCAAGCACTGTACGTTCCACTGCAGGTGTAAGACCGACCAAGATAGGAGCTGTTCCTCCACAGGAAGCTGCTAAGGGGCTGCACGTGGAAGCAATAGCTAGCAAAAGACCTGGATTTAGCTATCCTTTATGGGTCAAAGGATACAAATAGCTAAATCACAATCCGGGAAGCAGAAGACCCGGAGTGAAACAAGCAATGCTGTCCCAGAGCACTACTTAGAAAACTCTCTTCCCTAAAGCTGAGACGGTCAGCCCGTTCCCACCCCCACATCTAGAAGGAGCTGATGGGCTTTTTCTCAGCATGAAGCCCAGAACCCACAAAGCAGAGGAGGAGCTAATGTCATTGACTGGGGGTAGGACATCCAAATCATTTAACAGTCCTTTGGGCAACCCTGGAGGTCAGGGCCATGTTTCTAAGGGAATGGTTCTCAAAGTGGGGTCCCTTTGAGAATTTACTAGAAATTCTAATTCTTTGTGAGCCTGACTTCTGGCTGAGGGGGTGCTCCCCCTGAGGGAGAGCACTGACCACCAGGGGACAGCTCCTACGTTGAAAAATCTGTCCCCTGGTGGTCAGCGAGCATCATAGTGACCAGTTGTTCTGCTGTTTAGTTGATTTGCATATTAGCCTTTTATTATATAGGATGAATGATTAAAAAAACAACAAAGAATTGAATGATGCCAACACAATCAGCTGACAGAAAAAGAGCCTTAACAACACACAGGTATACATGTATATATTTAAAGCCTTAGACTCAATGAATCTATTTGACAAAAATTATATATCTGAATAGCTTGTTGGAATCAACTGTTTAAAGAAGAAATTCATATTTAGTCAAAGAAAAGCTATAGGACATCCTCAATATCACCCACAAAAAAAGTGATTTAAAAAAATTATGAAGGGTCAAAGGATACAACTAAACACAGAAGAAGAAATCAAAATGATTTCTATGAGATGATGTTCAATCCCTCAGGTACACAGGGAGATGCCAATTATAGCCAAAGTGTACTTATAAGGTTGCCCCAAATTAAAAATTGAAATGCTATCCAGTACTGAGAAGGCACAGAAAAATGAACAATATCAAATGTTGCTGAAGGGGGTGTACATTTTACAGGAAAAAAGCAAAAAGCATAAAAATTTTGGAAAAATCAACATATCTATTACAATGAAATAAATAAGATATTTTATTATTAATATTCAAATGTTAACATTCAAATATCAAATGTTTGCATTAATATTTGATCTACTATTAAATATATATACATATATATATATATATATATATATACATACATACACACACACACATACATATTTTATATTATCCTAGGACCAGGAGAATTGTTAATGGTTGAATGAGAAAAGTATGGCATCTGCTGTCTGTTAAAATCAAAGGCAAAAAGCATAGTCCTTTGTAGTTCTGTGTAAATGGAGAATTGAGCAGAGTTAACTCACTTGAAGTCATCATCTCCTCTGTGATACACCTAGAAAGTCAAGGTCAAATATAGTGAAACCACATTTAAAATATTGAACTTAAACTGAAAAGACCTCCTTGAGAAATACCAAGGCACTCAGCGTGGAGAGCAGAGGCTGGCATACATGGTTTACAAGCTGCTACAAGCAAATACAGCCCTAACGCTGAGGGGGCTGTGGGAAGGGAGACCCCGTGCTGGCAGTCAGATCACTCCCGGTGCTTGATGATCAGTGCTCAGTATTCGGAGCTTGGTACTTGGTGCTCCGGCAACATGGGGCCGAGAGACACAGTTTGAAAGAGGGACGGGCCATGGTGGTCCAGTGGTTGAGTGTCAACCGATGAACCAGGAGGTCACAGTTCAATTCCTGGTCAGGCACATGCCTGAGTCGCAGGCTCCATTCCCAGTGTCGGGTGTGCAGGAAGCAGCCAACCAATGATTCTATCTCATCATTGATGTTTCTGTTTCTCCTTCTTCCTTCCTCTCATTAAAAAAATATATTTTAAAAAACCCCAAAAACTTGAAAGAGGGACTTGACATGGGACAAATTCCACCAGAGGAATAAGGATACGCTAAAAAGCTTATGATCCACGAGGGCCAAGGATTAAAAAAGAATTAGGCACAAGAAACTAGAATTCCGCACTAAAGTAATTCACCAAGACCAGAAGCCAAGAAGGGAACACACACAGGTGAGAAATGTGCAACCAGGAGGCCAGATGGAGCGGACTGAGAACCTCTTGGTGGGACTGACTTCGTGTCCAGACAACTTGCAAAGGAAAACAAAACAACAGAAATCCCTGAAGAAAAGCACACGATGTATAATCATGAAGTAAACTATCCAGGGTGGGGCAAAAGCAGGTTCACAGTGTTCATATTGGAAACAACACAGTAATAAATATTAATACAATCATGAACTATTTCAGGTACTTACAACGGTAAGCCTGTTTTTGTCCCACTCTGTATGCAAAGAAGACACAAAAACCCTGATTTCTATGCAGCTAATATCACTGCGCAAAACACAGAAGGCAGAGGCTGATGGAAGTATGTGAAGTGACTCAGTGACCCACCATCCAAGCAGAAATTGTAAGTTCCCTTTTAGAAACTGATGGATTGAACACTGTTATGCTAATTTGGCTGTAGAGCATTTGAACGACACACGTTACCACACAGTAACTATTGTACTAGGTATGTTTCGAATAACACACTCAACTAATTTTCAATGCACAAGAAAATTTTCAAAAGCTGACCAACCACTCACTAGTTCAGAAAGGAAGTATCAGCAAATCCCCCAAAACAACAACTGTACAGACCATATCCTATTATCACATGACAATTAAAGTAGAAATAGTCAATATCGGAGCAATTTAAAGATATGCATGTAACCAAAAGTCACACTACAAACTAGTACATAGGTTGAGGAATAAATTATAATTAAAGCTATAGAAATTGCTAATTTAGAATAAAATAATAATAAATATCATAATAAACCCCAAGATATATAGAAACCCAGAAAATATCATAGAACTGGAACTCAATATTTAGAGAAATGTTAGATATTTAGTAAATAGCATTTATAAATTGGTTTTCCATAAGGAAAAAAATTGATCTCTACCTAAAACTACAAGAGGCCCGGTGCACAAAATTCATGCACAGGGAGGGTAGGTGTCCCTTAGCCCAGGCTGCACTCTCTCACAATCTGGGACTTCTGGCTCCTAACCACTCACCTGCCTGCCTGCCTGATGTCCCTAATCACTCTGCCTGCCTGCCTGATTGCCCCTAACTGCTCATCTGCCTGCCTCATTGTCCCTAACTGCCTCTGCCTCGATCCCTGCTGCTGTGGCTTCATCCAAAAGGACATCCAGAATGAAGTCTGGAAGGTAGTTCAGCTCTCCCATCTAATTAGCATACTATGCTTTTATTATTATAAGTAATTTTGGTCTTCACAATATCTCCCAGATATTGTGAAGACCAAAATGAAAACAAAACAAAACAACAAAAAACCCCAAAGAATAAAAAGTTCTTGAAATTATCAGAAGAAATTGCAGAAAACTCTCTCTAGGACCTTGGTATAGTAAAGAATTTCTGCAACAGGAAACAGCATAACCAGTTAAGGAAAAAGGCTGAAGTTGACAACACCCAGATTTAAAAATTTACACCCCCTCAACCCCCCACTCCAGAAACAAAGTTAGAAGGCATTTTAAAGACTGCAAGAACACCTGGTGATATCAGAATATCAATGAACTAGAATTCAATAAGAAAAGGTCAAATCAATGGGAAAGGTAGATGAAGCCACAATTCACAGAAGAGAAGACCAAGTAACCAATAAACTTATAAGATGCTACATGTCACTAGCAATGAGGGGAATGCAAATAAAACAATAAAGAAAGCGCACTGACTGCCAAAATAAAAACGTCAGAATGACAAGTGCTAAGGAAGCTCGCCCACAGGAGCTCTCCCGCTCTGTAGGGAGGAGTGTCCAATGGGAATCACTCCACACAGCCATCAGCCGGAGCTGAGGATGGGGCCTGGGCTCTTGGAGAGGACCATTCATTCCAGCTACCTGCATATCTCCCAAACTCATGCCCCCCCCTTTTTTTTTTTAAACAAATGCCATGCCTTTCTTTCTGTGTCCTGTAAATCTAACCTAATACCACCCTCACCAGGGCTCAGTGAATATCACAGGTGCAGGTGAGGATCTCATCAAAGAGAGCCAGCTGAGCCATTATTTAAAAAATATATATTTTTTATTGATTTCCAAGAGGAAGGGAGAGGGAGAGAGAGATAGAAACATCAATGATGAGAGAGAATCATTGATTGGCTGTCTCCTCCTACATACTGGGATCGAGCCCGCATCCAATCAATGATTCTCTCTCATTCCTGACTAGGAATTGAACCCAGGACCTCTTGGTCCATCAGATGACTGTCAATCCACTGAGCACCACAGCAGGGCTGAGCTATCATCCTGGTGCGGTGGGCCCGCTTTTCAATTAAATTAGGGTCTCAGTGTCTCATCTATTTCTAGACATTTCAGTCACCAGCTCCAACAATGTACATAAGACAAGGTCGCTCTGTCAAATGCATGTAATAGAACAAATGATTGGCGATTTATTATGTAACTCCAAGGAGAATTTCACTCATGCAACATCAGTGCCACTTTACAAGGTCGTACCATCGTTTGCTTTTCAGTTCAGAACTGGTTGGGCTGGTTACAAACTTTTCTTTTAAAAACTCAACTTGGGCCATTAATCAATCAGTGAGAATTTGACTATCTACTATGTGAATAAGCAAATTTTTTGTTACTACATTAAAAATGCAAAAGAGATAAAAACTTATGATGTAACTAATAATGGAAAATGACCAACCACTCTCCAAGTGTGTTTCTGAATTTCACGCAGGGAAAAAAAAAAAGTCCAAGAAAATAGAGCAATCTGGGAAAACTAGATTGTTAATGTTGGCCAGCTAGCTCAGTTGGTTAGAGCAGTGGTCGGCAAACTGCAGCTCATGAGGCTCATGTGGTTCTCCGCTCTGTTAACTACTGAGCTTGCTCACCACTGACCTAGACGCTTGATTCCAATAATTACAGGCTGTTGTTGTTCCTTGTAATTAAGCCCCTATCCCAGTGGTCCGCAAACTCATTAGTCAACAGACCCGCAGTTTGCTGACCACTGGATTAGAGCATCATCCCGGTACACCAAGGTTTGTGGGTTCAATCCCAGGTAAGGGCACATTCAAGAAGCAACCAATGAATGCATAAATAAGTAGAACAACAAAACATGGATAATGTTTCACTCTCTCTCTTCTTCCTAAAGTCAATTTTTTAAAAAAAGCACAGTGCTAAATTAACATGTAATTTACTATTTTCTTCTTCATTTGATATTACATCTCTTTCTTTTAGTCACCCTTATGCAATAACAGCAAATTCTGGGTCGCTAAATGAAACAGCAGAGTTCTTACTCCCAATCCTATGGAACATAATTAGATGTTGGGGGAAAAAATTCTCATATTATTTTTAGAAGATACAAAAAAAGAAAACACAATTTCCCCAGCACTAGCAGTTTTGCGAATTTGGCAGAAATGTGTTGAATTAACCTCCCCTTTTAATGGCCACCATCCCTTTCGGTTGGATTGTTAGGAGAGTTTTGCTTTGGATTAAATAGTCCCTTTGTGAATCTAGATGAGTCAGAAAGGAAATTGTTTTGGGTACAGCCCAGTACTGACCCCAGGGTGGGGAAGGGCCATTAGCAGACGCCCACCACCTCCCTCCCTCTCCCTCTCCACTCCCACCCTTGAGGCGGCAGCAGGGACACAATCCGGCTGGCCTCTCACCTGCAGGTCCAGGCTGCTGGCCCTCATGCACAGCCAACCCGAAAGCAAGACCTGCTAGTGCAGTTTTAACCCCTTAGCATTCAAGGAAAAACACCCATGAGAACTGGGCTCAGCAACGCCACAGCTCAGAAGCCCAGCTCTGAGAGCCACAGGAGGGAGGCCCTGGGCCAGTGCCATCTCCCTGCCTCTTGGTCACTCAAAGTGCTTGTCCCACGTTCTCTCATCTCTGAGCACAAGCAGACCGCAGTCATTCCTGGCTGTGGAGGGTGTCCCTGGGCCTTGCACCCTGTCCCCAGCCTCAGCAGGGCAGGGTGACAGTGGCCTCTGCATTTGCCTGATAAGGAACACATTCACTCCCCCCTTGATGACCCTGAGGGAGGAGAATGCGGACAATGCAAGCTGATGGCCAGAGGTGCCGCTCTCCCAGTGCTGAGTTTTTCAAAAGGAAGACAGACAGAGGGGGTGGAGGAATGAACATTGCCATGAGGAAGACAAGAGGAAAGTGTGGCCATGGCAACTGATTTGGGTACCAGAGAAGGACGAAGGGCTTCCCATGAACCAGTGTATCTCTCTCTCACCAAGTGCAAGTGAAGGAGGTTCAAGTGTGTGGTCGCCCTGCCCGCATTGCTGGGAGAGCCTCGGTGCTCACATCCGCCTGAGATTGTTGTGGAAGGGAAGGGGCCACACGCTCACCTGACTGGCTCAGGGGAGGCCTGCGTGGTGGCCTCTCAAACTCAGAGGCCAAGTAACCACCCATGATGGTCTGAAATTAAAGCCTTTTTATTTTTTTAAGTATATATATATTTTTAATTGATTTTAGAGAGGAAGGGAAAAGGAGAGAAACATCAATGAAGAGAGAATGATTGATCGGCTGCCTCCTGCACGCCCCCTACTGGGGATTGAGCCCGCAACCCAGGATTTGTGTGCCCTTGACCAGAGTCAAACCTGGGACCCTTCAGTCTGCAGGCTGACTGATGCTCTATCCACTGAGCCAAACCAGCCAGGGCAAAACCTTTTAATTAAAAAGCAGCTATGGTGGGTAGTCATGTCCTAGGCTGGTATCTTCCCTGGCAAAGGTCAGTCTTTACCTTGGTTGAGCCTGTTGTCTTTCTGCATCTATGATAACGTATCATGGGGTGTCACAGTCATTTTCCTTTTAACTGACCCCGCAGGGCACAGGCACTGCTCTGCCCCTCGCTGTTACTGAGTTCACTGCTGACTGCTAACTGTCCCGCACCCACCGGAGTAAAAGAAGTGCGTGTTGATCACTTTACTTTTATCCAATTCCAGAGGTTTCCCTGCTTTGCTTTCTCCCACCTCCCTAACCAACGGAGTTTATGCCTCCCACTTACATCTCCTCCTTGGATGTAAAGTATAAAACAAGGTGAAAGCCCGCCCTTCTCAGGAGCACGGTCTCAGTACATTGAGATCCTGCTTCCCGGCCATTCTTCACAGGTTTGCATGTTCCTGCATGAATAATGGCATGTCACTGCTGCCTAAGACAATGACAGCTATGCCCAGGCACAGGGTGGTCTCTGGACCTAGGTCCACACCTGAACCTCTCAGTCCTTCCCACGCACTGTTCCCAGGCTGGCACGACCGCCATCCCTGCCCTCAGGAACTGAGGCTCAGGAGGAGGCAGTGACTCTCCCAACCAACTAGTGAGCCAGTGGCAGAGCGGGTCCCAGCCCAGGAACTAAGTGCCAGCCCTCTGTGCCAGCCTGGTCTGCCCTGGGCTCACAGACACCGGTGTGGCCAACACCATGTCACACTTGGTCCTCAGGCAGAGCTAGCTCAGAGTACGCCACCTCTGAATGAGCATCCATGCACTGCATGTTTGTTAAGGCCCACCCCGTGGCCCTGAAGTGTGCCCTCCATCGTGGGACACTGTTTAGTGCAGCTGTCATGAAACCCCGCATGCCAATGCACAGATCCCATTGAGAACACGGCCTTTTCACCCTGTTACCCCTTTTCCATAGGGTCCCCGAGCTTCTCTGTGATTCCTCACCACCCGCCGGGCCTCCCAGGCTGTGGGAGCTGACTGTACACAGAGAGCTCTCCCGCCAGGTTTCAGCAGCGACACTGAGATGACAGCCCCAGGCACCGTGCGCTCTGAGCAGGAAACCTGCTTCCCTCCCTGGTGCTCTCCTCCACAGTGATAAACAAAGCGAAAACAGAAGGGTTCTGTCAGCCCGGAGAGAACAAGCCCATGCCATTCTTCACTCTGCAGAGGGTGGCAAGTGGCAGACACAACACTGATGGGAAGTGCCTCTCAAAGTCCCAAGTCCCGGCCACGCCTACCGTGACAGGGTCACAGATTTACAATGAACTGTAAGAAGCAAATATGTTGAGCTCCTACTATGTGCAAGAGCCTGTGCTAGTTTCAGTGAAAAATACAACATCAAACATCTCTCCCTTTAAATATTTGTTGTTTAGTTTGAATTCCCACAATTTACTGAACAATATAAATAACTCCATACAAAGTGGCCAAAATGCTTGAACATGTATTTCCCCAAAGACTATACAAATGCTCCTGGAAAGACAGTGAACATCATAGATCATGATGGAACTGCGAGTGAATAGCACAGCCAGGCATGAGCGCACAGCCCTTACAGGCAAAGGTCTGCCGAGGCCACACGCAGGCCTGGGCCGCCCGGAGCGCTCTGTTCCCAGTGGGAATGTCAGATGGAGGAAATACTGTGGAAAAAGCAGGTCTGGAGTTTTTAATAAAATTAAACATACATTCTAGGATCTAGCAATTCCCACGCCTGGCTATTTTCCCAAGAGAAATTACATCCTATGCCTACCAAAGAACGTGCCCAAGGATGTTCATGGCAGGGTCCTCTAACAGCCTGGCACTGGACACGGCCAGGGGCCCTTGCAAAGGAAGGTGGGTACACAAACTGGAATGCTCACATCAAGAAATACTGTTCAGCAATAACAGAGAACAAAATATTGATAGTGTCACATAAATAAATCTCAAAACATGCCGTGTGACAGCGTCCTTATACAACTGAGGATTTGTGTTCCCATGGGTAAGACGGTCTAGAACCCCTGAACCAGTCCGTGGTGGGAACCAATCAGATGTCACCTCGGGATGTGGCAGAGGGGGCTGATGGGAAAGAACATGGGAGGGCTTTCGGAGGGGGTGGCAGGTTGGATATTTTGATAGGAGTGTGGGTTACCCAGCCGTTGTCCCTTGTCAAAAATCAGTAAGTATTCACTGAGGTGTTTTTCATGTATGTAGATTTTATCTTAGTGAGACTATTAAAAATTAAGAATTTGAGGTAAAAGATATTTATACTGAAGTACTTAACGGAAATTGATCCGAAATCTTCAATTTACTTGAAATGCACCAAGAAATAAGATGGACTGTGAATTAATGGTTAGATATATGATGAAGTAAATTGAATAGAACAATGTTAAAGTAGTAAAAGCCCACTTAATAGTGGATATATGTAATAGTGGATATCACTGTATATCTGAAAATGTACATGATAGAATGTTGGGAAAAACATGCTTCTCTCTTTCTCTCTTGATCTGCATAGATGATTAAAAAGAAAGGAATCAATTCACCAAGAGGACCTACGAAACCTAAGGAAATGCCACCAATAAAAGGGCTTCAACATGCATGAAGTGTAAGCCAACAGAACTACAGTGGGAGATAAAGAAACTCGTAATTGCAGTCAGACATTCAATATCCTTCTCTCAACTGACAGTATAAAAACATTAGAAAATCAGTCAAGTAAAATAAAACTTGGACATTATCATCAACCAACCTGTCCAAACTGACATTATGGAATCCTTCGGCACACAGTGTGGATGCACATTCTTCTCATTTACACACAGAACACTGCATAGGAGGGACCATTTCAGGGCATGAGACCACATTTGCCAAAAAATATTTGGGCAGGAATGTTCACAGCAGCTTTATTTTCTTATTTATTGTCTAAAGTTTTACATATGTCTCCTTTTTTCCCATTTGACACCCTCCCCCACAAAGCCATTCCTACTGGGGGCAAGCCCCCTCCTCCCCAGTGTCTGTGTCCATTGGTTATGCTAAGTCCTTTGGATGCTCTCTACCCAAGCAGCAGCACCGGGTTCAAATGCAGGGCCCGGGGCAGGCATGGGGCACAGTAACCAAGGATGAGGCCTCTAGGTAGGCAGGTCGCAGTGGAAATCAGGGCAGGAAGGTTCTCTTTACAAACAGTTATCTGATAAGGACACACACGGGAACCAGAAGGCCAGAGAGGTTGTCGGGACACAATTCTGAGACCCCTCAGGGCACCGTTCATCATCTTTTCCAATGACGGGAACGGGACGGAAGCCTGAGCCGAGTGAAATCCTGGGCCATGGCCCTAAGGAGCAGAGAGTGGCGATCCACTCCTCTCCAGGCACAGGGAAGGGGTCTCCTTGTCAGTTTCCTTCTGGTCGCGGCAGTGACGTTAGAATAACTGAGAAGAAATGCCAGCTGCTCCAGTCTACAGCGAAGGCCATAGGCCCACCTGTTACCTGTGTCGGAGGAGTTTTCCTAAACAAGAAATTTGATAGCAACTTTGCTGTGTCGTCGAGTTCAGACGTGATTAAAATGCACAAGAATTACAGCTGCCTGTCCTGGAAGGGGTGTACGTGTGCAGTTGAGTCACACTGAGCCATAGCGGGTGTGCGGGTGTGTGTGTGCGGGTGTGTGTGTATTAATCAGTGCCTCCTGTCCTTTTTCTATGAAACATCCGCATGGCATCTTTGAACAAATAATCATTTGGCTCAACTTTTTTTAAACTATTGGATGAGCTGATCGCATTGTTCACTCCCACGTTCATATCGTTTTCTACATGCTCTTCAAAGCCTGCAGTGGGGACCCAAGGCCGGGTGCTTCCCGAGTGTATGCGCCTCAACGGACAGGAGAGAGGCTGAGGGAGGGACCTCCATCGGGCTCATTCTCCAACAGCCCAGAGCAGAGGAAAGGTCAGAATGTTTAAATGCTAATGATTTGACAATTTTCAGAAGCCTACACTTCTGGAAGCATTTATTCTTCCACCCAAAGGGCAGGAAGTGGCCGATTTTGAAGCAGCAGCTCCTGAAAGGTATTTTTTTTTTTTTTCAAAAGCACCGTCTCCTCTTTCATGAAGCTGGGCCTAGGAACCAGCTCTCTCTCCCCCACCACCAGGGGCCTGGGGCGGGAGGGGAATCAATGACACAGAGTCTTCAAAGAGTGGCAGCATCTGCTTCCATATGTGGAGCCCCGAGCCAGGTGTGGCCCCTGAGGTTCCATCTCTCTAGTGCAGGTTCTGGTAAACAGCGGGCTGGGAGCAAAGCCCCGTTTGGATGGCCCGGAGCCACGGTGCTGAATCCCATGCTGGTCAATTTGATCCAGGGTTCTGCTCATGTTTTTACTGTGATTTTATTCCAATAAGTCTGAGCCGTGCCAGCACAGCCAAGGGTTCTGTGAGCTTGAGGGAGGGCCGGTGAAGGATGAAGAAAAAGACAGACAGGAGAATAAGCTGGGTCTAGGTGGATCTTCTGTGCCTGGCTGAGGCCACAGAACAGACCCAGACTACAAAGCTGATGCTTTATTCATAGTCAGGGGCAACCAAGGTAATTTACAATGTTCTTGTAAGTTTCACTTGTTTTGGCAGCACTTGCTGCCCCTCCCACAGCCCACTAGCTTCCCAGGAAAGATCCAGGGAGCAGTCACAAGATCAAGCTTAATTATGCTTAGAGGATTGTGCCCTCCAAGCTGGGACTTGTTTGTGACTTTGCCAGCAGGTCAGTCTGAGGCTTAACTCTATAACGGCTCCCTACACAAGTCAATCTTCAGACCAACGTCTACCGGCAGCTCTTCCTTCCCGGTTTCAGACTGCACCTCTCTGTTGTCCTGCACACCCAAAGCAAACGTCAATCAAAATACCGAGCCCAGGAATTTCTGAAATGGATCCTCTTTGGACACGGAGTCCCTCCCAGGCTGTAACCACAGCCACTTGTCTCCAGTCCCCGAGGAACATGTCAGCACCGCAGGAGCTGCTCAGCAAATACCTGGTAAATTATAACTGAACTTAGAAAACTGGTTCCATCCAGAATGTCCAAGCGGAGCCCCATGGGACTCTAGCAAGTCTTTGGAGCTCACTGGATGTCGGGACAAGGGCTGGGATTGGAGGGAGAGGTGCTCAGCATCAACATGTCCCCGACTCCTGCTTCAGTGGGAGGGCCTCTCTGATCATGTTTTTTCTATGAAACATCCACATGAAATCTTTGAACAAATCATCATTTGGCTGGAAATTGTTTAAACTATTGGATGAGCCGATCCCATTTTTCACTTCCACGTTCATATCATTTTCTACCCGCTCTTCAAAGCCCACATCGGGGACCCATGTGATGGAATGCATCCCACACGTGGATGTAAGGAGCTGCTGTGATATCAGCGTTGGTGGGTGCGATGCCCTTCTCTGTGCAAGTATTCCAGAATTTCCTGGGAGAAGACGTGCAGTGACCTGAAACTCAGCCTCGCAGGTTCTGAAGCAGTGCATTCGCCAGACTCAGCACTTCAAAACCACCCTGTAAATGCTTAGAGGACGCGACCAGCGTAATGCCTTCCTCCTTTACCACACACATGTATGCACCAATGTTCCTCAGACATTGCTAGGGACCTGGTTGGTGTCAGGTGTCCCAGGAAGTTAGGAAATAACCCTGCGACCACAGGCAGGGGTTGTTATTAAGCCTCCTTGGCAGGACAGGAGAGCAAAGCAGGACAAAGTTTAAGGACCTGCTCGACACTCAGAACGAGAGGGTGAAAATTAGAGGTATAATCAAAGCTTGACATATTCTAGTAGTCCATCAACTTTTGTATTCTAATCCATATATAAGCAAGGTGATTAGGTCAATGTTATACTATCCTTTTAAACTAGAAAAATTTAGTGTGGAAAAGATATTTTATTATTGATATCTTATTACTGGTATAAAATCTATAATCCACAATGATTAAAAAATACATTATCTCATTTTATAGACATATATGTAAAGGCTAGCTTGATAATGACTTCCCACCTGGTTTGGATGATCTGAGTATGATCACATGATTTAGTAATTATTTTGAAGACTATTTGTAAAGAATTAATAGTCTTCATTTACTAGCATATTAAGCTTGGGAAGTTAATCGGCAATTCTGGATCTAGGGCGATTTGACTGCTTTGTCTTTAATATGTGAATTTCAGTCGTGAAATGACTAGCTATAATTATAATGTTTCAGTCAGTTCTTTGGGGGAACTCCAAAGACAGACAAATTAAAAATTCAGCCAAATTGTTTTGCTTCATTGGCAATACGCCATCTTAACAGGACACACACACACACACACACACACACACACACACCACACCCTTAGACAAAATAATCTTTTGAGCATATCCAAGTAATATCAGTACTATTTTTCATAGTCAGATCTTTATCTGGATGTGAATTATGGCTATCGGGTTATGAAGTATGTTGCAGCTGATGCAAACCTAGATTTATTCACTGTTGTCTTAGACCGGAAAACGTACAGCTAGCTATTGCACCAGCTCTGGAGCCATCCTGAATCTTGTGTCTGTCACGTAGGGCAAACCAACTTGAAAAGATAGACTTTCTTGTATGATTTCGGATTATTTTTCCATTAAGAGGCAAGAAAACAATCTCCAGCATTTTTCTTGTGATGTTTCATCATATCTAAAGCAGGGGAAACTGTCGGAAAAGAATGTGGGGCAAGAGAAGAGTCAACAAGCAGAGATTAAATATATGAAGTAGTTGTTTCTATGCAAAAAAGAGAGACAGAAAGGAGAGAGAAATGTATCTTGATTCAATCTCGCTCTGCTATTCAGATGACATGTGTAGTGTCAAAACCAGGATGTGAAAAGTAGAGAGGTCTCATAGCACTGCTGATTCAGGAGACTTGGGCACTGCATCTCAGATTTTCTTTCTAACAGATGCTCCGGAAGTGCTCATTGAGAAGCTGCTGGGAGAAGCATGAGGAAAATTAACCTCTCATCTGAGATATCCCAGGTTTAACTGATAATACTGCATCATCCATGTGCTTTTGATATGCTTCAACATGCTAGAGAAATGCAGATGTCATGTTTTAGATTACAGATATAGATAGGCTAAAATCATGAACTATGTAATTGAGACAACTGAATAGAATGACTGGAGAATAAAAAATAAAGTGGTATTATTATACTGGGAAAAGTTATAAAAGAGGCTGTGAATTTTATACCAAAATATATAACACTCAATAGCTAAATTCAGGCATGTGTGAAAAGTAGTATTAAAATAAAACCTATTCCTCTCATGATGCTGATGGACAGAAAATAGATGCTTATGTTCAACCCGAACCCGCACGGACATACCCCGTGTTCTCTGTGACCATTCTTGACTTTTCGATGAGCAAGTCTCTAACCCACTCTGGACTCCAGACATTTTATCAGGGGAGTGAAATAGACAATCTGTTCTTAGTGTTCATTTCTGGTTCAGACAGTATTCTGCAATTCCATAAAGGACCCCGGATTCGACCTCTCCGTATGCCAGGAATCTTGAAACTATGAGGAATGAAGTCATCTAAACAGTATTCACACTCCCTGGATCTGGCCCAGTTTAATCTGAAGTATCAACTCAAACTCTTATAGGTTCTCCTTTCATTTTGTAAACTAACTTAAGTCTATAGATATGAATAAAAAGTCTTTGTTTTTATTTTGGTCTGAGAATTGTGCCGTTTGCTAGTACTCCAACTTGAAATATGGTACAGGCATACATGAACTGGATAAATATTTCCTTGAGTGCTAGCTTGAAAATGTTGTTTGTCCCACTGACCAGTTTTCTTTGTCAGTGAATTAGGGTCTGCCTTCTCTTATCTAAATATCTATGGAAATAAAATATAAATGGAGAGAAATGGTCTTGGGGAAATAATACAACAGTAGAACATAGCTTAGGAAATGTTTTTCTCATATATAAGCAAACATTGCAGAATGTCGGGACATGAAATGATACAAAACAACACAGACAAGGACGTAGCTGCGCACTTACCTACGTGTTTTGTTTTCTCTGTTCTACACCTTGTACCCTGAGGGGCTCAGGCCTGGCACCTGCACATGTGTGAGCTCAGTGACTGTCTGCTGAGTAAGGAACGACCTTTCTCTCTTACTGTGCAGACTCGGCTATCAAAGTAAGGACGTGACATCCTCACTCAGCTATGGCAAATCCAAAATTAGAGTCTGGCCCAGTGCAGTTGTACTTTTCACATTACACAGATATTAGAAGTTTTATGCTGGTTCCTTACATAACAGAGAGGAAATTAAATACCTGAGGGTTTCTAGTTAGAGACTGATGACTTCAAAGCTAATAAGCCAAATGGAAATGTAGCCGAGAATCCCGTGTGGTGTCCCTGGGAGCAGGGCGGCACGATCAAGGGCGAGATGAACTGAACGACCGAGCAGCTCTCTGGAAGTGCCGCCTCCGCACTGTATGTTCCATGTGGGTGCAGTCTGTGTGCTTCCGTCCAGAGTCCCAGGTTCCAGTGGGGGCTCTAAAACCTAGTAGCATTCTAGAGTTCTGTGTGACCCGGGGAGCCTTTCTAGAACCTCAGAAATTGGAAAAGGCTTAGAAGTTAATCTTGCTTAACATCTCACCTAGCACATGAGTCCTCCCTACAGAGTAGGGGGCAGGGCTGGAACTCCTGCTGGGAACAGTCTGTGCTATCCACTGGCAGCTTGAACACAGGCTCTGAAAGGAAATGGTGGGAGAGACTAAAAGTAAAGCTCTCTCATGGGCCAGGCAGTACCAGGTTCTCTTTGCACCCACAGATGCTCCATCAACACTCGGGGTGAAATTCACTGCTTCCGAGATGTATTGGTTCCTCGAGCTGCCATTACAAAGGACCACGAACTGAGTGGCTTAGGAGAACACAGATGTGTTCCCTCACAGTTCCAGGAATCCCAGAGCAGGGTATCAGCAGGCCCGTGCCCTCTCTCACGTTCCAGGGGAGAATTGGCCCTTGCCTCTCCCCATCTTCTGGTGGTTGCAGACAATCCTTGGCCTTGCCATTACATGCCATTCCAGCCTCTGCCTCCACCCAACACATGGCATTTTCTCTGTCTCCATATTCAGGTTTCTCCTTTTTTGTAAAGATGCCAACCCTAGTGGGTTTAGGGGCTTACTCTAACCCAGCGTGAACTAATCTTAATGAGATTACATCTGCAAAGACCCTATTTCCAAATGTCTCATTCACAGGTACTCAGGAGTCAGGGATTTGGGGAAGGACACTGTTCAATTCAGTAGAGTTGTTTTGATAAGAACAAATATTGTGCAAACTGTAAAGTACAAGTTGAATCCATTTCTTAAATTTCCAATTGTTAAGATTATTTTTGTTCTTATGTATATCTATGAAAACAAATTATTCATTTGAGAAAGAATTACTTTTAGACATAGTAAAAAAAGAACAATTAGAGGAGAAAGGAGATCATTTCTATCACAAAATAATAGTTACAAAAGAAAGCAGAGTTTTTGTATCCAGTATGACATTTTGTTATATAAAAGTAACCATCTTAAAAAAATCTTTAGTCATGAGATGTATTAAGGCAGGAATTACAGCATATCAGACATCAGATTTAATTTTCCATTAGCTTATGTTGATGATTAAATTAATTTGATATGAGGGTTATTGTGCCCTTGAGCCAAAGCTTAACAGTCCACTTACAGTTTTTTAATTGAAACTTCTGAGGATTGAGGATTCTATCACTTTATAACAGCAGAAATAGATTTAGCTCAATGACTATCCACATAACAAATATTTAAATGAAGAACGTATGGCATGAGTCATCTTTTATTATCCTTAATAAAAGGTTAGGTTATATAATGAAACTGTGGGGCATTTCACTCATGTTAAAATTGTGAACAAATTAAGAATCAGCATTTAAGTTAGCATTAACAGAACAACTGAGTTGGGTGAAAGAGTTTCTTCATCGTAACCTGTACCAATCAATGTCACTGAATTGCTGCTCTTGGACTCTCAATAGCATATGATTTTCACTGAGTGGTACTGTGTAAAATACACTTAAAATACTACAATCAGTCCTAGGAAATACACCTCAAATAATACCATCAGTTCTAGGAGATACACCTCAAATACTATGATCAGTTCTAGGAGATACACCTCAAATACTATGATCAGTTCTAGGAGATACACTTAAATACTATGATCAGTCCTAGGAGATACACCTAAATACTATGATCAGTTCTAAGAGATATACCTAAATACTATGATTAGTTCTAAGAGATATACCTCGAATACTATGATCAGTCCTAAGAGAGAACAAAAATGGGCCTTTTTTTGGTAAAAGGCCTACATTTTCATCAAGAGCTATGATATTTATATATCGAATACTTAAAAACACACTGGCTTATTTCTGATATAAATAGCTTATTGGAAAGTAATATCTTTTAAAATTATCTATAAGAGAGTGAGAAAAACATCTAAACTTTTTTAAATCTTTAAAAATGTTTATCTTCTAGGATAAAAATACACACACACACACACACACACACACACACACACACCCTTAGGGTTCTCAGACCCTTTCTAGAGTAGGATTGGTTGTAAGGCCTGTAAAAGGACCCAAATATCAATAGATGCATATTGTATTACCTACATCATCATTTTCCCAGCCTCACGTTCTCATTGCTGTCACCTGAAGTGACTCCATTCACTTCCTAATTGTTCTCCGGGTCATAGTTTTGGCCTTCATTAACCCCCTCTCCAGGTTCTGGTGGAACCTTCCTATAACCTAGCTTTTCTCCTGCCACACCTCTGAGGGACAACCTGTACGGACTGTCCCTGCGGTGACATCATCATCCTCTCCTCTCAAGTCACCTGACATGTGACCCGGCCAGTGTCTCCAGTTGTATTTCCTACCCTTTGCCCCTCAACATCCTGCACCTGGAACAATCCAGCTTCCTTTTCATTGTCTGGAGCCAGTGGACACTGTCCTCTCTCTCTGCCTCTACTCAGAATACTCTACTGGAGCTGGCCTTTCCCACCCAAATCTTTTCAGACCTGCTCAAATGCCCTTTCCTTCCTCGGCTTCTCAGATTCACCTCCTTCCTCACAACTCACTCCCAATGACAAGACATACCTGCTATGGTATCTAGTGCACCCTGGCTTTTCTTTAGCTTAACTGCTTCTTTTTCTCACTTCCTGGTGGTATCTGTACTCTGAAAGAGAGGGATCATGTTCCCTTCAGATGTGCATCATCCCCAGCAGCAAGCATGGCAACCTGTGTGGGTTAACTCACATGAGCTTTCCATGTGAAGTTTTCTGAAAATTCCACGTGAGATTATCATCTCAAAGAGAAAACTAATTTAAGACTCCTTCACAGATTACCAGATGAGGATGGCAGAAATAAAAGCGAAAATTTTGAGATTGCTGCAGATTTATCAGTTCTCAGAAGACAGATGAAGGAAAATTACACATGGTGACTTGACTTGTTCACTGAACTGTTGGACTTTCCTTAAAACTCACGCATTCTATCTTTACTGAATAATCACAACCCATATTTCTTATCTTCTTTATATTCAGGGTGTTCTCTGGCAGATGTTGGCATAATCCTAAAATACAAGGGGAGGTGAGATCTTGAGAGTTTTAGAATTTTTAAGTGTATCTGATGGATGGTGTCACAAACTGGTTTTCAGGGGGGAGGAGGGGATAAAACAAACCTCCTTTAGATAGCACCCCAAGAGGATGACATAAAATAAACACGCTCAACCAGTCTTTCCCCTGATGCTTATGCGTGAGGTTGAGAGAAGACTCTAAAATAAAGCCAGAGTTACTGAAAAGTCTTTAAAGCACGTGGGGCTGTTTGAAGATGGTCCCCATAACAGAGAAGTTGCATTTCTGCATTTCTTTTCACCGGGCCTTCCTTCAAACACTTCTAATTTTATTGAGCTCATTGCAGCAAAGTCTCCTGATGATAGAAAACACAGCATCGCATTCTGCCAGGGCATTGGCTTGGCACTGCAATGCTGGCTGACTGCCTCCCTTTGAGGAATTCACTCTGAGTGAGCATTGCTGAGCATCATACTGTGTATTTAGATAAAGTTTTTACTCTATGATTACTTGGTTCCTCTTCTTTATGAAGCCCAGGTAGTGTAAATCAGTTCCTTTGATTTGCACGTATTAATTACAGCAGGAGTAAAAAAAGGGTATAATGAAACCCTTCCTTCCATTGAAATGGGGGGTTAAGAATGGCAATGGTACCACTTCACAGAGAGTTTAACCACATTTAAAGGAAGAGTCGGCTGTTTGGCAGGTATTAGGCTCTGGATAATATTTAAACTCTCCAAACTTTGGTTTTGTTTTAAAGCTTGCTAATAGAAGATATAAAATGAAAAAGCTTTCTTAGAATTCAATCTACTATCGATAGATAGTATGTTAGTGTCTGCCACTGTTACCAATGGTCATTCATAAAAACACACCAATTGCTCTCCTGTGGGCTCATACTACTCATTTAGGCCCTTTGGTTTCCTCCAGCACACATTGATGTCTGCCTGTTTTCATTTCATATGTGCTCAACCACAGTGCACAGAATTGTGAAATACAATATTCTCTGTCACCTAGATTTCTCCCCCGGGACCCAGATATGAAAGAATCTCTCCACTCATTGTTTATCAATACCTTAAATAGGAAGTATTTGATAAAATTTTCATGTGTAATGAAGAGGGATAACACTCCATGCAGTGTCCAAAGAAAGACCCAAAATACCAAATGGACTCACCCTCTCCCCAAGTCTAACAAGCTAAAGCTCAATTAGGTTAAACAGCCTTCATTTAAGTCTTTAAAAAACACTGCCCAAGTGCAGAAGATGAGACACCAAATGAATAAAAACAATCCAGTGTCATTCTGAGAACTGTGAGTTTAAATAAGGAAGCAGAAGTCCAGAATGACTTGACTACAGTAACCCAGTCATTATTAGCTGCCCAGGACACCGCAGGGGGTCTACAGCTTCATGTTGGAGAGTTGTCACGTTACCACCAAAGGGACAAATACTGGGGTGGAGGTGGGGGGTTAATTCGAATTTAAGCTAAAAAATATGAAGGAGCTACAGGAAACAGTGTTCTCCTGAGCCAAAATTGAATACTAATGCCCAGCACTGAAGAAATAACATTCTCCTGCGCTCACATCCCGAATGGGGACTTGTAGAGTCTGGGTACCAGTTTTTTGACTCTGAACTCAATAACACACCATAAGCTGAACACTCCTGCTTCCCATCTCCCCCCCTCCCCCCCCACCTTTTTCCTTGAGCTCCCTCCTTGAAAGAAGCAATCTGCACATGTGTCCTGTCTGGGGTTTTCCTGGGAGAACCCCACCCTGAGACAGGGCTCATGAATCCACCACAGGGGAGCAGGGTGGGCTGCATTTCAGAATCTATTTTATAATAAAACTATTTTTTAAAGAACACTTCTCATCTCAGATGTTCCAAATGGTACACTCGGGGAAACTCAGAGCTGGGTGTGTTCTCTTCCAGCGTAGAATGAAATCAACTTCCCCATCTTGGCCCCTACAAACATGTGGGGAGGGTGGGGGTAGGGAGAGCTGAGATGGGCCTGCACAGTGGGGTCCTCTTTCTATGATCATGTCTTCTCCTTCCTCTTCCCACTCTTCTTGCCCTTCATGGCAAGCCTGTTCCCGCCTCTGTGGCTTGCGAGCCGCAGTTTGCCGATTATGGGCCTAGGCTGTAAGTCTAAGGGAGAAGACATGCCCACAAACCCCCAGGGGTGAAGGGCTGGCGGTCACTGAAGAAGAGGGAACCTGAAGAAGAGGCAGTCATTGACTGATTTAAAACTTGTCTAAAAGGTCTTCCCATTCAGGCCTGCTGGCAGGAACTCTGCTTTACGTCCTTCATTGCTGATAGCTCAGTGTTTCTCAACTCCAATGAACATGATTTTACTTTTTGATCCAGGTGTTGAGTGAACTGAGTAGAGATTAATTAAACTGAGATAGCCAAGGCCAAGTTTGCTCTCTGCTCAGTGTCTCCCTTCCATCTTCAATCTTCTTAAACCACACACAATTAATTCCGAAGCCTGGGGGCATTCCATGGAAAGGATAATGGGGTGAGACTTTAAATGACAAAAGTTCTTAATCTGAATTCTCCTGCTTTACTGGGTTATGTTAACACCTCACTGATAAATCTTCTGATGATTAACGCTGTGTCTGTTCACAGATATCAGATTGACTGGTTCTAGTCTCATTTGGGTCATTTAAAATCCTCTGTCACCACACAATTGATTAAGTTCACTGTATTATCATCTAACTTTTAAAGCTGCAGGAAGTTCCAGATTGGTCATTGCTTAATCCAATGCTATCATAGACATATATGAGAGAGAGATTGACAGAGAGGGGAAAGGAGAGAAGGAAGGAAGGAAGAAAGGAAGGAAGAAAGGAAGGAAGGAAGGAAGGAAGGAAGGAAGGAAGGAAGGAAGGAAGGAAGGAAGGAAGGGAGGGAAAAAAGGAGGGAGGGAGGAAGAAAATTAAGGATAAGAAGATGGAATTAAAAGAAAAGAAGAAGATGGGAGAGAAAAATGGGGAATGGGAAATGAGGAAGACAGAAAAAGACAAAATGAAAATTCACCAAAATATTAATAGCTAACTGTATAATAAAATTATAGATTTCTTTAATCTTTATACTTTTTCAGTAATTTCCAAAGTAGACTGTATAACTGGAGAGGAAGAAAGTATTACCACCCACCTCTTCTGGCACATGTTTTCTCTCTCTCCCTTCCCTGTCTCTCTCACACATGCACTGGCTCGCTTGCTCACTCACTCATTCACTCACTCACCAATGCTGCTCTAGGCTCACTGGTTATTGTAGACGTGGCCCCTGAGATTGGCTGGGACACTAATTGGAGGATCATTAAATGAGAAGGCACAGTCTAATATATATCAGAGGTCTGTTTTCTTTCTGGTTGACAAAACGAACAATTCCAGGAATCATGCTGAACACGATAATCTGATAATTAAGGAAGGGCTCAGTGGAGCAAGGAAAGGAAACAGGAAAATTAAATTTAGAAAGAAGCTGACAGAGAGCTGGGCACCGGAGGACACAGAATCGTCCCTTAAAGATGTTTTTAAAGAGAAACCAGAAATGCTCTTTGTGAATAAATTTAGGGGCATAGAGTTAGAGATAGAGGTAGAAATAGAGATAGAGATGGAGAGAGGTAGGGAGATATAGAGTTAGAGATAGAGAGAGATAGAGATAAAGATAGATACAGATAGAGCAGGGGTCTTCAAACTACGGCCCGCGGGCCACATGCGGCCCGCAGAGGAGTCTGATCTGGCCCGCCAGGTTTTTTGGGCAGTGAGCGCAGCCGAGGTGTTACAGTAGGAATTAGTAGTTCATATAGTCCGGCCCTCCAGCTCTCTGAGGGACTGTGATCTGGCCCCCACTTTAAAAAGTTTGAGGACCCCTGAGATAGAGTTAGAAATAGAGATGGAGATAGAGAGCTTTCCTGTAAAATAATACTAGGCCTCTCAAGGCAATGTATTTCTTAATCAAGCAGATTAATACCGCTTCTACCTCCTGCTTGTTCCTGACTGGGGGAGATCAGCCTTATAGCAGAATCAAATTGAGTGAGTTTAGGTGGGTAGTTTATGGACATTCGCAGCTGTCCACATATTATTCCAGGGAAGAAAGATTAACCAGAGGTCTTTTGCTGGACACTGATTTGCCATAATTTCTACCTCAATTTGCCTCGTTCCTAGTTCTCCAGCCCCTTCTAAACCTGAGGTCCTGACAAAAGCCATCTCTACACCCTCCCTGCTACCAAGCTGTTCTCACCTGAGCGAGCTTCTGTCCCCCATGGCCTAAGTAGGAACAATCTGCACTGGCCAAGTGATGCCTGCCTGAGGGATAAATTGGGCATCACTGTATTTTCATCACCATCAGCACCAGATTTGATCTCTGGATTCAGAGAATCCAACTCCCAATACATTCCTCATATTGTGCCTTGTACCATCCAGCCCTTAGTTTTGAGAATAACCCCTGAACTTCCATCAGTCTTCAATCCATTAACTAAGAAAGTTATCTCCATCTAATGCTTCTTTGTCCAATGACTGTTGGACCCAAGTTGTCAAGAAATCAACATATCTTTATTCTGAGTTCATGTGTTATAGTAAATGCGTTTCAAGGTCACTCAAATATGACATGCTTAGTGGTGCAGCAGAGGCGGGAAGAGGCTCCTGCCACCCCTGCTGAACTTGCCAACCATGAGCCCAGCTCCTGCCTTGAGTGTCTGCCCCCTAGTGGTCAGTGCACATTTTAGTGACTCGTCATCCCACCATTTGGTCATTTTGCATATTAGCTTTTTATTATATATGATTATGATTATTTTTTTATATGTGTACATGATAGAAACATTTATGATGTGTTAGGAGGATATAGATTGAAGATTGTTTGCTTGGGTTCATCATTGCTCTCTTTCATACATTATTCAGATTATCCCAAGAGGTAAAACATTAGTTATTAGAAGTGTCAGGACCTTGCTCTTCCCCAAGCTCTGAAGTTAAGCAATAAGTGAGCTGGGGAGAAAATAGAACAAGATAAGAGGTACCAGGAAAACATTCATGCTTCTCCATGCATTCATTGCAAACAAATCGCCAGCTCTGTGACAATTATTATGCAGCATGAGATGCCCTATTAGACACAGTTACCGTCTTCAAAGGAACACACATTACCACCCACTCCTTGATGCTGAGAAATCAAGTTGGAACTTAGAGTTTAATAGTAGAATTTTTAATATGTCAGGACTTAATCCATATTCCATTCCACAACAAATCCTTTAATCCACTGAGCTGTCTGTATTTCTACTTATTCCTCTTGTAGTCACTCAGGTTTATTTGTACTGTAAAAATATTTCTACTGTGGTTGGATTTTTTTTTAAGAAAAAATTAATTGTTTAGACCTATATTTCACTGAATGAAGTCACATCTACCCACACCAGAAGGAATCACTTGAGTAGTCACAAAAATGCAGAAAATGCAATCCTATCTCAAGCTGAGGGCCAGAAATAAGCACTTTAAAAAGGTATAAGATTATTCTGATGAACGCAGAAGTCTGAAAACTACTATTATATGGCATCCTTTCCTTTGCCTTTTGCTCTTGTGGATTGAGCTTCTTTCCCCTTCACCTGCCTTTTTAAGTAAGATTCTGCCTCCTGGGCTCATTTTCATTCAGAACATAGTGATTAAGCAACCTCTGCAGATATGAGGACACAATTAACTCCATAATGTGGCTACAGGGCCTCACAGGCCTGACCTCTGCTTTCTTTCCTAAACCCTCCCCTCATTAAGGCCAGCTGTGCTTGGCCGCCAGCTGTGCTTGGCCGCCACCTGCCTCCCACTTTCTTCTTTCTTCAGGTTCTTTCCCAGCCAATGTTCTATCCCATGTTGCACCTCATGCCTTGAATGTTCTTCCCTGCCCTCTTTGCCTGGCTAGCTACTTTTTACTCTTCACAGCCTTTGTGGAGAGCTGCTACGGACCACTCAAAGGTAACTGGACCTCATCCAACATCCGTTTATAGAGAAGTCCCTTGCTATCAAGGAACTTACCAGATTATCATTACACATTTGCATCTATTTTACTTGATGCGTATTTCTCCTGCTGCTCCAACCTGCATGCGTGAGAATTGAGTGTATCTGTTTGCTTCCCCAGTGTCCACCATGTCCTAGCACAGTGCCTGCACAGACTAGAGACCACGCTACTGACTACCATCCTAAATGAGCAAACAAGTGAACTGTAATTACCTTTATACACATGAAGATAGGAGCAAGAACACAGCATAACATTAAATAACTTGTAAAATATGTAATGGGTTAATATGTGACCAACTACATGAGAGTCATAAAGTGGTTTAAGAAGTCAGAGATCAGTGGACACTGAAGTGGTCAGGAAGAATCTAGCAAGTGAAGTTGGGCCCCCGCAGGGCCCTGGATAGTAAGGAAAATGGGCACAGAGGCGGAGAAAGACAGGTCTCCAGACAAAGGTGCAGAGGCCAGCATCCAGAGTGTTCCAGTTACATCATCCCAGGACTTACTCCCACTCAGCACTTTCTGTTTTAGATAACGGTGGGGAGGGTTTGAAGCAATTTTGATTGATTCTGCTGTCCCTGGAGGGAATGGTCTGCAGAAAAAGCAACATTCTACATTTCCCAGTGATTTTATTGATCTCACCCCCCAGTCCCCAGAAATAATAACTCTGTGGGATTCAGAGTATAAAGAGAAGTTCAAAGAGTATCGCAATGTGAGCAGACAGCCCCGCGGACATGATGAAACTTGACGGCAGTGATGGAAACGATGAAACAAACCACCGTCAACTGGTCTGGGAGTTAAGTCAGATCACCAAGGAGCTGGCTCCTCGGACACAATCCAGGAACCTGAGGGTCAGTCTCCCCCCAATTTGCATAACACCAGAGTGGCCATGTCACCTTTTGTTTCTGCTGAGCGCTTCCTCTCACACGCAAATCAAAATGCCATTTCTGAGAAGCATTCTCACCTACAATGCTAGTCTACTAAACCGCTTGGAGAGATGCAAACATAAAATGATTTTCTTTTTCTCTTCTCTCTTTATTGACAGACATGTTTTGAAGCCCCTCCTTCAGATACAGCACTGATGGCACTTTCAGACTAAGCGTTTGGGTTTTGCCCAGCCTCTGCAGACAACCAGGACCTGGGGAACCGATCTGGAAGCAGTGTCTTTACATGGAACACCGCGATCTCTGAGAGAAGAGAAGCCAAGGACACGCCCTTCTTCCTGGATTCTGGTTTGCAGGAACCTTGCATATTGCAGCCCAAGCTCTGAGGAGGAAGATTTGCCACAAGACCCTCACCTTGATAGACAAGCCACAAGACTCTCACCTCAAGTTTGTGAAAATCAGGGCTAAAGTCATGGAGTTGGCAGGGCTGCCTTCCTTTTTGGAGCTTCTGGGGGCGAAGCTATTTTCCTGCATCTAGAAACCAATCCCATTCTCTCGCTCCTCAGCATCTTCCAAGCCAACCACATCTGTTTCTCGGCCTTTCTTTCCCAGTCACGTCTCCCTCTGACTCTACCTCCCTCTTCCGTTATAAAGACCCTCGTGGTTCCATTGGGCCCACCATGAAAATTCAGGATAAGTTCCTCATCTCAAACTACCTAAACCTCGTCACCTCTAAACTCACAGAGTAGCACATCCACAGGTTAGAAGGATCGTCCTTTAAACATCTCTGGAACCATTATCCCGCCGACCACAATAAGGTACTCAGTACAGGCCACTCATCTAGCCAGCTAGGATTTCATCAAAATAGATAGAGAAGCAGACACTGATCCAGGCCACTTTTATTTAAAACTAGAGGCTCAGAAATTTCATGCACTTGAGTGTGTGTGTGTGTGTGTGTGTGGGGGGGGGTACGTCCCTCAGTCTGGCCTGTGCCCTCTTGCAGTCCAGGACCCCTCTGGGATGTCTGAATGCTGGCTTAGGCCCTCTCGTGATCCCTCTCGCAGCCCAGGACCCCTTGTTCCTTACTGCCCATCTGCAGCAGAGGTAAGGAGCGGCTCCCGCCACCACCGCTGTGCTTGCCAGCCAGCCGTGAGCCCAGCTTCCGGCTGAGTAGTGCTCCCCCTGTGGGAGCACACTGACCACCAGGGGGCAGCTCCTGCATTGATCATCTGCTCCCTGGTGGTCAGTGTGCATCATAGTTACGGGTCGTTTTACTGTCCTATTGGGGTTTTATTATATAGGGTACAGCCACAGCAGATTATTCTACATCTATCCCCCTTATTACATCTGCTTTAGGGCATCAGTTACTTTCAGTAAGCATCTACACAGCCTAAACTTAATTACAGTTTTACTTATATCTACTGATATTTTGTAATGTGTGGATTTGTATATGTATTTTTTTTTTTAAGCAATGCATTGTGTCAAAAATACAGATTAAACTGTGAATACCGAGAAAGATGCTGCAAGGAATTAGTAGAAATCTTTCCCTTGCTTATAAACCTCAATAAAGATTCTGATTTTGGAAATATTAATTCATTAATCCCACTCAGCTGGATTTAGAGAAAGAACCACCAGGAGCATTTCAAAGCTTCTACTTTGCCCTTTGATGGCAGTTCCCTTTGCATGTAGAGGAAGAAATGGATTCTTATGCTTTGTGCTTTTCCGATGGATGCCTGCTTTTTCCAAACACAAATTTATCCATGAGATGTAGCAAAACCCCACGTAGAAAAACTTTTATGAGTTCGTCAAACGTCAAACGTTATACAATCTGTTTGTATATCTATATAGATAGATATATAAAATGTTTGATGATGAATTCATATATCAAAGATGGTCAGGTACTACCGGTAGTACATTAAAAAGTATAATTTGTTCTCTAACCTGATTATACAAATATATTCTTCTAATTAGGGTAGATTGATGAAATCCCAGTGTCCAGAATGACTACTCAGGAGAAAAATGGTATTCAATTAATCCAACCCACAACAGCTTCTGTAGCTCTCTGTGCTATTGATTATCTCTTTATGTGAAAAATTACTCATGAATAACTCATAAAAAAAACAGCAGCATTCATAAATATGATAGCAGGACATATATAGTAAAAAATATTCAGCAATTTACTCAAAGGAAAGCTATTTTATTACCTCTATTTTCATAATAATTCTTGGTACTGGATGAAAACAAAACAGAAAAACACACTCTTCTTGCTCTTGACAAATGCTAATTTTTATGCTAAGATTCACAAAAAATCAGACAGATGAGAATTTGGAATTATCCGTAATTAAATGATAATCTGTAATCACTCACCATTAAGCAAAACATATGTTAATTAGAGAGTCTAAACTAATTGCAGGCTGTCAAATGCATATGTGTCATAAAAATTTCTTATTTTCCTAATAGTCTATAATTATATATTTCACAATAGACTAATGGATTTTTAGGAGCCATCGCATGGAGCAGCACTCACTCTTGTTAAACAATAAGATAAATAATTTAGGAAGAGCTGTTCTCTCTCTTTGTACTATCAAAAATCAAAGCCAAATAAAACCCTGGTCCAGGAAACCATCATCAATTTATATTAATAATCTCAACAAAATCGAAAAATTGGAGCGTCTCATTCTTGGGCTGCTTTTAACTTTTTAATAAGTGTACTTTAAAGGATTAAATATTGGCACAAAGCACATCCTTATCGACACCCATCCCGTGGGGATTGTTGGTGGAAGTAATAAATAAATAATAAATTTGCCACTTTTAGCCATTTTCTAAAATACTATGGAAACTGATCCTTGGCCACCTCTTTATTAATTCTTGAACAGAATGAACTTAGGTGAGAAGGGAATGACGTGGAATAATGAAAACAGCTTCCGGTGCTCTTATGAATCTCTTCGAGGCTCTCTAAGCCTTCCATCAGATTCCGAACAACTTCACACCGCAGGGCCATGACTGCCCTGGTGCAGCCCTGCAGGTCTGGGCAGACAGGTGATTGAGACAGCGCCACCTACAGAGGAGGCATCCAGGGTTGGCATGGAGGCCGGAGGGCCATGGGACTCAGCAGCCCACGCTGTTTACAAAACCATGACAGCCATGCAAACAACCACAGGTTTTCAATGCCCTGTTGTTTTTGCCCCATGGCACCGTGTGAATAAGGACAAAAGAAACATCCGGCAGCAAACACATCATACATTTTTAGAATTTCATCTTTCGCCAAACCAGCAAAAGTAGAGGCCAGAATTCTTGTCTGGACATTTATTTAGCATTTTCTAAAGTCCAGACCCTGGGCAAGGCGCGCTCATGTAGTTCATCTTATCACATATTATTGCATGCAGGCTTCCAAGTGGAAAATGGAGGGTATTTTACAACTTAAAAATACCGACATGTCTGTTTTACTAGGAAAACATTCAAACAATTATGTATTTTTAAAATTCATTAATTATTCTAATAAGTCCTCTCTATCTTGCCCTTTATTTTACATATATAAACACTGTCGGTGACTTACCTTAAATTCTCTTACAATTACATTTTTCAATGACAGTACTGCTTTTATTGTTTTTAATTGCTAACTATTAAAATTAATTTTTCTTAAAGAATAAAAACATCAGAAGTAAGACTGAAACAATGAGTTCTATGGCCCTCACACATTGGTTCTGAGGATTAAGTCTGTGAACATACAATATCTGCATTTGTTTAATGTCGGGATGAGGAGAAAATATTCGGTATTTCCTGACCCGGGAGGGAGGAGAGAGTTGAGAGTTGAGAAAACAGGAATGAGTGTGATGCTTGATTCTCGGTCAGTAGCAGAGTTAGCGCACTTTTCCAATAAAAAGGGAGGCGGGGTAACCGCTCCTTCATGAGGCCTGGACCATAAGCTTGGCTTCATAAGCAGTGGTCAAGGCAGAGGTCATTCAGGATATATTTTTATAGTTAATTAGGTGGTATTTATTGTCTTACTATTCCCCTGAGCCGTTTCTTAAATTATTCACTATCTGCAGTAAAAACCACCTCTCTCAGCTTCTAGCATGAACCGGCCCTTTCCCCAAATCACCTGGGAGCAAAGGAACCATCCTGGGTGTGCCTCCCCCCACCGAACAGTCACTTTCAACTAGGAGTCAGGTCCCAAAAACACACATGTGAGAGTCGCTCACAGTACCTTACTGGACTGAGAAATCATGTGGGATCCTGGAGGATGGACGGGTCTGAGAAGCACAGTCAGGTGGTGAGCAAAGAGTTCACCTGCAGGGGCAGGGTCAGCTGTCAGCGGGGCGCCCCCTGTGGGACAAGGGCACTGGTTAGAACAGGGTGATTCCAAGTCCACCTTCCCAGGACCCCCTGGCTCCTTCTTCACCTCCCTGCCAACAGGGGTGGGCTTGTCCCCTCACACAGAGGTGAGAAGGAGCAGGAGGACACAGCCCTCAGAATGACAGTGTACAGGACTCCTTATCTTGGTTTTGGGGAGGACAGCTTATCTCACTCAGATTTACAAAAGAAGCAGCTCTCTATCAGCTTTTCTTCCCCCATAAGTGACAGTGGCAGGCCCCATGGATAACTAATTGCCCGTTTCCAGAGCAATATTTAAAATGTAAATGCAAATCCCCGCCCACAGGAAAGGGGCGGGAAGTGCCCTTGCCTTTGAATAAATAAAGACAACTGATTCAGAGGGATCAAAGCCAAAACCTTCATTACTATTCTGAGAGGATAAACACGCACATGCTTTAAAGTAATGACTATAAAAAAGACCATTAAACAAAGCCCCTTCCATAGTAATAAGGTGTGAAGGGCTATGAGGAGGTAACAAGGCTAGCACTGCCTTTTCCTGGTGTGGGAAGCACAGAATGAGCCAGGAAGGACCATTTGGTGAGAAAGAGCACAGAGAGCATGGCTCCTGGACCTGAACAAAAAGGGCTGCTGCCTGGACACCACTAAGAATCACCACGTAGTCGGATCAGGAAACAGACACTTAATCCACTTTGTCTCAGTGGATAGAGTGTCGGCCTGTGGACTGAAAGGTCCCAGGTTTGATTCCGGTCAAGGGCATGTACCTTGGTTGTGGGCTCATCCCCAGTAGCGAGGTGTGCAGGAGGCAGCTGATTGATGTTTCTCTCTCATCTATGTTTCTAACTCTCTATCCCTCTCCCTTCCTCTCTGTAAAAAATCAATAAGAATATATTTAAAAAACAAACAAACACAAAAAACAGACACTTAAGAGCCATTCTCTGTTCTCTCCTCTGAACGGGCAGCTGCCTGTCACTGTACCCCACGGGCTCATTGCCTGTGCAATACACAATTAATTGAGTTGTTTATAGTCACAGGCCCCAGACCCCATCCCCAGCAAACCTTTCCCAGGGCTTTGCATGCCTTAGAGGCAGTCCCAGAGGAGCCTGGGAGCACTGAGGAGCTAGCTCTCCTTGGGGAACACTGCTCCTCCCCTGTTCTCAGTTCTCCTTGACAGGAGAGTGCATGGGGTCACCTGCCTTCTTTTCTTGTCCCCAGAGAGTTACCCTGGATGGAGTGTGAACAAATCACAGGCCCGCTGGTTTAACCTCTTGGATTTTGATAAGCAGAACCAAACAAGCAAACTGAAAGCCTGCCCAGTGTCTAAACTCCAGCCGCACCCCTGCTGGCGGCATCACCTCAGTGATTGATCCGCGAGGTGCTTCAGTTGAGTCATTGCTAGTAAATCATCCATTTGTTTCACAAACATGTATGAACACCTTCCACGTACACCATCTTCTTCTTCTGTGAGGCTGAGATACATCAGTGACAGAAAAACGATTCCCGATCTCAGGAAAGTTTTGGAGAATGTTCTCTTACCGTCATAGTTTCTTTATCGGCTATGAAAATTGTTTCGTCCTAAAAAATATATCCTGTCTTAAAATGCAAGTATCCTAGACGGAAAGTAGAGTTGAACATGTGTCAGCCCAGAGTCTAATGATCATCAAGCCCCGCTGGCAACGAAAGGCACAGTAAGGAGGCACGGGCCGGCATGAGTGGGCTGGAGCCGTGTGCTGGTGAGCTGGCTAAAACACACCTAAGTGTTGATGTTAGGGTTGTCCAATTCCTGTGGTGTAAACACCCTCATCTGGCTATGCTTAAGCTACCAATGGCAGCTTCACTGAGCTGGTCAGGTTGCTGAGATTTGAGCGCCCAGCTGAAGAGCAGGTACACGTTGGCTTCAGCTGGGCTGGGGCAGCGGGTAGGACAGAGGGCAGAGCTCACAGCGATGAGAGGCCAAGTCAGGACACTGCCTCACAGGGACCCTGACCGAGCAAGCCTCGTCCTCTCCACAGTGCTGTGCTTTGCACACTGAGGAGGTTTCACATTTACAAAAACAGCACACAGTGTCACTACAAACCACACAGCAAACCTCAGCCCTCACAGAGCAATGCTAACCAACCTCCTAAAGCACATGTGTGCCACTTTAAGAGAATCACTCATCCCATTTCAAGAAGGTGATAACCCGGATGTATTCAGTACCAGCGAAAGTGTGTCTGATATATTTTGACTAAGGTGGTCGTCAGACTATTCATACACAAATAGACACAAACATATAAACACATAAATGATGTCATTTAGCATGCCCTATGTGCCAGGAACCATCATGAGACTGAACAAGATTTTCATGAAAGCAAGGGACTTTGTCTTTTTTCACTGATTTTTCTCAACCGCCTAGGAGACTGCGTGGTCCATGGGAGGTGCTCTGTAAATATTGGAGATATATTCGCTCTTTACGTGTAATAAGTAAACTGAGGGAACTGTTACATAACTGAGGCACACAGCTGGGAAGGGCTGGGGCTGGAACTCACACACGGGCAGTCTTCTAAGGGGCTCTTTGCAAAGCTAAGAAAGGGCAATAGCAAGAGAAACAGAGTGGATTTCCAGGAAACTAGATGGTGCTCCGAAGGGTTGACAGACCTGGAACTAATATTTGGAAGAAAAAAACTCCAGTTAGAATTGTTTTCACTAGGAAAATGCTAATTTGTTGGTTTGTGTGTATTTTTTTCAGAGTGTTGCTTCAAAATCTTTTCGGAATACAGATCCTTAATAAGGCAGGCTTTCAGTTCAAAGTCAGGGTATGTTTTTGGGAATTACAGCTGCCCCATCATGCAGTCAGCCAGCAAACAAGGGACCCCGTGTCTTGTCTCTTCCCACTCTGCTCGTGGAAAGTTCAAGCAGGAGAGACAGAAGGGAGAGTGCTCGCAGGAAGTGGGAAGCAGAGCAACTAGACCAGGTGGCACTAGGATTTTCCCAGGTCAAGTACGCCCCGCTTTAAGTAGGGGCAGAAATGCATCAAACACGTTTTAGAGTCTCTTTACCACCTCACCCACCACAGAATCACAAGGACTTATATTTTTGGGAGCCAATGTGTAAGCTGATAGGTCTGCCTGGTTCAACACATCCTATTTTTTAAAATCAGAATAGAAGACAGAGAAAACTAGATACAGATGAGAAACCCAAGAGAACAATGTTTAAAATTAAACCCCTTCCCTACAGTCTCTAACACATCACTTATTCCATGGCATCTAACATGTTAACCCAGCTAATTTTTCAGGAAGTGTATAAATTCATTACAAAATACTTTAATCAGTCACTTATTCATTATGTCCCTAAGGTATGGAAATTAGGGGAAGTTTTCTTGCAAAGATCTAGGAGTAATATCCCTTGGTAGCAGGTCGATGCATACCTATGATTTCTCATTTCTCTGTGGATCCTTCAAGAAATGTATTCGGGGCTAAATTACAACGTAGGGGTTAGGCATGAAGCTACTGGAAACAACTCATTATCTTCTCCGTCATTAGTCTGCGGAGCTGGCCAGATGGTAAATAACACAAACATTATTTGGAGAAACCTGGAATACTGCGTGCAGGCAGAATTCACACGTGGTTTGTTACTGCTCTCTGGATGTACTTTTGGCACCATCAGGGCGAGGACGAATGCACCTTTATGCAAATTAGAAAAGAGCTCCCATCTGTCTTCCCTCTCGTCTGCCCGGGCTCAGGGCCCAGCCAACAGAGCTGGGGAGATCCTCACGCCTCCTCCAGGCCCCCCTCTGAGGACCTGCTCTGACAGCTTTGGTAGAAGCCTGGGTAGAGGTTTAATTACAGGCCTGTTCCGATTTTGAAGAGTCTAGGATTGGAAAAGAACTTATATGCATTGCCCATGGACACAGACAATAGGCTGGTGAAGGCCTGGGGTGAGGTGGGAACTGAGTGGAGGAGGACAATGGGGCAAAAAAGCAGGGAAGTGGGGGCGGGATCTGTAATACTCTCAAGAATAAAAATTAAAAAATAAATAAGTCAATAAAATCCTCCCATTAAATTTTTTAAAGAAGAACAACCTAATCCAATTCATTAGCTATCCAACACTTACTAACACCAATACTACCACATCCAGCTCCAACCACGTGGGAATGACCCACAAGCAGTGAACAGCCAACCAGGTACGTCTCACACCGCATTTTCAAACCCAGCACGTCTCACACGTGACGGAAAGTCTAACTCAGGCCTCATGCACGTCACTCTTGCTCAGGGCTCAGCCTCATGTTGCCTTTCCTCCTGCGTTGGCTTGGGGTGCTCCAAACTGCCCCTGCTTTACCGCTGATTTATGATTGCTCTTTCAAAACTCCGGTTTTGGTCTAGGGATTGTTTTGACCCCATTTTCCAGACTTGAACTTTCCTTCACACTCCGGAAAATTAAGCAAATATTTGACCTTCCAATTATTATTCCCTCAGCATCGGCCATATGCTTGGCACTGGGTTTGTGGTGAGGCGGCGGGAAGGGCACCAGGTGTCTGACCATAGGGGTCAGACCAAACCTGGGGTCAGCAACCTTGGGACTTGGGTTCTGGCTAGGAAAGAATTCAGAGCAAGCCCCAGACTGCAAGAGAACACTTACTGGGTAAATCACAGAGGTGGGAAAGGTAATTCCGGGAAGCAGTGGGCATAGCAAACAAGTGGGAGAGGGAAAGGAAGGGCCTTGGAGCTTGGGAGTGAGGAAGCGATGGTAACAGCACCCAGCCTGGGGAGAGGAAGGGGGAAGGAAAGAGGAAATGGAGGGCAAAGGGGAAGGCAAGAAAGTGCTTCCTGGAGTGAGAGAGCACCCTGGTCCTCCATCCTGAGGGTTTGAAGGGGGGAGCTTGTAGGGAGAGATCTCAATAGAATATCCAGCAGCTTTCCAGGTGTGTCCTTGCAGGGTTGTGGTCTCCACTGATGGGTGGGCAGGCACCGGGGCAGGGTTCATTATTCAATGCAGCCTCACCTGCCATCAGCCTTGGCTGGTTTTGTTGCTTATCTGGGCCTGGAGCTGAATACAACTGAGGCCTAGAGGTCATCTCTACGGAGGAAAGGTCAGAGGGTCCTAACCTCAAGACCAGCGACATGCTAGGGGAGGAAAGGTCACTCTGGGGGCGACTGATTGTCCATTGTTAGGCACTTGAGTGTAATGTCCCTGCTGACCTTCTGTACCTGGCTCCGCTCATGTCTGTCTAACTGCCTAGAGCAGCTTAATTGTCAGGAATGCAAAAATGATTAGGAGACATTGTTTACCCTGTCCCTTACCCTTATCCTAAATATAAACACATTAAAATACAGTCATGTAAATGCTACAGTGGAAGTAATCAATCATTCAGACAATGTAACTGAAGCTAAAAGAGAATTAGATCACCTGCTGAAGTAACAGAACTGAATCCATGACCCAGGTCTCCTGACCCTAATCTATTGCTGTAACTATTATTTTAAGGTAATAATTTTAAGATAGTACACTTATGCTCATTTGACTAATTTGTTAATTGATTATTTTATCCACTCAGTTTACTTACAAGCAGAAATATAGGAGTTATTGTGGCAAGAAAACTGTATGATGAAGATCTAGACTGTGAGCTCAACATTTACAAATTGAAGGAGAGAGAGAACGAGAGAGAGAAAGACTGAGAATATAATGTGCTTTGACTTGTGTAAAGTGAATGGCTCAGATTACATTCCATATTTCTTACACCTTTGCCTACATTTTCCAACGATCTCAGCATACTATAAAGGGTTTCTAATTGACAGACATGAAAGGTCATGTTGAACATCTAAATTTGCACATATATTACATTTCGTACTTTGACATCGTTAAAGTCTGTTCTTTTTATGTAACATGGAGATAAGGAACATTTTTGTATATTTTATAATTTTAAAAACAGTTCTATTTCAAAGTAGTAAAATGGATGGATATATTTTTCCAGAGGTTAGTTCTTACACAGAACATACTACTTTGAACGTCTATTTTAGCTAGTGGCCTTTACCTAATTGTCTGATCAACCAAGCCAGAACTTGAAGGTTAAGGTAGACCCTTCCTTCCTCCCCATCTTCAGATCCCATCCATCAATCGCTAAATTAAGTGGAACCTCCTTTTGAAACCACTTCCTCCCCTTCAATTACCACAGCATTTATGGGATTTGCACATGGACTGTGGCAATTGCCTCTCACATACCTTACCTTTCTACCTCTGGCCTTGTCCCATTCCATTCCATTTTGCTCTAGGAGTGATTTAAAAATATATATATATATATATATATATATATATATATATATATATATTGATTTCAGAGAGGAAGGGAAAGGGAGAGAGAGAAACATCAATGATGAGAGAGAATTATGGATCTGCTGCCTCCTGCACACCTCACACTCGGGACTGAGTCCTCAATTCAGGCATGTGCCCTTGACTGGGATCAAACCCGGGAATTTTCAATCCATAGGCCGATGCTCTATCCACTGAGCCAAACCAGCTGGGGCTAGGAGAGATTTTTATATAAACCAAGTCTCCAGGGCTTAAGGCTCTTTATGGGTTTCTGTTTCCCACAGAAGACAGTGAAACCTCTTGAATATGTTCCTCCTGACATTGCCTCTGCCTGCTTTTCCAACTTAATCTCTCCTTTGTCTCTGAAATCCTCATTCCCAGCCATACAAATCCCCTTGAATTCCTTCTAAATGCTTCCTCTTTTGGAAGGTATTCCTTTTCACATCCTGCCCTTTTTTCTTAGAATAACTTCACCTTGCTCACTCACAAAAAATCCATTATTCCTCACTCTTACCTTGAATTATGTCATTATCAAAGTGTCCTTCAAATAAACTCTGCTTTCTTGTTGCCGTATTTCCCCCTTCCTACTCTATCAGATCTTGAAAAAGTAGGACTTATTCATCTTTGGATTTTCATATACACTGAGTAGCCATATTTTATGATCTCTAAACGCATAATAATCTGGCCACTCAATGTGTATATATATTAGAGGCCTGGTGCATGAATTCATGCATGGGAGGGGTCTGGCCAGCCTGGCCCGGGGAAGAGAACATGGGCAATTGGCTGGCCTGCCTACTGGTTGAACTCCTGGTCGAGGGGACAATTTGCATATTAGCCTCTTATTATATAGGATATACACTGAGTGGCCAGATTATTTTGCGTTCAGAGATCATAATAATCTGGTCAGTGTATTAGTACAATGTCTGACACAGAGCACTCAAAAAATGCTGGTTAAATTCAACACCCTGCTGTGGAGTGTTGCTAAGGAAGCCTAGACTTTTCAGAGTTTGGGCAGCTGAAAAGCCATGTTATGGATGGGAAGCAAAGAGGCTGCTTGGGATTGTCAGTTGACAATGTGACACAAGTGTTACTGTGTCCATTCAAATTTGAGAAACGTTTCATAGGATCCGCTTCCTGTATGGTTTCGAGTGGGAGTTTGCCAAGGACAGGACCTCAGACATTACTTGGAAGGCGCAGACGCCTTCATTCTTAGGAGGCCCTGGAATCAGACGTGATGACTTCATTCATGGTGGCGCTTCTTCAGAGCTCTTCATGAGCTCCCGCTTTTAAGGTTTCACGTGCATAACTTCACGAACATCTTCATGATTTTTCACTCACACCAGGGTTTCAGAATGAGATGATTAATGAGATTCTCTGGTCCGCCAGCTGCAGCTTTCCAGACAAACAAGCAACCTCGCAAGATGCTTTGATGTCTATTGTTTGCATGTCCAGAATGACAGTGGGAGAGGTTTTGGGTGGAACAGACTCCCAGAAGACAACAGGGATTGTGGTGGTATTGACGTGACAGGAACCACGTGATGTAATTAATTGCTGCTGGCGCTTAGTTTCCAGGGTTAAAGTGGGCATGGTTACCATAATGAGTAGCAGGAATGAAATAGTAGTCACATAGTTTGACTGGTAGAGAGACCTTTGTGGCTAAATGATTACATCCCTATCACTAGTATCAAGGTTACTTGTTTTGTACAAGTGAAACCATTGGGACCGGTGACTAGAGGCCTGGCTTGCATGGCTACAGTAAAGGTGAGGTCCTTGCCCAACTCCTCGACTTGAGTGGTCTACAGACTTAGAGAACCATCTTAAAGGAAGAAGAGGCTTGAGGAAGGACATTGCTACACCGCCAAACATGTCTATTGTACACGACCCATTTAGCCTTTTCCGAAAGACCTTGCAGCCATTTCCCAGGGGATCTGTGCTCCAGGGAAAGAAACAATCCAACACCTTAGGGATTATAAGACACTAGCTCTGAGCTACCAGACAGTCTTGGGGACACAAAATAGCACAGTGATCCACTTTTTTAAAAAATGGGGTTGCTTATGAGAGCCGGTGATTAACGCAGATGCCTACCCACTCTTCTACAGTGAATGCCCCAAGCCGTCTTGTGGTCATGTTCCCCGTTCTAAAATGAAGGGCTGGAATAGACACACGGGTGCCCACTTAACAAGGTTGATCACGCTTCAAGTTTGTCTCTACTGTTGGCTGAGTGCTTGACCTGCCAACAGTAGAGACAAACTGTGAGCCCCCAGTATAACAGTATTCCACAGGGTAACCAGACAGCTGTATGACAGCAGGTTAATTACACTTCTTTCATGAAAGGAGCAGCAATTCTTACTGAAATAGGCATTTACGCTGGCTGAATTTCATTCCATGCTCAAAAGATTTCTGCTGGTGAGAGATCTTAGTTTCCAGGGAAATAATGATTCCACAAAGAGATAAAAAGATGGTTCCATTAAGCTAAACCTGAGAATGCCACCTGGTCACTTTGAGTTCCTTGTGCCACCGAATTAACACACACAAAAAGCGGTGACTCCAGTACCTGACACAATGAATTGCTAATACAAGAATTATGCCCTGTGTGGTGGGCAGACTACTATGATCTCCAGCAATGATCCCCACCTTTTGATTCGTATGCTCTTCTGCAGTCTGCTGCTTTTGACTATGAGCTGAACTGAGTGACATGCTTGTAACCAGTAGAACATAGCTATAGATTTAGTTCCTCACAGGATGTGATGCTACTTCATGATCAGGTTATAAAATAGTCTCCCTTGTCTTGTTAGAACCTATTGTCTTACCAGCTCACATAGTTTGTGGAGGCAAGCTGCTGTTCGCTTTGTAAGAAACTTAGAAAAGCTCTTGACCAAGAGCCAATAAGGAATTGAGGCCCACAGTCCAACAGCCCAGCAAGAATGGAATCTTAACAATAACCACATGAGCTTAGAAATGGATCCTTCCCCAACAGAGCATTGAGATAACTACATTCCAGTCAACACTTTTATTACAGAACTAGAGGCCTGGTGCATAAAAATCATGCACTGGGGAGGGGGTGTCCCTCAGCCCAGCCTGCACCCTCTCTAATTGGGACCCCTCAGGGGATGTCCAACTGCCTGAATTTCATTCCATGCTCAAAAAATTTCTGCTGGTTTAGGCCCAAGCCCTGTGGGATCAGGCCTAAACTGGCAGTCAGACATCTCTCTCACAATCCAGGACTGCTGGCTCCTAACCACTTGCCTGCCTGCCTGCCTGCCTGATTGCCCCTAACTGCTTCTGCTTGCCAGCCTGATCACCCTCTAACTGCTACTCTGCCAGCCTGATTGATGCCTAACTGCTCCCCTGCAGGCCTGATCACCTCCAACTGCCCTCCCCTGCCAGCCTGATCACCCACAGCTGGCCTCCCCTGCCATGACCTGCCTTGTCTGCTGGGACCCACCTCCTCCACATGAGGTGGCAGAGACACCAGAACCGGCCTCCTCTGCGCTGCACAGAGCTGCAGGACCTCCGGCCTCACTGCGTGGAGCAGCCACTGGGCCCGGCCCCTGCTGTGTGCATGGCATCTTGTGGCGGCCATCTTGTGGCGGCCATCTTGTGGCGGCCATCTTGTGGCGGCCATCTTGTGAAAATGTCACGTGCGAAGACCACCTAGGCTCTTATTAGTATAGATGGCGCCATTTTATTTTTATCCTTGGAATCTGAACTTTTACTTTGGTAAATCCCTCTAGTCTTACCTGCACTCATTAGCAGAGAATATTTTTTTGTAGGTATTTCCCTCCCTCCCTCTTTCTTTCTATTTGAACCTGCTATTGGTCAGATGGAAATGTCTTCCTGTGCTTTATATTTCCCCTCACATTTTCTTGGAAATAGCTTGCTGGTAAGACACAGGCGTAACTTGGAGGGGTCAGGACCTCAGTGGGGAGAGTGACTGCAGATGTGGGGGAAGTGGGGCCTGAAGAAGGGACTGAACTGCTGCAGCTCATGATACATCTTCAATCGACGAAGAGCTGCTTCTCACAGAGGAGCAAAGAAAGCGGTTTGAAAGAGGCAGAATCGACTCCTGGTAAAGACGCTCTAAGAGAGTCACCGTTCGGTGATATCACCTACCGTCTCCATTTCAAAGGCCCAAAGCCCAGTTCCCTGACCTCTCACCCACTCACTGGATGCAAACAAGAATCCAGACAATAATGAGAGACACTCTGGGGCCTATTCCCAGCGCTCCGCCTGCATCTATAAAAGCGCACATGGCTAGACAGATAAATTCATGCATGTCACGTAAGGTTAAACATTGAGAAGCACTAACAAGACCGTTTCTATTAGTTTCTTATTAACAGAATAAAGCGGCTGGAAGATGTACTGATTTTTATATTCACATTCAACTGCTAGGCATTTACAGCACCTACATAAGGATTCATGCCACGGCAGCCTGACCTCTGAGCAGGTAATGGTAAGTTGAGAGAGCAGAGCGTGAGTGCAGCCCAAGTTGGGTGGGGCTGGATGCCTCCACGGACTAGTCAGAGCTGCGTTTCACTGAGACTCTCTGATCGGTGTAGACCCTGATTGCTGATGCCAATCCTATGATCGCTATGGAATGCAATCAAGACATCGCAAGCTCCGCATGATGAGGAGAAGCAGGTTGAGTACAGTAACACAGCAACAGGAAACGTGCTCCTCTGACTGTGGAGCAGACGCGGAGCCCTGCTACAGCCAGGCAGCTGGTCAGCAGTCCTCGTGTTTGTATGGCCTTCGATCTGTAGCCGCCTGCCTGCAGGGGGCAGGCACAGCGTGTCCCCAAAGAGGAAAGAGCCAGGGCCCCCGTTCCCACAGGCACTCCCCCTTGCCTGGCCTTTTCTCCCCGTTCTTCAGTATTCCCCTCCCAGGCCCAGCACCTGCCTTCCCTGCCCATGGACTCGGCCAGGCAGCATGCGCTGAGGGCCACGGAGCAGGCCGCGGCTCTGTATCCCTAGAGCAAGAGGGTCCTCTGCAGCTCTCACTTCACAACCCATACCACACTCTCCCCAGGAGGAGAGTGTTCCCGACAAGGGGTAAACAAAAAAATAAAATAGCGCTGGAGAGAGGAGCCCCGGGCGGGCGACGTGTGGGCTGGAGTTAGCGTCAGCCCCGCGGTGATGGATTGCCAGGGTTGTACCCTCCCCGCGGGAAGGAACACGGGCCACATCACTGGAGTTTCCAAGTCCTCTGTGGATGAGAATTTCAGTCGATAATGCCCCCCGCTTCTGGGAACCAGAGAACTCTCTGCTGTCATTAGAGCCAGGAGGCGGGCCTCCTGGAAACACGGCGGCCACCCTCTCCAGGGGCACAGAGAGCAGAAACCTGCATCCGGACTCGGGTTCAGTATAAAGGAGTTCTCTGAAACGCACGCAGACCGACGGCACTGAATGAGGTCAGAAAGGCTGCTTTCTGTGGAATAGCTAAGACGTCCGTTTACCTGGCTGGCAGGCTTGGGCAATAATTATGGGCACCTGCCTTGTAGATCACCACTCAACGGCAACAGGGGGCTGTCGCAGTCACTGCACCGGCACACTGAGGCTAGCTGGCTATTTCCACTCCTCTGGCTTCGCAGCTCTGCTGGCAGGTGCAGTGTGCATATACATAAACACTGCGTGAAGTATGAACTCTAAACGTTGTTGACACTTTTTCCAAATGTAAATTGTACTTTAAAAAATTGCTATTTAGAAATTAATTTATTGCTACAAAGAGGCCAGCTATAAAATGTTTACCTAAAGGGAACAAAGGTTTAATTTAAACGGGACAGAGATTTATAGAATCCGCTTTAATATATAAGTGATGGAAGATGTAAGAAGAAGCCATGTGGAACCGTAGAAAATGGCTACAAAAACATTTAACAGAAAATTTCTTCTAAAACTTAAACGGTTATCTAGTCCTGCGGGTGCGGCTCAGGTGGTGGGACAGGAGGATTGTGGATTCGGTTTCTGGTCAGAGCACATCCCCAGGTTGTGGGTTTGACCCCAGTTGGGGTGCATGGGGTGCACACTGAAGGCAACAGATCGATGTCTCTCCCTCTCCCTCCCTCTCCCTCTCCCTCTCCCTCTCCCTCTCCCTCTCCCTCTCCCTTCCTCTCCCTCTCCCTCTCCCTCTCCCTCTCCCTCTCCCTCTCCCTCTCCCTCTCCCTCTCCCTCTCCCTCTCCCTCTCCCTCTCCCTCTCCCTCTCCTTCCCCCTCTCCCTTCCCCTCTTTTCCTCTCTCTAAAAAATAATACACACACACACACACACACACACACACACACATATCTTTGAGTGAAGATTTTTAAAAAATAACTTAAATAAATAAGCTTAAAAAAAGGTAAACAGCTCCCTAGAAACGAAGGGAAAACAAATGAGACTCGGTCAGCTGCAAACACTCCCCCAGCACCATTGGCGCCCTGCCCTGGGGAGGTGTGTGTTCCCGCACTCTCTCTCCATCATTACCGGGCACGGACACACTCTCTGCTTGAGCTTCATGGGTAATTTATTTCCTACATCAACAATGCTAAAACAGTCTCTGGGTTTATTTAAATATGTGCTTCCAAGCAATAAACAATAAAAGAGTTTACATACACAAAAAGACCACTTTGTTTTCTCTTCAAAGTAAAACCTTGTTCCTTTAAAACAAATGAAAACCGTGCCGTCAGCTTTTCCTTTCTAGGGAAGTGGAATCACACCTGAATGAGCGCACAGATCTGGCCACGCTCCTGGCTCCCTGAACTCTCCTCTCCCTCACATCCAACATCCAGTCCGGCCAGTACATTCTAACTCTGGCTTCACAATACACCCCAAGTCCAGCCACTTCTGAGAACCACCACAGGTTCACTTTGGTCCCATCCACAGGCGTGTCTCACCCAGACCCCTGTCAGAGCCTCCAGACTGTTCTCCTTGGTTCTATCCGCAGTGCTCTCCCCACTGGCCACAGAGTGATTCCTTTTTTAAAAAAAATAAAACTCATCAGATCACGCTACTGCTATATCCAGAACCCCTGGTGGCTTTCTATGTTTATAACAAAATCTAAACTCCTTTCATGGGCTACAGGGCCCTCTAAGACTAAGTCATGCCCCGCCTACCTCTCCACTACTTTCTCTGCTGTGTCACCACTCAGGCTATAGAACTGCTTGCTGCTCCTCAGTCACACCAAGCATGTTCCTGCCACAGGGCCTTTGCACTTATTACCCCTCTGCATGAGGTCCTTAAAGAAAACTAGCTTGCCCAGTGGTCTTGCTCAGGATTGAACACTGACCTATGAAGCAGGAGATCATGGTTTGATTTCCGGTCAGAGCACATGCATGGGTTGCTGGCTCCATCCCCAGTAGCGGGGTGTGAAGGAGGCTGCTGATAAATGATTCTCTCTCATTACTGTTTCTCTCTCTCCCTCTCCCTTCCTCTATGAAATCAATAAAAATATAAAATAAAATAGCTTGAGAATTATTTTACCTACCATATAATTCATCCATAAAATAATATGATAAATTTCATCTATATAAAGTTTATAATTAAGAATTGATAATTATATGATGTGATAAAAAATTAGCTAAGGCTACAGTGCTAGTCATAATGCAAATATGTAGATGTATCAAATTAATGTGTGTGATATAATTGACATACTTATAGAACATATGTCAATTATATCTCAATGAAAAGTTATACATTAATGAAGAAAATTTAAAAATAAAACAATGTTTATGTGAATAATACATGGATTGAGAGAAAGAGTAGAGTCATATAGAGAAGAAGCCAATCAGCCAGCATGTGCCAGGCACTGTGGGTCCCATGTACACAGCACTAGCTCTCTGCATGCACGGGAGCTCACAGTCCACTGTGGCTGAAGGAAGGACTTTAATTGCTGCCATTCATTCCTCGGTGGGGGGTACAGGTGAATGGCATAGTTGTGTCTTCAAGGACTGAGGGCTCTCCTCTTTCACCTATTGCTCTTTAATGTCATTCAAAGTGAGCACAGATATGACTGAAAGTAATCTAAGAATCTAAAGGGAATGTGTGGTTCTTTTGATTATTTACTTGTCAACCTATAAATAATCAAGAATTTGCTAAGAGTGGGGATTTCTACAAATGATAGTCTCTGAGTGTGAGCAAAGCAACTGAATAAGAGAATTAAAACAACAGTATAAAGACATGTATGGACACAGGAGAACATAAATGAACGAGGAATGAACAGGCTGAGTTTACTCCTAGCAAATCATGCCAGTTCATTTTTATATCATTGGGATGAAGGATTTTTAAAAATGGCTCAAAGACTAAAGGCAATGATAATTGAAGACTCCTCTGTGGGGGTTGTGATGTGATTGGGTGATGCAAGGGTGGTTTGAGTGCAGTAATTTGAGATCCTTATTAAGGAAACAGCATAGGGGGTAAACAATATGCTAATTAAATTTACCGTTAATGCTAATGTAGGAAGTATTAGCATCAGTAGAGACAGGTTGTTATGACTGGCTGAGGGGGAGTGAGGAAGTTAGGGAAAAATAACAAAGTGACCGTTATTCTGGTATTTGTTTGTGCCCTTTCAATCTGGAAAGATGCATATTGAAAATTTAAGAACAACCATAAATAATATATGACAGGAACCCATGGGGAGGGGGTAATTGGGAGAAGTTCTGTGATCTAGATCATCTCAAACCCAATCAGAGCTCCTCCTAATTTTGTCCCCGCCCACCCCGCTCTCACTGCACTCAGTGCCCTCAGATCGGAGCATTCTCTGGAGTGGGATTGAGTGGCCATGTTATCTAAGCTACAGAATCCACTATATCTCCCTAAACTCACAGCTGGTCTTGGCATTCGACTGTAAATATGACAAATGTGCTGATCTTTTAAAGGCTAGGTGAAAATAAAATGAATAGCATACAAACAAGATTACTTCTCTCTTAAGGAAAAGTAAGGGAAAGCTCAGTTTAATGATTAAGTATAAACAAAGGAACGAACATGTAATTTGAGAAAAAGAAAAATTCCAAAAGTGAAATACTCTGGCACCAAAAATAAAAGAATAAAGTCAAGTCAGTGTTATATATAGTGTTAACCCACCATTAGATTGTGCAATGAAGAAGTGATAGGACCAACCTCCTGAACCTATTCAAAATAATTGAATAAATATGGTGATTAATGATTTGATTATACTAAAAATATGTTTATGCTCTTGGAATTAAAGATGTAGTAAACCATCTATCTATCTATCTATCTAGCTATACAAATCCAGCGACTGGAATGGTGGAATGACTGGTGGCTATGACACGCACTGCGGCAGCCAACTGGACTGATCCAGGCCCTGATTGGCTCCACACCCCTGGCTGGCCCAGCCCCCAATCAGCCCCCAACACCCGGATCGAGGGCGGGGCTGGCTGGCCAACCACCTGTGGCCCCTCCCCAACACAGGCTTGGCCCAATGAGCCCCCCTTAGGGCAGGCCAGCTGGACCCCACCCAAGAAATAAATTCATGCCCCGGACCTCCAGTGTTGTTAATATTCAATCAAGTTATTCTTAAGCCAAGAATCCTCTTTGTAAAACATGTTCAATATTCAAGTTTTGAAAATTCTCCTAGAAATTAGAGCATTGGTTGGATTGGGAGAATGTGTTTCTACAGAATTAATATCTAGGAATAAAAGAAGTGACTTAAATTAATAGCTGAATAATCACAGAATCTTCTTTTGCTTCATTACTATCATTAATCTGTCTTTGTAATGGATTATAATGTCTTGGGTTCAACTGTTTCAGCCAGATCATTCTAAGGCAGCTATTTAAGACTGGGGATGGATCATGTAATATAGTGGTGAGGGGATAAGCTTTCTCCTACTTTGGCATAGCTACCCTAACCCCCATCATTCGTCCATTCCAGATTGAAGGAAGAGGAAGGCAATACAGACATCTGCTATTGAGGTAGATCATTTTATACCCATTTCACAGAGGGGGGAATTGAACTGCAAAAGGTAAATGTCTTCTCCAAAGTTACACAGAGAATAGGACATCTTATCCGATTTCCAAGCCCATTCTCTTTCCGTGACGTAACTCTGATACCCCATAATGCTGGGATGGATGGATGGAGGGAGTGGGCGAGGGTGAGTACTGGGAATGCTCTGATGTTCCTCAGTTACGCTACCTGGAAACAGGGTGGATAAAAGGAGCCAATGGCTCATGAGGAAGATCATGGGCACAAAAGCAAGCACACAACGCAAGAGCCCCGCTCTGCCACTGACTGGTCATCCGAATTGGGCCAGTTACTGCGCATTCCCTCAACTCTGCGTCTCACCTGTGAGACCTGGCCACAGCCCTTCTCTGCTCGCATCGCCGAGAAGACTGAGTCTAAAGCACTGATCGCAGTGCCTAGTATTACCAATCGTTCACGGATTGTGAGCTATTTCTGCTTGTATTTGGGTTAACTGTACTTAAATTGATATTGCTGTGATTGTTCATAAATTCTGCACATGTACAGAAAGTGCACTCCCGCTAAGCAGCGTTAGCGATGAGGGGAGGCGTTCTTGACACATTGATATGGGGGAAAACTATTCTTCTTTTTCAGATTTTTCCTAAAATGCATACAGGTCCTCTTAAAATAAGTATGAGGTTCAGCCGTACGCTTTGCTAAGTACAATCTAAAGGCTCCGATGTGTTTGAATGTTGAGCAGCAGCAGCCGAGCAGACCAGGTGATGGATGAAAGCAGGAGGTCTTTGAGCTCCTTGCTAACGAGCAGTCTCCCAGACCTCGGAGGTACAGGGGTGCACACTGGTAGTCTTCTTCTCCCCAAAAGCCTATACCTGAGCTTGAAATGCACTTTGAGTGCAGAATCCCCATCTGCACACTGTGCATCGATCACGACAAACCCCGCCAAGGGCAAGTGCCTCTAACCAGGTTTTATGGGAAAAAACAAAGCAAAACAAAAAAAACAAAAAAAGAAAACATCCGGTTCCCTGATGCCAAGACTGAGGAGACATCTCAGAGGTTCAAAACCAAAGAGAACAGCTCCTGGTCTGGCCTCTTATGTTGCCTTTGAACTTAAAATTCTTCTTACCTGTTACAAGAATATCATAAATATTTTGTCATTGCAGCATTAAACACAAACAAACGAAAAGGCGCTGAGCCTGTGATGTTTAGACCGACTGGGATGACAAAGAGTTCAGTCACCTGCAGGAAGCCATGCGTCCCTTCGGCCCACTGATTTATGGTGGGTTCCGGTTGAGACGGAGGGGGAGAGGTGCCAGCGGGGATGAAGTTGGTGGCTGGATATGTAAACGGATCAATTTATAGCTGAAGTCAATTTAATGAGAAGACAGAGGAGAAGATTTATGAGCGCATCAATTGGACATTTCCCTCTATGATTTCTAAAGAGTGGGTTTTCCAAAGATTTGAGGAAAGATTATCTCATGGTCTTAAAAATTCTTTGTCTTTTTTTTTCTTCATATAATTAAATTTACAGATTTTGTTTTTTAACCTAATGCAGAGATATCACTGTTTTTTTTTTTTTTACATACTAAATAAATCTAATAGATTTCCCCTAAGGATATCAGACATAGGTGAACATGTATGAATTATAATACTCTTTGACCAGTGATGGTCTTGCTTTACCTTGCGTATAAACATATAATTATATGTACTCTTTTTGGAGGCTCAGTTCAAATAAGTGTCAATTGAATTAGATCAAATGTTTAGGTCATTTCGCTAAATGCACCATATTTAACTAGGTATCCTGATGGACCGAGACCCTGTGGATATAAGTTCTAATAAAACGGAATGATGTCTTGCTTTTCTTTGGAAACCTGCCATGTGACTAGAGATGGATGTTTATCAAAATGTGAACTACGGGCCACTTGCAATGGAATCGCCTGGGAAGTGGCTGTGAAAACGCAGATTCTGGGGGCCATCACCAGATACCGTGAATCAACATGGGCGGTGAAGGGCACCCCCAAATCTGCATTTTAAACCAAGCCCACCTGGTCCTTCATAGACACAGTGAAGATAAAACCTCTGTGCAGACACCGTGCCCAGGGTCGGATGGTAGCTGCTATAACAAACTGTGAAGAGAGCCGAGTCCAAGTGCAAACACTGCCTTTCCTGTTTATCTCCAAGATGGAAATGGTAGTAACAGTTCATGAACCTCAGCATGATTCAAGCCTTGTATCACCTCTTAGAGGGTTCTTAAACCTTCATCTCGCATGCTAATATCTACATTACTGGGCTCTCTTTTTGGAGGCTCAGTTCTCTCTGCCTTTACTTTACAGATCTCTTTAAGACCAGGTGTTCTCATTATTTTTTTTTATATTTTAAAAATGAGAGAGCTGAAAGCTAATAAATGTAAGTTATTTTTTTAAGGCTCTTCAACCAAAAAATTATGCATTCTGCCTGACTGTGGTCCATTATTCAGATTCTCTGTCCTGGTTCCTTTTTACCAAATTTGCCACAATTCTTTAAAAACTTCATCACGTCTGCTAGAATTTTCCTTTTAAATAGCAAAATGCTTGAAATAAACTATAACCTGTTCCACAGTTGACTTTAGTCATATTGCAGAAGGAGGTTTGTGACATTAAAAAATGAAAAGAAATGGTGCTCTTAAGTTTTGTATTAGTCCACTGAGCTCAGCAATGTCTGATCTTCCTCATTGGACCACAGACTCCCAGAGGGGCCACCCCCTCTCCTCCTCACACCTGAACAGCCACACTTTGCATAGAGACAGATTTCAAACATAGTTTAAAGTAAATACATGGATTTTTATTTCGCATCTTTTTATATCTCCATGTCTGTTTACTCTGGGTAGATGTGGATTATGGTGTTCCTTCTGTAGTTACTTTGAGCATTTGCTTATTTGTTCAAAGAACTCATATCTGAATAAATGGCAAAGGTTACATGAAATTTAGTGGAAATGATTACTCCACAATTTATGTGCTAAGCAGATAATAAGTACCCCTAGTTGTTGAAGAGGTTTTGAGAATAACTAAAGTATTTCAAGCAATGCTAAGTGTATATGATAATGAAGGCTACCACTCATGGGCTGCTCACTATGCAACCAGACCCTGTGAAATACACACTAAGGGCTCCGCCGTACTGAGTCCCACTTTGCTTTTGAGTCTCTGAGAGAGTAAAGGACTGGTGTGAAGCCAAGTGTTGAGTCTATCCCATGCCTGCCTTCTGTGCAAATATGGAGAGTTTTAGGAATGCGCCCTGGGTACTTGGGCTGGCGTAGGGCATTATGTTAGAAGGAGCTTTGGGGGTGATCTAACCTATTCTCTGATTGCTATTTATAGATTACTTTTTCATAATCCTGACATAGAATCTCAGGCTCTGGTCACCTTTTGGTGGTTCTGATAATTTAACCATATCTCTCTGGAAGTAACATCCAGGACTCGGTCCATTTTCAAGCTAGCTACTATGTAATGGGCTCCAATGTGGTGGCCTTTGGTTGTAGGATCCTTCTAGAGCCTATGGACTTTCAACTTCTCTCAGTCATTCCCTTTGCTTGGGAAGCATGGTCAGTCTTCCAACTTTTGGGATCTTGGTGTGCTGCAAAGGTCATTCAATATAATGGTGCCACCTTTTCTCCTCAAGAGACATGACCTACTGATGTCTTAAGTGACGCAGGTCCCAAGCTAAACATTAACCTTCAATGTGTGCATGAGAGATGGAGGCATCATCTCAAAGTCAATTGGAGTCAGAGCCTAGAGCTTAATGAAGGCCTGTCCTACTATTCCCCGATCATTTTTTAGGGGGATTCACTCTTCTGGGGGGTGGAGACTGACTGATCCTCTTACAATGGCAGCATAGTGGCAACCCATGAAGTCAACCCATCCTAAGAACACTGAAAGGACTCTGGACCTGTAGGTACTTTAATCAGTCAAATAGTTATGTGTCGTTGGAAAGAAATGCCAAAAATAGGTTCACTGTTGAAGTCCTTGGGGATTCCTCATCAAGGACATTATTTTATTCCATTCTATAAGCTAGATACTTATATTATTAACCCAGGGACATGAAAATATATGAAATAAAAAAACAAATCTCTTTAGTTATACCTGACTCAATCACATGAACTAAAGCCATTGAAGCTTAATTCATGCCCAAGGAAATCTAGAACTTTCTAACAGCTATGTCTGTATGTATCTGGAGGTATCTTTCAGAGCTTTTGTGGAAGATTTTTCAAGAGGCTCATTTTAAAGATTTATTGATTGCTTTTATGTTTATTGTTTTATGAACTCTTAACTCTTGTGGTATAAAATCCCCTGGTTGCTTTTTGGATGGTTATAAATCGATAGGAAATATAGAGAAATTAACTCAATTGACTCAGCTGGAATAGGGAAACTGTGATGCCACACCATACATGGTAGAAATGGATCCCCTAGAAAATTACAATAAAAAAATCACCTCATCTTTAATGAGTCAGAAGATATTTAAAAACTGTTAGGATCTTGAAGCTCTAGAAAGCTCATATATTATAGGCAGAGAGATCTACCTGACAGAAAAGTATATATTTTTAAAGAAAAAATATGAAGATTTACTATCTTATTCAATGTCTTCTTAATTATGACTGCATTTTTATTTAAATTATTTATTGAGAAAAAATGCTTATTGAGCACTTATTGAAGCTGCATACCAAGTATAGAAAGAAGATATTGACTAACTTGTCAATGTACCACAACTGCATGATCATTTGTCAATATACTATCAATAGATGCCAGTCTCAAATGATGTAGAAATCAGGGAAAGTCAGAGAGACAGCTGGTGTTACTCATTTACTCAGAATCCTTTAAAATGGCTTCCTGTGTTTCAGATGGTGTCCTAGAAGCTAGGGATGCAGTATAAGAGGCAGTCAGACTCATATTCTCTCACATCCTGAGTCCCTGCCTGCAGGCTGTTTTCTGTGTATATCATTCTGTAGGTATAGAGAATTAAGAAATATGAAACCCTGCAATGAGGGCTGCAAACGAAGCATAAGAGGAACAAGCATGTAATCCAGGCAGGAAAAGCATCTAACCTACGTGGGCTTCAGGCAAAGCTTCCCGGAGGTGATGATGCATTAATTGCATCTAAAGAAAGAGCGAACATTAGCTAAGCAGAGAATAAGAGCAACAGAGAACAGTGCTTACACAAAGATCCAGGAGAGAAAATAACGGGCACGTGTGGGTACCTAGTCAGTTTGGAAATATATGATGAGGCAACAGGAAGAGGGAGAAGAAGAAACAAAGGGTAAAACTAGAGCTAATGGCATGTGTTAGGCATACTGAGGCATTGTTTTATCTTAAAGATAATGTGCACTCAGGAAAAGGGGAAGGGTGGACCTGTTCATATTTACATTTTAGAAAGATCACTTTTGAGGTAGAATAAGAAAATGATTGGAGAGAGTCAAGGGTCACCAGGAAAACTAGGCAGATTGCAGTCAGTGACAGGAAAGACAATAAGATGATGAACTAAGAAAGTGACAATGTAGACAGAGGAGGAGGAGATTGAATAACAAGACAGTAAAGGAATTAATTAACTTTATTTGTCCATAAATGGAATAAGTAAAAATGAATGAATGAATAAATGAATGAATGAGAGGTCAAGGAGGGTATTCAGGTTTCTGACTTAAACATCCATCAGGATAAGGAACACAGAAATGGGAACAAGTCATGGGCTGTAGGGCTCAGTTTGGGCATCTTGAGTCCTATTGTCTGTGGGACATCCAACTGGAAATGTCTAGTAGCCACTTAAATACATACGTCTGGACCACAGGCAAGAATTCTGATAATAATTGTGATAACAATGAATAGCTAACATTTTTGACCACTTAATATGTGCCAAGAACAATTCTAGACATTTTCATGTATTTAAATCTTAAATGTAATTGTATTCTTTTGCCATGTAATAAATGACTACAATGAGCTGAATTATAAGTAGCTTAAGCTTCCAAGGCAATAAAGATCCAAAGTGGCACAAGTTTGGTCAACTAAGATTTCACTGGAGTCCTTGGTGAGCAGATAAAATGGAGTGAAAAAAAAGAAACCGAAAGGAAATATTACAGTGTGCTCAAATTAATGAGAGGTCTAAAACCAGAAGCCAATTGTATGGCTAACTGTTTTCTAACACAAATATCCAAGCCTTCCTAGCCATTGAGGATAAAATAGGATTAATCTTTTTAATTTTATTTTCTGATTTCTACATAACCATAAAAGCGCCATCAAAATCAGGAAATTGGCATTGAACAAACTTCATTCAAGCTTTAACAAATGTTGATAATGCCATCTGTAGCACAGGACATCCAGTCCACGATCATATATCTTTAGTAATATTTCTTTAATAGCAGTCTCCTTCTATCTAAAATACTTTGTATTTCCATGGTGTTCAAGCACTTGATTTTAAAAAAAAGATTATGGGACAATTACTTGGTTCCTCAGTTTATCTAATGTTTCTTCATGATTAGATTCCAGCTTTGCATTTTGGGCAGGAATATCATGGAAGTGATATCGTGTTCGCATTGCATCCATCAGCTGGTACATAATTACAATTTCCCATCGTTGTGATGCTAACTTTGGTCTCTTGATTAAGGTAGTGTCAGCACCTGTGAAGTTCCTCTTTCACTCTTTCTAATCAATCAGTATTTTATGGGGAGATAGTTTGAGGCTATGTGAATACTTATTCATGATCAAATGTTTGATTTAGTCACTTATATCAATATGAACTCATGGATTATTTTTCAATTGGTCATGATCTACAGTATCATTATTGTTCTTGTTTGATTCTCAAATTATGCCTGTTTGACCATTGGGAGCCACCTCATGCTGGCTTCTATGCCCTTTGACATGTCAATTTTTTTTAGCACATTTATACCTTCTATCAAATTCACTGCCTCATTTTGTACTTTCTCTGTCCCAGTCCTGAAAGCAGACTTTTCCCAAGAAACCCTGGCTCCTTTTAGTGAATGGGGATATAGCAACCAGATTATGACACCTCTAGTGTTGGAGTATGCTGTGCAGTTCTTAAAATCCCCATTTCCTATGCCATGTCATACCTAATTCTTGATTAATTGATGGAGGAATACTTTCTAACACCAGAGACAACATTCTCTCCACTCATCGCAGCATAGCATTTCCTTATGGACAATTTATCCAACATCGGTACTTTTGCATCGATCAGATTTGAATAACACTGGGTACCAAAACCAGTCTGGTTCTTCTCCCAACCCCTCTTCAATGTCAGGTACAAGTAGTGTAACCGATAATGATTCCACATCCTCTCTGCAGGCATCTAACCTCCTTGTGTACTTACCTCTTCCCTAACCTCCTGAACAGGAATGCCCACAACTCCCCCAAGAACAAATACCACTTGGCGATCCTGGGGATCCTAAATTTATTCTGGGCCAAAAAATAGTTCTCATTCCCTCCCACCACATAAACAAACATAAATAGCATTTCAAAGATGTTAATGTGCTCTGGAAATGTGGAACAATTTATGTTACCAAGAGAATGCTTAACTTCTGTCTAAAAAAAAAAAAATCACAAAACTGATTCAGGTGAATAGTGTTCTGTTCTCCATCAGAACAATAGGTGAGTGCTTGCCTTATATTTATCGAATAACAGGGTCTAATTAAAAATCTTTTGCAGAAGAAAGGAACATTTAATTCCACCTTTGAAAGAACCTGCGTGTAGTTTTGAAATAGCTGGGTTTCTAGTCTCTATTATTTAGGTTTTCAAAACTCTTAGTGCCAAGGGTCTCAGCCAGAATACCCCCACACACAGCACTTTGAAGAAGTTTAGACAGGGAAAGGAAAGCAAGATCTTGGCCAAGAGTTCATGTGGATTATGGATAGGTTGAATGATTTCACTGTGTGTGTGTGTGTGTGTGTGTGTGTGTGTGTGTGTGTGTGTGTTTGTGTGTGACAACTAGGCATATTTACAGTTTGAGAAGGAGGAGCCCATGATGTGGGAAACGCTGGTGATCAGAGAAAAAGAGCACAGTTGTTGAAACAGGTTCCTGGGCAGGTGGGAAGGGTGGGATCCAGAGGGCAGCTGGGGGGTTTGCCTTGACCAGGAGGAAAGAGTCATGGTCCTCTGAAAGAAGGGGGAAAGGCAAGGAAGATGAGGGCAGATGCAGCAAAGCCTGTGGGTATGACAAAAGGGAAGAGGTTGGTGGCCCCCAGTCTCTCAAGAAAGTTAGGAGCCGGGCCCTATCTCCCACAAGTTCCTATCTATTCTAGTAGGAGGTGAATGTCTCCTTCCACCAGGATATTGGTTCCTCGACCAGCGGTTGTCAGAGGTTAGTTACCACTCCCCATTCCTAACGCCTGAGCTCTAAGGAATTCCTCCTTCCACATGGAAACAGGAAAGAAGGAACTTAAAGGTGAAATTTCTTACCCTAATCAACAGCATTTTATGCAAGAAAGAGGCATGAGACAGAAATCCATCATTTACCTAGGACTCCAGTCCCTAGGTAACAGGAAATGGGCTCTGAGAGTTGAATTGTGAGCACAAAGAACCAATCACATTCCTAATGTCTAAGCCTGACAGTCATAAGTCTTAGTTCAAAGAGACAATGATGTTGCATTTGCTAGAAACATGTACGAAATAAAAATCAAGCCACAGGCCTAGAAGTGTTAATGTATTACAAAACTATTTCTTCTTTGTAACATTCCAGTTTGAGTTTCAGTGTGTTTGGTACCAAGCACAAAGGCAAAACAGTATAGACAACTGAAACGGAAGCCTGAAATACCGAGGAATGAGAAAGAGAGAAACACATGCCTGCAAAGAGGCTATAGATCATGCTTCTGGGTCTTGAAGTACAAATCTGTGGAAACCCATGCATTTGTGCAGATGCTTCAAGCTGTTGTCCTGGTGAGATCATAGACTAAGACCAAGACTGTGGAACAGTTGGAGTCTTTTCCAAATGGTTAAACACCTCCACAATCACCCAGTAGGGCAGAGGTTGAATCCTGGACAAAGAGAGGCAACTCGGAGAGCATCCTGGGAAGCCGAGGTTACATGGTGCTTGTCTACAGTCAATGAACAGGTTCTGTTCAGTCAGAACCTTGCAGGGGCTCACATGTTCTTTCCAACGTTTGGCTTTCTATGTTGTACTTTGCCTTTTTTTTTTTTTTTTTTCACTGACTGTCATTGCTTCTAGATAATGATATTTCAGATTAAAATGCAGTTTCCCATCATTCTTGGCCCCACCTTCTGTAACGGTAAGGGAAGGATTTGATATTGCAACCCCCAGTGTCCTCCGACCACACCACTCCCTACTATCTCTTTGTCTGGCCCATTTCACTTATTTATATTTTCTAGCGTGTCTTTATAGACATCTGAGTTGGTGATATCTGCCTAAAAAAGCAAGCGAAGCAAAGTCCCCCTTGGGTGAGGTCGCTCTCTTGGGGATGTCCTGAAAGGACTCCAGGGGAGGTAGGACGCTCACCTGGGGGCGGCGGCATGTAGCGAGCTCTCTGGGGGCACAGCCAATGCACAGGCCTGCTCTACCTGGTGCTCAGTAAGTGCTAGTGGAAGGCATGAATACAGGAAGCACTCAGATCATTAAAATGGAGAAAAACTGACACTGAGTTTGGCTGTAACTTTACTCATTAAAAAGGTGGCTATTATTTCAGAAGCTGGATTCTGTTCTTATCCGTAGCAAGTTTTCTTACATTAATTGAACAAACAATTGTTATCTAGAATACATAAAGCACTGTGATGGTGTTATGAGCACACACATTTAAATGAGGTATCATTGCCCCCCAGAGTTTAATTAAAAAGTATCTATAAAATGGCAAAAATTACCCCCTTTGTACTTTCCTGTAAATAGTAATTAAAAATTATTCAATAGAATGCCATTTACACCATTCCTAAGACTAGCAATTTGTTTGTTTTAATAATATATTTTTATTTAAAAAGTAGCATGGTGATATAAGTGAAAATGCTTTTGAATATTACAAAGATGTTCAAACTTCACACTTCTCTGTTTTATAGGAGAATAATTAGCTGAATCAACTGTTACTTGAATTGATGTGTAAAAAATATTTTGTGCTCATGAATTGGAAGCAACAGTATCAATAAAATGTCCATATTACCCAAAGCAATCTACAGTTCAATGCTATCCCTATCAAAATTCTATGGCATTTTTTGCAGTAATGGAACAAATGATTCTAAAACTTACATGAAATGACAAAAGGTCCTGAATAGCCAAAGAAAGAAAAAGGCTAAAGGCATCATGTGCCATGATTTCAAAGTACATTACAAAGCTATAACATCAAAACAGTAGGGTTCTGGCAGTAAAAAACAAATCAACAACAAAAAAATAGCAGACACAACAATATCAGAACAGAATAGAGAGCCCAGAAATATGCCTATATATGTATTGTCAATTAATTTACAACAATGAAGCTAAGAATATACAATGAGGAAAGGACAGTCTCTTCAATAAATGTGTTGGGGAAACTGGACAGTCACATGCAAAAGAATGAAACTGGATGCAGAACTATCACACAGTCCAGCAATTTCACTCCTCTGTATTTAAGAAAAAAAAAAGAAAAAAAAGAAAAACAACTCAAAAGAATATATGCACTCCCCTTTTCACTGAACCATTTTCTATAGCCATGATATGGAAACAAACTATGTGTCCATCAATGGATAGATAGGTAAAGAAGATGTAGTACACATCACATCTCTCTCTTTCTCTCTCTCTCTCTCTCTCTCTCTCTCTCTCTCTCTCTCTCTCTCTCACACACACACACACACACACACACACGCACGCACAAAGGAATATTATTCAGCCATAAAAATGAAGGAAAATTTGCCACTTTAGACAACATGGATTAAACTTGAGGGCATTATACTAAATAAAAATAAGTTAGACATAGAAAGACAAATACCATAAGTGAAAGCTTTAAAAAAAAAAATACAAGCTCATAGACAGAGAGAACAGGTCAGTGATTGCCAGAAGTGGGGGGTAGAGGGTGAGTGAAATGGGTTTGAATAGTGTCAAATGTAAAAGACTTCCAGTTATTAAATAAATGTCATGGGGTGTAATGTACAGCATGGTGAATATAATTAACTAGAGGTCTGGTACACGAATTCATGCATGGGCAAGGTCTCTCAGTCTGGCTAGTGATCGAGGTCCATTGGGGCCAGCCAGCTAGGGGGAGGGACCACGGGAAGTTGGCTCTGGGAGTGCATTGACCACCAGAGGGAAGCTCCTTCATTGAGTGTCTGCCCCCTTGTGGTCAGTGTGCATCATAGTGACCGGTTGTTTGGTCAACTGGTAGTAACGGTCACTTAGGCTTTTAGATAGATAGATAGATAGATAGATAGATAGATAGATAGATAATATTGTACTGCATATTTGAAGTTGCTAAGAGAGTAAATCTTAAAGGTTATCAAAAGAAATAAAAAATATATATACATGGTGATAGATGCTACCTAGACTTATTGTGGTGAATATTATACTATAGATACATATATCAAATTACTAATTTGTACACCAAAACAAATATAATGTTATGTCAAGTATGCCTCAATAAAAAACACAGTCATGGAGAACAGGCTTTTAAAAGGAGCTGACACTGCATCTTCAGAGAAAAGGTGGGCTGGGAAGTAACTGGGTTTAAAATGAGTGGGGTTTGGAGGCTGTCAACTGCAGAACAGTTTCCCCTTTCACTGTGAAATTCTATATTTCACAACAAGTCACTGAGTGCTCCAAAAATGTTACCAAAACGAGCCATCAAAATGCCCAGAAAATTAGGTAATCAATATCTCTCCTCGGAAGATCAGAGATATGAAAGTTAATCATTTCAATCCAGAGAGCTGGCTAAGGAGTATGGTGCTTGCTTTTACCTCCTTAACTCTCTGCTACTGGGCTTAGGAGGGAAAGTCAAATCTAATTGTCCTAGACATTTTTCTGAGCCACTAAAATATCCTGAGACCAAGTCTCTATCTGAGGATACTGGAGTTCACTTAGGGAGAAAGTGGGAAGACTTGTGGAGATTGAACTATAATTCATTCTGCTATGTGCTCATATAAGAAATCACCCAGCTGCCGAGAGGAACTTAACAAAAACATAGACACTGTTGAACCGAGTCCTGACAAAGGATTCAAGTCACGAAGGAATGGGGTTACGTATATCTATAATAACAAAAGCGTAATATGCAAATCGACCAAATGGCAGAACAGCGGAATGACCACTGTCCGGACGACCTTCTGGATGAAGGTGGGGCCACAAGGGCCAAGGCAGCCAGCGCTGAGAAGGCCTACTCTTGTATGAATTTCATGCATTGGGCCTCTAGTATATACTCTGAGTGGCCATTATTATGATCTCTGAATGCATAATAATCTGGCCACTCGGTGTATATACTATATAATAAAAGGCTAATGTGTAAATTGTCCCCTCGACCAGGAGTTCAACCAGGAGGCAGGCTGGCCAATCACCTATGTCCCCTCCCCCCTGGCCAGGCTGGCAGGACCCCACTCATGCATGAATTTATGCACTGTGACTCTATTATATATGTATTGAGTGGCCAGATTATTATTCATTCAGAGATCATCCTAGAAACAATTTCCAAAAAATTGAAAAGCCTGAAAACAATTTACAGGACAAAATGTGGATTATGATCTCACTCTAATAAGAAAAGTCATACTTGGTGCAAGTATATGTTTAAGTAAATACATTAAAAGATCTAAACTGTTTTAACCCCATAGCTCATAGTGGTGACTCCTGCAAAGGGGAGGGGTGAGGCATGTGCAGAAAATAAAAGGAGGCTGATTGCACTCTCTTGGTTTACAGACAATTTGAACTTTTTTCAGCATCACTTGGAATGTTCATGGCCACCTAGTGCCAGGACCACAGGGCTGTCATTCACGTTCAAGTGTGAGCCAAGAGCTTGCCCACATGAGCCGCGTGCTGCATCTTCCACCCAAGCTGTGCCCGGAGGCCCTGGAGGCCTGAAACCTGGCCCTGAGGCGTGGTGTGATCCCCCCCTAGGTTTCCGTGGCCTTGAGAAAGGCGGGCTCATCAGATAGGAGACAGAACAGCAGTGGAACCAGCCGGCCCCCAGCACAGAGAACTGGGTGTGCTTTCGAAAGGGAGGGTTGCGTCCAAGTAGACAGCCACAGGAAATGAATCCAGAAATACAGATCGGGGCTGATTAGGATGGCGCTTTGACTTTATTTTGTTCTGGGATTTTTAATCAGGAGGGGGACGTGGTCAGATTGGACTTTTATGAAGATAAGTGACAACAATGTGGAGGATCGGTTGGGAGGAGCAGAGCAGCTGTGGCCAAAATATTAGTTAGAAGACTGGTGCAGCAGCTGAGAGAAGAGGAGACGCAGGCACACTAAGACAAATGGCAGTGGGGATCATTGGAATGAGACCAATGTAATTACTATTTAAAAGATAATGAACACAAACAGACAGGGATGTCAAGAATGACTCCACGATCAAGATTTCAAGCAACATGCCTGGGAAAACAAGCTGTCCTGCTGCCATGCTCGCTAAACCACTGGCTTCCTGACCTTAATCTTAACCTGGGTCAGATATGGTCTCAGAGCCTTAGGTGGCATTGAGCCTGCCAGTGGGCATCCACTAATTGGTGCCATGTTAGATACGCCCAGTAGCCAGGTCACTGCCTTGTGCTATGTGCCAGCTCCTATCCCCCCATCTCACTCCTCAGGATATTATAACTTTGTCAGATTCTTTGCTGAAGTATGTCCATAGTATCACCTTAATTTGCCCATCATACAACCCTCCTTAAAAAGCAGCAGCACAATGAACTTGGCTGAACTTGTTCTCTGTAAACTAAAGCTGCCTCTTACTAATAACATTCTTTCCTTCCAATCTCCCAAGCCCATTTAATACATCCATTGGTTTTTTAGATAGTTACATTAGGGCTTGTTTTTCAAATCTGATTTCCCCTATTTTAGAAAAATCAGTATGGCACTTGCAACCTTCCATCTCCTGTAACATCTCATATTCCTTATAATGTATCAAACACCAGCAATCATACCTCCAGGCTTTCTGAGGATCTTTGGGTGTGAGTCATCTACAACCTTGAACTTAATTAAGATGCAGAAGTGAAATCCCCAGGAGTCTAACTCAGTATCCGCATTCACTCCCAGAGGCAGATATAATTTAGCACATGTGAGATCAAGCTGTGGAAGGCTAGTGCTGCTGGAGTCCAGTAAGCAACCTGAGAGCAGATGATGAATGAGGGAGGGAGGCAGGGACCAGATTATATGAGGCTCTGAAAAGCCAGACACATCTGGGGAGTCATCATATCATTACAGGACTTCGGTTCTATCTGAACAGATGAGTGTCAAGAACTAAGTGCTCGTGTGCCCCCAAATTCATATGCTGAAAGCCTATCTCAGGGAAATTGTATGAGGAGGCAGGGCCTCTGGGGGACAATTAGGACAGATGAGGTCCTGAGGGCAGAGCCAGCATGAAGGGGGTCAGTGCCCTTCACAGAAGTCAGGATAGCTTGCTACACTCTGCCGTGTGAGGACACTGGGGAAAGTGAGCACTCTCCAAACCAGGACAGGGGTCCGCACCAGACACCCAGTCTGCTGGCATCTTGACCTTGGACTTGCAAGTTTTCAGAATCGTGAGAAGTATTTATTGAAACCACCCAGTCTATGGGGATTTGTTATAGCAGCCCCAACTGACGAAGAGAATGAGCAAAATGCCAACTGAGTGTTTTCTACTCCCATGCTGGTTGACTCTCCGTGTGTTTACCTAGCACTAGACAACGTGATAATAGTAAATACTCGAGTTGTTTCCTAAGAACCAGGCACTGTTAAGTGTTTGACATAGCCAATGCCACGCATGTCTCACAGGATGCCTACAAGGCAGTGTACTGGCATTCAGTTGAAGGATGCAGCCCATCCTACCTGGGTTGGATGGAGAAAGTTTTGTTACAGGACCTTCTATGGCGCACAAGGTCGTGGAGAGGCTGAAGACACAGATTCAGGTGGAGTTTACAGAGAAGAGTTCCTAAAGCCACACTACAGCATCAGTGGCGTCTCTTCCAAGAGCAGAAAACCATGGGCCTCACTACGAATCCTGGCCAGGAGGCCCCCACAGCCAGGTGGCTGCCACCATCAGAGGACGGCGATGCATCAGAAGCTGCTGTAGCTTCCGGCTTGGGAATCGGTCCATGCTGGCTACAGTCTGCTCCTGCCGAATGCATGTCCCGCACCTGCCCCTTGGCACCCACAAAGCAACGACCAGACATGGTGTAATGTCACCACCGAACAGATTGAATGCCTCCACTCCCTCTGTGCCAGCAGGAAAAGCAGAAGCTACAAAAACCCATCATGCTTCTCTTCAGCCTTTCACAAAATCTCTTTTATGGGTTAATATCTATCAGACCCAGAGCCCCAGCTCCAAGTGAGATTGGGAGCTGGAGTTTTAATTGTTGGTTTTAGTGGCATGTCATTTACATAAACGTTTCCCCTGGTAAGTGTGGAGCTCAGGAACTTTGGGAAATTACACAGCTTTGATCGAGATACAGGATATTGTCTCTACCTCCCAAATGCCCCCTGATGTCCCTTCCCGGTCAGCCATCGCCCGCCGCCGTAGGCCCCAGGCAACCATGCATCACCTCCGATGGTGATAGCTGTGCCCGGTCAAGAATGTCAGATAAATGGCATCACGTATTATGTTGTCTTTTGTGTTTGGCTTTTTCACTTAGGATAAGACTTTGGAGTTCATATGTTGCTGTGTAAGTCAGCAGGGGTTGTTTTTTTTGTTTTATTGCTGAGTAATATTCCATTGCATGGATGTACCAATTTGTTTATCCAGAAACCAGAATGGACATTTAGGTTGTGTCCAGTCTGAGGCTGCATCCTCACCATTGGATGTGACAACTCATTTCCCATTCATTCTTTTGTGCGTGCTGTGCTGTGTTGTAGTTTAATTTGCATTATCCTAATGACTAATACTGATGAACATTGTCCATCTATCATTCACATAACCTGTGGGGTGAAGTATCTGCCCAAATGTTAGCTTCATTTTTTAAGTCATGTTACCTGTCTTCTTAGTATTGGGCTGCAAAAATTGATGATATATTCTAGATAAATGTCTTCCATTATAGAATGATAGACACATATTTTCCTCTAGTCAGAGGCTTGTCTTTTAAATTTAAAACTTAAATTTATCTTCTTTTCTTTGACAGTTTATGTTTTTTTTTTTCTGTGTCCTGTCTAAAAGATCTTCGCCTAACCCAAGGTCACAGAGAATTGTGCGTAGGTTTTTAGTTTGAGCTCCTGTGTGTAAGTCTGTGGTCCATTGTGAGGTAATTTTGTATGTAGTGTGAGGGATGGACCTTTTTCTAAGTGCGCCAGCCCAAACGTTCCAGACCATTTAATGAGAAGATTATCCTTTCCCCCATTACGTTGTCTTCATACTTCTGCTCGAAATCAATTGAATATATATTCATGGGTCTTTTTCTTGACTTGATTCTGTTCCATTGATCTATATCAATGGTTTTCAAAGTGCCACCTGGGTCCCAGAGATCCTTTAAGGGATCACTGAAGTCAAAATTATTTTGACTTCATAATAATGCTAAATCATTTATCTTTTCACTTTCATTCTCATAAATTTTTAGTGGAGTATTCTAGAGGCTACATATGTGATATTGTAACAAATCAAATGTAAAAACAGAAATGATAATTTATCATACTTTTTTTTCTTTTTTAAAATATATTTTTCTTCATTTCAGAGAGGAAGGGATGGGGGAGAGATAGAAACATCCATGATGAGAGAGAATCATTGATCAGTTGCCTCCTGCATGCCCCCTACTGGCGACCAAGCCTGCAACCTGGGCTTGTGCTCTGAATGGGAATTGAATGGTGACCTTCTGGTTCATAGGTCAATGCTCAACCACTGAGCCACACCAGCTGGGCTTCTACCATACTTTTAATAAATGAAATGCTACATTGATCTTAAGAAATAAAAAAATAGTGTCCCCTTCTAATTGTGTAGCGTCCTAGAAGTTTACAGTTATTTTAAAAATCAAATATATGTTGTTCAATAATGAGTTTATTATAATTATTTTAAAGTGATAATTTAAAATAAATAATTCAAATATGTATTTTTATTTGGCTTGAGGTTCTTTGAGCTTCCTTGATCCATGGGTTTAAGTTTTCATCAATTTGGAAAAATTTTGGCCAATGTTAACTTCCAATAGTTCTACCTTCTGCCCTCTACTCCCACCTTTCCTTTCCTTCCGGGATGCAGATGAAATGTTAGAGAAATTGATTTTGCTTCTAAAATGCTGCTGCTGATCAGTCTTTCCTTCTCCTTGTTCATGTCTAATAATCCCTCGTGCCATGTTCTCAAGTTCACTGGTCATTTATTCTGTGCCAACTTGTGGTTAATCCTCTCAAGTTTATGTTTCCTTTCTGATGTTTTATTTTTATTGCTTTACATTCTACTTTGGTCTTTTTCACATATTCAATTTCTCTCAATTTTTTTTTATATCCTCAAACAAATTAATGAAAAATTAGGGAACAAAAATTCGTGAAATTTAATGTTTGGCCCAGGAACTGTCCAGAAAGGTTTTCATAGAGCTACTGTATAAAGTCATATTCAGTCACTTGTGTTATACTTTACTCTCAACCAACAAACACAGCGCAATCCTGAAACCTGGGCTTTGTAAATCCTGGAAAGCAACACAGATTCTATTTATAAATGACTCTCAGAGGCCATATTGTGCCCCAGCACACATGCCAGACTCCTGCTGTGATCTGGTCGTGTGCGGATTGAGGTCACACCGTGGATAATGCGCTCAGCTTCACCTCCATGTGGGAAACGAGGGAGAAGGCAGGAGTATTTCCATCAGCAAAGCGCAGGCTCCGGCGTAATTAAGAGGGTGTGGGGTCAAGCACAAAGGCTGGTTTTTCAGAGTTTGCCAGGGCTTGGCCACCTCTCAGATGTGCATGTCCAGCAAGGCCACGGGCACAGCCTGTTTGTGACGGCTCAGATCCCAGTGTCCAGCCACACCCCTGCCCGGGAGCTGCCTCACAGCAGGCGATGGATCATCCACAATCCACTGCCCCCCTGCCGCCCTCTCCCCCACCGCTTCCAGCCGAGAGGATACAGGCCCAATCCTATTGCCTATGAGTCCTGGGAGCCCACGGAATTGCTCCTCCCAATCCTGCTTCCTGAGAAGGTGACCATCTCCCAAGGGTGCGGAGGAATTACAGGGTTTAGAACGTTTGTCCTCATTGGCCCCTTGTTTGTACCCAGCGGCCTGTTACTCTCTTTCCAAGCCTCGGGGATCAGAGCCCTGTGTGCTGCTCGCTGGGTACGAAGGTGACACCGGTGCCTGGTGGCTGGGGATTTGGAAGAGATTCGGTCTCCTCCACCGGACATGCTGTCACGTGGCCCTATCTCCATCTCCAGTCACAGTGTCCCAGGCGATGGCCTCTTTTAGGTCACAGCAGCAACAACATGGCCACACGCTGTCCGCAGGCCGGCTGAGCTGAGGAGGGTGCTGCACGGAGCTCATCACTTCCTTTCCATTGTGTGGATTGCCCCTGCTTCCGCGGCTGGATGCGGGCTCCGTGCCAGAACCTTCCCTGAGAGCCTGGTGCCAGATGTCACCCTCCTGCCCTGGGCTCTGCCTAAACTCCTTTCTCACTGCACATGCCTGACTGCGCTAGCACAGCCACAGTCTGTGTGCAAGGTCACAGATGGTGCCATATATATATATATATATATATATATATATATATATATATATATATACACATATATATATATATATATATATATATATATATATATATATATATATATATATATATATGCTGGGAGGGCTTATGTTTCTAAAACTGCTGAGCAGCAGCCCGCCACGCAGGACCCGACCCTGGGAGCCACGCTGGACACAGGAGAACCCACTGAGAGGGACCAGCTGTCCCGTTCCACGTGAGAGGACACGGGCCCTGATATAGGACGTGTCTGCCCAAAGTCCCAGAGGAAGAGCCCTTGGCCTCTCCCCACAGGTCCCCTCCCCCACATGCCATGTCCCCTCCCCCAGGGGTCCCCTCCCCCACATGTCGTGTCCCCTCCCCCAGGGTTCCCCTCCCCAACTGCTGGGGGTTTGCCGGGCCGGGCTGGTCCACTGTGACACCACCCGCATCTCTCCACAGGACTCCGCGCAGCAGCCACGACTGGAAGCCACGGCTGCCTGCGGCTCCCGGGAGGATGGCGGTGGCATCAAGCCATGTGCACACCAGCCGGGCCACACTGGGTCCATTGGATGGCCGCCTGCCACCACCCAGTCCCGCCAGGAGGAGAGGAGCAGACATAGGCTGCTGCTTACCTGCCGTGAGGACACCTTCTAGAAAGCTCCCCAGAGCTGACTCACCGCCCTGCACCCAACCCGCTTCTGCTTCTAGAGCAGATATAGGTAACGACGAGAAGGAATTCAGCTGGCTTTTCATCTGAGCGCAAACATGTTCTTTTCAGTGTAATTCTGCTTACACCCGTTAACCATCAAATCCCAAACAGACCAACCAGAACTTACAGGAAGAAAACAACCAGCCAGCCCAGGGAGAAAAGGAAGTTAATTCAGTTCAGTTGGAGCAATCACTATCACCTGGGCATTGAGAACACTTCTGTCGCTTCTTAGCCAATCTTCAGTTGCCCAAGTCTGTCGCCCATTCGCTAAATGCTTCAGATTCAGCGCGGTAAGCACATTGCAATCCGCGCTCCTTGGGGCTGTGCCTCTTAGGCCAGCTGTGTGGGGAGAGCAGCCTGCATCTCATCTGCATGCTCTGCACCCCAGGCCCCCATCTCTGCTCCACTAGAAAGACCGCTCTTCCCCGCACCCACAGTCCCTGGTTCCAAACCAGGCCCCCCTTTTAGAATCAGTTGGGGGAGCCTTGACACCGCACACACGTCCTGCCTTGCACCCCAGTGAGAACCAAAGCATCTCAGTGGGCCAATCCAGCCAGGGCTCTGCTCATGAGTGAGGCTGGGAGACAGCAGGCTCATCCGCCAGGAACAGGATGGGAAAATAGAGTTCAGTGACAGGTTGGGCTAAAGAGAACCAAGAAAGGGAACGTTGAGAGACTCAGAGGCTGCGCAGACCTCAGGCCCCTCCCTGGCCCGCAAGATGGTGGCTTGAGACTAAGGCTTTTCCCATCTTGTTGCTCCACCCTGACTGCCGTAGGAGTGGCGTGGGCCTGGTCCTCCGCCGGAGCCCTCTGCAGACTCCCTCTGCTGGGGAAGGCAGGTGAAAGAAAGAACAAGAAAACTGCCACTGGTGGGTGAGAATTAACTCTAGTTAAGAAAAGGCAGCATGCTGAGTCACATGACAGTCCATTCAGTCAATGGAACATGCTGTTTTTGTCACAGAACCCACCACTCTGACACCAAAATGGAAAGATACCTACAAGGTTTAGATTTAACCAGGAGGGATATACGGCTTTAACCATTGATTAGTTGGTTTTTTTTTTGTTGTTGTTTGTTTGTTTGTTTGTTCTTTCAATTGCCCCAATACAAACCAGGACAATGACTGCAGCCCATATTGTCATGGTGCCCTTCCTCCTGGAGACCCAGCTCCCAGGTGGCCAATGAATCCTCGGTCTGAGAAACGGTGTGCATCTGGGATCCAGACAGAGATCGTGATTTTTCACGGGGGAAATTCTCACAGGCTCCCCGCCATCTATTCTCACTTCCTGCCCATCCATCTCCCTGCCGGGATGAACCTTCAGCAGTGACCTTGATGACTGCCCATCTGTTCTTCCCGGAGACTGCCATGTCCATGAAGCATCTTTACAATCATATGCAGGTCAGAGCCACTTGGCCGCCCCCTCACAACATCTGGAGGCTAAGTGCCGCCACCTGGCTCTCCCACTCCAGGGCCCCACTGTCCCCATGGCCATCAGCAAGCCCAACCTCCGTAACACGTTCTCCTGCCGTCACAGCCCTAGTGTCAGCGCAGAGCCAGCCCTGGGTTTCTGGGTGAAGCGGGTCTTCTCACTCTCACTCTCCCAATGGCCTTGGTGAACGGGACAGCCTCCAAGAATACCCTGAGAGGCCATCTGGCCTCACATGTGACAGTCACCCCTGCATACCCGCTCCATGGACATGTTATCCTCTTGCTCCACCCTCAGCAAGCAATTCTGGCATTCCAGTTTCTCTCTGCTCTGGCAGCACCTTTCTCCACGTTTCTAGGAGACACCCAAGAAACGAGCTTGCCCATCTTCTGAGGTCCCGGTCAGGGTATCGCATCACATCTCACATGCCAAGAGCATTTCCTCAGGCTGAGGAAATCTCCCTTATTCCATCTCATATCGTGGTCCCCTGGGGCTAGGACCCTCACCATGCAGCACCTGGGTGCTCCCCCAGCTCCCAGTGCATGCTGGGGAATTCTTGCAGCTATGCCCCATTCTTCCTTCTCAGGCCCAGCAGGTCCCTAGTTGGGCTAAGCTGCAACTTAATCCTCGTTATCGCTCTGGGGCCAGAGTGGAAGTAGGGGAGGTCCCGAATGGGATTCTTGTAGCCCTGAGGGACGGAGGGTCTTTCCCTAAGGGGACGGGTTAGGTTTTCCTTTCCTAGTATAGGAGATATAAAGAGGCCTCAGTTCTACTGAAGAAACCTTCTGTTCTACATAGTTTTTGATTGTTAATTGTCCTCAGCTTCTCATGAATCCCTTGTAGGCAATCAGTAAGACATAACAACCAGCCAACATCATTGTCTTTGTGAACACTGTTCTTCCTACTCAAGTTCAAAGCCAGAATCACCGCAGCTTCAGGTCTCCTCCACCAAAGCATTCCTGCACATCCTCACCAGGAAGGGTTCAGCAATCGGCTCATCCTCCTCTACCAGGCACTCTCCCACCCACCGCCCCTTCTCTGCCTGCTCTCCTGCAATCTCCTGGCCTTCTGTGTCAGCAGCGCCCCCTGCAGAGGCAGACCCTGAGACTTACTTAGGAGTGCGGAAGTATAACATTTTGAAGGGAAAGAGAGCCAGGCAGCAGGATGGGGCAAGAAGAGCCCAAAACACAGGGCGGGTCTCTGGCCCGATTCTGCCTTTCAGGTGCTTCTTTCGGTAGAAATGGCCCTTCCTCACAATCCCACTGAGCCATGGGCTGGGCCCACCCTAACTGAGGTGAGAGTTCAAAAGCAAAGCAGACTGTAAAAGCTAACCGCTAACCACTGCCCCAGCAGCCAACCTCAAGGGCAGAGCCATCTGTGGGTGGCCCATTGCCTCTGTTCACTTCCCCTGGCACAGATGCCAGCTGCACAGGGTGCTGTGGCTCTCAGTGGTTGAGCTCCTCTGGACCACACCTCCAGGTTCTTGGCACCGTGGTGACACCTGGTGTTTCTGCCCAGGCGGAGATGGCTTTTGGCGTTTGCTCTCTTGCCTCGGTGTCTGTGTGGGGATTCAGGAGGACCCCACATTAGACTGCCATCGATGCCACCTTCCCAGAATCAGTGGGGGGTGATTTTTCAAGGGAAATGGGAACACTCAATGAGAAACGCCATCTGCGTGTCATTTACAGCAAATCAAGCAGCTGAAGGACTGTCATCAGGAAAGGAGACATTTAAAACAAGATGCGAGTGCCAAGTTGTCATCTAGATCTTTCCTTGTTTGAAACCAAGAAAGTGATGTGCCTGAAACAGATTCAAAATTAACTAAGTGACCTTGTGACTTCTTTCTACCTGTCACATTCCACCGCACGCCTTGCATAGACATGGGAGATTAGAGTGAAGAGCAAGTACAATGGAAAAAAAATTAAAAAAAAAATAAAAAGACACATTGAATTTGCACAAATGTTCACTTTTGAAAATGGAAGGAAGTTTATGCTTGTTATTTCACACAAATGGATTCACTAACCTCGTGGTCGGCAAACTGCAGCTCGCGAGCCACATGTGGCTCTTTGGCTATTTGGCCCCTTGAGTGTGGCTCTTCCACAAACTACCATGGCCTGGGTGAATCTATTTTGAATAAGTGCTGTTTGAAGAAGTTTAAAAAATGTGGCTCTCAAAAGAAATTTCAACCGTTGTCCTGTTGATATTTGGCTCTGTGGACTAATGAGTTTGCCGACCACTGCACTAACGGAAATTAAAGGCTCTAGCCAGTCAAAGCTGCAACAACACCGGTTCAGCTGGCTGTGGAATGCACGAAGGGAGAGCAGTTCTCTCCGTGTCTGCAAACTGAAAGGCTCCGTTTTAGATCTTAGACTGAAGAAATAATGAATCTCAGGGCTTTCACGATTGTGTACCAATTTCTTCCATTTTAGGACATTTTCCCTCATGAACGTGGCAGGTGCACCTGTGCAGTTCCCACATAGGTGAGCCTTTGAGCAGCTGCTATGCCATCCCTCCCAGGCACATGCTTTCTGTAAGCAGCCTGCCCACCCCTAGGCGCCAGGCTGGCTTGGTGGGAGGGGAGGGGCTTTGGCAGGACTGGGCGGGCCTGGATCCAAACCAGCTCTACTTCCTCATAAGAGGCACTGGGCGAGTCAACTCCGAGCGTGTTTCCTCTTCCGAGTGAGTAGCCCATAAGCTCTATGAACTTGCCCCACTATAACTCTCCTGCTCAGAGCCTACCCATTCTTCAAGCCCAATCTCAAGAGTGTCCCCTCTGGGATCCCCACTGGCTCTCTGGGTTAACTAAAATGTGTCTCCCACCCCCGACTCTGTGCAATACCATATTTATAATTCTTGAGAAATTTCTCATTTTGTGTTATCCTATTTATGCCCTCTCTTATCCTTCAACTAGAATTTAAGCTCCTTGGGGGTCCTGGGCTGACCCGACCTATCTGGGTGCCTCTGGAATACTCGCACCAGCCCTGGGAATCGTACACTCGGTAAGCAATGAACCTCTGTCCCACTAAATTGGATCCTGGGGACATGAGGATGTGGAAGCAAACGGACAATGTGGCTGGTGCCTCATTTTGTAGAAAGCCATTCCCAGTTCTCTTTAAAATCTCCTTTTCTTCTCCTGTTTCTCAGCACCCCCTCCGCACTCCCCAGGAGACCCCTTCTCAATGAACAAAGTCTTCCCAGTCACAGACAAAGGACTGGCACTTTCATTTCAAAGCACCGGTGTCTCTTTGCATAAAGCTCCCAATAACCTTGAACTCCTTTTCTGACATTTTACATCTTGATCCTTTCCGATGCAAATGGCCAATAAAAGGGAAACCATTCTTGAAGGGCTTATCTTTCAGAGTGTTCTCACTTTGATGAAAAAAGACACTACGATATGATTTTTTTTTTTTTTTTTTTTTTTACTGGTCATTTCTTCTCTTAAGCCAGAATCCTCATTGAATTCTACTAAATATAGTTCCATTTTGTCTTTTTGCAACTTAATATCATTTATAATTGCTATAAATAATTCTGAATTAAGTATATAACATATATTAAACTATCTTTCATCTGTTCCTTATAGAAAGTTTAAATGTTGCCTGTCCAGTGTGCTAAGTGGTTGAGTGTCAACCTCTGAACTAGGAGGTCACCATTCAATTCCCATTCATCAGGGCACATACCCAGGTTGCAGGCTCAGTCCCCAGTATGGGGCGTGTAGGAGGCAGCTGATCAATGATTCTCTCTGATCATTGTTTCTCTCTCTCTCTCTCTCTCTCTCTCTCTCTCTCTCTCTCTCTCTCTCTCTCTCTCTCTCTCTCCCCCTTTCTCTCTGAAATCAATAAAAATACATTAAAAAATGAAAAAGTTAAAATGTTTTCCCAAAAACTGCAGTGCATCCTTTAGCTGTGTGGAAACATACATGTGGAGTGTAAGGGGAGCCCTGCATGGAACTCCGTAGGCCACCTGGTAAGCAGGAACCCACAGATCACGCCACTTGTGGCATTTTTATGTAAAGGTGCCGTGGTAAATTCAGACTGGGCATTCAAAGTATTACGCTCTCTCGCGCTATAGCCACTTGTGTGGATGGATGGGCCGTTTGGCTCGGCTCTCTTATTACCAGTATCCACCAAGAAATGGGTTTTTAGAATGATAATTGACTTGCTAGCAAGTAAACAAAATGGTCAAACCAATGTTTCACAGTTTGTCTTTTTATAACTTCCTTTGGAGTATTACTCTCTTTTCATAAAAGTGACTTTTCCCAACTTGTTGAGTTATATATTTTCATTTCCTAATGCTTATTGAATTTATGAACATGATTCATCATTTCTAATCAATGAAAGTGTGCTGTAGTTTGGCTAAACAGCAACTAAAGTTTAATTAAGTTTTCAGTCTCTGTGGAGGGAAAGTCATTCATTCTATAAGGAAAAGAAAATGCATCACTTGGGAGATTTTACGTGATTAAAAACATACACAATTATTTGACTCGGTATCATTGCTTTGTCAGCTGTTCCAACCCATCCATCTAAGAGCATTCTATATTTCAATGTGCTAATATGTAACAGGGGGGCCACTCTCTGATGTGTCTGTGCCTCAGTCTCTCCTATCGCAAAGTGGCAAGAATACACGTTTTCCTGTTCTATCCTGAGAATCATGACTGATGTATTAGGACATTTTGTCACACCCAGAGTTCTATAAATATATTAACGACACTCTCTTTGCCAACCATTCTGCAGAAATGGAAGTTCGTTATATTTAGTTTTATAAACATTAGGTTTTTAAAATTAATTGCTACTTCCAAAGAGATCTTTACTTTTTTGAACAGAATAAAGAAATACATAATTTTTCATGGAACTTTGCCTAATATTTAGTAATATCTTAATATTTAAATTAAAAAAATATATATATTTTTTATGATTTTTAGAGAGAGAAGAGAAAGAAAGAAACATCAATAGGCTGCCTCCCGCATGCACGCTAAGCGGGTTTGAGCCCAAAACCTGGGCGGGTGCCCTCGCTGGGAATTGAATGGGCGACCTCGTGGTGCATGGGGGGATGCTCAACCACTGACCACACCGTCCAGGGCGGTGCTTGAATTTCTTGAGGGACCGATTTCATCAGATATAGATGTCAAGCTGCTGGATGGAGGAATCATTTGTACCACCTGGAGAGGTAAACCAGCAGTCCCCGGATGCAGTGGTCCCCAGTGCAGGCCTCAGTCAGACTCAGGTTCAGAGTCCTGCTTAAGCATGTACAAGCAATCTGAGCAACTATTATATATAATGTCATGCCTGTGCTACTAATAAGGCAATGGTGTTTTAGCTTTTCACTACCATGCAAGAATACATTCTTTCCTAAGGCTTTGATTGCCTCACAGCTTAAGGGAAAGTAGTTCCACTTAATACATATGATTCCTAATTTCCTGATGGATTTGTAAGATATAACAAATGCTGCAAGGCAGTGAAATGATTAGGGTTTTCTTGGCAAGAAAGGAAAATCTTCCATTTTGACCAAGAATAGAACTCTGGGAGCAGAGTTTACCCACCAGGTCATCTAGATCAATGCTTCCCTTGATGGGTCGTTATCACAGCCATATGCTTATCTCCTTCAACAGGAATATAAACAAAGTGCCTGCCAATCAGAGGAACTGTAGTCCCGGGGTGTACACACTCACACATACACACTCACACAAACACACAATTTGTAACAGTTAAAAGTGACCAATTTCCAGATACTCCTGACTCCTAACTCATTCATTGTACAACTTAATGAGGTTTCACAATTTGGTGGATGCTCCTAGGTTAGTGGTTGGCAAACTCCTTAGTCAACAGAGCCAAATACAATGGTACAACGATTAAAATTTCTTTTGAGAGCCAATTTTTTTCAACTTAAACTTCTTGTAATGCCACATCTTCAAAATAGACTCGCCCAAGCCATGGTATTGGTGGAAGAGCCACACTCAAGGGACCAAAGAGCTGCATGTGGCTCGAGAGCCTCAGTTTGCCGGCCAGTGTCCCAGGCTGTCTGTTGAAGGTCCAGCCTCCTGTCACTCTGGATGCTTCCCTGAAACCTCTCTTTGTTCAAAGAGCAGAATGACGTCAAGGTTCATCCGAAAAGCCACTCAAATCCCTTCTTTGGGACATGAAGCTAGAAATAGAGGGGGGATGGGTTAAAAAGTGCCTTCACTTTACATGCCAGTTGCACTCTGTAGTTGATTGCTGTGTGGGGTCCATGGACTTCGATCCCAGAGCTGTAGGTGAGAAGTATACAGGAGGCTGGCAGAAGCCTGGCGTGTAATGAAAGTGAGCCTGCCGGAGGGGACACGGGGCTTATACTGACATACTTTATTTCACATGGAGACTAAGAGGCAAATCCACACATCCAACAGACACCGTTAACGAAAACCTCCACGATCAGGGTACACACGTCAGACACAACCAGCCAAATAATGTTAATATGTAACTGAGGATACTGCCCAGAACACAGCACAGAGAAATAAACAGGTTATAATTAGAAATAAAGATAAAAAGACACAAAGGACAAAGTAAGGCCTAATAGCAAATTAAACAGAAAGGGAGGATCAGATTGGAAGCAGCAGTGAACAAGAATTTCAGTTGATGGACTGTATATGTTCTCCAATTCAGGAAGCTCACCAGATCCCAAGGAGAATAAATATAAATACATTCACAACATGATTATAGCGAAGCTGCAGATGTAATAGCAGCTCAAGAGCAAGAATAAATGAGTTAAAAGGAAGAATGGTTAGACTGGCAGCTGACTTAACAATGACAAAGGAAGAGACAGCAGAAAATGGATCTCTAATGTCCTGAAGACAACTCTTAGCCCTAGAGTTCTATAGTCAATAAAGACTGCTTTTAAAAAAAAGAAAGCAGAATCAAAGATTTGAATGAATGAAGGAAATGTAAGTAAATATAAATTCAAGAATAATAAAAATTAGGTTGAACCCTACTGGTACGCACATATGATTCAGCCTAACAACAGTAACTAACTGAGGGGATGCTAAAAATCAAATGGGTGGATCCATATATTTGGTCACGCCCATCCAATTGGGTACTTAACATGTGTGCATTTTCTTGTATATAAATAATAGTCCAGAAGTTCATTTTTAAAACAAATACAACTAAAATACTATATAGAACAACTCTAAGACCATTTATTACATTTAAAGCATTCTGATATATCTCTATTGTTAGGGAGGAGGACAGGGATAATGTGTAATGTCAGACTGTATCAAGGCAAGCATGCGCGGTGCACATGAAAGGAAATACTAAGAGAACAAAAACAATGCCAGCCCAGGTGTGCATGGACAGTGTTCTCATCCCTCCGGGCTGTAACTGCAAAAATAGAACTGAGGTGATGAGAGTCACCTAGATCCGTGGTCGGCAAACTGCAGCTCGTGAGCCACATGCGGCTCTTTGGCTCCTTGAGTGTGGCTCTCCCACAAAATACCACGGTCTGGCGAGTCTATCTTCAAGAAGTGGCGTTAGAAGAAGTTTAAGTTGAAAAGATGTGGCTCTCAAAACAAATTTCAATCGCTGTACTGTTGATATTTGGTTCTGTTGACTAATGAGTTTGCCAATCACTGTCCTAGGTCATCCAGAAAGCTTTCATTAGAAGGGGATGGAAATGAAAACAAACATTAAACAAAACAAAAACAGAGGATAGGTCTCCGGGTCAGGATGTGAGGGACATTTTTCCAGATCATGAGACAGAATCTCTAAGAGGTTAGCCACTTGCTGGAACAAGATGAGATGTGCAAGAGAACTGGCACAGGGCAAGGTGTGGGGCTCGGGTAAAGGACGAGGTCTGTGGGGAACGCACAGGGTCCTGCAGGTAAGACGAGCTGCAGGTTACAGCTCGTGGACCACGTGCCAGGCTTGGAGAAGTGGAAAACCTTACATTTCCGGGCCGGGCGCTGGGCTTGACAGGGAAGGGCAGTGGGTAGAAAAGCTGGTGTCCATGCTCCACTTGTATTCCCAAACATGCAACTGTGACCAGACAATTACATTTCTCACACCGGAGACAAAGATTTATGGTGCACCTTGAAAAATGCCTTTAAAAAATGTGCAATTCAGGACAATTATTTCAGTTAAGGTAGCTAATTGGGTACTTCGGGTATTTAATGTGTTTGCATGCTTAATTAACTGTAATTTATTTAAAAGTACTCAAATATCAAATTACGGTGGGATGCATTTGAAGCCAAATTATTCTTTTAGTAAGTGTTATTTCTGTCCATTTCTTTTGCAGAGCAAAGTAAAGCTAAAATTCTATTCCATTAAAGGGATATCATCAAGTGGAACTAAAAACACAAAATTTAAATAAAAAAGGGCAGGAATAAAATGTTAAAACTAAATCAAAATACATTAATGGCTCATTTAAGAACTACAAGATAAACAGTTTAATCCAAGTTAGGATAATTCACAAATGAAATAATAGCAGTGGGGGATGGTAGAAGGCGTGACAAACTAAGTCAGACTGCTTGGACTGTTAGATAGCATTGTATCGCCTCATGGCTCTTGATCTCAGGATCCGAATCCGCACCATGGGTGTGTGTGGTTACCTTCCAATGCTAGCATTCTTAGACTCTAACAGACCGGCTTCACTGAGTGAAAGCACGTTGGCTCAGGGCCAGTGGTCATCTGACAGACCTGGCTCTGCAGAGCGGCCTGTGCACCCCTCCCCAGATCAAGTGCTTATTGCTAAAAGCCTGAAATCTTCTCTGCTCAGCTGGGAAAATCAACCCGAGGCGTGTGGAGCTGCAATGGACATGCACGTGTTTGAATGCGTTCAGTTTACCAGTTGCGAGGTAGGGAGAGCGGAAGCATCACTCCCCTCCTGTTTAGTAGAGCAAATCCTGAGAGGAAGCACCTGCGCCTGACTGTGGCTCCAGGCCCAGGTCCTTACTCTCTGTAATCCTTTCCCTCCCCACAGTTCTTATGACGGTGGTGTCCTAAATCTGGTCCTGTTAGTTCTTCCCTGGAAGCAAGAGCCTCCTAATTCCCCTGCCCACTCCTCCCACCACTTCCCACAAAGCTAGAAAGGGTCAAGAGCATATGTAAATGAGATTGTGTTAAAAACCTGACTGGCTGCCCCGTGCTTTTAAACAAAATCCACAATCGTTAGCGTGGCATCCGAGGTCCTTGAAGATCTGAACTGTGACCGTTTCTTCAGTCATCTCATTACTCCCATTTTAATAACTCGATGCTCCATCCATTCCAAGCTATTGCATCCCCAGACCTTGCACGCGATGCTTGGATTGCCTGACAGCCCCTGCAATTTCCACTCTGCACATCCCTTTTCTGCTTGGTTCGCTCCTCGCTTCCGAAATCTCCAGAACGCTGTGTTGACAATCGCTGGAGCCTCTCCCACGGCCCTGTCCTCATTTACTGTCTGAAAGATTTTCTCCGCTGGACTGGAAACTCTGTGAAGACATGTGCAATGTTTTAATCACCTGTGTTGCCAGGCCTACTACAACATTCTCTGAGAGTAGAAGGTGTGTAATATGTTGTGACTGAAAAAATACCTACTTGTGAGTTTTGTAAGGAGATGAAATAACCAAACCGAAACCCTCTGTGTAAGATTTTAGAATGCTCATTTTTAAATCTTCACCTTTTCTTCAACTTCCAAGATTCCAAATTACATAGTATTTATGAATAACAGACCCACCCAAGTTAGAGAAATAGAAAAAACACACACACCTGAATAGTGAGGGTATTTTCTGCAAATAAAGGTTTTCATGAAAACTAAATATTTCCTGAAAATTGTTTTTGATGGTAAATGAATATTTGTCAGTGAGCACTGTAATTAATGTATAGCCTGGACTAGCAGAGCTGTATTTCTTGGTTTCATTACAAATGTAACAATACCTATAAGGATGTCTTCAAAATATTGTTTAGTGGTGGTGGTGGTGGAGGGGGGGAGCCAGTTGTGAGGAGGAAGGTACCTCAGAGTCTAAGATCAAGAATAAGAGTTGATCCCTAACTGTTTTGCTCAGTGGATAGAGCATTGGCTTGGGGACTGAATAGCCCCAGGTTCGATTGCGGGCACAACCCCAGTGGGGGGTGTGCAGGAGGCAGCTGATGGATGTTTTCTCTCTCCCTTCCTCTCTGTAAAAAATCAATAAAATATATATTTTAAAAAATAAGAGTAGATATGATAAAAGGCACCACTTGCTCTGCTCGCTGTGACTACTGACACCAAGTTACACATTTTTACAACCAGTTACCCCTCCAGAATGCTAGCCATTAACTTGGTAGGAACACCTAAAATTCAGTTGTCATTTATTATGTGTCTAACACTATTTTAAACACCTTACACACAAACTTATTTATTCCTCAGGACACCCTATAGGGCAAGTGAAAATATCTTCTCTGCTTTCGCGTGAGGGAACCGAGGCAGAAAAGGTGAAGGAGGCGCTGAGTCACAGGGAGCCAGCAGCGGACTTAGTGCAGCCTGGCTTCGGGGTAGGGTTGGGGGGGGGGGGGGGCTCTCCCTTGCATGGCTTCTACACTTTAATGGGTAAGAGGCGGCTCTGCCTCAGGAAGCCGTTGCCGGGGTTGATCCCTATGCTGATGGCATTGCTGGCCTCGTTCTGCAGCTCTCCCTCCTGTCGTGCTTTTGGCTCTTTTCCATGTGGCACTTCCCCTGTCACAGATTTCTAAACCTGTGTCCCCCAAGCTCTTCCCCCGAGACCCAGTGCCATAACTAATGCACCCCAACGAGGTCCAGGATGTAAAGTCACTGACTGGAATGGCCACTTACACTATTGTGAAAAGCCCAAGGAGCAAAGAACCCCTATGGACTCCTTCAGGGACATAGAGGGCACAGGCACTCTGGAGAGCTGTCTGACGGTTTCCTCCCGTTAAGCACACCCTCAGGCTGACCTGCCAACCGCACTTCCAGGTGTTTATGAAGCAAAGAGAAAGTATAGATCCATAAATAGGCTCGTTCAAGAATGTTCAGGCAGCTACACTAAGAAATAACCCACGTGTCCATCAACAGAACAGATTTTTAAAAATAAACCCTTTTATTCACACAATAAAATACTACTCAGCAATGATAATGAGCCAAGTATAGACACACCACACAGCAGGCATGAATCTCAGAAACATGACATTGAGCAAAGAAAGTCAGATGTAATTCACTGTATAACAAAGATTCCACTTATATAGAGTTCAAGGCAGACAAAATGTAGCCACAGAAATAGAAACAAGAAAAGCAATTGCCTCTTCAAGGCGGGAGCTTTATTAGACAGGGATGTACTGTACGCGTTGGTAAACATATCCCATTTCTTGATAGGGGGTGGGCTCATGGATATAGACATATATCAAAACTCAATGAAGTCTTCCTTCAAGATATTTGCATTTCACTGTGTGTGGATTTTACCTCAAAAGTACTATATTTAAAAATTTATGGCAGCTATCATTTTCCTTCTTCTTGCAAAATATACCAGAGGAGGAAGAGAAAAAACTCTCATTTGGACTTCATTCAGGAGGTAATTTTTTTTCTCCCATCTTTGAGATCATCATCTTAAATGGGACTCACTTAGGACTCACCAATTCTCTTTCCAAGCTCTGCAGGCCCACATCTTTGGGACAGATAATATTTACCAACCTAGACTCGTTTCTCTTCTTTGTCCTTGAACGCTTCTATTTTTAACTGCTCATTTCTGAGTTCCCCAGGGAACTCAGAAATGAGCAGATTGAAGAAGCAGAGAAAGAATAAAGCACCAAGTAGAGGAAAGAAAAGAAAATGCCCTGACAGCTATTATTTTCTTTTGGAATTAATACTGCTTGCAGTGGTACCGGATGTCAAATCATCTACCAGCCATCCACACGCCGACCTGAGTCCTTAGAAATAAGAAATGCCAAACATGCGATTGACTAATGGCAGTGACAGCCCCTGAGGACATAAATATCCCGCAGTTGAACTTGAAACAAGGCTGGTTCCTCGTGGATCCCCTCCAGACACGCGGGCACTGGCTGCGGGGAAGTGACGGTCAGAGTCAGTGAAGACTTGTCAGGGCTGGACAGCGCGGAGCTGGAGTTGGCAGCTGACGGACTCTGGCTTATCGGGAGGCGATCTGTGCGAGAGCCAAGCACGGACCAGATACCTGGTAACCAGATGGCCAGGGCAGCTCGTGTGGACTCCAAGCCTTGTCGCCACTTGTCATCCCACTGAAAAGCCATTCGGACTGGGAGGCCTGCTTTATTACTGCCCGCTTGCTCATTCAGCCTGCTACCGCTGTCTCTCGCCATCTCCTCTCCAGCACTGGAGGCCACCTACTAGGTAGAAACTGATTTCCCTGCTTTCAGTGAGCTGCAGTCGGGAGCTTGTGCCTTTTAATTTCCTCAACACCACCTTCCCGCACCTTAGCACATGCTCGCTTCCTAGTACATAATAAGCGGTGAAAGGAAGTGAGGCATACATTGAGGCCAATAATCAAAAGAACACCTCCCAGTGCAGGGCAGAATAACTGGAAAGTTCCTTGCCCTGGCCAGTGTGGCTCCATTGGTTGGGCGTCCTCTTGTGTGCCAGGAGGTTGCCAGTGCAATTCCTGGTCAGGGCACACACCCAGGTTGTAGGACCAATCCCCTGGGTAGGGAGCATACAGAAGGCAGCCAATTGATGTTGTGCTCTCACATCAATGTTTCTCTCTCTCTTCCTCACCCTCTAAAAATCAATAAACTATTTTTAAAAATCTCTTAAAAAAAAAAGTAAAAAAGTAAAAAAGAAAGTCCCTCAAAGCACCGGAGGGGTCTGGATCTGCATGCACACAGTCCCACTGACGGAAATCACCAGCATTTCTCCAGGGAGAACCTTAGCCAGAGGAGGGTTTCTGGGCCCCGTTGTTTCTCTTGCTCCACGTGCATCAAGCTTCCACCTTTCATGCTCCACTGTGCTCTGCTTAGATAGGACTTAGATATCCCTGGATCTCTGATACCTTGACTTTCTGAACGATGTCAAAACGCAAGGGTCTCACTTTAGCGCCGACCTGCAGCGCCACCTCTGAGGTGTCCACAGCTGTCACGGGGCTTAAGCATTAGTGGTCACCCCACTTCCCCTCCTGCTCACTCACTGAAATGAGGCTCCATGTGGATTGAAGAGGCGTAGACATGACGCTGAGGAGGGTGACCTGGCCCCTTAGGGAGCAGCATCTCTACCATCGACAGCAGCCTGCCCGGCCTCCTGCTCCATCTCTGCCTGGTCTGCGAGTCCAGAAACTAACACTGAGAAAGAGAAAGGGCGCTCCTGGTTCCCACTAAGTGGCCTGTTCTCTTTCTGAGGCAAATCCTGGACATTCACCACTTCGTTTTCTCCTCCCGGCTCGCTGCCCTTGTGGCGAGTGAAGGACTGAAACCATCAGTCGCCTGTCAGTCTTCATTTCGTGGGCTGTTGTCCGTGTTGATCTTTTCTAAAAGTTGGTATTTCTCCTCCGCTTGTTCCTAATCCCCATGTTATCGTCGCTCCAGATAAGCATGCACAAAAAGCTGTAGTCAGTGTCTTTGCTGCTTCCAAGACTTTGTGATCCTGTCTGAGGTTTTTCTAAGGTCAAATGACAATCTACTAACCGTGACTCCCCTCCCATGACAGAGGCCTCGGCCGTTTCAAAGATAAATCAGTCCGTCATCAAAGCTTAGTTATAACCCTCTTTTAAATCTACAATGCACCAAAACATCACCATGCAAAACTACAATGAACGTAGGTCATTATTACTGGGGGGGGGGGGGGTGTGTGCATTCACGCACCCTCATGCATGAGCAATGCCCTTATGCATGAACACACACATGCACCCACATATGAACATGCTCATGTGTCCATAGGAGACCTAAGGAGAACAAGGAGGGTGAGGAGAATGAGTATCTATGTTCTTTGTTACTCTCATGATAGTTTGGCAAGGAAGCTACTGTGCTCAGATGAATTCAACTATTGATTCCTGACATTTATTCGGTACCCGCTGTGTGGCTAGCTCTGACATGGAGGCCGAGAAAGGTCATTACTAGCAGACTACTCGGTGACATCAAATCTAAGCCTGACTACATCGTCTGTGTGTTTCCCACCACTCCATGCTGAAATGCAGGGCTTGTTTAGTTTCATGTTATTTTTTCAGAGACCACCATTCTCACCCAGATTTTTTTTTCCCCTAGCAAATTCAAATAGAACTATCACTCTGCTTAATAAAACTCTGACATAGACAGTTTTTGGTGGAAAGTTTCACAGAGTTTTCTGTCTCAGGAAGGTTGAACAGGACAGAGGAGTAGATTGCTGGCATGGGAAATGGAGGGTATCAGACACAAAAGTCTTTGCATACGTATGTCAATATCACCCCTTCCGTAGTAACCGACAGGGCAAGTAGAGAGTAAACCTCAAATCTCAAGAATGTTGGCAATGGATTGACATTAACACTATATAAAAATGTGGTAGAAGTAATAAAAAAAATCACTGGTTATATCTAGAGAATGGTGGGAACAAATTTGTTGATTTGGAAAGTAGCAAATAAGGGAAAGAATCAAGCATACTGAATCAGTGTACGGACTGTTCCTTGGGATAGCTAAATAGCTGACAAGAGAAGTATTTCTTTATAGAAGTATCCCATAAAGTGGGAGTGATAGAATTTTAATATTTTAAAACCACAAATAATGGCTCTAGGCAATAATCATTCATGGCTATTGTTAACATAAAATAAAAAAAAGGTAACTGGATAATATCTGCTCCCTGATGGATGGAAGTACAAAATATTATCTGAAGAGTCCTGTGAAAAAGTCAAAGCTAAATCAGATCAACTCTCAAGACCAATTTATAGGCAAGCAGGAAGGAAGTGAAACATGTCAATTGCTTGTCACGATGCAATGCAATCAGCAAAACCCAGACTGTGGGAAACTGTAGGGAGGAAATGACCTGGCTTCTCCACAGAGAAACTGTGAGGGAAATCAGAGATGGAGAGGAAACCCATATAGTGAAGAGACTGCATATGTATGCAACCAACTGTAATGTTTGTCTTATTTAAATAAACAAGCAAAATAATGTGACGTAGAGAACTTGAACGCTTCCTGGGTATCTGATGCTTTTATGAAATTATTGCTAATTGTTAAATATAACAACAGGGCTGTGGTTCTCTGTTTAAAGAGTCCTTATAAAAGTACACATACAATATGCACAGATGAAGTTGTATAACATTAAAATCATCTGGGTGGGCTAGAGAAAGGTAGGTAAGACTGGACATGAGTGGATAGTTAATGAAGTTCAGATATGGGTACAGAGAGGTTTTGTCATCTTGTCCTTTACACTTTTGTATGTATTTGAATTTTTCCATAGTAAGTTTATATTTTAAAAATGTTTCCATTGATTTTAGGAGAGAGAGGCGGGGGGGAGAAGGAGAGGGAGGAAGGGAGAGGGATAGAGAGACAGAAACATTGATGAGAGAAAAACATCATCAGTTTCCTGCCTCCTGCACACCCCAACCTGGGGATCAAGCCCGAAACCTGGGCATGTGTCCTGAGATTCGAACTGGTGACCACTTGGTTTGTGGGAGATTTTAAGTTTATATTTAAGAAAATAAGTGATCAAAAATTACACAGAAATGGGGGAGGGTGGTCTTTCAGGGACTGGAAATCCTTGTTTAATAAAATAAAATGAATATGTTGTTTTCCAACATGTATTATACTATTGGAGTAAAAATATTCTCAATAACTTAAAAAATTTAAAAATAACAGCCTTAAGTTTAATGATAGAAAGTACAGAGTGGAGAGTCCTAAGTCTCTAACTAGTCATTAATCTAGTACTTGGTTTGGTTTGGGGATTAATTTCATACAAACAACTCCCTTTAGCACATACACAGGAACAGGTGACTAAAGGTCTCAGGGCTGGTATTGTTAGCAAACACCTTTTATCCAAGGAACGCATTTCCGGAGGACATCTGCTTTCCCTCTGCGGGCCTGGGATCTCCTCCCGCACCTTCATCAGCGTGGAGATGGGTTTTTTATGTGTAATTCACTCTCCCCCCACTCTATTACCTTACACTTCTTTTCCTTTTACAAAGCATAAACACATTAAAGAACCCATTTTTAACCAATATAAGATTCCAACCTTTATATCGGAATTAAAACATATCCGTTATATAGTAACAAATTAAATTAATTTGTAAGCGAGAAAATAATCATAAACTCAGAGGCCTTCCTTCCATTGGATGCCTTCTTGGGAGATGGAGCCCACATCCACAGAAAATCGAATAAACTCTCACTTGTGAGTTGATGGCACTGCGTGGAGGAGTCATCAGCTTAGCTCAGCACAGCGGTGTGTTATGATCTGACCCAGCCGTGATCACAGGGCCTGGTGGGAACAGACGTGGCATCACGGTCCCCGGGAATGATTTACCGCTAATGTCACAGGATGAAGGAGGACACACGTGCGGGAGGAGAGGCAGTCGGTGACAGGCAACCTGCTCGTTCAACCCTGGCCTGGTCAGGAGAGGATGCTGGCTCAGGACCCACGGAAGAGCGATCTTTCCAGCTGCATCTCCTTTAACCAAATGTGGTGGGAGAGTCGTAAAGGTAGACCTGTTATCCGGCTCACACCTGTCTCCTCTCTCACCCAGCGATGCACATCTCTGAGCGCAGAGCTTCTCCCCTGGCTGGCTGGCCGGGGGCTTGTCTGCCCAGCTTCCCGGGAAGCAGGAGGAGAGGGAAGGCAGGAAAACAGCCCTGCCTGGGCACTCATTCCCACGCACCTGATACACGATCTAGCGCTCATTTCCAATTTCCAGCCCAGACCCTTTGCGGTCTCCGTGGGCTGCAGGACTCCATTTGTTTCTTCCAAACACCCGCAGCCTTCATGCTTTTTTTTTTCTTTTTTTTTTTTTTTAAGTTATCCCCAATAAATGTATGGGAGCCAATGAACTCTGACACCGTCATGAACCCCGGGGCAGGGTGCCATGGCCAGGCTGAGCACAGAGGCCAGCTTCTGTAGCTGTGGCTGAGCGCTGGATTGGCACAGGGACTGGCGGATGGTGTAAGCAGCACCAACAGCTGACCAGGGACCTCCCCTTCCCTCCCTGGAACTCTCTCCACTGTCACACCTTGGAAGCACAGAGCCCAGCTGGTGTGGCCCAGTGGTTGAGCATCAACCTATGAACCAGGAGGTCACAGTTCCATTCCTGGTCAAAGCACACGCCCGGGTTACAGACTTGATCCCCAATAGGGGGCATGCAGGGGGGAGCCAATCAATAATTCTCTCTCATTATTGATATTTTTCTCTCCCACTCTCCCTTCCTCTCTGAAATCAATAAAAATATATTTAAGAGAGAGAGAGGGGGAGAGAGAGAAAGAGAGAAAGAGAGAGAGAGAGAGAGAGAGAGAGAGAGAGAGAGAGAGAGAGAGAGAAGTGCAGGCTCCCTCACCTTTTTTAGGGACGGATCTATAGTGCTGAGCCGACAGGAAAAGAGCAGAAGGAAGTCAGGAAGGACGGCAGGGATGTGTCACACCCTCGCCTGCACTTGGCTGAGTTCAAAGGCACTTGGTTTCTAGTTCAGGGGAGACCAGGCCTCCCGGTGGTCAGAGACCAAGGCCACAGAGCTCCTCACAGGGAGCAGGAAGCAGCTCCGGGGCCCTGAGTGCCTAACCACAAGGCCGGCCAGCCCAGCCCGCCGTCCTGGAGGAAGTGGAGCTGAAGTTAGAATCACCTATTTTGTTACAAGAATAGCACCGGCTGTCCTTGTGCCAGAACAATTACCTAGTTAATTGCTCTAGAGTGAGGATAACCCAGTTTCAAGACCCATCGCACACAGTTTGCCAAATGCGACTTGACTTATGCCAGCAGCTGAGCCGAGTCAGCTGCCAAAGTTGCCAACGGCGCCCCAGGACAGCCAGGGAGCGCGGGCAGGCCCAGGCCTGCGGGGAAAGGAGGAGGGCGGTGGATGGCAGCCACCGGGACCCGGAGCCTGGTCAAGGAGAGGAGGAGAGGGACTTGGACAGAGGAAGGAGCGATAAAGGGGAACAAATGGAGAAGGGAAATGAGTGGAGGAGAACAATGGCCTTCCACTGGCATTCAGGGACTACAATGCGTGTGGGCACCGCAGGTGCTGCTGCTCCTTGTGCGGAATTAAGTGAAATAAAGTCTATAATGAGCTGGGCGAAGTGCCAGAGGCGGTAACAAGGAGAGGTGTTTTCCTCCCCGCAATGGGTGTCTGTGTGCTTTGTGTGTGTGCAACCTGGCTACTCAGGATAACACTGAGGACAATGGCACTCTGACTATGGGGAGAGCCTGGACGAGCCCAAGCTTCCAAGAAATGCCTTGTCCTGGTAGATATTTGAAATATCCAGCTTTCTCCCCCCCCCCCCCAACCCCCAATACTGTAAACTATAGCTGCACAGGCCCTTCAGGAATGGGGAGATTCATTGTTAATCCACCGCCAACTAAAATCTGGAAAGCAGGGTGGTCCCAGAGCCTCCTGGTTGTACATAAGAACTGCACCTCTTGCCGAAACCGGTTTGGCTCAGTGGATAGAGTGTCGGATTGCAGACTGGAGGGTTGGAGGGTCCCGGGATCGATTCCGGTCAAGGACATGTACCTTGGTTGCAGGCACATCCCCAGTAGGGGGTGTGCAAGAGGCGGCTGATCAATGATTCTCTCTCATCGATGTTTCTAACTCTCTGTCCCTCTCTCTTCCTCTCTGTAAAAAAGTCAATAAAATATATTAAAAAAGAAAAAAGAAAAAAGAAAGAAAGAAAACAACTGCATTTCTCCTATCTCCCAACACTCCATATGCCATAGCCAGGATCTGCGCATCAGCGGCTGTATTATGGTAAGTGGAGAATACACACTCACACCTCCAAATCTGAAACAAATCCTCCATTCGCAATGTAATCGGAAGGCTTCAGCCTTCCCCTGGAAGCTTTGACCTTTTACTTATATTAGGGTTTTTTTTTTTTATCTTTAAAAAAATGTATTTTACTGATGTCAGAGAGGAAGGGAGATGAAGATAGAAACACAAATGATGAGAAAGAATCAGTGATCGGTGGCCTCCTGCACACCCCCTATTGGAGATCGATCCAGCAACCTGGGCATGTGCTCTGACTGGGAATCAAACCGTGACCTCCTGGTTCATAGGTCAACACTCAACCACTGAGCCACGCTAATTGGGCATGGTTTCCTCTTATTCCTTAAAAAGAATTCAAAACAGCTGAGTTTAAATTGTTTACCGCCAAAGATCCAATCAGAGCTTGAATACTATTCAGAAAACCATCAGACCCCCGTCTGGCCATGTGTGCCCCCTGGAGGGTCAGAGTCACCCGCGAAAACTTCGGGAGACACGGCTCCTCCCTCTGACCCTGTTTGCAGAAGACTCCCATCTGTGGATCCCTGGCATCGCTGGTCTGAGAGCAGCCAGAGATGAAGTGGCTTTAGTGCCAACAGCGGTGTCTGTGATGTGAGGGGAGGACCAGGCTGCTGGCAGCAGTGTCCTTGGAGGAGGACTCACTAGCCCAGGGGCTCTGCCTCTCCTCCCACTCAGAAATCCGCGGGGAGGGCAGTCTGATGTGGGGCGAAACTGCTAAAAAGTCTGTATTCATTATAAAGTTGGGCGTGTTTTTTTTTTTTTTTTCCCAACCTGGCCTCTTCCTTAACCACACAGCTCCTCATGGACAACTCAGTAAATTCCCCACTGGAACAGGTGCCACCGTTAACCAGAGCTTTTTCAGAGGAAGAAACCCAACCCATCACTGAACATACAAATCCACATGAGAAGCACGCTAGTATCAGAAACACTGTGTGAAATGTGCACGTTGGAATAGAGGTGTATGTGTGCTTGTATCTGTGCTATGTCAGATTTACAATAGACCTATACTCATAATATGCATAAGCACACTGAATTCACACAACAGGAACACGGAGAAAAACAAAAGAAAGAGGTCATGGGGACTTTGGATGCTCACCTCTCTGGGAACACACATGTTCTACTTAATCTTGACTCATTTCATGTTGAAGGCGCAGGGAGACCAGACAACCAGGGAACTGAAATGTCACCGGCGCTCTGCTTTAAGTGGGAAGAGGAAGGAAAGCCATCTGCTTACAGCACTAATGAGCGCTGTTAATTATTAAGACATTACTTTTTGTTTTTAGGAAAAGAGGGACAGCGCTGGGAACAGGTTTTTTCCCACCTGGTCCATCGTAGAGTGAGACTTTAGAACCAGCAATGGAGGGAGACTCCCGTGTGAGTTTTCCTTCTTTTTCTCCCCTGTATCCCCCTCACTGGGCAGACGCTCTTCAAGCCACGGCACGGCCCCAGAAATTCTAATCAATTTCCTTACAATGTGCATGAATCCGTGCACCCGAGCAGGGGCACGGGAGTGGGAGAAGCCGGGGTGGAAGTCCGCAGGGGCACTCGCTGTCTGTATCCAAACAAGAAATTCTCTTTCTCCAAGTCTCAGGCGCCTGATCTGTCCCATAGCCATGGCAGGTCCCTGGGGAGTGGATGAGGATGTCAGGGAGCATGTGTTCTACGGCACCGAGAACATTGCTTGGCCTGTCACGGAGACACCAGCAGAAAAGCACCTCAGGATAGAGTCAGGAGGCAGTTCCCACAGTGCATTTCTGCCATCTTCAACACACAAGGCACACACTGCCCTTCCATTCCGGACCCTGTTTCCTGGCTGTCCACACAGTCAATAGGTTGGAACATATGGTGTCACCCTGAGCAGAGGGCAGCATTGCTTACTATCCAATGTCATGGAGAGAATGTCTCCCCTTGGGACAAAGTTCAGGCAGGTGCTCCTGAGTCCATTAAAAAAGGTCTGGGTTCCCTGAGCTCAGGTACCTCTCCTGACACCCACCCCTCAGGTGGGCGGGCGCCATCGGGCCTTAGGGACCCCAGCTACTTCTGCTGCTGCGAGTTTACTGCCACCGGCCTGTCCATGACATTGTATTTGGGTCTGCCCAGGAGTCTCATGGTTTCTGCCGAATTCCATGCAACTGTGATGGGCTAAGGCAGTGGTTGGCAAACTCATTAGTCAACAGAGACAAATATCAACAGTACAAAGATTGAAATTTCTTTTGAGAGCCAAATTTTTTAAACTTAAACTATATAGGTAGGTACATTGTTATTAACTTAATTAGGGTGCTCCTAAGCTGGCCTAAGAGCCACACTCAAGGGGCCAAAGAGCCACATGTGGCTCGCGAGCCGCAGTTTGCCGATCATGGAGCTAAGGTGTTAGCTGGCAAGTAGGATGAAATCCCAGAATGTAACATCCCCGTTGCTCACACAGAGCACTCCAAACCCGGGCTATCTAAAAATATTTCCCCAAGGATCTGCCAGGGGGACACTAATTGCTACCACTGCAGCCAATATTTTGATTCCAAAAAGCTCCTGTGAAATTGAAAATATATTATCTCTAAGAGCCAGCGCAGTGAGTCACTAATGCCTAATTGCTAATTGGCCTATGAGTCACTTTGGGAAACACCCAGAAATGCCAGCAGGAACGGAAAGCAGGAAGCTCGGCTGGATAGGAACCCTAGTGCTAACAGGCCCTTCGGCTGAAGGACTTAACCCTTGAAAACAGCACTTCCTGGTGGTGCTGGCCAAAGGGACAGGGAGCAAAACACAGACGGCTGGGCTGCTCCTCCTCATGCTTCGGCGAACCCCATAGGAGTCAACGCTCACGCCCATTCTAACTTTTCCACGCGGGATCGCATAAGAACGCTCATGGTTCCAGCACCTTCGTTCACTGTGACCACTTGTCATGGTAAATGTGTCGCAGTGATCTGTCCTCTTCCCACTTAGAGCCCCTTCTCCCCACCCCGGTGAGTAGCTCTTCCAGCGGGAGGCACAGCTCGCCAATATCTGCATCCTTCCCACCCCGTCCCTGGCCCTGGCCCAGCTCCTTCCCATCCGAGGCCCAGCATCCACCTCCATCCAGCCCCGAGGGGCTCAGCAGACACTGCGCCTCTGCATGTCCTGCTGAAGGAGACACCCAGCATGACATGTGCCCATCTGTCCCACCGCCGGGCCAGAGCCTCCGGAGGTGAGAGGCGGGCCCAGCCCGGGCAGCGTGCGGGGCTTAGAGGCCTGAGCCCGGGTGGGCAGCGCGGGCCTCCTCCCTCCGCACACGTTGCCAGCGGCCACTGCGCTCTCCTGACCCCCCGCAGGAAGCACGGTCTGACCCAGTCCGAGTGAAGAAAAACACCGTTTCCTTTCCTTCCTTGCTGTACGTGGAGAGCAATTATTCGGCTTATTTATTTTTCTTTTAAAAAATACATTTTATTGATTTTTTTTTTACAGAGAGGAAGGGAAAGGGATAGAGAGCCAGAAACATCGATGAGAGAGAAACATCCATCAGCTGCCTCCTGCACACCCCCTGCTGGGGATGTGCCTGCAACCAAGGAGCATGCTTTGACCGGAATCGAACCTGGGACCTTTCAATCCACAGACCAACGCTCTATCCACTGAGCCACACCGGTTTCGGCTATTTGGCTCCTTTTTTTGGTCTGACCACGTGGTAAATGGTGAGGCATTAAAACATACCTGTGTAACTGTCCCGTGCAGAACAATGGTCAGTCAGCACCAGAAGGCTCAGGGGACAGACAGTGAGGTGAGATGAGACAGCGGCTGTTCCAACAAACAGGACGGCGCCCCCGAATCGCCAGCTGTCCCTCCAAAGCCCCTCCCAGAAACAAGGGGGACTGGAGAATATGCTGCACGGCGGGTGAAGTCCAGAGACATTCTGTTCACGAAATGAGCCTGTTACAAAGTCTGGATGATTCTACCAACACGAGGCCCTGAGTCACAAGCACAGGCAGGAAGCGGATGGTGGCGCAGGGGTGGGGCGGGGGGAGCGGGTACTGGTTACTAGGTTTGGGTTCACCTGTGCGGTGCAGGAGGAAAGGGGTTAAGGGATGGACCATAGTGACGGCTGCACAACAACGAACTGCATTCAATCCCCTGACCTGCACACTTACAAGTGGTTCCCAGGGTAAGTTTATGGTACATGTATTTTACTGTGATTTTAAAAAGGCAAAACACAAATGTCAAAACCAGCAAAAAAAAGTCTGCCCAACAACCCAACAGCAACTCAGTAGCGAAGCAGCAGCCTCAGCCAATAAACGCACCAGAGGAGCGGGAAGAGACGGACAGGGCAGCGACAGCAGCCCGCCGCCTCCCCCACGCCGTCCGCCGCCTGGGCCCACGCAGCGCGTGGAACATTGCCAGACAGGACAGTGCAAACACGGGGGGAGACAGAGTACATGCTCGTTACGAGGGGACATTCCTCAGCTCTCTCCAGAGGACACCCCTAAGGGATACGCTGAGTGGTAAGTCCTTCAGCCTGGTACCCGCAGCCGGAATGCACCCCCAAGGCCAGTGAATTCATGTACCTTTCCGTCCTGGGATGAGATGTCCAACCAGGTCTCAGGGTTCAGCTCCAGACACCCATGCAGCTGCCTCCGGCCTCCTGCCCCTGCACAGCCAGCCACGGGGACGCCGCTGTCCGGAGCTCCGAGCAAAGGTGGCCAGGTCTCCCAGGAGGAGGTCTCCCAGGAGGAGGTCTCCCAGGAGGCCCGGGCTCAGGGAGGAGGGGCCTCCCGCAGGTGCCAGGTGTTTCCCATCCAGGTATCTGCCTCCATCAGGACTGGGGCCCCGGCTCAGGTCTCCCCTGGAGGTGTGCTCAGGGCCTCATGCCGCCCTCCCACCGTTCTGTGTTGCCGCTGTGTCCCCACCTTCAGGCCTGGAGACGTTGTGTGGCCCAGCCAAGCGCGGGGCCAGTGGCATGCTTTCTTACACGGTTTATGAAATAAACACCGCTGCCATCAATCAGCGTTCGCCTGGGCTTATCCATGCTTTCCCTTAGAGAGGAGGGGAGGTGGGAAGCAGAGGGAAAAGAGAAACATTGAGGGGGCGGTGGGAGGCCCCCAAAGCTCAGCAGGCTTGCTCCCGGGAGAGCTGAGCAGCTGGCTCCGCACTCAGTCTAGTGTGGGAATTAGACTCACGTGTGGGGGCTGAGCCTCGGGATGAGCGTGGGCTCCCTCTCCACCAGCCTACAATGCAGGCACGCAGGCCAGCTGACCCTGAGGCCCGCATACAGGCCCGCCGCATTCTGCAGGTTTCACTTTATTGCATCACAGATGGGGCCGTTTGTGCAAATTGAAGGCAAGACTCTCGGCCAGCAAAGCTTACAGCTCGCTTTACTGTGGGGCCGGCTTCCTGGCCGTGGCTGGAACCACGCATGCCTGCAGTGTCTCCGAGGGGAGTCTGTACAACCAGAGTCCTTCCTGCTGGCGCCAAGGCGAAGAACTGCACAGAGCCCCGAACCTGTGATGCCATCCAAATGCGATGGGCAGGCGGAAGAAGGGTCATTCTCAGAGAGGCCAGTGCACCAAGCCAGGCTCTGTTCCAGGACATTCTACACAGAGTATGGCAAGGCAGCAAGGGGGAGGGCAACTTTGTTGAAACTGTCTCAATAATAAAAGAAGAAAGTTATACATTTCCCCGCACGTATGAAATCAGAGCCATCCCAGTCAGAAGGCTCACTGCAGACCCAGAAGGTCCAGGCCGCTGCTCCGTACACAATGGACATTTCACTCACCCAGGACTCACCAAAGGAATCTTCTAGAATGTTCCTGTGTCAACCAGATCCGAAACTCAGAGAATTTTACATGATCTCAGGAGGGGGTTCTTACCTTGGCCAAGACCAAGTGCCTCAGAATTCTTACATAGAAGTGTTCAAACATGTCATGTAAAAAGCCCAGAAATAAACAAAATCCTTAAGCACTCTAGAAAATGTGGTGTACAACATCAGTGCTGTGCTCTTGCACAGAGTGGGACAGTGTGGGGTAAAAGAAGAGAACCCCCCCCCCCATCAAGACCCTAAAAGTCACGGCAACTTCCTGTTCATAGATATAGAAATACATAAAGAGTTATACTTCAATAGAGTCATAAACACAATGGGTCCACTCAGTATAAATGATAAAAAGAAGGAGTAATTTTATGCATGTAATCTGTATGTAGAAAGTGAGACAACTACATCTCAGAATTAAAAGTCAAATAAAAAACACCTAATAAAGAACCCAGAAGCACACACAGCAGCCAGGCAGCTCGGCTGGATTCAGGGAAGAAGTGGGGTGTCTGGGGATGTAGGTGGCTGAGGTCGTAGCCCACATCATAGTTTTGGAGCTGGAACTGTGACATGTAGTCTGAGGTCTGGCCTTCTCCGTGACGTTCGCCTCGTGTTTCTGTGTTATGGCCAGGCTTTCACCGTGCAGCCAGAACTGCTCAGCGGCCTCGCAGGAGCAGGCGGGGCCGAGGGCTCTGCCCAGTCTCACTCCAGGGGCAGGACTCTCCTTGAAATAATGCTGCATGGCAGGCAGGAGCGCTCAGGTCCCTCTCACTGACATCAGCCCCAAAAGCCACTATTCTTTTGAGTAGCTACACATTTTCCTCCTTTTTAAAAACATGCCCACTTCCATATGTTTTTCTACATGCATAGATGGACTGCAGGCTTTAAAATGCCTGAAAATGTAAGGATTTAAAGTCTGGGTCTCCTTTAAAATTCTGGTAAGATATCGAAACCCCTTAAAATGTAGGAGCAGCTATATTTATAATCAGATTTGCTCTCCTGGTTCCCAAGCTGCCCTCATTCCTGGGCAAACGCACTGTTCCCAGGGGCTTTAGCAGCTGCCCGCTCAGCCCAGTAGAAATCCATCATGGCCTCTGGCACCACTGCGAACCGCCTGCCCGTGTCCTATGGCACAAACCCGCCCTGCACAGGCACTGCTTGTGGTCTAACCCACACTCTGTCCTTCCTACTGGACCACTCCATCTCCCTCCCTGTCTTGTCACCTAGACCCCAGGGAGGTTCAGGCACAGGGAGACCTTGAACGATGGAGGTCAGTGGAGAGGGCAGAGGCAGGGCTTACCCGGGTGTCACCCTCAGATAAGGTGCTCCCACAGGAGCACCTGCAGCTTCTGGTTGGGAACACTAGTCAGACAGCCTCTCCCTTCCTCCAGGAGTCAGCACTTTCCACAGCCCTCCCATGGGACAGCCTCCCCATGGGACAGCCTCCCCATGGGACAGCCTCCCCATGGGGGCAGCTCTAACCAGATTGCCCAGTGGGAGGCTTTGTCCTTCACTTCCTCTCTCTCTCTTCAGAATCCCGTGGTGCCTTGCCATTTCTTGTTTGGCTTCCCAGCTCTGGCACACCCCGGGGAACCATTTCCTCATCCAATCCCTTTGTTTGAAATGCCTGTGGAAACAGGCCTCTGTGATCCATCCTCAGCAAAGTTAACTTTTAGAGAAAACTAACAGCTTGTGGCCAGGTGGTTACTGAATTTCCCAGGGCAAAGAGCATGTAGGGAGGGGTGGGGGGGAAGGGGAGGAGAGGGTGTAAGAACAAAGAACTATGTTGTGAGCAGCAGCACATTTTCCTGGAAGATCTGCCACAGCTAGACAAAGGGAAGTGTAGACAACTAGGAAAGGCCTCAGCCCGTTACAATACATAAATAATAAACAACCCAACAGGAGAAGATAAGATGGAGATGAAGTCCAGGGAAAACTGTTAACCCAATTGCACTCAGCCAATGAGGAACAGGGGAGGGACTCTCATGCATTAGGGCGTGGTCAGCAAACCGAGGCTTGAGAGCCACATACGGCTCTTTGGCCCCTTGAGTGTGGCTCTTCCACAAAATACCACGGCCTGGGCAAGTCTGTTTTAAAGAAGTGACATTAGAAGAAGTTTAAGCTTAAAAAATTTGACTCTCAAAAGAAATGTCAATCATTATCCTGTTGATATTTGGCTCTGTTAACCAATGAGTTACGAGGGGACATTCCTCAGCTCTCTCCAGAGGACACCCCTAAGGGATACCCTGAGTGGTAAGTCCTTCAGCCTGGTACCCGCAGCCTAGGGCTACATTGCCTGTGGCCACGGCTCCGCGTGTGCCTGCCCACAGACACCCCCTCTTGCAAGACCGCGAGAACGGTCTGGTTTTTGCCATGCTTCATGTCTACCAGTCTGTTATTTGAATTGGGACAGGTGAGCATTTCTCAGACACCTGCCATGGATCATGCTTGCCTGACTGTCCTGACTCACATTGAGGGTGGTGCTACCATCTTAGCTGTGAACTGGAGACATTTGATAATGTCTTTCATGTGACCTTCTGCCACCAGTCTGAACTCCCTAGGACCTATCTTGACAGGGACACGGGAACATCTTTCTCAATTACAACCATGGCCCATTCATCACTGTTTTTAAGAATCTTTAAGGGCTTCTCCTTGCCCATGCCATTTAAAAAAAATTCACTTTTCTTTGTTTCTCAAACTGTTTTTTTCAATGAATGAGGAGCTGACAAAATACACTTAATAGAAGTGGAATATGGCCCAACCGGTGTGGCTCAGTGATTGAGTGTCGACCCATGAACGAAGAGGTCACCAGGGTCTGATTCCCAGTCAGGGCGCATGCCCAGGTTGCAGGCTGGATCCCCAATAGGGGATGTGCAGGAGGCAGCTCACTGATATTTCTACCTTTCTATCCATCTCCCTTCTTCTCTCTGTAAAAGGTAAAATCTGAATGTAAATTCATATTTCACCATAGAAGAAGCAAATAAATGTATTGCATCAGAAGATTTGGGAAGCAGATATATTTCAGAACATTCGGTAATTTTAAAAAAGAAACACTCAATTACATGACTCTTTTCAGAGGCCAACCAAGTGTTCTTGGCATTTCCATCTGATCGGAACTGCTCACCTTGTCGGGAGTATGGGAGAGTCAAGCAAATAGGACTTAACATTTCATGTAAAGGAAAGGTTCAGCAGTTAAGATATTTAAAAGTCACAGTTCCTAAGAGATGGATGAGTTGTCTGTCATTCAAACAGTCTTTCATAATTACTAGTTGTCTCTAAGATTTTAATAAATGGGAGCAGGAAGGAATTAACTTTGTGTGCAGGCATTTTCTGATGCTATTAAGAAGACTCCCGTGTTCTTTAAAGACGAAATAACCAGCAGACAAAGCTACCACGCCCTGGTGAAACTTGGAAGCAGCTAAGACTTTCTCCTCAATATATGGTTTCCTGAGTCTTCACTGATGGGGCCAAAAGAATTCCTTCAGGCAAGGCCAACATTAACAAATAAATATATATAAAAAAAGTAGTCCCAACTTGAGAAAATGATTAAGTCCCCCCAAATTTTATTCTATGGTGAATGGTGCAGAATGTTATCTAAGTAGGGTTTATAAAATTCTTGCCAATTCCATGGGGGAAAAAGTATATATAATTGAGCAGGAGCATTCTCTATTGAAACCGCTAGAAAGAATCAGCAGTAATATATCCTTCTAAACAACCAAACCAAATAATCTGTTATATGGAAAGTTTTATTATTTTGAATATAAGTGGATTTAAATTTAGAGACTTCCACCAAATATAGATATTAACTTAGGATATTAGATTTTAAGCCATTCTTACTAATAATCACATTAGAGCAGAACCAATTGTGTTGAGTCCACTTCTGGTTAGAAAAATGTAAAAAATGAAAGAATAGGGGAATTATTTTAATGATAATGTCCAATGTTGATAAGTGTGTGTATGTATTGGGAGGAACACTCTCATAAGCAGACATGAAATCAATAAAACCTTTCTGCTGGGTTAACAATATAGCTCAGAATTCTTAATGGACCTCATGACTGACTGCCAGTTCTAGGAATGCTTTTCTAGAAAATACTTATGGGAATGCACTCCATTTTATACATGGATGTTCATCACAGCACTTCTTCTAAAACTAAGACAAACAAACAAACAAACAACCTTTGAGAATATAGAAAACTGTTAAATAAAGGACCATATATCCCCACAATAGAACACACTATTAAATATTGTGTAATGGAACTGAAAGCTCTCAATATGTTATACAAAGAGACTATTGCTAAGGAGGCTTCCAATCAAACATGCCAAGGGCAGATTGAACACAGACATGTAGGCTCACTCCTCCCCCCCCCCCCCCCGAACCTCTGACAAAGAGGCTTTAATAAAGATATGAACCCACATAGACAAAGTAATAGAGGAAACAGTGGCAACAATATTTTAGATGCTTGAAAGCAGATAAAGATGTGGCTGCAGCAGAAACCAGTTTGGCTCAGTGGATAGAGCATTAGCCTGAGGACTAAAAGATCCCGTGTTTGATTCTGGTCAAGGGCATGTACCTTGGTTACTGGCACATCCCCAGTGGGGGGTGTGCAAGAGGCAGCTGATCGATGATTCTCTTCCATCCATGTTTCTAACTCTCTATCCCTTTCTCTTCCTCTCTGTAAAAAATCAATAAAATATATATTTAAAAAAAAATAAAGATGTGGCTGTAGACTCAGCAGATCCAAGAAAACTAAGCCCCATGTCAACAATGTGGAGAATCAATAAGCAACTTGATTCTGTTTTGTTTCAGAATATGAAAGGCTCAAAATGAATGGCATCCACTACTTATGAAAAGTGGTCTAAAGGAGGGACGAAACCTAAAAATATTGAATGGGGTTTGAATTAAGAGGCAGTTAAGAAAAACATTGTTTAATAACAAAGTAGAAAAGGGGAAGGTGTAGAAACCAACCCTCAAGGTCTTTGGGCACAAGGATTTATCTCAGAATTTATTTTCTTTTGATTCCATGCAGCTAGCACCTCCCCAGAACAGAACTGGAAACCTGCTCCCTAGAGAACTGACAGAGCATCTCTGGCACAGATGAGGGTGTGGGAACAATATTGAGAACAGGACTAAGTAAAAAAATCTGATCCTAAAATGTATAAATATTTGCAAGTGACTTCAAATAGACAAAACAACCTTAAAAAGAACAAAGTTCAAGGATACCCACTTCCCATTTTTAAAACTTACTACAAAGCTACAGTAACCCAAAACGCTACTCCTGGCATAAGGTAGCCATGTATTTCTGGCCTCTCACTTCTAATCCCTTTATATACAGATAGAAAATAAATAAGCCCTTACAATGTTAGCCCAGTGATTTTCAACAAGGGAGAATAGTTGGCTCATAGGAATCCAGGCATATTTGTTAACGATCTGACTATTCTTGCTTTTATCTAAACCTGCTACTCATGAAGTACAAGTTCTGGCTGATAAAATATTCTTAGCCAAACACATTTGAAAGTAGGACTCTACCAAATAATTTTATGTAATTGCCATTCCTAAAATTCAAACTTGCAAATAGACATACATGATTTAAATCTAATGACATTCCTCACAATCTTATATGAAGACCAATCTGGTCCAAGTCTGTTGGTTAAAGATGTCTGTGATAGTTGCCCACAGTTTTTAACAGATGCTGAGTAAGCTCCTGTCCTCTGTCAGTAGACAGTGGAGACATCAAGATAAATTAGACTTGGCTTCTGCTCGGAAGGGACATGGGGCTTCCCTCCACATGAAGAATATTCAGGGACCTTCAATCCAATCTCAAATCACCCCTTGGACACGATTATACAATTGTCCCTCTTTGAAGGGAGAGTAGCCACGAACCTCCGAGGAATGAAGTAGAAGATGAAGATATATCTGGTACGAGATCCTTGTGGCTCCTTGAAGTCCCTGCAGACTTCAGACACGTTGTAGTTCAGGTTTTAAAAATGTCTTTCTCCTCTAAGAGACATTGAAACAGCAGTGTCATAAAACACTGAGGACACATAACTTCCTGCTCACCATACAAGCCAGAAACAAAGGCTCTGTAATTATGTAGGTTAAACTAAAATGAACCATTCCTCCATTCTGGAGGAGGAGTAATAAGTGAGGAATACCCAGCATCTGGGTCAATGATCCCTTCTCAAGTCCAAAGTTGGCATACGATGGATCTTGGTATCCGTATCTTCATGATCACTCTATTACCAACAATATAATTAGCCTTGTTATAATAATAATTAACAATGAGAAGCAAATCTTTCATGAGATTTAAAAAAATTATATTCCTTTTGGGTTAGTTTTCTTTTTAAAACTAAGATCGAACTCAAATCCACATGAATCAAACCTGCACCGCTGTCATCTCAGCAATTTTAACTTAAACAGAAAATTATAGCAATGGCGTTGGAGCAGATCAAGCCTTTCACACTCCTGTTTGTATGATGTCCTTTGCTTCCCTGACAGCGAGGATCTCAGCGAGTTCTCTCCGTCTATAAGGACAGGGCTTCCTGGGCTGGGTCACGGTGTCCCCGGGTTCCGTGTGACTGACAGATGAACGCTGGCTTGTGCTTCAGAGGACACGGGGGCTGTAATTAGCACAGCTCCTCAAAAACATCTCGGACACTGTGTGCCCGAAGCTGGTGATTCTGATAAACGCTGACAGGAGAATCCTGGTCTTCGGCCGAAGAGGTTCCTATGAAGTGGGGCAGTCATTGAAGAGCCCTACATCCTTCAGCCTAGAGTCTCAAATCATAGATTCCCAGGATTTCATTTCCTACTCGGGGCCTGAGGACTATTAAGTTGACAGGGCTGCGAAAGCAAGTCAGCAGAGAAAGGATGATTTTTTTGAGAAATGATGATAAAATCCACAAAAACACAACTTTAATCCATTCCTCACACCATATAAAAATTATTAACTCACAAATAGGTGATAGATAAAAATGCAGTACATAACACTTTCAGGAGAAAATACTGTACCTGCACCTTTGGAAAAGCTTTCTTAGATACGACATGAAAATCATGATCCATAAAGACAGAGAACGACAAACTGTATTTAATCAAAATTAAAAGCTTTTGTGTTTTAAAAAGGACTCTTAAGAAAATGAAAATGCAAGCCACAGATTGGGAGAAAATAATTACAAAACATATACCCATCAAAGGACTTCTATAAAGAACTTTTACAACTCAGTAATATCTTTATCAGAAACTTAAGTATAGGCAAAAGATTTCAACAGATGGTTCAACAAGGGAGATATATGGATGGCTGATAAGCACATGAAAGACTGCTCAGCACCATTAGTTCTTAGGGAAATGCAATTGAACCATAATGAGGCACATTATCCATGGAGCAGAGTGGCCAAAACAGAAAAGGTTGACTAAGAAGTCTTGGCAACAGTGTGGAGCAATTGGCAGTGTCATACACTGCTAATGGGAATGCGCAATGTTACATCCACTTTAGAAAACAGTTCAATAGTTTCTTAAAATATAAACATATCCCTGCCATATAATGCACGCCATTGCACTCCTAGGCATTTACCTAAGACAAAGGAAAATATACATTCACGTGCAGACTCAGACATGAATGTCCACAGCAGAATTATTTGGAATGCCCCAACCTGGAAATAACCCAAATGTCCTTCTACAAGTGAGTAGAAAGGTATGTGCTATATCCATACAGTGGAATGCAACTCAGCAACTAAAAACAAACAAAAAAACACAGACTGCCAATATTCACTATACCGTATTTTCAGGCATATAAGACGACCCCCTAATTTTACAGTTAATACATAGGTTTAGGCCTATATTCGCTGTATAAGACTACCCCCCACTTCCAAGGCAACACCAGTTCTTTTTTTAATAGACCGCCTCTCTGACTCTGGCCAATCTGAGCAGGCTTTTCACTAGAACACAGTGTAGCTTCAGGTAAAGCGGGATCGAGTTCGAAAATTCGTTTAGCGGCATATCAAGATGATTTTCGGGATCGAATTGGAAAATTCATTTAGTGGCATATCGAGATGTTTTTCGGGATATACTTGGCGTATTAGACGACCCCGATTTTCGGTTGACTTTTTTTTCATTTCAAAAGTCGTCTTATACGCTGGAAAATACGGTAACTTGAATGAATTTCAAAATGATGATGTTGAATGAAGACTGACAATAAAAGAACATGTACTGTGTGGTTCCATTTACATAAAATCCTGGGAAATGCAAACGCATATATGTAGTGACAGACATCAGATCAGTGGTTGCTTGGAGATGGGTGTTAGGGGTTGGACAGGAAGGTCTGGAGACAGAGTATAAAATAGAACAAAAACTCTCAGGAGTGAGGGATAAATTCACATTCTTAAAGAATCACAAACAAAACACAGAATGTTTATTCTGCTCAGTTCTGTGCTAAGCCCTTTTCCAACATTGTCTCATTCAATTCTTAGAACAATCCTATCAGGATGGCACTGTCACTGCTCAGCCTACAAGGGAAGAGATTGAAGAGTTAAGAAACCTGCCTAGGGTAACACAGCCAGTGAAAGCAGAATTGAGATTCAGACCCGAGTCTGTCTGGTCCCAGAGCCCACAACCTGCCTTCAGGCCCAGAGCATGCTGCCCGACTTTCAGAATTCTTCGTGTAACATGCAAGCTCTTCTCAGACAACTGTCTTTTTTTTTTTTTTTTTAATAACTCACTGTGATAAACCGAATTATCTCTATTACAAATAATGTTAAAGCAAAGATTTGATATCCAATACTCTTTGAATCCAGAAAAAAACGATGTTAGAATCTCCTCTCCTCAATAGACATCCTTTTCTTTCCAGAACTGTGATGTCACAGTCACAGAGCCTGTGAGAATGGCTGAAGGATGGGCCTCAAGAATCTTCCATCAGAAGATAATACTCACAAAAGAGCTTACAGATAGGAACCATCACTCTTTTTTTTTTTTTTTCCTTTCTTCTCTTTCTTTATTTTTATTTTTGATGGCTCACAGAGCAGACATTTATTTTCTCACAGCTATAGAGTCTAAAAGTCCATGATCAAGGTGTCAGAAAATTTAGTTTCTGGCCAGAGCTCTGGACCTGGCTTGTCAGCTGTTGCCTCTTTGCTATGTGCTGGGGATGAGATGGCAGGGGGGGGGGGGGGGGGGCGGGACACAGCTCTAATCATCTCTGATTGAGACCCCCACTCTTATGACTGCATTTAACTTTTAAAATATTTTTTGGGGTGACAATTACAAAATTATATAGTTTCAGGTATATTCTAGAATTCATCATCTCTATATTGTATCAGGTGTGTTCACCACCCCAAGTGAAGTCTCCCTCCACCACCATTTATCTTCCCTTTACCTCCTTCTACCTCCCACAACCCCTTTCCCGCTAGTCATCACCATACTATTATCTGTGTGTATGAGTTTCTCTTTTTCTGCTTAATTCCTTCACTTTTACATCCCACAACCTGCCCTCTGTCAGATGGCACTGTCACTTAAATATATATATATTTCAAAGAGGATGGGAGGGGGGGAAGAGAGTTAGAAACATCAATGGTGAGATTGAATCATTGTTTGCCTGCCTCTTGCACCCCTCATGCTGGGGATTGAGCCCATAACCTGGGCATATGACCTGATCGGGGATAGAGCCATGACCTCCTGGTTTATAGGTTGACTCTCAACCACTGAGCCATGCCAGCTGGGCATCAAACCACCACTCTTGATTCTGGTAATTCCACTTAGGATTAGTCTACACTGGTAAGGTTGTCAAGATTTCCAAATGGGAGAAAGCTTATTGAACTTCCATTTAACATATATTTGAAATAAAAATAACACAAGTTCAGGTGATACCTCCACGCCATCAAAGCACTGAAGTCCTTTTACATCACGTGCAACCTTGTTATGTGAGATTCATGAACGTCTTCTCTGCGGAAACTGCCGGCGTGTTTGGATAATTGATCGTATGCGCTGCCCCCGGGCTCCTGCTGACTGTCAATTAAGTGTGTTCTTAATGTTGTGCATGGAAATCCCCACAAGCGAAGACAGATGACACGGTTGCTGGAGGGTGATAGGATTTGAAAAACATCCTGACAAATGCTTCTGGCAACTCCCGGCAGAAAACTCGGATGTAAATCCCACTGTACATCAGCGGAGTAATATCTGTGTTTGACAGGCCCCACTGCCTGACGGGAGGACCGTTGGAGAGAGCGGGCTGAATAAAATGCTGCGATTTAACAAAAAATTAAAATCCTTATAATTAGGAAAACCAACAATTTCTTGATCACTTCATTCGAGTCTGTGGAAGGTTGTTTGTGTTTGAGGAAAGCAGCAGGTGTGAGGCAAAGGCCATGGTGTAGGCATTTGGATGGGAGGATGCCTGAAGGTAGTGGCCGCGGCGTTATTTCATGGATTGTTGCCTAATTAATGGGACGCATTGGTCTTCTCCTGTTTCAAATGATAGAGACCCCGGTGACCCAGCCAAAGTGGGTGCTGGGAAATGTGCTGGCTCCTGTGACCCACCTGCTGAAAGGCAGGGAGCTCCAACCGCAGGCCTGCACCATCAGCGCTCTCTGCTTGGATGTTTCCTTCTGGAACTTTCCTGTCAGTTCCCTTCCCTCAGACCGCTTCCTCCATGTGGGTTCACCCGCCTCACACCCTGGAGCTACGGCTAGAGAAGAAAAAGCCTCATTTCACAACTTGGACTTGAAAAGTTCCCACACGGGAAGGGGGTTGCCCCAATGGGACATCTGACAATGGGGTTTGCAGTCACATGGGCAAGAGCTGAAGAATCCTGATGTATACTCCCTCCTCAAGGTCAATGCCATCACAGTAGCCAGGGGATTCATCTCTGTTGTCAGAAGGGAGAGAGGTTCCATAGAACGAAGATGATTTGGTATTGTAAAAAAAAAAAACAACAAAAAAAAAAAAACAGGAAAGATTACCATCTTCCCATAATATTGCTTATGATAACAGTAAACAATCATTAATGTGGTACTATATATAGGATATTCCCCCAAAATGTATATACACTCTTTAAATAACTAAAAAGGCAGTGTTTATTAAATACTTTTCATTTTCAAAATTCAACTACCAGCTATTAAAGTGTGTATACATTTTTGGGGACACCTGAATATCTTTCTCTTTTGGGGACCATATTGAATCAGGTTTGGTCATCCCTAAGTTCACTATTGCCCACCTTCCAGGGGCACGACTTTGAGGTGTGCTAAAAGGCATATCTCATCTCCGGGCTTCCTTATCTATAGATAATTTTACCCAAGACTCCCATTGACCTCATTAGAATTGTTTCCCAACCATCAGGGGAAAACTACAATCTTTTTTTTAAAGTCATTTTTTAGTTTTCAATTGCAGTTACACACAACATTAGATTAGTGTCAGGAATACACCCCAGTGATTAGACGTAATATAACTTACGAAGGAAACTACACTCTGAACATTATAACGGTTACTCTCCCCCCAACGGGAAGCCACATTAAATTTTCAAAGATATTCTCTGTGCAGATTGCAGCCAGGTTGCATGTGTTAAACGGTTGCTCAGGCAAATCCATGTGCTGGGTAATTATGCAGCATTCCCTGTTTATTTATGGGGCATCACATTAAAGTTTAAACCAGGATTTATCACTGAGTGCAGATAGCCCGTGCACAGCAGACAGCAGGCGCCTCCTTAGTCTGGCTGGTGAGTGTTAAACAATCCAGCTCTCAGAACCGGCTCTTTAGTATTTAAACACACAGCTACCAAATTAAACATCACAGAGCCTGCAATGCCTACTGCTCCCTCTGGCCAAGTCAGAGCCAGCTTGTGGAGCGAGATTCCACTGAATAGTTAATAGAAGTATCACCTAAGTTATTCATGATAAAAGGTTGGGTCTACTCTCCCTGTATTCCGGCATTTCTGATGCTCATTCTCGTGACGCAGCTGGATTCTGCAATAGAGCCTGAGTCCACTGACACAGCAGTTTGTGAAATTCTGGGGAAAATGAAAAGTAAAGGACAATTCAAAATGGAGACCTTGAAAGATGCCCACATGTTCCATTCCATCCTTCACCAAAGGGGCCAAATCACCTGTTTTCCTGGCTGGAAACATGGAACCTGTGCCAAAGTCAGCCTGGCTCCTTAGGAAGTCCTGCTGGAAGGAGAGGAGGTTCCTGGCCTGGGCGGGGTTCCAGGAAGGGGGTTGAGCCCCTCATTCTGGCCCCACTGGCAGGAGGTGAGATGTGCAGGTAATCACGCGGCTCCCGGTGCGTGGAGCGCAGAGTCAGCAGTGTGGCCAGGAAGATGCTGAGCAAGTGTGCATCCCCACGCACAGCTGCAGCCGCCCCCCGAGCTCCAGGCTCATTCACCCCGGGGCTTGCTGAGAGTCTGGCAGATGCACACAGATCCATCACCATCATGTAGCCGCACGGGCAGAGAGGCTCCAAGGGAAAACAAAGCAAAGGACAGGGACACGGGAGAAACATGCCCAAAGCAGCTGGGGCAGGTGGCCAGACAGATCTTAGACCAGGCGGGACCAGGAAGATCATGTGTATTTTCTGTTTCCTAGTATTTTATATTGTAACCACGTTAAAAAAGGCAAAATAATTTAATAACGTATCTTACTTAACACCATGCTTTATCCAAACTGACGTGACTTGACGCTGCCGTCAGCATTAAGTGGCATCGAGGGGACGTTTTACGTTCCGTGTGTACTAGCATGTGCTAAGTCATCACAGTGTCTGCTGCGCTCACTGCATGTCTCATGCGGGCAGGCGAGGCCCTCTCCAAGCGCTCAGCAGCCATGGGGTGACCCTTGTAGACACACGGCTCCGGAAAAATAAACACGCGACCCTAACCCGTGCTAAGTGCTCGGGAGATCCGGGCCTGAGGACACGGAGGTCAGAGGAAGGGAAAGCCTCTTCGGAAAGTAACACTTAGGCAGAAACTGAAGTGCGGCTAGGCACTGGGCTGGCAGAACACCCCCAGCGTTTCCCGGGAAAGGAGAGACAGTGCAAAAGTGCTGGGAGAGGCAAGGGCCCAGCCTTGGAGAAACCACTGAGAGGGCTGGTCAGCAGGAGGCACAGGTTGGGGAGGGGTGTGTGGAGGGAGGGGTGTCTCAGGGGTCACCCAAGAGATGCAGATAATGGACACGTTCAGTTGGGAGCCAGAGAGAGGATTTTAACAAGATAACCTTCAGCCACTCCTCTGCATCCAGCGCGGCCGGACCGGCTCCACAGGCAGAATGGGGTCTCTGTCCCCTGACCCACAGCGGAGGGCAGACCGGGGTCTGGACACCTGCCTGGTGATGGTTTAATGATTGTCCTTTTCATTCCTCTCTGTCTCACATGGACTGGGTTTGGAGATTTCATCTTCTCCGCCTCTGAGACAGCCTTGATGAAAACCATAACATAGGGTGGCCCAGCTCAGAAGACCTAAAGTTGGCCCGCTATTTGGAAACATGGTCTTCTTCCAGAAGTGATTATTTCTTTCAGAGTGAAACAGACAACAAAGCATCCCAGTGTGCATGAATAAATGGTGTCACCATGGAATTCACTCCCAAGGGGAGCAGGGTTTCTAATTGGGCTTCATGGGTCCAATGCGGTTCAGAGGCCACAGGAGCTCTCAGTGACACCGCTGCCGTTAGCTGGTTATTAACCACAGGGAAGGAGGAAAGGGAAGGCCAGACATTGTAGGCATGCCACCCGGGCAGCTTCCCCAGGAAGCTACAGGCCCGTCCCCAGAAGGTCACTGGGGGAAGGGGTTCAACAAAGGGGTAACCATGACCAATGCATGCACAGTGAAGTTGGGGTGACTAGGGAAGGTACCTGTCAGTCACACCTAGGAACAGAGCTCATTGGCCAGATGGGCGTGGCCACTGCAAGCCCACAAAAATGTGGAAATATGTAATCGCCTAAAAAAGAAAAAGGAATTCTCTCTCTTGGCTCTTGAATCACTCTCTATGACCCTTGGCTCATAGGGTTCTCTGCTTCCTTGTATTCCCCCATATAGCACTGGCCATGGGGACCCCACAGGCAGGGGACTGATGGCCTGCGGCAGGGAGCACAAGCTAAGGCCGCCTGTCACTGAATCGGAATCATAGAACCTGGAATATTCCCATTCAAGCATTACTGAAAGCAGATAATTTACACAAGCATTTAACATCCCCCTCCTCCACCCCTCCCCAATGGAATGGAAACGCTGGACAATGATTCCAGCCCTCCTGAAGCCGCATCTACACCCCTTTCGTGATGGGACAAGGGGAAATGGGACCTTGGGAACTCAGGGATGCAATTCCACAGAAATAAAAGTCACTCACTCTCCCATGCCAACTCTCAGAAAATTAATTTTTCTCTGGGTGTCGTAAGAATTCCAGTCCCACCAGCAACAGATGGGGACAAGAACCTCTCCCCACCAGGAACAGAGGTGTTCTCTCTTTAGAGTTTCAGTTGCAAACGATGACCTTTCAGAAATGATGCTACCGTCATCTCTACACTGTCCCTTCAGATTGTAACTTCCCGGACATTTCCCTGACTGTACGGAACAACTGTTTACTCCTCTCATGCGTTCACTTTTTCATTACTGTGCCAATCTCACTTTTCAAATTCAACATGCAATTTCAAAGCAGAAAGTCAGCTGTAATTTCTAAATTAATTATGGGAATTATCCAACACTTTCTTAAGCACTGTCAGGGCCTGCAACACACCAAACCTCTGAGTGAGCCCCCGGAAGCTTTGATTGCAATGAAAGGCTGTGGTTTTCCCCCGGTAGCTAATTAGTTTTATTCAGATAGCCACCTTTTGTTCATGAAACTGAAAGAGAAAAGGAATGTGTTTGAACCAATGCGAGGACAGGGCGATAAGCTCCCTGTAAATACATTACTCTCTGGGCTCTGCTAATGGAATACTAGATGAAGGGTTAGAAGTCTATCCCTCTGAAAGTTCCTTCCCTCCATCCCTTTCAAAAATTTTGAATCTCAATTCTGACATGAACTAGATTAGTTGAATTATACTCCCTTCTGACTTGTCAGTTTCTGTTTCCATTTTTTAAAAGAATATCATCATTAAATAAACTTACATGGGCTGCCCAAAAACCAAGAGAAATTTCCAAGGTAGTCAGCATCCTCTCATGCATTACCAAACAGCAACAACATTGATTTTTCCACTGACAACTCCTTACCCAGCACCTATTATCTCCTGTAGAGAGAAACACACACACACACACACACACACACACACACAGTGATTTCTGCTGACACAGACATCTAATGGTTGAGAAAGATAAACAAAAGTGTGTAGAAAAGATGTGCCTTCTCAAGCATGTTGGAATGCAAGCAACCCACCTCTTTCTGGTTATTGCTTTGCCAGCAGTCACCACTCAAATGCTAGCGCCGTTGTTCATGGAGGGAATTTCCCCAAGAAAACTTAAAATGGCTAAGTAGGATTTAAAGGACTAGCGGGAGGTGTGAAATAAAATCCGACCCAACCGTCTTCAGTCATTCTTATACAGCAGAGATATTATTCTTTGATGGGAACTGGCCAAGAAATAGGATACCGCCACCACTAGCAATGTATTCTGATTTGCAAAAGCACCAGTGCTCAAGAGATCCTCATTGTAACGTTTTTCAAACCTTATGCATTAATGTGAACGTAAGTTCCATTAAGTCGCCATCCTCTCATGCATCGCCAAACAGGGACTCTCATGAAGTGAGTGTTTATGAAGCCCAGCCACTCTCCTCTGCAAGGCGGCGCTTTCTGCATTTGAAGCCAACACCTAACCTCCACCAGCCCTCTCCTCTGAGCCTGGAATGCTAACGGATCTCACGGATTTTATTGGCCAATGATTTTCCCCTATAATAAATGTCTCTCTTTAATGTGCCAGGGGAGACATTGTCTCATTCTGGCCTGACAGTGTTAAAAACACTGGAGGGTGACAACAGGGCCCTTATCTGTCAACATGTGCCCCGGATCTCTCTCTCCAATTCTTGCGCTTTCATTGCAGTTAGGCTTTTGGTAGCGTCTTTTTCATCTCAGACAATCACGGATGCCCTGTGTCTCTTGCTCATGTGGGCGTCTGAGGATGAGGGTGGAGACAGATTCTCATCCTGACTTCCCAGCTTTCCTTTTATGCAGCAGGAGATGAATCGCCTAGGACAGAAGCCGGCCTGATGCTGGCCGGGAGCCAGCTCCAACCTGGACAGGAAGCTCTGGACACTGGTTCTGATGTTAGCTCTACTGGAACCCCAGCTGCCCTTCCTCTATGACTGGACTGGGGGCGGTGGGACTTTGGGAACCTCGGGCTGCAATTCTGTGAAAAGAAAGCTTTCTACTAGAGCTCTTTTTTCAGGTCAGCAAGCATGCCTCCCACATAGACTTTTAGATATAGTTTTTCCAATCAGAGAGAATCCATTTTTATTTTTCTAAAGGACAGACCACCCGGCAGCTACCCCAAAGCTATTCCAATCTCAGACTCTGGGCACAGGGACTCTTACCAAGACGTAAATCGATCGCATTTCCCTCACAGCTGAGGCTGGCTTCAGCCATCGGTAACGTTTAGGCATTCCCCAGTAACCCTCCCAATTGCTTTCTGAAAGTGCTTGAGTCTGTTCCCACTTGCTACTCTATTCTGAACAAGACTGAAATGCAAATCAAGGCTAGAGTTGAAAATCAAGGCCAGGCTGCCTGTTCAACTGCCATTACTGCCCACTCAAAAGCAATTGACTCCTTCCTTAGCGAACAAAACCAAACCCGGAAAGCTATAGAGGTCCCTGGAGCCCTAAGTGGTTTGTAGGGCTGCTCCTATCCTCTCCCCGGGTGAGAGAGGGGAGTGATTGAGATGCTGAGATTGTGAGACAGGCACCAAATCTATCAGGCACCCGTGATCAGAGCAGGGAAAACGGAAAAAAAGCAAGTCCTCGCGGACATCACGGCAGTGCTAACCGACCTGGCTTCTTGTTCTGTGAGATAATAAATCGCAGGTTAGTGCAAACCCTTTTAGTTAGGTTTCCATGATCACAGCCCAAAGGTCCCTAGCTTAGAAAAAGCCTTTCCTGGAGGAAAAAGACAAATTAAGCTCGACCTGGGCAGACATAGTAATAACCCTAATGGAGCGGCGCCTGTGCTGGCAGCTGTGATGAGAGGACCAGGGCTCCAGCCTATGCAGCGCCCCGGGCCTCCAGTGACCCCCTCCCTTTCCATCTGCACAAAAGCCTCGTCAGACATGAGGACTGCGGAGCCGCAGCGGGACGCAGCTGAGCTGGCCTGATGCTGGCCTCGGCGCGGCTCCCGCCTGGACAGGGGCTCTGGACACGGCTCTGATGCCAGCTCCATTGAGGCCACAGCCGCACTGCTAGGCTGGACTGAGGGAGATGGGACTTCGGAAACCTAAGGATGTGTTTCCGGGAAAATAAAGCTTTCTATTGTACCTCAGCTTCCCGTGGGGGCCTCCAGGGGTACCCCAGAACCCACTTCTACAAGCAACTGGGGGAGACGAGGGCCTCTCCTCACCGGTGACATTCCACCACTTGACAGAGGAGGGAAGAGAGCACAGACACAGGGCAGAGGAGCTAGAAGAGCTGGGGAGAGCAGGGTTGGGGTTACAGGTGGCCGGCCCGTGGGCTCCCCTCTCCCTGCGTCTCCCTCCGTCTCAATCACTGTGAATCCAGGCCCAGCTACTTGGGCTTGTGAATGAATAATGCCCACCAGGTGCTTGTATTAGGTGACACCGCCATCTGTGACAAGCCTCTCTCCAGGCACCGTGGACCCAGGGAATGAGGAGGAACTGATGGAAGAGTGAAGCTTACAGCCTGACTGGTGTGACTCCGTGGTTGAGCATCAACCTATGAACCAGGAGGTCACAGTTCGATTCCTGGTCAGGGCACAGGCCCGGGTTGCTGGCTCCATCCCTAGTGGGAGGCGTGCAAGAGGCAACCAAGTGATGATTCTCTCTCATCACGGGTGTTTCTGTCTCTCCCTCCATCTTCTTTTTTCTCTGAAACCAATAAACATATGTCTTAAAAAATAAGAGTGAAGCCTGCAGACAGGAAGGCCCTGTGGGGCGGGGTGACTCACAGGAGAGGAAGCAGCCCTCAGCAGCGGGGCCATTTTCCAGGAGGCTGACCTCCCAGCACTGCCCCTGGTTTTTCACTGTCTGTGAGTGTCAGAACTGTGATGAGCAGGGCTTCCATGTTGCAGAGCATCTCCCATGTGAAATGTACAAACACTGTCTGACATGCCACTGCCTCCCGAGGCTCCTGTGGTTTCAGGCCCAATTCCGGGTTCCCAGAGCCTCGGGGCCATGAGCTAAGGGGGGGCTCTTGTCCCGTGGGATCCCAGCACCATCTGCCCTGCTGGGCACTGCCTCTGGGCACCCCTCTCTAGGGCGGTAGCCAGTCAGAGAAGTTTTCATGATTCTCCCTGACAAGAGACACAGAAGGCAGCTCATCCGAGGCCTGTCTCCTCTGGTCCCCAAGAGCTATCCCCTGCCTGGGGATCCCTGGGCCCAGGGCCAGGCTTCTGCTCACTGGTTTGTAGGGGAGGAGGGATAATCAGGGGACAGGGCGGGGCTCTAAGGTGGAAGGAAGGGCAGGAGAATGAAGGGAGAGAATGGAAGGGAAGGAGGAAGGATCAGGGAGGTAAATCAGATTAAATGAGGCTGCCAAAGAGGGTGGATACAAAGGAGTTACCGCGATCACTGAATCATAGGTAGTAATTATGTGTTGTGAAGGGACTAGAGGAAACTTGCTACTGAGGAAGGAACTCAGGCCACACACACAGAGCTGTCGCCTCTTAGGAGAGGAAGCAGATTGCCTCCAGCTATTCCGGAGGGCAGAAGAAAATGCCAAGAAGACACCTTGCGGCCACTGGCAGGAAAATTACAAATATTCATTGGAAAGTAAGGGCTCTCTGTCTTGCCAGCAAATTTCCCCCAACTTGAGGCCGTTACACATGGAGGTAACTGCTTTTCAGGACTCCTGCCCTGATCAGTCCTTAAATTGTATGCCCAACCCCGTTCCTCCAGCCCCACAAGCACATAGAGACTCCATTCCTGAAATCCCCCAGACAAGAGAATTTTAAGTGGAACAACTGAACACCTTAATGGGATAAATAGCGTTAGAATAACTAGGTCAGGCACAAAAGAGAATCTTAAAATGTTTTAAACATTTGCTAAAACTAAGACAAAAGACCTCCATACATAGCAAATATACACAGAGTGGCCAGATTATGATGATCTCTGAATGCATAATCATCTGGCCACTCAGTGTACTTCTCTTGAGTATCTCATTTATTTGATATCAAAGATACTATAAATTGTGCACCTGATCAGTTTTCCCCTTTGCACTGGCTGATAGAAAGCTCAGGGCAAATAGGTGGTTGATCTCTAGCAAAAGTCTAGAGAACTTTTGGTGCCCATTTGAGATACAAATACACAGAGTGGCCAGATTATTACGCGTACAGAGGTCATAAAATCCAGCCACTCAGTGTAGATGCTATCAGCAACTTTTACTTAACTTAAATCATAATAATCGGTCCGGAGATGCAGTTTTCATAGCACCCCATCCCTGGCTCAGGATCCTCCTTTTATTCGTGATCAAAGAAATGCTTTAAATCAATGTGCTTTGTTGTGGAACGAAGCCCTGTGAGAGTCATTTTCTTCCACACAAAGTCCCTCTAGTCTCTTCTTCCCTCCCAGAGATCAATCTCTGTCCAATTTTATGATTCAAGTTACCAACGTCTGTCTCCCAAGCCCAAACCTCCGCACGGCTGCAGGATGGCGGCGGCGTGTCGTGGAGAGCATGCTTGGGTCATCATCTGACACACCGAGGATTCGAGAATGCAGAGGGCTCTGGGATTTGACTCCACCAGCTCCTTCTGCAGGAGCCCTGGCTCAGCTCCACCACGCAGGAGGATGAGGTCCATGCCCCCACCCCACCCCCACCCCTGTCCCTCCGTGCTCTCTCTGGAAGCCACTGCAACAGACCCCATTGCTGCTCAACCTCGTGCCCAAGCCCCATTCTCATCTCCCGACTCCACTGCCCACCTTTTCTTATCTTCCATGGCTGTCAGTCAATATTTGTCCATTCTCTGAATGAGATTCTCAATATCACCAAACCAGTATTGGAAAGTAACCCTGGCTATGCTAGACTCTGGCTTTAGTGAAATTCATGGTCCGAAAGAATTAATGTATATGCTTTCCCAAGGAGACACAGCTCCAGCATGTTCTTCATTATGATAAAAAAAAAAAAAAAAAACACAACACATTAACTGTGGATTATAATTAACTTTATAATAAGACAGTTGCTTCTCTTTAAAAATAAATTCAATATGAGTTAAATGGCAACTCACACTTGTTTCTTTAAATTGAGAATAAGAGACTGGTAGAAAAATGACAAGTCAAAAGTATTTTTTCATGATTTTAGAATGGGAATATGGAACTCAGGGTGTAGACTGCAGAATCCCCTCCCCACCATCAGGGAACCAGAGGCAGCACTTCAGCAGCTGGCACTTTAAGAGGCCACTCTGAAATGCACAAATATTCTCACCAAGTTGGAGAAATGGTCTCTAATAGCCCCTCATCAGTTCAGGCCAGGTTCCGCCCCCGAATGAGCTCAGATCAGGAGGGTTTTGCTGGTAAATAGGTAAAAACCAACCGACTGACCCACCAACCAATCACAAAGGAATCAGTGATGGGGCAATGTGGACTTGGGGATGGTGGGTAGGATGCTGGGGACCTGCCCCGTGAGGAGGGGGATGGATGTGCAGAGGCAAGAGGAGGCTTTACAGCAAGGGAAGCAGGGCAGAAGGGAAGAGCAGCAAAGGCGTGGGCTGATGGAGGAAAGCATGAATGCTGCTCCTCCTCTCTGAAAGGGAGGGAAATGCAACAACGGGGAGAAGAGGGAACCTCTGGGCCCTTCGCCCACCGCAAGGCCCGAGTACAGAACTGACCAGGATGTTATAAGGGAAAAGGCCAGATGTGGTGTTAGTGTCTCCCATCACTCACTTCCTCCTCATTAACACTGTGACTGTGGAGAAGGGAAACTCCCCTGGATTTCTGTGCTCCTGTGAAAAGCCCTCGCTTCCGGAGAGTCTTTCCCGGGACAAGCAGACAAAAGTCATGTTTCCCTCCTCCTGCGCCCGTGGAGTGGCCAGTGCTCATCAGGACAATGGGCCTCACTTCCCCACATGCCCCAGGGTAGGACTAGGGAAAGAGGAGCGGAGGCACTCATTTTCAACAAAGCGGTAAGAAATCTGTTTATGACTCAGGGTAGATCCTGGATAAAATTAATAAAGATGAATGTGAAACATCAAACAGTGAGATAAATTTGTTATACAGGTGAGAAGACAGCTATTTACTGACATACAAAGAAGTTTAACAGGCCAAAACAATGTTGACCTAGAACACGTTCTTCCAAAAAGTTGGGGTAAACACGTTCTTCCAAAAAGTCCATCCATGTTCACTGGGAACAGTTCCCATTTGCACCCACACTCCCGGGGTAACTACTGAGCGTGCCACTTCTCACAGTCAGCATGACCCTTCACTGTGAATGGTCACGCTTTCTATAGCTGATCCTGAATGTACTGTGTTTGCTCTTGTCAAACCCAAATCTTATCATCTTTTGAGTTTCCTTTGGGCTCAGGGTATCCAATCCTTCTCTGTTTGTTGTTTTCAGTCGTGGCTTTCATCTTACAGGCTGAAGTGGCCGTAGGGAGTGAGGCCACGGCTTTTAAATGTGACTCCTTTTGAGAGAAAGAACGGAACTACATAGACACACATCAGAACGCTCTCTGAGTATGACTTCCTCCCTGAGGAGAAATGGCTTCTCCTGAGAGTACTGTTTATCATCAGCTCACACGTTTCTTCCTAGAAGAGCGTAGGCCCATGGCATCTCTAGAAAGTCATTGAACTTCTCTTCACCTGAGGCAAAGTCTCAGAATTCTGCTCAGAGCAGTTCGGAAGTCATAGCTGAGAGTCGGTGATGGTGAAAATGCTACAAGCTTCATCCCTACACATGGAGCTTCAGTGTCAGCAAGCCATCTCGCCTCCAAACACTGTCTTTGCTGAATCCCAGTGTAGAGCCCTTGCAAGCACGAAGCAGGTGTCTCGTCTGCTCCGTGTGGACAATTTTAAAATGAAATTGATGGCTGTAGACACGGAGTTGAACCTAAAGCCAAGTTCACAACTTACACAAGCAGGGAGGTCCCCTGTCTCAACTGCTTTGAGGACCACGTGGCCATGAAAACGTTCCCCTGCCCTAAAAACATATTGGTGACTTCAGGGAAGATCTGCACGGTCTAGTGTAAAAACCACGGGTTGTGTGGCTTGCTTACATTTTAATGAATGAAACTGAAATAAAATTAAACACTTAGTTCCTCAGTTTCGCCAGCCCCCTTTCTGGTGCCTGGTGACCACAGGAAGCTGGTCATCACAGTATCAGGCAACACAAATATACACCCTTTCTGTCACTGCAGAAAGTGCGTGTGGTCAGCGATGGGTAGATGGATACAGAGGAAAGACGGTTGGGATAGTTGAGCTCAGCTAACGGATCTAGAGCAATACACATCTTTCTCGTGATTAGCAAATGAATGCTACACTGGGAGGATGAATCACTGAATCAGTGACATATTGGATTCAACATATTTAAAGAACAACTATTATTGATAGGCAGGAAAGAATTAAAGAAAGAAAAATGTTGCAGCTCAGGGTAGTTGACCTGAAGAGCTGGTTGCGGACAGGCCTGTGTGGGGTTGTGTGACGAGAAGAAACCGCTAACCATAAAGGGAATGGCTGAAGCACACGCAGGGCACCAGGAGAATGAGCCACTTCCGATCAGCCAGGCTGTTGGGGGAGGGCTCAGAAGAGGAAAACATTCATTCATTCACTCACTCATTCATTCACAAGGACTCTTGAGGAGGGCAGGGCACATCTGCAGGTTCTGTAGGGTGCAGTTAGGGTGTCATCCAGGATTATCAGAAGATCATCGGTCTGTAGGAGGCTGCACCAGGACAAGAGTGAGGCTGCAGCCTGAGTTCCTTTCCTGCTGGACAGCAACCTGCAGCCCGGAAGTTGTTGACTTAGAGAGTCTGGGAATGGGAGTAGAAGAACATTAGCTTTTTAGAGCACTTGTTCATTAAGAGGAGTTTTCTTTCATAAGAACACAACTTGAAGTTTCCCTTTTCCCCTATTCTAAAATTTCCATTAAGTCTAGAGGTTTGAGGAAAAATATCCCCCCAAATGTTTAGACGCCTCTGCAGGCAATGATAACGCAGTGCATGCAGGGAGCAGTGCTGGGGTGTTCCGAAGGGGGAGTCATCGGAAGGAGTCCGGCGCGGGCTCCAGGCCTGGCTGGGAGAGCGCTTAGGAAGGCACCGCCGCTTGGAGCCCTTCCGGCCTGGCATAGGGCTGTGGTGCCCTTGTGAGCGCAAAGGGCAGCCCGGGCCTCGCACCGCCCTGAGCGTTTTATTGGTTCTTTCTTCATGGAGTCGCCTCTTAAAGACTTCACTTCATCCAATGGAGAGGGTGAGAGGACAACACACTGGAGATGCATATTCCTGCTAATATAATCTTTTCTGAAGGACACAAGGCTGTTTCCGTAGCAAAGCTGATAGTCTTTTAAAACCATAAACGTTGGAGTGCCAAGTACAGAAGCAGAATAATAGCTCATTATCCAAACACCTAGCCAGGGGCAGACCTGATGCTGTGTGGGCACTCTGTGGAAATGGTTCTATGGCTCTGCTTTATGGCCTCAGGATGTCTGTGCTTTATCTGCTCCCTCCAGGCTCTGAGATCCTGCCCAGAGTATAAAGCAGACAGATAACCATGGCCCTGGTCACACAGGGGTCATAGATCTCTACCAAAGGAGCCAGAGACAAGGCAAAGACCTGCTCAGGAGGAGCGCAGGTAACTAATCTGCAGTCGGCCCTCTGATCCCCTGCCCTCTGCCCACTCATGCCCAGCACTCTGTCTCTCCCTCCTCCCTCAGCTCCAGCCCCCTGGCCTTGCTGCTGCTCCAACAAGCCCCTCAGCTTCAGAATCGGCACACTGTGCGTCCCTCACCCCCACGTGCTTTCCCCTTTGGCCTTTCAAACCTCAAGGCACGTGAGAGAGAGCTTCCCTCACCACCAAGTCCCTCTCTGCGGCTGCTCCTGCACCCTTCCTTCACAGCAGTCAGCACCCTGACGGCCTGCCTCCTCTCCCAGGTGACCTGAGCCGCAGGAGGCCGCTTTCCCAGCCCATCTGTCCCAGGCTGTCCCAGGCTGCAGGAGAGCGGCCTGGGGGCCGCAGGTACCAAATACTTGGCGCGGGAGCTGATGGAATGAGTGATATTTGTCACTTTCACTTTGCTAAGTGATTAAGTGTGTGTGTGTGTGTGTGTGTGTGTGTGTGTTTATCCTACATAATAAAGAGGTAATATACAAATTGACCATCACACCCTCATACAAGGTGAACATTTATCTTTCCTGTCCTGCCTTATGACAACTCAGAAATGCAAGCTTAAGGGGCACTTGGGGAAGGGGAAGGAAGCTGTGTAGTTCTCTCTTTGGTCAGAAGGATGGTGCGGACTCCAGGTGAGCTCCTTGGCCCAAGGCTACGTGGAAATGGGTGGAGCAGGAATTTCTGGGATCAGAGGAAAGACTGACAGTAGCCTCTCTTTACTTCCAAAAAGAGTAAAGGAAGTATTTAGGATGCTTAACTTTTCCATCCCTCCAGGGCCCCTTTATAAGGAACCAAGGATTAGAGTCACAGATTCAACCCAACTGGTATCAGGTATCAAAAAGGTGATGGGACCTGCATGAATACGAGTTCTCAGCCCAGATTATAAAGCTGTATGTTCTCCCTTCCCCTGGCCTGGGACTGCCCAGGATGAGGACATCTCATCATCTTTTGAAACAGTGTCTTGTCGTTAAATGTATCTTCCGTGCTGCCTACTCCGGATTTATTCTCCAGGAACGTTTTTATTTTTAGCTTTGCTTCTTGTGACTGAGAAGTCTAGTTCACTCCCCAAGGAAACATAGCGGCCTTTTCCCTGGGAATGACATCTGGAAACATCTGTCCTGAGTGAGCCGCCTGGTGCAGGGGGTGGGGCAGATTCGGCGGCACGTTCCCAGGGCCCTGCCTGGTGTGCAGAGGGACCATGCCAAGTGCAGTGTATGGTGCCTCTGTCACTCATTACAGCCATGTGAGCCATGCCTGAGCTGAGAGACACACGATTTTTTATCTCTCCCTGGCAAGAAATTACATCCCGTAACATGTGCTTGGTAATTACAGAGCTTCACATGGCACCGGTGCCATATGCACGCTGCCCTCCAGAGGCACCGTTTCAAGGTTGCAGAGGCACGTTTGCAGGTGAATCATTCCTAATCGCCTGGCAGCCTTGTCTGTCACACTCGGCTCTGCATGGTGTTTCTGTAACAAACTTTCAAGTTGCTAAGTGATTAAAACAAAACAAGACAAAACATATATATATATATATATATATATATATATATATATATATATATATATATATATATATATTCTATATAATAAAGAGGTAATATACAAATTGACCATTACATCCTCGTACAAGATGGCCACCCCATGTGGTCACAAGATGGCCGCCACAATATAGCCTGCAGGGGAGGGCATATCTTTAAATATTGATTCGTATTCAGGAAGGATTTTAAGTCAGTTAATTTATCAACAGCATCCCTATGTGGTTCAACAGTAACCTCGCTATTGGATTGTTGCGCTATGAAGTCACATCCATCATTCAATCTAGGGAGCACAAGGTAGAGAAAAGGAATTCAAGGCACATGGTCCCTGCTCATACCCAAAGGCAGATGGGTTTTGTCCCATCCTTGTTTCTGCTTTAAGTAGCTTTCAATTGATGCAGGTATTCTCAAGCATTGGACCCAAGCACTCCCCACTGTCACCTGCTGCTCCTCCACCTCTGTGCTGCTTATCTGGTCCCTGAGGCATTTGATTTTGTGTCTCCTGGTTGGCCTTGAGATCAAAGGACTAGGTTCAATCCCCAGATCTCTACCTTTCCAAGTTTTGTGACCATAACCAAGTTATGTCATATTTTTAAATTTTCTCACCTACAAAATCGGTTTAGGAATTTTGGACTCTTTTATGGACAATATCTAAGAAACATAAATGAGATAAGGTGCTATAGAGACTTAAGGTGTGAGAATTGTTACTAGCATCACACAAAATATTTTTATTACATTTTTTCCAGGAGAAAAATCATTGAGGTATTTGAAGAAAATGAGAATATCATTCCTGGGGCTTTTCCTAAATGTTCCATTTCTTTCAATTATTCTTTGAGTGACATTATTTCAATGCTGCCAATAGTTCTAAGCCAGGCTTGTAGCATAAATGTGTGTAGTAGGCTCAGCGTGGATGATGGCAGAGAGAAACGCCATGCCCAGTACAGAGACAGGAGCCAATGTTCAATTGATTGTTAGCAGGTGGCCATATTCAATTGGCCGGGTCTTGCAATTTCTGAAATGTAGTAGGCAATCAGGATTTATATGTAAATTCTTCCAATTTTTAAATGTTAAAAATTAATTCATTTTTGACATTGACCTGCAGGCCTCTAGTCTCAAATTTCTAGTCCTTGATACACACATATTTTGGAGTCTATGTGCAGAAATCCATCCATATATGGATAGTTGACAATTCTAAAACCATTTATCAACTTTTAACACGGTCAATTTTTCTTAAATTCTCACCTGGGGATATGTTTTTATTGATCTTAAAGAGAGAAGAAGGGAAAGAGAGAGAAACAGTGACCTGAGAGAGAAACAGCCATCAGTTGCCTCCTGTATGCACCCTGGCCACTGGGGATTGAACCTGCAACCCAGGAATGTGCTCTGACTGGTAAGTGAACCCCTAACCTTTTGGTATACAGGATGATGCGCCAACCAACTGAGCCACCCAGCCAGGGCTCAACAATTTTGGAGATTGGGAAAATATGCCTTTCTCCTATGAGAGGAAATAAGCCAAGCAGATCAGTTTTAGAAAATCTAGAATGGAACATGATTCCCCCAAAACTACCTATGCCTCGGGCTTACTGGTAGCATCAGTCCAAGAATAAACACTAGCTCCTAAAATCTCTGGGAGAACTCCTTGCCCACGTCTCAAACGCCTCTGTAGTTGAATTAGAATTAATGACTGAGTTAGAATCTATACCTATTTGTATTTAAAACAAAAAGATCCCCAACAGATTGTGATAATGATTCCAGTTGGAAAACCACTGAAATAAAGGAGAGACAATGAGTTCTGGGACCCAATGGAGACCAGGCTCCCATCTTGGTCCTACTTCATGGCTTTGCTATGAGATTCTGGGCAAAAGTTCATTTCTCTGAGCCTCAGTCTTCCCAACTGTATACTCAGGATAGCAGCTGATCTGATAAGGAGGTCTTGTTGAGAAGTTTAAATCATATAACATGTAAATCACAAGGTCTAGCACATGGGAGGCCTTCAATAGATAATGACTGGTGTCATTGCCACTGTTGTCATCATTAACATCATTTCACTGGCTGGAGTGGCTCCTCAGGAGTCCCTCTTGCACAGTACCACAACGTCATGGAGAACAAATGGGTATGAGAGGCCCAAGTCATCTTCACTGTGCTCTACCCGGGACGTAAATATGGTGAAAAATCAGACTGATGGCATGCATATGAGAGAATTGCATAGGCGAGAAGTCAACACTTCAGCAAAACTCAGTGCTTTCTCTCAAAGGGAAAATTAGAAGTAATGAGAAACCAAAAATTCAGATCTAAAAAGTCCTAAATATTTAAATTATCTCACCCAGTGGACATATGCCAGACCATCATATAATTTCAGCAATTTGATCTCATTTAGAAGATTTAATGACCTTCCTTTTAAAATCATATGAAAATTAAATTCAATAAAAATTAATGTATGCTCATATCTTCCTAACTTAATGAGAAAACTAAGATTTAGCTATAAAGGTCTCCAATTTGATTTAAAGTATATATATATGGCTGCCACAGGAAAATGGAGAGGAAGTAAAAAATCTCTTGGTCTTAGGAAGAGGTAGGCACTTAAATTTAGAGACTAAATGAGAGCTAAGGGAAATCCATTTCTTTAATTAGAATCTCATCAAAAGCATGTTAGTCAGACAATAGCAGCACATGGAGGATTTAGATCTTTACATACTAAAATACAGGAGTAATAAAGCCACAGGGTTATTCAGTAACAACTTACATGAGGATGATATCCAAGCACGACCAAACAATAGCCAGTAAGAAATTTTCCAAAGAAAAAAGTTCATCTCTTATTTGTTTCATTGATTATTAATATAAGCACATTAAATATTCTGATGGTAATGCATAGTAATCCCCTAAAATGTAAATGTTTAATTGCCATTCAATTAAAAACTAAAGTTGCTCAGCCTGCATGGCTCAGTGGTTGAGTGTTGACCTATGAACCATGAAGTCACGATTTGATTCCTATCAGGGCACATGTCTGAGTTTCGGGCTCCATCTCTAGTTTGGGGCATGCAGGAGGCAGCCGATCAATGACTCTCTTATCATTGATGTTTCTCTCTCTCACTTCTTTTATCCCTCTCCCTTCTTCTCTGAAATCCATAAAAAGTATTTTAAAAGAACACAAAAACTAAATGGTCAGAGGTGAAATAAAATAAAAAATAAACAAACTAAATGGTCAGAGGTAAAATAAAATAAAAAATAAATAAACTAAATGGTCAGAGGTCTGGAAGAGAAACTGCAGACTGACATGGCAGTGATGACTTCTCAGAAAAACGTGCTCCAGGCACAACCTATCAGTGGTTTAAGCTTAAAAATCAAAACAGTAATCTCTGAATCTTTTCATGTTTGGCAACTTGGAAGTGAGTGGGTGAAGCTACGTGAGCAAACATAGCTTACCAGCTGAGTTGCGAATAGTCCAAAACAAAGAATGACTCAAATTTATTCCATCATGACATAAAACCGAGTCAGTTTGCATGCTTTATTAGTTTATATTTTTGTCAGTTACTTTGAGATATTTTTGCCATATATCTTCATTGAGATCTAACTTACTAAGCATGAACCCTTAGTAAGTCCCTCTTAAAAAAATGCTCTCTAACTTTCATGGTGGAAGAACTATATTAAAACCTCTTTATTCAGTGAATTTAGTTAAAATAATATTCCTGGACAAATAAAGGACTCCTATGGTGATATGTATATAAAACTCTAATTGAAGTCTTACAGTAGGCTCTGGCATGGCCTCAATGGAAATATTTTATTGCTATTAAAACTAAGCAAACAATAAAGGCTCCTATCTTCTTTGGGCTTCAGCCTATAGGAATTAAAGAGAAGACTATCAAGTGGCATAAAGCCTTCTTAGCACGGTGAGCATGAAGCTGATAACTTGGCAGTCTTTGAAAAGAAATGGCTTCTGACTGTGAATAATAATGAGGAATGGACGAAGAGAGTGGAGAAGGTAAGATGATGCAAGTACAATTGCTCATCTTGTAATACAAGCAGGGCGAGAAAATCAGCTCATTCGTATAAAAGTTCTTGTACCTATTGAGATAAATTACATTTGCAAGGACTTCTGGGAAGATGCTGACATGGAGGTGCCAGGAACACTGTCCAGCTACTACTCAGCACTAATTTTCTAAAGAGCAATACGTTCAAGAATGCATTTCCTGTCTGTTAATAGAGTCCTTATGATTTCTCTCCATTTAGGCTAGATTCACTTACTTAAATTTAATTTATAAGAAGTTTGATGTTCAATGTACAAAACCAAATATTAAAAACTGCTTGAAATCATTAGAGAATGACCCAAACCAGGCAGAAACTGAAGTGTGCTAATCTTTTTATAATTGAGGTATAATTATCATATAGTATTATATTAGTTTCAGGTATATAACAAAATCATTTGATATTTTCATATATTGTAAAATGATTGCCTTAAGTCTAGTTAATATTTGTCACTATACATAGTTCAAAATCTTTTTTCCTGGGACGAGAACTTTTAAGATTTACTCTTTTAGCAACTTTCAAATATGCAATTTATTATTATTAACTACTAGAGGCCTGGTGCATGAAATTCATGCAAGAGCAGGCCTTCCTTCCGCTGGCCGCCAACACGGGCTTCCCTCTGGCAACTGGGACCCGGGCTACCTTTGCAGCCCAGGCTTTGTCCCGAAGGACTTCTGGTCTAATTAGCATATTATGCTTTTATTATTATAGCTAGTCATCATGCTCTACATTAGATTGCCATTACCCATTTATTTTACAACTGGAAATTTGTAACCTTGAACCCCCTTTTTGACCCATTTCATCCACCCCGAACAAACTTTACCTCTGGAAACCACCAATTTATTTTCAGTATCTACGAGCTTTTCTGTTTTGTTTTATTTTTAGATTCCACATAGAAATGAGATCACATGGTATTTGTCTCTCTTTGTCTGACTTATTTCACTCAGCATAATGCCTTCAAGTTCCATCCATATTGTCACAAATGGCAAGATTCCCCTCTTTTGTGTGGCTGAATATTATTCTACTGTGTGTGTATATATCACATTTTCTTTATCTAATAGATGGCATTAGCTTGTTTCTATACTTGGCTTTTGTAAATAATGCTGCAAGGAACATCGGGGTGCAGACACCTTTATGAATGAGTGTTTTTGTTTTCTTCAGAACTGAGGTATCATCTGGCAATTCTGTTTTAAATATTTTGAGGATCCTCCCTATTGCTTTCCAAAGTGGCTCTACCAATTTACATTCCCACCACCAGTGCAGGAGGTTCCCTTTTCTCCTCATCCTCTCCAACACTGGCTATATATTGTCTTTCTGAGAACAGCTATCCTAACAGGTGCGAAGTGATATGTCATTTGTGGTTTCAATTTGCATTTTCCTGATGAATGTCATATTGAGTACCTTTGGAGTAAGTAGTATTTCACTCTCCAAAATGGGTGATGGGGATATATGACAGGTGAGCAGTCATACTCAGGAGATGGTTGGGATTTTCTCATTCCAAATGTGACCTTTTTTTAACCTCTGCATGAGAAAAACGACCATGATGTGATATTTCTCAGAGCCGTGAACCGTAAGTGTAAGAGATCATCAAGTAAGAGATCTTCAAGTAAGCGATCGAGGGGCCGCAGCACAGACTCTGTTTCAGGACCAGTGCAAGGCATTTCAGGGAGCAGCTGGCCTCACAGCCTGGCGATGAGAGAGGTTCCATGAGGAAGAAGAAACCTAAGAGACGTTTCATCTGGAAGAAAGGCTGAGACGTCAAGAACATCAGACCCTTGGAAATGGCAGCATGTGGCGGCGGAGCAGCACATTGAGGGTGCAGAAAACATGCTGAGAAATGTCCAAGTTCCTGTCGGTTCCCTGGGGTGGTCTCTGAAAAAGCCATGAAAATGGCACCTCCGGAGGCAGAGGCAGAGATGTCTGGACCCGGAACTGGGGCGGTGCTGTGAGGCCTTAGCTGACCTCCCCTTAACCTGGTCTTGGTCCCTGTCTCAGTGCATGCCTGCGGCCTGAGCCAGCCTCTGAGGGGCAGAGTGGACCGCCATGCCATGCATGCCAGCATGCCCCCCGTATTCCAGGTTATCCGAAGAATCCGTATCTCAGGTTTATCCAGGGAATCCATATCTCAGGTTATCCCTGGAATCCATATCTCAGGTTTATCCTGGAATCCATATTTCAGGTTTATCCCTGGAATCCGTATCTCAGGTTATCCGTAGAATCCATATCTCAGGTTATCCCTGGAATCCATATCTCAGGTTATCCCTGGAATCCATATTTCAGGTTATCCCTGGAATCTGTATCTCAGGTTATCCCTGGAATCCATATCTCAGGTTATCCCTGGAATCCGAGTGCGGCTTAGGCACACTGGAGGCTGTTAAGGAGGTATCTTCGGGCCAAGCGGATTTCAGGCAGTGTCCTCCCAGGTTCCTCATGAGGCTTCCTGCATCAGGAATAAATTCAGAGAGGCCGAGGGAGGCGAGGGGGATGTAGTGGCCCTATGATCAATTGCGTATCTTTCACCAAGCAGCCACCCTGAACCCTTTCATGAGGGTATGGAAACAAGTGGCTGAGCTCATCCCTAACCTCTTTTATCTCCGGGGGAAAGGCTTTTTCCCAGTGCACTGCGGGAAGAGATTATTTGTAAAAGAAAGAACAGAGGGGAGCAGGAACCTAATACTTCCTGGGCCTGTCCACACTGCACAAATGACTCAGGCCTCAAGCTGGTCCCCGAGGAGGCAAGCAGTTTTGAAGACACTTGGCAGCGTGCAATGTCTTCTAGCTGTGAGGAGTCTATGGGGATGAGCTTGGTGAATTACAAATTTCCTAAATGTCTTGTCTTTCTGTCTAAATTCAAATACTCTGAGGCAGGACTGGACAATTTTAGTGACACATGGGCAACTGCCCTCCCTACTTACCAGCTGTTGTGATAGAGTAAGTCATGGTCTATTTCTCCCAATTTGCTCGTGGCGATGTGGGAGAGGTTTTCACATTTTTCATAGAAACTATGGAATGCATGCAGGCAGCCATCGTAAGTGTCTGAGACCAGCATTTCCCAGGATTTGCAGGTGCCATAATATGCCCTGCTGAAATTCCGAAAACGTTGGTAAAATGACAGAAAGCTTGCATGGCTTATTGCCTGGTCTCTGTTCCCTTTTCCCTGTAGATGTGATGGCGAAGGGAGGCTTCACTTAACAGATGTCACGAGTAGCCCACACAGAGAGCCGCTGGTGCATTTCCCACGCTCCGGGGAAGTTACCCAGGCTTCAATTCCCATTCCCATCAGAAATTGCTGCATGTTTTCTGGGTTTCATATTCAAATGCGTATCTTTTTAAAAATATATTTTTTGTTATTTCAGAGAGGGAGAGAGAGGAGAGAGAATCATTGATCGGCTGCCTCCTGCATGCCCCACACTGGGGATTGAGCCCACAACCCCAGGCATGTGCCCTAAGAGGGAATTGAACCCTGACCTTCTGGTTCATAGGTTGACACTCAACCACGGAGCTATGCTGGCTGCGCTCAAACACATATCTTGACCCTGTCTCTCTATCCAACTTTCCACTTTGATGGTCTGTCATACCCAGTTCATTTTGCCTGTCGATGCTTTAACAGATCTTAATATTTTGATTTCTTTGCTGCAGATTTTTTGTTCTTCTTTCTCAAGATTGCTATAGCTATTTGGTGTCTTTTTAGTTCCAGGTAAGTTTTTGAAGTATTTGTTCTAGATCTGTGAAATATGCTGTTGGTGTTTCAATAAGGATTGTATTGAATCTATATATTGCTTTGTGTAGTATAGACATTTTAATGATGTTAATTCTATCAATCCATGAATAAAGTATATTGTCCCACTTCTTTATATATATCTCCCTCTATCTTCTTTGTCAACATCCTGTAGTTTTCCAAGTACAATTCTTTTACCTCCTTGGTTAACTTTATCCTAAGTATTTTAAATTTTTTGTTGCAATGGTAAATGGGATTCTTTGTTTACTCTCTCTTTCTGATAATTCATTATTGTGTATAAAAATGCCATTTATTTCTGGGTATTAATTGTATATCCTGCTACATTGCCAAATTTCTTTATTAAATATAGTAGTTTTTTTGGTGGGGTCTTTAGGGTTTTCTATGTACAATATCACGTTATCTGCAAATAATAAGTTTTACTTCCTCATTTCCAATTTGGATGCCTTTTATGTTTTTTTCTCCTTGCATCTAAATTTTGGGTGGGACCCCAAAGAATGGGACCTGGTTTAAACATCCATGCACTTTTTCTTAGCTTCTTCAAGAGAGTCTCACATGCATCCCTAAGATCACGTTTGCAGTGTGATGCCCCTGCAATACGAGAACAGTGTTTTCGAATTGAGATGTGCTCACTCTTTTCCCAAACAGCTTGCCTGGTCAGAATTTAGCTGTCTCAGTGGGACTGTCCCTTGCTCACAAAGACCACCAATGAGTTATCGGAGATGTTTGCTTAGCTCTTTGTCCTCTCTCTTAGCCTAGAGATGATGAAGCTTGATAGTGATGTGCTAAAATCATCTCTCTATGCAAGCTTTGGAATCTTGCTCTATTAACCACACTTAGTGAGTGCTAAAGATACTTCAAAATGTTTGTATTGAGCCAGCTATGTCTGTCGTTTTTCCTGTGCTTTTTCCACCTGGTGAATTTAAGTAAATAATTCTTAAGAAGCTATGAGCAGTTTGATGTGATTCAAAAATAAAGATCATGATATGTTGAGCTAGTTTTAATATTGGTGTTGGATTATGACTAAATATTAGCTTGTAAGTTATCTGTTTATCACAAGGTAAAATAGAGGAAAGCTTGTGAATTCCCCCCCCCCCTTTTTTTTTCATTTTCCTTATGCAATCACCACTACTTAATATCACTTTAGTTTACCCCAGAATAGCATAATTTATAATTCTAAGTGATTTTTTAAAAACAAACAAACAAACAAAAAAAAAAAACCCCATCACTTCCTTCCTTGTTTTTGAAATTCAAACAAGGCAGCCTAACATTTGTCAATGCTCCCCTGCCAGACAGGGGAGCGGAGCGAGTCACCTGCCTCATTCTTCAACTTCCAGGCAGGAACCACTGCTGATTATATTATCAAATGCAGCCAGCTGTCCTTGCAGATAGCCTATTAGTGAGAGACGTTGATGGAACCGACCAACAAATAAACAGGTAAAAATCTCCTCCTGCCATTTCCCGTGATTCTGACAAATGAAAGGAATGTGACCCTATTAGCATGCGGGAAAATAAGGTAGAAAACCACTCAGAAAACTCAGCAAGGGGAAATGAGATCCTGCTCCAAATGCCCTCCCTCCTGGACCAGAGACCTTTTCCTGAGACCTGTCCTGGGCCGCCTTCTGCACGGCCGGCTGCTCACCTTCTCAGGAAGCTTGGCTTCCGATGCTGAAAGGCCGTCCTACCAACGACAGGGGTCTGGAGCAGGGATGAATGTGGACCGAGGCTCATCCAGCAGAGGCCTTTACTCCTTAGAGCAATAGTGGGCTTCTCTGCTTATTTCAGAATCCTCCTAAAGGCCTCCTTTCCTAAAGCCAGCAGTGGTAGGTACAAATGCACAACACTTTACAGAGTTCTAAGCAAATAGGTCTTTCTTTAAAAATAAAAAATAATATATATATATATAATTGATTTCAGAGAGGAAGAGGGAGAGAGAGACAGAAACATCATTGATGAGAGAGAAACATTGATCAGCTGCCTCCTACACACCCCATGCTGGGGATGGAGCCCACAACCTGGGCATGTGTCTAATGGGGAATTGAACCTTGACATCCTGGTTCACAAGCTGACGTTCAACTACTGAGCCACACTGGCTGGGCTGTACTGCTTTTTAGTTTTCTGGAAAACTTTGCAAACAATTGCAAAATTGTAATACATAAACTCTATCTAAATTTTGGAATCGTTCCAAGGATATCTTGCTTTTAAACTGTAATTAGAGGAGCAATCCATCTTTACTGAGATAAACACGGGGAAGGAGAGCATGGGTATGATTCTGTCTGCATGCACATGGCCACCTTAGGAAGCTGGACAAAACTCTCACATCTGGACCAGAGCTGCCCAGTAAGCTGAGACAGACAGAGCCTCCATGACGGCAGGGCACACTCATTCTCCGGGAGTCATGCTGTGGCTCTGAGGTGGTGTTTATTCTGAGATTTATAGACACTTCAGAAGGTTTGATCACTGGCCAAGTGATTAACAGTGATGATTCATGAGCACCTGGACTATAACAAGAATCCATTAAGCACCGCAGACGACGGGGGCACATGCGGGGAATTGTGGGATTGGAAAAAGCACACCCACCTTCAGCACCACCATGTGTTCCAGGCAAGCAAGGTGGCCCCGGGCAGTTTGGCCTGTAACTGCATCACTGCTCCTCGTGGACCAATGGTCCTTCCCTGGCTGTGGATTTCTGCTCTGTTGTCCAGTGGCAACAGCCCCTTCTCCCCCCAATTGAACAGCCCTCTGGCTCAGTCTCTCCTCTCTCCTTCACTGTTCTCTGCTTGGCTTGGTTGCGTAAGACTGTGACGAAGCAACATTTCCTAACCTCACCAGATCACAGTCATCGCTGGGCCCTTGTTGAATTCAGAACCCGGGGTCAATCTCTGTCAATGCTGAACCAGCAGGACAGAAACTACGTCTTTTAACAGAGGAATCTCCGCTAGGTGACTTCTGTGCTCCGATCAATGTAGGAAGCGTGATGAATGGAAAGAGTAGGCTTATCTCATCCCACGTAAAATGTTTATATCAAGGAATGAATACTTAAATAATACTTCAGTCTCCCCCGCCTCCGATGTAAAGACTGTATGGAAGATTCAGTATTCTTTACATTATCCAATACTGTTATCTATTCTAAGGTCCTTAGTCATTGTAGATGTGATAAAAAAATAAAAATAAAAATAAAAAAAGCCACAAAGCAGTTCCTGGCCTCATGGAACTTGGGAGGTTTGTTCATGGTTACACATGGCTCTGTTTTTATCTGTAACCTGAGTAAGAGCACACACAGGCTGACACATCTCAGCTGTACTCCATGCAGTACTTCTACTGATGATATCATGGTGTCTGTTCAACTCGATACTGTGGCCAGGAGAGGCTGCGTAAGGTGTCCATCTGACACAAGGATGTCCAGTGCAGGGGTCAGGGGCCGTGCTGAGGAAGTAAAGTCTGGGCAAAGCTTCAGCTCGGTCAGTGGTCCCGGCAGGGTGGATATAGTTGTAATAGAAGGTGCAAGTCAAGATTGATGGGTAACATATTTCCTAATTGGTAGATTTTTCTTCATTTTACATTTCTGAGTCAAACTATTTATTTTGATCCCTATAAAATTACTTATTAAGCTTATATAACTAATGCCCATTCTTTCAATAAGTCTTTATTCACTGGATGGATTATTTTTGTGCCAGCTGTACATTTTACATATCATCAGAGCTAGATCTTTCTTCATTCTCTACTCCGATGGAGTAAAAATTATACACAGTTACCGCTTCTACCTGCTTCTTTCTGGGAGCAGGAAAAAGAAGTCTGTATCATGAAATCCCAGGAGTTTGTGTGGATATTCACAAGCTAGGAAGCGATTCTGTCCTCTCTCCTTCCTTTACCTGCCTTTACCTGCTTGGTGAAGGTTCAAGTGTTCCCTCCCCAAGACTGAGTCCACTCTGCCAGGAAGGACAAAGTGTGTTGCTGCATAGAAAGAAGACAAGATATATGTGGTCAGGGCCGTGATAGGGGAGGGTCTCAGATGAGGCACCTATTTATCTTTAATCACATCAGCCCAAAATGCAGTTTTTGCTGTGCCACAGAATTTCAGTAATCAGTTTCCATGTGCCACGAGATTTGAAAGGTGAAAGCTGCTAGTGTAGATGACCTGCAAAGCCCTGGGTCCACTTTTCTTTCCATTTCATCTCCCCAGAGCCCCGGAGGCCACAGCGTCTAGGGCCAAGGAGGTGGCTGAGCAGCGGAAGGCAGCAGCGGGCTGGGGGTGTCTGTTCTGCTCACAAAGGTGGCCCGTGCTCTTCCAGTCTCGCTCAGCTAAGTCACATGGGTGCAGGACATCTGCCCAGCTGGGAGGGTTTATGTTGCAGGAAAACAATGCAACCCTGGCAAGCACGCTGTAAATATTTACCAGCAATCCACTGTCAGAGCATTTTCCTTATCTGCACACGACTGGGAGCCGTCCACTCATCTGAAGGTCCAGATGGCATCGCTGCAGAAGCAGCCACGGTGGCTGGTGGACGGGAGTTCTGTTTGTTTGTTTGTTTGTTTGAGGTTGGGAGAGCTGTGTCACCCACACCCAACTCCAGGCTGTGGCCAGGCCCTAACCACAATGGGTCACAGTCCACATTCCTGTCTGGCCATGGTTTTGGAGCCCTGCCAGAAGGTTGGCAAGCCAAGTTCTCAGGACTCAAAGTGAGAAGGAATGGCTGTCCCGGGGGAGAGGACCATAACCACTAGGCACCCACCAGCAACCCGCACTCACAGGCCTGGTCCCCACGGATGCTCTCCTGCCACCGGAAGACAGCGAGAAAGGGACAACCTGAACTTCTACTTCCTCTCTCAACCAGGCAGCACAGAGAGCCGAAGCTGTGAGCAAATTATCAGATTCGCTTTAGAATGATATGATTATTCCTGCTGGTTTCTCATGAATAGGATCGTTTTGTGTAGTTTTGGTTCTTTTGTGACTGTCGCTGCCCCTTTCTCTAATGGACTATTTACTGCCCCTCTTGGGCTCTGAAATGACAGTTTCCATCCTACTGCGCTGCTCCGCTGCGTGTGATGTGTGCCTGCGGGTGGCTGCCCCTGCGACTCTGCGTGCGGCTCTGTGTGTGCAGTGAGTGATGAGCAGGTGGGCGCGCCCTGAGCAATCCTCCGGGAGCGGGAAATCACACTGTGGAGACAGCGCCGCCGTCATGGTGTCCGCTGGAGCAGGCGACACATCACAGGAGAGCGTTTCCAAACCACTGTTAGTGCTCATTGCAAGGCTGACCCGCTTAGCAGTCACAGGACTGCCGGTATCTGCAGGGCTGCCAGAAAACTTCTCTCAGACGTTGGATGGTGCTGCAGGGAAGGATGGGTGACTGGTCCATGGGGTGTTGGCAACTTCTGGAAGTTTCCCTGTGTCCTGAGCTTCTGAATATGAGTCTCTGGTGGTCGAGACACTGAGGCTCGCAGGACTCCGCCACCCTGTGTGAGGACAAAGCTGGGGACCTCCCCTCAGAGCCCCACCCTCCCCCTCCTGCCCTGGAGCTGCAGCTTCCCAGTTTTCAGGAGAAAATTTAAAAAAATAAAATAAATAAATTCACAGCAATTGGTGTGTATCCGAGCTAAGGCTATGACTTTTTATTGTTATTTCTAACGTGTGACCTCATTTTGCTATGCACTACCTTCTCCTAAAGACACACAGATAGAGTGAGCTCAGTGCCACCCCAAGCCCTTCCTCCCCAGCAGCCATGCGCCCACGGATTGCTGACGAGCAATAAAAAGGAGGAGTAGCTATTTCATAAAAATCTGTCCTAATGAGGCTCAAAAATATAAGTGGTCAAAACCCAAATTTAAATGCCAGACTTTGGAAAATAAGCACATGCCACTTCTCTATGTATGGGCGTGCTGTGTAGCAGCTCAGGCCTTGATTAGGTTTTTAAAGTATTTTCATTAGTTTACCATTACTCATTGTCATTTCTGAAGGTTGGAATGCTGCCAATCAGTCCTCAATATTGAGCCCCAGGCCCTTGAGAACATGGAGTCTCTTCCCTTTCCCTGGGGCACTGAGCCTCGCTTGTGTGTGTCTCTTCTCTCCCTCCTCCTGGACGCATGCCTGGCCCATCTCCATGGCTGCCCTCCTGTCTCATGGGAACTTCATTCATTTCTGCACCTCCCTGCGACATCTGTGCATACAATTCTTTAAACCATCAGACTGGCTGATCTCGACCTCATGTTTCAGCTTCAGGTTGCCCGCCTGACCTTCCCAACAGTTTGCTCTGAAGGCTCAGTATCAGCACATCGCAAACTGAATGTGTGGTTTCCTCCCTGGATTTCCTCTTCCTCTGGCGGCCAGCGGGTTCAGAACCCGGGCGACACCTGGGTTTGCACCCCTCCTGGGCTCCCTACACCCCAGCCAGTCCCCAGGCTGTGCACAGTGAGGGAGACTCAGCTCTCGCCTGCAGAAGCCAACAACCGGGGGGTGACAAGCAGCACGGATTCCCTGGGGACAGGCTACCTGGCTCTGCGATCATGTTTCTTTCTCTCTTTTTCTCTCTGAAATGAATGCAGGTAATTTTCTGGCCCAGAAACGTGCCCACTGGGAAGAATAGTCCCTTAAGTAGCCTGATAAAAAACAAGCCCATGCCGCAGGACAATCTGACTTCGCCCTGTTCTCCAGGGACTGTGGAACACGGGGAACGGCCTTGAGATTTCGGGGTGCAGGGACTGACAGAGGGGGGGAGGGAATGTGTCCCAGGCAGGGGCAACAGGCTCCGCTGCCATTTTAATAAATGCTTGTGTCTTATTTAAAGACAGAAAAACACACCAGAAGGAGACCTGTTGGGACCCCTTGTTAATCTGACGCGAGTGAAGCTCCATGAAGTGAAGTCTCCTACAGGAGTTGTATGAATGCACATGAACCTAACATGCTCCTTCGTCCCCAGGAAGGCGGTGGTGTCTGGCCTCCCTGCTCGCACCAATGCCCCAGCTTTGCTTACAGGAATTCAGAGCTTCGCTAGCTCTGTGTTCATGTGTGTGACCTACAAGCTACCTCCTGCCAGCAACTGTTCCTACAGCCCTAATTAGAAAATTTGTCTTCCTGGTGGTGCAAATAGGAAACCAAATACAGGAGGGTTTTAATATGGAGCAATAGTCGCCGTTTTCTTGTTTAAATCACTGAGCTCGTTATTTTCATATAACGGGAGATTACCATCACTGTAGCACAGAGTTCGGGCCTGGGAGGAAGTCCCGACCACGAACAGGCCCATCCTGCTGTGAGCACGGGGTGCGTGTGTGAGGGTGGGGGGTGGGTGGGGGGTGTTGGATGAATCCGTGGAAAGGATGAAGCACTAGGACCCTTGTGGTCTCATGGGCCTTGCACCTGTTTCTACGTCAGGCACCGACATCCAGCTCCTCAGAGCCCTCATGCTTCCTGGAGTAGAAACCTCTCAGTCAAGTTTAGCACAGGTTATGATGTCGGAACTGTTGGCTGCTTCTGCAAGCTACGGCTTATGACACCCTGGTGGCCACTGACCGCTCATTAGCAGCTACATTTGTCAACTGGAATAGCTTTTATCACCGGGTTTGAGTCTGTCTTCTGAACTTGTGGCATCAGGGGAAAATGAGGGAATTTCTTCCAAGTAGCTCTTTGGTTTGACCGTGGACCAGTGAGAAAAATAATGTACCTGTCAAGGGCCGCATTTGCCCAGATTCAGGTAATAAATAGCCCCTGTGCCTAGAGCTAACCTATTATTCCTCATTATCCTCTTGGGACTTGGTTTGGGTTACAATACGTGCTCTGGACAATAATGTGATTGAAATGACAAGTTGGTTGATTTAGAATATTTTCAATCCATGATTTCTATATGTGGTTGAGACTGGTTAAGTGATTAGGTGGTTTGGCAAAATTCATCTTTCAAAATTTGAGCCTTTTTTTCAGAATTTATGGTATATCAGACTTTTCCTTGTCTAATTCTATTTTCTGTCATAGATCACCACTTTGTATTTTAATGCAGAAAAATATAGGAAAGGAATAAAACAGCTGTTAGCCAAATCATCTAAATTGCATTGCTATTATAATTTTTCCTAATTTTTAATTCCAAGAATGTTGGGCTCAGGGGTCTAACATCTAAAGCATTAGAAAGAGGATGAATGTGATGCTATGGTCTAGAATGAGGAAGCTTTTATTTCACACTGGACCTGGGCCTTGTGACTTACAGAAGCTTCTGGAAGTAACAGAATCAGAAGCCCTGCACAGCATCAGTGTTTTTATAAGGACGTGGGAAAGCTATTGCCTTTTCTTGAAAATGTATAATGGAATTCGCTTCCAAGTGTATTATGCACATGATCTGTATGTTGCATTATCTCATTGCCAGGGAAGACCTTTACTGCTCTAATTTTAGAATTCAAAAAATCCTGTGAGTCCCCTGATACCAGGGAGAGCTTTCAGCCCTACTTTATGGAAGACCATGACTTTTTTTGCAAAGTAAAACGCTACGTGTACTTTAATTTCTTGCTTCTTGAATGTAAATCTTAGATGAAAAGAGTATTTTTAGTTTATTCTACTAATAAATGCTTATATCAACAGAATAACAAATGCTCTCTCTACATAAACACGGACACAGATAGCAAAAGCAGAAAACATTAACCACAGTTCTTTCATTTGCACAGAAGACTTGTAATATTGTTAACCAATAGCTACAGATTTTTCAGATCGAATTTGTTCATTCATAGGATGTTGTTTTCTTCATGCATTCCAAAATAGCACAGATTTTTATTATCTCCTCACTGTCTACTTCTACTAGACCTTTAAAATTTAAATTAATGGGATGGTGTATGAATGAATTAAAATTTTCTACCTTCATAAACAAATTGAGTAAGAGGTAATCATTTCTTTAAAAAGATGATGTGGATAGCTCTTCAACAGCCTTTCCTTTTCCTAAGATTTCTTTTAAAAAATATTGAATTCATTGGGATGACATTGGTAAATGAAATCATAAATATTTCAGGTGTACAATTCTATAAGACATCACCTGTATATTGAACTGTGTGTTCAACACCCCAAGTGAGGTCTCCTTCCATTACCATTTATTCCTTTTACCTTCTTCTGCCTCCCCCCACCCTTCTTTCCCTCTGGATCACCATATGGCTGGCTGTGTCTAAAGGCTGTTTTATGCTTAATCACTTCACCTTTTTCCACCCGGTGACCCTCCCCCGGCAGCTCTCAGTCTGTTCTCTGTCTCTATGAGTCTGTTTCTATTTTACTCACTTTGTTCATTAGATCATGTGATCATTTGTTTTTCTCTGACTAGTTTGTTTCACTGAGCATAATAACTCTCCAGGTCCATTCGTGTTGTCACAAAAGGTAAGATATCCTTCTTTTTAAATATTCTTAACAAATTTATTTTATTATGTCTATATTATTAATATGGTGCCCAATGTGGCACACATGCCCCACGGGGCAGAGGACAATTTGATTTTAAGGGAGAGATTCAAGAATGAGTTATTAACAGTGAATTTTTGGCATTTCTTATGGTTCTAGGGGCCTCATATATTGTGACATATTTATGCATTTCAGTTCTCTATTTTATGTTTTGAAATGTTATTTGCTATTTTTTCATATCACTTCATATTATTATTATTATTATTATTAACAATTTCTTAGTGATGTCTTCCTCAGTACTTCAGTTGTCCTTTTGTCCTTTTATTTTTCTCTTTCATGGATGCCATGTTCTTTGGAAGTTTGTTTAGACCAAGTTAATGGCCTTTTAGGCTTCCTCCACTTGAACAGTTCACTTTTTGAATAATAAGATTCTATGTATTGGGGGGAGATCAGAATTTCAGAGATGCTTAGGTGGGACATGGCCAAAAAGGGGCAGGGAACCACTCGTCTCGACATAAGTCCGCCTACTCCAATAGTTGAAATAGGACCTCTGAAAATTTGGACCTGGTCCTTTTAGCCAGATGACATGGCACTGTAAGATGTGTGTCTGTATTCGTTCTGATCCCGTTTCCTCACCAACAGTGCTGAGGCTCATGTCTCCCGTCGGGTTCGACACGAAACAGACACTGAGGTGGCCGAGGTGACAGGTGGGGGAGGTGCTCTCAGGAATGGTGGCTGTGAGCAAGTGGGGCGCCCAGAGAAGCTGAGCTTCTAGAGCTGCATGGCCTGAGCCAGTGTCAGAGGGCGTCCCTGACTGAAGCGTCCTGCAGTGATTCAGGCCTCTGCACCTCCTCAGCAACAAGTCCCTGGGTGCAGGCTGCCCTGGGGAAAGGGTATGTCATGTTGAAGGTGACAACTATTTTAGCCAAAGGAAATTCCTAGGAGGTAGCTTAAAAGCTAACCCTTCTGGTCGCTGGTGAATGCCTTGTTTCTGAGAGGGGGTTCTAGGTGGCACACTGCAATTGTCTTAAAAACGTGGGCCTATGCTTATGCCTAGCATATGCTTTACACATTGCAGTTGTGATTAACAGTAGCCGTGATGATAATAATGATGATGATGATGATGAAGAAGAATGAGGATCCATAGAATTTTTCAGAGGAGCCCATGGGATTACATACACATTACTTAACACTTATTAAATGCTATAAAATAATACAATTTAAATATAAGGTGGTTGCTTCCTTTTGAGGCCAATTTCCAGCAGGTTGTTTCTACGCACACACACTGCAAAAGACTGATGGCCATTTCAATCATTGTCACAACCTCTCACATCACACAGAGTCCACTCCTTCTTGTCGGGGTTACCCAACATGGCACACGCTCCACGGAGGTTTAATTCAAAGGCCAAATATAACCGTGCACGGTGGCCCAACCTAAGCGTTTTGAGAGGGACTTCCTTACGCATTACATTTTCCATTGGCCAGTTAACTGGCTTTGAATTATTTTTAATGGATAAAGCATTTTAGCAGCATTCTCTCTAGAGGCTGCTCTAATTCCAAATGGAGCATTTCCAATTAATCTAAGAAAGACATTACATAAACACAAGTTAACAATCTCGTGGCAATAGATGATAACAATATTGCTGCAAATTATTATAGGTTTATTCGCTAAGCAATTCAAAGAGTTATTCCAGACATAATCAAACCCAGCCTTGCATCTCCGCAGACTCTTTGGATGCAGGTATTATTGCCCCATAATTAACCCCGAGGGGAGATGTTTAGGATGAATTATCATTCAGCCTTTTCTAAGCCTTGAATTATGAAAATCCACTGACTACTCAGTAGACATATTTATCAGTTCTATGGCTGTGTGTGTGTGTGTGTGTGTGTGTGTGTGTGTGTGAAGAGTAGTAGGTTATGAAAATGAAAATTATTTTTAAAAAATAAATTACAAAATCCAAAGAAGAATAAATACTTCTCATGCACCACTTGTTATTGGGTACTTTCTACCCTTATAACTATAACTATAAAACTATAATTATAACTATAACTATAACTATATATATAACTATATATATAGTTATATATGTAGTTATATATATTAATATATATATGTATATATATGTATATATATGTATATATATATGTATGATCTCGGCTGGAGCCCTGAGTTTCTTTTGTGATTACATGTAATGCCATTTGCCAACAAGATTGCTGGTAGAAGACCAGGCTACAAGCACAAAAGATGTGTTTCGTTAGTGAGTGCTTATGGTGCTTTTATCTTCCAAGTCACACTCCAATCTACTTTGCACAAAGTAAGGGAGAGAGCTCCTAGTGCAGAAACAGCCACTAAAACAACCAACAGCAGGTGCAGGCAGACCCAGAGGTATGGATGAGCACGTGATCAGGTAGCAGCTCTGACTACGTTTGTATATACTGTACCAATACGCATGCCCTACACCAATAGGTCGTCAAAACCAGTCTGAGCATGTTTCATATTTCTCATTGTCTGAGATACATGAGCTCTTGGCAGCACAACACCTCTTGAGTAACCCCCTTCCCTCTGACCCCGGAATTCTGGCTCTGAAGACAAGTAGTGTTCTGGTTTATGAGAATTATAGAGCATTTTCTTTCTTCAGTGAGCACGCGGCCCTGACGTGTGTAAGTGAGAAAGTATTTGCATATATCTTCTATCCTGAAGCAGCTGCTGTGTTCACACTCTTGAGCTCAATGGGAAACCTAACTTCAAGGTGACTGTCCGGGCATGTTGGTGAGAAAGAGAAAATATTTCAGATGTAGGATGTCCTAAAAGAAAAGCTACTGTGCTTGAGGAAAATCCCTTACATTATTTCTATTTGCTACAAAACAAATGGAATGCCAGTTTCAAAATTCCCACTGCTCACAGGGAAATATATCAAAGATGATACCGGAAAGACAGGGGCAAGGAAGGGCTCATGTAAATGAGCCAATGGCCTGTTCCCTTCGCTGATGGAGAATGAACTCTGTACCTGCCCCCGCTGTGCACATTCTCAAACTGTGGACACTGAGTGTCTCCTGGGCAACCACCTATTGTAATATTAAAAAAAAAACACGTAATGAAAATCACAGGATTGGGGTAATTTCTATTTTTTCTGCCAATGCGGACAAGCACAGTCAAACTTTTACATCGTAATTTAGAATTCTGAGCACTGACACTGTGATTCTGCTCCTCTTGGGCTCAAATGTTCCCCCATCACTTCCTGTCCCTGTATTCACATTATATCAACATCAACACAAGCAGAAGCCTTCTCTGAGGGGGCTCTGTCATCGGTGATGGGAACCAGGAGGAATAAGAGAGACTTGATTTCTGGGAATGGATGACCTGCGACTTGACTGAATTGGATGTGACTGAAGGAGTTCAGTTTCTATCTGCTCTATTTCTAGTTTATTATTGCAGTCCCGACAATAATAAAAAGAATAAGAAATGCTGAACTAAAAAAAGAATGTCTTAAACCATGGCAAATCAGTTAGATTAAACGCTGAGTGATAACCAATTTGCTGCTCATCCAGCACTATCTTGTGATGGGTGGAACTGTATTCAACTGGACACTGATTCTCAAGAACACAAAGCTCTGTAAGACATGGGGAGCTCTCTGCTGTTAACTTTCTCTCTAATAGCGAAGTACAAGAACATAAAGAGCTATGTGGGGGGTAAATTGTGGTGAATTCAACAGGATAAATATAAATGAAGGACTATAGGAATTTAAAGGAAATAAATAGATTCAAGAACTGAATGACCCCAGATTTGGAACAGCAAACAGAGGACATGAATTGAAGGAGAAACTCGCAGGCATGAGGATTGCAGGAGGCAAGAGTCCCCACAGAGACAGGCCTGCCCAATCATCTCTTGGTCCTCTCCCACTCTGCGATTCTGCAGCTGAGGGAGGGAGACGCCACAGCTGGTTCTGGGGACAGAGATGCTCTGCATTTGCTCTGTGCAGCACCCGAGACAAGCTTTGTGTGATGAAAAAGCTGACTTTTTAATGTTATCTATCTTGTTTGAGTGAAGTTCAGCCTGCATGTATATGGTGAGTGTGACTAGCAGCTCCTGTGTAAATGGGCACGGGTGTCCACTGCCCGACTGCCACATACTCAGCAGCTCCTGCACCGGGGCTCGCTCTCTCCATCAGCCTTGTGCACACATGATCGCCTTTCCCTGAGGGAACCCTTCAGCGATTCCCTTCTCCGTTAGAGCATCCTGAAGTTACCTGTGTGACATGCAAAGGTTCACTGTGACCGGGTCTCTGCCACCTTCACCTCCTCCCATTCTTCACGCTCAGGGAACATACCACGCCTTCCCCTGGCTCAGCACCGTTTCACTCTCTAGGCCTCTCTTCCCTCACCTCTTTGTCTCACAAATTTCATTAAGGCTCAGGTAACCTCTTAATTTTTTATTTATTTATTTATTTTATTTTTTGCGCCAAACTATTTCTTCGGTAGCTCTAGGTGCTTTCTATCTCTGTATCTCCCCAAACACAACCCGGAACACCAGTAAGTACTACATCAATGCTGGCTCCTTTCTCCCGCTCTCCGGATGACAGCATGGCAGTGTCTGCTCTACTTGCTGCCAAGCTTTGTGCAGTGTCACTGGGGGAAGAGAAGGAGTCCACGAGGAAGAAATTTACCACAATGTAAATTTTACAGGGGCAAATATTAATCTCTTTAGTTCACAAATGCTGCAAACTCTCAGAGCAATGCTTGCAGAGATTAGGAGCACAAGAAACATGAGCAGAAAGAATTGATTATCAATATTTTCATATTTTCCACAGTCATCCATGTTGACCATTCTCAAGTACCCAAAGTCTGTCAATCAACTTACAGTCTAAAATGATTTTTGTGCCTTTATCAAATAGAGAATCAAAAGCAACCACAAATCGCCAAACCTGCCAACTCTTTTGTAGCTGCTGCTTTCCCCAGGCAAAGAAAGTGACTGCATCAGGAGAAAAACACACGAATAGACACAGAACCCAAATGCCAGCTCATTGAGATGGAACCCCAAGCAAGACTTGCCTACATCTACTTCCCAGAGCTCCATTCCTGCCAAGCCCAGCAGACCACTCCTGTCGCCTCTCACTGTGCATCCATTCAATATACTCAGCAAATACGAACAGACTGGCCAGAGAACATATACATATAACCCACAGACACATGTGGTGATGGCCAGAGCGAAGGCAGGGCAGGGACTGGGAGGGGTGGGCAAAGGAGGGGGATATGCGGAAATCTGTGATAGTGTCAACAATAAAAAAGCAAACATTTAAAAAAAATAAATATATAATATATCAGCAAATGTAATTAAAGTTCATGGTTTACTCATTTGTAAGAACTCCAATACCTTGCTTATCATTAAACCCAATGGCTTCCAATGTGTAAGTTCACTGCTATGTGAGCTGATCAGAGACAGATCCAATGGGCTCCATTAATATTAATTTGTGGTTAACTCTTGCTTAATCTAAACATCAGTCTCGTAGGTACAGAATTGTGTTCATATACACATCAATTTGTGTTAATTTTGGAAGTTAAATAGCAGGGGCATCATGTCAAAATCATTAATGAAACCTTAATAGAAAACATCTATTGTGTCCTGTTCACAGTCACATCCTTTAATTGGGTAATGTTATTAAGTAAAAGAAAACCTATTAAGAATAACTTTGTCACATTACTAGCTTATTGCTCTTGATTTCATTACCCACTCTCCGGTGGATATATAATATAATCTCACTATTTTTTGTTCTATTATGATTGAACGATCATTTATATGAATAGGCATTTTCTCTCTTTAAGGGAGATGTGGGTTTTATAAATGATTCAGTATTTTGGTCAACGATGTTCTTTAAGATACAAACCAAATAGTTATGATAAAACGAGTATTATTTATTCCAAGTTCTGTATCCGTTTTGCCATTGGTTCTAGTTATGAAGTTTGAAGTACTTCCTAGCTGTTCGTTTGTATTTTCCTCTCCTACTGAACATGGCTAAAAAAAGGAACTCCCTGATTAAGAAGGATCCTAGTTGGAGGTTTTTCATTTGTATATTCTTTTACTCAGAATATGATTTTTGGAAAATTTTCAGGGGGTAAAATAGTTTTACAACCTGATGACATCAATGCTTTTGTTTCAACATTGCCTCTACTCCCTGAAACTTTCTCATGGCGGCACACAGGAGGAGAGCACATTTGGTTTTATTCACTACCATCTCCACTACAGACTTTTCTTCAGAGAAACACGCAGATTAGACAGACTGTCACAAACCCCTCTTCAAGCTCCCTTATTTTATTTATGCTTGTCATTTCAAAAAGAAACAACAGACATTTTAATTATAACACCAGTATACAGCCTAATTTGTTAGGGAAAATTAGCCTCCTTTCTCAACACTCAATGCCCGTTATTTCTTAATTATCCCAAACGTGGCCTGTGCCAGAGCTCCCCAGGAGGACCGATGCACACTTTCCTTTTCATTGTTTTGTGGTTCGTTCACAGAGTCCACGATGAACACAGGACTGTTCTTAGTGTCCAAGAGCTGTTCCGAAGGGGTAGGAGTCATTATTTCATAACCACATGGTATTTGTGGGGCTTTCTTTTAACTTGCTCCTGGTACTTTGCATTGAAACCCCTCAAAGAATTAGGAGAAATCCCTGCTACTTCTGTATTTCCACAGATGGACTTACTATCAACAACAACAACAACAGCAAAATGCTTGTAAAATACAAAACTAGGGAAATCTGGGCTGTTCGTTTGATCCTAAGAGAGGGTAACAGGCAGGCCCAATGGGAGATTTACGGCATCATTTCTCTATTTATGGGTCCAGTAGGAAACGGCCTCCAAAATTCAACCCTCTTGCTCGTGACCTTTACGTTTGTATTTTTCCTTTGAAAAGTAAAATAAAAATTGGCTTTTAAAAGTAACATAGGCAGGAATGAAGCCACATAGAAAACTGTAAGCACAGGAGTGAAAATCCCTTGAAATTGTACCACCCAAGGGGACTGGCTGTAACATTCTGGCCTGGGTCCGGGTGTCTCTCAGTGCATTTATATCCGTTCATCTAGCCATGTATCCAGCAAACATTTCCTGTGTACTTACCATGCGCTAGTCATTATTCCAGACCTAGAGGCGTTACAGAGGGGATGGGAGAGCAGCCTCCGCTGCCTGCTATAACTGTTTGCCTGGGAAGGAGGGGAAGGAGCTTGGGTCTCGCCTTCTAAACAGTGACTTCCAGCCTGTGCACTGCAGGACCAGGACTTGTAACACATGGAACACCTACTCAGCCAGGCCCTGACCTCTGTTCCCTTAGAATCTAAGGCTTAGATAGTCAATAAAAAAATGAAAACAGCCAACAGGACAACAGCCACCTGGTGTGAACAAATCAGAATCACACCTGCTTTTATTGGCTGGTCGGCACAAAGGCATTTTGGGTGCCGAGGACGCTAGTGATTAGCTGAAGTCCATGGTCAGCAAACTGCGGCTCCTGAGCCACATGCGGCTCTTTGGCCCCTTGAGTGTGGCTCTTCCACAAAATACCACGGCCTGGGCGAGTCTATTTTGAAGAAGTAGCATTAGAAGAAGTTTAAATTTAAAACATTTGGCTCTCAAAAGAAATTTCAATCGTTGTGCTGTTGATATTTGGCTCTGCTGACTAATGAGTTTGCCGACCACTGGCTTAGGTGCCCTGCGAAGACATGGGCTGCAGGTGGCTGCTGCTCTGGACAGAGATGAGCAGCTGGAGGCCCGGGGCCGGATGGGGGATGGGAGAGCTCCCCACTGCAGCCCTGCTGCACCCCTGTGACCCAGCTCCCAGGCCCCTCCTTAGATGGCATTCCTCCAGAGAGGCCTCCCAGGTCCCTCCGTGGAGTCATCCTTCATTCACTTCTCTCTCCACCCCCAAATCCGTTCCTTCACCCAGGCTTGTCAATGAGTCTCAAAAACTTTCACATGAAAATACTCACTGCTTGACAAGCTCCTTAACCTAATTTTAGTCCTGAAACTTTTCTATCTGCTGGTATGTTCTACCAAGTATTTTTCATATAAAGTCCATTTTTTTGGTAATAAACTGCAAATAATAATTTTTTAATTGAAAAGACAATTAAGTTACAAATGTCAGAGCTACATTTATATTTCCCAAAAAGTAATAGAAGAAGAAGCTTGTGGAATGACAGCTAAAACAGCTAAAGTCTTATTTTATTTCCAATGTATATTATACCATGCTGGTGATATTAATGTACAAAATCTTAATAAATGTATGCTAGTTAAAATATTATTTACTATATTAATTTTGTGGTCATGGTTAAGTCAGATTAACAAAAGGTCCAATACCTCTAAATTTTTAGTTAGATAATCCCTTTCTATCGCAGGGAAAGTCTGTATGCATGCTAATGTACATTGTCTGATTATTAAAATTATTCCATTGCTTTGGAATTGCTTCATATTCCACAGTAAAATTGTTCAATTGCTTTAGAATTGCTTCATATTCCAGTGACAAAACTTATTTTTAAAAATTCTGTATTTCCCCCCCAAAATAGTAGGTATCACATCTGAAACATGATTTACAACCTCAGATTATATCTAAAAGAAAAAAGCTCTATTTCCCCAGCGTGCCATATTTAATAACATTCCCCTCAATAGGAATTCCTTGGTATGTGTTTTGACTTATTGCTGAACACACTCACACTTTCAAATTTCAGTGTGTTGCTCCTATTTTAATTCTCTTTTGCTCCTGAGTGCTTGCATTTCGGTGCTTGTGTCCCCTGGCATTGCCCCTGGCATGGCCCCTGGCATGGCTGGATTCCTCTGGGCCAGGAGCTTACTGGCCCCTTGCCACACCCAGCACCATGCTGCCCTGGGGCGGGCATTCAGTGAGAGCACGTGACACCCCCCCCCCCCCCCCACTAAGGTCTCTCCCTAGTCACCTCAGAGGCACACGCTGCTGGTGCAGTCTGACCACCAGAGGGCACACCTGAGGCTCAAATCAAGGTGGCTCTGGAACTGGCCCCATGGCCCCGTGGCCAGGAAGCTGTGAGGTCTGAATACAAGGAGTGTCTGTGGAAGGGACGCCATGGGCTGGGGGTGGGCCCTTCTGCTTGTCTGGACGCAGAGCCCATGAGGAGAGACATGGCTGAAGAGGGCCCACAGGGGTCTTCCCTGCCGTGTCCCCGGAGAGAGAAGGACCAGCGTCCTAGGCCTACGGATGCTTTCGGGTGAGAGTTCTGAGAACAATGATGTGGAGCTTCGGCTGAAAGCATTCCCACACCAAGCATTTATAGCAGGGTTCTTCCAATTGAGAGTTCACCTTCTTAAAGGGACTGGTGTGAAAGGCTCTACCACATACTATTTGTATGTTTGTAATAGGAATCAAGGACTGGGAGTTGGCAGTTACATGCATGCTACATCATGGGGTTTCTCGCTAGTGCATGCTTGCTAAGTTTTACTGAGATGGGATTTCAAATGGGAGATTTTCACCTTTCATTACATTCTCCAGGCTTCATCCCTCTATATTTGTATGTCCTCTGACAACCAGTGAGGGAGGGCTGACTTAGCTAAAAGAGTTCCCACATTCATTACATTCACCGAGTTTCCCCATGATCTAAACTCCCTAAGGTAAAATAAAAACTATGTTATTTCCAAAGCCTTTTTCATGTTTATAGTCAAGAAGATACTTCAAATTTTCAACCTTATGATGCTGAGTCAGGTTACAGTTATGTACCTTGTCATTGCTTTGTCAGTTTCTGGTCAGGAAAGGAGAAATATACTCGTTGTTTTATCTATATAGAGAATTTTAATATATGGAATTGGTTGAAAAGGTATTGAGGGGACCCTAAAACCAGAAACACTGACATACCCCAGAGCTAACAACTGCAGGAACCCATAGCCTCTAGGACTAGGGAACAATGGGCAGAAGCTGAGAATGTCCTAAGTCAGTGGTTGGCAAACTCATCAGTCAACAGAGCAAATATCAGCAGTACGACGATTGACATTTCTTTGGAGAGCCAAATTTTTTAAACTTAAACTTCTTCTAACGCCACTTCTTCAACATAGACTCACCCAGGGCATGGTATTTTGTGGAAGAGCCACACTCAAGGGGACAAAGAGCCGAATCTGGCTCGTGAGCTGCAGTTTGCTGACCAGTCGTAAGGTAGAAGCATGACGTAGGGGTCTCTAGGGTGGGAAGCAGACTTGTAAGAAACGTTGTTGGCAGATCAGAGGAGGAGCCTGGAAGCTGGGGCTCAGACCTATGGGAAGGGGACACTCTGGCTGCTGCTGGTGCATCTGATGGGTTGGGATCAGGCTGGTCCTGAGAACCCAGAGAGACCAGGGACTGGAAGCTAACTGATGCTTCTAGAACCAAAGAGCATAGCCAGGATGATCCTGACAAGTAGGTCCCTTTCCCGTCCTCTCTTACCTGACAGTCTCCAGCTGGTTCCGCTGCTGGTGGAAATCTTAGCTTCAGCATCACGTGATCACATAGCAGAATCCAAAGTCAACAGCTTGTCAAAGGGCATCCAGCCCATCTTCCAGACCCCCTCCCTGGGATTCTGGTCAGTGCTGGTCTCTGCTGTTGGCAGATTAAGTTTCCAATAGCAGCGACAGCAGGATCAGCTGAGAGGGAGCTCCTTGGTTGGCCTGTGGGGGGCAGCCCCATGGACACTGGTTAGGGAGGTCCCTGGGTAAGTGCGGGGTGGCTCAGGAAAGAACACAACAAGCTGTCCTTTCCCTGAAATCTGAAACCACGTCTACAGCGGATGCTCCTCAATGAGGGTGAGCGTGGAGAGCGAGGTCTCATACTCCGTGCACACTGGACGCTCCTCCACACACTCTGCTCCGGAACGGCTGTGCTTCTGAGAATCTAGTCAAACCCTCAGGCCCATCCCAGTCAGAACAGAGCCATACACGAGGCTCTGGTCCAGGCACAGTGGACAAGCAAAGGTAAGGGTCAAAGGTCTCTCTTTGGGAGGACTTCCCTCCCACACTGTTTCCAAGGACCTTCCTGTGGCCCCAGGGTCACAGGCAGACACATCCATGAAGTCTGGTGGGAACATGAACATGCAGGCACGTATCTCCGCTCGGAGGCTGGCTCCCAGCAGTTGGATCCCAGCCTCAGGCCATCAGCCCGGAATTCTCACAGTTGCTCTCCCACCTCCAGGCCCAGGCGTCTCTGGTTGAATGGAGGTAATTAGCTCCTGTTTCTCAGCAGCAGGCAGTTCCGTGCCGTCGTGGATGCAGTGAAGACGCTGGTTCCGCAGCGGCTCCCCATGGCCCAGCCGGGCAGAGGGGCGTCTGGTGGGAACCTGGAGCCTTAACTTGGTCCAAGCAGCTCTCCACCTGGTCCGAGCAGCTTTCCAGCCCGTCTGCCCACTGGATGGCTGGAGGCCCCCGGATCAGGCAAAGTTGTGCTCCACTCTCCTGGTGGGGGTCTGGCCTGGGGGCACGGGAAGGTCACTCTGCTCAAGGTCAAGGCTACAGGGCCTTGTTTGCAGTTCCTGTCCTGCGCTGATGCCCTCGTGCCCTGTGGGCAACCACGCATCCCTGTGCAGCCTCAGAGCTCCCATGGCTCTGCCCGGCTCCTTGAGGGCCTTCCTCCTCCCAGGCAACTTGGCAGCACCTGCAGCAGCACCTGTGGGGGCACCTGGGCTGCCCGCTCCCAAATGGACCCCGATTTGGAGTATTGAGGGGGTGATTTGTAATTTAACAAGTGTATTCTATCAGTTTTGATGCAGAACACTGGGAATAGCTGTGTTCTATCTCATTCACAATCGTGAGACTTCTTGCTCTCTGATAACATGGATATGAGATGCGGCCTGGTGTTAGATGCCAATCACATGCACAGATATCTGTAGCCATCGCTCTGTTTCCGACAGAACCCGTTGTGGCCCCGACCTCAGGGGACATGTCCCCACAGGGCACATCTCCACGGGCTGCGCTTTCCAAGGCAGAGGAGGTCCCTGGGGAGTGAGGCCCTCTGTGGGTGGTCCTGACACAGGCCCCGCTAGGCCAACACAGCATGACCCCATCACCCTCCTGCTCCCGGACTGAAGGCCGCAGCCTGGCTGCCTGCCCTCCACCCTCCAAGCCCAGTCTATGGGCTTCTGAAAGAAATCACCGCAGGTCACCAGACCATTGTGATTCATCTGAGAAAAGGAAAAGCAGGCGGCCATGGCCACAGGCACACCCCACCCCAGCCCGCTGGTGCTATCCTGGAGGGCGAGGGCAGGGATGAGCCCAGAAAGCCTGTGGCCTAGGCACCTCCCCTCATTACCCCTTACACACACACACACACACACACACACACACACACACTCACATACACTCACACACACACACACACACACACACACACACTCACATACACTTACACACACACACACAGTCACACACACACACACTCACATACACTCACACACACACACACACACACTCACATACACTCACACACACACAGTCACACACACACACACAGTCACACACACATACACTCACACACACACACACACACACACACCTGCCGGTCCTCCCCCGCCCCCCTTGGCTCACACATCCCCACCTTCCCGATTTGGGAAGGAAAAGCAGAGGAACTGCCCCATCCCACCTGCCTCGGGGACCGGAGGCTCTGAGAGTTCTCTCCGATGAAGAGGAGCTGTTTGGAGGACAGCGGTTGTAATCGGGTGCCCACCTGACTCCATTTACAGTAGCACTAAAAACTCTTCGAGCTGCATCTCCTTCTGCCGGCGGCCCTGTCTCTCCCTGTCTCTCCCCAGGGCCGTGGGCGCCATGGTTCAGGGTTCTAGCAGGGACAGATGTTCTGGGAGTCCATGGGTCCTTTCCGTCATAATAACACTGACTGCATGGCAGAGGGAGTGAGTGCGGGATTCTGCCAGTTGCTGGGTTGTTTATTTAAACGATGTAGCCAGAACATCTATAATAATAAAATCGGAACATGCTAATTAGACCGGACAGCCCAATGACCTTCGGGACGAGGCTGGGGCTGCAAGGGCCGAGGCAAGCCGCCGCCGCTGTGAGGGCCGAGCCCCTGGCAGATTCCGGGCTCCGGCCTCTGGGGGGCACAGAAGCACAGGGTGGCCCCTGTGGTACAGGCTGCAGTGGAAACTCCACACATCAGTTATCACCGCGCACTTCATTTTGACTTGCGAAGCACTGTGGCATTTTGGGTCTCCTGGGATGGACCCCGATTTGGAGGTATTGAGGGGGTGATTTGTAATTTAACAAGTGTATTCTATCAGTTTTGATGCAGAACACTGGGAATAGCTGTGTTCTATCTCATTCACAATCGTGAGACTTCTTGCTCTCTGATAACATGGATGTGAGATGCGGCCTGGTGTTAGATGCCAATCACAGGCACGGATATCTGTAGCCATCGCTCTGTTTCCGACAAAACCCGTTGTGGCCCCGACCTCAGGGGACGGCTCTCTCCGTGCAGTCCAGTTTAATGTATGTATCTGCCGAAGAGAAAATGTTTTCTCGTCAAGATTTTATTGTGGTCTGACATGTATTTCCATTATTTAAAACAACATGGGCTTATTATTATTATTTTTTTTTGCAAAATACACACACACACACACACACACACTGAGTGGCCAGATTATTATGATCCCTGAACACATAATACACATAATAATCTGGCCACTCAGTGTGTGTGTGTATACTATATATATATATATATATATATATATATATATATATATATACTCTATCTACAATATATCATATATATATATATATATATATATATATATATATATATATAAAATCTTATTGAATCTTATTGAAAGAATATAAACCTTTTCATATATCCTTGGAAATTTTATGAAAATATATATCATATCCTTGATTACAAAGTAAATCATGACAAATTTTTAAAAGTAGGGATTCTTACAGGTGGCATTTTATAATGCAATAAACATAAAGAAAATGTATTATACTTGAATAAATAAAAACAAATACACGTTTCTCTGCTTACTTCTCAAGAGCCCAGCACAGCAGGACAAATTATACCATGAGGTCATAAGGGAGGAAAGAACCCCAAAGTGTGTGATGGTAAAATAGATGTTCACAGCTACAGAAGTAATTAATGAAAAACTTCCTGGGGAAACAAAAGTGGAAAACTTTGAAAGAAATAGATTGCCCTTAAAAATATCTTTCTAGGGAGACAGGGGAAATGATTAGAGGAGGAGAAAGTAGGACAAATAAAAGCCACAGACTTCCATCTGAGTTCCTGTGACTGAAACAGGATGTGAGAAACTTGAGAGAAAAATAGCTGAGTGGGGGTGGCAATGACAATGGCGTTTTGGGAAATTCAGTTCCTTAGGAAGCTTTTGCAAACACAAAAATAAGGATTTATATTTTTCTTTTTACAAGACAAAGGATTTAATGAGGCAGCGATTAATCAAGTCCCTCGAAGACCAGGACTGTCTGACAAAGAGCTCCAAATCCGTGAACTCCCAGTGCTGTCCTCTCTCCCTGGCCAGATGCTTCCCCTGGTGGCCGTGTGTGTGTGTGTGTGCGTGTGTGTGTGTGTGTGGTGGTGAGCTGGGAGAACCCGGCAGCCTCTCTTCTTGCTTTGCCCTCCTGGCCATGGCAACCAGTGGACCTCCTTGTCCTGTGACTCTACCCAACCCTGGGTTGGTCACGGAGTGCACCTGTCCCTCAGGGAAAAGTGACTCTGTGGTCCCGGTCCTTGGGTTTGCTCTGCAACCCAACAGGAAGGGTGGAGGGAGGCAAGCTCGTGGAGGGTAAGGGACAGCCAGGCTCCTGGCTTTGTTTCTGTCTGGAAAGCTGATTGCTGGACAACCAAGGCTGCACCTCCAGCTTCATCCCTGCCCAGTCACCAGGCCCAGCCACTCCTGCAGGGCTGCTCACTAACCCTCTGCCCTCCTGCCTGACAGGGCCAGCCACACCTGCCTCTGCCCTTCTCCAGGCTGAGCCCCCCTGAACCCCAAGTGCAGGGCTGCGTCCATGGTCCACTCAGCTCTTCTCCCATTTCTCCTCCCTGGTTTGCTCCCACTTGCCCAGCTGTACATGTTTCTTTTAAATAATATATATTTTTATTGATTTCAGAGTGGAAGGGAGAGGGAAAGAGAGATAGAAACATCAGTTATGAAAGAGAACCATTGATTGGCTGCTTCCTGCATACCCCACACTGGGGATTGAGCCTGCAACCGTGGCATGTGCCTTTGACAAGAATCAAAGTCTGGACCCTTTAGTCTGTAGGCCAACGCTCTATCCACTGAGCAACACAGGCTAGAGCACCCACCTGTACACGTTTCAATGCATGGATCTCTCAGGTGTTGCATGTTGAGCAAGGAACCCTTTGTTGAATCATTGCTGTTCCAACTGTTGAAACTTCAAGGGGAGAGACCAAAGGGATCTCTCCTGCTGCCACTCCTCAGTGCCACGAGCTTGTATACCGACATTAGTACTGTTCTATGTGCTTGTTCCTTAGTCTTCACAACACTGCTTCCAGGCAGGTGCTGGTAAAGGCATCGCGATAAAGAAATGTCGTCCTGTGAGCTGCCTCAGACTCTGAGCAGCAAGTAAGGAGGGGAGGGCTGGGGTTGGAAGGACAGCCCCGCCCTAGTGAAGGGCACAGAGAGATGACAGCATGGCACTTAGTGTCCAAGGTGCCACTTCAAAAGGCTTTTAGAGGCTCTTATGGAGGAAATATGTAAATTACAGTTATGGAAAAGCTTCTTTGATTTTAAGGAAGGGGAAGGGTGAGGGAAGCAGAACTAATGTTTTCAAGTTTCAGGCTCTTTCCAGGAGCAAAATGTATGTAAACCTTGTGAATATGCAATGAACGCTCCAGAACAGACCAAAAAGGCGAAATCATTACATAATAAAGGAGGGTGAAATAGATTATGGCGAAGCAATAAAGGCAGGTCTGTGTTGAGTTAATTAGAAAGTACTATGAAGTGTTTGGAGGATTTGTATTGGTCTTTGTTAGAGGATCATTAATATGTATTATATGTAAATAAATTTAATAGTTTGTGAGGATCAAATGAATGATGGACAGGGAGAAATTTGAAAAGCTATGAAAGTACTAGATAGATGTAAAGTAATTTAAACCCCCATCTATTGAAATCAGTTATTTGATCAATTATTATAAAATGGGTTTCTTAAAAATTAGTTCTAACGTACCTTTAAAGAGACCAAGAGGTTTCCAGCAGGGTATGTGTGTGTGTGAGAGAGGCAGGGGGATGGAGGGAGGGAGGGTGGAGATTGGAAGGGGGAGAGAGAGAGGTACCATTTGGTGGGGAGATGGATTTGTTCATTATCTTGATTGTGGTGATGTATACATATATTAAAACTTGCCAAATGACACATTTTAAGTGTATGCCATTTATTTTTTGTCACTTATACCTCAGTGAAGCTATTTAAAAATAGCTGTTCCTGGCTGGCAAGGGTCAAGGGTCATCACCATGTTAATTCTGTTCCAGCTTCTGCAGAGCGCTCCAGCCTCCCTACCTGCACCCAGAGCCCCCAGCCACACAGCCAAGGTAATCTGTTCAGTGATTCTGTGCTTTCCTTTTACATTCCACAGCAGAGGCAGGCCTTTCTGCTTTTGTTTTAATTCCTTTGGGCATTTTAAAATTATCCTCTGAAATATTTAATTGATGATTTATTCTTGATTCTAACCTGCTTTTGTCAGACACCAGATCAAACTTGTGTTATGGTTAACTACTAACAGATATTTTGTGCCCTCTCTGCTGCTCATTATCTTAATTAAATATTCACAGCAAAAAGCGTGAATAGTGAAATATCCCTTCTGAGCAATATACCCCGGGTATCTTAGTGGGAAACCAAATAGGAAGACACTACTTGGGTGTGATCTGAGAGCACTGAAAGGCCCCTAAGTCAAAATATCAGACACTTCTCCCCTAGCTGATACTGCCTCAGGGCTGGCATGTTCCCTTCAGATAGTCCCTAGAACCTATGCATGTTTCTAATGGGCTAAAGCATGATGCTCTCTGGAAAATGAAGTATACCAAGTATTGTTTAGTATAAGGACATCTGTAATATTGGAAAATAATCATCCACATATTGCCCAAATTTTAGCAGAAAAATACATAATAAAGAAGCTTGACACCCAACAAACACACTTGCAAAGCTGTTCATTTCCGTGCTTTTTGATTCGTTTTGGGAAATATTAAAATCACTAAGGACTTGATTATAGCTTGGGACAGTATTTGTAAATGTTATGCAATCAAGTATGTTAGTTTGAACTCTTATCTAGATGGAAAAAAAACACATTAAAAATGATAAAAGAATAACCCATGTAGCTTACCATCTTTATACTGTATGTGTTGTGTATCACATATGTACACATACAGTTAGTGAAAGACAAGTCAACATGAATTCTATATTTGTAGACTCAAATTTGTTCTTGGAAGTCAGTTGTAAGTTCAGAAATATGTTCAGTGAAAAAAATAACATTTCATATTAAGCTATGGAAAGGACCCATTTACTTCAAAAGAGGTTCTGATTTGGCCCCTGTGCCACCAATGGGTTCTCCTGTTTCTCCTGGAAATGCCATGGTGCCGAGGGGCCGGTGGAGTCTGAGAACAGAGAGTAGGAGCACAGTCCCTGTGAGACTTAGAACTGCTGGCTCTGGTAGGTGTATGGCTGGTGAGAGAAGAAAGGTCACATCTGAACACATGGATACCCTGGCACCAAGGCCCAGGAGCATTCTCTTAGACTTGGGGGTGGTGTGAAGGTGCTTTTGGAGGACAGACAGAGCCTCGGCCTTTTTAATCAAGTATGGTTTTATATATTTATCACTAATGTAATACCTAAGTGGCATCGTTGGACAACAAAATAACTTTTTTTCTCATATACATTTTCTTCCTGTTAAAGAAGCCAACGCTACCTAGGGAGTTATCAATTTTCCATGTTGATTTCTTTCTTTTTAAAAAATATATTTTATTAATTTTTTACAGAGAGGAGGGGAGAGGGATAGAGATTTAGAAACATTGATGAGAGAGAAACATTGATCAGCTGCCTCCTGTACACCCCGTACTGAGGATGTGCCCGCAACTAAGGCACATGCCCTTGACCAGAATCGAACCTGGGACACTTCAGTCTGCAGGCCGATGCTCTATCCACTGAGCCAAACCGATTAGGGCCACATTGATTTTTTATGAGGTATGGGGAGTTCTCTCAGTTTCCCTGAGTACCACTTATATGGCCCAAATTGGAAGAAAGGTTATGTGCAGATCTGGAAGCTTTTACACTAAAATAAAGGGAGAAATGGCAGTGGGAGAGTGCACAGGTGCAAATATTTGGAGACATTTAAACTTTTGGTTGATCAATAAATCATTGTGCAATAACAACCCCTGGGCGGTGCAACAATGAATAAAATATTCTCTTATTTCTCACTAGAATCATGAGTTTATAAACAGTTGAACATTTCATCATTTTTAAAATGCCATTATTTCTCAAGGTTAGCGATATTTTTTATATTAAAAATAAAATTATTGGCTATAATAAATATAACACAGTGATAAAATGTTAAATTATATAATTTCCCTAAAATTAAGTGAATGTTTTATGTTAAATTAAAACTATAAGGAAAAAAAACTGGAATATTTTATGCCTTGTGTTCATAGTCCTTAGGGTAAGTCACTGTTATTAATTAGTAGCTAGCTGGTTCTTAAGTTATGACTGTGTACTAATAAAACACAGTTATTTTTCTGCATCTGATTTTTATTGAAGACAAGCCCGAGTCTTATCTTTTATCGGTTAAACGTGACAGAGATTAATTTAAATCCATCCAGCAGTCCAGCTGAGATGACTGTGGAGAATAAGATGGTAGTCATAATTTATCTGTACTCTGAAAATGTTCTGACATTATTTGGTCTCCAAGCTCTGAATGCTTGATTTCTAAATGGCTCAGCATTCAGGATGAGTGTTGGCAAGAAAAACCCCATAAACACAAGAGAAATGATGTGAGGCAGAAGTTCAAAGCCAAAGTCCACAGCAGGGACACTAAATAAGAAATTGCCTATTTCACAGCATTCACACTTAAATCTCTTCCTTCCCTCTCTTCCTTTTTTCCTCCTACCTTTCTTACCTCTCTCCTTTCCCCCCTTTCTCTCTCCCTCCTCTCTCTCTTTCCTCTCTCCCTCCCCAACCTCTCTTTCTTCCTAGAACCAACCTAGCCTTTATCTTAGAAATGATTCATACTTCTAAACAGATGCAAACATTCTTTCCATTTGAAAGGAACCCACATTTCCAGAGTAAGTAGAAGAGAACAGAACAGAACAGTTTTAGACAACATATAAAAAAGAACTTGCATCTTATTTTTATTTATTTAGTTACTTCATTATACGTTAAATCTCATGGACATCTAGAAACAAAACCATAAAACATTGTTAGCCTTTCTTCTCCCTGATTTTTAACACCCCTCTCTCTCTATTTCGGTGCACCCTTTCCTCTCTTTCCTTATTTTGATGAAGCCATTGTGTGTGGAAGAAGAATCTATCCCCTTTCCACCCAAGAAAAATCTAAGATGGGGCAAGTAGCTTTAAGAATACTTGAACTTGCTTTGTGACATGGAATTTTCTAGAGCAAGGTATTAGAAAGGCATTTTCACCTTCAATACTTAGAAAAGCTGGGCTCAGAAAGGTCAAGTGTCACATCAATGCCGATCGGTCAGTAAGTGGCTAAGGCAGAACTAAAACCCAGTTTACTTCAGTTGCAGGCAAAGACATGTTTACTACATTTTTCAAAACATCGGCTTTTAGCTAAGGGATGTTATACAGGTCTCAGGACTCACATGCCAGCATCCTTCCCTTGGCATCCCTGTGGAAGGCCATTGGCTAGTTACATCTCTATGGTTTATGTATGATAAAAGCTGCCTCTGGTTTTCATCCCAGAACACATTGTACGGGATGAGTTTCTAGACCCCATAGGAAGACTGTCAAGTGGTAGAATGTTAGCATTAGCAGGGGTGTATCAGCTCTGGGAATATTTTAGGAAAGGTCTTCTTCAGATGGATGTGGTCCTTAGACAAGCCTGTTCACTTCACCCGTCCATTAAACAGACCCTTGCAAATCTCATTATTTTCTTATCCCACTTTTTTTTTATAGAAAATTGTATTATTCTTTTTTTCTGTTAAAATGTTGGAGGTAGACATAAACAAGGAAGTTCTTCAGACGTACACAATTATTTAAAACAGAGGATTTGATAGGAGACATAATCAGGTGACTTTCTGACTCTATATCTTACTAACTTTTGACCAAGGTTTGATTAATTAACCTCATAATCTCATTTACCTCCCTGGAAAGTAGGAAGTTAGCTCTAATTCTCAGCTCTACACCCCTTGTGGTGTTGATAGCTAACTCTTCAATTATTTGAGAGTTACAGTGACTCTTAAATTGTAATACCGCTTGCCTGCCTGCTGTGGCCGATGGTGAATGTCCACCTATGATGTTACACCACTTTTCAGATGTCTCCTTTATTTCAGTATAATACTTACTTTTCCATTCCACGACTTACTAAATACTCTAAGTTAAACAACATATTAATACTTTAGTTTCCAGCAAAGACATGTTTACTAATTTCTCAAAGCATCAGCTTTAATTAAGGGATATCATACAAGACAACTTCCAATCACTGTGTTAGCATGTTTGCTTTGTACATAAACAGAGAGGAGTTGAGAGGTAGATGTGTCTACAGCACTCCAATTTGTTGTGAGCCTGCACTAGTTTTGTTTATGTTGATGTGTCTGAGGATTTGCACTTATTTTGTGCTTTAAGTTTATTTTTTTCTGTGCTGTAACAATTTTTTAAGTACAATTAAGTGCAAAATAACCATATTCCTCCCAAAGGCTTCCCTGTCTGAAAGTCAATCAACTTGGCTCTTTAGTTTTTAGTTCCTTGCTCAGTTTGATTCCTTTGTCCCCTTTCTCACCTCCCCCACCTGCTACTGAGCCACTGACTCCTCCTCTCCTCCTCTGAGTCCTGCAATAAGCTTTCAGGCTACTGCGGGTTATTTACATTGCTCACACTTCCTGTCTTTGAAAATTGTTTGAGTGCCTTGGGTTGGGATGAAATGCATCATAATTTTATCTCATTAAAATTAATGGAAATACATATATTTTATTATTTAACAGCTTTGCCACTAATGGGAAGGTTTTTTATGAACGCATTAAAATTATTTGCTGACGGATACCAGTTGGCAAATGACTAATGCCTCAAGTCCTCAGTCCCCTTCCATCACCCAGGCCACCGCGTCCTCCTCCAGAATCCCTCCCCAGGTCTCCCCGAACAGGACACCTCCACAGAAGCCTGCAGAGCCCAGCCTCGGCATACCTGGCTTGCATTCTCAATGATCTATGTTCTTGCTCCAGCTATTATTTAATATCAAAATATTTCTCCTAGTAATGATAGTAAGAGAACCTATCTCAAAGGTTTGTTTTGGGAATAAAATTATATAATGCATGCAAGGAACTAGCATAATGTTTAGTATCCAGTAAATACTCCATAAATATTAACTATAGGTATTACATTATTAAGCTGTAACAGTTTAAAAAGCTGTATACTTGTATAAACACTTAAATATATTGATTTTATAAATATGCTGTGGTAAACATAGCCTATTAAATTTGGTCTCTTCAGCTTATATTTCATCAATGAGAAATTATATATTTAATTTTTAATTGGATAGCCAGTGGATTACATAAAGTCCAAAATAATTTTAAAAATAATTAAAATAAGAAATCTTTACCATTGATTTCTTTTTTAAAAGAACTTTATTCAAGCAACTGTTAATGAAGAAAAATCCTCTGTGTGTAAATATCTGTATATGTGATCAAACATTTACCATTACAATTCATGCAAGATTGTAATTTTATTGATAACACTTTCATGGAATTAGTATATGACTCAAACTTAGATATGCATTGGTTATCTTGAATGATTGATTTATATGTGATTCTTTTTAAAAATATATTTTATTGATTTTTTTTACAGAGAGGAGGGGAGAGAGAGGGATGGAGAGTCAGAAACATTAATCAGCTCCCTCTTGCACACCCCCTACTGGGAAAATACCTGCAACCAAGGTACATGCCTTCCAGTCCACAGGCCGGCATTCTATCCACTGAGCCACACTAGTCAGGGCTATATGTGATTCTTACATGGCTTGTGTCAACCAATTCACACAAAGCATGCAAATATTTTGCTCCCTGGTCTGCAGAGAGAGCCTGAATAACGTGTCATAATTGGCCATCTTGAACCAAGATAAGAAAGGCTAAGCCAACTAGTCCTGCCTTTTTATGGTCTCATAACTAGTCACTTGCTTCATCTACCCATTCAGTGAGTATTCACTGAATGACGGGCACCTGTCTACCGCTATAGACAACATGTTTTTGAGCTTCTCATGTACCAGCCTCAGAAAGCAACTGCCTGTGTCTGCGATGCCCCTGGGTTGGTGACTGTGCTGCTTGAGTTGAGTGACCCCAGAAGCTACTCAGGCTCTGTGTCTCAGTTTTCTCATCTGTATGAAAGAGGACAGAATTAATGTATATCTTATAATGTGGTATTGAAGACTAACTCAGTGACTACATTTACAGTTTTAGCATAGCAACTGGCAAAGAGCAATGTTCTGTTAAAATAGCTATTTTTTAAAATAACTGCTGCCATTTTGTAGCCACTGAGAAAAATTAGTGGTGTCAGATTGAACATTAAAGAGTATACCTGATTACACGTGTTTCTAATCCTGATACTTTAATTTTCATAAAAGTGACTAAGCTGTGAATCAAAAAGGCTCAGCATATTTTAAATTGGCTAGTGTAAATAAGTATTATCTATTTATGGAATTTAAAGTAGAAAATCAATGTCTTAATTAGGGTTATTATATTCTAAGCATTAAAATAAATGAGATAGGATGGGGAGTTCCCTAAGACAGACTACATATTATAAATTCCAGATTAATCTTCTTAAATTCACTTACTGACTGTCCATCAGAAATGGAGAAAAAGCTCCAGCTGCAAAATGTGTGGAAGATTCCTGTACAAAGCAGTCTCTTCTGGTGACAATTACAGGAAATTATTATAGATGTGGCCTCTTGAGGAAGAAGAAACTGAATTAGGGTCATACTCAAAAAGAAGTAAAGTTTTGAGTATGAGGAACAATAGACTCTGATAAGTCAGAAAGGGATACAAAATAAGGGAAAAGAACTCCAAATTATAATTAGGGGTGTGATACAGGAGGAAGAAGAAAAATATGTGACAAGTGATGTGGAAGAAGTCAGAAAAATGAAAAACCATCATAGGAAGTAAAAATGAGGAAGAAGTTTAGAAGAACTAGACCAAGAAGAAACGAGAAAGAAGGAAAGGATGGAAGAGGGACTGAAGAATCTATGGGAACAAGAATTTTAGCAAAAGACATTGATAAAGCACAGGGTGAGCCTAAGATAAAAAAAAAAAAAAAAAAAAAAAAAAAAAAGATGTGTATTTTCAGAAAGAAATGGTACAGAAATCAAGGAAGAAGGCAAAGGGGAAAATATAAGGAAACAAAGATGATAAAGCAATGCTACACTGAAGGCTAACTGATAAATGTCCTTTTCTACCCAAAGCTTAGATTCCTTTCCTAGTTTAATAAATTCATTACTTGCACTTTAAAAAGATGATATAGATTAGCATTCCCCTCCTTCCCTACCCCATTTTCTAGTTTGAGAAGCATTCTTCCTGGATTAATCTCTTCTTTATTTGTTCAAACACTTCACTAATCAACAAGCAATTATTCTGTTATTCTAAACGTATATGTTAATAGCTTCCTAAGGTCACCTTTTTTTAGAGTATTACAAGATTAAAGAATGAAAAGAAATTAAGCCAAGATTATGCAAATGAAATGTACATTAATGACCTTGTAATGACAAGGATAAATTGTCTTATTTTAAAATCAGAAATCATTCCTGAACTAGCAACCCATCATTGACACTTACAAGCATTGTCATGATACTTCCTAAATGACATTTAAGATGGCTATTCTAGTGTATGCATATGTTTTAAATACAGACATAGTATTACCTCAACCTTCCAAAATATTCACACATATAAAGTGATATGCACAGATAGATAGATAAATAGAGTTAATTTTGTTGTCCAGGCATTAGTTGAGGATTTAGGAATACAAAGAAAATTAGACTAAATCACTTAGACTAAATCACTAATCAGAATAATCTTGTGGTTTAATGAGCCAAATGCCTAGAACAGCTTTAATAAAATATACGTATGTGCTAATACAGTTTGGTTAGGGTGAGAAGGAAAGATAAAAATAAAGAATTAATTGGAGTAGGTGATCATTAACAAGGTCTCAAAAGTATAAAAATGGGATGGCTAAATTATTTCTCACAGAGGAAAAGCAGAGCAGAGGGCATTGCAAGCAAAAATTCCCCTTCCCCCACACCACCCCAGACAGGGTATTATAGTTGTAACAAATAGGTCAATCAATAACAATGGAATTCTTATTTTTGAGGTGAATTTTCAGAATTCCAAGTTCTACTTGACATCCATATAGGTTTATACCATGACAACCTGAAAAATTAAAGGACTAGTAACACCAAGTTGCTAGCAGCAATGCAACATACTCAATTCTGGAGCATGACCTAAGTTTTTACGTCTCTTAAAGCTTCACTGGTGTCTTTACATATAAATTCTGGAAAAGATGCTATTGGGTCGGCAACTAAGTAATTGCGGATTTTTTAAAGAAAATCAAAGACAATTTTTTCATGGAACTAAATAACTTTATTCTGTAATGTATTGCCCATTTTGATCAATGACCTTTTGCCATCTTTCAGGCAGCATCATAATCCCACGTTCAAAAAACTTCTGGTTTTTATTAGCAAAAAACTGAATCAGGTACGATTTGACATCATCATCATTATTGAAATTTTTACCATTCAAGGAGTTTTGTAAAGATCGAAACAAAAAGTAATCAGATGGTGCAAGGTCAGGACTATATGGTGGATGTGGCAAAACATCCCAACCAAGCTCCATTAATTTTTGCCGAGTGACCAAAGATGTGTGTGGCCTTGCATTGTCATGATGGAATACAACACCTTTTCGATTTGTCAATTCGGGCCGCTTTTCTTCAACTGCATTGTTTAATTTCGTTAGTTGTTCAATGTAGACATCAGAATTGATCGTTCGGTTGGGTGGTAAGAGTTCAAAGTAGACAATTCCTTTGTAATCCCACCAAACTGATAACAAAACCTTCTTTTGATGAATATCAGCTTTTGATGTTGTTTGAGTTGGTTCACCTGGCCTGCTCCACGATCTTTTCCGCTTGATATTGTTGTAAACAACCCATTTTTCATCGCCAGTTATCAGTCGTTTTAAAAATGGATCATTTTCATTACGTTTCTTTAGCAAATCGCAGCTGCTAATGCGTTGCGTTAACTGTGATTCTTTCAGTTCGTGAGGAACCCATGTATCGAGTTTTTGAACATAGCCAAGTTGTTTTAAGTGATTTTCAATGCATGTATGTGGTACATGAAGCTTCTCTGCAATCTCACGTGTTGTACTGTGACAGTCTGAATTGATTATTGCTTTGATTAGGGCGTCATCAACTTCAACTGGACGACCAGAGCGTTTTTCATCTTTGAGTGAAAAATCACCAGAACGAAATTTGGCAAACCAATTTTGACACTGCCGTTCTTTTAAGGCTTCGTCACCATAAACAGCACATAACTTTTTATGAGCTTGCGATGCGTTTTCCCTTTGCGGAAATAAAAAAGCAAAATATGACGAAAATGTTCCTTTTGATTTTCCATTTTTCAACGAACGCCAAACGAAAACTACAAAACAGATCAAAAAACTTTTTTTACTGATTAACAGCTGAATAGCCAACTATCAAATAACAAAATGTGTTTTACATTTGTACTACGTCTGCAAACTAAAAATTCAACTGAAGCCATGTATGTGTGAAACCCGCAATTACTTAGCTGCCGACCCAATACATCTGGCCAAGACCTATTCAATGCTTATGAAAAAAAAATCTATTTTAGGCTTATTTTAAAGAAAATGTTTAAATATTTTTATGTTCAATTACATATAAATATAATTGAATCAAAATATAATTGCATCTTTTTGTATGATCTAGCGGTCAGGTTGACAACATACACACAAATCATCTCATATTCAAAAATTTTCAGCCCAAAGGGAGACAGGAACCTTTCCAACAATAATTTTATTCAACATATGACTATTAAGTATCTGGTACTTGTGCTTGTCAGTAACAGATGCTAAAAGATCAGCATGAACTTTGATAAAATGCTGCCTCTCTATATTCTTCAGAGGAAAGAGTACACAGAAAGCCGTGGTAGGAAAAGATGCATGAGTATGAGGGGACGAGGACAAGATCTCGTGGGAAAGTCAGCACCCCTGGAATGTTTCCAGAAGCTGCATTTGTATGGTGACACAGCCATTTACACTGCCGTCCCATGCTGGCTTTGGAAGAGGGAACTTTGGAGAGGCTAATGGAGGTTTACAGGGTTAAGTCATCCCTTGCTGATATCATTAACTACAATCAGAAAAAAACAATCAAAGAAAAATTACATTGGAATTTATTTGACAAGCCTCTGGGGAACATAAGACATTTTTGGGGGGCTAGCAATCTGAATCTGTGCCAGTAACCTGCCTTCCAATACATACTCTGGCTTGCCAATAATTAGCTCCATTTGTGAAAGAATGTAGGGAACTAGCAGCTTGTCTCTGTACCGAGTTCATCAGTGTCCCTAATGCACACCCCTGTTAGCCTAGAGTCCAGTCACTGCCCCTTCCTTAATTATCTGGTCTGGCAAGACCTGTTTACCTAAACCAGGTGTCGGCAACCGATGGCTCCAGAGCCGCATGCGGCTCTTTTGAAGCTTTACCGCGGCTCCGACAACTTGCAAGCCTGTGTGAAAATGAAGGTAACGTCTTACAGCCCTGATGTGCTGACACTGTGCACTAAGGTTCAGGAGCAAAAATTCCATTAACCAGGTAAATTAAATATTTTAATTAGCTATTAATTTGCAAAAATATATTTTACATTGTTAAGTGAAAAGGTCCTTTTTTTTCTTCAGATTGACAGCTAACTGCACGATCTGGTATATAGCATTAAGGTAAGAAACAATATATGCAGTGTTATATTTGTTTTAAATGTCGCAATGGTTTTGCGGCTCCCAGGTTTTTTTTTCCTTCGGAAACGGGTCCAAGTGGCTCTTTATGTCTTAAAGGTTGCAGTCCCCTGACCTAAACACTCCAGTTTCACAGAGGCCACAAACCTTGAACCATACACTATGCCCGGAGGGGTTATTAGCGCTGGCGCCAGGCCAAGTCTTCAGGTGTGGTCTCATGGCCCCCATCCCAACACACTGGAGAAAGGTCCGGAAGTCTGACCCATATTTGAGGGACAAAGAAACCAAAGGGCATAAAGAGAAAGCTTCCTCCATATCGGCTTGCTCAGGATTTGGAAGCAGACTCCCATGAGTCCCAGTACTAGCACATCTGGACATAAATGGGCTTTTCCTGTGTCTCTGAGTACTCCTGTGGGTGTTTTCCTGTTGCCTGGTGAACTCTATAACAAGCCTAGCACCAAAGCAAAAGAAGCCCATGGTGAAATGTTGGCTAGGCAAAGCTCAAACATTTAAAAAATAATTTTGCTAAAGACTCTAGACTAGACAGGGAAACACAAGTGTGCAGGAACCTTTTTGCAAGAAGAGACAACAATAAAATTTATTAGGAATTCCTAGGAGCAGAGGGGCTTCTATACATGAATGAAAGGCTACTTATCTAAGAATCATACAGACAACAGCTCACACTTAAAACCCTTTAATACGGAGACCATAAATACATTTCACTGTGTACAGTTCAAAAGTATCCTTTAAAATGAGTGAGAAAGTTCAACAGCTCTAATAAGCCAGAGACGGACCTGGATAAAGAGGTGAAATACTGAGTAGAAATACCAGAGTGAGTGGAATGATCAAGTCATTTTGAAATATTAATCCTAAAAGCTAGCAGAAGACTCCACCAAACTCCAGCATACATGTCAACTGTGTACTAGAGAGGAACTGAGCAACTGCCTTAAGGTAGGCAGGAGTCTTCGGCCCCATTCTCATGTATAACAATAGCAACACTTTAATACTGTCACGAGTCTTAGCATGTTGGTGCAGAGATGCCTTAATAACTGAAGGATCTTGCTTCATGATGGACTGCAATCTCTATCCAGGCGAGGATCCCGCCCCTTTGGTATCTGAATGGTAAGTGTATACAGGTTAGCACTTAAAAGATGAGCAGAGACTAAGGAATTGCAACAGACACTGAGTGGCCAGATTATTATGATCTATGAACGCATAATATGGCCATTCATTATATGTGTATATATATTTTAGAGGCTCGGTGCATGAATTTGTACATGGGTGGGGAGGGGACATGGGTGATTGGCTAGCCTGCCTGCTGGTCAAACTCCTGGTTGAGGGGACAATTTGCATATTAGCCTTTTATTATGTATGATATATACTGAGTGGCCAGTTTATTATGCGTTCAGAGATCATCATCATCTGGCCACTCAGTGCATATCTTATGGCTTGTGTTTGCCTCACCCCCTCTCTGCAGAAGGGGATATACTGAATAACAATCCAACAAACAAGTTCAACAACTGTTCTCTTTAGGGAAGGTAATAGATAACTAATGGTAGCATTCTTGATGAGAAACAAAGAATACCGTTACCACAAGTAAGTTTCCACACAGAACTAGAGCCCTTTAAATCTACAGTGAATTCTACTGAATGGTTGGGCGTTTTCCTATATGTTCTTTTTTTCTTATTCTTAAAAGTAAATCTATCATTTTGGACACAAATGCTGTCTCATTTTTTAAAACTGAAAATGAATTGCTTGAGATATCTTCTAATGCCCATACATTTTTCCTCTCTGGTAGGAATATTTGTGACAATACATGACATACTTACTGAAAAAAAGAATTCCATTTAAAGTTTAGAATTACTTCCTGCTTTTAAGTATCCTTTAGAATCCTATTTGCCATTCAGCAAACATTTATCAAGGGCTGTTGTGTTCCTTGTACTGACGTAAGCATTATAGAGGATACTCCAGTGTCTGCTTTCAGCTGAATGTAGAGATAACAGGACACTATCGGGAGGCAGAGAGAGAGCTGTGGGGCTTACAGGAGGGAGAGATTAACAAGCATATAGGGTCTTGAAAGATGAGTAATTCTGGAAATTTAGAAAAATGGGGGGAGGGAGGGGTGCGGTTTGCTGGGGAAAGTACATAGGATCACATCAGAAGTTATAATATGAAAAAAAATAGGTCAGAGACAGAAAATACGTATCTTCTTGACTTTACAGTTCTGATTGCTGGCCTAGTTTAAGACTCCTTCTCTGGACATAGCACTTACCTAGAGTCCTATAGTCAGTTGGCCAGCTGCCAATAAGACTATCTTTCAAATTTTGTGAGAAACAAAGGCAATGAGATAGGACAGTGAAGATGAGTTCACAGAAATATCACATTAGATTCAGGGCACGGGAAGCTATCTTTGGAAGAGTTTCTAATAAGGACTCTAGAAAAGTACAATAGACCAGAGGCCCGATGCACGAAAATTTGTGCAAGAGTAGGCCTTCCTTCCGCCAGCTGCCAGCACCGGCTTCCCTCAGACACCTGGGACCCGGGCTTCCCTCCTCTGGCCACCAGCAGGCACCTGGGACACAGGTTTCCCTCCTCCAGCTTCCTGTAGGCACCCAGGACCTGGGCTGGCTTCCCTCCAGCCGTGGTTCATCAGGAAGGATGTCTGGAATGATGTCCGGTATAATTAGCATATTACCTTTTTATTAGCATATTTTCTCAAAAGGCTATTATTAGTGGTTTATGGCAAGCACAACAAGCCAGGCTTCTGCTTGGCATACATCCCACTTCCTGATTTGGGGGAAGCATTGCTCATTATGTATTATTTAATCAAAAAGGTTATTTTGTTGGTTAGCATAAGATTTCACATATTATCTGTAACAAATGAGATTACAAAATTCCCTAATGCCATCGGTTTTTCTACTCTGGCAAAAATAAGAGAAAGCTCCTGAGCAGGATGGTGGTGACAGGGTCAGAGCTATATTCTTGCAAAAGCTAACTCGTTCAATAGGCAGGATGGATGGAGGGAAGAGATCAGGTAGATGAGTGGTTGGCAAACTCATTAGTCAACAGAGCCAAATATCCACAGTACAAGGATTGAAATTTCTTTTGAAAGCCAAAATTTTTAAACTTAAACTTCTTCTGACGCCACTTCTTCAAAATAGACTCGCCCAGGCCGTGGTATGTTGTGGAAGAGCCACACTCAAGGGGCCAAAGAGCTGCATGAGGCTCGAGAGCTGCAGTTTGAGGACCACGGAGATAGAGAAATTAAGAGACTAACTAGGTGATGTGATTGTGGTCATCCCAAATATAATATGAATAAACTTTGAACTAATGCAAACAAACCAACCAACCAACCAACCATCTACCTGGTAGTTCTGATCAAATAACTGAATCAGCACTCCCTCCCCTGGGACTGACCTTACACCACTTCACAATGGACACTCCCTTCTGCTCAGACCACATTCCAGTCCCTAAGACCACATTCCACTTGCTAAAACCATTATCTTCCCCTTAGGACCCGCCCTGAGAATCCTCCACCCAGAAAATGCTCACCTAGAGTCCTTTCAAACCTCCCTTTCCCATCCCTGGGTGCTGGCACCGTGTGGGGCATCCGCCCCTCTGGGTTTCCAGATGACCTCATCCCTTTATAATTCTTACCCCTTTGGGCCTGCTGTCCTCCTTCCCACCCTAACCCTGAGGGCTCTGGGAGAAGAAACAAATCAGGTGGAGATTGGAGAGAAGGTGAAACTTGAGGAAAGGCAGGAGAGTTTTGGTCTTTTGGATCCTGGAGTGGAGCGGGGAGGAGGGCATGTTTACAGCCTAGGACAGAGGCTGGAGCTGTAAGTTATCAGAAGATAAGAGTCTTGGGACAAGAGGGGGCAGAGAAGGAGAATCCTGTTTTGCTGAACAACCACTACTAGTCTCTGCCTGATCTATGAATAGTACATGCAGGCCTCTGGCTAAAGGTTAATGTTGGTTGTTTTTCATCTGGAGAATTGGGTTGTTATCTATTTAAAGTCTGAGCCTAATAAAGGTAACTGCTAAAAATAGATCTTCACCTTTGAGAGGAATATAACATCAGTAAGTCATAAAAGTTATTTTAAAAATCTCTCTTAATACATTTTTAGTCTTTTCCTCCAATATTAATATAGCTATGCCAGTTTTCATTGTCAGTTTATACATCTTTCTCTATATTTTCCCCTCAAATTTTAAATCCCAGTATTCTGTATGTCTCATGAAAACCATTGCTTGTTAATTGTATTGTAAATTCTTACTAACATGTTTGCATTTTAAGTAGAATATGTAGATTTTTATGTTTATTAGGAAAATTGCTATTTTTAAAAAAATATATATTTTATTGATTTTTTACAGAGAGGAAGGGAGAGGGATAGAGAGCTAGAAACATCGATGAGAGAGAAACATCGTCCAGTTGTCTCTTGCACATCCCCCACTGGGAATGTGCCCGCAACCAAGGTACATGCCTTTGACCGGAATCGAACCTGGGACCTTTCAGTCCGCAGACCGACGCTCTACCACTGAGCCAAACCGGTTTCGGTGGAAAATTGCTATTTTTTAATTTAAATTCGCATGGCCCCATAACATGTTTCCACCTGTGCTATGTTCCTTACCCCCCACCCCACCTTTATTAACTTATTGTGAATTCATATAAAGGTCACAAATAGGCAAAACATTTAATGTTTCTAAAATGTTTTTAAGGGGGAAGAAATGTAAACGGTTTTGTGGAGCCATCTTAAGCCGTGGGGAGAAAGTCACGAACCTTCTAGTGATTTGTATTTCCAGAGAGTCTGGGAAATACAGTTAGCAGATTCTCATCCCGAGAATCAGGACAGATATAGGAGGTGCCTTTCAATGACCATCAATCCACCAGGAAGGTTTTCTCTTTAATGTTTTCAGTTGATTTTGTTTCCCAGTCACATACATGCACAGACTATTTTTACAATGCTCATCTCTGACCATGTATAATACATGAACTTCTCTTCCTTCATAAATAAGTTTTCATTTTAAAATATGTTGAAGTAACTACTGTGGAGGTGAGGGGGCTGTACTGGGCGAAGAGAATTATAAAGATCAATAAGATATTCATTGAAAATGGCGTTGTAAATTGTAATTCATTTCACAGCCTGATCCAAATAGCATAACTTAGTCCCTATAGAAGTCAGCAACCTAGTAACTAACATTTGTTTTAAACTTAAAATTTTCCCAAATTAAAAAAAAAATACTTTTGGGAACCAAACTTTTGGGGGTGGAGCCACTGGCATTTTCCATTATTTCAAAATGATCAAATATATAGTAATGATTCTTTATAAATGCCATCCACATTTCTTTCTCTTCCTACAGTCTTCTTTTAGTTTTTGCTTTTGTATTAATTTTCATTTCAAGTTTGAAAATATGTAATGAAGCTCTCTTTAAATAAATAATGGTTTCAGCTGGATCAATAGTACAGGACTGAGCTGAACTGTTAACCAAAACAGTAGAGGTAACTGCTTAATAAGTGCTTGTAATATTTGCTCGTGGTGAACACTAGTCCAACCAAGTTTTTCACACATGTACCAATGTACATAAGCAAGATAACTAAAATCACTATTAAGCTGTGTATGACTTTAGAATGATTCAAAGTCAAGAATTCTGTTATAGCTCTATCTGGTTCTGCTCAGTGGATAGAACGTTGGCCTGCGGACTAAAAGGTCCGGGGTTTGGTTTTGGTCAAGGCCACATGCCTGGATTGTGGGCTCAATTCCCAGTAGGGGGCATCAATGATTCTCTCTTATCACTGATTTTCTCTCTCTCCCTTCTTCTCCCTTCTTCTCTGAAATCAATAGAAATATATTTTTTAAAAAGAATCCTATTACATAAAGAGGCTAGATTCATTTATTTCTTTATTTTCTAACACCATTGTACTTACATGTTCCTTTCACATATACTATGTCTAGATTGGACTCTAAGGGAGGCAGAAGAAAACAAGGTATGAAATGAAGGAGTAATGGAAAGTCAGGGAATAGAGAAAGTAAAAATTCCAGGTAAACTGGAGCAAACAGGAAAAGAAGCTGAAGGAGGGAAGAATTATGCCTGGGGATGTGGGAGGGGATGTGGAAGGTGCGACATCATCAATTACAGTTATGTTCCCGGGGGCGGTAAAACATGGCCATCTGCCGCTCTGCTCCCTGGTCCGATAGGCACTGCTATTTCCCCGGAGGGTTCTCTTGACTCATGATGGAAGGATACCGTGGGATTTCCGAGGAAAAGAGGGACTATTTGGGAGAAGACTGGATGTATTTGTTGGTGGAACATACACTCTCCAGCATCCTAGTTGTTTATTTTACCACCCTGTAAGACAAAGTAGAATTTGGTTATGACCAAATGCACTAGCTGTTAGTTTGTTAGTTTGATTTCAGGCAAATAACACCGCTATTTAAGGAAATCTATATATATATATATATATATATATATATATATATATATATATATATATATATATATATATATATTATAATTCTGAAATGCTTTTTAAAAGAACACTGTTACCAAGAATGACTTTACTAAATTTGATTTCTGAATATGTCAGTGAGCAGGTTTTGTAAAGGGTAAGAACTGATAGTGACACGCATTGTCTTCACGATGAAACATCTTACTGAGTGACCTGGGTCCCTGGGCTTTGATTACTATGCTCTTGAGAAGGCGCTTATTGTTGGAAGAACTATTAATAAAAGAAAGCATTTGACAGAAAATGTTTACGATGGCCATGAAAGAATGCTCTCTTATTTTCCACATTTTCATCTTTGTATATTTTGTTTCTAGTCATCTGAAATTACTTTTTAGTAGGATGCTTCGGTTGCCTATCTCCTACTTTCTCAAGGAAATTTGTCCCAATCATATTTTTAAAAGGCTCTATTTCAGAGCAGGTCCTCCCGGGAAAAACAAGGGGAAGGAGGCTTTCGCTGGATGTCTTACCCACAAACCTGCACCTTAGCTTCCTCTAAGGTAGAGGAAGGGTAGCCAGGAGGGCCACACTGAGCACATCTCTGGAGCACCACAATACTCAGCAAGTCCGGGTCCTTGACTTTCTTAGCTGCTTCACGAGTGTATCTCCGGTTTCCTGAGGGGAGGCTTAAGCATCTTGAGGGCAGAGACTTGCCAATCTCAGTGTTCCACATCCCATCTACCCCCCTCCCCCAACTTTCTCATTCAACCATTCAACCATTCACACATACACATTGGGGCAAAAGTAGGTTTATATTGATAGTTGTGAGTACACGAAACAGAGAGTTGACACATTATTATTCATTAGTTATTGTATTACTTTCCATATGAACAAATGTAAACTTTTTGCCACCTCTGTATATGCATCCAAAGTACCCTTGTTGGTCAGGCTTGTGTGACACTTAATGTTCTGTTTGCTGTCACTAATTTGGTGTGTTTATGCAGGCATTTGAGTATATATATATATGTGACATACATACATACACACACAAACACTATAATTTATAATTAGTCTTACTTCGGACCATGTTTTAATTTGCTGGGTTTCTTTTCTCCAGACTTCCTGTGCTGACTGCTTTCCCTTACTGTCCATCTGGCAGTGATCAAGTCCACAAACTCCATGATGAGTTTAAGACAAAGAGTTCAATTGCAGAATTTATAATGAAGAGCCCTCTAGTGAAAGGTGAACACAAGTCTGTAATTACAAGACCCAAATAACTCTGAAAATTGATGGTTTGGGGGAAGGGTGGGGGATAGGGGTGCAGCAAAATGACTTAAATGAACTACTTGGCTTCGAAATCTGACTAGAAGTTTATGTAGGGTCTTTATTTGTCCCTCTCACTGTGACCACCCAAGCGATTTCTCACAGCAGTGCAGTGCTAGAGGGTGTTGGGTTTTGGTGTGCTGCCCCATATTTTACTAAGGTGCTGCTTAATGGGCTGTACATTTACTTTATTACCTTTCTAATATGTAAAAAATGCTCACATTTGAAAACCCAACTGACCCCAAGAAGTTCAAATAAATAAAGGATTGTGGACTGAACAAAATCTGGTGAGAAAAATCAGTAATATGTTTTAAAATCGAGTATTTAACTGAAGTGAACTTAATGCCTCAGTGGAATCCAGTCAGAACTACTACTTCAGGACCATTATGCTTGTTTCCTTCTCATTTTATAACACCGGTGTACTGGTTAATAATGCGGCTTTTGGCTTTTTTTTCAATAGATGGAGTTACACATATGTTGATATATATGTGCGATTTATATGTATGCTATTTTGTTGTATTGATAGGAAGCTTGAAAACTGCTTATGTCAAATTTTCTGAAGGTGTTAACATCATAGATATTTTTATGCTTAAAAATGTCGAATTTCATGCCAAAAAAATACATTTGCTGGAAGTTTTAATTCATTACTTTATTTTAAAGAAAAGTTCTGCTGAATACTTTGGGAAGCTTATGGTGAACATGTTACATCTCAAGATCCTTGTGAATGCTGGTTTAAACGCTTTAAAAGTGATAATTTCAATGTGAAAGATAATGTCCAGGTCAACCGAAAAAGTTTGAAGACCAACAATTACAAGCATTATTGAATGAAGATGCATGTCAAACTCAAAATCAACTTGCAGAAAGATTAAACGTTGCTCAGCAAACAATTTCCAATCATTTACAAGCAATGGGGAAGATTTTAAAGGAAGGAAAATGGGTGCCATATCAACTCAACAAAAGACAAATGGAAAACCGAAATGTCACCAGTAAAATGTTGCTTCAATGACATGAAAGGAAGTCTTTTTTTTTTTTGCATGGAATTGTGACTGGCGATGAAGAGTGTATTTTGAGACTCCCAAATGCACAAAATCATGGGTTGATCCAGATTAACCATCAACGTCGACTGCAAGGCCAAATCGCTTCAGAAAGAAGACAATGCTCTGTGTTTGGTGGAATAAGGAAGGTGTGGTGTATTATGAGTTTCTAAAACCAGGTGAAACCATTAATATTGATCACTACCTACAACAAATAATCAATTGGAAATATGCTTTCATTGTGAAATGACCAGAATGTGCCAGAAGACATATCAGAGTAATTTTGCTTCATGATTATGCACCGTCACACACTTCAAAACCAGTTAAAGAGAGGTTAAAAGATCTTGCCTGGGAAGTATGAAGCCACCCATTGTATTCACCAGACCTTGCTCCTTCAGATGACCCTTTTTTCAATCGATAGCGCACGCACTTTCTGAGCAGCACTTCAAAACATATGAAGAAGTGGAACATTGGGTCTCTGAATGGTTTGCCTCAAAACAAGAAAAGTTCTACTGGGATGGTATCCACAAATTATCTGAAATATAGGGGGAAAGTATAGCTAGCTATGGACATTACTTCAAATAAAGCACTTTTTATTTATTTTTTGATTTCCCAGAGGAAGGGAGAGTGATAGAAACATCAATAATGAGAGAATCACTGATTGGCTGCCTCCTGCATGCCCCCTACTGGGGGGAGGGGTCGATCCTGAAATCTGGGCATGTGCCCTTGGCTGGAATTGAACCCGGAATTCTTTAGTCCTCAGGCCAATGCTCTATCCACTGAGCCAAAGGAGCTAGGGTGAATAAAGCACTTTTGATGTTTCTCTTGAAATCATCATGTTTTCTTTGATTACAAAATCCGCATTAATAACTGGTACATTTAGTAGGTAACATCTTGGCACAAGTGTAGAGAAACCTCTTTCCTGGAGGAGAAGAACATCCACTACAGAACAGATTCTTTTCTTTTTGTGTTTCCTTCTCTTCCCTATCCCCACTTTTTATGTTTTCTTACAGAAAGAGTATCCATGGAAATAACACTAAATCAGAATTGATGTTATTGTTTAAAATACAATAAAACAAAAGTGTGTTTCATATGTAGTTTGATCAAATTAAATTCAACAAACATTTTCAAACAACAGTGGACCTTTCCTTCAAGAGTGTGTGTCATGCAGTTTGGTCTGCATTAAAAACTAGTCTCATTGAATCCTCCCAGGTAACTGTTGAACCTTAATCCCTAACACGTGTCTGAGATCTTGCAAAGGATTGGGGCAGGCTCTGCGCCATGGTTCTGGTTGTTGAAACATCCCAAGTCTACCAGAGGATGCACACTATTACACAGAAGACTACAGTGTCATAACATCATTCTTAGGATCAATGTAAGTGTTCAGCGATATTGGGCCAGAGAGGAGATATAACAGACCTTTCACAAGGGAGTTGTCCTGAGATGACATTTTAGTAACTGATCATGGGAGATGTCTATCACCAGACAGGAGGAGGGGAGTCTGGAGGAGCTTGCAATTAGCTGCACTAGATAGCATTGTGTACTCTCTCCAAACACAGTCTTCTAAATTCCCCGACTGCAGTTGCAGAAACAAAACAGCAAAATTTCAGTTTTCAGTCTGGTTCCCTGGAATCCATTCTTTTGTTCAGTAAATATTTGCTCAATTTCTTTCCTATTGTCTGCTAGGCCTTAGCACATGGGAGAAATGACACAGTGTTTGTTGTTAAGGAGCTCGCTGTGTCTTCTAGAGACAGGCACATCAACCATCAGTGGCAGCACGACTTCCAGGGACTGGGGACTGTGATGACATCTCCTAAGACTCCATGAAAGCAGCCCTGAAGGTAGACACACACATCTGGGCACCAGCATGGCAAACTGTAGAGAAGAACTGAATAGATGTCTGGAGAGATTTCCAGTCTCTGTACTGTACCTGCCGCGCCCTGTGACTTAGAACGCCCCAAATTGCTGTCCCTAGATCTGGGATTCAAGGATATTGTCATGCAGAATTGCATTGGAACTGACTGAGCTGGCCAGTATCAGGCTCATTCATTTCCTCTCTCTCTCTTTCTCTGTCTCTCATATTTTATTGCTCTATATTGCTCTCAAGACTGACTCCTAGGATTCAATATATATTCATTAGCATTCTTATTGGCAAACAAGAGAAACTAATTCTCTTGTGTTAGGCAAATAATTTATTAAAAGCATCGAATATAGAATTTTCTAGAAGGCAGAGAAACTCAAGCAGGAGGTAACAGTGCTCCAACCCACACTTGTAAACTGCTGCTGCTAACAGTAAGCACCTGCCACTGCAGCTTTGCCCCTGACAATAATGAGATGGGGTGGGGACACCATGCTAGGACTGCAGCCCACACTGAGACCTGCATAGCTGCCAGAGATGGGGAGACCGCCCTCCTGCCCAGGTCCCTCTGCATCATGGCGACAGCAACCTTTCCAATGTCCCCAGTAAGTGCATGTGATTGATGGGTCCTGAGACTCACCCTTCTCCCGGCTGCAAAAGAGGCTGAGAGAGGTAGTCAGGTCTAGTCTAGTTGGTAAGACCAAGAAAGCACTTGGTCTCACCAACACAGAGGATTGGTAATGCAGGCGATGGAGGAGCCAACAGAGGACAGGGCGACTGTCCCTTGGGGCTAGGGGGAAATGGGTGCTTCCAGAACCCAGAAAGGGGGGGGGGGGGAGGGGAGGATTAAGTTGAGAAAAACTAGGGAATGCTGGGACCATGAGAGGAAAAACCGACCAGGAGACAGAATCCTAGAGGAGTTGCAACAGAGATGTTCCCCGAACAGAGACAAATCCCTTGCTTAGCCTCTTCATCTTCCCTCGTTCTAAACACCCATCTCTGGCTTCACCCCCAGCCTCCCCAGAGTCTGCCCTCGCTTTCTGTGAATCAGAGATGAACAGAGAAAGAGAGAACATGGATCTGAGAGAAAACAGGCAGGTCATTGGAATGTCGGGAGAGCAAGAAGCTGGGACTGCCAACTTCTCCGGAAATTATGGGCTCTGCCTCTCCGGGGATTCAAGAGGAAGGGAATGTCCCATTTCAAAGAGGGGTTACAGTATAGGCAGTGGAAAGAATAGTGTATAAGTTTCTATTAAATGAGTACAAAAAACATTTCTCATAAATGAGACATACCTTGAAATTAAATACCCATTGCATTTTGAAGTTATTTATTACATGTTCTTACAAGCTAATATCTTCTTAAAGTATAATATTTTGTAAAACACTGTGTTATATGAAAACACGAGAATTCTCATGATCCATCGGCATTGTCTTCATAAGGTCTGCTACTAACGAATTGGTTTCACAAAAAGTTCCAAAGCAATTTTCTTAGAAAACGAGGACAAGGTATTGCTAAGTTTTGTTTTTATTTTTATTTTTAATTTTAATTGAGCCACTTTGAAGTCACAATTCAGCCCGAGGAAGGAAAAAGCCCCTATTCTCACTCTCAGCAAAACCACGTTTCATTGTATAATCTCTCCCAGGAATGAATTGACAGAGAACGAGACAGCAAAAAAGAAAGAAAAGGATTCATGAAGGAACCACAGCCACAGGATGAGTGGAACAAGGCATGACTCCAGCAGAAGAGCTACAGATGGAATGCCCAGAGCTGGTAGCTGTTCCATTCATGCTGCAGGTTGAGAATTACGATCCCCCTGCATTGCTCAGACCTGTCCCTATTGCCATCATCTCAAGCACATGTTTGTCTTCACATAATAACTGAATGTGCAGAACGAACTCATTCTCTGGCTTTGTTTGTTACAGAACATCACATTTCCATTCAAATAAGCTCATTCTCCTCATTGTATCTAGAGTACATGCGCGTCTGCTTGAGTAGCTGAACCAACGTGTCTCCAAAGCACACACACACTCTGAAGCAACAGCGATGCTATTGGAAGCTAAGTTCTCTCTCCTGGGAGTCACCCGGCCCCCGGGGCAGCAGGGATGTCTATGGATGGGTCAGATGTCACTACATAATAAAACCAGGACTTTCAATGAGCAGGGCATTCACCATTTTCCTGTGATAATTGGAATCAGGGACACACAGATGGAGCCCTAAAATGACGCTGATGAACCACGGGCCTGGGCTGGAAGGACATTTCCTACCTCCGCCCTCCTCTGAGGACTGCAGAGCACGCTCCAGATATCCCCGGGAATCTACTTGTTCTCCTGAAAAATTATCCTGCCAGCAACCCATTCCTCACGCCGCTCTCATTGACCGGGTTCAGGAGCCGGTGTTCGGCAGTGGCTCAGACAGAGCTCTCAAGGAGCCCCTGGTGCCTTTTCAATTATTTCTGTTAAAAATAAGGCTCTGCCTGTTCTGGGAACCGCTTTTAAATTTATCTGAAGGGCACATGGCAACTGATAAATCACTGCGTGCAAAAACAACCCTGCGGAAACTGCGGCTGAGAAATCAAACAGCCCTTTGAAAAGGAATCCAATAAAGACACACACACACACACATTTAACCCTTCGGAAGAGTGGACTTTGTCTAAGTGCTATGGATTCTTATTTAAAAGGTGAAATGAAAATGAAATAGATCCTTCAAGTCAAGAATAAGCCTTCCAATGTGACTGCCGCTGCTGATCTTTCTGTGGCCTCTCTGCGGACATCAGGTAACCCTGGAGAAGGAGAGGCGTTGTGGCCGGGACCCCACCTCTGTCTCACAGAACTGTCACCCCGCAGAGTACAAGTGTGACCCAATTACAGAAGGAGAAATGATGCCAGAGAGGACCTCTCACTGCCCAGCTCCTCTGGCAGGGCCCAGGCTGGCTGCGGACCTATCACTCCTTCTCCACTTCCCATGGCGTTAGCATGGTGAACTCTGGGGCCAGAGGATTGGGGAATTTGGGAAAAATTTTGCTTATGGGCCCAAAATATACACGTATACACTGTAAAGAGCCGGTTGTTGAGCTGATTTAGAAGGCTTCTGCTTGTCCTTATTTTCCTCTTGCTCAGGAGAGCCACTGACTTCTAAGACCAAACTGGGAGAGCCGGGTGAAAAGCTGAGTTTCCCTTCCTGGGCTGCACCTTCCCTGCGCCAGGCTTCCCCAGACCGAGTCCAAATGGTGCCAGGAAATCATGATTCTTGTAGAATGAGGTGGAATTAACGTTTTTCGAGATATTTTAATGATTTTTTAAAAAATTATTATATAGTGAGATGACTTTCCTTAGACAGTGCAGATGGATAATTTTTATATCCGTGCTCTGATTTTGTCTTGGTGTCTTCATTTGGAGAGCTTACTGTTATTCAAATATTAAATTTTCTTATAGCAAACTAGATATTTGAAGTAGATTATTTTTAAAAATCCCAAACTGTCATTCTGCTTCTGTAATGTGAAGATATAAACAATAGATTACTGTATTATCCATCTATTATTCTAATTTCTTTTGTACAAAGTATTTGTAAGCAAAAATGAGGTGATTAGTAATTCAAATACCGTAGTTGTTTACTAAAAGGGTATTCATAAGATGATAGAAAAAATAGTTCTTTTTTACTCTCCAAAGAAATGATTGAAGGACTTTCATTTAAACAAGATTTATTATAAATCTTAGTTCTCTCTTAAGTGAAGCCTTAATAATGTATTTCTTTATTGGCATCTGATCTATTTATTTATTTAAATAAGAGAACTAATTGGATCTTGGCTTGTTCAAGGGCTAAGTAAATTTTGCAGGCTTTGGATGAAAATGAATCTGTAAATTTAAGTCCATGAAGCTTCATAAGGGTATTTTAGGGTTATCCCCAATAAGTATCATCTCTCACTCACTGGTTTGATCTCAGCCTAATATACCAGTGACTACACAGATCAAAGCTGGTACATCACTTTTATCCATCCCTTTGCCAGAGGAATTACACAAGTTAAAGCAAGGAAACTAATGATAAAGTTAAGACATAAAGAGGGGGTTTTGTATTACCATGAGAGAGGTGACAGAGGACAGTTCTTAAGCAAAGAAATAAATGTGTTAAAGCAATCCAGCTTCACCCACCCATCCCCATGGAGGCCAGGGTCCAGGAAAATCAAAGCACTTTGCTGGGGAGTCCTGTGTGTGTATGTGTCTGTGGTGTGTGGGGGTGTGTGTACTTGAACTTGAACTCTAGAAAACTGTACTTTTTAGTGGACCTTGAAAATATTCATATACATGGTCCCTTACACAGCCAACTAAATTAAAAAAATATATATTTATTGATTTTTCACAGAGAGGAAGAGAGAGGGATAGAGAGTTAGAAACATTGATGAGAGAGAAACATCGATCAGCTGCCTCATGCACACCCCCTACTAGGGATGTGCCTGCAACCAAGGTACATGCCCTTGACCGGAATCGAACCTGGGACCTTTCAGTCCGCAGGCTGATGCTTTATCCACCGAGCCAAACAGGTTTCGGCCCAACTAAATTTTATAATGGGTACCACTACTTATTCTTTCTACATATTAAATGCAACGATGCTAAGACTGACCCACCCCTAGAGGAGATTTCACCTGCCCTGCACCCCTCAGTAATAACGCTGTGGTTGGCCCGTGTCTCAGATGGCCCTCGGGATCGCCCCAATGGTGCACGCAGCCTGTCCGCTGTCTCCCCTATAGAGTGGGCAGGACTTGTAGATAGGCTGGGCGTTACTCCCGTGACAGCATTACCGATCAGCTGACTCTGAGCGAACACAATGAGATGGACCTGGGTGAGACGAGCCCTTAAAGAAGGTGGGGCCTCTGAGAGGCACTCTCCTGCTGACCGAGAAGAAAGGGGGCAGACATGGTGTGCGTTTTTGTACACTTCCCTTGGCGAAGTTCTGGAATCCAGGATAGGAGGGGGGCCGCTCCAGTAAGCTGGGAAATAGACAAGGCTTTAGAAGGAGGTGAAGACAGGCTGGCCCCTTCCTTTTAGCCGGTGGGACTGAAAGCAGAGAATCCCATTAAGCCAGGCCTGCGCTCCAGAAACTATAACACAGCAGATGGGTGTTCTTTCAAGCCACTCCTCTGGTGGAAGCTGCTATACAGCAATAGAAAATGAATTCAGTTGACCTTGAACAACACAGGTTTGAACGGGTCCACTTACATGCAGGTTTTATTTCAATAAAGTCATTAGACACTTTTTTTTTTTTTTGAGATTTCCTTACTCCTGTAAAGCTATCATATTGCTTACACTAGGCTACATTAAATCAATCATATTGCTGCTTCTTCATTATCAATGAATCAATAGACCTGTAAATAAATATGAATTTCTTTTACACATGCTTCTTTTCATTTTTCATGTCTAGTGTTATAATACATATAGCATCTTAGTGTTTTGTATCATATAAGACGATATTGATATAGGTACTGACAGACTATTCATCTTGTAAACAGACAACATAAACTTATGGTATCAATAAGTACAGTACAGTACGGTAAATTTATTTCTCTTATGCTTTTTAATAGCTATTTCTTTCCTCTAGCTTACTTTATTGTAAGAATACAGTATATAATACATAATTCATACAGAATATGTGTTAATTATTGTTTATGTTATTGGTAAGGCTTCTAGTCAATAGCAGGCTATGAGTAGTCAAGTTTTGGGGAAGTCAAAAGTTATAATGGGATTTTTCAACTGCATGGGGTTGGTGCCCCTAACCGCACATCGTTCAAGAATCAACTGTACAAGACTCTAAAAATTTAAAAAGTGGGTGGTCCTTGCCCAGGCCGGCGTTGCTCAGTGGTTAGAGTGTTGGTCCATGCGCTGAAGGGTTACAGGTTGGATTCCCAGTCAAGGGCATGTACCTAGGTTATAGGTTCAATCCTCTGCCCCGATGTGAAAGGCAACTAATCCATGTGTCTCTCCCATAGGATGTTTCTCTCTCATTTCTTTCTTTCTCTCTCCCTTCCCCCCTTCCTTCCACTCTCTCTCTGAAAACCAATGGGGAAAAATATCCTCAGGTGAGGATTAACAGCAACACAAAATGGATGGTCCTCCTGCTTCGCTTAGAATGGCAACAGAGACTTTCCCTATTGTTTTTTCTTTAGTGCCTTCAGTGAGAATTTGAAATAAACAAGGACTTGAAGCAGATCATTTGATGCCTGGTGGTCTTTTCCTTTAATTTTAAGACTTTAACTTGAAAACTTTTATAGTTAAAACTCATGACTAGACCTGGTTTTTGAGACGAAAACTAGTTTTAAATAGATCCTTAATGTGGTAGATTATCACCAGACCAATTTCTTTTGTTGTTGAACTAGCCTAATCCTGGTGACAAACCAAAAACTTGGTCCTCTGAGTTTTTTTTTTAAAGAAAGTGAGCTGCAGGATTCTCCTTAGTTGTTCTACCGATGTCCCTTGGAAACGGGGTTTGAAGAATGTAATGGCATATGGCTTGTCATATGGTGAGCATTAATATGTTGTACTGTTCGTTCTCCCCCATAATTTTCAAACAATGTTTTTGATAAAACCAGCAATCTTCCGGGAAGCCAACTGTTCCCACCCTGGAGGTAAAAGTAGCGTCTCGGTTTCAGGACAGACTGGTGTTATTTGGCATCCTTTTCGGATCGCAAAGATCCTTCACTTTGAACAAGCCTCTCATTTGGAAAGCATCTGCCGGAGGCTGACACATCCTAATGCATTCCGCAGAGCCTGCCATCCCTCCTGCTCCCACTCTCTCAGGACTTAACCTCTGTCTTCTCAGGCTCCTCACAGAGTGTCTCCGGATTGACTGTTCTATCTGCATCTCTGCCAATTTCCAGTTTGACTTCATAATTTTTCTTGGGCAAAGGTAGCACAGCAGTCCATTCATGCAGGCCTTGGAAGGTACATCAGTAGGAGGGATTGTGTGGCTGATCATGGGTACACATATTTGAGCTTGCTTAGATGCTTGTGCTGACATCTTAGTTAGTTTTGAACTTCAGAAGAAGAATGCCCTCTCTTGGACCTTCTTTGTCCCATCGTTACCCTATATGTTTTCTGTTGAGTAGCCTGTAAACGCTCTGTTAGGAAGGGAGCAAAGGAAGAATGCGGCTGACAGAAAGGTGAGCTCTGTTATCACTCCGCAATCTGTCAGTGTCAGATCTCATCCCAGAACAAGTTTTCTACTCTTCAGAGTTTGGAATAATCTTCATTTTCAGATGTTTCTCTTTCCCATGCACAGGCAGTTTACATTATTTACGGAAATTTTATTTTATAAAATCATCAGAAACACTGACTTGTCAAATGCTGAATGACTGCTCCTTGAGAGAACGCATAGTTAGGTCCCAATGAGCCTCTGGTTGCAAGGTGCTGGTAAACTGATTAACGCACGGTCTCATTTAACATCACAGCGCGTCGTGCTTGGCAGCACGAAGTGGCCATAAGCAAATGGCCAGTGGAAATAGTGAACTCACCAACGAAGTGCACAACAAGTGTGAACGGTGGCCTTAAGGAGGCTGCGCAAGGACACTTGTTTACAGAAGGAGAGATGGAACAGGGAGGCAGGGCACTGCCTTGCTCCATCTCAGCTGGGACATGTACTTGGGTGACTCGAGTGTCCATCAGTCTGATGTTCCAGAGGCCCAGGAGCGTGCCCCAGGTGTTGGTTTTTGTGTTATAAATAAATTTTACACGTAGAAGAATTCACAAATACGAAATCAGTTAACAATGAGGCTTTACTGTGCTAGAACCCTCATGATCATTGTGTTCTTTCTGAGAGTTCTTTTCTAATAGAGTTATAAATAGATGCATGGAAAGTGCTTATTATTTTGGCTCAGTACAGGAGCCTGTCAAATGAGGGATTTTTATACAAGTTTCTCGTTCTGACTTTATCTCTGAGAAAATATACAACCAGAGAAAACAAAACGAACTTTGTATGTGGAAGTGAAATCCCAACACAGCGCTAAAACTCAGAAAGGATCCTGTGAGGTATTTCACCTGGCAGCTTCATATTCCAACACATTTTTGTGGAATGATGAAAATGAAAGGATTTTATAAGAGGTTTTCTCTGGGGACCGTCCCCTTTCATTTTCACTGGTGCCGGAGCTGAATTACTTATCACTATCATTTCCCACGAGGTGACAGTTCCCCTCCATCCTCTCTCCTGATTCCTCCCACTAAACATTTCAATCAAACCCCTGCGCTCCCAGTGATAAAACAGATATAATATCCCCGACCAGTCACCCCTACAAATCAAAACAAGAGGGAGCAAATCACTGTTTTTACTGCTGATTTAGAAAGCGTTTCCCCTGAGCCTGCTAGCTCCGATCGTTTATTCAGCACGTCCCGAAGCTGCAGCAATGCTGAGTTATGTGTGACTTCTCGTTCCCCAAACACAGATCTGCCCTCATTATCATCCATGCGTGTGCTGTGCTTACCCTGATTGGTCTGGCTCAGACCCGGACTTGAGGAACTTCTTGGCATTGCTGGCACCTTCTAGCTACTTCCTCTGCTTCCAGTGCCTCCGCAGCTCCCTTTGGCCCAGTGTCCACCGTCAGGGGCTGGCCAGTCATCTCCAGGGTAACTTTCGGCTGTCTGCTTAGACCCCCGCCTTGCAGCCACAATGGCAGCCACATGCCCTGGGCCCTTCACCTTTCACTCTTCTGGATGGGAATGAAGCACCATGTGGAGCACGGGGTCCGGCGTCTGAAGTCACAGCGGAAAGGGCCAGGGGTGCCCCGTGGACAGGTAAGGCAATTCCTCCCAGTGGCGCCCAGGCCCACCCCCGGAAACGAGAGAGCAGGAGGGTCAGGCGGGCACCAGGCTCTTCTCCTGCCAGGGGTGGCAGGGAGGCCTCGTGGGGGTCTCTGCGGGGCGACCTGCTTGCCTCCTCAGGGGTCATTGCCAAGCAGCAGCCAGCGCTGTAGTTCACACCTGCACCTGGCCTCGCCTCCTCCCTCCTCTCCCTCCCTTGCTGGCCTAGGATCACACTTTACAGCCCCCCCCTCTCCCCCCCCCCCCATTCTCCCTTCCTGCTCTGCTTTCCTGGGAATTTAAAACTTCATCTTAAAAGTAATTGTACTGATTTTTAGAGAGAGAGGGAGAGAAACATCAATAGGCTGCTTCCTTCCTGCACACCAGGGACTAAGCCCACAACCCAAGCATGGGCCCTGCCCAAGAATCAAACCAGCAACCTTTTGGTGCATGGGGCGACACCCAACTCACTGAGCAACACTGGCCAAGGCTCAAACTCCATCTTTTTCTTACCAGGAGATCACACTAAGGGTTTATCATTTTTCTATTTAGCATTTCTCTTACAAACAGAAAACAAAGTTACATAGTCAGCTTAGAAGGCTTCCCATACCAGTAGAGAAACACCTCTGAGGAACTGAACATATGGTTTACATGTCACCTTCATACATATCTTAAGCTGCGGGCTTGCTGCTGAGGATGACAAAGGAGCGACGGCTCAGCTGCTTGACCTGCTACCAGTACATTTGCGAAGTGAGGCCCCTGCTGAAGAGCCGTGTGTGTGTTTATCCATTCCTTGTCAGTCACACAGACACACAGAAAGTCCAGCTCAGCGACAACAGGGACGGTCATGTGCTCCTCCACCCGCCCTCTGTGTCGTCCCAGCTCTGCTCACGGTCCCCCCAGGAGACATGGTGCCACGCACTTCCCGTTTGGAAATGAGAAACTTGGAACATATCCACGGGAGGGAGGGAAGAAGGGAGGGAGGAGAGAGGGAAGGCCATTAGATAATTGCTGCCCAGCGGCAAGCGCTTTGATGGGAGAGTCAGGGCCACCTCCTTTGGAGATGGCCGTGGACTTGCAGAGTGAGCTCTGTCTAAGGCCTGATGGACAGATGCTTCCAGAATGGGCACATTGCTGTTCCCCATCTGGCAGCTCCATGCATGGTCTGCCATCATGGCCTTTGTCAAGGTGTCCAGAGGTCCACTATGAATTTTAAGAACATTTAGCCGCAATTTATCCTCGTTTTAGAACTCGTTTCCATGGGACCGAGAGAATGAGGAGTGGATTTACAGGTCCTGCCTGGACAGTGATCCATCCTTAGACTTAAACATTCTGTCTGCCTGCGAGCTCGGCCCCTTCGCCTGCTCACAGCTCAGGAGCAGCTGGGATGTGCTCGGTGGTTTCCCCAAACATGGCTGCTGCCGGGATGTCCCTGACCCCACCAGGCTCCTCTGTCCTACTATTTGTCTATTTCTGACCACATCCATTATTGCCACCCTTGTCCCTCTGTCTAAGAGATAACGGTTCTATGTCTCTAATTACTGAAAGATACCTTTTCATTTTCTCCATGTCCTTCAATAATTTATTCCTAATTTTATCCAAATACTATAATGCTCCCTCCAGTACTCCCAATCTCATTCAAAAGTGCGGCTATCCTCATTTTAAATCATATCAAACAAACAAAACATTCTTCTCCACCTTTTAGCTTCTCTACTATTTATTCACTTCGGACAATTTAAAAAATTATAGTGTATATTCTTTCTTAGGCATCACTTCTGATAGATTTGAGAGGTTTCCTTATATAAAAAATGGGGTTGTGGAGATAGTGATATATGTGCGAGAGAGAGAGAGAGAGAGAGAGAGAGAGAGAGAGAGAGAGAGAGAGAAAGAGAGAAATTTTCTCCCTCTGACTCCATGACCTCTTTCCCGTTTTGAGAGCGGGCTTTGGAAGTCCTGGGTCTGAAACATGGCTCCCTCCTCTGCTCTCCCTGTGCTGCCATGAGCAAGCTCTTCCGCTTTTCGGAATACTTGGATTTGTCATCTAAGTAGACATTTGCTTTCTAGGGAGCTCTGGAGGATTGAAGACATTTTATGAAAGTCCCTAGAATAACACCTGGGATTTAGTATTCTCATTACCAGTGGGACTGACCTGGTGGGACAATGACAGCTCGGTGGGAAAGCTGTCTGACCCCCATAGGTAGCGATCAGAAGCGGGAAGCAACATGGAGGAAAAGGCAGACGTGTAAAGAGAAGTTGTACATGGCTCTGTCCTATGCTCATTTGAAGCGGCTAAGCATGTGTTACCCTGTTTCCTTGGAGGAGACAGTGGGAAGCCTGGAAAATGTAAAATACTTTGCCCTTGGAAGTTTGGCAGGCTCACTGAAGAACCAAAGTGAAATGTTATAGAAGCTTGTGAAGCAAGATGGAGTAGTTTGCTGGGAGATCCTGCACAGCCTCAGCTTGCCTTCATTTATCTCTGAGCTGTGTTTGACAGAAACTCGATAATTACACTAAACGCTACAATATGTTCATTAACTCTTAGGACACATAAGAGTTAACACTGTGAGTGTGTGTGTGTGTGTGTGTGTGTGTGTGTGTGCAGAGTCTCATTTCATTCAGATTATTGGTCTGATTTCAAAAAGACCTAATAAATATTTTAATATGAGTTTTCTTCAGAAAGTCTTGGTTAAGTCAAAATAGATGACTTATCTTTGTTTTATCGTTTAATTCCTTTGTAAACTGTAATCGCCTTTTAAAAAACTGAGCTATCTTATAAATGGTACACTTATAACTGGACTGCAATGGGCAGTGATTTATTTAAAATTACCAACCGAGAGACTCATTTTACTTAACTTTACTGCTTTGTTGGAACACTGGAAGGACGCCAGATAGTAATTTTTTGCTGCTTATTTCCAAGGATAAAATAAATCACTTCTCACTTTTACAAATGATCATTTTCATAAGACTAATGATACACACTGGGGTCCAGGAAATATTGCCATCTATTCCTTCATAAGCAACCTGTGACCAGAAAAACATTAAGAGCAGACTGAGAGCAGTCTCCCCGTGTGGGGAGGTGCTATGGCTCTCCATGCCAAGCGTCATGCTACGTCCTTCTAAGGACCGCGGAGCGGAAAACCTCTCTTCCTTCTGCTCCCCTTCCCTGCAGGCCCCTTCAAGTACACAAGCACAGCACGCTCTGAGTTGTTTGTTACTATGGTTTTGCTCTTCTCAGGACCATCATAACTGAATAATAGTGTGATTACCTGGTTAATGATAAGATTTGAAAATCCATAAGATGGGAATTTTACTATCTTATTCAAAATTCAACTACCAATGCCTCAAAAAAAAAAAAAAAGCCACATGTGTGATAGAAGCAAAGAAAATATCTAGTTAATTAGGTTGATGAATATCATTGACTTTTTGAAATTGTAGGAATGTATTGTCACGCTGTCTCTGAGGATAAAACATGCTGGGATGGGACCTCTGGGGATGCTTTTTACTCTCAGCGACAGTCTGTCTGGCTTTTTAAATGTGAGACAGAGCTTTTTGGATACTTGGAGGCACAAGTCAAAGGGTGTTATATGTCTTTGTGTTTTTTTGTTTGTTTGTTTGTTTGTTTTTAATCAAACAATTACTCAAGCAGAACTTAGACAGTGCATTTTCTGCTTTCGGTCCTTTGTAAGATGGTAGGAATTTTTCTAATATATCATGGCGTGGTCCTGGGAGCCAGGAGCAGAGGGGCTGGCTGTACTTCAGCTGAGTCTTTCCAGTATTGATTATAAAAGAGAAAGTGGGTTCCTATTGTATATTGGAATTAATTTCAACTTCTGCTCAATGATAAAACAAATAATGTTGGTGAAAAATTTATAATTAACACACCTTCTTAGTGATACATACTAGTATATAAACTAACTAAATATATCCTGTGTGTGTTTGTGTATATGTATGTATTATATATGTAAACATGTATATAATTTCAGAGCACATATGAGTTAGGAAGATAGGAAGTTACAGATGTATTTACAGAGGTCCAGAAGTAGGGCTGCTTGGTTGATGGATTCACACCTAAAGTATATTATTAAGGATCTAGTATTTTTTTATTTTCCATTTGGTCAGTTTCAGTGTTGGCTTCAATTTTAGGTGCATGGGAAGGTGATGCATACATTTCAAGCATTGAATTCAGATATGACCATTTTCAGAGAGGGGAAGTGATTATTATTTCCTTTATTTTCACTTATGGACAGCAAAACTTTTTTGAAAACCCCTCATTAAGCTATCTTTCACTTTCCATTGGTCAGAATTAGGGTGTATTTTCACTTTATTAAACTTAGATTGATTCAGCCCGCTTCTTAAGATGTATATGAGTTCAGATTCCCATAGACAGTGTGGAAATGGGTATACAACTGAGAAAAATCAGGTTTTTACAAAGAAACGAGATCAATGGATGCAGCATAGAAAACAATAATATGTTATATGTGAATACAATTCCGTATTTCTGGACTACACTTGACTTAATTGTAGGTGACATATTTCTAGTCACTTTGCAACATTCAGCTTAAACACCTTCTTCCTGTGTTGTCTTTCCTAAGTCAAGTTGCCTCCCCTTCCTCTGGGATCAGTGCGGGGTTAGTGAATGCCTATAAACATTAGCTCTGTTTCAATGACTTCCCATCTAGAAGCTCTCAGAAGTACCAACTCTGCGGCTCATCTTTACCCACTCAGCACAGAGCCTACGTTTAGAGGAGATAGCAACGTTGAACTGGATTTTCTATAAGATCCCTGATGCATATTTTACTATGTCAGTGTTAAGTATGAAAACCTACTGGCTCTGCATACCATTTTTCTCCTCTTTGTATGATTGGCTTTACCACAGAAGGTAATTTACTCAGCACGTTATAACTCAGAACTTGAAAACGCTCAGAGGGCCATATGGATGTGAAATATTTCAGTCATCTGGCATACACAATAATTGAGAGAGAAAATGTCAGACAGAATTACTCTTCAATGATCTGAGTCCCCTATGGAAATCATGCAACTCTACTGCACCTCTTTTTAGAAAGTTCATCCCTGGCTTTGATGAAATACTTATTATTTAATAAACATCTTATGTAGAATATCGCCAAGAGTCTCTGACTATACCATCCAAATTCAGTCAGAATATAACTGATCTTTTCAGGTGACAATTCTAATAAAAATCTTTAGATTTTTAAATTTATTCTGGAAACACCTAAAACGTTAATTACTAGTCATATCTACTCTACATTCCCAAAACCTTTGATGTCCTTTCAGTTAGTCTCTGAGAGATGGATATTATATATATTACATATATATATACACACACACACACATATATATACAAGTTACACCTTATTCTAACCACTTGTTTGCATGTAACTAACATTTTCTATATCGTGTTGATTTTTTCTCTGTAATGCTCAGGAGCCCGGGTATAGGGGACAGTTAGGCTCAGGGCCTCGGGTCTGGTAGGTTAATAATTATGCTGGGCGGCAAGTAAAGCTAAGCATGTCCCTGGCTGCTGGGTCATACATGGTCTATTTATGGCAAATGCAGGTTCAGGGGGTGGTTTCTAAATTAAGCGGCCATGCTTACAGTCATCAGTAGGCATGTGGAAGGGTGAAGGAGGGCACCTTCCCTGGAGCTGGTATTGCTGCAGGAAATATATATATATATATATATATATATATATATATATATATATATATATATATATATATTATTTTAATGAATAAAATGTTATAGGTTTTTGCATCAGTGAAAATGGCAAAGTAAAGACATGAGTGAAAGAAGCCAGTCCGAAAAAGCCACATGTGTGATTCCATTTCCACAAAATGATCAGATGGAAACCCATACAGTTAGAGAGCAGATCCGTGGGTGCCAGAGGTCAGCAGAGCAGGACTGGGAAGGAACTAGTAGTGGGTAGGGGAGCCTTTCCAGGGTGATGAGCATGTTCAGGGATTAGGTGGTGATGGTGTTTCATTTTGTGAATTTACTAAAAGACACTGAATTGTACACTTTCCAATGTTGAATTCTATGGTATGTGTATTGTAATCACAGTAAATTTATTTTAAGTTATGTAAGCTTCTGTCTTTCAAAGATAGCTGCATACATGCATATGGTGTATCTGGAATATTCTTTCTGTCCTTATATAGCTCTTTGACAATGTACTCCACTAATCTAATACTAGTCTATGCCCTTGATAATAACATCCAATGTTTTGCTCTAGGTCAACCCGCTGAAAATGTATTTGTTCAATGATCAATACACCAATGTCCAATGACACACACACACACATACAATTTGTACACAAAGACCTACACTCGGATCCAAGGTGGTTAACCACAGTGATTTTGCTGCCAGAAAAGCAGATTCAGATACAGGTATTTATAAATAGAGAAAACGGTAACATGCTTCTAAGGGAGACCCCACCCATCCATGTGAAAGGCTCAGAACATCTGAGGAAGACTGAGAGTCCACAATGTGCGCAAAATTAAAGCCGAGCCAAGCTGGACTGAAAGGTCCTCAGCTAAGTTTATTGGCGACATGGATGCACAGGAGGAGAAAAGTCGTCTGTAATTCAGAGACTTCGTCTTTCAGTGAATTGCTTTTAGCCAAATCAGTGTGAGGAAGAGCATGGATGCGTGTCTGACATAAGACACACTAAACTGAAGTTGTGACTAAGATCTGATTTCTAGGTGAGTGAATTTCTGGGAAAAAGGACTGTAGTGTATGGATACCAGAGGGATAAAGTGGGTCACTCTTGTTCTCTAGAGCTTATCAGACCCGGTGTAACTGTGGCTATGCCTTTTCTTATAGTAGTTCACCTTATGGCAAAAGGACCTTGACAAATGTTAAAACCAAGACTAAGCCACTTAGAACCAAGAATATTTCCTAACAACATAAAAGGACATGTCTTTAGTGATAGGACACAGGATGGATACTAACAGAAGTGTGGCCCCAGCCAGTTTTGCTCAGTGGATGGTATTGACCCTCAGATGGCTTTGGTTCTGGTCCAGGGCATGTACCTCAGGTTGGGTTGAAGGCTCAATTCTTGGCCTCTTCAGGGTGCATGGGGGAGGCAGCCAATCCATGTGTCTCTCTCACATCATTGTTTTTCTCTCTGTCTCTCTCCCTCCCTTCCATTCTCTCTAAAAAGTTAATGGCAAAAATATCCTCAGGCGAGGATTAACAACAACGAAGAGGTGAGACTGTCATTGTTCAATTAACACTCATCCTGCAAGTGGTAACCTGGTGGTGGGAGGCCATGAATTGTCCCTTTCTGCCCAGCAGCCATCCCTTTGTGCCTACAGCTGCATCCCCTTGACCCCAGCGCACTGGCTGCACTTGAGTGGCATCTGTCACATGGTGGGAAGAAGTGTGGCAGCTGGTGTGAACTCCAGCATCCACAGCTCAGGCTGGAGCAGCTGCGAGGTCCATCAACGTGTCTGCAGAGCCTTCTGCCAGGAAGGCAGAGGGTTGGAGGGATCATGTCTTCAAAAGGGTGGCAATGCAAGGTAGGGGCATAAATAAGTGAAGATTCACTGCTCTCTTGGCTTAAGCGCATCGTAGCATTAGGCTAAATGTGCCACTTGCTACTTTGAAAGGATGTAGAGCTGTTGAAAGCCTTAAGGTGCTTAAAAATATATTGCTTAATGCTGAGCAAGTGGAGAAGAAAGAAAGCTGCTATAAAATATCTTTAACAGAATTTCAGGTAAAATAATAGTGGTGTCATTACTTCACTATACTATTTCATTAAATGACTAGAAATAAAGCACACACAAGGGAAATGAATTCTTAAAAAAAAAAAAAAAATGTCGTTTAGCCATAGCATCTCAACAAGATGCAAAATATGGGGCTTAAAAAGGCTCTTATAAATACCCGATTTTGTAATCACAAGATTCTTTTGTATTCTTATAACAAAAAAAAGTCTTTTACAACCACATTTTGTAAGCATTTTTGAAGAATGGGTCTCAGCCGTCCTTACTAGGGCATGACCCTTCCAGCCAAAGGGTGGTCTTTCTTGTCTTAGTTGAGTGAATGGGATGTGAACAGGGTAGCTCTGCTTGGCCCATTTCACAACACGAATGGTCAGAGGGTCAGATCAGACTCACAACAAAGAGATCTCACAAAATATCCAAACTTCCTAAGGTTCTAAAGCTGCAGATGGTGTGAGACAGAGACAGTGTGGAGGTGCCTGACTGCTGACCCAGTTCCTCGGGTCCATTTCTGTGCATTAGAAGCGTGCTGGCCTGGTTTACATATGAGGTCCTACATAATGCACGTTGGACATTGATCCCATAAAAGGGAGCTCTCTCAGTCACTAAGTATCTATTGTACCTTCTATAACAGCATAACTCATGCGACATTTGCTGAAAGCTGGGCCTTGCACACACCGTGCTGTCAGCTGTCCACAGGTGAGGCCTCCTCCACCAGGCTGTGCCTTCCAGATCCTGGTTTCATTCAGTGATCGTCCTGTACAAACTGTGGGCGCACTCACAAATAATCAACTTATGTGTTCCATCCGAGACTCTTAAATACTGCAAAGCATTTCATAAACTCAGGAGGACTCATGACCCGGAAAAAGAAAATCCATTTTGATGTTAGAAGGGCTGTCAAAAGGTGATTCCAATGTTTACTGTCTCATCTTAATGGGAAAAGGACTGGCTGTCTCAGAACTGATAAATAGCCATCCCTTAAACATCAGACCCCAAGGGTCAGGTCGCTCTTCCTTGTTCACTCAGGAGCCTCACCTGACTCCTTCTCAGCTACCTGTTAGACCTTGCTTTGATGGGGGAGGCGCTGAGGGTGGCGTGCACTTGTGTGTATGGAGGTCAGAGAACCTTTTTGGAGTGTTACTTGTTTTGATTTCAAAACCATATGCTTTCAAACATCTTGTCTCTCAAATAAGTGTCAGATTTTAAGAGCCCTAGAGCCTACTAATTTACTAATGCATCTATTCATCTACGAATCTACTACTAATTTACTAATGGACCCAATCAATCATTTATGTTTCTTGTTGATAATCTGATATGGGTCAGGGAAGTCCTGAATTAATATTTCCAAGTGCTGTCATAACAAAGTACCCCAGGAGGCTTAGACAACTGGGATTAATTTCATCACCAAGTCTGAGGGCCACAAGTCTGAGGTCAGGATGGCAGCAGGGTTGAAGTTTCCCAAGGCCTCGCTCTTTAGCTTATAGATGGCTAACTTCTCCTGGTATCTTCACACATTTCAAATATCACAACTCTTAATGCAACACGGCAACCCTGATACATTACCACTCTTAACAGCTATGCTCCTTTCCTATCGTGTAGCATCCGAACATTCCAGGGAGTTGCAAATTCAAAGAACCTTCTGGACCATGCCAGAATGTGCCCACAATCTATGATTCTATCGACTCTCTCCTTCATGTCACGCAACGTTATGCATAATATGCTTCCCACAGTATTTTTACTCTTCACTGAGAGACGCCCCTGCTGAGTGTACGGTGTGGTATTTCTTCTGCTCTGATTGCTTTTCAAGTCAAATACTCTTCTTAGGTTCTGATGTTTTATTCCTTGTAGAGCAGGATAGGTGATAATCACAACAGAGAGAAAAGAATCTGGGAACCCTCAAATATTAATATTGTATCCGTCAATATTGATGTAAAATATAAAACTTCAAATGAATTTTTGGATTTTTAGTTCTCCACTTTAGAGGTCCATTTGCCATCCCTCTCTTTTGCCTCTGGAGGACCATAAGGGAAATTTTTGGGAATATCAGATAACTTATGTTTCATAAGTATCAGTAGAGGGGGTCAAATATATTCTTACTTTATATAGGAGAACACAGATTTTAAACTGGTTTTAGACTGGTTTTAGAATGCATCTAACTATATGTTATTGAAAAACACAAACAAAAGTTGAACTCAAGTCTGCTTGTTTATTTTTACCAAATCACACTCCATATTGGGAAAGACCTGAAGGAGGAGGAAGTAGACCTAAGCCTCCTCTCATTTTTCTTATTTCAAACGGGAATCATTTGCTTCTTTTTCTGAGTATGTGTTTGTGCCGGTGTGTGTGTGTGTGTGTGTGTCTGAGTGTGTGTGTGTGTGTGTGTGTCTGAGTGTGTGTGTGTGTGTGTGTGTGTCTGAGTGTGTGTGATTCTGCAGCAATAAAATTAGAAAGAAAGAATAAAATAAAAAAAATCAAAAGTCACTAGAAAGTATTTGTTTTACTTAAATGTATGCATTGAGAATGTTAAGGGGAAGAATCAAACTGTTTTCTAGATTGAAAGCCAATAAAATTATAATCAGAGTATAGAACTGAGGAAACACATCAGTGTTTCACTTTTCATGAACAAATGGGAAATATCTGAAAACCAGAGGCCCAATGCATGGAATTCATGCAAGGAGCTTGGCACTCGCAGCAGCAGGGGCTTGCCTCGGCCCCACAGCCCCAGCTTCCTCTGGAAGGTTGTTTGGCTGTCCAGTCTAATTAGCATATTACACTTTTATTATTATATTGTAGATAAGCTTTATTGCAAACTAGACTCATTACTCACTTTTTGATGTCTTGAGTGGTATTTTATAAATTCATACGATGCAATTAATTCAATAATTTTGTGGTATTTTGTTGTTAATCATCACCCCAGAATATCTATTCCCTTGATTTTTTGAGAGAGAGAGTGGAAGGAAGAGAGAGAAAAAGAGAGTGAGAGAAAGAGATTGATTGGTTGCATCCTGCACCTGCCCCAACTGGGGCCAGGTATCAAACCTGAAACCCAGGTACATGCACTTGACTGGGACTTTAACCCAAGACCCTTCAGTTCTCGGACCAAAGCTCTAATCCCCTGAGCAACGCTGGCCAATGGTGGTGGTATTTTTCTTTAATGAAATGAAACTGTTTAATGTGTTCTGTCACTAACATCATAAAGCTGAATATTTTAAATTATAAAAGGCAAGGCATAAGTGAGGTTCAGAAGACGAGAGGTATCTAAGTGAGGGAAGTGAAAGGATTTGTCTACTCATATAACTTATTAAGCTTTTAGTTTCCTTGGCCAGAAATAATTTTTGTTACACATAAATATTAAGGAATATTGGGAAATCAATAACAATGATTTTAAAACTCCATCTGCAGTAGAAATCTTGTATGAGACTAAACACAAATAAACGCTGGAAGTTTTGAGCAAAACGATTCTGTCAAGACCTTGGCACAATTATTATAAATATTTCAAAGTGGTTAGTTTAACTGAATGGTGAATTCTATGGCATCCTACAGTGGCCAAGATCGACTGAGAGCTTTTAGCTTCCAATTAAAAAATATTTTTTATGATGTAAGAAAATACTTGCCAAACAACCTATCCACAATTGGCAAAGCAAAAATGTGATTTCGGATATTTACATGTTTCTTCATCCTTTCATAAATTCACGAAGTTCTTTAAGAAACAGCACATTCGAAAAGTAGACATGCTGAGTGTTACAGAAAGGTAAGTCTATTTATGTTTCTTAGATTGGAACAACCATCAGATAGTATTCAGGGATGAATATTTCTGGATTGATATACTTCATGAATAATACAAATACATAGTGTTTTAGAGCAATGGTTACCAATAGCATATGTTGGACCAATTGTCAATGGCATTGGAATTCTCAGCCTCTTTTAAGTTTTCAAATCTCCTAGTGCTGAGTCACCATGACAACACTGATGGCTGGTAACCCCAGCTGCTTCATGCCTCCAGCTGTGGGAGGGGTCTGGATCCCAGGCCTCAGTCCTTGAGCAGCCTCTTCAGAGAGTTTGTCATTTCTAGGTCTACTTAATCACTTTGACCTATGCGAATAAACGATGGTCCATCTCCTCCAATGAAAACATCTGAATTTTAACTGATTCTTATTTCCTTTAAGAGTTTTCTTGCATTCTTACTCTCCAGGTTCCTTTAGACTAGTATCAGAAGCCTTTCATTATTTTTTAAAAATATATTTTTATTGATTTCAGAGAGGAAGGGAAAGGGAGACAGAGAAACATCAATGATGAAAGAGAATCATTGATCAGATGCCTCCTGCACAACCCCTCACTGGGGATAGAGCCCACAACCTGGACATGTGCCCTGACAGGGAACTGAACCGTGACCTCCTGGTTCATAAGTTGACAATCAACCAATGAGCCACACCGGCTGGGCAGAAGCCTTTGATTAGTCCATCATCATGTGACCATGCATCACCACTGAGTTGTACAGCCCCTAAACCAGCCTCATCTTCCACCACCTCTCTGCCTGCACCCCCATATTCTTCCAAAGAGCTCTTTGGAACCTTAGATTACGGCTTTATTATACTTAAAATAAAATCTAATAAATGTATCAATTCATGTTTTGAAAGTTAGGAAGGCAGAAAGATTAAGATAAAAAGTTCCATAATTTTACCTCTAAGATAGTCACTATATTGGCAGTTTGGTTTCTTTAGTTCTAGCAGTGTATAAGAATTACTGTCAATTTCACATGTGAACTAAGCTTTTATTTAGTTTTTATGAATTTGTTAAGTGAAATGGTGTCACATAACTATTTTAATTGATAGTTATAGACTTTAAATTTCCAATATGTTTGTGTTTAATTAAATTATTCTTTATACATTGTTTCAAATTATCCCAGTTTTTCAAAATTATGAATAAACTAGAGGCCCGATGCACGAAAATCATGCGAGAGTAGGCCTTCGCAGTTCAGGCTGCCTTGGTCCTCATCTGGAAGGTGGTCCTAACAGTCATTCCACCGTCCAACCGTTCAATCGATTTGCATATTATGCTTTTATTATTATAGATTGCTACAAAATGTCCTGGTAGTAAAACTTTAATTATAAATCATCTTAAATTAGAGTTATGCAAAACAATGGCAATTGTTTATATTCTTGGAATCAGTCTAAATTTTGTTTCACAGAGACTAAAAGTGAATCATAAGAAATATATATTATAGCATGTTTGCAAATCAAAATAAATTAGAAAGTTCACAAGTTAGTTATGCATTTCAATAAAGAAGAAATGTTTTAAAAACACCTGGAGTGTTTTAAACTCCTACCTTTCTTCACTACTCCAAGGGCTCAGTCAGGACTTCCCGAATCATGTATTGGTTATGAGGACTCCCGAATCCCACTGAAGGTAAAGAAGACTTTTTGATTTAAAAAAGAAAGAAAAAAAGATTCAAGTTACTCATAGGGGCATAGGAGCGAGAAGTGAGTTGTAAAGCAAGAATATTCTGTAACCTCAAAATCCTAGCCATAGTTTCCAATAGAGTCTGCCTATGCATGTTAACTCACAACAGGCAGTCTGGCTTTCTATGGACTTGTTTAAAAAGAAAGCATTGTCCTCTAATTTCTAATGTAATGAGTTTTAATTCATTAGATGGGATCTTTGCCAACCCTCAAAGAAATAAAAACACATATCATGCCTTAAAATTGAATTCTGAATTATGTCTAAGCAAGAAAGTAACTTGAGCCGAAACCGGTTTGGCTCAGTGGTAGAGCATCGGTCTGCGGACTGAAAGGTCCCAGGTTTGATTCCGGTCAAGGGTATGTACATTGGTTGCGGGCACATCCCCAGTAGGGGGTGTGCAAGAGGCAGCTGGTCGATGTTTCTCTCTCATTGAACGTTCTAGCTCTCTATCCCTCTCTCCTCCTCTCTGTAAAAAATCAATAAAATATATTAAAAAAAAAAAAAAAGAAAGTAACTTGAGATTCCTACTTCCAAAGCCACGCTGGTATTGCTATATTCAAAGAAAAAACTAAGCTTTGCAGAGCAGAAAATTAAAATCCTTCCATAAATTGATATTTAGGGCCAGGACTGAAGGTGTGATACATCTCTGTTAAATCTTCTGATTTTTCTAGTTAATATGACGAGTGATATTTAATGTCTCACATAAAACTAAATGCACAAATAACTGGTAACATTGGTGTCACAACAATAATTCCTGTAATATTATTGATGGTAATAATTTTAAATACATATTTTCTCTTATTCCAAGGGAAAATAATTCTTGGTCAGAAGTTATATGTCCATTGATTAAAAGGTAAAATGTTAAAAGTACCTATTAAGCTTTTACAAATTAAAATCAATCAACAGTATGACTAACTGGCATGTATAACTCATTTAATTAGTTCTTGAAAATCTGGGTCCTCTGAATTCAGGGTATTGCTTTGGCTGCTGATGTTATAGTTAGTGGCTAGAATCATCTGGCAATATACCACTTTCCTAGTACTGATCATATTCTATGGACATTGTAGACAAAAGAACTAAAGACCTGTTAGTGATTTAGGGAAAATTATCTCTCTATATATAAGCCTAAGTGATCAGCTAACCAGCCAGGAGCTATAATCTGCACTGACCACCAGAGGGCAGATGCTTAACGCAGGAGCAGAAACCACAGGCATAGAAACATGGAACAAACTGATGAATCTCAGAGGGATGGGGGGGAGTGGGGAGAGGACAGGAAGATATTAACTGAAGATCTTATATACATACTAGAGGCCCAGTGCATGGTTCATGCACCTGTGGGGTCCCCCAGCCTGCCCTGTGCCCTCTTGAAATCTGGGACCCCTCAGGGGATGTCAGAGAGCTGGTTTTGGCCCAAACCCTGCAGGCCAGGCTGAGGGACACCACCGGTGCATGAATCCATGTACCAGGCTCTCTCTAATATATATCCCTTGAATGGAGAACAATCTAGGTACTGAGCCATTTTTGAAGAAATTCCATGGCAATAAACAATAAAACCTTCCTGGCATAAAAATAGTGTGGACAAGGGGCTGGGTATGCGCCATGAAGGTGAGGGAATACAAGAGGCTTTCCCATTTAGCTCTGCCCATTGCCCTGTGGCACGTTGAGTATCAGGCCAGGCAAAGGGACACAATGAAAAGCAGCGGGCCAACAAATGGGATGTCCTGCACATAACACGCTGAGCGGCTATGGGAAATGGATTTTTTCTTTAATGTCCACAGGCAGGTCAATAGCAAAACCTGGACTTTCCCACCAGAAGGCAAGGCAGGAAGCAAAGCAGACATTACAATAAACTAAAAGTCACAGTGAAACAAACTTTACCGAACTGTTAATTCATGTTTCCTCAAAACTGCTGTGCATGTAAGAGACTTACTAGTTTGCTAAAGATGCCATGCTTTTGCCTCATTTTTGGCAAGAAGGCTCCCACACCTGCAGGCCTAAAACCAGAAGTATAATTTGTAGCATAGTGAAGACCTCCTGCAACTGCTTCATTTAAAAAGTATGAGTTTCTTGTTAATCAGAAGAATCTACTATTTTACCAGTTTTTCTCCTTTTCTCGCAGTTCAAGTCTCCTTTGTAAATAATCACGTAACTCGCCTTGCCCTCTTTCTGTGTTTCAATGTGACAGATTCATCATTTCTTTTGTCACAGAGAATGATTATAAAACAATGAACCCTGATTCCTGGAAGTATGCAAATGCAATAATTCAAATTGTGCAAAAAGGGCCACATGCTGACCTAACAAACTCAGGGAGGCCTCCATGGCGGTCTTGTAAACTCAGAGGCCTAAAGTCACCCACAAGGATGGTCTGAAATTAAACTTTAACTAAAAGCAGTGACGGTGGGTGGGTAGTTACATCCTAGGCTGGTATAGTCACTGACAAGGCCAACCTTTACCTTACCTGAGCCTATCTGTCTTTTTGCAACTATGATTAAATATCCTTTGAAATGTCTGGGTAACTTGTAACTTCCCTTTTTCTGGACACCGTGGTCACAACCTAATGTGCTGGGCGCCAGGACAGATACCACAAATTCCTTCATTATCATGTTCATTGTTCCAGCATCCACCTAAGTGTGTGCCCTTCATTTAACTTTTTATCTAATCCCAGGGATTTTCCCACTTTGCTTTCTCCCGCCTCTCTAGTCCATCACCAATGGATTTCATGTAACCCACCTCCGTTCCTCCTTTGATGGCAATGTATAAATACAGATGGAACCCGCCATTCTCCAGAGCATTATCTCAATTCATTGAGGTTCTGCTTCCCGCATATGTCCACAGTTTGGCTCAAATAATTTCACAAAAATTCTTTACAGGTTTCAATGGTTTTTACATTAACGGAATCAATGTATATTTATGAATATTTATGTGTATATTTTTGTATATATGTACAAAGGTATATATATATATATATATGTATTATACATAGTTATATAATGTTTAGGTTTTAATTTATATACATTTATTTATATTTTTATTTTGTGTTTTATTTTTTATAGTTTATTTATAAATATTCTATTAATCCAAACATTTTGGATCTGCTCTCTAAAAAGGATAATGAGAAAAAATTATTTTCATTATTTTATAGTTAGAGCACTTTTTGTGTGTGTAAGAATTAACCTGTTTCCCAAGATGAACTTAAAGTAGCTTTTTATTGTTAAAAGAGTTAACATTTACTGTTAAGTTATAAATTAATACCATTTAACAGTCTGGGAGATGTGCGTAGTTGAGATAATGGGAATAAGGTTTTAGAATAAGGAACAGGATGCCAGGGTTTGCCTTGCTTTTTACTATCTCACCTCTTGACTTTGATTCAGACATATTCATTCTCTGCCCCCAGACTCCCCATCTATAAAAACAAAAGAACACTGAATTAAACGGATGCATCCACTGACCTTTAAAGTCTAAGTTTCTGGGATTCTAGGTGTTTCCTAAAAAGACTAATAGGCCACATGGTAATATCACAATACCATCTTGTTTGCATTCTAACCCCTGTCTTTGGTTTTCTTATCGCCCCGGAGGTTTAACATGTATTCTCACAGTATCTGTGTTCATGCAATGCATCATTTCCCTGTGTGGGCACCAAGAGAACCTTGCATGAAAGGAACATCTGTGCATGGTCACAATTGCGTTTTTGTGAGCCCACTGTAAAACCCAGCTGTACATTGTGTCATAACGCACTCCCTCCGTGTTCTTGGTAGGTGTCCAAATGCAGTTTTAAATCAATATTTCTCTCTGGCTGAAATGTTTTCCTTTGTCTGGTTAAGCTGAGTATTACAGTAATCATGTAGACCTCATAACAGCCTTTCAGACACTCACCAGAGAGATCCTGGATCTGTAAGAAGACCCATGGTCTGCACTGAAGCATTGATCTTCTTTTTATCATGAAAAAGCAACATTAATGAGAAATCCTGACACAGGACACTGAGTTTAAAATGAGTGAATACTCTAAAGGACACACGTTCCTCACTCCTCTTTTTGTTAGGAGTGAAAAGTGATGGGAGACTTTAGTGGACATGCACTTACCCCCTCAAGCCCCTTAGCTGTGCAATTTAGTCTGATTCTGGGCAGATGTACTTCCACAATAATCCCAAAGATAGAATTGTTTGCATTGCTAAGGGGCAATAGTTACAGCTGACCCCTGCTGCCCACAATAACTTTGCACATTGAACAAACTGATAACTGAGACCAACAACATTGGATAAATGGTAAAACCAGATACTCATCCCCCATACGTGAATGGCAAACATACCAGAACCATACCAGCTTGATAATACAGCCTATGCTCATTTTTAGGATGGATAAATCAATCATCTTATTTATTTTAAAAATTGGTAAAATAAAAAATAAGCTAAACTGAGTAGATGGTCTCATCATTATGCTTGATCTTAGGTCAGTCTTCTCACTCTGGATACCAGGTATGAGTGAGACATTTGCTTTCAAAACTGGTAAATAAACGTTGTCTGATGTGGACATGATATTAAAGTTTCATAATGTCCATGAAACATGAAAATTATGTAATGAAAACCTTCAGACTCTGTGGGAAACTCTCAGAAAAGCACCTGCAGTTTTCTACATTCTGTAGATACTTATTCTATTAATTATTGGCTGTGTGGCAGAGGAACTCATAGATTTTCTAAAATGCCAGTCTCCCAAATGACGCATGCAACCCTTGGGAAGCGAGCCACGTGATGAAGGAAAGATTGGAGCGTTCATAGTGTTTATCACATTCCTTTAAAATCTCCACTTTGGGACATTTTGTGTGCTACACGGGGAAGTGCACTCTATTATTTATAAATAATAAAGTAGAGCAGCCAAAACAAAAACTTTTAACTAATGGGACGCGCAGTCAACCAATTTGAAGACTGCTGTTGTAGCGGATGGGAGATTAATGACACCCCATTTATAAAGGCTAGCCAGCGAGAAAGAGGCTGCCAATAAGAAGTTCATTTATCTGTTTCCCCCTGTCTGCGAGGAAGCACAGTCACCTGAGCTGTCATACTCCGGAAAGCGTGCCAATGCTAAATGTGCCTGAATGCCTACCTTGTACTAAGTAGCTGTATTGATTTCAGAGGCTACATCAAAGCAACTGCCTATGCGTAATTATTGTCTTTCTTCCAAAACGTCTAACCTAGCACAATGCAAAGTTTAAATACTTGGTGTGTGGGCTTTTTATTAAATATGTTCAATATTGTTGAGCCTCTCTTTCTGTGTTTGATCTATAAACAAATGAATAGAAAATGAGCTTCATAAATCACCAGTGGCAGGCTCACACGGGCCCCGATGTTTCTTTTGGCTGAATGCTAAATGATTATGGCTGAAAATGTAAAAGGAGTAGAGAAGAAGGTGAGGAAAGAAGGCAATGGAGGCACATGGCAGCCACGCAGTGTCTTAAACCTCTGTAGTGCTTTTCTGAGTTTTAATGAAAGCCATTGCCCTGTTTGTCATGGTGATGACAGTACGGGCAATTCAACTGCACCAAGCCCTAACCGGTTTGGCTCAGTGGATAGATGGTTGGCCAGTGGAGTCAAGGTTCCCAGGTTCGATTCTGGTCAAGGGCATGTACCTTGGTTGTGGACACATATCCATTTGGGAGTGTGCAGGAGGGAGCTAATCAATGTTTCTCTCTCATCAATGTTTCTAACTCTCTATCCCTCTCTCCTCCTCTCTGTAAAAAATCAATAAAATATATTTAAAAAAATAAAAAAAATAATAAATTGCACCAAGCTTACACTTCTCCTTCAGGTGTCTACTTGTGGTGCATGATTCATTTTCCAAAGACACGTCTGTAAGAGGGCTTTGCTCCTTATCCCTCTGAAGAGTGATTGATGGGTGTCTACCCCTCTGTGTTAACGTCTCCAGGTTAATTAGATCAGATTTGCTAATCCATGTTTTTCTCATCTCTTACTAAACGTAACCTTTCCACTTTCCAAGGACAGTGCATCTCAGAGCCATAGTTGACAAGAATTGCATCCAAGCTCCAGACGCATAGGAGCTACATAAATACTTGCTAGATGAAGGCATAAGTCAATGAATGTATGAAATATAGAGAAGTGATATTTGCTTCTTTAGCACAGATTTGAAATTAGCATCCCTTATCTTTTGTTTTAGCCTATTGTTTTACATTGAGAATTTACATCTTAGTTTCCTTGTTAGGGACCTTAATGCTATTATTTGCCCTCGGATTATGAGACAGTCTAGTTATTTATTATACTGGGTCAGAAGATTGTCTCTGACACTTAGACTGAAGAGCTCAGAGTAGGAATTAATGTAGCAGAGACAATGTAGGTAGTGTAATGCCTGTGTGATATATGCCTCTTTGGTTGAAATAAAGGGTTCTTCCTCGCAAGTACTGAAGCATATAGATCATGTTCTCTGGTGTTTGTTTCCATCTCTTCAGTATACACAGGGACAGTATTATGTTATATTCAGTGAGGAACTAGTAGAATGATCCTTTTGCTATTATTAGTAACATCACAAGTGCTCTGTGGCTTATTTATTAACATAAAAAATAAAATAAGTATTGGAATGTAAGATTCATTCAGCATGAAAATTCTAGGCCATCTAACACATCTAGTTTGATAGCATTCAAAGGAAAATAACCAAGAATGTTGTTTTAGCAGTCAGTGGAGATGAGCTTAACTTTGACTCGGATTTTGTCATACCTTGTAGCAACTGAGTAATAGGTTAGATAATTAGGGAGCTTCATTAATTTTACTTAAGGTTTGGGCATGATTTTATTGTTTGTTGATGTTAACCGGGTGCTTAATACTTCTTTCAGACCTTGCTTATTTATAGCTCCGGGAGCTGAGAAATAATTAAGATAAATGTCCCTTAGTATCCCCCTGGCATTTTCATCCCAGGTTATTTTTCCACCAGAAGAACAACAAGGATAAGACGTTTCACAGTACCTCTCAGAAAACCAGTGCACTGTGCATTCCAGTGAAATGTGCGCCAAGCTGCTAATCCTAAGGAACCAACTGAGATGGGTAATTGGGGAGTTTGGTTGAATAGCGAGAGGCTCAAGAAGAGAATGGGGTAGACTAGACTTACGTTTTGCTCCCCTCATTGAGGAGTGATGCAGCATTTGGGTCATTTATTTGTTGTGCCCTGCCCTTGTTTTCCTTTCCCAAAAAGTGAGGCTAAATACACCAATTATTTAGGATCTTTTTAAGGCCATTAAACATATCTTATTATAATCCTTAAAAACCAATAGATCTTTATTAGAAGAATTATTACTAACTTAGCTTTTTATTTGCTTATCAGTCTTATTTATTGCTAATCCAGTTTTAAGCCGTTTGTTAATTTTCCTGCATTGCATCCCATAAATTCCATACATTTCAATGGCAATAATTAATAGTGTTGGGGGCTGAATAACAAAGCTAGTTTTATTTGGTAATTAGCAGGTGCATTACATCAACAATTCATCTTAAAGTAATTGGATTTAAAGAAGTGGGCATTACCAAGTCGCTATATTGAAATGCATCGGAAAGGTGCTCTCCTATTCATTTTTAACTCGGATAAAGGGCATTTCCTGACAAACTTGATGTCTAACCTAATAGCTACCTAAGTGAAGCTCAATAAATCAATCCCTTACTTTGTGCTTAACAGGCATTAGGATAAATGCCTCATATACTTTATCTCTTTAATTCTCAAGAAAAACTGTGTGAAATGGAAGTAGCAAGATAAGACCTTGACATATTTATCTTCATGCCTTTCTTCTTCCAGAGCGCCCAGCCCCTCCCAGCCCCATCTGGAGAGGAATGCAATTAAAAAAGAAACTACTGTTATTTATGTGTTAAAAAAAAAAAAACACAAACAAACATCTAATTAGGCTCCTGAGACTAAAGGGTCGGCCACAAAGGAAGTGGGTAGAGAAGATGGAAAATCAGATCCTAGAAAGACTGTTCTGGTAACACTTCTTTTCCCATCCCCTCTCCTAATGGACAGAAAGTGAGGGCGATCAGCTGGAATGGTGCCCTCACTCTGGACACACCTAGAGGCTCATTTCCTCTCTGTCAGAATCTGAGTGAAAGTCTTTTCAGGCAGGTTGGAGTGAACTCAAGAAAGTGCCGCAGGATTTTGGGTTCCACAGGCCTAGGGTCAGGGCCCCACTGTGTGTTCTTGCCTTCATGCAGGAAAGAATTCAAACACAAGGCGGCTTGGAGTTTAAAATGAAAGGGAGTTGATTAGTGAAGCAGGGAGGAGGAGAGCAGGCTACTCCACAGACAGTGCGGCCCCGCCTTAGGGGCCTGGCTTCCTTTATGGAGGTTCATGGAATCAGGGGCAGGGCATTCCCAGGAAGGGGTGGGCATTTCTCCAAAGAGCTCCTTGGGCCTTTTTTTTTTTTTTTTTTTTTTTTTTTTTTTTACCTTTATGGGCTTTCCATTTCTGATCATGTCAGAGCAGATCCTGGTGTGTTTTTCACATGCTGATTTATGACAGTGAGCTCATAAGAAGGCTTAGTCACCATGTTGCATTGAGCTGGTTTGGGCCATACATTTGGTGGGAAGTGGTTTTATTTTCTTCCTCTTCCTTTTCTTTTTTTTTTTTTCTTTTTATTTATTTATTATTATTTTTTTTTAAAGATCAGTTATTTTTATTGATTTCAGAGGAGAAGGGGGAGGAAGAGAGCGATAGAAATATCAATGGTGAGAGAGAGATACTGATTGGCAGCCTTCTGCATACCCTAAAACCCGGCCATGTGCCTATTGGTTTAAGAGGTGACACTCAACCACCGAGTCACGTGGGCTGAGCAACCATCTTCTTGACAATTCCTGTAGCTTTCATGGATTGCAGCCTTTTGGCCACGTATCCTGTTTCAGAAGGTCTGGCAGATTCCTGTTGCTGATCTCACCTTTCAAACAAAGCTAGTTCCTCCGCAGGAACACTTATAGTCGCACAGGTGTTCCGTGACACCTGCTCCTACAAGTATAATATGTGGAGCCTTGAAATAGGTCTGTCTTAAAAAGCCCTTTCCAGGTGTCTCCATCACATGTACATCTCACAGAGACACACCTCTCTGTGAGAAAATTAAAAAATGAAGTGATGGTCAGCATGAGGCCGCTTTTCTGCTTGTACATAGTGTTTGAATACATTCCATTTTACTTTTACTCCACATGCCCACAAAGGCCTCCTCTGTGCTCCCTGTGCTCAGCAGAGATGGAAAGAGGAAGCGGATAACTTAGGAGAAACAAACAGGTACTTTGGGAAGTGGATCTGGAAACCTTCGGGTGTTGCTAAGTGGAAAAGATGGGGTTACCTACAGAAGCCACCAGAAAGTGCTGGACAGCCTAGTTATCTGCGGAGACACCAGCCTTTGCTCTCTGAGTCCGATCAGCTGCCTCTTCCTTCTCCAGCCAAGACCTTCTAGAAACAGCCATGGATCATGTCTGTCTTTCAGGTCAGCGTTGTGCTCCGGCTCACATGCCTCCTACATCTCCCAAGCCAGCACAGCACTCCGATGCTTAGAAAAGGTGTGGGAGAGAAGGGCCCCACATGCTTGCTTTGGTGGAGATGCGCGGTATGGAAATCTACTTTCGTTTCTTGCTGCTGAGCTATTTATAAATATTTCCCTTTTAACCAACCATGAAATTGAAGATGAGGAATATTAAAATGACCTGCCTATGGGCTTGTTAGCATTTTTTTCAAACTACAATTTTGATTTATATTTTTGGTATGTGAAAAAATAAAAGAAACATACATTCTACACAAATGGCAATTCGTATAGACTGTCTTATAAATTAACGACAGTGGTGAAGCAACATTAACACTAAAGCTTTAGAATGTGATAGAGTAACCCACAATTCGCCTATAGATTTTACTGCATGATCATGGATTAGCATGGATGATGGTGGAAATGAGTCTTTTCAATACAGACTTGTGTAGACATACTTTAGGCAATCTGATGGACCACCTAACTAATGCAATGTAACATTAAACTTCATAGCAAACATATAACGATATTCCAAGGTGACATCATTTCACCAAAAACTTTCTGGTATCTGTAAAACTGGGGGAAAAGGCTAAAAAAAGCACTTGGATATAAATGGAAAGTTTATGATTATCAATATAAAATTAAACAATGTCTTCATTACTGAACCTTTTTTCAAAGGCCCACAAAGCCCATATCATGGACTGCTACTGACAGGCCGAAAGAGAAGCTGCTGATGAGAGAATACAGAGAAACACTGTTTAAGACAGGAAGCAATGGAGAGTAGTTTCAGCAGCCGAGGGTGAGGAACGAAAAGGTGAAAACGGACAAATCACAGGTCTTTCCTTGTGAGAGGGAGTGTTTCCTGAGACCAGAGGTTCCACCCTGGGTTCTAAGCCCACACATCTGGCCTTGCACCTTCACTGGACAAGGGCTGAGGAGGGGTGAGTGCAGACTCTTCTCTGCATTGTGCTGAAGACAGGGATGATCCGTGGCGGTGGGAGTGTGTGCAGTGAGCAGCTAGAAGGCCAAGGCAACTGCTTCGGTTTAGGGCCTCGTGTACAGCTCTTTAAAATCATTAGTTTTGGCAACATGTCAAGTCAATTGTAGGGAACTTCGGTAATTAAACAAGTCCCTTTATGTCTCACTCTGTAACACTTGTTCTCTATAAAATCCAGACTATTCTCCTTAAGGATGCCGCATGTGGTTGTCACTAGCAGCCACTACTGTTTCTCCCATCCTTAGAACCACAGGTATGAGAATCAAGAACTAGACCCTAGAAAATCACCTGTAGCATTGACGGTCTTCCTCTTGCAGTTCTGGGCTCTCTTAGTTTGAAGGTCACTTTCACAACCAGGATGAGTTGGTCATCCAATCCCTACTTCAAGAGAGGAAACACATAGTTGGTGGTACTCATTCACTAGACAGTGAGCTCTGTTGAGAACAGAAGCGGTAATATGGCTTCAGTTTTGATTTATAAGCACACAGAATTCTGCTGGGCACACAGTAGTTGTTCAATAAATACATACTGGGCGAAAGAATTCTGCTGTAAAAATAACTGTTCTTTTCATAATTTAAATCATCCTCAGATGACACGTTTAGCTTGTGATTCTGAACTTTTTATCGTGCCTCGCATCTGCTCGGCGTTTTCACAGAATCACTAATGTGCCACCACATTGCAGCACAGCGTCACCAGCATGATGCCCACATCAACTCTGCTTGAGTTATACCTGGGAGCAGGCCTCGAAGCAGAATCTGCCAAGGTGACTGATACACATATGTCTGGTGCCTTATTTTATCATAATCTCCGAAATTACACACTGAGAAAATTCTTGCTAACTAAATATGAACATCAAGTCACCTCATTTGATAAAACTTAAAAGTGAAAAATGTGACAATAAAAGTATACATGTAGCAAGAAGCTGAAAAATATTTTCATGGGAAGGGTTTAATAATTTTGACGTTTCAAGTTTTCCTCCTTGAGGCTGCTGTCATCATGGAGGGAGGATGAGAAGGGTAATAAATCACGTTTCATAGTAAACCTACACTCCTCGCTTATAATATACCCTGGCGAGTAATTTACTTTCTTTAAGAAGCTCCAGTAATTCTTTCAATTTATCATTTAGTATAATAAAATAATAATAATCTATTAAATAGCAGGTTATTTAATGTACCCAAATTATGTGATATTTTATCACTGATAATGTTTTTAGTAGCAAATCTAATTCTTAGTAAAAACTTTATTGTTATTTCAAATGATGTGAACACCTTAATTATTTTTAAATTCATGTTCTAATCTATAAACTTAAAAAATTTGAATGAAATATTTAAGCTTACTTGAGGCAGTATTTAAAATCAGGATGCATTTGATCTTAAAATAGGGCTTATGAATGAAATACTTTTAATATTTCCTTCTAGCCATTGACATTTAATATTGTTTAAACAGACATTCTTACTATTTTAATAAATTTTGACAAAAATTTTTGTTTTCATTGTATTTTTGCCCTAAGAAAGTAGCATAGAGGATACTCTGGGAAAAAAAGAAAGAAAGCTAAACAAGATATAAAATAATAGAAGCATTTGTAGTAACATTCTTATATTTTAAAAATAGCTCTAAGCTGTTTACATGAGCCATATTAAAAGCCAAGTGCTCTGGATTGAAAATAAAGGAGTTGACAGAGAGTTTCTAGGCATAATCAGAGAGGAGGTGGAAGTTAAAGCATTAATACCAGACAAGGTGGTTTTCAAGGTTAATGGAACTAAACAGGATAAGAGGAAGCATTAGATTATCATAAAAGATACGAAGGCATAACTCTTGAATCTGCTAAGCCCCGAACAATTTAGCAGAAAAACTTCAGGACAAAACCTATTAGAAATGCAAGGAGAACTTGAAAAACATACATTATAATTAGAGGCTTCAATATATGCCTTTTAAATGTGGACATGACAACAACAGATAAAAATAAGTAAGTAAAGGGCTAGAGGAATTGAATCCATTTACAACCTCCTATTACTGACAGAAATGAGGTATTATTTGCATTATATAAAATGAACTGTTAAAATTGATAAAATATATGGCAACCTTAATTTTTAAAAATAAAGATTATCCAAGGTTTATAGTTTACCATAATATAAATAAACCAGGTATATGGAATAAGAAAGTGATTCAAGTCTTTGATTTGAAACAAATATTTCTTGGAAATAAAGAAACACAGGTAGATAAACTTTGTATCAAAAAGGAAATAAAAATATAAGTCGGAATTTTCTGGAAACAATGAAAGGTCTTTATTTCGAAACTTGTGAGATCCAGTGAGAGCTACTCCAGGCAGAACCTTTTTCGCCACAAGTGCCTTTATTACAAAGAGCAGAGGGGAAAACACAACGAAGTTTATGTTCAAAGGACAGCAAAACAAATAAGTATATTAAGGTGGACACGATTAAAATAAAAGCCAAAACAAATGGGATGGAAACAAAAAAGAGTAAAAAGCTGTTATTTTGGAAAGCTCAATAAAACATACAAACATCTTTAAAACCCATATAAGGAAAAAAGAAAAAAAAAAGAAAAAAAGTAGACAGTATCAGGAAAGAAAATAAAGAAGAACTACAGAATTGTATAGGAAAATAAAGTAACTATGAGTGCAGACTGGAATTACTCTATGGAAAAGCATTTGAAAACATCAAGACTGATTGCTCTTGCTAGCTGACCCAAGACATCAGAAAATTAAATAGACCAATTACCAAGGAAAGACATTGGAACTCAGGAAAAAATAAGTTCATAGCAGAGCTTTCTTTAAGTTTTAACATCAAATAACCCCAATATTATTTTAATTGTTCCAGGGAGCTAAAAAGGTGGGGAAGCACAGAGAATTCTATGAGTTTAGTCTAGTTTAATGGCAAACATGATATGAGAGCAGAAAAGAAAAAAATACAAACCAGCCTCACTTACATTGAAAACTTTTAACTGAAATATAAACCAATGTAAAGTGTCAAAGCAGACAAAGCATGCACTATGCACCTGTCGGGTTGCAGCTTTGTTCTGGGGCTGGGTTCCTGCAGGGGTTGCTGATCAACGTTTGTCTCTCCCATCGGTGTTTCTCTGTCTCTTTCTCCCCATCCCTTCCTCTTTCTCTGGAATCAATAAAAGCATTTAAACAGGAAAACAACAACAAGAAAACACACCATGCACTATGACCAGGTTGGGTTCGTTCCAGAAATGAAAGGGCATTTCAGTATTAGGAAGCCCATGCAACCCATCATATCAACAAATTAGAGGATAAAAACTACATGATTATACCAATAAATGGTGAAAATGAAGTCAATGAAATTCAGTAGCCAATTCAAATATATACAGATATTATACCATTTCCATTGGATATTCAAATGTATTAAATGACAAGAATTAAAAGCCCATGATATACAAATGTATTAAATGACAAGTATGGCACTTGAACTCAAATTAGATTTCTTTTTTTTATAAAACTAGGCAGATGATTTACAATTTATATAAAATGAAAAATTTCAAAAATACCTGGGAAAGGTTTGCAAATAAATAATAGGTAAGGGAGGAATAATTTTAAAAAATATATATTTTATTTATTTTTTTTACAGAGAGGAAGAGAGAGGGATAGAGAGTTAGAAACATCGATGAGAGAGAATCACCGACCAGCTGCCTCTTGCACACCCTCTACTGGGGATGTGCCCGCAACCAAGGTACATGCCCTTCACCGGAATCGAACCTGGAACCTTTCAGTCCCCAGGCCGACGCTCTATCCACTGAGCCAAACCGGTTTAGGCAGGAGGAATAATTTAACAGATAAATGTCACACACAAAAAAACTATAAAGCCAAAATAATAAAATCAAGATGGTATTGGCTGAGGATTAGAGGTACAGACAACAGAATTTATCAATAGAGCCCATGAAACACAAATGGATTAAATGACAAGAATGGCACTTCAACTCAGTGAGACAAAAAGATTATGTCATAACCAATGTGAACACAACTGTCTTGGTATCTGGAAATAAAGCTCTCCAAAGTACAAAATACCAAATACTCTGCAAGAGCATAGAACATCTGACATACTATACCAAGGTGAGAGGTTTTGTTCTTGCTTTACCGACTGAGAATTCAGGATCCATGTGGGAAAAGAGAAACACAGCTTACTACATCTTCTTCAGAAGTCATACATACATAGCTCTCACGATGCCAGAAACACTGCTTTAAACACTTTCCGAATGTACCTTAATTCTCTTAACAACCATACAAGGCAGTTGCTATTATCTTCTCTGTTTTACAGACCATGGCGTTATGGTGTAGGTCACACAGAACTTCTGTAGTAAAAGAAATCGTTAACAAAGCCAATAGGCTAACAACAGATGTGGGGAAGGAGCTCACAGCACACAGGGCACAGAGAGGGCTGTTATCTGTGTATACGAAGAGCTTGTCCTGATTCTGAAACAAAAAGGCACAGGGAAGCAAGTAGCCAGTCGGCTACAAAAGGACATGAGTGGGCGCCACCCACAATAACCCGGCCACGTGTGCACATACATGAACGGACACTCATGCATGCTGGGTTTTGCCAGTTACAACAACCACGAGGTGTGCTTTATATCTGTCCAAGCACTGACTGTCAGGAAGGCCCAGAGCCCTATCAGCTTTCACCTGGTATTGGTCCAGATACTTCTTGCCAGAGTTGAGTTGACCAGAAGTAAGAGCTCATATTTATGATCATTAATGCAATTCCACATGGAGATGTCAATGGGCAAAATGTGTCCACGGGAAGCCACTGGATAAGCACACCCAGTGCTTGTTTCCATAGAGGTGATCCGCTATCTGACCAAGCAATGGAGGTGGCAACTCCATGGGGCCTCACAGCCTCTGCCCTCAGTGAGCCTGCGGCTCTGCCAGAGGCTACCTGGCGCTTGACAGGCCTTTCTCGTTTGATCTGCCTGCGCTTGCTAGGCAGGGCTGTCCACCTCCCCTTTTCTGTGACATACTAGTATATGAAGTGAACGTTGTTGAACTTGCCCTTGTGTGTCCTGGCTCCCGCAGTTCCCCAGTTCTCTACTTCTTGCATGAAACAAACCAGTGAGAGATGAACATGCATCTTTTTAAACATGCACACCTGTACGAATTAAATTTTCACCATTATCAATTAAGTTTTGGTCATACGTTTGCTGTCAAAATTATGTCTACTAGCATAAAAAGAGGCATGTCACAGTGTCCATGAATCTGAACTCTGAAGAGAGATTTCATGTTCTTCGGAAGAATTCAAGGTAATATGAAGAAAATAAACAGGATAAAACAACTGGTCATTTCTACATATGAACCAATTAGCGTGCATTGTCAAAGGTCACTAGCATTGACAACAGTTGGAGATTAAGTATATGAAAGTCGGGAAAACGTTTTAGCTGTGTAATATGCATGGTTTGCCCGGACAAAGCCCATTGGGTGGTCACAGCAACTTTGGAAAGCCTGAATTTCCAATAGCTCCTCTATTTTTTAATTTGGGCTGGATCGAGTGCTTGAGCCAGTTTAGGCAGGTGAATGGCAAAAGGAACAGGCAGGGGGCAGGAAGTGAGAAGAGGCCGGAGGCAGGAGGGCTGCTCTGGACGCACCTGCGCAGTGAGGGAAGCAGGGCTGGAGGAGGCTTCAGCACACGACTCTCTAAGAGGGACGCACTTATTAGTTATTGATAAGATGCAGATCAAGGAATAGTTCCAAGCTGTCTGCAATAAAAGTTAAACTCAACAGAAATACATTTTAATTTCCAAAATGCTCTGCTTTAGGTAAGTGCAAAAGTCACCAGGGGGCCCAGGCTAAGCGTGAGAGCTGCCTCTCAGGGAATTCCTTTACATGGAGGCCCAGCAGGCGGTCTGCAGCCCACACAGTCACAAAGGGTGAGAGCCAGGCAGTCGCTCTGACAGCTGCTATTGTTTATTTTTCAAACTCCTGGCCATGCATGGCACCTGCTAGGTGTGAGGCAAGGTAGTCAAAGACAAAACAAAGTCGATGAAAGAGACAGCCAGAGGGCTGTTAGCACCTTCTTACAAACCTACTGTTCAGATGTCCTTGAATTTTAAATCGGAATCATATCAATGGAAATTAATTTCATGTCATTAAATTCCCAAAATAAATGTTCCCTTTGGTGTAGCCACATCACCTAAAAAAATGTACAAAGAGAATTTTTAAGTTTTCATAAATTATAGAAAAGGACCAATTTTATGGTATGTTTGTAAAAACACTGCAGTGCTGAAGTATGATTAGCTTAGGGCCCAGTTATTTCATTCTGTTTAAAAGTTATTAACTGAGCCCAGCCTGCATGGCTCAGTGGTTAAGTCTCGACCTATGAACCAGGAGGTCACGGTTCCATTCCCAGTCAGGCACATGCTTGGGTTGCGGCCTCAGTCCCCAGTAGGAGAGTATGCAGGAGGCAGCTAATCAGTGACACTCTCTCATCATTGATGTTTCTATCTCTCGCCCTCCCCTTCCTCACTGAAGTCAATCATATATATATATTTTTTTAAAAGTTATTAACTGAGATCCTACAATGTTTTAGGTCTACAGTGGACACCTGAGTTGAGTAAACTATAGTCCATAATTCTTTATAACTCTCTTAAAAGCTCGGGAAGTACTGAGACAACATATACATAAATACCTATAGATATGCATACACACATACACTTTTTGATGCGCCTATATGTTTGAAGAGTTTCAATACTGATGCGTTATTTTTCCTGATATTTCACTATTCTTAAACTCTGGATTTCAGGTAACCTTCATCCAGTATGAAATTTCAAATGTTTATTCATCAGAGTATCTGTATTCTGTGTGTATTAAAAGACCTTGCATGTATGAAAAAAAATCTCTTATATTTTCTATTCTTTCTTCCCTTCAATGTTAAGTTATTTAAACACAATTTATCTACATTGTGTTTCCCTTTTCTAGTTGCCCTAAATCTGCATGTTCCACTGTGGAACATGCAATATTGATAGTCACAAGTGATCTCCCTTTAGGAAGGGAGAGGGAAAAATAGATAGAAACATCAGTGATGAGAGAGAATCATTGATTGGCTGTCTTCTGCACATCCCACACGTCCATTTTTCTCTATGGCTTTTATCTTCTACCAGTTTTAATTTTCAGTTACTTGTGGGTTAAAAGCCTATAATTCTCCCTTTGTTCTGGGCGACTCATTTCTATATAAGATATGAGCTGCTTTGAGCTGCAGTAGTCAGGGAAGATAGGAGTGGGTATAGAAACGGTGGAGTTGGAGGCCGAGAATGAGGACACGCTGGGGAAGAGGAAAGAGCCTAGTCCTTTGCACTCTCTCCGGGGTAACACAGAAGGCCTTCCACTAACATGCACTTAGACAAGGTTATATTCCTATAGTACAGATTTAAATTTGGATTTGAAAAAATTACCAACATCATCTGAAAGAAAATTTTAATTGGTCCATCTGGCATTTGAAATAATACTCTACTTATTATAAAGCAGGTGTTAGACACTTCCGAATATGCCATACTTAATTAAAGCTTAAAGAAAGTAAGTTTACATTTCCTATTTTAAAACTTAAAATTCTAAAGTTACTAGAAATGAATAACAAAATGCTTGGAATCCCATGACTTCACAGTGTAGGTAACTAATGATTAGGTATTAGTACTTGAACTTTAATTCTTGACATAATTTTGTTTTGACTTTGAGATATGTACTAGATAAGAGTCAATATTTGGAGATAGTTTAAATTTAAACTTTGCTTATTTCTCCTAATTGAGAAGATCAAGTGTATTCTTTGGTATCAGATAGCTCAGCAAGCACTTACTGTTGAAAGTTCACCCTAGATTTGTGATTTTAGGCACTTTTTTAAAAATAGAAAATGAATCCATAATTTTTTTTACCTTACAGCAAAAATGCAATAAAAATGTCAGCCTATATCAATAAATATATCTTTTTTAAAGATTATCTTGGTTTTCTTTAAGCTCAGGTTTTGTCACAGTTTGCCAGGATCTTGAAAAGAATTTAGTGATCATTTGAAGAGTCAGTATTTCCCCAATAAAATGAAGGTAAGCTTTGCTGACTCTTCCTTGTAAACTGTTTGGTGAAGATTGGGAAGATCGAGGAAGTTGAGGGCACTGTTCCAGAACATACCAGCGGTTAGGCAGCAGTCCACATCAGTGTCTGTTCAAATCTAGGGTACAGAAAGCTCCAGTGGAGGGCTCTGGGTTTTTATTTTATTTTTTTTATTGGTTAACTCCATTCAAAATTTCTATTCATGTTTAGCTAAATAAATGGAAAAGAAATTTAGCAGGGACCCAGGTCCTGTGTTGAGCAACAGCAGAAGCACCTTGCTCCACTGGTATGCATGCGTCTCTCCAAAGCAAGCCCTGATTTAGGACCAGTTGCTTTCCTACCGCTCTGCAATGTCCCCATTTTCCTGGAGATTATAGTCAATTGAGGGAGACAAATGGTAAAAATATATCCCAATATCATCAAATAAAACAAAACAAAAACACAGAGACGGCTTTTTAGACTGTGAGAATACAGCCTGGTTCTCTTCTGTGTGTGATGAGAAGCACCGGAGGGTTACTACAAAGCCAGGTGCTGATGAGTAAAACATGTGAGGAGGTGCCCAAGTAAAACACTATTTCCAAATCCTGGCCATAGATCTCCCCAAACACGGCTCTGATTTGTAACAACAGTGAGAGTGTTGATGGATGGAGATGAAAAAGCAAGAGAACTCAGTGCCTCAGGCAAGATGTTAGGTTGCTGGTATCAGCTCAGAACCCAGGCTCAGATCCTTTGCTCACCCAAAGCAGACTGCAAACTGAAAGGTGTGTGACACCGACTGTAGTGAGAATACTAGCTTATTAATTCTCCATGATACGTGTGTTTTAGTAAGAGCCACTTCCAGAGGGGGCGGGAGTCAAACCAAGATAAAAATTGTGCAAACTGATAGAGTAAGCCAATGACAGGCGTGTGTGGCACTGAGTGTATGACCCTGGTACTGGCTGAAGGCGCGGGCTGTTTATTTTCCATTTGCATGGTCACAGGTGCATCTTCGGCACCGGTCCCAGTGCTGGCACAACTGGAGCCCTGCGCCAGGACACGAGGACTGAGGCTGCCGTGCTGGGAGGCAGCGAAGCCACCAGAAAACGCTACCTGCGGGTCCTTCCGAACCTCAGGCCAGTGTCTCTGTGCCCCAACCTGTGCCAACGCAGTGCTGAGCTACCAGCTCCTGGGAAGCAAAACAATATCTGCTCCTCGAAGCCCTGAGTTCCTGACCCACAGGATCCATGAACATAAGGATTTGTTTCAAGCTGCTAAGGATTAGGGGGATTTAGAAAATAATAAAAGGGTAATACATAATATTGCTTTAATTTTTTCTGTGAATCACTGTGACGGTGTTATGCCAATATGGGATGCATTTTTACACTAAATTTGCACTTCAAGATATCCACCAATTAAAGAAAGTAAAAGCAAAATGCATGTGTAAGATAATTCATTAGCCATCTCTTGATCAAAAATAGTTTGTGGTAACAGCTTTTGTCTATGCATAGCCATATAATTATCTCGCATTTCTCCTTTATTTAAAAAAAAAAATGTCCAGCACTGTGCAGGACACAAGACAGAGCTCAGTACATATCTGAGTATTCTTTTCCTAAATTAGCTTTTCTATCCACACGGTGGCTGCCCCAAAACAGCTGGAACCGGAAAGGCGAGGCCCACAGAAAGACGGTTCCCGCCTTTGGGAATGACCGGAACCCTCTTTAACGGAAGAGCTAATTATTGTTTCAGGCATTAACGAGAGTATTATCTACATCTCCCCACAGCACAGAAGTGTCACTGCACTGTAATCGCACTGCCTTCCCACCTCTGCAAACGCAGAGAGAGCCTCCGCTATCTGAAGGAAATCAGCTGCGAGCAGACTCATCTAATTTGCAGGCAGAGGAAAGAGCCAACCTTTCTGAGGACTTAATATCGGACAAAAGCAAATGCTGCTTTGAAGCTCAGCGGAATTCACCGGCAAGGTTATGCTGCAGCAAGAACAGAGGTGGGCCAGCCCCTGTAGGCACCGCCGTGGCTTCCCTGTGACGGTGCTCTTTGGCTGGGCCACGCACCTTCACTGAGCTGGCTGTGCTCAGGGAACTGCAGGCAGGCTGATTTGGGGGCAACAGCAGCCTTGCTGAAGGAACTCCTGCTCAGACTCCTAGTTAACATGTGTGTCACGCTGGGACTATTTTAGGCAGTTCCCTTCTTGGGTTTCGCAAATAGCTGTGACGACGTTAGAGAAGAAGCGGCTGAATATGTTAACATGGAGCCTTTGCTTTGAGTCTATTTATGGGGCAGTTAAAACTGCAACGTGCAGTTTTGTTCTCAACCTTATTCCTGGCCAGTGGGCTTCCAAGTTGAATGCCTGCAACCACCGAGGCCTAACCTGTGTCTACACAGAGGCCATGGCGAAGCCAGGCAGAGAGCCTCCTGCCCGTTGGCCACGCTAACGAATGGCAGAGGCGGGCCAGCCCGCAGGGGTCCAGCTCACACCCCCAGGGAACAGGCCTTCCATGGCTGAGGGGACAAGGTGAGGGTCTCAGGAGGACAGGTCAGTCCCACTTCCCTGCTTCGTCCCTTTCTCCTGGCAGCTTCCCTCTGGACGCACGTGCTGATGTGACAGCCACATCTGTCAGCCTTCGGGGACGACCCCTCTCCTCGCCTCTCACAGACAGCACAGAGGCCCCGAGCACCTGCTGATCGCTCCGGGAATGTGGTTCTATCGCATTTAGAGAGTCTTCTCAGATTCCAATAACTTTCACAACTGTCTGGAATCCTTCTCTCCCTCTCTCTCTCTCTCATTCTTCTCTTACACACACACACACACACACACGCACGCACGCACGCACACACACACTCACATCACTTGAACAAGAATGCCGTGATAGAAAAATACTTGACCTATTTTTTCAGGATGAAGGGTGATTTGCAATTAGGCATCTTAAAAGAAACTGCTTACTGCTTCTCCTAAGCACCCTGATCAGGAGTGAGCCACTAATTGCCAAGGCACCCGGATTTACACCTTTTCTCCTAGAATGAACAAAAGACTGGGAAGTATTTTTAAAAAATACACCCGTAATCTATTACCGAAATACCCTTCCTTTGTTCGCATGAGTTTTGAAAGGTCAGAAGTGGGAAGAGGTGAATGAAAAGCTGCCTTGGCCTCCCCTGATGCTGACAGCCATGCTCGCTGCCCAGCCATACCCATGCCCGCGGGGCCGGCTCAGAGAACGGCTGCTCACCGTGGGCCTTCCCTGCACTCGCTTGCCAGGCCCAGGCCCTGGACTGTGGGGAGTCACGGGGACGTACGGTGACTCAGAACACCAGCACCTGCAGAGATGCTCCCTTCTCAACAGCCTGCTCTGTTTTCGCAGTCCGCATGCAGCTGCTCCCTGGATTTTGCTAATCCATAAATCAATAATGAAAATAGAGAAATGGCTTTACTTAAAGCATTGGTTGTTGGCATACTGAAAAAATAACCTTCGATAAGGAAAGTCCACAATTAAGAGTTCTATTCAGCTACATTATTTTCTATGAGATGGGATCAAAACCCATGAATTTTACAAAATAAGGGAGAGGGGAAAGAGAAGCAGTTAAGACTAAAATTGTTACTTGGTAGAAATGATGATAATATGTGTGTGAGCCCTGGCTGCCTGCTCACTGTCAGAGCCCATGGTGTGCCAGCCCATGCACAAAGGACACTGGCTTGATTCCCAGTCAAGGGAACACACCTGGATTGTATGTTCCGTCCCTGCCCAGGTCTGGGTGCATGTGGGAGGGGAGGCAAGCAACTGATGTACTAGAATCTCTCTCACATTTACCGTGTTTCCCCGAAAATAAGACATCCTTTGAAAATAAGACCTAGCACATGGAAAGATAAGACATGCCCTGAAAATAAGACCTAGCGCAACTTTGGGAGAAAAAATTAATATAGGACACTGTCTTATTTTCGGGGAAACAGGGTATGTTCCCCTCTCTCTCCTACTCTCCTTCCTCCCCTTATTTTCACTCTCTCTTAAAAAAAATCAATGAAAAAATATCTTTGGTGATATGTTGTGTTAAATTGAAATATTAAGATTTTATTTCATTTTTTTTTGAAAGAATCGAAGGGTAGCATTACTAAATGGCCTCAAAGTAAATAATAAGTGTCTTTTCAGGGGAAAAGGAAACATTGTTTGTATACATTTCATTAGGAGGGGGGCTGGGATTTTGAGAAATAGAAGCTACAGCATAATTCTGACTTTATGAACTTCGCAGTGTAAACCAGTCCAGTGTAAACCAGTTCAGTCAAGAAGGACATCTCAGTTGCACTGAGCTCCTCACCACAACTTCAAGGTCACAGCGAATGCTCCAAGGTCGTTTTCTGTGTGGAGTTCAGGGACGGGCTTTTGGCAAGCATTCCGATGTAAAAGCTGGCAGAGGCTCAGTCCATTTTCCAGAAGAGCTTATATGCTGGCCTTTGATTAGACAGCACCAAATTCTAACTTGGGACTGCTAAGCTCTCCATGAGTTTTTATGTATTAAGATTTTTAATTACCTCAACCATGTTGTAAAGCACACCTCCAGTGTCCAGTCCCTTCCCTAACATGCTTGTGTGTCTTCAGTCCCATAAGAAAGCCCTGCATGCCTGATGGGAAAGCAGAGCTATGTGTAAGTTTCTACCCCGTGTATAAATTACTACCCTGTGCATAAGTTTCTGCCACTGTGTGTAAGTTTCTACCCCGTGTATAAGTTTCTATCTCATGTATAAGTTTCTAACCCATGTATAACTTTCTACCACTGTGTATAAGTTTCTACCCCTGTGTGTTAGTTTCTACCCAGCACTGCAGGCTCTGCTCAGGACACTGGGAAGAAGCACATTCCAGAAGGTTAAGGCCAATCAGAAGCCTGTGAATGTTGAATGCACTCAGGGCTGCTTACTGACTGCCCTGCTTCAACAGTTTTCATCCTAACACTCGCCTACCATGCGGGCAAGGATGGCCCGATGGGGAAATGGACACCTGCCTTTATAAGGACAGACAAGTTACACATGTTTACTTAGATGATGTGCGTGGAGCCTCCTTCGTTCACAAGGATGTATTTCCTCATTCAGGCAGCCCAGGCTGGTCTTAAGTCAAAAGTCTCACATTTCCTTTTCCTCCGCTTGGGATGCTCTTTCCACATGTTTTTCCGTGGCTTCCCTCCTCAGCAGCTTCCTGTTTCTGTGCAAATGTCACTCGCTGCCTTACAGTGACCTCACGACTTGCCGGTTGACAATTCTGTTCTACCCTCTCTTGCCTCCTGTCCTCCCTGTCCTCTTCCCCTGCTTACATTTTCCCCATCGAACCCGTTACCACCTGATACACTTTATAAATGTTCTGCTTTGTTCTGTCGCAGTCCCAGCACTCTGCCACACAGCACAGGACCTGGGATACAGATATGCTTAGGATTTCCTAATGCAGACATTGTTGAGTCCTTGCGCTGTCCAGCACCCAACAGGCCACAGGGAGAGCCCAGGGAGAAAAGACCTCCCTGTGTGTAAGTTCATGGCCTGGTGGGAAGTGCTGCCTCACCTGCTCCCACCTCGCCTGCGCTCTCCCCGAGACAGCTCTCGAAGTCCCACTGGCCTGTTTGGTGGAGACTCTCCTGGCTGAGTCAGGTGCCGGGTGAGACCAGTCCATGTCTGAAGGAAAGAAAGGAGGAAAGGTCAGATGAAAGGAATGAAGTCTCTGCGTGGTTACACTACTAGGTAAGATGGTCTCTCATTCAACCTGAAGACAGTCACTTAATTCCGATGCTTAGAATGGGACCTCATCAGCCATGGCTGAGGTGGATCGTGGTTTAGTGCTCAAAGGTTTCATCAAAGCACCAGCCTGGCGCAGGCAGAGGTAGGAGCATGCTGTGTGAATGGGTAGATGAAGGACGTTCCAATGATGACTTAGTGGGTTTTGCTGCTTTCCTAAGCCACTGTATTTAAAAAATATTACCTGAAAGCATATTGTTTAAAGAAGCATTAAATAAAAGAAAGAGGAGAAAAAAGACGCTTAGGCGATACTCCTGAGATAATGGGGCATGAACGATTCTGGCTGGAGGCCTGCATGTGATGGCTGAACTGACGACGCCTGTCGTCACGAGCAATCCACGGCTACAGCATCAGGATGCGATGATCTGCGGACCATTGCCCACAATTTTCCCCCTGGTTGGACTCAACTGAAAATACATAGCACAACAGCAACTCAGTGAGGGTATTAAGTAAATAAATGACCCTACGCCAACAGGAAAAACAAAACACAACTGCCGAGTAGTAAGCAAAATGCGAAAACAAGCTCCCCAAATTTCAATATATATTTTAAGAAAGCATTTCTGTCGCCAAACCCATTGTATACTCAGTCACTGAGCTAAAGCTCTTTTACAAGACAGAGGTCTCCGGCGCATTGTGAGGCTTGATTTCCTGTTGTGAGAGAGGGAAGCAGGGCCTGGGGGAATCGTGTCCCGCCTCTTAAACCTGAGCTCAGGGGAAGCCAAGCAAGTCTGGGTCCCAGGGAACAATAGTGCCGTTATGATGCTCATGAGTTTGAGTATTTATTGTCTCCTTCCATTGCTCATAAAGCTGTCAACACCGTCGGGGTTTTATTTTATTTTATTTATTTATTTTTTGCTTGTTTTTGTTTCTAATGAGAACATGAGTTTAGTGCTCGAAGGTTTTCATTCACATCAACTAATATATGTCAGGTAGTAAGACTTGAAAGTGGGCCCAGTGTACTGTGGTGGCATTTTATTACAGAGGAGACCGAGACTGTGTGAGTAACTTACTAAGGCAGAGCGAGGAAAGAACCCCGGGCACGTATCCCATGGTGTGAAGTGTTTTATGTAGCTCGACTTCAGAGTTACTTTGCTTATTAAAGTGTTGGAATTTGCGATGAACATACACAATAGGTTCCCCCCCCCTGAAGTTTTCCAGTGTGAGCCCAGGTGCCTTACATGGCAGCCAACTTCCTCTGTGAGCCCCAAAATGGCGAATCTTACAGATAGTGTATTAGATTTTTTTATTTGTTTTGTTTTTTTCAGATTTGTATCTTAAAAAGAGAAGGCTTTCCTAGTTAGAGGTCAAAACACTGGATCGTAAATGACCCCGAGATGAAATGCTATGCAATCCAACGTAAAATCCAGCAAAAGTAATTATTTGGGTGATAAGAATTACGGTTGGATTGTATTTACACACTTACGCTGACCTGATGATGCAATTAGAACTGTGCCTCAGAAGATGTTACTCCAAGAACATTCACTGCTAACAAAGCCAGAGGTTCTTCATGGAGAGGAACCCCAGTTCCTGGTCATGTGAGCGATCTAGGGGGTCCCGGGAGGACTGCCAGGAGAATGGTCCTTGGCTCCTTCGCTATGATCACCGGTACTGCCCACTTTCCTAACATATTTTCTTTGTATCTGATTTCAAATGGGAATGCAATGCATGTTCCTTTATCCTTGCTCCTTTTTGATTGGCTTGTTAAATAAAACCTAATTCTGTTAATCCCTGTAATGTTTATGTGACCAGCAATCAGAAAGATAATGTGGGCTTTTGTGCTCTTCATCCTGTTCCAGCCCATTTACGCTCCTATCAGCCTTTTAATTTGACGTCTCATAAAGAAGTGAGTGGAATTCTTTATTCAGTTTAATTTACATTGCACATAAATGGGACTTTCCTCAGCTCCCATATTATTTATCTTATTAAATCAATGATGAGGAAAGGAATTTATATGCCTGGTAATTTAGTGTAGCTAAACAATTGTCTGGGATTTTTTTATGTGATAATCTGTAGCTCGCTCTGGTTGCAGGATGCTGGGGCAGTCAGCAGAACTGCAGAATGGTTCTCCCATCATTTGCTTCATTTTCTAGATTTGAAACAGGGGGATTGAGTATTGGGGGGTGGGTCATGGTTAGATTTCTCAGGAAAAAGCGTCCGAGGCAGAGACTTGCAGGAAGTTCACCTTACAGATAAAGGGTTCAAAAAGCATGACTGCACAGGGGTTGGATGTGCCTCACTGCTCAGCTGACAGGGTTGAGAGCTCCTTTGCTGGGACATCCCTTCAGAATTATCAAAATCAAGAAAAGGAGCCAGGCCAGTGTGGCTCAGTGGTTGAGAATCAACCTATGAACCAAGAGGTCATGGTTTGATTCCCAGTCAAGGCACTGGGAATTATGTAATAATTTATGGGAACATGTGTCAGTGGCTCAAATATGTTGTAAATCCTTTTAAAGTGATACTGGCTGAGGTCCTACAGGCCAACCTTTACCTTGAATATGCATGGGTAAATTCTAGTTAAAATGAATCACTGCCCCTTCAGGTGGAAGGGGCCGAATGGAATCAAAATGACACCACAGTGCTTGTTGGCTCCTGCTTGCCCCCAACTGCCCTCCCCTAACAGCCTAGACACCCCTAATCACCCCACAGCCTTGGCTTTGTCCAGAAAGATATCTGGAAGGTCTCCAGGAAGGTCTCCCCGTCTAATTAGCATATTTCCCTTTTATTATTATAGATTAAGCCCTTTACTGTGCTAAGTGAAATAAGCCAGTCAAAAAAGACAAGTATCACATGATTTCACTCACATGTGAAGTGTAATGAACAAAATAAAGTGAAGGACAAAATAGATCCAGAGGCATGGGAGCATGGAACAGACTGAGGATCCTCAGAGGGAAGGCGGGGGTGGGGATGGTGACCAGTAAGTGATTAACCAAAGAAATTGTATGCAGATATCATAACCCATGGGCACAGACAATAGGGTGGTGAAGTCTTGGGGGACCGGTGGGTGATTGAGGGGGCAGGGCAGGGAGTCAATGTGGGAAAGAGAGGGGACATCTGTAGTACTTTCAACAATAAAGATAAATTAAAAAAATTAAGCCCTGTAATATCACTCCTAAAAAAAAGAATATGCAATTAAATTAGTTTGCAAATGTCACCATTACTGGGAATGTGTCATAAGCTAAAGGTGAATGCATGATAAATGAGCTTAGATGAAGCATTTAATTCCCTGCCAAACTTTTCTAAGAAGTTCTCCTAAGTGTCTTCCCTCACATCATTTTCTTTTATCATATGAGGTCTTATGCTTTATTCTAAATGAAACTATTCTTTCCCCTTTTAACCTAAAAACTTTAATCCAAAAATAAATAGACCTCACCCTTTGAGAAGGTGGTTCTTAAATCTTGGTTCAAGAGAGTTTAGAGAGAATGGCTCCATTCATGTCAGAGGGAACAGCCTACCTGCTCTTTTATCTTGTTGCAAATATCAGCACATAGGTCATCTACAAGGAGACAGTTATGGGTATGCCCTTTGGAATTTTCACAGCAACACTTGGTGCAGCTGACATAATCAATATCATGCACAAGAAACACGTTAAAAATAGATATACTATGATCATCTCAAAGAAAATAAGACATAAAACAAACAATCCCAGATTGGAGAGGGTGCAGGCTGGGCTGAAGGACATCCCCTGCCCCCTTGCATGGATTTTATGCACTGGGCCTCTAATTTAAAAATAAAAGTCTTCCTTCTAAGCACACACAGTATTGGATTGCTTGGGTTATCTCAGTCATATTCTGGGCAGTATCTTCTCCCTCATCACCATGGTCTTTCTGGTTGACTGTGCTAGAGTGTACTATCAGTCATTGCTGGGAGAAGGGAGAAAAGGTTTCCTCTGTGTCTGACATTCATGAGCAGAGCGACTTTGGAGAGGATAAAACAAACTTAGGACAACTTTAGAGAGGCTCTAATAAAACAAACAGACCAACCAACCAGAGAGTTCATCCGCCAACTGTTTAGTGAATGATCAGAACTTGGCAGATGGAACTAACACTGGCGAGCACATCAATAAGAAGATGCTAATAACAGAAGGTGCAATAAGCATTTCTTTGAGAGAATAGAAGACTTTCAATTGGGGTCTATACCCAGGCAGGAACCCATTTATGTCCCAATTAAGGGATGAAGGTATGGGGTTTTTATGAAAAAGGAAGGGAAATAATTACATAAATAAAAGAAAGGAATTCCTATTAGTTACTTTCTTCTATTTATGTAATTATTTCCCTTCCTTTTTTTTTTTCTTCTAATAAGCTAAGTTACTGTTTAGCTATATACAGCTATTCATTGATTCTAAAGGATGTCCATAATTATCAGTCCTTGTGGTCAGGAGGTCAGATTTATTGACAGCTGTCTATAAGACAATGCTGGGTTGGCCCAGGCCAAAGGCCCAAACATTCCACAGGTTCAAGAACAAGATGTTCATGGCCTTTCCTTGGCGTGGCAGCGCTGATTCCATCTTGAAACAGCTCAGTCTATTATCAATTTTCTCAAAGATACACATACATACACACACACATACACACACACACACACACACACACACATACTTGGAAAGGAGGAGTAGCAGTAGGAAGGAAAATATCTTAAGTATTTTTTGTATAAATATCATGTAATATATAATTTTGAAGGGCAATTTTACATACTATAAAATTCAGTTTCAGAAAATATATATTTTTAGTATGAATATTATGGTTTATCCTGTCAGAGATAAAAATATTAAACTAATTATTAAGGATTTCTGCAATCCAGTGAACATTGTTAATATTGACTTGTAAGAAGTTAGTGCAACCTGTTTTCATAGCTTGCTTCGGCTTTTGGAGAACAAAAAAAATTTGCTACACCATTTATTTATTTAAACAAATTATTGTGTACAAAATCACCCCATCTATTAAAGCGGAGGAGTTGTGGCAGATAAGTTAATAACCATCAGCACCATCATTTTAATAAGCACTGGTGCCAGACGCCTGGTGTCTATGAGCAGCTATCTGTCCTCCAGGCTTGGACTTCCTGAAAATTACACCTGTGTATAAGTCACTTCATGTCCCTGAAACTCAGCTAAAAAGAAGGCAAAGTTATTAAAATAGCTTTTACCTCTGCCAGGGCAATGTGGTCCAGTTGGTTGAGCTTTCTCTCAAGTTCCAAGAAGCCCCTGTTTGATTCCTGGTCTGGGCACAAGCCTGAGTTGCAGCTCAATCTCTTCGAGGGGGCATGCAGGAAGCAGCCCATGGATGTGGCTCTCTACTGGATGTTTCTCTCTCCCTCTTCATTCCTCTGTAAAAAAAATCAATAAAAACATATTTAAAAAATAAAATAGTACTACCCTAAAAGGGTTATCAGGGTTAAATGAGATAAGGCATGATTTAGCATATTTCCTGGCACAGGCTAAGTACCATAAATATTAACTACTGGATCGGGATGAATAAGAGTATACTGAGCAAACACAAGCATAGCTCTCTTTAGCCATACAGAGTTCTATCACAGGAATGTTTACGGAAGCAGGGCACAGTTTTCTGATGGCCCACAACCACCACACTCACACCACTAGAGGAATTTTGTGTTTCTGTTTCTTTGCTGGCTACTTAATAGAAAAAAAAAAAAAAAAAGCCACAGAAGACTAGTAAGTTTAGGGTCAGTAAAAAGGCTGTTTTATCTGGTTATTATATGAACATATGCTATGAGCATATCTTCAGGGAAAATAGATTTTTTTTGGCATTCTGAATACCAAGGCTTCTTTTTTATTTTCTAATTTATAGTAAAACTTTTAAGCAAAATAGGCAATGCTTTCATTTAGCAAAGATGTTACTTAGTAGTATTTTCTAGAGGAGACAAATACATTGATGGACTAAATTTTCTGCTAGAAAAGAAAAATATACAGTTTTTTGTTTGCTACTAAAAATATAAACTGTATTACTGTATTAATTTGTTGTTGTTGTTCTCTGATCTCACTAAAAGCCTGAGATCTAATCCATGTTTTTGTTTTAAATAAACAGATTTATGTGCGTGTATGTTTGTGAGCAAACAACTTTGTAATTATTTTAATGTGATTCAGTGTGATTTGTAACTTGTGTCAAAACTAAAGAGAATGAATCAGTCAGTGGTCCATCTTAATTTTTTATGAACTGCAGCCGTGTGGCTCACTGAGCAACTATTCATTAAGATAATCTCTCACTTGGCACGTTTCAGCTATCAGTACGATATGCAAATAAGCATAATGTGCCATTTCATTAATTAATATTGTGAGCAAGACACTTTTTTTTCCTCTCAATTAATTTACTTCATAATGGAGAATATAATACAGCAATACTTTCAAATAAATTGTGGAAGAATTCTGCTTATCCGTGCATGCCCATGTATATAATATTTTGCATAACAGTGTGAAGTGCTGAATTCACAATTACAAACAAAGAAGAGAGCAAAAGCAAGAGGTTGATGGGGCTCGGGATAAGAAGGCAAGCAAAAAGAGAACCCCAGCCGAAACCGGTTTGGCTCAGTGGATAGAGGGTCGGCCTGTGGACTGAAAGGTCCCGGGTTTGATTCCGGTCAAGGGCATGTACCTTGGTTGTGGGCACATCCCCAGTAGGGGGTGTACAAGAGGCAGCTGATCGATGATTCTCTCTCATCGATGTTTCTAACTCTCTATCTCTCTCTCTTTCTCTCTGTGAAAAATCAATAAAATATATTAAAAAAAAAAAAAAAAAGAGAACCCCCGAGAAATAAGATCCCAGCTAGCGGAGAGCTAACACACTCACACAGAAGAACAAATACTGTCTGATCCGCTTCCATGAAATATCTGGAACAGGCACATTCACCAGGCTTAAAGATGACCCCAGGCTGAGGAAAGGGGGTGAGGGGCGGTTTTTGTTCAATGGTTGCCGAGATTTTCTTGGTTGTTACGAAAAATTCATGGAAACAGACTATGATAATGGGTGTATAAAATTGTCATCAATGCTACTACTGAAGTATACATTTTTAAAAATGGCAAATGTTATCACACACATACACACACACTAAACAACTATCACCCATCAGCCCGGTCAGCGGAGATTATGGTTTATAAGGCCTGGGAGGTGCTCTGTGCGCCATGATGGGCTATTACAATGCTCTTTGGGTCGGAGCGGCTGGAGGAGAACAGGAGAGGGAAGGGTGAGGAAAGCCCCACCTGTTTTCTCACAGGGAGGTGGCTGGGGGAACTCCACTCTGAACCCAGGTCCTTTCCCGTTCTCAAAGTTTCGGAAATTTGACGAGATTAAGCCACTTATGCCGCACACTGAATATCTGGGGAGGATATTAACGTATGTAGCAATAAATGACCTCTCTAACACGCGCTGTGTTTTGTGGTAATAACGAAGGTAGCAGGGATGCTCTTCTCTGCACATATTAATCTTCAGCGTTTTCACTGCCTCTGAATTGGTGGCTCTGCAGGGGCTGCAGAATCGCCGGGAGAGCTCAGACCGAGTCCTGCAGTGCAGGCCGTACCGTGGCCCTGTGACTCCAGGGTCTCCGGAGTGTCAGGATCTTTAAAACTCTCACAGCAATTCCATCTCGCAGGAAAGCTTAAAACGCACTTCTGAAGTGATGTTTTATCTCAGGCTTTAAGCTTAAGGGGGATGTAAGTAAATACAGGGAGGATGAAAACATTTACGAGATTTTCAGCCAAAAAGTGCCTTGAAAGCAAACGTTAAGGAGAGAGAGGATTTGCTAAATGTTTTGATCTCTTTGGAATATCAAGCGCCTGACCTGAGGCCTGAGCTCAGAGTTCCGCTGGGGTGTGGATTCTGATAAACCCTGGCCCAGCCATGTGGTCTAGCCAAGCTCCCATTCCTCGGAAGTTACACAAGATAATTTTATATGGCTGAAGGAAGAAAATACTACATGCAGTATTTAAATTAATATTTACTGAAAATAAAGATGTTAAAGGGTCCCTTAAGTCTATCTTTTATGTTAGAGGATCAGATGTCACCTGTGTTTTGTGAGCTACATCTCATGGGGGCTCAGCAATAAACGGTTATGTCCTCAGCAGTGGCTCATCTTCAGCATATCGTGATATATGCAGTGATATGCCTCTGATAAGTGAATATACAAATTATTACCTGTCATTAACCAAATATAATCCTCACACAATGGATAAGGTGCTTACACATTGTATGGAATGAGGCCATGCGCTGAAGGTAATACTTATAATATGGATACATGTAAACATAAAACAGATAAGAAATTGATGACAATGATATTTCTATTTCTTGTAGGAATACACACGTGGCCACATTATGAAGTCAATAAATGGCATCTATTGACAGCTACAAGGAGTTGGTGGAAAATGGACTCTCTTAAAAATGGGGATGAGAATTTACTGTTTTTGCTTTCTCTCTCCTTTACCCCCAGAAGCAGTGTTCCTGAGCCCCAAGAGTTTCCATAAATGTCAGTGATAAACCTTAACCTTCGCGTGGGAAGTGTAGCTCCAATTCATTCACCACAGCGCACACTGGAGCTGCTGAAACCCCCGTGGGCTCTTGCATGTCACTGTGATGTTAGTACTGTAAGCTGTCAGTACTTAGTCATATTTTTAATTTTTCATTGAATTTACTGGGATTGCATTGGTCAATAAAAGTTAAGTAGAGGTCAGGTGAACAATTCAGTACTGCCATACATCATCTGTGATTTATATTTTGTGTTCATCAACCAAAGCCGGACCTCCATTGCCATCATTTTGCCCCCTTTACCCTCTCCTCCTGTCCCACCCTCTTCCCGCCGGCAATCACGGTACTGTCGGCTGTGCTATGAGTTTTTCTGTCGTGTTTTGTTTTATTGCTCACTCCCTTCACCTATTTCACCCAGCCCCACCCCTATGATAGCTGTCACAGATACTAATTACAAAAACTGATTTTAGGGATAGTTTGACACTACTACAACAAAGTAATAGAATAACTTCATCACTCACACGTATTAAGTACTGTCCATATATTACACACTAGACAGATCTCTTTACACTAATTTATTTCAACATTTTTACGAAGTTGGTTACTATAATCACTAATATTCACATAATGAGAAAATGAGGCACAGAGAGGTTAAATCAACTGTATAAAATGACACACATCAGATGAAACTGGTTTGGCTCAGTGGATAGAGCACTGGCCTGTGGACTGAGGGGTCCCGGGTTCGATTCTGGTCAAGGACATGTACCTTGGTTGCGGGCACATCCCCAGTAGGGGGTGTGCAGGAGGCAGCTGATGGATATTTCTCTCTCATCAATGTTTCTGACTCTCTATCCTTCTCCCTTCCTCTCTGTAAAAAATCAATAATATATATATATATATATATATATATATATATATATATATATATATATATATATTTTTTTTTAATGACACACATATGCTAAATGGGGCTTTGGAATGTGGATGTAAGAAGCCTGCTCCCTAGTCCATTCACTAACCCCCTGAGACGTACCTCCTTGCTCTGCAGACTTCCGTGCTTGGGCAACACTCCAGTGTGGTTTCTCCTTCAATCTAATCAGCATGCTCATGCGCAAGTAGGTAGCGATTTTAAGTAACAACTATTTTCTGTGCTACTTAAAATAATCATGATGCCAAAAATCAAAGTCTTGGACAACAGAGAGGGGAACAGAATGGCGGGTCTGGAGCACAGACATGTGAGCACAAGGACATGTCACAGAAGAGCCTCATCTTTCACGGGCCGGGAACACCAGAAGCACTGCTGCTACTGTCTCTGGAAAGGAGGTCCGTGAACATAAAGGGCGTGGCCTTAGAATGTGTGGTGATGCTTTTGACAGGCTTCAAGCCAGGCATTCCTCTGATCATTAACCAGGTTCTTACAGGAACTGTCTCACCTGCTCTTGAAAAATGCTCTCAAGAAGGCAAGTACGATGTCCAAACTGCAGAAAGATGTGGCGGTGTGTTCCCAGGAAGATAAGCCCTGCTAGGAATGTCTCAAGAGCTGTTTGTGATGCAGAGGAGTGATGGCTGCCATGGTAACTATTCGTTATGCTTGTACTTGAAGCTGCCATTGAATTGCACGTTCACAAATTGTTACTCAGAGTCTTAGGCCTGCCCAAGGGGGACTGTTCTCATCTCACTTGTGTTAAGGGCCACAGCTACTCTACAAATTATTAAGAGAACATTTCACCACAGAAATACTCAATCTTCAAACCTCTGGTTCATTGAATCAACACATCCTCATGGGACGCCTCCTCTCTGCCAAGCAATGTTCTTTATGCTAGGAAGCATCAGTGAGCAGAGAAGACAGAAAGTCTCTGCCCCTAGCAAGGTGATATTCTAGTAGGAACAGAACAACCATCATCCATCAACTTGTACATTAGAAAAAGACAACTATATGAAAAAGGATAAAGGAGCTCTGAAGGTGGGGGTAGAAGGAACTTAAAGTGGTCAGTGTAGGTGTCACTCAGTCAGTGATGCCGAGGCAGGTGAGGCTGGCCCAGAGTGAGCCATTGGAAGTTGTAGGTGAGGAAGGGAAAATGGGAAGCCACAGCATAACCTACCCTGGGAGCCTGGTAGGATCCTTGCTTTTCACTCTGAGTGAAAAGTGGAGCCATGGGACTGTGTGTGCAGAAGAGTGACCTGAAACCATGAAACGTCTAGAAGGAAACACAGGGGGAAAGCTTCTTGACATCCGTCTTGGCAATGACTTTTTGAATATGACATGAAAAGCACGGACAACAAAGATAAATGTAGACAAGTGTGATAATATCAAACTAAAAAGTTTCTGCAAGGCAAAGGAATAAGTCCACCTATGAAATAGGAGAAAGTACTTGCAAACCTTAGAGCTAAGAAACAGTTAATATCCAAACTATAAAGGGATTTCCTTCAATTAAATAGCAAATATATATATGTCACATTTTTTTTTTAATGGACAAAGGAACTGAATGGATATTTTCTCCAAAAAGACAAATGGCTAACAGGTCTATGAAATGATACTCAACATCATTAATCATTAGGGAAATGCAAATCAAAATCACATTGAGAACTCATCTCACACTATGTAGGATGGCCATTATTATTTAAAAACCATAGTTAACAACTGTTGATGAAGATGTGGAGAGAAGGGAATCCTGGTGCACTGTTGGTGGGAACATAAATTGGCACAGCCACTGTGGAAAATAGTGCATACACTATTGAAATTATTAGAAATAGAACTACTGTATCATCTAGCAATCCCACCTCTGTTTACATATCCAAAGGAATTGAAATCTTGATCTTGAAGTAATATCTCTATTCCATGTTCATTGTGGCATTATTCATAATAGTGAATTATTAACAAAAATAATTTAATTATAAGCAAATCTTGGTTAAAATCATTTTAAAATTAACAGGATATTAATTTTCACATATGATATACTGACTGGAAATTTTGTCCCTTAAATCCAAAGTCCATTAAATCGAGGTCCACAAAATTGAAGGCTTATGCATTATGAAACCAAAGACAATTATTTCACTCTACATCTAATAGGCACCAATGCCTTTTATTCTCCTTTAAGATGGTAATATAATCTCTTCATAGTAAGTATGGGAGCAAAATTGCTTTTTAAATAAACCTCTCATGTAAGCATGGTCAGAACTGTCACCCTTCCTTCAGCTAAATATTTTCTTTTTTGATATATATTATCAGAAACACGTAGACATGTTTCAAAATATCATCATGTGTATATGGCAAATATATACTAAACTTACTTAATATTAAATTGGAACTATCAAAAAGTGGTTGAGGACTTTAACATCTTAAACATGAAAATATTCAGTATTTAAATCATATCTAGAGATGTGATTTAACTCAAATTGGCTGCAATAAACAGCTTTATAAGTGAATGCTTGTAAGTCAATGTGATTAATGAATATTTATTGCCTATTTACAGTGTGACAGGTTCTGTAATAAACAATTTAAAATTATCTCAATTAATCTTCACAAGGACCTACTGAAGTAGCTGCTATCATATTCCAGTTGCATATGAGGGGACAGTCTTTGCTCAGGGTCACAGACCCACTAGGTGGCATGTTTGGCGGTAGGTCACCTGTCTCTGGACTTACACAACACACCTTCTTTAATTGGGTCATTAGTAATAAGCAGCTCCATCACTCTTCCCACAAGACCATTAGAAAAATACAGCCGAAACCGATTTGGCTCAATGGATAGAGTGTAGGCTTGGGGACTGAAGGGACCCGAGTTCGATTCCGGTCAAGGGCATGTACCTTGGTTGCCGGCATATCCCCAGTAGGGGGTGTGCAAGAGGCAGCTGATCGATGACTCTCTCTCATCGATGTTTCTAACTCTCTATCTCTCTCCCTTCCTCTCTGTACAAAATCAATAAAATATATTTTAAAAACAACAACACAAAAAACAAAAAACAAAAAACAAAAGAAAAATACTACTGAGCACTCACTAGTCAGTTCCTTCCCCGCTATCTGATACTTCCACATTTCTAAAGTAAATACCCCCAAAAAAGGAGGAGAGGGGAAAACCTCTTATTTTCAATAGGGAGAATCATGCCTCTTATTTTTTTTCTTTGCATTAACTCGGAAGAAGCAGGATGGAGTAAACCCAGGGACTTGGCAGAGAAGCCAGAGAAACAGGTAGGTGCTTGCTCTCACGCCCCCGCAGCTCTGGGCCTCCTGCGCGTGCCTCCTGCCAGGGCCTCGGCCCGTTTCCCCTAGAAGCAAAGACCAGAACCGGGACTGCCCTCAGAGGCAGGGAGACGGCTTAGTAGGCAGCCCTGAGAGTGGAAGGCCGGAGAGGAAGGAAGACGAAAGCCAGGGCCAGAGTGTGTTTCTGGCGTGGACTCCCTCCAGAGGTGCTGGGTGTGAGCCCTCCTGGAACGTCCCAGGAACACGCAGAATGGCTTTTCCATGCACCAACCAGGACTGCAGGGGAGAAGCATCCATCCATCTGGTCCCAGGCGCTCTCATCTGCAGATCAGTCCGGGGCAGCAAAGGTCAGCGAGGCAGCGCCTGTGAGGTGAGTGCCGCTGCCGAGGAGAACGTGCAGCTGGACTGGACAGGTGTCCGGTGCTCCTCTGCGGGCCAGTTCCCAGAGGGGCTGGAGAGAGGACGTCCATGATGCCCTCCACATGGGGTGACCCTGGACACACGAGGGAGGAGAAGGGTGGGGAATAACATGGAGGCGCCCATGGGACACATTCAGTGCACCTCCTCACAGGCTAGTCTCAAAGCGGCAGCCAGAATGATCATGTGAAACCCTGAGCCAGATCATGCCACATGTGTGGTCAAAACCTGCCCTATCCCATGCTCCACATACTGGCTTTCCACGCACACACTGAAACCGAGTGTGCTAAGGGAGCTGATCGGTTCTCAGTGGATGATTTTCAAAGAATAATTGTTCTCTGCTAACCTGGAATGCTATATAAGTATGTGAAGCATGAATGTCACACTGAAAAGCATGCGTGGGCACAGAGGTAAGTTGCTCACTGTTACCAGGTAGCTTTACAGCTGTGCAAGCAGGAAAACACTCCTCAGATCTGGAATGCAGACTGAGCAGGCACCGAAGAGTCAACAGTATAGCTCTCAGAGGGAAACGGGCAAACGGTGCACCTTTCTTGTTCACAACCTTTACTCTGACTGCGAATGACCTGTGTGCTTCTTGTTATTGACTTTTTAAAAGAAAAATTCTAACAACTTAATTTCCAACCATTGTTTAGTACAGCATTCTCACTACAGATGGCTAAATTATTTAAATTATTTCCAAGTCCTCGTGGAAAAGTCTATTCCGTTATTCATCCCACACAAATTTATTGTCACTGGGATAGGTAACAGGCTTTCAAAAATACAAACATGGGATATAATCCCATCTCTAAGTGGACTCTGAGCACAGTGTATGTTATATTCTCTGATACACGGTTCCATTAAGACCCAATAGTACACCTCTTGGATGGGTCTTTACCCAGGAGTGATCTGTATAATGTGCAAGGCCATTAGGAAAGTATGATTTCATTGAGCTAAGCACATCTTACAAATGTGGATATATTCCATTATAAATCAAAAGGTGACATTCATTAGAATTGTCACCCAGCCAAAGAAGTATCACTGCCAGTCCTTAGTCCTGGTTTTCTTTGAAATACTTTTCTTTTTAGGGAAATATTTTCCACATATTTAGTGATGAATAGCCACAGTCTGTGAGCCATTCTTTCATGTAAAATGGTGTTCAATGAAAGAAGCACCCAGCTCAGCCCCCGTTGCCTTTCCCCGAGATAAGCACCACGCTCGGTACGAGGCAAAGAGCTTCATGCATATTTATGCGTATCTTGTCACACAGAATATTAAGAAGGTGAGTACTAAAAGATTTTGATTTGATGAAATTAATTTTATTTTCTGCATCACCAAGGATAGCCTTCAGTGAAAATGACTGTTTTTCTCTGCAAGTGTGTGATGGTGGAGAATTTATGGAATCACTCTGAACACCAACACAGCACAAAAGGCAAACGGGTTGTTAGTGTCATTCGGAAATGACCTTTGACCTCACATTGAAAGGATCTCAGTGTCTCTTAGAGGTTGATGGAATGAACTCTGTGAGTCCCTCATCTTCTTGGTTATGAAGCTGGATGATGCCGTAGGGCTCAGCTGAGAGGACTGACGGGCACGTCTTGAGCTGGCTTCTCCGTGTACCTGGGTTTCCCTTCAGCTTGGCAGCTTCAGAGCGGCTGGCATCTTAAATGCTGGCCTTGCCAAGGTCACAGCAAGCAAAGGAGCACTGAACGGCCTTTTATGACTTAGCTTCTGCCATGACACAGTGCAATTTCCATCATATTCTATTGTTTAAGGAGTCACAACCTGGAAAGAATGAAGCCTACAGCCTCCCCTCTCAATGGGAAGAGCACTAAAGGATGTACAGTTAAGTTTGAACATTTCCAAAGACTGACTTTTGGCCATAGACTATTTGTTTTCTTCCAGTAGGCAAAATACACTCTCTGAGAGAGACCTCTGTACAAATGTCAGCCCTTCAGAGGGCCAGGCTCTAGGTTCAGACCCTTGTCCCTAAGTGAGGCCCAGGTGCATGGGGAGCCTTGGATGTGTCCCTGTCTGATGCTCTAGATCTGAAGACTACGGTCTAAAGAGATCAGTTATCTACCCCACAATTACTTCACAGGCAATAATTGTCAGGCCTAGGATAGTATAACTGAAATTTCTATTTAAAAAGAGGGGGGGGGGGCCTCCCAGGTGTCACTCATTAATAATTCTAATATTGGACTGAGTTCTGCCCACTAGGTCCTTGATTGGGGTCCAGTCCTACTTCCTGCTCTCCACTGCTAGTCTGTCCACTGGACATTTAGCTGCCAAAGCATCTTTCCTTTCCATAACAAATGCCCTATGTGTGCATCTCAGGAGTTTTCCCAGCTTCTTCCTGTCCATAGCAACGTGGCGTTTAAAGGCTGCCTTTTATTTATCTTTAGTTTGGCTTTTCAGCTATTTAATTATTGATAATTCACTGGAATTATCAAGTTCATGCTTGCTGATGCAATCCTAGACCCTCTGTTTACTGAGTGTGCGATGTGTGAAGGCAGTGTGGCCACGGGGCCACAGGTTAAACAGGCAGGCATGGTCCCTGCCATGCTGAGGATGGACTCTCATCAGACAGCATTCATTAGGAGAGGCAGGCAAGAAAAGAAAAATTAAGTCTCTAAGGAACATAGACCAGAAAAATAGACCTTTCAGGGGGAGGGCGTGGGACATCAATGAAGGCTTTCTTAGGGAAGTGATATTTAAGTCAACCTCTGAAGAAGGAGTAAAAATTAACTTGAATGTGTGCATTATTCCTATGTGGATGCTATATATAACTGGGCATTAAATTCATGCCTTTTGATTGCTCAAAATAGAATTTCTATTGTTTAATATAAATCGAATGCATCCCAAACGGTATTACGCATTTATCCTAATCTCGCACAGTCGCAGACGCAGAGGGGAGGGGCGGCCTTGTCTCTCTGTTGCAGAGTGGTCATTATTAGCGCTGCGTTCTTGCACACCACATCCACGTGCAGCAATAGCGCCTCCAGGGTATTGGCAAGCACACACGTGCTCACATGAGTGATTGTTCTTCATCGTTTGATCTCTTCCATCAAAAGAATAAAAGTTACTGTTGAAATAAATAAGAATAAGGAGGATGGCTTATGGTTATGGGCCTAGAGCCTATGATTAAGTATTTAACAAGGTTCCATTGGAAGCCTGAATTTCTAGGGATTTACTGTTCTGATATAAAACTCCCTGGGATTAAACGAGGGAGAGAGCAACTTTTTATTTTCTAAATCTAGTTTAAATTGGTTTGCCTGTTTTATGTTATGTGAGTTTAAAGGGAAAACATGGTATTTCTAGTCTTCAATTATATCTGAGTTTCATTTACTCAGTGCCTGTCGGAATTTAAAACGTTATAATAATAATAAAATAAAATGATAGGTTTATAGACATGCATTTAATGATAGAAACCAAGCCTACAAGATAGGTTTCTGGTAATTGGATGAGTTTTCAACTAATGGTATTTTCCTCTTTCACAAAGGCTGTGGGTTGTGTGTAAATGAGGGCTCCCTGTGTGGTATATATAGGACGTTTAGTACCATTGCTGCTCTCCATCAATTGATTTTATCTCCACAAGTAGGTTGATTGATCTTTCTTACTTTTTTGTTATATTTGCAACTCCTGGCTTTTAATTTGCCTTAGCAATAGAATAGACATTTGTAATAGCATAGATTTTGTTTTGTTTTGCCCAGAAATTTAACACTTTGTATGCAGTGTCCTTTGTAAATAATGAATTCCAATAGTTCTGAACTTAAAAAAGCAAATGTTCTCCCTTCATTCTTAATAAAAAGTATAAATTACACAGGACAATTAAAGAGCCTTTTTGACATTGTTATTGTCCATAAAATAAGAGAGCAAATACAGGAAAATCAAAAGCAATATGATTAGAGTAATATAGACATGTCACTGATTTTTGCTTACCAGTGCTAAGATGCCCCCTAAAATGCTTGAGAATTAAGTTCAACATCCTTTATAATAAAAACGGAATATGCAAATTGACTGTAACTCTGTGACAAAATAGGGCGGCACCCACAGCCAATAAAGACAGAATATGCAAATCGATGCAACAAGGCGAGAGGCGGAAGGCAGCTCCAGGCCAGAGCAAAGGTAAAAAGGCGGCTCTGGCTGGAGTGAAGGTGGAGCTGGCAGCCAGGGGAAGGAAGACCTACTATTGTACGAATGTTCATGCATTGAACTTCTAGTATAAGGATAATTCCTCACAGAGTAACAACGGTACAAAGCTCAAGAGGATCAGAAAAATAAATTAGAAAGCTAAAATAGATTAAATAATGGTTGAAAACGTGGCGGTAAGGATGACAGGAAATGAGTGAAAACCTCAAACTCACTCTTAAAAGTTGAACTCAAATACCCATTAAGACAATAGTGAAAGACGACAAGATACATAGGAAAAGAAAGGAAGCAGACACCTAGTTGGGAAGGGAAGTGTGGATGGAGTTAGAGGGCCAGGAAGACTATCCAGTCAGCCAACCTGTAGTTGATACTAAGACCTGGGAGCCGCAGGGATAGAGACAGAGTTGGAAGTCACATGCACAGAGGTGACAGTAGATAAGCTGGCCCGCGGAGCTGAAGGATGAAAGATAGGGCAGAGCAATCCCAAGAACTTGTCCATCACCAAATTTATACATGAAAGGGGAGGAAGGAGGAAGAGGAGCTGGGAAAGTGAGAATGGAAGTTAACTGAAGAAAGAGGGGAGGGGAGGAAATAAATGACTTGCTTGAGTGCAGGCCTACTGTCATGGTCAGAGGTCCACTGGAATAGGCGCATGGACATCTGTAGACAGCAGGCTCTGTTAGGCAATGCCCTCTGGACAGATAAAAAATCAATTCCTTATTTAAAGAAGCTTGTAATGTCAAATAGAGTTATATACACTACAGTCTTCTAGAGATAATCTCTTTATAGAAACCATTGAATGAAGACAATACAGAAAAGATAGTGGGGTGACTATTTGATTTGAAAACAAGTAAGAGTTTTTTTTTTTTTTCCTTATTCTTTTTTTAAAATGGACATAGTTTGTATACCTATGTTTCTTACAGCAGATGTGAATTTCATCTAAAATTTCCCCAGTCAAAGAATTCTTTTTCCACTTGGCTTTCCCTGAGATAATTGAATGCAAAGATCAGCTGAACTCTGGAGGCAATTAACATCTGATTTAAATTTAGTCTTGCATGGAGCTGGGGTGATTAGACTCCCACTTAGCGGGAATAGATCCCCCGGATATCCAGGGGGCATGCACACCTGTTAGCACTGCAGCTGGCGTGCAAATCTCACTGCTGCTTCATCTGAATAAAGCAATAAAATGAATAAACAGCATCTCAGAAGCCTATCATAACATCATTGTAGGGTGTTTTGGTGATTTGTGCATTTCTTCATAAATTAATACAGTATGTTTGTTAAAGTGATATAGTAACAGATAAAGAAAACATATGCTTGTCAGTAATTGACTCATTACGGATCTTAACATGCATGTACAAATTAAAATGTTTCCTCTCACTATGGGTATAAAATCTCTGTCTTACAGAAAAGGAGTAAACAGGCTGGAAAGTGAATCGTGCGAATGAATATTTAGATGTCACCCCTAAAAATGAAGCAAAGAATATAGAAAACGGATTCCATTAGAAAACAGAACAGTACATTCAAAGGGCAAGGAGTCAAACCATTTATTTTCATCTTTCATGTTCTGGCTGAATTATAGTCTGTGTAATAAATGTTTCCTGTGAGGGCCAAGGGGAACATTATTTACAACCATAATTTCTATAGAATTTAGAGGAAAGCAATCGATAAACTGCAGTACTGATGAGAAGATTATCAGCAAATAGACATCTAAAAATATACATCCAATGATGGTTGCTATGAACTATTTTGTGTGTACTGTGCAATCTCCTAAAAGTTTATTTCAAGACAAATTACGGTTATATGGAAAAGTAGAAATAAAGAAAACAGCAAGTAAAACTTTTTTCTCTAAAATAGCCATAGCAATAATCAGGGTGCATAGTAGATTGCACGGGGCCTCTCACCTGTGGTTCCTGACCAACAGGAACTGACGAGTCAGTGTTTATAACGCAAGGCAGAACGGGAACCAGTGTCAGAGCAAAACTTGCCTTGGACCTTGTTAAGCGGGCAAGGGAGCCGGTCTTTGAGGAGAGACTGCAGAGGGGGTGAGAACAGCCCCGGTCTGGACCCTCTCCTCGGAAACAGCCTGCAGGGCCTTTGGGAGCGGGGTGAGAGGAAGACCAGAGTCTGTCTGTGTTTGCTAACTGGATTTCTCCGAAGGAAAAGCAAAGTGGACCCCATCTCCATGCCAGGGGGGCTGCAGTCACGTGAAGCCAGCGCCCCTGCAGCATTAGGCTCCCGCCCTCCCAACCAACTGCGCCGAGGGGTGTGGTGTCTCTTGATGATCGCATTTCAAATAGCTGGAACCCTGGTCCTTGAGAAAGACATTCCTGGGCTGTAAAACCGGCAAGAGGCGGTAGAATGATTTATATTTTAAGGGGCAGAGGAAGGATTTATACTGACAAGTTTTCTAAAGTAAATGCTCTAAGGATAGGGAGGTCAGAGGTCTAGAGCCAGGGAGAGGCCTGGCTAAATGTTAGTGACGGTAAGGGGAGTCATTTAAGGCCTTCTTGCTCATCAGGACTCACATGTTCACGAGGATCCATCACCTCAAATGTTTCTAAAGGGACCATTTCTTGGATGAATAAAAAATCAGGATGCTGATTCAATATCGTTGCTAATATAAAGCAGTGCTGCTCGCTCTTTTTCCTTATCATCCCTCACATAGAAAATGGGGAAGTGAGAATGACTGTATGGATTGTCCGTTCAGAGTCAGATCAGGCTTGCTCACCCTCCGTAACCCCCCAATTTCCCAATGTCTTCTAGAAAATGCTGATGAAGAACTAATTTTAGAAGAGTGAGTTGTGACCATGGAGTTAACCAAAATCGCATTATTTTCCTTATCACTGTTTCTCCTTTGCCCAACTTTCCATCTCATTGCTGAGCCAGCTCCTCCCTCCCCTCATCTGCTTCTGTGTATCTCTCCAAGTATCAACTCCTTGTTTCTTTCTTTCTTTTTTCTTTTTTCTTTTTTTTTAAAATAGATTTTATTGACTTTTTTACAGAGAAGAAGAGAGAGGGATAGAGAGTTAGAAATATCAATGAGAGAGAATCATCGATCAGCTGCCTCTTGTACACACCCTACTGGGGATGTGCCCACAACCAAGGCACATGCCCTTGACTGGAATTGAACCTGGGGCCTTTCAGTCCGCAGGCTGACGCTCTATCCACTGAGCCAAACGGGTTTTGGCAATGCTAAATTTTCTTAAAGAAAACCTGACATGATGTCAGTTACTTTCTCCTTTGTTTTTATACTTTTATTATTATTATTATTATTGATTTGAGAGAGAGAAAGGAAGAGAGAGAGAGAGTACCAATTTGTTGTTCCGCTTACTCATGCATTAACTGGTTGATTCTTGTATGTGCCCTGACCTGGAATCGAACCCACAATTTTGACTTATTGGTACAACACTCCCACCAACTAAGCCATCCCACCGGGGCTTGTCTTTGTATTTAATTCAGTAGGCATCATCAAAATCTTTCTGTGATGAGAAAAAAGGTATAGAAACACTTCAGCCACCTAGAAGAAACAATCTCCTTCTGTAGACATGAGAAAAACCTAAGACACAATCATAAACCATCTGTTTCAATACTTAATGAAGTGCCAAGACAAATTCTATAGGAGTAACAGCCATCTAACTTCTGAAAGGTAGGGATCAATGAAGCAGGGAGCAGTAGCAGAAACCTTAATGAAGGAGGAGAGACTGGGTGTGGAGTTATAGTGGGCGCTTGGCTAAAGGAAAGAGCAAGGGGTTTTAGGAAAGACAAAGCTTTGAGATCAGGACAGTGTAGAAGCGCACACTGAGGGGCTGTGCCTGGCCGGCGTGTGACCAAGAAAGAAACAATGTTTCTAACTCTCTATCCCTCTCTCTTCCTCTCTGTAAAAAATCAATAAAATATATATATATTAAAAAAAAAGAAAATTTAGCAAATAGTCTTAACTTAAAGTGGTCTTTCTATCCAGCATAGGGCTTTGACTCATGGTTGGCAAACTACAGCTCGTGAGCCACATGTGGCTCTTTGGCCCCTTGAGTGTGGCTCTTCCACAAAATACCATGGCCTGGGTGAGTCTATTTTGAAGAAGTGGCATTAGAAGAAGTTTAAGTTTAAAAATTTGGCTCTCAAAAGAAATTTCAATCCTTGTAGTGTTGATATTTGGCTCTGTTGACTAATGAGTTTGCCGACCACTGGGATATATGAATACATCAGCAATATCCAAACAAACACAACTGAAGTGTAACTTAATTAGGTGCCCCAATGAATAAATCAATCTGGATGACCAAATCAAATGTAACTACAAAATAGGAATTCAGCGAGCCTTGTAACATTCTGAGGAGATACAGCCCCAATTGCCTCTTCATAGAGGTCTCTCTTCACCAGTTATTTGTTATGAAACTCTTATTTACGTCCTGTCAACACAAAGAATGTTCTTTCCTTTGTTGGCAAGAATGTCAGATTCTAGATTTAATAACAGCACCTCTGACTCCTGTTTATTTGGAGATGCTCAAACAAGTAAGATAGAAAGAGATAGCCTAGTCTGCCTATCTCTTCACTCCTTTCAATGACTGAGTAAAGCTAAATTTTTCTCCCTGATACCAATGACCTGTAATATGCTTTGGGGATTGCAAATAAAGGCACCTCTAACATCTTACTATCCATTTTCCATCCATATTAAACCCATTATAATTTGGTATATCTGTTATTCTCTTTTAAAAATTAATTCCACACTGTAGCTTTTAAAGGAAATCATTTTTTAATTATGCTAGATTAATGATTGCAATATTTCCTGGTTAAGAATTTCATTTATTCAGAATGGAAATTAAATTATATGGTGAAATGAACAGCTAGTGTTTTACAGAGAAAAGGACTGAGTTCTGTGACATCACTTTCTGGGATACAGTGAAAGGCCTTATAAGAATCAATCTTCTTAAAATGTGTTCTTTTTACAAAATTAACATTGCAGTTATTACTGCTGTTACCTCCAATATGACATTTAAGAACCTCAATAATAAATTTGCTAATGTTCTGATCTGTCAAAAGTATAAGTTTCTGTGATAAAATTAAATGTGCTCTTAGAGAGGTTTGATTTTGACTGTTTCTAGTTGGACTGGAAATAAATAGTCCTCTGATTCCTTGCTCAAACTGAGCCTCTATCTTAACATGCTGAGATAAAAGTCTACAGAAATGGTCACTTGACGACAAGGTAACAATTTCCAGTGGCATAAAACAAAGATGTGTCATAACTTATTTCCGTAACAATGGCATGCCTTGCCCTAACTGGTTTGGCTCAGTGGACAAAGCGTTGGTCTGCAGACTGAAGGGTCCAGGTTCGACTCAGATCAAGAACATATACCTTGGTTGTGGGCACATCCCCGGTAGGGGCTGTGCAGGAGGCAGCTGATTGATATATTTCTCTCATAGATGTTTCTAACTCTATCCCTTTACTTTCCTCTCTGTAAAAAATCAGTAAAATATATTTTTTAAAAATGGCATGCCTTTCCTTACTCTCCCTCTAACCAACATGAAACTGTGGCCTTCTAAACATGTAAATCCTTCGCTGCAGGCCATGGTGGGAAGCTTTAGTTCAGGGCTAGTCTGTTGGCAGCAAAATCTGTACTTCTGTCCTCCATATCACTCTGTCTCCCAAAACACATTTTATGTTCCAAGGACCACCCTCTTCTAATAATTCTAAAATAGGTTTCCATGAAACTTCAGTTAATGCTGTTATTTGAGTAAAAGTTTCTCATTATGTTTGGGACATAATTAAAGGTAAACAGTTACCTATTCCTAGGAATAAATAAAGACACTTAGTGTATGAATGCATCTCCTAAAGTTACCTGACAATGAGCCATTTTCATTTCTCTTAACTAAGTCTTTCCCAAGGTGAGCCACCTACGTACTGTAATTCTGGAAGCACTAACCTGTGCTGTTTCAGATTCCTTTGTTTCTTTATGGCTTAGAGAATCCTCAATGGCTCCCTGAGCATGTGAATGGAGGCGGATGTAATCAAACCTGTGTCATAAAATGCAATGACTTGGAATGCATGAAGACTAATCAGATGTCAACTTTAAGCCAACTGAATTATCCTCTCTATTGATATATAATTTTCTGATACTTATTTATTTGCTAAAATGGCCTAATTTGAATACATTTTAGAGATGATTTGGATCAATTTGCTTGTATGTTTCAAGGGGAAAAACCCACGGATGAAGCAGTTCTCAGATGGCATAATAGGGCTCTCTAGAAAAATACCTAAATCATATTACATGGACAACAGAGACAACTACCTTGATTAGGAGAGCCAAATTAGGTTCCACCTGCAACACATGGCTGAATTTCCTCTGAATCATCCCAAATTGTCTTTTATTTCTTCCTTAATTTTAAATCAATATCTTTTACCCAGCCTTCTTATGATGCTAAACTGATTTTCTCAACTCTTTAAAAATCTTCCTTGCTACAAACTCATTGATTCAGAAATATTAAATGCACATAAAAGATCTCATTTACATTTCACATGATAACATACTCGATTCTAAATAAGGAGGGGGAAAAAAGATGCTTACATTTCTCCACATTTTCCCACTCGTTGTAATTTTTGATTGCACATTAGATGTGGTTTTCAGAAGAATAATAGAAAACTAAGTGCTATTTACCAGTCAATATTTACCCATTCTCCTGTTAGACAGTTAATGCACGAGTTTCCGTGTATCTAGTCTGAGGCCGATGTGGGTCCAAGTTTCATTGCAGCTTTTCCTGCATTCATTTTACCACCGTCTGCAAAGGGTTCTGTGTGTGAGCATGCCTTCCCAGAGGCAGGGCTTGGGGGCGGAGTATCAGACAGAATGTGTCCGCCTCTTTTGAGCTGAGCTGTTTCCTCAAATCCGGGAGAGTCCGGTCAATGTGGGAGGAAGTCTCTCTGCTCCCCAGTTCTATATTGTTTTCTGCCTTGAGGTGACTCCTGTTCTCCCGCTACTCAGACACCGGCCTTTGGGAAACATGTGTTACGACTGAGCTGGCCTGAAGGCTCAGAGATCCCACTAGTCATTCCCAGACCTTCCCAGGCCAGTGCAGGGCTAGGTGTGGAGACAGTGAATGCCAGGAGACCAGGGGGGGATTTCTCAGCTCTCCTACTGGCCCCCAAGGTTGACATCTTGCTATTGATGAGGGTGCCTAGTTGCATGGAGTAATTTTCTCAGTTCTCCTATTCTGACCATTTCTTAGGAGGTTGTTGCCTCGGACTTGGGCAGAGCCCCCTCCGCCTTAGGGAGCTCTCTCAGCTCTTCTCATCTATGCTCAGGCTCACTGCACTCCCCTGATGCAAACGTGGAAATCCCACAGGAAAAAACTGGTGGGTGGGTGCAGATTCATGATGAGTTGGAGGCCCATTCGGGTTCAAGTCTATCATAATGGCCACTCCATATGTTCTCCAAAATCATAATGATCCATACTTGAAATCTTTAAATTGATTTGTAACCACCTTGTCCAGCTACTTAACTGGGAGTGTTTAGATCTCATTAGGGACTCAAAGCAAGAAAAAAATCAGAACTTGTGGAAAACCAACTCCAACAATAAAACAAGCATAAAAAGGAAATCTTTTAAATCATAGTTCCATGAAGTATAGGAGTCATCATTTAAAAAAAAAAAAATCTTAAATCATTCTAACCAAGAAGGTGTTTGAGAACCACTGCACCCAAGGTTCTTCTTCTATTATTCAATGTCAAGAGCAAGGATTCAGGAAAAGAAATTAGTTACACAAAGATAAGGTTGTCAATCTTCAGTTGTTTGGCCCAAGGAATTACGTATATCCAATTTGATCCCACCAGTGTTGAAATCATAGATTTTATTTTAAATGGTTTGCACTGTATTTTTTAACAACTTATTTTTTTTATCATTTAATATTTAAGAAACAATATAAAATATTTAAAGGTTTGGTCTCTTTTCTTTCCCACTGTTCCTATAAAGAGAGTGGCCAGATGCTTTTACGTTTGTTTTAACAGAGCTGCACTGCTCAGTATTGCAGACTTAGCATTCAGAAATGTCTTTTTTTTTTTAACTGAATAGAAAGTTCAGGGACTAACCACCCGTTCCCAAATATGAAAAATAAATGTTAAGTTCTAAAAACCTTGGGGAGAGCAGCACTTAAGAATGCATTGAAACCGTCATGCTTTTTCTTAGTAATAGCAGCCTGAGAATCCATTTGAGTGCAAGGTGAACTTTAAAAATGGTCTGTCACATCGTCCTCTCTAATAGGAACTAGAGACAGAGATAACTATGCTCAGGACAGAATACTGGAAACCTAATTTAATCCAAGTCACACTCAATATCTGATGTATTTGGGGACATTGTTTAGACTGAATTATAATGGTTGGTAACCTAGTACATGGAGAGCAATACAAAGGACAACATCCTGAGTTTATGTTCTAAATATCTGTGAGTTCCAGACTCCAGAGATACCTCATGGGAAAGGAGGTTCTGAATGAGATGATGGATACAAACCAACATGAGAATTGCCTAATACAAATGTTAGCTCATGAGTTATTTATCTTGGACTTTATGAGAAATCATATAAAATTAAGATAGAATTAGCCATGAAAATGTAATGTATAATTTAAATTTCTGTCATTTTTCAGCCACCCAGTTTTTGGTATTTTGCTATACTAGTAATTGGCCAATAGATGCAGAGGTGTACTTAAAACTGTCTGGAACAAAGGAAGTCAGTACCTCTATTTGCTAGGCACACAAAAATGCAAGAGACCCATGGAGAACTGTCTTCCCACAACATCCATCCCTCATTTTCACACTCCATGGCTCCTGAGGAATTTTCCCATAATCTGACAGTCTGTTTGCCTCTGGATTATATGAACAATATAAGCTAGGACCAACTCATTTGATTTGCGGCACATAGCTCTTAATTAAGGATACTATCAACAACTCTAAGCAGTAGAATGAAGCCAGTCTATGGTACTGACCTCAAACATGGCCACCCAGGCTCCAGACCAACCACTTGGACAAAAATCCACACATTAGTATAGTCTGCTTATGCTTCTACATTGACATTTCAATGCGAATAAAGGTCAAATATAGGAGTCAGTTATCCCTCTGCAAATCCACCTTGGGTAACCAAGCACAGCCTTATTTTAGCGAGATCTACTCAGTCTTCTGAGGCCTCATTATCTATGGGTGCTGTTTCTTTAAAGATTTGAAGGTCTCTGAGACCACCTCTAAGATGCAAATCACGAAGTGTGTGTGTAGGTGTGTGTAGGTGTGTGTATACATGATGTGTGTGTATAAATGATACATAATGTTTGTATACAGTGTGAGGTAGGAGTACAACTTCATCTTTTTACAGGTGGATATCTAGCTGTCCCAAAATTCTGTATAATTTTAACACATGGGCTGATTCATGTAACCACCAACATGAGAAATTTAACTTTTAAATTAACTTAATTTAAATATGAATGGCCACATGTGACTATTGGCTTAGGTATGGCACAGCACGGATATATGCAAATGTCACCTTAATGAATTATAGAGGAACTAAAGAAAAAAAGAAAGATAGGTCCTATAGAGAACATTCTTGAAGAACAAGAGCAATATATCACTATACTAAAGATTTTAAAAAATTAATTGTGAGTTTCTAAAAGTTACTTATTATATGGACTAGAAGAAAAAAATGTTATACACAAAATGATGAATTACAGAGAAAAGAATTCAAGCTAAAAAAGATATTTCTGATTATGAAAGAATAAAAACTGAAACAGAATCAATAATCAAAGATAAAATAATTTAAAGAATCTCTCCTGAGGCTTAAAAAAATCAGGAGTATGCAGACTAAAAGAGCTCATTAAATTTTAGACCAAATTAATGAAGAGAGAAAAAAAAATCCTCTTAACCTTCCATAACAGTTGATGAAAATAATTTTACACTCACTCAAATTGCCTACAAAAGAGCAAAATCTAGCTGTTTTTGGTTTTCCATTTTCTGCAAAATATGATGAACTAACAGTTTTTATAGAGAAACAAGAGTCTGATGACCCAAAAATTCTACTGGTTTTGATATTTCAAGGAAAAAGTAAAACAGTCTCAAAAGCCTCAAGAACACAGACATGACTGACCATACATATTTCTTAAAAATAAATGTTTAATCAAAATATGAACACAAGATCAGAAAATTATTACCCTATCTGAATATGAGGAAAGCATTTAAAATAGTTAAATACAGTTACATCTGAAATATTTATATTTTGTTACTCATCTGAAAGTCATCAACTTTATTTTTATGGAAATGTGTTTAAATATTTCATTTAAATCCAATGAAAATAAGTATAATTACTAATTTTATGCAAAATAACATACATATCAAAAGGCACTAAATGAGAAAGAAGGTAATTATATATTCATTAAAAGCACAGTTATAAAGAAAATGGAATATTGATGAAGCACTGCAGTTTAAGTAACAAGAGTATTAAAAAGTAAAGCAAATATTATTAAAAATGTAAGAAGACAAGGATGGAAACATAGTTGTATATTAAATTAACACGACTTTATACACTTTCAGACAATAAGTAGACAAAGTAAATGATGGCAGATGATTTCACAATATAATTAATAAGATTGCAAAATTTTATTTTTTACTATACTGGAAGGTAATATTTCTGCAATAAGCAAGCAAGTAAGAAAAATAAATGAAAGGTATAATGATCAGGAAGCAAGAATCTATGAAATCAAATGCAATCACTAGCAAGCAAGAGTCAAAATAATCAAAGTAATAATGCCTTCTACAGGAATATAAATCCATACATAGGATATCAAAAAATCAGAATGATGCTGAAATTTAAATATTTTAAAAGGTGGCAGGTCAAAACCAAATACACAGACTGGCTTATAAAAAAATAAGAAATGCCAATGCCAACAGGGTGAACGAAGTTCCTCAGAATAACCACCCTGTGTGGGAACTCCATAAGAAGAGAGAGCAGAGAAAAATCTCACCCAGGCTCACCGTGATAAAAGGACCACTTTTAAAAGACACACTATAAGGAGCTAAGATTATCATAACTTAGATTAATTGAAGCCTCCAATAAAGTTCTGATGAATTTCTTTAGAAGAAAGTAATTGTGTACTTAAAATCAAATAAAAATATCCTTACGAATTCTGAAACAAAAGTGTCCACAAACACCTTGACTTCTTTTTTAATCGAGAGAGAGAGAGAGAGAGAGAGAGAGAGAGAGAGAGAGAGAGAGAGAGAGAGGAACATTGATCTGTTGCCTTCCATACTTGCCCTGATTGCCCTGACCTGCGATCAAACATTGCAGATATTACTAAAGCATTCCACATATAATGATGCCATTGCAAAAAGAAATAAACAGGTCAATGGACCAAGGTAGAGAGCTCTGGAAGAGAGCATTAAAAAGTATGATAAAATACTAATGTCAAACAGGTATCAGTGAGTCTATGGAAGATTTGGGGGCAATTCATTATTTGAAACCATCATATTTGATGCTTACCTTACAACAAACATAAAAATAAAACCAGGAAACATTAAATTAAAATTTATAACACACACACACAAATTTTATTTAAAATAATGTATTTTATCGTATAAAAGTAAAATAAAAGTTTTATAACCCCAATGAAAATTAAAAAAACACATTTTCTACTCACCTAACATAGAAATTATATAGTCAACTAATAAAACTGCAAAAATATTTCTCTTCTCTCCAAATAATTGAGAACTACAATAAGAAAACATTATCCAATGTTGGCCTTGAAAAGCAGCAGCAGAAGCAGAGGGAAGGGGCACAAGAAGAAACACAGAGATAACACCCAGTAGTGCTGAGGGCTTAGAGACAAGAACAGAAAGCTGCCTCACTAGCCCTGCAGACGGGGAAAGAGGCACAGGCACACAATGATCGATCTGATCTCCAAAAGCTGAGAGCTGATGGTCAGCAAGTTAGTTACCCAGGACTTCAGTCCTACAACCACATGGAACTGGATTTTTCCAAACATTTGGAAATCACATTTCCTTGCAAATAAATAGATTATCATAACTTATACACTGGTATATCAGGAAGGAAATAACATCATACTTTCAAAAATAACTGAAATGTATTTAATATAGTGTTAAGTGAAAAAGTGTACAATAAAACCTTTCGTGTGCACTCTGTCTCTCTTTTCTATACACACACACACACACACACACACACACACACACGCTCCATAGCAAGGAAATCAGACCGCAATGAAAATTTTTGTGCCTTTTCTTTTAAATTAGAAAACAAAAAATAGTATGACAGAATTAAGACCCAAACTACCTGTCAGATCAATCAGTGTGGGGGGCAGGAAGTATATGAGAACTCTGTACTTCCCTATCAATTTTGTTATAAACCTAAAATTGCTCTAAAAAAAGTGAAGTCCTAAAAGAATGAATATACAGAAATATAACAAGTATAAACCAAAACAAAGCACTCTCCACCGTGAGTATTGATATTCAGGCCAGAAAGTCCTGAATAATAAAGAGCATTCTAAAATATTCCTATTCACTATACATTTATAATAGCCTTGACTGTCTATGCCTGTAGTGCCATAATAACAACATTCAGAAAGCAGAAATTCTAAGAGATAAAAGGAGAAATCAATCAGAAAACAGAGTAGGAAACTTTAATGCATTTTTATCAATGCATTAATATATCAAGCGGACAGAAAGAAAGAAGGCTATGGAAGACATAGAGCAGACACAGCCAGCCAAACGCTTGCACATTGTTCCCTGAATATGGAGGATATAATGTCTTCTTCAGTGCTCAGGGAACAATCACAGAGAAAACAAAAAGACATATTAGAGGCCCCAAATTCAATAACGGTTTTGCAAAAGATTGCGGCACAATAAAACTTGAAATTAATAAAAAAAATCAAAACACAGAAAGTTCTATTGAGAATTAAAAAAAAATCCAATCATGCAATGTGAGCAACAGAAGAGTAGAAGTTAGAACTGCAGAGTGACTGAACACCATGCCTATGCAAACATTTTATCATAGAACAAATGGGATACAGCTGCAGCTGCACTCAGAGAAGATGTTATCAGCATCAGCTCTCAAATAAAGAGAGTGAATCAAATAAGCAGGAAGGAGCAACGAGTCTAGACCTACTGGTGAGACAACTGTGTATGTCAAAGGCTTGGAAATAAATTCTCAGCAATTCGGGTGCCCTCACTTTAGTGGAGTTTCTAGAAGCCTTGTGCGTTGGGCACATAAAGATGTCCCTTCTAAAGTTAAGAATAATTTGTTCTTATTTCTGAAGGGGACACAGGTCCAGGAAGTGCAGAGAGCCCCAAACAAGAGGAACCCAAAGAGGCCCGCACCAAGTCACATCATAGTTAAAATGCAACAGTTTAAAGACAAAGAGACAATCTTAGAAGCAGCAAGAGAAAGGCAGTGGTTACCTACAAAGGAGCTCCCATAGAATTGTCAGATATGATACAAGCCTTACTGGGATGACCACTTAGGAAGTTACATGTCTGATCTCTGGGTGTGCACCTACAACTATAATCACACTGCGTTTGCAGGAAATGCCAAGATTGTTTGAAGCGGTGACCAACAGCAGTCAGGTTGTGTACTGAGGCTGCCCTTTCCAGCACCTTCTTTATGAACCTGGGGTGGGATTCGGGCAGAAATGTTTGGCATATATAATGGCTGGCATTCTTTGGAATGATCTAGATATTTAAATGCTACAGAAGACTGGGTGGGGCGGGGAGGAGAAGGAAGAAAAATCAGGGGGGAAAAATTGCCTACTCTGAATTAAGAAAAATAAGAGAAAGGAAGGCAGAACTATCTTTTCACACGTCAACAATGCTTGCTATTGGATCTTATTTTATTGAAGTTATTGGGGTGACACTGGTCAGCATGATCATATAGATTTCAGGCGTGGGTTTCTATGTACCCAGATCTGTCTATTTCACCACATGCCCACCACCTGAAGTCAAATCCATTGGATCTTAAACGAAGCTCAGCCAACAGAGGATGGTCTGTTTTGCAGCGGTCACTGTTGTCATTGGTTTCCTTTTGTTCGGTGTCCCTTTCCCCCTCCCATCTCTTTATCTCCTATCATTTACGGAGAGAAAAGCCATTCCTGGGGCAGACTGCAGTCTTTCAGACGTGTCTTCTGTTTCTTACTAAAGAAATATCAAATAAACAGAGGACAGTTTCCCAAGTTACTGGTTCAACGTAAGTGACTGAAAACTAGATGCTTTTCCTTCACGTGCCTCCTGCTCGTAGGCAGAAGGATGGGTGAGCAGAACGCCAGGTGGGGACGATGACAGAACACAGATTCCAGATGGGAATCAAAGCACTGAGTCCTCACTTCCACCCAGGCCCCGATGAAGCCAAACAACTCAGCTCTCATTTCTGCCACTTGTAAGCTTGTGGGCATTGCACACTCACTGGAGTAAGTGAACTGCAGTGGGAAGGCGGGGCCTAATCCCCCCACTCTGACATCAGAGCCACCCTACGGAACAGTGGGGGCATCTTCCAGACTCCCCTTTGCCATGAGGGACCATGGCTGACATCCTGAAAAAAGTCCTCACCATCTCATTGGAAGAGACGTCCATCCACCATCATGGAAAGGGGGTGCACACGGTCGTGCCCCCGAGGTATAAACACTAAGATGTGCCTAATTTCTGGATTTTAAGGTGAGAGAAGGAGAGAGGAGAAAAGGATGCATTGAAAAACACTTGTCCTTTGCCACTTCTGTTTGTTAAGTGTGGTGATTTTCTGTTACCATTTGACATTTGGGAAAAAGCGAGATGAAATGAAAGGAACCAGCACACCTGTAATTTGTGGCATGTGCTGCTACATCTCCACATTTTTCTGGATCTCTTCATCGTAATGTGCAATTATGCTTAAGACCTCATGTCTTCATGCTGACAGACTGAAACATCAGAGTAGGCACCGCGACGTGAGAGAAATCCTAAGACTGCTACTCCTGCGTCATAGTAAACCAGCCTGTGAGAGCGATGGCAGGCGTGTGCCCCACTCCCACCCAGCACCCAGGACACATGGAGGACACAGCGCCCTCTTAGGAGCGCCTGGATGCCTTCCTCTTCCCCAATGCCTGACCCAGTCCCCTCTGCAGGGCTCCCTGACGCACACCTGGCCCCAGGCGGCCATCGGGCAGCGGCCTCCCTGACTCTGAGTTTGAGCGGATATGCGCCAGGAGACCTCATGAACATTCTGGTAAATCGCAGACTTCCCCTGGTTTTATTAGAAAAGTGATTCCTTTCTAACCCAAGCGTGATTTAGTTGCAACATCTCTAACAAGACTCCGCTTGTTTATTTGCCTGGTGCTTTCTTCCCCGGGATTATCAGCCGGCACATTTATTTCTCTCAGGCCGTCCCGCCTCTGAGTGACTTAGCAGTTAATCATAAGTCTTGTCATGATTACCGCCAGCAATTGGATCGTGTTTGATTTTTAATGAAGCCTTGCATGGGATGCTGCAGTTCCGTCTTGGCTTGTGGTGATAACTTATTTGCAGTGCACAATGAGGGAAGGGGGGCGGGGATGGAAACTCCAGGAGGGATGGAAACTCCAGGCTCTGTCTTATTCCAATTTTTAAATTCCCTCTCAGCAGTGTAACCCCCGCGTCTTCATAAAATCACCAAGAGCCAAATACTGCCTAGAAACCAGAAAATAGGAGTTGATTCTGGCCCTGAGAAGCCCCATGCCCTGTGGAGCTCCCAGAAGTAGTATCTTCATCTCTTCAAAAACGTGTCCTCTCTGATCCCCCTTGTTCTTTAGAACCTAGCTTTGTAGTTAATTGCTGATAACATCCTTTTTTTATTTAGCTCCATATAGAGCAATCAAGTCTGCTTTCTTCTCTCTCTAGCTTTCAACATCTTGGCTATTTTAAGGGTCTTTTCCCTGAGGTTAGTTTTCTAGTGCTAACAACAAATGCGTTAAATAGCCATTCTAAGAAAATGTCATTTGATTTTTTAAAAAAATATTTCAAATATCTGTTCTCAAACTGAGTTTTGTATGACTCTAGATCATCCAAGACCTGTCCCCAAGCATGTACACATTTTAAGATGCTAAATAAGGGTCTTAATGTATTATAAAAGCAATGGGGAGTTGAAGGCTCTGCTTGACCTCACGTAGCTCTGTTCAAACTCAGGTCCTCATGATACTTCCTCCCTCCACTTAGTCTTTCCCCTCCCTCCCTCCCTCCCTCCCTCCCTCCCTCCCTCCCTCCCTCCTTCCCTCCCTCCCTCTTTCTTTCTTTCTCTCTCTCTTTCTTTCTTTCTTTCTTTCTTTCTTTCTTTCTTTCTTTCTTTCTTTCTTTCTTTCTTTCTTTCTTTCTTTCTTTCTTTTCTTTCTTTCTTTCCTCCCTCCCTCCCTCCCTCCCTCCCTCCCTCCCTCCTTCCCCCCTCCCTCCCTCCCTCCCTCCCCTCCCTCCCTCCCTCCCTCCCTCCCTCCCTCCCTCCCTCTCTCTTTCTCTCTTTCTCTCTTTCTCTCTTCTCTCTCTCTCTCTCTCTCTCTCTCTCTCTCTCTCTCTCTCTCTCTCTCTCTTTCTCTCTTTCTCTCTTTCTCTCTTTCTCTCTTTCTCTCTTTCTCTCTTTCTCTCTTTCTCTCTTTCTCTCTTTCTCTCTTTCTCTCTTTCTTTCTTTCTTTCTTTCTTTCTTTCTTTCTTTCTTTCTTTCTTTCTTTCACAGGTTTGGAGCCAGCAAAGCACTGCAGCCCATAGCAGGCAGGCAGGGCTGGGGTTCGGGAGCTCTACCATGAACAGCAAGGCACTTGGGAACAAAACCAGAGCAGCAGACACTGGGCCCCAGAATGTAGTCATAGGAAGAACCTGAAACCCTTTCACAGCAGACACATCAAAACAGAAATTAGCATGCAATACATGCTGTCTCAACTGCACAGCTAGGAGGTCTGTCTCCAGGAGCCAGCAATGAAGACAGAACACAGAACCACAGCCACCTGCCCCAGGGCGGACACCGTGGCTGTGCTGGGTTCTATCTTTATGATTTTTCTCAGAGATCATCCATACACGCGTGAGTCAAGAGCTTTTGGATTTGAGTCATGGAGACTTTGCATAGAGGACTTCACTGGGACTCTTAAAGGCAGACACACGATGTAAAGGATTGCACTCAGAGGAACACATGCCCACTGCCACTGGAGGGCCGGAAGGCAGAGACTCAGCGTAGGCTGCATATATTTCAATGCCATGTCCCTACGTAGTTCATGTTCCAGTCATGCATTGGGAAGTGTAACTTTTTATCACTCTCACCCAAAGTTCAAGAAGAAGACCATCTACTAAAAAATACAACAATGACAAGATTCTCGGTAACTTGTAGTTTAAAAAATTCAACATATACAAAATAATTAGAAATAGTTAAGTATTACTAATGAAAACATAATCTGTAAAAAGAATGAAATGCAAGCAGTGCTTAGAAAGAAATGTGCAGCTATCAGTGTTTATAAAAGAAACTCTGAAAATTGTTAAGTATCAGAGTCAAGAAGTTATGATGACAAAGATGAGTTGACTTTGGGTGGTGGGCTCACAGGACAATGTACAGATCACGTGTCAGAGAAAACTATACTTGATACCTATGTGACCTTATTAACCAACTACAGGCCTGATGCACGAAATTCCTGCAAGAGCAGGCCCTCCTTCCCCTGGCTGTGGGCACCCAGGACCCAGGCTTGGTCTAGAAGGTCATCTGGAGGGTCATCCAGAAGGATGCCCAGTCTAATTAGCATATTGCACTTTTAGTATTATAGATGTCACCCCAATAAATTTAACTTAAAAATCAACTTATGTATAAAAAAGAAGTTAGATAAAAGGTATATAGCAAACATTAAATTATAATGTTGACATTATAACCATTTCCTTCAGGGTCTATTTGTCACTGCACTGCATGTGTTGATACAAACAGTAAAATGAGAATAAAACATTTAAAAGACAAGCAACACATCATTTTGACTTACAATATGTGTACATAGAAAGTCCAGGAAAATCTCCACACATTCAATACTAATCAATGTTAGTTGTTTGAAACAGACATTGTAATAAGTTTGCTACATAAATCATACAGATAATTAAATTGACCCTATGAAAAAGAAAAAAATTCATTCTTAAAATAGCATTTAACTAGTTAGCAAAATACATATGGAACAAAAATGTGAAAGATATTTCTGGAGAAAAATTTAAATATTTAATGAATCAAGATAAAGAGACCAAAATAGAGAAAGAGTCCTTGTTCATGGGTGGGGATACTCAGCAACATGAAAATGAAAGATGCTTCCAAATTTTCTATATATCTGATGCGTTTCCCATAAAATTACCCATAATGCCTTTCACAGAATTTCAATTGTTGAACAAAGACTTACATGAAGAACAAGGAACTAGTGTGGCTTGGCAGACCTTGGTAGAAAGGGAAACTACACACATAGCTAAACACAGTCCCCATGAATGCGGACTGAAGACAATGCCTGGCCAGGACTTTGTGTTATGTGCTTATAATAGCTCAGTGAATAAGCTGACAGGTTTCTGACTCCCTAGAGATTGCATCTCACTTGGGGACACTGGAAGGAAGTTAATGAAGAGAGGATTGTATTTATCAAGTTTGGACATATGAACATGGAATAAGAATAAAGCCCAGATGCACAATAGATTCGTGGACAATTGCTAAATGATAGGGGAAAAGTATAAATTAGCAATTGAATATTTAATAAATGTGCAGAAGCAATAATTCATTCACACAACGAAATAAGAACCTTGCTTCACAATATAAGTACATAAATTCTAGATGGATTAAATATCTAAATGAGAAAGACAATATTTTATGATTTTAAAAAATGCCACCATAGGTAATTTCTACACATTGGATCAGAGAAGGATGGGGAGTGGGCATAATGGTGATGGAAGGAGACTTGACTTGGGGTAGTGAACGCACAATACAATACAAATGATGTATTATAGAATTCTGCACCTGAAACCTTGTAATTTTATTAACTAATGTTAATCTTTATAAATAAACAAATCTGTACAAACCAAAGGGGGGAAATATTGGTTCACTGATCTATTCCTAAACCATCAAAATGCTCAGAGGCCATCAAGCTATACTATTAACAATGAAAATGTAAACCATAGACTCAGAATAGACATTTTCCATGTCTATCATAACACAGAACAAGTACACAGAACATATAAAGACCCACTAAAATGCAATAAGAAAAAGGAAAACATTTCAATTGAAAACGATATAGGACATAAGCAAACATACCACAGAAGTGAAACCCAAATGGCTAACAAACTTGTGCGCAGATGTTCATTTTAATAGCAACTCATAAAATGCAAATTCAAACAATGAAACAGTATTTTATACCCATCAGATTGGTAACAACAACAAAAAAAGAGTTGCAAATAACAAATGTTGCTGAGAGTGTCTAGCAAAAAAAGTACTCATCTCATGGTGAGTAAATTATTGCAGCCATTTTGAAGAGCAATCCGACAAGATCCGGTTGGGAGAAGGAGAAATTTCCTCACGAGGGTGCTCACTCTCTTGTGTGTTCCTTCAAGAAAATCTCATGCAAGTACTCATGAGACCTGAACAAAATATTTATTAAAATATTTTATTTAATTTATTGGGTGATATTAATTAATAGTTATATAGGTTTCAGGTGTACAATTCTGTAATATATAACCTATATTGTACTGTGTGTTCACTACCCTAAGAAAAGTCTCCTTCCATCACCATTTATCCCTCCTTTACCCTCTTCTACCCCCCCCCCCATTTCCTCTGGTAATCATCATGGTGTTATCTGTGTACCTGAGGGTGTTTTTTTTACCTTTGCTTAATCATTTAATAATTTTCATTAAAATATTTTAATAGGAGTAAATTATAGCACCCTTCAGCATAATGAGTAGAAAAAATAAATATTGATATGTTTATGTAATAAATGCTGTGTTCATAGTAGCTAGTAAACTGAAGTTTCATCTATGGACATTGATGAACTGCAAAACAATCCACCACATATATAAAACTCTAATATGCCAACAGACTGAAAGGTGGAACAAACCAAACAACTGGTGGCTATGATGTGCACTGACCATTAGGGGGCATGTGCGGAACATGGTGGTTGTCAGCCACGGTGCGATGGTGGAGAGGTGAGCAGGCATGCCAGGTTACTGAAAATTCTTTGCTTCCACATGCCAGACACTGTGAGGGGAGCTCACTGGCTGCCGGGTGATTCAGTTCACAGCAGACTCCCTCGCCTCCCTCGAGAAACGATGTGACCACTGGTGCCTGTTCTCATGCCTGGCCCACAGGCTAATCCACCACTAACACCTTTCCAGGTTTCTTGCTCACAGTGCAGCCCTCTCACCAATGTCCTTGGTGGCATTTCATGCAGAGGACACGCTCTCCTTCATTGGGAAGGCCAGGGTCATGGGTCATGGGATGGACTGACAGGGGGTACATGTTACTGGCACCAGCAATGTAGTAAGGGTCTTCTCCACTTAGCAAAACCATATAATCAGACATAAAACCAAGGAAAGGCTAAATAAGAGCAACCAGTAAGGGATATGTATGTTGTTTGTCTGTCTGACTTTCCACCTATGTATACCAGGCCCTGTTATTAGAGATTTAACCATTTAACTCACTGGAACATGCCAACAGCCAGATGAACTGATGTCTTTCATGACCTGCGTTTTACGGGTGAGGCAGCAGGGGTGCAGCGAGGCCCTGGGACTTGCTAAGTCCATGCAGTTAGGCCTGTGGAGCTGGAAGCTGAGTCCCACAGTCTGCCCTCAGCGTCTGTGCTCTAACCTCCACACGCCTGCTCCTGGCCCGCTCACTCTGCCCTGGGTGCCACTGAGAGCTTCCACTCCCTCTGCACGCCCAGTGCTTCACAGCTGGACATTATGAAGGGGTTGTTTATATAATAAGTGTTCAAGACCACGCTTCTCATTCTCTTTTACTATGTTATCATGATTCCCATTCTCATTTCCCCCATTGCTTGCTCTTTTTTTTCTTTCCATTTATTTTTCTTTATTTCAGAGAGGAAGGGTGAGGGAGAGATATATATAAATATCAATGATGAGAGAGAATCATTCATCGGCTGCCTCCTGCATGCCAAACACTGGAATTTGAGCCCACAATCCAGGCATGTGCAGTCGACCAGAATCAAACCTGGGACCCTTCAGTTCAAAGGCCGCCACTCTATCCATGGTGACCAGCTAGGACACTCTTTTCACGTTTCTCTGGCTGCAGGGAAAGAGACCCAGCTCCTGGTGTTAAATTTATCCGGGCTCTCATTGTATAACCCACAGCTTTTTTTTCTTCACAGGACTGATGGGAAAGTGGCCCGTTCTGTCCCTGTGCTCTGAGAAGAAAGCAGTGCCATCTAGCAGGGTGTCTACATACAGGTATTGCTTGTAAGCTCAAGTGCCCACACAAGACTCTTGTTTTTTCAAACCATGTTCTCTGGAACACGTGTTTCTCAAGATATTCTACATATCCCACACACACCACCTGCCTGACACACAATTCTGTAATAGAATCAGCAGAAAGGGAATTTCCTCCTTCATTCTATTCTCAGAGATTCAGAACTAAACGCTCTAAAACCCGTATGTAGTGGGAGCCAATTTAAATATTTAATCTAGCATGCCCCAAGAGTATTTGATCTGTGGAGTACTTTCTTTGTGAAAAAAATTTAAAAATATCTTTTGTCAGCAGGAAGAATTATATAAAGGGCTAGTAATACATATTTTAAGATACATATTTTATTTACAAGTTAGGCTGTTTCAAAGGTGCATTTACTGTTGCCATGATGGTAAAATGGGAACCAGGTAACAGGCATGCAAACCTGTGCCATTGTGCGGGCTGAAGTGGCTCCTGTGACTGTGTGACCAGCAGGAGGGCTGGCACTTGCCCTAGCCTGTATTTAATTGCTGATCAGGCAGAGGGGCCCTTTCCAATGTCGCTCTCTGCAACAGCCGCGCGGCCATTCATTGTCAGGAAATCATTTCTTAAAAGGGTCCTTGGACAATCACACACCACCCACGTGCGTGTTCGCTATACATCAGGCCGCTGTGATGAATGGTGCGCTCCCCTATTCACTCGCTCCTTATCTCATTTACAGGATAACACAATTCATCCATCAGCACACGTTACGCTGGAGAGCAAGCCAAGGCTCAGGGGGAGAAATGAAGCTTTTATCATCTTTACATTATTTCTAGATGTTGGAGGGGATTTTTTTCGGTGTCTTTTCATTGCTACCTTTCTTTTTTTTTTCCATCTGTCTACTGCCAAGGATTTCAGAAAACCGAGCGGTACCATAAAACCTTGCTGCTTGATTCTCTCCTTCTGGCTGCACTTGGCTCAGGAGTCGCCCTGCAGAGTCACTGTTGGGGGAAGGCTCCCATCACACGTCCCTGAATCTGCTCCATCTGAACAGATCATCACTCAGCTGCAGCCAGCAGCTGCTGCCTCACGCCGTCCGCCCCAAGCCCAATGAAGAGTCCTAAAGGACTCACAAAGTCACTTAAAAAGGGGGAGGGCTGCTCAGAAGGCTAGCCCATGTCCCGAGGCGGCCCATCACCTCCCCTTACCCATGCCAATGTCCCAGGAGGACTGCGAGCGCTTCACATGGAGAGGAAGCTGGCTTTGTTTACAGAGCTCTCAGCATCAGCCCATGGTGGCGACAGAAGTTGCCAATATGCCCCTATGTCTCTTGCAGAAAGAAAAGGATCTAGCAAATGATATGCTATCTTTTGACATCCTCATTTGCCTCAGGTAAAGGCTCTAGTGGACTATAGAGCTGATTATACACAGACGGGGATGGAAGGAAGGCTTGGCACCGGGAACCCACTCGCCTTCCTGTATACACCCATGTCTCAGGCATCGCCGTGGAACCCCGACATCCAAGAAGGAAGAACCTTTAGCAGGTAGACACACAGAAAATGTTGCAAACAAAGTTCCATCCTGTGATTTTTCCAAATGGATTGGTGTTCTCAGACAGTAGGGAAGGGCCGAAATGTACAGAAAAGATGCTAATGAAATGACTGTTCAGACTGAATCAACTCAACATTGTGGCACTTCTTGTGGAGATACAGGCTGAATCTTCCGAGGATCTGGAACCCAGAAAGCACATGGATAGAGTCTAAGAGTGTGACCTTTAGGTAGTCACTGTGTCACTCGGTTCCTCAGTGGCATTAAACTTTGCACCATTGCTAGAGCATCTGAGCTAATGCCATGATCTTGTTCGCTTACTGGTATGTGGTTTCCCTTCAGTTGGAATGCCTTCAACTTCTTCTTTGCTTGGTATACAACTTCTCCTCAAGACCTAACTTATCCAGATGAAACTTAACTCTAATGTGTGATGTAAATGTTATAAACCCCAGAAAGATATAGCCATAGAAATGATATAGAATATCGCACCAGACCCAGATATTAAAAATGGCTAATAACTTCTCAGCTGTAAAGTTCACGTATCATTTTTATCAATTTATAGTTTATGTGAAAGAAAAATATATTAAATATAAAGGTCATCTTGCTTTTACAGTACTAAATATTTGCATCAAAAGGATAACAATGAAGATATTAGTAAGTCAAGCTTTAATCACTTTTACCAAATATTTTTACCTAAATTTATAATTTCAACCATATATGTAAAAATAAAATTATATATATGGATGCCATAACATTCCACTGTTTCGGTCTCTGATTTTTTTTATTCAGTAACTGCTTCATATTCAGAATTTTATAGTTTTTCACAATACGATTTTTAAACACTGATATTAAAGAAAAGGCAATTGAACTTTAGTTGGAATTCTTGAATTGTACTCTGTCTCACTGGATAGTTTGTCCTAAACACAAGGACTTTCTTTGCTATGTTCTTTTTGAAGAAAAAATACCTTGCAGTCCAGTTTTCTTAAGAATTTCAAACTGATTCGAGATTGATTGCTCAACGTTTCCCAGATCATTAGAACATCATCTGAAAATCACCACCGCCATCTGTCCCCAGTCACAGCGGATGGGAGACACCACTTAGCAAGGATACACTGAGCAGCCCAGGCTGTGAAAGGGAGCACGTCTATATAATTTGAAAAGACTGATTTCATTGTCCTAAAAGCCATTCTATGTTTTTAAAATATGCTTTTTATCAGTTTTTAGAGAGAGAGAAAAAAGAGGAATAGAGAAAGAGAAACATCAATGATAATAGAAACATCATCAATCAGCTGCCCTTACTGGGGATAGAGCCTGCAACCTGCAGCCCAGGCATGTGTCCTCACCAGGAACCAAACTGGTGACACTCAGCCACTGGGCAGTACCTGCCGGGCAACACCATTCAGTGTTGACCTACAATATCCCCATGGTCTTTGCACCCATTACTCTGGCCTATGCTGGATGTAGGGACATGCAACCCCCCATCTCAGAGATCTGCAGTGACAGAGGCTATGTTTCCTTCTGAGAACATTTCTGAAACGAGTCTGTCAGGCAGGGCTTCCCTTCCCTGGGAGACCTGCGGACAGCTAGGCGGTGCCCATTCTGAACTCCGTGTGCCACGTGGTAAAGCGAAAAGAGTGAGCTGGTGAACCAAGAGCTAGTCTTGTAGTTTCTGCTCCAAAGTTGACATTAGTATTTCTACCACCTTTCATTGGCCAAAGCTAGTCAAATAGTCATCCAAACTCAATAGCAGTTGCCGTAAAGAGGGGGTTCCATCTCCCCCCAGGAGAGCGCACCTCAAGTCCCAGGTCGGGCAAGGCTCTAATGCAGCAGGCATCATCTGCCCCTAGAAAGAAGCAGCCACTAATTCCAACGACATGGCAACTGACCAGCCCTCTGAAAAATCTAAATATTTTTAAACATTGTTCATTCAAGATCCAGGCAGTATTCCTTTAAACCTTGCCATATGTTGGGAATGTACACATCGGTGGAGATTAAGATTTCAAAAAGACAGACAAGTCAGTCCTCAGAGCTCACAGACAGGCAGGGATATGAACTGCGGCCAGGCTGTACTCAGACACGGCATGGAGCACCGGTTAGCAGGTGCTCTCTCACAGGGCCCGGGATTCAGCATATTAGGGAAATATCCCCAATACCTCCCCAGTCCATCAGGAGTACAGGGTGCCCCCCAAATGTATACACACCTTAACAGCTCCTGGCTCAGTTCTGAAAATGAACTGTATTTTGATACACACTGCCTTTATAATTACTCACAGCGTGTGTACACATTTTGGGGGACACTCTCTATTGGGGGTGACGTACCGCTCAGTTCAGACAGAGAGAAAACCTAGATGTTATATGTTTCGGCTTTTGCCCCACGCCCACAAGTGAACATTGGCTCAGGTGACGCTAGGTGGATCTCAGAATTTCTATCCGTTAAAGAGAAGAAGCCAGGCATACTTAAACACACACTAAATCCTGGGTATCTGAAACCAAATGTTGAAATTGGCTCCTTTGCCGCAGTTAAACTGCTGAATGGACACTGTGCAAACACAAAGGGTTTGATAGAGTGGCGGCATCCCGTCGGCTGAAAGCTTGTCTCCGATGGCAGCATGACAGCTGGAGCAGGCCCGATAAGGAAAACGAAATGTCAGAATTCTTGTCACAGAAGGTTCTAGTCTGCGGGCACAGGCTTCTGTGAAGGCACGGGAAGCCCTGTCTTAATCCAATTGTGGAAAAACGCTGTTTTTAAAAACACACATCATTTGCTTCTTGCTATTATGGGGAAAAGGTTCATATTTAAAATTATGACAACAAAGAACTGTTAGGGCACATATGCTCAGAGTTTCTGGTTTAGAAAATTAGAAATTAGAGAAGGGAGCTGTCCACACGGTGCTCACAACAAAAGGGCGATCTGTGAGGTGTAGGCGGGCTATTTTAATGCCGGCGAGAATAGCACTGACATTTCTAAGACCCGCTGCTACCTGTGCTGAGGGAAGGCCAGGCCAGGCCCCTTCCCCAGGCTTTCCCAAAGCAGGTGTGGATGAGTGCTACCGCACTGCCACCTGGTGGTGAGGCAGGTAGGAGGGAGCCGAGGAAAATGCCAGGCAAAGGTCAGAGTTCGTTTCTCTAATATATTCAAATCTGCTAATAACATGAAGATGCTTTGTTATCTCCTTCTGTTTTATTTCAGAGCACGTTTCTGGCAACTTTTCGGTTGATTTCTATGAAATGTGAGTGTTCTCCCTGTTATAATTACTTGCAGCTAAATGCTGTCTGTGCTTTTTATGGGGAAAGTGAATGAGGAGACTGCAGAGATTCGGGATGAGTGACCTATTCCTGGCATGGGAGAAGGGAATGGCATGACCTGAATTGCTTCCATTTCAAATGGCGCATTTTATGTTACCGATCTCAAACTGCACTGTCTAACTGCTCTTTCAATTTAGAGCCACTCATTGATTTCACGGTTCTGCCTTTTCCTTTGACAAATGAGGCAGCCTGGAAAAGAATGGCTGCGGCAATTCGGTGTCAAAGACAACGAATGCAAAATCATGGCGGGAGCAGAAGATACGGAAGGCCAGAGAGCTCTAGGCTTCTATCATTTTTTAAAACTGCTGAGGATTGTAAACAACTTTTTTGAGCAAATGTAGCTGTTGAGACAACAGAATGGTTGGACAACTCGTTCTGGGGGCAGACTTGTTTTTATTGATGGAGCCACAGGCGTGGGGATGGAATTTCACATGCATTCATCTCCCCGGGTCCACACTCACACCGCTGACACTGCAAGAGAAGCGGGCAGGAACGAGGGGAGCCACACCGCGGGAGAGCCCTGTGCAGAGCCACGCGTGGTGACTCGGCTCTTCTTCCAAAGACACTCAGGAGCTGCCCGTGGGAAGCGTTCATGTCAGTGTGCTATATGTTCTTAGTGATCACGGTACGGCACGAGAAAGTAAGACACCACTAATGTGGATTTCCAGGTGACTTAGACCATCTCTGTCCGGATCACTATTCAAATGCTCATATCCACATTTGTTAAGAGATAAATTAGTATTTTACATATAAAGCCCCTTCCATGCATAATCATGAAACCCCACACTGCTGGCCAGGCTACAGGGTCGTAAAGACAGGCATGTCAAGTAGATGGTCTGACCCATACACCATCAGTAGCTTCACTAAATTCAAAAGAGGACAACACACATGTGTGGTGACAACAGATCTTGCCTCTGAGTCTCTGGACCCCTGGGGACTATGGGAGGCTGAGTGGCAAACAATGAGATCAGTCCCGGGCAGGCTGGGAAGGGAGCTGTGATGTTACAGCCTATAGTCATGCCCTAACATATATGTGTATTTTCCTCTTCACCAGTGGTTATCCACTCCTGATACTTCCATTCCTCACATTTCCACATGAGGGTATTGACTTACTGACTTGACTAGGCTATACATCAAGACAGGAAAGCTAATTTATTTGACCAGAGATGTGTTCACTGTGCTTCAGAAAGAAAAAACACAATGCAATAATATGAAAAAGCCCAAGGGAAGAAGACTGGATAAGACATTTAGAAAGAGAATCTCTTTCTTGTAATGGACAATCACACTTCAAATACTGCGGGCAGCTCTGTCCATTGCTCTCATGAGGGACAGGGAGAGATGGGCTGTTTATTTCTTCTCAAAATGGGGCAGGCCAGCCCCGATCCCTTCCCAGCCCATGCTCACAATACTCACGCAGAGTGAAATTTCGGCTGGACAATTTTAGAGGCATGGAGTAAGCGACAAAGAGGTCAGAAGGAAGTTCAGGGAAGAACTCCGCATCATAGGCAGCAAGATGTGCTCAGCAGAGAGCAGGAGCTAATAAATGCTGGTCTGATTGAAGTTTCGGAAAGGGCATCTTAAAAGGCGAGCTTGGGGCATTGGAAATAAGTAGGCGAGAAGATTGAGTTAGATCTATAAAGTCACCAAGAACTGGATGTGCTCACCAACTTTCAGAATCTCCTCTGAGCATGATGGTCGTGCTTACACTCATAAAGCACGCAAAGCACTTCAATGCTCATTGTGTTATATACTTTCCCCAACAATACTGAGAGATACAGAGAATTTCCTCACTGTGGAAGTGGGATCTGGGAAATCTCATAACGTAAGATCAGCTGTTTTCAAACCAGTTGCAACTGCCTGAGTGGACACTATTTTTTTTTTTCAAGACAAATAGAAGAAGTCCTGCTTTATATCATAATTATAACATCATTCTGAAGAATTGCTTAGGCATGAAAATGAATTAATTTAATAAAGTTTTGTAGATAATAGAGCTGTATGAGTTTTAGAGTTAATAAAACTCTTTAGTTAAATACCTATTTTGATTTATAGTGTGGAGAGCAGATTCCCACATTAAAACATATGCACCTTGCTAACACTGATAGTGTTACTCTCTAAGTTGCTCTTACTCTCTAAGTCACATGTGTCAAACACAAGGCCCGCGGGCCAAATCCAGCCTGCCAGGCCTTGCAATGTGGCCCGCACGGCGCTGTCATCACTGTACTCCGCTGTCAGTTTATGACATTGTCAGTTTATGACTGTTCAGTAAACTATTCGGCCCGCGATTTAGGCTGGATTTTAGATTTTGGCCCCTTCTCTGATTGAGTTCGACACCCCTACTCTAAGTCATGACAAATTTGTAATACATATGGCTTAAAAAAAAGAGTATTATTCTAATAAGAATCATCACCATAACAAAGATACTTTTTAAAGAATGTCATTACTCAATAAACACTTAAAATTTTTGAGGAAATTAAGGTATAATATTGGCTCCAGTAATAAAACACTCTGCATAATTAAATGAGTTTCCCCGTCTCCCTCCTTTTCAGCAGACAGGGCTCTCTGGAGCATTTCCTGTGGGCAGGTCCATTAGTGGTACAATGAATGTGGGAACGTTACTACTAAGCCTACTCATATAAAAAGGGTTAAAAGAGAATAAATGTTAGCCAGCAAATTAGTAACCTAGATGAAATGGAACAAATCCTATTAGCACAAAATTACCTGACTGAAGGAAAAAAATAGAAAATCTCCACAGACTTATACCAGGTAAAGAAATGGAATCAGCTACCAAAAACCTCCCCACAACAAAGAAGTCCAGGAACAGGTGGCTTTCCTAGTGCAATATACCAAATATTTAAAGAAAAACTGCCACCAGTCTTTCTCAAACTCTTTGAAAAAAGGAGTTTAAGAAGGATATTATTTCCATTGACTTTTAGATAGAGTGGAAGGGCAGGGGAGAGAGAGTGAGAAACATCAATGTGACAGACACACTGATCAGTTGCTCCTGCATGCACCCAGACTGGGGCCAGGGATCTACCTGCAACCCAGGCATGTGCCCATCCATGACCGGGAATCAAACTAGTGACCCTTCAGTGAATTGGCCTACACTCCAACCACTGAGCAACACCAGCCAGGGCTATGTTATATATTTTTAATTCTTTGAGGATCAGATGTATTGTCTAAACGTGGCCTCATTATTTAAAGGAGTTTTAAAATGGAAAGATCCTAGTCAATATGAAGCACTAATCCAAAGAGAAGTTACAAGGATTCTTAAGTCCAGGTGGGAATGGAAAAGGATATAATGAGAGCGCCTATTAGCAATATAGTGCCATTCACTCTCAATTGTTCTTCACTCTCGGTATTGTCCGTGCTCCATCCTTAAAGACACGGTGTTCGCTGTTTCACCACAGTAGGCAGTATCTACTATTTAAGTGGCTTTTCACTGTGACGCCCCAGGTGTCCTCTGCCTGCCTTCCATTAAATGCCAGTCATGTCGCTGAGTGAGAATGGCAATAAGACATGTATCACAGAGTAAACTGACACATTCTACAGATCATTAAAATAATGGCACTTCCTGCGGAGTCACATGAATAAGTGAGAGCTAGGCCCGAACGGGAAGCGGCGTCCAAGAAGAACATTTTCATGGTAGAATTCAGCATTTAACTATCACCGTGTCCTTCAATCCACAAATCAACCACGACATTTAAAAACGGCACACACACACACACAAAAAAGGAACTCAACCAGCAAATGGATTAATGAGGGGGGTATAGAGGAGCGAAAAGCACTACTTCCTGTCTCTATAGGAACTGTATCATACTGCTTACAAGCTAATGACAACTGTCACAAGTTTCAGCTATGTTTTATATCTTTTTACAGCCTATCTCCTCCCGCTTCGTTATTTTATATACAATTACATGCTGTAAAATGGAGACATTTGTATTTAAATTGTCTATTTGAAGTTTTTGATAATGCACAGGAATAAAAGCGCTCTAAGCTTTTCCCTCAAAGTGTTTCCCATTAATTCTGCAATTAAAACAAGAAGCATGGAGAAGGATGTTTTATATCAGATGTCATCAGAAAAATGAAAATTAAAACAAAAAGGAGCTACCACTACCCACCTATTCGAACAGACAAAACCCAGAGCACTGACAACACCAAATGGTGAGGATGTGGAGCAACTGAAGTGCTGTTGAGAAAAACCTTCACAAAATGGAAGAGATTCAGCACTTGCTAGAAGAAATGCTACATCGGGAGGAAATGGAGTTATGAGGGTTTTTACTTAAAAGAAGCTGGAACAGACTGAAATCCACCCTTTCACTGGCAGGAGAAGTTGGAGGTTTGAGATAAAGGCTTCCATAGTCTGAAATTTGAGAGAAGCCATTGATCCCATGTATCCCCTTGGCCAACCAGGTCTAACACATACAATGTACTATCGCTTAAACAAATAGATATTCATCGATCATCGACCATCCTCATTACTTCATTAGGCATGCTAGCAATGGTCACGGCTCCTACTCCAAGTAGGCCAATTGATAAGATGAATTCTGAACAGTTGACTACCTTAAAGCCCTGAAACTAAGGGTTGGGTTGTGTGGTTGGTTTCTATGAAGCAAAGAGTAAACAAGAGCCAAGATGAAGTGGGCAGCTTCATTGCATGTGGAGATAAACACGGCCCTTTAGTTCATTCATTATGGTGGGGTCTTAAGCACCATCCAGTGAGGGGAGGGGGTCGTGCAGTCTGGCATTTGCCAAGCTGGTGACGAGGCCAATAGGTGGCCATAGAGGGCCTGCTGCAGCAAATTGCAATGTTAATCATCGAAGGAAATGAATTCTCCTTATTCTGCTGAGCATTTTAGCCAGGGAGGCACTTGCAAATATTTGATCCAGCAAATTGAGAAGTGCTTAAATGACTTATGAAGTTCTCTCTGCTCCCTGACCAACAATTTACCTAATTGCATTCCAAGTCCAGCCACATGACATGTGAAAAACTATTTCAAGAGATAAAAGTGCAGCCAAGTAAGTCATCCAGAGTTTAGTAGAATCTAAATCTTGCTTGGTGATATTGGGATCTAATCTGTAGAATTTAAAGAGGGGGCCTTAAAGGACACGAATGTCTCCTCGGCAATCACAGTGCACTTTTACAGATGATTCATCGGGTTATTAATTTCATGTATAGTTTTGTTGCATTGTAGACAATTGACAATTCATAATTTGCAAACATATGCTAAATGCCTGATACAGGTTTAGATGAGCAAAGATTTAAAAAACCAATAATATCCAATATTAAATGGGAAATGTATCTTGGAACATATTGTGGAGAAATGGGATCTCACCTATTCTTTTACAAATATGAGGTAAAAACATACATAATCTGACTTAAAAATCCTATTTTGGTGTGTGTGTGTGTGTGGGGGGGGATTTAAAACACTTTACAAACAATATATACGGGAAGATTTTCTTTTTAAAAAGGATGCCCTGTGTGTACACATACACAGACGTATTTGTAAATGAAAATGTGTTTCTTTGTGTGAAAGGCTGGGTGACAGTGTGTTTAAATTTACATATATTTTAAATACTGGGTTGATATTATTTTTAAAAAATGAAAGGAAGAGCCCAGCTGGCGTGGTGCAGGCTTGAGCATGGTCCTGTGAACCAGGAGGTCACCAGTTCCGTTCCGGGTCAGGGCACATGCCTGGCTTTTGGGGCTCCATCATGTCGGAGGCAGCGATTAAGTGATTCTATCTCATCATTCATATTTCCATCTCTCTCTCCCTCTCCCTTCCTCTATGAAATCAATGAAGGCACATTTTTTAAAAATGAGAGGAAGATATTTGCTCCACCAGAACTTGTCAGATTTGGAAATTAGCCCAGAGGTGTTGGTCTGCTGATCCCGCCCCTCCATGTCCCAATGCCCAGGCCTCCAGGCCCCCACGCTCCCGGAGGGTGTTCGTGGGGGAGGGTGCTGCCCGCTTGCTGCCCAGCAGACACATGGCCTCTCAGGGCGAGGTTAGCGGTAGATAAAGACCTGCCTCCCACCTTCTGCTCATCCCTTCTGAGCAGCAGAGAGGGCCGGGGGCCAGCGCTGGGCTCGCCATCTGAGGCAAGAGCTGTCTCTGATCTAATCCTCCGGAGCACAGACTGGGTGGCCTTCTCACACAAGCCCATGTGTGTGACTGCACCATTGTAGACTGTGCTGCTGCTGAGACAGAGGTGCGCCCCAACGGAGAAAGGATTTGCAGCGTCTCCTGTGTGCGCTGAACGAGGGCTGCTCTGTGGCGTTGTTCCCCCAGTGGCGGTCTGCAGAGGGTGCCTGGGTTGTAGGGCTTAAGCATTTCCGCACAAAGCCAGGCTCTTCTTGGCTAGTGTGTGTGTGTGTGTGTGTGTGTGTGTGTGTTTCTAAACACACATATATGTTTGTTTAAGTTAATGATTAATCACCACAGTAATTTAACTATTATACATTATACATTGAATAAAAATGTCTGGAAGTCAAAGAGATGAGTATCCTTAGTGGACACTTGATACCAAAACAGGGTCCCTGGTCCTGTCAGCAGGTACAACTCACTCCAGACTCAGGGAGCACAAAAGGCCACTGGATGTGGCACAGGCTGCTTTGTTTTTGATGCTCTTTGGTTTGCTCATTAACTGACTCAGCAGGTGCTGCCCAATCCTCTCGGAAATGTGAGATGGGTGTGAGGCCAACTTCAAGATCATGGCCATCCTGGCAGCACCCAGACCTTATTTCCTTATTTCCTACCTCTATCATATGTAACACAGGGCGCACATTATATATAAGTTTTATATGCGTATATTTTCATGCAAGTGAAAAGGGTTGTCTACAGCACTGTATTAATGGCTTTGGCACGGTCTGACTAAAGCCATAACTATGATAATTTTAAATTAAAAATTCACAATAAAATGAACTTAGCCTTTTCCCACGCCTGTCTTCCCTCTGCCCTGGTATCCCAGGGGGACGTCTGGCCTCAGCACCCAGAAGCCATTCTCTCAGCAAACCGAGGGCCCAGGCAGCCAGCACGGGGGAGATAAGATTCAATGAATCATTCATATCCGGCATCGGGCGGCTTCATTGTGGCGCTGGTGGGTGGACTCAGGGCTCTTCACAGAAACCGGCACAAAACACCTGCCCATTGCCAGGCCAGAGCCATCGCTGAAGCAAATCGCTGGAGCAACATTTCAGAATATTTTTTAAAAAAATGCCAAGTGGCAGCAAAGATTTTTAAGTTTATAAACTGCATGGTTTGTCAGGATGGGATTTTAACAGCTTTATTTTTTTTATAAAGAATTCCAAGGATAACACTATTACAAGCACTTCCTCCTTTTGCTGATATTTCCGTGGTATTTATGTGCAAATAGGTGCTTTCAAATTCCTATGCCAAATAGCAAACTCCCTAGAACTTAACTTGGGCCTGTGCTCACTGGGGCGTAAAATTAAAGTGAAAGGACAGGGGAGTGACAAGTGGGCATCCGCACAACGACCCCGGCACCCTCCGCAGCTCGTCCTCAGGTTCAGGAAGGATCCAGGACACAGCTCCCTGCCCCCTGCAGCTGAGCACCCCTGCATTTGGCATCCCCGGGGGTCCCGGTCCGACAACAATGGCATCTCCCTCCCTGAGGAACGGGGGGAGCCGAGTCTCTGCAATACGGCCCGCCGCCCTTCCACCTGTCCTCTCACGCAGCCCAGTCCCAGAGGCTCTCCCGGTTTCTTCTGGGCACCCCCAGGAGGGGCCTTGTGTTTACAACGCGGATTCAGACAGGAACGCCGGCTCCATAATGGCTTGTTCTCCTACCAGAGACCCGGGACAACTGCAAGAAAGGACGTCAGGTGCTTCGTAGTAACATGTCCACAAAACTCATGTCTTCATCTGACGCCAGCAGACTGAACCCTGATCACAGTTCTCACCCGTGACTTCCAATGCTAGGGGCCTTCTGTCTAAGCCAGGGGCAGGTGAGGAGGCTGCAAAGACAGGCCGAGGGCCGTGTGTCCGCACGTGTGTGTGCAGGTACTATTCCTCCGCAGACTGCTCTTTAAATGTCTGGATGGAGAAGACACTGGAAGCTTCTCGGAGGGTAATCACTTCCGTAGACCTACAGGCCGCTCCTCACTAACTGCCGGAAACGGACGGCTCTGCCCTGCCCGGGCCGACGTGAGCTGACAGGAGCCGGATCACGTCTGATGTGACTGCCGTGTTCGTACAGCGGCTCTAATTAACAATCAAGCATCCTTGGGCGACGCTGCAGAGTCGCTGAGGGAAGGGGCTGCTGTGAGCTGTCACTGCGTTTTGCTTTTTATTTTTTTCCTGTTGCTCTGTCACACGTCACGGTGATAAATCAAGAACCTGAAAAGCATATCCAGGCGAGGCGAGGCAGGCTGAGGTGTGCGACCCGCATCCAGATTCGCACCAGCGGCTCGGGCCCAGGTGCGGGCGGCCCACCGCCGGGACACGGGTGCTGGCGCGGCTCCTGTCATCATCAGTCACTCCCTGGGCTCAGTGGAGACCCATCAGACGGGGAGCTGGGCCATGGAGTAAGCCCACACAGGCCGTCAGTGTGACATCCTGAGGGGCCTCATCACACGCAGGCGAAGTCCGCATCGGCAGACATTTCAATAAGTCACTTCCAATAGGTTATTCCCCGCATCCTTTCACAGGAGACAATGGAGGACAAACAAAGGTAAATCATCTAAACTGATAGTAGAAAGGGGGAAAAGGAGAGTTGCAAACAAAAGCAAGGTTTCTTTACAATATCTGTCAGAGTGGGGGCCAGCCCAGATCCAGCCCCGGGAAGGCCCTGGTCTGTGCAGGCGGAGGGCTCGCAGGCATGTCTATCCAGGCCCCCTGCCATCGAGTGCACAGACTGCTTGTGTATCTGTCCCAAGCCATCCGGTAGCCAGTCCTGTCCTGTCTCCTGTGCCCTCTGGTTCCACCGGCTTCAAAGGAAACAAGATGGACGTGCAGGTGAGAGTCAGCTCTCCCACACAGGGACAGAGGCGAGGGGAGAGAAATGGAGAGATTCCTGGGAGACCCCTCAGGCCATGGCCATCCGCCTCCTCAGGGGGCTGTGGTTGGCCCCTCATGTGCAGAAACTCGCATCACAGGAGGGAACGGCAAGAAACAGGCATCTGAGTCAAGACCTCGATAGCACACTTCCCTGAAACAGCAAGGCTGATTGTTTAAATATCTTACCCATCCTTCCAGAAAGAAAATCTGTAAGTGAGAAGTAGGCTCCTACACGTAAAACTGTGACCGACGACACAACAAAGAGAGAAAACCACACACTATGGAGGTTGCAGGAGAGGAAATGGTTGCTATCCAACTGGTTTTTAATCTTAAAAAAAAAAGCCAGTTTCATATCGTCTGGTGGAATATAAAAACGTCTATTTGAATGATGGCTTCATAGGTCCTGTACGCATCATTCATGGTCAGGCTAAAAATGCAGGTAAGTCATTGTTTTGCAAAATTCTCCCCAAGTAGAAAGCTTGACCAAATGAGGTATGACCCCTCCTTGCTTTGTTCTGTGTGTTCTGCTCTTCCTTCTCACATAGTCTTTGTATTACCAAACAAGTATTTTCACAAGTATTGCATTGACTGCACAGATGTTTCTTCTTTTGCAACTGTTTGACACTAAAGACGCCTTCCACAAAAAGCGTGTGGAGATTCTATGCGGTGTTTAAAGGAAAAGGCGAATGCGAACACTGCTATTCTTCTGCACGTTAAAGAGATACCACATCCCCCAATGGACGCCACTGTACTCCCCCTCTGCCCCATAGCACCTCCTGTCTCCCCAAAGTCAGCAAGCAGGTTTGCTACAAAGACCTAAATAATATATGACGTAGTGCTGCCTATTGCTAATTCCTATAAATGGTAGAATGCTGTGTGTATGTTTCCAAGGCTTTTCTTTTTGCTTAATGTTTGTGAAAGGTATTCTTTTATCTCATGAGGCTGAAGACATTCATTTCCAATACTTGGTAATACTCTACTGCTTATAAAGACCATCATTGATTATTGGTTCTCTGATCAAGTTCCGGGCCGTGTCTGTAGCTCCTGGGGTCCCCTGGAGCACATACGATGACCATCCAGGTTGGGATCCATTGCTGCAGACTAGCAGTTCACCTGTAGGAATCTGTACTGAGCGCCAAACTGTCTCCCAACGTGGACACCAATTTGCACACCTGCCAGCAGTGCATGGAACATGATCTATAGAACCAAGTCCTCTGAAATCCTGGTCACTGCTGCGTTGAAATCTCCCTTCCATGTATGCTAATGAGTTTCATGTGCTCCACTGCTGACCGCATGCTGGGAAGTTATTCATATGTATCTTGGGATACATTTACCCCTTCCTCACTGGAGTTTAACATGCTGAGTAAATGACAGATGCTCCTCCCAGGAGTCCTCACGTGACCTTGTGCCTGTGCACAGGTGAAGAGACAGCACACTCCCTGCGGTCTCTTCCTCTTCTTCTCCATCCGCACACCGATCTACCAGGTAAGGGCCCCACCCTTATAACCTATTTAACCTGAACTAACCCCTTAAAGGCCCTATCACCAACTAGTGCCACATGGAGGGCTATGGCTTCCTTGGTTTCTGTGACCAGATACAAACAGGACTCCTGAGGGCCTACTGGTCTAGTTCTCTATGTGACTGGCCTCCTCTTTCCCTGTTCTCCATCACTATACCTCACTTTGATTACCAAGGGCCTTCTCCTCCGTATATGTCCTCATTAGCTTTCTCCTTCCGAGGTGATTATAATATTAATTCCCAGTAATTCGCAACCTGCTGTTATTTCTTCTTGTTTTTAATATGATGCCATAAGAATACTTTTGTATTATTTTCTCTAGGCTCCCAGTCTTACTTGCCTCTAAATAGTTTGTCAAGTATCTCTGTTACTGCATTTTCTCTCCAGAATTTCCTACAGTCATTTAGCTCATTATAAAACACTGGTCATTACCTTAGTTTGAAATGTTTAAAGAAAAAGTCTTCATCTCTTTTAAGCTATCGGTTTCTATTTGGTTAATATGAAAAATAATCAGGCTTATAAAGATATTAAAATTATAAGCCCTGACCAGTTTGGCTCAGTGGATAGAGCATCGATCTGTGGACTGAAAGGTCCCAGGTTCAATTCCAGTCAAGGACATGTACCTTGGTTGCAGGCACATCCCCAGTGGGGAGTGTGCAGGAGGAAGCTGATCAATGTTTCTCTCTCATTGATGTTTCTAAATCTCTATACCTCTCCCTTCCTCTCTGTAAAAAAAAAAAAAAAAAAAAAAAAAAAATCAATAAAATATATTTAATTTTTTTTTAAATTTTAGAATCTGCTAATAATTTTTTCTTTCCTGATGTAGAACTTAAGTGCTTATATGCATGACCTCATTCAAAACATATTCCTTCCAAAGTGTCCTTTCCTTTCAATGGTTCATCTAGAAACAATGCTATATTTTCCTAACCATCTCCAGAACTGGCAAGGTTGGAGTATTCATTAAGTAAATCTGACATGCTTTTAGGCAGGCATATGCCCTGCATATCACATTATTCTGACTAACCAAATATGACATAATGTGATACTGAATTTCATATGCTCCTTTATTGGCAATAAAGGAAATCATCATGGGTGGGTTGTGTCCCTCCTAGATTTTTATTAACAGACTACACATCACTAGATGAAAGAAGAAAAACAAGAAATTCAAAGTGACAGACTTCTAGGGACAGACGTCTAGGATTAATAATATAGTCATTTGTTTTTGTCCCATGGAAACAAGAAATCTAATCTAAAATCTAATACATGACTTCACCTTTTATTGTGTTTTAGTATCATTTCACTTTGAGACCTACATAAACTGGTCCTGTGATAGTTTAATCAATAGAAGTTGTGTTAAAAAATGAACCTCAATTGCATAATGTGTCAGCATGCTGTGAATTCGAACAGTCAGTGATTGGAGGCAAATGTTTGTACAGAATTGGACAAGTGTTCCGATGTAAAGTAATGACGTGGCGAGCGAAGGTAATTTGAATCTCTGCTGGGAATCACTCAGTGTCCGGGGCAAAGTGGCTATGAAAGCCGTAAAGCAGCATAAGTTCCAAGTGTTATATAATAGTTCAGTCAGGTTGTAAACTCATCTGTTTGGCAGCTTGTTTCTTAACTCATTCATTCATTATGTAAATCTGGCATGCCCATTCAGGCAGGGTAATGAGCGCTATCCTGGAATACATATTTCACTTTCCATAGGGTCGTATGCTTTTGGGTCTGTTAAATACTCATGTGGTATTCTTCCATAATTGTACTACGTCCTCTGACTAATGGGATCATTAGTATGACAAGTGATTTATCATATCAGTTATGCTCAAGTGCAACACGTAGTATCTTCATGCTCATGTGACTTTGGTACAGTGGGATGGAAGTGACACACTCTTCCCCTAAACTAAAAACTTTATTAGAATCACAAGTGCGTTAAATTCTCTAAGTAAAGGCAATAAGAAGCAGTCAATCTCTGTCAGATCACTACTGAAGTTGTTCTGCTAGGTCACAAGGCCAACAAGACTTACCATGTTTTTTTTCTCTTTGACCAACTTACTTATGACAACAGAGGTAAGTTACTCATTAAAGCTTAAAGTTTTCTAATAGGTGGATCAAAATTAATTTAGATAACATGAATTCGAAGATGGAAATTGAATTCATTATGAAAATCCCATTCCCATAGTTAGACTTAAGCAAGTAGGCAGTTTTTATGGGGGGGGAAATATTAGTAAACGGAGGTTTTCTTTGTGCATGCAGGTTCGTGTTTTAGAACTCTGCCTGGTGTTTGGACGAGTTAGTACAAGGCTGACTGCCGCTCCCCATAGAGATGTCCAGGGCAGCAATGGGAGGCGTTTTGTGTGTCGTTTCCAGACTACTGTATCATGAGCATGGACATGTTTGTATATTACCAGGCCATGCTATCTCTTCTTGGCACCATTAAATACAATATATCTTCACATTCAGAGACTAAAATGCATTATACGGCCTCTCTTTAAAAATACTGCCACCGCTTCCTATAAAGCAGGCCTGCTTGTAAAACCTAAATGTTGCAGCCACAATAGACTTCCTGCCAAATAATGTGTGACCGAGAGAAAACTGACTTTGCTGGCAATGCAATGAGCTGCAGACGAACTGCACTGGTAACAAGTCCATGAACTTCCTTCTTCAAATACACTCCACAGGTCAAGTTTGTCCAAGGAATGCTTTTCTTTTGATAACATGAAAAGGACTATTTTGATGTTCAGTTATCTAATATTAAGAAAGTGAGGTTTACTCTAATCTGAACCTTTGAAAATGCCTTCATTTTGACACCATCTAACTACACACTTGGGTAGAGGTGTGACTGAATCTATTATGAATCCCTCTTCCTCTAAGGCTTAGTAATATTATGAAAATTACTCTGATTCATTACTAGGGAAACGTCCCCATCCCCATCTGGAGAATACCCTCTCCACACCCAGTCCTGTAATCCACCAGGTTCATTCAGCAAGGGCAAGCTTTTCATGGAAGTACTCGTCCCTTAATTCATATACATTTCTTGTTTATAAACATGTGGCCTCGTTACCACTGTCCAAATTCGCCTTTTAGGGATAACATGTAACTGGCTAAATAGCAGATGTATAACTTTGTAAAAGGTGTTGTTCCTTTTCTAACAACCAACCCAGTGTTCCCTATTTAGAAGAGGCGGCAAATAAAAACTGCATCCATCAACAATGCAAGGTCCCCTCACTAAGCAGCCAGAAATGAACTGCAGATGACGCATCCTTTACACTTAAGCCCCACCATGATGCTGTTCTTTAGATGTGAGTCAAGGTTGCTCATTACAGTAAAGTTATCTGCAACGGGGGAATTAGGGGTTGGTGTCTTTAAAAAGTCTATTCTGTGATCAACAGATTCATAACACATTGTAAGCCTGCCTTTCTGGTCTGGAAAGATAGAACAAAGCTTCCTGAGACAATCTTCCGTGATAAGAGAAGTTTACATCTTGGGCCAAATATGTAAATATTGGAAATGGACTGAGGTAAATTGAAGAAATCTTTTCACCCTTAAGAGCCAAACAGTAACTATCTTGTGACTCAGAGACAGTTGCAGATACTCAGGAGGGAATACATTTGAGCAATGGAAAATAACGTATAGGATTTCATCAAATCAGTGAGTTCAGGAGCTGGAACTCAGAGTAGATTATTTATCTCCCCAACAAATGCTGGAATTACAGCTGACCCCACTCTCTAATAGCTCTCCAGGGCCCAGTGCGGGGTGATGGCTGGCACTTGCAATGTACAAGTTTTCTTTTCAAGACAGAATGATTTACAAAGTGTTGGTTGCCAAAGTTGAGAAAGCCTAGCTATTTTTAAAGGCTGAATCTAACACCTAATAAAGTGGAACGTGAGGGTAAGACATTAAATACTTAAAATTACAACTTAACAAATATTCTTGGCAGTTCGGATACTTATTCTCTTATTATAGCCAATGGCGACATTTTATTCAAATTAAAACATTTTATCACTTCTCTTGTTTGAACCAATTTAGATGTCTTTATTTTTAAATAAAGGTGATTGCAAGTGTTAATTTTTGTGATGGATTCAGAGATAATTTGCTACAGAGAATTATCAGTCCCAGGTGATAATTTAACTCCATTAGATTTAATGACATTGAATCCACAGTTACTTCACTAATAATATTTTTACAAAGGCTGGAAGAGTCACCTAAACTAATTATGAAAGACCAATGGTTCAAAATAGATATTAGGGTTTTAGGAAGGAAACATGGAATAGTATAATATAGTAAATTTTAAAGAATTGTACTGTGACTATTTGTTAAGAACAAAACACAATGATCTTCTGCCAAGTTTTTCATTTCCAGTGGTGATGTATAGATGAACAATATAAAATCTGTGTGTTATGATCCACATTTGTCACTGATTTCACTGAGGTAGAAGTTAGGTAGAAAGAGCAAACACTGGAATCACTGGATCAGACTCTGTCCTAGCTGCATCATCACATTATTTTCACTTTGAGGAAGCACTTTGCCTATGTTTCCTTGTTTATAAACAGGAGGTAAGGATGCCTACTCATTCAATTACTGTATTTTTATGATTAAATTTTTTTTGGCTATAAAGAAAGAATTTAAATGTGACATGTAAACATTTTAAAGAACATTTTGTTAAATACATCTATAGTCTGGATTAAATGCTAATTTTATGTTTATTTTATGAAATGATATAAAATGTTTTCAGTCACAGGAATAATTCAGCAAATTACATAAGCATTTGAAAACAAGAATTTAAATTTTCTATTCCGTTATAAATATGATTGTACATTATTACTAATGTACATTAGAGAGAGAATAGCATAAAACACTGTAAGGCAAGCATGTCAAACTCAGGGCCGTGGGCCGCATGCCTCATTTATTTGGCCTGTGTTAGCCTTTGAGTTTGACATGCTTGCGGAGGTGTGGGCAATTGTTTGCAGAAGTGAACTCAGCTTCTCTGCTACTGTAACTACAATCATATTTATAATGGAATAGAAAATTTAAATTCTTGTTTTCAAATTCTTAATTTGTTGACTTATTCCTGTGACTGAAAACATTGTATATCATTTCATAAAAGAAACATGAAATTAGCATATAATCCAGACTATAGATGTATTTAACGAAACGTTCTTTAAAATGTTTACATGTCACATTTAAATTCTTTCTTTATAGCCTAAAAATTTTTAATCATAAAATATACTGTAATTGAATGAGTAGATTACCTAAAAATGCCTTTGAGAATTATTATTTTTCCCCTAAAAAATGAATGCATTCATACACCTTTCTCACTGCTATTTATTTTTACTACTCAATGAGTGTAAGGGCACATAAAGAAAAGAATGAATGCTGGTTCTTTAGGCATCTTTCCCATATGCTTCCAATATACAATGTGGAAGGCAAAAGAGTGGTTAGTAGCTAAATTGCCGAATATATTTCTTTGCAGTAAAAAGAAAAGTGCCTTTGCAGAAATGCAGTGGAATTTTCCTATTAAACGTGGTGGGATAATTTCTCACCATCTGCGGCATTCATTTAAAAAATGTAAACAGTGGTCTATTTGCCATCTGTTGGAGAGCCTTTGTATAATACTTTTGAATCCGTCATTCAATGATATCACCAATTTTATTATCGAAAGATGATGGTTAAGTCCATGATCAATGACATTCCTGGTAGCCACACACGCCCGCTGTGGAGATGAAGCAGAGAAGGGCTATAAAGATGGCCAGTCACAGCCCTAATAGTTGAGTTAACACCAATAAAACAGGATAGGCGAGCTATTCAAAGGCATTTAGCATCCTGCTGAAGGAGAAGAGAAGAATATCTCCGAACGAGTGCTGGTATCAGCTTGCGCAGGTAGCTATTAAACAGGCAAATTGCCATCCAAGCCCTTCCCACATCCTTGGAAATGTGCTGAAAAATGATACTGCCCACAGAACCGTTCACCGGGTTTCCCACCCAGCCGAATGCTCCAAGGGAATGACTGAGTTTCTCTGCATATTTCCAGGAAGCAAAATTGGAACTAATTAAAAGTTTACTGAGAAGATAAAAGCAGAGTCTATAGATACAGACATTTATCTTCAAGAGAATGCCATGAGGATTGCCTGTCCTGAGGGGCATCAGCACTCGGAGAGTCACATGGAAGGAGGAGTCCCGCCTGGTGATGAGGCTTGGGGATTTAGGCAACAGCAAAACATCATCTCCTATACCAACACATTTTTTAAAATAAAAATGTTTTTAGACATTTTTCCTTCAAACGACAAAAATCTATGTAATTCTTCAGTAATGCTTCACCACGTACTGCTTTGGCCGGCACAGAGGAGAAGTGAGAGCAGAACCCAGGACAAGGACGGAAGGCCATGCCCTTCGGAACCGCACTGAGTGATAAACAGAATGGCAGACATTAGCTTCCTTATAAAACTGAGAAAGTTATAAAACTTCCTCTTAAAGACGCGCCTCAGAGGGTCCCGTTCTGTCACCACCAGGTTCTCCGGGAGCTCGGGACTGGGACTCCCTGAAGCCTTTCTATGTCATGGTGCTGTGTGTCCGTGTGTCACAGAATGACCCGGAAATGAAACCCATTGCTATCAGAAACCAGATTCAAGACGGGTCCCTGCACAATGGCAGAGGAGAGGACGTTTAATGCATCCTAAGGAAGTCGTTTAATGAAAATAAATCAGGTCACATTGTGGCTCTGTATTATTTGTATTAACAAAAGTGTATATATACATTTTATAGATTGGCTTGAGAGAGAGAGACTTGTTCTACTTATTTATGGATTAATTTGTTGCTTCTTACACGTGTCCTGGCAGGGCACTGAACCTGCAGCCTGACTGTCCTAACAGGATATTAATGAAAGCTACAGCTTGGGATTTTCCCAGCGTGAGTGGATGGATTCACCAGGACTAAGGAGAGGACTTTTTCAGGGGAAAGGGAACACCAGGAATTTAACTAACCACAGGCACAATAGAGAACAGGTAGATAGTGGGCCCCCCGTTAGAATTAGTTGGGGGTCCTAACTCCCACATTAACAGCCACGTGACAAGTCTGAAGAGGCAAATGAATCCCTCCAAGGGGCTTATAAACCTGTGTAGTAAGCACAGAGGGAGTTACATTTGGTAATCTATGGTACCGTCCCATGGTAAGTGCCCAATAAAAGTGGGTATAAATTACCAGGATCTCAGTGCCCATCAGCAGGCGCTAACAAGAACTGGCACACCGCAGAGGCTTAACAAGGAAACAGTGCTGATCACCCCTTTCACAGTCTAATGAAAGCCAGAGGGAGGGACGCTCAGCTCTACTCTGTCCTCAGGAACCCAGACTCTCTCAGGCTGCGCCTCCTTCATTCCCCAAGGTCATGGCCTCTGTAGCTAGCCCAGGTGCCTGGGGAGAACCCGTCACCTCCCCCCCACACACACACATGGCTGCAAGGCTCTGGGGAATACCAAGATGAGGAGAAGGATGTGGTGAGCTTTCAGGTCAGAGTGTCAGTCTCCAAACATGCCAGCGCCCTCGGGGGCAGAGAGGGCACAGCTAGGCCTCCCTGCACAGCCATCTCCCTCCCCCAGGTCCCTGCACACGGCAGACCCAGTGGCTGAGACACACTCTCTGCAGGTCCCTCTGTGGCTGCCCACTTGGTGCCAGCTTTCGTCTCAAAGTGTCCAGGATATCTGTACAGCAACAAGCTGGGAACGGAGGAACAGTGCCCGCCTCCGAGGCAGAGGGCAGAACTCTGCTGTTCTGAAGGCACATAAATTATGTTTTACAGACCCTTGGTTAGTATGTATTTCTGAGTAGCCTTTGAACTGTTGTTGACAGCTTTCTGTCCCTTGAGCCGTATAAAGCAAATAGGAGGTCATTTTGTAAATATCACTTTGCACCATAACTACATATATGGTCACTTTTATGTAAACATGTCATCTACTTTTTAAAATATAACTCATGAAAAATACTGAGGAAAAAATATACATATATACTTCTAGACCAAAGCCTATTGATACACTACTATAGAAATCTACCTACTTCTATCAATAAATGCAGAAATATCTGTTGATAATATTTGACTTTCACTTATGATAAAATAAAGCCTATTTTACAAACTAGAATTAAAAAAGCCATTCCTCAACCTATTAAGGTTATTGATCAAAAACATCCAGCCAACATTCTAATTTTATAGTGAAATGTTGGCAGGTTTTCCTTTAAACTCAGGCCAGTGAATGAGACAAAGATACTGCCAATCATCGCTCACAGGAATATTCTGAGTGATTTAGTTAAAAAAATAAAATGAGTAAATAAAAGATGAATTTCAGTGAATTATCTGGACATTTTTATATTAGCAAAACAGAAGTGTAGTCTTCAAAAGGGATTTATTTCACACAAATGTATTAAAATAAAAATATGTGCCTAGGTTTAAATTAAACAAATGATTTATGTGAATTGCTGAAGCAAATAATAAAAATTTCATGAAAGACACAGAAGAGAGAGATACAATAAACTAAGAGACATCTTACTAAGTTGAAGTACCTGAAACTCGTTTGGCAGGACAGAAATGGTCACACATGAGCCTTTCATAGGTTCCCCTAAGTATATTCACAAAGAAGACATGATGCTATGAGGTTGCCATTTCCCCCAATGTTAATTCATTTAGGCATTTCTGTTTCAATCAACATCCAACATAAGGTAATTCCAAAGTCTGTAAAGTTTCAATAAAATACTTTTAAAAGTAAGAAAGTGAAAAGATATTACATGTACCCTTCCAAAAATCATTATAAAATTAGAATAATAGCTGAAGAGGAGCTATTTGTCTACGTAGGTGGACAATAGCCAGCAGGACAGTATTGGGAGTCCAGAAACGGGCGCCCAGCACTGCCCATCTTGATTGAAACCCAAGCGGCCTGCAGGCCCCCGGGGCCAGCGCGGACTGGTCAGTGAAGGAAGGCCACACAACTGAGAATCTGCATGGCAGAAGATCCATCTGTGGAAATGATGTCCAGGTAACAGAAGTCCAAAAATGTGAAAATAGAACTTTAGAGCTTTTAGGAGTAAACATAGGAGATGGTCATGACATTAAGGCAGGAGAGAACTTATTTAAAAAGTGCAGTTCATAGGGAAAAGATTCATACATTTACAGTCTCCTCTTCATCAAAAGCATCACTTTAAAAGTGTAAAGCCACAGAGTTTTAACCTATAAACCTGGCAAGGAGCTTGTATACAGAATATATCAACTACTCTTACCAAATGGGGAAACTAACACCCGGGCAAAGATCACGGTGATGCGTTTAGATGAGGGAGGCACGGATGACATATAAACATGAAAACAGACTCAACTTTACTAGACTATGGGGTGACACCTCCAGACAACCTGGAGTTACCAGCTCACACCAATCAGGTCAACCCATCCTTACTGCGTTGCCCCTCTCAGGGCTGTTCCTGGACGGGAAGAGAAGGGAACCTCACACAGAGCTGGCAGGAATGTAAATCAGGACATCACTTTGCAGATAAATATAAATTCAACCAGTGCAGTTAAAGCTGTGAGCCTTATGGCCATTAAGTTTATTCCTAGGCCTGGAGCGGGCAGAGATTCTTGCCCAGATGCCCAAAGGGTTACAGAAAAGAAGTTCATTGCAGCAGAATCTATAATGTCCAAGAACACACCCGAGTGCCATCATCAACAGGAACTTTCACAAGAAGTTCAAAACCATGCAAACCTAAACAACGGTTTGAGGATACACACAGGGGAAGGCATTCTTTCCAAGAGCAATTATAGGATAAATGCAACAGTGGGGACAGGTCATGGTTATGACAGAGAGGAGGGGTGAGGAGCCAGGATCAGGGAGGAGTATGCCTGTGTTTAAGTCAGTTACTGGAGTTATATTATTGTCTGTGTCTGATAAAGGCATTAAAACATTCCTATTTAGAAACAAAATGCTTCTCAGTTCACAATGAGAGAATGAATTACTGCTCAGAAACCTAAAATGTGGTTAGGACACACCTGTCCAGGTCACTTTAAGTCAACTTAGTTTTCCTGCATCTGGATACATACAGCCATTCACAGGCATGCTTTCCAATCAGGCCAGCTCAGTCCCTGGCATGACCCATAGGAAACTCATAAATCTTTTTCTCCACAACGAATCCAATTACAGGGCTCCTGAAGTGTGATCTTAAAGTAACTTCCCTGGGTCCCTCTGACTCTGTAACATTAACTCAGCGGGTGATAGGGCATCCAGGGTTTGCTTTAATAAAGGTAGCAGTATGGGCGAACCACGCTGGCCATGAGCTGATGTCTGTTCCAATTGGTGATGGGCACATGGCAGTCCCTGGTACCACGATCTCTACTTGTGTACCGGTATATATATGAAATTTTCCATAGTAAATTTTTAAAAATCAATTCAGTAGCCAAGATTTCCTTGCATGTACATAAAAATGAATTCCACTGACTTTTTTTTTTTTTTTTTGACTACTCATAGGAAACAAAAATAACATGGCTGCTTTAAGTCAGGCACTGCTATCCCAATTCAGAAATTATAAGACTCTTATAATTAAGTTTCCCTCTCCCTGGTTAAGACATTATGCAGGCAAGAGGCCAGGAAATGGGATGGGGTGGGATTCTGGTTCATTCTTCTGTGTCCATTTTTAGAAAGAGGATTTTGATTTCCTTCAGGTATGAGTTTAGAGAGGAAAAGAGTCATGGGGAATAGGACAACTCTTATCAATTGGTGCTGTGCTGCAGTCCATGGGCATTGCTGGTGTTTATAGTTTATATTTTTATTTTATGTAACTAGAGGCCAAGTGCACAAAATTAGTGCACTGGTAGGGTCCCTAATGGCTGCAGGCTGGGTATTCCCTCCCTTCCCCTGGCCGCCTGCTACCAGCCAGGGCCTTCCTCCCTTCTTCCCTTCCCCTGGGCCTGCCCACCCCCACTACCTGGTAGAACTCCAGTTGAGGGACAAATTGCGTACTATGCTTTTATTATATAGGATGTGTAACTTGCTTCATAATGAAGCTACAGATTAAACTTTATTTTTTATCAATGACTGTTTTACCCTTGACCTATCAAACTTATGATTTGAAAAAAGAAATTGAACTTTAAAAGCAACTCTTCACTGATTATTTTGCACACTTTATTTGATTAATCTAGACAGCCTGTATTTCTCAAACATTCTGGAAATCAAAGTTTCAGTGCCATTATACAATCACAAGTCTGAATATCCTGTTATATAGAAATCAAGGTTAATAAAAAATGAGACCTTGAAAATGAGACCTCCTTTTTTAATATATATTTTTATTGACTTTAGAGAGGAAGGAAGAAGGGAAAAAAAGGTAGAAACATCAATTTTGAAAAAGAATCATTGATTGGCTGCCTCCTACATGCCCCATACTGGGGATCAAGCCCACGACCCAGGCATGTGCCCAGACCAGGAATTGAACCCAGACCTCCTGGTTCATAGGTCCAAGCTCAACCACTGAGCGACACCAGCCAAAGCTCTGGTTTTTTAATGAAACGTATTCCTTCAGGGATGTGGGGCCTGTGGTGCATTGGGATGGGATGTGACAGAGGTTCTCTGCAGGCTAACCCAACAGTAAGCAACGTTACCCCCCCCCCTTCAGTCTGTAGAGTATGTGTGTTTTTCAAAGAAAATCTTTAGTTAGTTGCAGACCATATGGCATGTAGACCGCTTGGGCCAGTTAATTTCTTTATTGCTCTGCTGTGAGCAAGAATAAGCATTTCCTCTGACTCTTTTCCAAATATAAGTTCAGACAAATGTGAGGCATTTTTGAAATCTGAGATAACAGGACTCTCTAGTGAGAATATTTTTAGGTGGAGGAAAAAAAGGCCCACCCTTATTTCCTCTTATCTAACCAATACTTTCCACATGCCCTCTATATCTTTGGATGTTACAGCATTTAAGAGACTAGATAAGAACAGACAGGAAAAAGAAGCAAGAGGAAGAGAAGGGTAATAGAAAAATAATTTTAAAAGGTGGAAGTGACAAGAGAAAAAGCATAGAAAGAAAAACATGAAAAGGAAAATGCTCAATTTATTGATACAAATCTTTAGCAGTGCCAAGGTGGGAAAAGCTAACACAGAAATATGTCTCTGCTCTCCCTGCTGCTCACAGGGCTCCCCACTCACACACCTGAGATGCTGCTGGAGGAACAAGGTCAGGAGACACCACCAAGTCACACAGACACCAAGTTGCTCTCCGGGAGAGTGGTGATTGTGCTTTGTAAGGCAGCAGGCTGTCTGTTCAATCAGGTCCTAATCTAAAATGCAGTGTCCAAAACACCTCCCATTGCAGAGCTGCTGAAAATGGAAGCTTATTATAGAGTGAAATCACAGTCCAATTAATATTGGAAAGTGATATCATTTTAACAAATAGTTTCCATCTGTCTATCAAAGGGACATGGCTGTGGGGGACACTGAAAACAGAAACAACACTCTTAATGAGATGAATAATGATAAATATGCACATGTACAAGGTTGTACGGCTGGTACCATTTTATCAAAATGCTTAAATATCAAAAGATAGGGCTAAACTCATATACATTTCAAAAGTATGCTTAGCTCAAGAATAAAAAGTAATCAATCTAAATAATCCTCATTGATGTCAGAAAGTTGGAAATCATAGTCATGTAACCGTAAGACACAGGCATTGCCCTGGGGAAGAGGAAGAACTGGGTGATGAGATAAAAGCAATAGAGGCTCCTGCACAGGAGCATCCTGTGAGGCACACAGCAAAGTGAGGGGAGGGCAGAGGGTATGAGAAGGAGTCATGCGCCAAACACGTTCTAAATATATTTGTAGGCTAACCAAATTCAGCTTTCGTATTCATTTATTTTTAATAATAAAGTATATTGTAGAAATTTACCACTCCTGGGGCAAGCTGGATAATAGTAAGAACCTCTGCAACAGAGATGGAGATTATTTTAAATTTCTGCTTCTGTAGATTATGAAAAAACCTATCCAAATGTTCATACAACAGACAAGAATGAAGATTTATGCAATGACTGAGAGATTCAAGTATTTCTACCATCAGATTGCTCTGAAATCTGGGTTGGAGCACAGAATCTATGTCAAGGTTAAATGCAATGAAATAACTCCAGGAATGTAGTCCAGATGAGCCCAGTGGCTTGGCAGGCAGGAAGAGTGTTAATAAATGGACTTCCAATTTCCCAGTCTTTAAATTGAAGGAATAAAAGAAAAGAAAGATGCTAAGAGCCTGGTTAGACCATTAAAATTCACTTCTGCACTTAATTTGGTGATGAACTTGGGGGGAAAATATGTGAATCTATGTTAAGTCTATCTATAACTTAATGTAACCTGTTCAATAACTTTAAGGTTTTCCGGACTTCAAACCTTTTGGACCACAAAATAGGGTATTTTGCAGAATCCAGCACACACACAAACACACACACACACACACACACACACACACACACACGTGTGCACACGGCACAGACAAGGCCTGGTGAAGGCATGCTTCCCAAGGCCCCGCTGCGCTGCTTGGCTTCGGGGTCTAACTGCTGGCAGCTCTCACCACCAGCCATGCTCCCTTCACCCCTCACCCTGCACCAGGCAAACAGATAAACAAGCTCCTTCCCTCAGAGGTCAGAGAACTGTGGGCTTCCCGACCACCTAGGCCCAGCCTGACAGGAGCCTTTGCCAATCTCACCTCTCTCACCACCACAGAACCTCCACGCACCCTCCTCTGTGGCCTTCTCAATCATTTCTGGACCTGGCCTCCCCAGAGAAGCCTCTCAGGGCACTGGCTTCTCCACATTTCCCTGGTGCATGCGTGACACCGCCAGCTCCCCACAGGAACCAGACGGGCCACTCCTCCTCAGGTGATGGGTTTTCATATGTCCTCTGCTCTTCCTCTCATCTGTTAGCAGACTAATCCATAGTAGCTGCTGGAGAAAAGTCTAGCACAGAAAGAAGGTAAGGTTCTATGCTTTAATGGAAAGCAATGTCAGGGGCTGGAGAGTCTGCACCCCTCATGCAGTTGCATCCGCACACAGCGCAGGCCCGCCTGACTGTGTAGGAAGGAGCACTGGACGTGCCCAGAGTAATCTGCTCCTTCTGACGCTGCACTGAGTGAGAACTGCTTTTACCAAATGTGTGTCACTGTTTGTGGAAAGCTCCCACCTCCCATCGCTGCCCCGGAGCTTTTAAAGGAATAAAAACCACATCAGCTCGTGTTGGGTGGAAAAGAATCAGCCTTGGATGGAACTGGAAAGGAAGGGCCCTCCCTGGCGGACCCCCCAGCACAGCCACAGCTGGGGAGATGTCTTTAGGAGTTCCCGGATGGCCATGCCCTCGTCACTGTTCTCACCAGAGGCCTGGTTTCTCTGAGAAGCACCCCAGGCCACCCCCCCCCCCTGCCCCCCCAGCAGCTCCCTGATGGGCTGCGAGCTGCCACTGAGCCAGCAGGCTTGGCAGAGCACGCTTGCATGTCCCATTATCAGAGGCGGCGGTGCCTGCAGTTGCTGGCTTTCCCTGCTCCTGTCCTGTGGCTAATGTCATACTTCATCGCAGAGAAGCAGGGCTCCCGTTATCTGACGGAGCCTGGCACCGGGAAGAGTGATGGCCTGCAGATCTGGAGTCATGAGGGATGCGCTCCTGCTCAGAGACCACCGCCGATTATGTACTGACTAAGCAGAGCAGTCCCAGCTAAGAAACTCTGCTTTTTAATATGTGGAATCTAATGAACAGATACCCTGATGAACAAAATAGGTCCAGAGGCAGGGAAGCATGAAGCAGACTGATGGATCTCCTAGGGAAGGGAGGAGGAAAGAGATTAGGCAAAGAATTTACATGCATATGTGCACAGCCCCAGTCACAGCCAACAGTGTGGGGAAGACCTGGGGTGGGGTAGGGGCTGGGTATAAGGGGGAGTGAGGGGGAAAAGAGGGGCATCCGTAATACTCGATGCAATAAAGATAAGTGAAAACAATTGTTTTTAAAGCTTGGGAGTATCCATTGTGGATAATGACCCAGATCCCTACTAGACAAAAGACCAGAAATGAAGCTTTCCATGAATGGATGCTAAGAAAGATCTTGTGAATATATATTTTAATTAAGACTCACACACACCCACATAGACCTCAGAGCAGAGAGCCACCGTGAGGAAGGCAAGAGAGTCTGCACATGCCACAGGGCAAGGGCATGGCTCAGAGCAGGGATCTGTCCAGGTGAAGATGAAGACTCAGCAACAAAGAGAGCATGACGCGTTTCCAGTCCAGAAGGCAGAATTTGTGGTGCATTTAGAAGAATTTCCTTCAGTGTACTGTGAAATAGTCAAAAGGGATTTAGCTGCTCAAAGGGTAAGCATCTAGAAATTGGAAACAATTATTTTGTTCAAAACAGAATAAATAAGTGTATCATTTCTGTGCCAAAACTGGTTTGGCTCAGTGGATAGAGCGTCAGCCTGAGGACTGAAAGGTCCCAGGTTCAATTTCGGTCAAGGGCATGTACCTTGGTTGTGGGCATATCCCCAGTAGAGGGTGTGCAAGAGGCAGCTGACCAATGACTCTCTCATCAATGTTTCTAGCTTTCTATCCCTCTCTCTTTCTCTCTGTAAAAACTCAATAAAATATATTAAAAAATAAAATAAAACAAGAATTAAAAATATTAGGTTCAGAATTTAGGAGAGTGAAAAAGATGGGCAATTTCTTTACTGCATCCAAAATTGTTATTTTAATGTTAATGATTCAGTGCCTTATATTTATGAGACAGGAAAGCAAGGCTAGGCCATAAATAAAGAAACCTTCAAACCAGCAATAGACAAAGAAAAAATAGATAAATATTTTACTGTAACAAATATAAAAGATAAAATCAAGTAATTCTTAAAATTTGAGAAGAAAAAACTGACACCTGAGTGGTAAGTGAGCAGAGGAGCTGATACAGAATTCACAAACTGGTTGGCATATTAGGTAGCGGGTATTTCTTCACTGATCAGTATGATCAGCCATAACTAAGATTCATTACAGGGTCAGCAGCCAAGAAATTCATTCACTCATCATAATTCATTACTTATTCATTCACTCATTCATTTTCTCTCTCTCTGTGTCTCAGTAAGAATTAGAAGCCATCTCTTATTTTGGACTGTTGTTCATTTACGGTAACACAGAGAAGATGTTTCCAATTCCAACAGCAATCCTCGAGAGCTAGAGGCCCCTGGCAGCTGTTATCATTACGCAGAATCTTCCAGACATGACCCGGTAACACAGCTGTCCAGCTGTGTGGCTACTGTCAGGCAGTGACTTGGATGAGTGTGGATTCAAAAAGCTCATTTTCTGTTCTCATGCTTCTGTCATCCTCATCTCAATTGAGCTCATTCTCCAGAAAAGTCGCTCTGCGTTAAGTTTATTTTAAAAAACCTGTTGCATCTAATTCAGTGCAATCAAGTGTGAGATAACATGAAGAGGCTTATTATTTGAAAGGTTACAGATGTCCAGTTTCCAAAGACCAAATAGAGACAAACTTCATTTTAAAACAAAAAAAGGGGGGAATACCATTCATTTGTAAAGTAACTAAAGCATTCTAAAAACTCCTGCAGTTGCTTGTGCTAGTCTAGGAATCAGATTCTTAAGAACCAGAGCTAGTCTGTACAAAGCGCTGGCCACAGCGCCTCCTGCCGCCAAGGGGAGGGAATGCCGAATACATCATAAGAGCCTAACCCCGGGCAGACAGCTTCTCTGTGGGGCTTTCAGGGTGTGCCCAGTAAAGTCCCATCAGCACACCCACGCAAGCAGTTCTTATAAACCTCACTTTACAGCTCAGGGGATGAGCAGAGCGGCCGGTCAGTGCCGAGCCTCTCTGCCCACTTGCCCCTCACCGTACTGTGAGCACAGCCTTTAATTTTTATGTCCCAGCCTGGCTGCAGCTCCTGCTTTACATTCAAGCCGTGCTACAAAAGCAACCCATCCCTAGAAAAAGTTACCAGATGCAAACCACACTAGACAGTTTCTCAAAATAAAGAGGAAAATAAAAGGTACAAAGCACCTTCAACTAATTATTTCACTGATGGCGGTAAATATTCCTCCTGCATTCATTGGCCCATCTATTAGTCCATGTTTGGAAACAATTAACATGAAAAGCAGAGGCCATTTTAAGCTTTCAATACATGTATTATTATATCCAATTTAAATATTTAAATGCTCATGCATTAGTGACCTTTTGTACTTCAATATCAATCATACCTTTAAAACATGCAATTTCACAGTATACATGTAAATGTTCAAATTTCTCTACTTAATTCCATTTATCCTTAAAAGACAAAGTCAGGCATGGGAATAACACTCACTAGAAGTCAAGGCTTGTGAATTCTTCTTTTGAACTCTAACTATAGGGCAAAGGTCATGACTTCTGTCCTGATATGTGCCTTCTTAAATGTAAACAAGTAAATGATGTGAGGCTAAATCTAAGATCTCTTAGGGCTAACACAGTGGTCGGCAAACTCATTAGTCAAAGGGTGTGAGTGGGGCCGGCCATCAGCACATGGGAGTGATCTCAGCTGGAGCAGGGCTGCCGACAGACAGGGGATGGGGCCACAGCAGGAGGGGCCGGGCAGGGGTGTGGAAGATGGGCTAAGGCCCACCCCTGTGCCTACTGCAGCCTCGTGGCCCACAGTTCCTTTCCAGGTGCACGAATTCATGCACTGGGCCCCTAGGATCCTATACAATTACTGAGGCTAAGTAAATGCACATCTTTCATTGTAAACTAACACAATATACTAAAACTTGTATTTGAAAAATGGGAGCCAATTTCCTTTTTCACTTTACAGAAGGATAAAGGGCAGAGTGGCTTTTAATGTCAACCCTTACTTTGTTTATTATCTTTGTGATTTAGATGCAGCATTGTAGTGTGATAGCTGTCCATGGTGTACACCTGTTGTAATTAACATGATAATTCTGCCTGTCTTCTCTGGACAAAGAGCTACATAAGATGATTGCTCGACTGACTTGGAGCAAAATAGAGTAAGAATCTCACATCTTCCTGCTATTGTCCATGACCTGCTTCACAATCTACAGAAGTCACTCTGACATTTTGCTGAAGACTACGCTGAGTGTGCCATTTCTCCGCTTGGAGGATGCTCGGTTTCTCCAGAATGACAGCCAGTAGCAATCCTGCGAAGGCAAGCAGCAGTGGCCGAGGCGAATGAGTCCCAGGCAAGGTGTGTGAGACTGCATCTGGGAATTGTTCTCTCTCTGATTGAAAGACAGACGTTTCCTCGCTGGTCTAGATAGAATCTATCTGACCTTCCGGAGGGCAGGCGTGGGAGGTAGTAGGTGAACATCAGGAGGGATTTCAGGTAGAGGAGGCCCTGCCACTCAGGAGAGCAAAGGGCCAATGTTGACTTGGACATTTTTCATGAAAGGAGACGCAGTTTGTGATCACCAGTTGCAGGTTATATCAGCTAGAAACCTGGTAAGAATCACAGTCGGGCATTTCATACTGACGGCTACCCATCCTCACCCCTCTGATCACGTAGATCAGAAGCACTGGGTTTGGGGCCTAGAAGGGTTATTTAGAAAATGTTTTCCAAGTTATTCTAATATGCAAGTAAAGAACTAATGCCCTAAATCAGTCTATCAGACACTCCTGGGGAGAAGGAAACCATGCTGAGTCTACCTGAAGATTCCGGTTTACTGGGGATGGCCAAGAACGGGACAGTTGGACAAGCATGCCAGGTATGCTTTCTGATGCAAGTGGTCCCTGGGAAACTGCCCTGAATGAACAACACTGCCTTCAACATTAGTCCTCTGTGCACGCACACAGGAAGGTGAACTTCTGGTAACCAAGATTGAAAGCGGGTGCTTGTTGGCCAGTGGCTACCTAGACAGGCAAAGTGATGGGCTGAAGAAAGCTGGAGTCTATGAACGTATCTGTAAAAGAATAATGTGCAGTCCATTGTTAAAAACAGATCCCTAGAGAGGCAGCCCTGGGACTCTGAGGCCCTGGAGTCTGCGTTTCACAGGTGTATTCTGTTCTGAAAACACGTAGTTGGGAAGCAGAAGCCGCAATGCAAAGGTGGGTGGTCTACCTGCGTATGAATACTTAAAGCAAAGACAAAACAAAGAACTCGCACTAGGGCCAGATGGAAGTCTTATTTGAAACCAAAATCCTGACATTGACTTAGTAACCTGGATTTACTGGTCCCCGGGTACAGAGGCCAGCCAGTAGGTGGGTCTGTGCTCGGGGAGATCTGAGAACAGGAGGACCTAAGGGGAAGGGAGAATTGAGTTCCCCAACCCTCCTAGGCTGTATTGGCCCAGGCCTCCTGCAAGTGTTTGGCTATTCTCATGTCAAGGGTTATACTGAGAGCAGGCATTCTTAGGCTATACCACAAGGTCAAGGCCAATTGTTATGATAACTCTAAATATGCCCAGTGTTTCTAAAATTTTCGCTCATGTCATGGGCATTGTGAAAACGCAGATTCGGAGTCAGCACGCCTGGACCGGAGCCTAAGGTTCCTCATTTCTAAAAGCTGTCAGTTATCACTGATGCTGCTGACCCATGGACTGCTCTCTGAGGTGTGACATCTAGGCCATGTCTGTGGTTCTGACACCGGCCTACGATCAGCTCTTCCCTTTTCTTACCTCCGATTACTGGTCATGGACTGAATTCCCCTGAGTGTATCAGCACGCCATCCTCTGGAAGATCCTTCATAATTCTCACGCTGGGAGGGCCCCAGTGATTTAACATTTTAACTACTTCTCCAAATATTTAATTTACAAACACTGCCATGCTTAGCATCTACATAAACCATGCAAAGCAACTGCTCCTTTGCCAGCTTTACTGAAGAAAAAGCCAGTCTGGGCAGGTTTCAAAACTTGCCTTGGGGTGTCCATGGCTCAACTCTCAAGATCAAAAGGACTCAACTCCAGAACCTCTAACTTCAGATTCAGAACAATTTTCTCTGAAACCACGGATACTTTTGTGGAATTTGATGTCCTGATTCTCCTTGGACAACATATTAGCAACATAAACAAGCCAGACTCCATGCATAACTTTATAGACTTGGCTATAAAACTCTACATAAATTTTAACCCAGCCTCCCCATAACCAGATGAACTACCATTATTTTCACATTAGTGGAGAGGGTGATAAGACAGAAACTGAAATCACCCAGTTTGCCTGAGGTCGATAGAATGCGGAAGACAATTTGTAATAAATTCCACTGAGTCATGACGTTCCATATTCGCAGGCTTTATAACTGAGGAGGTGTAACTGGTTCGGGGGGGGGGGGGGGGGCATGTATGAAGCTCATTCGATGGTGACATGGATGTTCGCTCGCCTAGAGAGCCTGTCTGTTACACCTTGTTGTCTAACCCCAAATTAAGATAGAACTTACCATTCTAATAAAAAGTAACACCTGGAACACAATGTAATGTGATTTTAATGGCTTTGGAATACAGTGTGTTTTTAGAATGTCAGGGTACATTTAAAAGTGAAATTGTTCTCCACATTTTAGTTCTACTACATTGCTAATGTCAAAGGCAATCCCATCGTTTGACAAATGCTTCCCTCTCTGCCCCTGGGGCCTGTCTTGAGGTCTCTACTCCATGAGAGAAGGAAACTCACAGAAAGAAAGGGAGGGGATGAGAGGCAGAGGACTAGAATGAACTCAGTGACTCTGCACTAAATTATGGAGAGATGAGGCCTCAATGACAACTTCTGACGAGATGATTAAAGAGTTTCCATCAAGCCAATTTTTGAAGCACAGTCAGTGGTAATGATATGTTCCACTGGTGATTATTTTGACCAAGTCTTGCACTGCCGTCCAATGGCTCTATATGGATGAGATTTCATATACTGACCACAGAAAACCTTAGCAACCAACTTTTCTCAAACATTCACACTGTTTGAAGCTTGTTGGCAAGGTCTTCATCCTTTCAACACGGAGAGGAAATAGCCATTTTCCATGCCTGGGTACAGTAACTCCAAGTTCTTCCCTGCCCTGCAGTGCAGCTCCTAGTGCTTCAGCTTTACCTTCTAGTGGACTTGCCAGCTTCAAACACTGGGCATTATCTGAGCTATCAAAACAAGGCAGGATGTATTACCTAAGATGAGTAGCAATTTTGCTCCATAAAAATGGTTGGACTATGGCGCCTCCTCAAAAAGCTGAAAAGGGAAAAGATGTATGTGTGGTATTTGAAAAGCAGATTTTATAGTGTATCTGGTATTATCATCATTTACCCCCACTTCTTCATGCCTTTTTTTATTTTTATTTTTGCTTTCATTGTACTAAGCCTAGCTTTTCTATCATCAAAACAAACTCAATTGAACACTTTAAAAGTACATAGCATCGCCTTATGTTGCATTGTGTAAATCAGACAAATCCCTTAATTAATTTCAAGCTGCTTTATTCCCCAAACCCCTCTGTCACACACAGGGAAGGCACCCAGCAGCACTGCGCTCTCCTCGTGGTTTGAACACAATGAGACACGCGGGCACCACACAGCCGCCGCTGGAGGATCAAGCACTCTGCTCCGTGAGGCACAGCTCCCCCCGCTCCGAAGGGACAATCCTGTCCCCACAGAAGGGACTGCCTGTGGCACGTGGGCAGTTAGAACACAGCGTCCCGTTGAGCGTCAGGCATGGTTTCCTTTTATTCAGAGGAAAGAAAGGCACTGACAATAACACGTAGAGCTTTCTATAAATAACACAGGCTTTCTGAGTGGTTTCCTATGTTCCAAATGTCTACATTTTTCTGGCATTCCATTTGAAAGAATTCTTTTTATTATTATTATCACTTTTAATCCTCACCTGAGGATATGTTTTATAGAGAGGAAAAGAGAGAGACAAAGGGAGAGAGAAAGACAAAGAAAGGGAGGGAGGGAGAGAGGGAGAGAGAGGTGGAGGGACTTGGAGGGGGGCGGGGGGAAGGAGAGAAACATAGATTGGTATGGACCCTGAACAAGAATTGAACCTGCAAACTAGTTATCCGTCCACAGGTAGTGGAACCACAACCTTTTGATGTGTGGGAGCCCCCCAACCAACACAGCCCCCCAGGCTGGGCTGAAGAAACTCTTCATTTGAAGAGAGAATTCCATTTTGGAAATGAGGCTCTGAACCCATTTAAATCAAAGGATCTTCAAAACCTGAACAATGGCCCAAACCAAAATCACCTGCAAAATATAACATACAAATGGGCTGTATGACACATTCTAAGTTCACTAGTTTAAGGTAAAAGAAAATTCCCAAATACATTTGCTTCTGTATCTCATAGCCTTTCAATATGCCAATATTCTATTTGAAAGATGTCTGTCTGAATTGAATGCATATAGATAAACTTAATTCCCAATGAAGAAATAAAGCTGACTGCCTACATTTTTCAAGAAACTAGAAAGGCCATATTCTTCTCTGCTATATGATAGCTTAAGAGTATGCCCACTCCCTTGCAACCAGGCATTCAGAACCACCTCTCACTTGTTGGAGGCATGATCCATACTAAGGCCACCTGAGATTTTAAGGAAGTCACTTAGAAAAGTACCTTAGCACAGACTATTATTTTTATTTGTAACAGGAGGATCATTTTGTTTGGAGAACGGTAGTCATTTGTAGATATCCAATACTGTAGCATTTATTGACTTCTTACATTAAGTTTCTAAATTCTCTTACTATTAATAGTATTTATATACAATTGAATGGCATCAGAAATTATATTCCTTTATATGCATAAGCCTCTGGTCCAACTATTTAAGTGACCTCATTGTCAGCTACAAGGTTTGAGGGGCTGTGGTTTCCATGCCTCCAGAGGGATGCTGCCATTAATGGTAATAAAAATATACTGCATGGATTGCCAAAAAAGGCAAAGAGATGAGATAAATCTACACAAAGGTGACGATTTTAACAGCCTGCAATTCTCGGACAGTGAACAGAGTCCATATCAACTCAAATTGCACAGAAGAAATTAATCACCAGAAAATTGAAGTTCAGCCTACGCATCTGCTCTGCTTCTGCCAAGGCTACAGGAGCGCCACCATGGTGGCTGGAGATGGCGCTTCAGGACACAGGACACAGGACACAGGGATGCCCGTGGCATGAGCGGGTCACAGTGACCCTTAAATGCCCCCGTTAACCGCAGGCCACGCACAGTGACACCGAGGTTTTCAGGCGTCCCAGCAATACCACCAAAGCCTGGAAAGCATGTGCCTGGTGGGGACTTTGTGCCTCTGGGTGCTTTAGCGAGGAAGTGGCTAAGCCCCCAGGGGCATTTGGGCTTTTCCCTCGTCCTTGTTCACCCGCAGGAAGGAGAAGCTCCAGGAGATGGGTCACTGGCTCCAACAAGGATGGAGACACTAGAACGTTGTCCCTGCAAGCAGGCACAAGCCTGGGCTAAGGGCACCAGCCAGCCATGGGAATGTGCAGGACACAGAAGAAGAAGAGAAGGAGAAAATGGGCAGGTTCCAGGGACCCGGACCAGCAGCTCGCACTAGGACAGCCTAGAAGCGGGCAGCTGGAGGGACCAACGAAGAAGCGACATTGTAAGTGGCACTGATTACGGGGAAACACAACAGCTTGGTCATGGCAGCTTTGAAGAAAAACCAATTGGGTTATTAACAATAACTGAATGTGAGAGTAACCAAATCTTTGGAAGGATGCCTTGGAGACATTTTTAAAAATGAAGATGCAGGGATGATTTGCAATGAACATAAGATGGCCTTTGCCAGAAAGTGGGGGATTACAAGTCATTTGAGGGTGATTGAAAAGTCCCATCTGTGAAGTGTTCTAAGAAAGTCCCCAAGCAACTGTTGTTTCCTCCTAATTTGCTTACAGAGATGATCTTTATAGATTCTCTAAAGGAAATACTGCTTTCAACATTATAAAACGATGTAAGTTATCGAAATCTAAACGAATGAGCTCTCCTATACTGCATTTGCGCCTCAGAATAAAAGCCAGAGAATTTAATAAACATGGCAAGGCTCCTGCTTCTGCTGGGTGGGCCACTCTGCAAAACCTTGCTGTCTTCATTGTCTGAACATCGCTCTGGCGCTGGCGTCCGCCAGTGCACCCTAGTGGCTGGATCTGTGAACTGCAATGTCCAAGAGTGAGTTTTCAGAAAGGCCCAGAATCTTTCTGTCCCATCTGTGAGCTCCTGGGGTTCACCACACACTTTTCTGCGAGGATTTTACATGTTTTCAGACAAAGCCACTGAAAAATTTAGTGGTATCATTACTTTCATCATCCCTTCCATTACCTATTTTCTTTTTCTCTACAATTTTGTGGAGAAAAAAATGGTGAAGTCTGCATCCCTATTAAGACTGACCACAGCAAGCAAATCCTACCGAGTGTGTGCCCTGGGTTTGGTGGTAGGTGGCTTCTCTCTGCTCTGCCCATCTGCTTAACCACTCACGCTTTCTGTTCGGAGAGACCTCAGGCCCCTTCCAAAGTGTCTCTTCTTTGTAGATATTGGACATATTTGGGACTCACGATCGAGTTCCTTCTGGAATTTAAGAAAATATCGGAGATCAAGGATTCTTCTCTTCATTTGCACACTGCCGCTCTTTTTCATCAGAGTTTCCTATTTCCTATCCAGAGCAAAGACATGAAAGTTCTCTCCTATTTTAAGTGAGAGATTTTTTCCCCACAGTGGAGTCAAGATTAGGCTCTTCCCCTTTCGTGGCATTAAAATAGCAGCCAAAGAGATGGCTGGGAGGAAAGGAAGAAAAAGAGGGAAGGATATCGCTGAAGGAAAAACTGCTTCAGGGCTTGGTATCCTGATTGGAAGTCCGATATGATAGAGGAGTTTGGCTCCCTTTCTCCTGGAAGTCTGCATTCCACTACAGCCCTACCTGTAACGTTAAAGATTGTCTTCTCAACCACATCTCCAACTAAGATGTCACATGTCGCTCTGCCTGGTGGCTCAATTGTTTAGAGCATCATCACAGATGCTAGGGGTTAAGGCACATACATGAGTCAACCAGCCCTTACTGGTTTGGCTCAGTGGACAGAGCATCAGCCTGTGGAGTGAAGATCCCTGGTTCAATTTCGGTCAAGGGCCTGGTTTATGGGCTCGATTCCCAGTGGGGGGCGTGCAGGGGATTCCCGATCAATGTTTCTCTCTCATCATTGATGTTTCTCTCTCTATCCCTCTCCCCCTTCCTTTCTAAAATCAATTTAAAAAGATATATATATATATATATATATATATATACACACACACATATATACATATGAAAAAATTGTTAAACTTATAAAAAGAATCAACCAATGAATGCATAAATAGGTGGAACAACAAGTCAATATTTCTCTCAATCTCTAAAAAAATATTAAAAAAGTTAAAGATGCATCAAAAGTCACATATAAATTGGGGCGGTGTGGCTAATAACCTGTGTATCACACTGATCAAACAGTTTCCTTAAATATTTTAGAAGGGTAGTGCCCACAAGTTTGCCAATAATATGCTTCCTTTGTGAAAGGAGCAATTTCAATATACGGACCTTAATCCCCACCATGTGACTTTAAATAATGTGGGTACATTCCTTGTGTAAGAGTGAGATGCGCAGTTCTAAAATATCTCAACAGAAGGGAGGCTATAATTTTCTAAATACCTGTGCAATAAACATCTACAAATTACAGTATTTATGCTCAGTGGGTGTGAGGAGCAGAGATGTAATTAGAAGGTTTCAGAGCCGGGGGGAGAATGGGAAAGCAAGCGCTCTGCAATACAGGGATGGAGGGTGGGATTTATGCCCATCGTCCCCACCTCCATCTCTATCCATCACCGCCCCCCCATCTCTGTCTCCCCACGGGAGCTGAAGGACCCTGGGCACTGACCAGCAGCTTCCTAGCTCTGTTTATGGACACAGCCTGCCAGGCCCTGTCATGGCTCTCTTCGTCTTTTTAAATGCTTTATGTTTCACAATCCATTTTTTGGGGGGGGGAGGGGTAATCCTCACCCAAGGATAGCTTTCCATTGATCTTTTGAGTGAGAGGGAGGGAGAGGGAGAGACAGAGAGAAACATCAATGTGAGAGAGACACATCAATTGGTGGCTCCTGCACACCCCCGACCAGGGCTAGGGAACCTGCAACCTTGACCAGAATTGAAGCTGGGACCCTTACTTGCCCTGAAAAAGATTTTAAAGCTGTTATTGCTGAAAATGACAATGACACATGTCCTTAACAGCTGAGGCCTTTCTGCTTAGATATCAGACAAGCATCGCTATGCCTGCTCCTCAGAATGACTGCGGTGCCAGGGCCAAAGCCATGCACAGTGACACCCAGTGGGGCCGGGGGGACTGGATCCCGCAGGCCTCACTCCAAACTGTTCTCCGTCACTCACCCCCAGCACTCCTCGGTGCGGGCAAAGTGGCTGCTTCACAAACAAACCCTTTACATGTCAGTGGGCACTAACCAGAAATCAATACAACAGCACGGTGAGCGGGCATCTGGCTAGTAAATTGTTTATTTCCCACCGGGTCATGTTGTGCCACATCACATCCAACTTTAAAGTGTCAACTAACCCATTTGCAACTAGGGAACAGTGTGCGGGGTCTGCGTGGCGAAGACTGGCGGGAAATGAATTAACCAGTCAGCACAGGAGTTAAACGCTGGTGGCGGTAACAACTGACAGGGTGAGTTGATTCAAATAACGCTGACTGGCATTCATGGGGCAGGGAGCTGCGCCTGACACTTGGGAAATAATCCAGGTGTGGGATGGCTCCTTAAGCTTCTGGGAGGGGATGCACAGACACTCCAGCTCATTTCTCCTCCAGGGGGCGTTACACATGTGCATGTGACCATTCTGTGAGTCTGGCCGATGGGATGCTGCATGTCCACACATCCCAGTGAGGAAAAGCACAGAGTGTATATCCAGCCCCATCACTCAAGCTCAGTGAGCTCAGGAGGCCGTTAGCCTACGCAGAATGGCCCCATACGTCTGGAATAAACTCACATTTTTAAGCTGAGGATACCCAGGCATAAAATTAGAATGTAAAAATTATGTTGCAATGGAAACCGAAATGGCAAAATGGCTCCTGCCAACTCAGGTCATTTGGCTAGCCCCATATTCCTGCAGGCGAGCTACATAAAATTCAAATTATGGATTTTAAAATGCGTAAGCATGGCATCCTTTGCAGGATTCTAAAATTTAGACTTACACTTCCTGATACTCAATAAACTTATTTTTTTAAAATATATATATTTTTGCGATTTCAGAGAGGAAGGGTGAGGTAGAGAGAGAGAAGCGTCAATGATGAGAATCATTAATCGGCTGCCTCCTACACACCATACTGGAGATCAAGCCCCCAGCCCAGGCATGTGCCCTGACTGGGAATTGAACTGTTACCTCGTGGTTCATAGGATCATGCTCCAACCACTAAGGAAAAACTGCTTCAGGGCTTGGTATCCTGATTGGAAGTCCGACCCCATGCTGGCCAGGCAATAACCTTGTTTTTTGAATAATAAAGGAATGAAAGTCACTGTTTGAGAACATCCCATCAGTGAACTTGAACTTCTAATTGGCTTTGTGAAGCCACTCAGAGCTTGGCGGTGTCCCATCAGGAGCTGGAAGGGCGCTCAGTGAGTTGTTTAAAGGAAGGGTTTGTGGGAAGGAGGTGGGGCAGAGGAGCCGGAGCCAAAGAAAAGGAAGGATTGCTTTAGACCAGGATTTCTTCCTCAGGGAGAGGGCAGAGCGAGGTCATGTCACTCAGATTGCCTTCTCTCTCTACGGGGCCTGCAGAGGCCCACAAGACAAACTGCCTTCCAGGTGCTCGACCAGCACATTCCAGACTCCTGCATTATGACTGTATTTTAGGAGGGTCAAAACAGCAACTAGGTCAGTATTAAATCTAGGTTCAGTGTCATGGGTTTTAGCACAAGTGACACTATTTAAGGCCTGTAGTTTCCTAAGTAAGGTCCCTGAGATAATCTGTTGTTTGTTTTTTATTGTTTTGTTTTGCTACATGGAGATTAAGTCAATCATCAAATCTTTTCATCATAACTCTGAATTGTTCTGACCATTATGATTATTGTCTCTGTGTGCTGGCCTGATCACCCCTAACTGACCTCCCTGTGGCCTGGCCGCCCCTAACTTCCCCCTGCTGGCCCCTTACTGCCCACCCTTGCCAGCCTGATCACCCTTATATGCCCCCCTCTGCCAGTCTGGTTTCCCCTAAATCCCCCCACCCGCCCGCCAGCCTGGTCACCCCACACAGCCTACTTGTTCAGTCGTTTGGTTGTCCCTCACTAACCCCCTTGCCAGCCTGGTCACAGGCAGCCATGTTGTGAGGGCTAATTTGCATATTAGCTCTTTATCATATAGGATTGCACCTGTTAGAAAGTTTAACTGAGAATAATAGCATAGGTGAAAATAAACATGTAAATAATTTGAATTTAATCAGGCACCCAATAAATCAAAAGCTGACTTATGGATGGTATAACTATTTTTCTGACCCTTTTCCGAATTTAAACCGAGGACTGCAGACTGTAATATTAATTTCTCAAAAGACCTACTGCTTTCCTGCTCACCTTTGGAGGGAAATGATATAAACAGAAAATAGTGCCGTAGAACAGGATGGAGACTGATTTCTGGCAGGCTGGGTGTCTGCTCACAATGACAGGAGTCTCCCAGAGAAGGTTTTTCTATAGTGAATCATTACCTATAAATAGAAGGTTCAGGTCAGCTTAACACCTAATGCAATTAAATACGACTGGGTAATACTTAGTGTAAGTATTCTTGACTTTTCCCAGATTACTTAATGAGGGGAAAAGACAGTGTGACCATTATGTGACATGGCATCATTAAGGGCTTACAAATACAGCACTTGTTGGAGGCAAACACAATGGAGAGCAGAGCTGAGAGCAGGTGAGCAGATAAAACCAGTTCAGCCAAGCAAAGCTTAATTCAGCGTCTTTGGCAACAGAGGCCAGGCTAACAGACCTGGGTCACTTTGCCTCTGAAAAGCATAAGTGAAACTTAGAGCTGATGTGAGGTAACCCATGACCAATTCTCTTTCACTGAAGAATGTTCTAGCACAGTCACCAGTGACGGAAGAATGGAGTCGCGCCTCCACACCATGCGAGCTGCTTTGTAAAGTGCATCTCTGAGCCTCCCTCCACGTTTGGTTGGGGTGATCTCGTTTTGCAAACTCTTTTTGATGCGAGCACAATAAACCTGTGTCATTGCTACTTCGGCGGGTCACTGCCTTTACTTCTGTGTTTTTTCCAGAGCTTTTGACAGACTTGGTTTAATGTTAGACAACCCATTCAACCACCATGCAAACAAAACAGAAACGTATTTGCTTCCAAAGGAGTCCAGGGATTGATTAGGATTGATTCTACGCTTCATTTCGTGCAAGTTTCTCCTAAAAAATATATGGATTCTGCTAAGGCTCCGCATGCTGAGGGATGTGCAGGGAAGTGTGGTGATGTCAGCGGCATACCTTGAATGCATAAAAAAAGTGAGCTAGATTAAGAGCCTGACAGAGAGACCAGTAGATGGCTAGATATGTGAGAAAGCAACCAAAGTAAAATGTTAATTGTAGAATCTAGGTGGTGGTTATGTAAGGCCACTGTAAACCTTTTCCAGGATTCTGTATGTTTGAAAACTTTCCTAATAAAATGCCAAAGAAATGAAAAATGACATTATACTCTGAGAAAGGGCAGAGACTAGATGGGGCATAGGAGGTTAGGGAGATTCTGGGAGTATTCTGTTCAGGAATAAAACAAAAAAAAAATATTGCCAGAATTATTCTGACCCTTTGATAGCAAGTGGCAGAAACCCAATCCTAAGTAGCTTAAGGGAAAAGTTACCCACGGGCTGAGGAGTCCTGCGGCACAGCTGGGTTTCAACAAGCCTGGGCCATATGGCATGCTCCTGGCTCTGCGGCTCCAGGCTTATTGATTTCCGCTCGCTTCCTGGGTCCAGGTGCTTAAATGGTGTCACCAGGGCTTGCTCTCTGTCTCTCTCATTTCTTAGATGGCAGTCTCTCCTGTCTTTGCAGGTCAGGTGACAGTCAGCGAGCCTGTTTTTCTATCACACAGACTTCACTACCTTAACTACTTTGGGTTGGAGCGTTTGTCTATTTTAATACTCAAACACAGCCTATAAATGCCCATCATGATAAAAGGAAAACTGAACTGCACCTAAGTCATGGCTGTGATAGTATGCATGCACATATGTACCTACATTTGTGTAACAGTATATATTAATTCAACAAAGAACGTCACTGATGTGTATATGTCAGAAACACTGCTGTGGCCATGCAGGTAATACGGGAATTTGCAGTGTGAGCGCTGAGGATGTATGAGCTCTTTCGGCCACACATCCCGAGGGTGTGATGGAGGAACAGTAAAGACGCTTCAGGGCAGCTCTAATCTGGAAAGGCAGTTGAAACTACAAAAGGATTTGTGAACCCCAAATGAATAATGGAGTGGACTTGGAAATACTCTAATTACCTAGAGAAAAAATACTGGGTTAAATGAATGTTAGAAAATAAATAATGTGATTCTTCAAAAGGACGGCAATAGGTCCTGGGAGTTAGCGATTAGACAAGGAGCAGCCAGCTGGGGGTGAGGGAAAAACGGCTGCTGCCAAGTCAGTCTTAAGATGACTCTAATGGTCTTACTCTTTCATTATACAAAGAAAGCCAGATAATAGGCTTATACACGCCAGAAAACGCCTAGGACTACAGGACCCATCGTTTTCTTTTTTTCTATTATTGTATTGCTCTGATCTATTGCAGATTACAAAAAAGATATAGAGCAGAATGGTACAGTTACCTGGGTACCATCATCTGGGTAAAGAAATGATAAAACAACTACTGTGTCCCCTCCAACCTCTCCAGCACAGGAAAGCTACTATCAGAGATCCCGTTTTTATTATTTCTACCTTGAGGTTTCCATAACAATGGAAGTAGCATAAATGTAGACACCCGATTGATTGTGAGGGCAGGTCTGTGGCTATAATTTTTTAAAGAGACACTGCTTTTTCCCCAGCCAGATTGCAGTTTGAAACAAAAAACAAACATCTTTTCCTTAGTTATACTTTTTTTTTTCTTTTCTAATCTAGTCTCTCTTTATTGGAGGACAGGAACTTTAATTAGTTGTTTCAGGTGCAACTCTCCAGTTCATGCTGCCCATTTTCTATCAATATTTTGAGAGGAAGAAACTGGCACTTTCACATTCTCTCGTTTAGTTCTATTGAAATTGGTCTAAACAGTAATTCCAGTCACAAGGGTGCCTACAGCTCGATGTCCTTCCTGTAGCCCAATGAGGCGGCCATAAAGCTTCCGCCCGGCCCTTTTCAATTCAGCCACTAAATAAGAAGCGAGTCCTGTCTGCTTTGTGCTGGTTTCCTCGATGTTCCCGTTACCGCTCAGCAGAGAGTGCCTCCCTGTACCCCTGTAGGAGTTGTGTAGATGAGCCAGAGTAGAAAGGCTGCAATCAGAGATGGCGAGGTGCTAACATCCATGCTCAGGCGCCGAGCTGGGGATCCCTATTCATCACCAGGCCGCTGTGTCCAGGCCTCCCCAGGAACCCGCCAAGTGAGAAGTGACACAAACAATTGCTTAGTCTGGTTTGACCTTTGCTGCCTCAAATGATAGGGTACCTAGTGCATTAAGCAACCCAATCAATCACTTACCTTCTTGACACAAGAGCGATAATTATTCTACTCTAGGTATTTCAGATAGGAAATAGCGGGACAAATTCTAGTTCTTCATTTATGCTTTTTCGCTCTTTCTCTTCACAGAGAAGATGAGGGGTAGGGGAGGCTGTCTCCACCTGGCCTCTGTGACCATGTCCACATCTCCCTCATCTGCCTCCCTAAGTGAGGATTAGCCACTGCCTAGGGGCACTATTGGGTCCATTACATGCTGGTTCTACTTTGCAGTTCGTTACCCTTATCAGGTAGGATTCCTGTCACACTTCTATCTGTTTACAGCCTGCCTGCAAAATATTGTGCTGCATTTTAACATTCAGCAAGAAGAGAATGTAGTGAAAATGACACCGGCAGTGAGGTCCTTGTTCTAACATACTCATTGCTTTCTCCAGCGGGAGGCTGCCTGCATTCTTTGGCTTGTTGCCTCGTTCCAGCAAAGGCATCACTAGACGTCTGCTTCCATCATCCCATCTCCTCCTCTGACTCTCAAATTCCTTTATACTTACAAACTAACCAGACACCAGAGCCTCTGTAATTCTGTAAAGGACCTCAGTGGTCACTTTGGGTCCATCCAGATACTCCAGGGTAATGGCCCCCAAATCCTAAATTTAAGTATGCGTACAGTGTCTCTGTGGCCAAGGGAGGTGATTTGAGGTAAATTTCAAATTTACTGATTTGAAGGACTGGGATGTGGACATCTTTGAGGGGTATTTTTTTGTTTGTTTGTTTGTTTTGTTTTTTTGGCATACCACATGCACAAAGGACATTTCACATAAATAAGCAAAGGACAAACTGCACCTACACACAGGCAGAGAAGACGCGTTTATAAAATGGTGTACACAGGAAGCTGTTTCACTCGTTAGGACACGGCTTTGTTTCAGTGACATAGTAATGCCACATGCTGACGAAGGTGTTAGGAAGAGAGGCACATCCAAACACTGTAAGAAGAAGTGTACGTTAGTTCAGCACTTTTGGAGGACTTTTAGGCTAAAAATGGATATGTGCTTTAAGTGAGCTATTCCTGGAACACCTCTGGAATTGGGTAAATTAAGGGAAAATACCCAACTGATTATCAACAGGAGCACTGGTTAAGCAAATTCTATTCACCAAAACTAGAGGGGAATAAAAATGGTAGTGAATGCAATACAAGTTGTCTTATTTACTCACACACACATATAGATGGAAACTGAAAATCAGAAGCCCTGTGCTCTTTTAATTCAACGCTGATTGGAAAGACAAAGTAAAGCATGGTAGCCATAGCCTCAAATGAATAATGAACGAATGTGAAACCACTGATGTCAGTGGTAAAGAATTTTAAGTGCTCATCTGCCTCTTACAGGTCTCTATTAACCATCGGCACAAAAATAGAAACTAATTCATCATGTTGTAGATACAATTAAATGGGAGATACATTTAAAGGGCATGTCACATTGCTTTAGCATATAAAGAAAAGGGTGATTAATACTTATATAAGACACCATACACATTAGGCTGAATCTGTGAAGATTTAGTTAAAGATAAATTTCTATCAACATCTCAATACTAGTAAGGGCCAAGGTCTTTCTAAATTATAAAATGTTTTGTTTCAACTATTCTAATCATTCTTGACTTGTAACTCTGAGACAGCCTTAAAAAGAGTACGGCTATTTCCTGTGGACTATAACTATTAATCACGGAGGTTGGTTAACTTGATGTTTCCTTCTTTCTCGACCTCTACACATCCTTCAGTGTCTACTGAACACCTGTCATGCTCTGACAGCCTTTGGGTGTTTGGAAACTTCTGCTCTGTGAGACCCAGAGACTTTTACCGACCCTTCCAAAGCTTGTGACTTGACCTCAGCCATCACAGCCACCACAGCCCACTGTGGTGTGGAGAGGAAGAGAGTGATGGCAGGTCTGATGTGGAGAACAGGCGCTGGTGGGTGGAGGAACTGAGCCCAGGAGCAGGGTGGAAGGGTCCAACAACTTCAATGACCTCAGTTACCTGCAGTGCTTCCCTTCAGCCTTGGCAGGAACAGCAGCTGCCTGTTAGAGAAGGCTGCTCACACTGTGTAAGGCCCCACATGGTATGGCCCCGGGTCATCCCTCTATCGTCATTCAGCAGCACGTGGGTCCAGCTTACTGAGTTCCAAACACACCCACGCCTGTTCCTTGCACCTGCCAGGCATGCTTTTCGTCCAGGGTCTTTTTACTTCCCCAAGGTCTGGAAGGGTTCTCCTCTGGTTCCCAAGTCTGATCCTCCCACCTCCTGTTCTTGGAGATTCTTGGAGTTACCTATCTTACAATAAAATTCCTTATTTGCTTTCCTATCAGGACTGGAATTGGTCATTTCAAAGGAGATGCCTGGCTAATGCACGTTTCTTAATAGAATCAGTATACACCAACACAGAAGTGCCCTACACAATACTGCGTTACTTGCTTTCCATTTCTCCATGTTTAAGTTGAAATTAGGCCTTATTATTTCTAGCCTGAACTATATCATTATTCTAAAATCAACCTTCTTCCTCCAGTATTATCCTATCCTAATTTGTCCTCTGACGACTCTTCCTTAAACTCTAAATAAATTATTTCCAATACCAAGATAATTTGTCAATAGAGTGGGATGTGTAGTAGACATTTTGAGTAACTTCTGATTATTGAACACATTTAAAAATACTTGTTTCATTTGTTTACATTTCAACTGGTTGTATCTGAATTAAATGCAAGCAAAGGGTATTTAAGTAAACACCAGAAATGGAATTTGTTTGGGTTAGAAAAATAGAAGGATAACAGAAAAATTTTACAAGAACTACCTTAGTTCACATTTAGATAGGTGCTTAAAATTGCAGTGCTTATTCTTTGCTATGGATTGTCACCCCAAAAAGGTATGCTGAAGTCCTAACTCTCTGAACCTCAGAACAAAGATGTCGTAATGGAGCAAATGTCACTCCAATATGATAGATGTTCCCATACAAAGATGGTCGTTAAAGACAGACACAGAGAGAGATGTGTGGCGACGATGACAGAGATCAGGATCGGAGGCATGCAGCTGCAGCCAAAGGATGCCATGGAGGATGTGGCAGCCAGAAGCTAGGAAGAAGCAAAGAAGGATCCTCTACAGGTTTCAGAGAGAGGATGGCCCTGAAGACAACCTGACTTCAGACTTTTCACCTTCAGACTTGGCAGAGCAGAAATGTCTGTAGTCTCAGCCCCCTGGTTCACGCCATTTTGTTACAGCAGGCCTAGGAAACTCATACACCCTTCCTGTGGGTGCAAGGGGCATCTTCGTTGGGTGTGTTTCAAATGATGAGTGAAAAAAAAAAAAGATTAATCCAACTTGTTTGCAGTGCAGTCATATATGGTGAAATATAGAAACAAAAGCAAAATATCTAAACATAGTTTTCTGGAAATTGCCTCTGTTGTTAGATTTTGACATTGATGCATATAAATAAAACCACAGAGTGATTCTACACTGGCTTGGAGAAGCAAACAGTATGGTTGCACACTGCCATTTATTTGTTTCTGTTTAAGGGAAAAAATAAAAACAAAACTAAGGTTATTTACTTCTATGACATTTGTTCTAAAAAAATTGACATTATGAGATTACATTTTTGAGGGACCTGTGAGTAAGAATTACTAAATTCTAGCCTTTCTAGCAAGATGAACATCATTCTTCCATGAGAAAAAGTTATGACACCTAGTTGCGGAGAAAACTGATTTCTCGGATCTATCTGCAGATTATGCCAATCTAAAGTCATCTCAGACAGGTAAATATTTAACACAATGTCACAGTACTTACTAACACTAATGATACAGTCTTCATTCTTTACTTTAAACCTATTCCTTATTCTGTTCTCGTTGTAGAGAAAAATCTCTAAGCATCCCAAAGCAGGCTTTGGACATAGTCATTGAAATGTATGCATTTAATAAATTGAAAATAGTGCATCGCATATTTGACTATCACATATACCTGCTTCCATGTGTCAATATGGCTCCAAATATTACCCATCAAAAATGAAGCCTAGCAGCATTATGTAACCAAGCAGAGAAATACACAGCTATGCCAGCGGTGTCTACTTTTTCTCTCACTTTCACAAAGAAAATGCTTATACCTCCTGCTCATAATAGTCTATTTGGCCCAAAGCTCTGCTCTCTATCTTCCTCCCTCTGGCTCCAGGGTGGCTGGCTCCTGCAGACTCCATCACCTAATCCCCCAGCTCTCTTGTTTACCTAGAGTTTTGGTGACTGAGAAGCTCCAGGGCACCACAGGGCAGGAAAAGAGGGAATTCAAGTTCTTCCTTGCTGTGGCACCTTCCTCTGGTAGCTCCTGTATTCCTCATAGACTACAAAGCCCATGAGAAGCCCTGTCCCCTAGGTCTTCATGGTGGATGGCTAACATGGACTAGGCTGATTAGAGAGTCCAGTTTATATAGTCAGGCACTCACTGGCTCCCACAGGCTTGTTTCATTCTGATACACTATCAGCCTGGTCCTTATTCACATTCAAGTACACAATCCCTGATGAAGATGATGCCGACGCTCTCACTCCAGCACACAGCATCATTCTTGGCCACTCATCCTACCGGAGAGTTTCAACATGAGGTCTCCTTTGTCTGGTTTAGGCTGTGGGGGCATCAGAAAGAGTTCACACCAAAGAGTAAGAAAAATATTGAGGCAACACAAATGTTTGATGACCAGCTATTTTCTATGATTTGGGCCTGCAGGACATGCAAAATTGAATGAGACACTATCTGTGATTCTGGAGTTCAAAATCTAAATAGACTATATATTCTTAGTTAATTCAATTTAAAAAAAAATGTATTGTTCTACCTTTGTCTTTGTGCAAAGGAGCTTTTTGTTGGAGGTCTTATGGGCTACAGGTCCTTGTACTTATTTTGTAAGCCCATTACTACCGATATCACTTTTGGGAAAAAACACACAAATACTGTTTTGATATTTAATTAGCAGCTATTTTTAATAGAATCAAATAGAAAATAAAATGTTTCTTCTTTCTTCTAAGTGAACTTTGGATATTTCTCAGATCTGAAATATTTTTGCCTTATAATTTGAAGAGTCTGTGTTAGGAATATATTTTACAAAAAAAGTATTCACTATTCACCATAATTTCTGTTCCACTGTAAGACATTTTTTAAAATTATATTTTTATTGATTTCAGAGAGGAAGAGAGGGGGAGAGAGAGAGAGAGACCGAAACATCAGTGATAAGAATCACTGATCAGCTGCCTGATGCACACCCCACACTGGGGATCAAGCCTGCAATCCAGGCATATACCCTGACCACAGAATCTAACCGTGACCTCCTGGTTCATAGGTTGATGCTCAACCATGATCCATGCTGGCTGGGCTCTGTGAGACATTTTTTAATGAAGGCACTTGGTTAATCCATGAAGCTATCAATCAGGACAGTGCTTGCCTATGGCAGGGTGGGTGATGGAGATTGACAGGCAAAGGGCATACGGGGGCTTTTTAGGGTGATTAAGTGATCTAAAACTTAATTTGAATGTTGGTTACGTAGGCACATGCATCTGTGAGGATCCACAATCTATATCTGAGATTTACATACTTTACTATAAGTACTGCTACTATAATAAAGTAACAAAAACAATGCATTCTTTTCTACATAGATGAATACCATGTTTTGTTTTCTTTACTTGTTTTTAAATATATTTTATTGATTTTAGAAAGAGGAAGAAAGAGGCAGAGAGAGAGAGAAACATCAATGATGAGAATCATTGATTGGCTGCCTCTTTCACACCCCCTACTGGGATAGAACCTGCAACCCCAGGTATGTGCCCTGACCAGAAATAGAACCATGACCTCTTGGTGCATGTGTGGATGCTCAACCATTGAGCAACACTGGCCAGGCAATGCCATGTTTTTAAACAATGAAAATAATACTATCATCCATCCAAATATGTGGGCCTTGCATTAGTTACTTTACATAGAATCTCTAACAATTATCAATTACAATAGGTCTCTCTACCTGTTTTAAAAATAAAAATAATAGCCTAAGTTAAAAAACAAAATACAAATATTTTAGTACATATAGCTAAGTCAGGCATAAGGGAAAAGGTATGACTTTAACAGCAGTTAAGAAATGGCTTCCACTCATCTGTTTAAGTAGTCACTACAAAACAGCTCCACAATCTATCAAACTTTTAGATTTGTTCCTTCATTTCATATTTTCATAACTGGCCTGAATAAGAAAAACTAGGGCTTTTTGAAGATGAAAAATTTCACTCTGCTTTAATAGAATCACTTTTGTTAATGTGCTAGTCAGCTTATCTTTGTTTCAAGGAATGCAAAATGTTCAAAATTTACTGATTTTTTTTTTAACAGAGTGTTAAATTGTTCTTGTATAAGAATTTCAGATAAAAAATATTCTAAGATTGACAAAACTTGAAATCTGCATACTTTATTGGTTTATTAGATTCAAATATTTTATTTTCCAATCATTGTAAGACAGCAATTAAGATTTTGATGCATGTTCTGATTTTTGCCCTACCAAGATTATGGTGGGCCATCACCATCAGGAGAAGAGCTATTCTTTCTCTGAGATATGAATTAAGTCTTGGAGACACTAAGAAACCTCTCCAGCTGTAGTACTGATTCCTACCAGGTCAACACACCATAAAGTGCACATTGGCTGTGGCCTGTCTAGCCCACAAATAACCTGGAACCTTCACTAAGGCGGCTTAGGAAGAACTTTCATGACATCTCCCTTTCCCGCCCTCTTTCCTACATCACACCTCCAGCTTCCCAGGAGGTTTGGGGCAAAGGTTCCTATCCCTATGACCATGAAATCCTTCTTTTCTGGTTTAATGGTGCATTAAAATTGTATACCCAGGCCTCAGCACAGTAATCTATATATCGATCTAAAAGGCTAACATGTTAAGTGTCCCACAGTCCAGGTAATGACGACATGTATCAACGCCCTGCTTCCTCTCCCTAGCAACTAGCCTCCTTGCAGTTCCTACAGCCCAGGAACATGACTTGCTTCATAGTCAGGTGCAAACTTTTTACACTTTAACCAAATGTCTGTGAAGCATTTTCTGTGCCTCATCTCATTTGATCCTCACAGAAGTCCTGGAATAAGCAGATAAGAGACTCGGTGGAATCCTATTTTCTTTTCATTAACGGGAAAATGGAGATTTAGAAAACTTAGAAACTTGACCCAACTGAAAAGAAAAAAATGATGGACCTTGAAAATGACTTCAGGTTTTGTCACTGTGCAGATAGTCAAACTCTGCTGCAGTTAAATATTTTACCCTTTTTTTCTCCCTGAGTCATCTACAGTAATAACCTGCTTTGTGTTGATATTTACTGCTGTGTTGCTGACAATTACCTGAAAGAGAAGCTGGGGTGCTTCATGGGACTGGAAAAAGTTTAGTTAAATCAGGAAGCAGATTTAATTAAGCAAGTTTGTTCTATACCTATTAAAGGCTAAGTTGACTCATGCATGCGCAATACATATAAAGCTCTCACTGGTGCCAATCACACACATGCGTTTTGATCATTGTCGATCGTGAATTTGGTTGACACTTATATTATAAAAGGCAAATGGCAATATTAAAATATTTCTTCTAATTAATTTCCTTTCCATGTGCATGAATTTGTGCAACCACTAACTTTTACATAATACAAGATGGGGCAAGAGTTGGTTTACAGTTGTGAGTATGCAAAATGTAGAGATTAATCTTGTATTATTATTTGTTAATTATTGTATCCTTTTCCATGCAAACAACTGTAAACCTAATTTTGCCCAATCTGTTTTCATATTACATGCTTATATACTAAATGAAATAATAAATAAATATATAGAATCTTGCATACTGTCCATTTTGGTCCATTGATCCTTCAGAAGTTAAAAAATATTCTAGTAACCAAACAGACCAGGCCTCTTAACTATTAGAGGAGCCTATAAATCCTCATTAGACAGTGCTTTGTTTGATGCCTCCCAACATTTCAAAAACATAAAAGATATAAAAACAATATAAATGGCATTAAATGCATTATTTCTAGGCGTTTTTGTTGTTGTTGTTGTTGCTGTTGGTTTTTTGTTTGTTTTTTGTGTGTTTTTTTAAGGCACACAAATAACTTTAAAATGCATTCATTTTAGAAAGCCACTTTAGGTTGTTAGATATAATTATTTTTAATGTAAGTTCTTTGAAGGCAGTAGTGATTTCTTATTCATCTTTATTTATTACCTCTACATAATAGAATGTTTTATAAATAGTAGGCAATGTCACTTAAGTGAAATAAAATTAAATATAATTATTATTGCTGGCATTCATTATAAACAATAGAGTAATAGCCACTTATCCTTCTCAAAGCATTTTTGCATTTAGCATCTCATATGATGCACCTTTTAACTGATTTATTAAAAATAATTATGGGATGGTAATGCCATTCAGAATCACACCCACCTTATAGAACAAAGAGCAAAACAGACATGCAGCTATATTACTGTATGGTGCAGTATGGCACATACGGAAAAGATATAAAATCAAGTCTCCAGAAAAGGAAAAGGATGGGCTTCACAACGTACTTTCTGAATTGAGTCCCAAAACAGAGAATCAGAAGTGGCTCTGGAAATAGAAATAGCATAAAAAGCAGCAGAACCCAGGCCCTGAAAGGACTTGGACGCTAAGTGTGGTCCATAAAGGCTAAGAAGACGATGGGCTTTCTGAGACAGGTGGGGGAACTGACAGGAGCTGGGCCAGTAGGTGATAATCAGCTGAAGAAGAAGAGCCCTTTATATCAACACAAGGATTGAAATTTCCCCTGTGGCCCCTTGGGAGCCAACAGACAGGAAGGAATCACTGCAAACTAAAAAAAAATAATAATAATAAAATAATAATAAGTGAATTTTGCATAAACTGATCTATATGGCATTACAATTAGAATATTTTTCTTTTGTTACAGCTTTAACTTGAGGATTTTGTGAACTAACCAGAATTTTTGTTGAAGCATTTCCCAGGACTCTTCCTTCATCAGCTGGATAATCATGTTGTTTACATTACCTAGCCATACAAATCTGATTTACACATGAAAGCATTATTCCTCATAAAGTATATTCCCAAGTCTTTTTCATTACACTGAAAAGCTGTATTTTTGCTTAGTTTTTTACCACTGAAGTAAATACAGTATCATAATTGTCCATTTATTAGATTTGTTACTATTTTCAGCTCAATGTTTTTTCAATAGGATGTACATTAGTTTACTCAGGTCTAGATTCTGAGAAATGAAGATTTCTAGAATATGGAAGTGTAAATATTCTGCTTCTTTTTCTTTTTCAGTAGTGTAAATATTCTTTTAAAAGCACAGTGGCATTTTCTGATTTCATAAAAAAGAATTTATCATTGTGGAAGTATTCGTCTGTTAGGGTTAGTAAGCTGCTTCAGGCATCTTGCTATTATTTTTATTCCTATTATATCAAAATCAACTTAGACTCTAGGAGAGCTATTGTCAATCTCTAGCATTTTTTCTTGTTTTCTAAAAACACTTGCTCCATATATTACAAATGAGGGGAATGTTAAATGCTTCTAATTGGGAAAACAAATAAACAAACAAAAAAACCTTGCACACGTCCGTTTCAGTTACTGACTAAAGAAACTTGAACAAGTTAGCTGACAGCAAGGGCTGTGCCCGCTCTCTCTTGAATTGATGTTTTAAGAGGACTCCCTGTTCCTAAGTGGACACTCATTTCCCCCCATCATAAACCTTGCTTTAACAGGACCACATTATAATAACTTCATATATTTCCTTAACTCAAAAGTTCTTTAAAGACTTTTTTCAAATATTGATTCATATATCCTCTAACTACACGCTGAAATATCACCTCTTCAGCATTTCCTGCCAAGTAACTTGTTCCCAAGTCTATAACAAAGCAAACTGAAGCTACTGTCCTCTGACCTCAATGCATTCCACCACAATATTTAATTAAGAGTTCATCCATGATTGTGTATCCTCTTCAACTATCAATGTCTATCTCGCCTTTAGCATTTTTTGCTTTACTTTTATCTATTAAGATACACAGGTTCTTATACTATACCTATGATATATTGAGGTAAAAACAATTCAGAAATCTGGATGTCTGGGCAAAAGTCATTTTGGAGGTCTTACAGTATGCAGTTTTCAAAAAGAGCTTATCAGGACATTTTAAAGCACTGGCGGTGAATGCCAGCACCTGGGGGCTGGTACGGGAATGGGTTTCTCTCTCAGGCTGTCGAATTCTAGGCCATGCCCTTTCCTATTGTTTCACCCTGCCCTTCCCTGGCCAGCTGCCAGTGGTGCCAGTTATTAGTGGCTCAGAGCTTCTGTTCTCCTACTTATAGAGTGGAGATAACATGGTACAACTCAGGTCTGCGGGATGATTGAAAAAAGATAAATCAGCTAAAGTGCTTATCTGACCGTGGGCCACACAGAGTTTAATAAATGTAACTACTGAATGGGAAGGCATCTGAGAAACAATAAATATGGATTTAATCGTGTATCTTTGATAATGCGGCTCCTTAAAGCACTGGCTTGGCCTTAACATTGTCCAATAGTAACCTCAAGCATTGTCCAATAATAACCTCAAAACCGGTGTTGCTAGCTAGCTTTGTCACCTGGCAGGAATGCATTACCTCGTGATATGTATGAAAGTGATTTTATCTTGACAGGAGGACATGTGAAAGTTACAGTCCATTTTATGCCTTAAATTTAGTTCAAATCAACAAATACTCCCAAGCTTTAAAGGTCCCAGTGGGTGTGCTGTAGACATACAAGGAAAGAGAAGACAATTCCCTGTTTAAAGAATGTTACAGTCTGGTGCCATGGAAACACACATGCATGAATCAAGAGTTGGCTGTAATTCTCTATGCAAAGAATGGGCTGACTCATTCAGACTGAGAAAAAGCAGGGAGGGTACAGAAAGAGATGGCATTAAAGTTAGACTAACCCATGAACAGGTAAAAACGAACAATGACAGGCACAATGACAAGGAGGGTCATGTATTTTCAATTGGAGAAATCATTAGGCTCAAAGGCAGATAGGCAAGCAGGAATATTCAAGAATTTGCATCAATTGGTGGTGCACTTAATTGCAAAGTTGCAATGTGTGCATTTGAAAACATGAGATTTCATGTCAATATTTTGCCTCAAGAAGAGATGCCAATGAACTGAGGCATATTTTCCTGAATAAAATTTTGTTTTTATTATTTTAAAATTTGCTTAACAAAATAAACAAAATGCTATATACTCTTTTTCTAATATATTTTTATTCATTTCAGAGAGGTAGAGGGAAGGGAGATAGAAACATCCATGATGAGAGAGAATCATGGATTAGCTACCTCCTGCATGCCCCCCACTGGGGATCAAGCCCATGACCCAGGCATGTGCTCTGACCTGGAATCAAACCATGACCTCCTGGTTCATAGGTCAATGCTCAACCACTGAGCCACACCAGATGGGTAAGCTATAAACTATTTTATTATAGCTCCCATATTTCTCAAAGTTATTTATTATTTGCCAATGACAAAGGACTGCCTAGCCTTTTGAAATGTAATTATTTAGAAACAATTAAGCTGTTTCATACCCAGAAGCATCAAAGTACATAACATAACACACATTTTTCGCTTCAAGTTCCCAGTGGGAACTGTAGCTGTTTATGATTTTGTGGCTTAGTGCCCAAAGCAATTTCATTAGTCAAATGAAGCTCACACATTTCCATCTTTAACAGAGGGCAATCGGCTTCCTGCTGGTCATTTACAGTTTCCTCTGGTAATGAGGGACCTAGTAAAGGGGAGGCTGCCCAAGGCTGCCGCCCAGCTGGTCACCGACAAGCTGAAGTGGGAGGGACATTTAGACCGTCACTTCAGTCATGTGTGTCCACACTACCAGTAAAACACTGTGTCAGATTAGATCATGAGAACTCTTACCTGAAATAGCCACCAACTGCCAGCACATGATGCCAAGTGGCTATTTCTATAAGAAGTAAGGCTGAAGGCCTTATATTTATTTGTTTTGCTTTATTCAGAGCTTTATCACAGAATGAAGTCCGTGTAATAGTGACTCCTATTAGAACGAAGGGCAAAGGACACCCTGGTGAGCACACCTTATGTCACCCTCTCTAAACTGGTCGCCCCGTTACCCGGCTTTTATGGAATGCCTCCTGGCTTTTCTCCATAAAGCCAGGTGGTTCTTTAGACACCAAATAGGTGTCTGAATGCGGTAATGAGCCCACAGTATTTCCATTCCTTGCCTGGCTTTTGTTCACCATTGATTCTATGAGAATTGACTATGATGTTGCATGTAGCCGTACTTGTTCAGTTCCTTTGCTGATTATTATTCTAAAATAATAATATTCCACTGCATCATTGATGGACACTTTAATTTAGGCTGATTACACATGTAGCTACAATTGGAAAGCTCATTTATGAATTTCGGTGTTTGCATACGTGAACTGCTGTTGGCTCTACATTGAGATGCATGATTTGGGCTCTTAGGACACGTGAGTTTCCACTACAGTAAAAGGTGCTAAACTTTTTTCACATCCCACTAGTTTACCGGGCTCCCAATGCTCACGTCCTCACCAACATCTGACATTCACCGAAGTTTATTTCACTCATTCTGATAGTGTTGCAGAGGCACCTCACTATAAAGATTCAATTTCCTTTTTACTAACAAAGCGGAGCATATTTTCATGTGCTTGGTGGCTTCTTGGATACCCTGGTTTTGTAAAGTAGCCATTATGTCTCTAACCCATTTTTCTATTTTATTTTTTCTTAATGGAAATGTATAGCAGTAGTTTATGCATCATGAATGTATGCATGGTAAGTATATTTTCTCCACTTCTTGGCTTTCCTTTCCATTCCTTTAGGCATTCCCTTAAAGAAAATAAGTCCTTAATTTCAAAATAATGCAATGTATCCACCTTAAACCTCCAAGAAAGAGTTTTCTAGATCCTATTTAAGAAGTCTTTCCATAGGCAGAGGTCCTGAAAATACTCTCCAATACATTGTATGCAAAATATTAAATTGAATGATATATAAAAAGCACTGTATTCAGAGCTCACCATATGTTACCAAGGATATAATCATATGATGGTTCCCATTATTATTCTCATTTGAATAATATATTGAAGAGCAGTAAGTGAATATAAAAATCTTTTCACATTTCTTCCTAAATTCATAACATATAACAAATTTTTATATGAATGATTTTTGTAAAAGGTTTCAATACTTTGTTTCTGAACTATCAGCTTTTACTTAATCTAGGATTAATGAGAATTAATTCATTTGCCAGCTGATGAATTAACTCATCCTGCACAGTTAATACCCTGTTTCCCCGCAAATAAGACAGTGTCTTATATTAATTTTTGCTCCCAAAGATGCGCTAGGTCTTATTTTCAGGGGATGTCTTATTTTTCCATGAAGAAGAATACGATATACATTTATTGTTAAATGAAAATAAAGGAAATTTATTACCTGTATACGGTACGGTAATAAGGTAGTTAACACAAACCAAACTGTGAATCCTACAGTATCAAGAATTTACTCATTTATTCAATGACAATCATGTCATCATCTTCTGAAACATCATCATAACAATCCAATTCCTGAATTTCCTGGTGAATTTCTTGTGACTCCATTTCTTTCAGAATCAGTGGACCAAATCTCTCATGTTTAGCCTAGGGGGGGGGGGGGCCTTATTTTGGGAGGATGCCTTATATTTCACTCAGAAGGAAACCTGCAAGTAGGTCTTATTTTCGGAGGATGTCTTATTTTCGGGGAAACACGGTAAAATGACTGGATTATGTAATTGACAAAGGAAGGGAGATTTGGTTCTGAACGCAGCTTGGTCCAGGAGTGCCAGTGGCACCGGGACAGTCTCTGCTTTCCTTTTACAGCCCCGAGGCAGCTCCGGGAGGCCCTGAAGCTATCCGTTCCCTGTCTCAGTTCCGCTGCTGTAACCAAGCACCACAAACCGCATAGCTCACAAGCAACGGGAACTTGTTTTCACAGCCCTGGAGCCTGGAATTGGAGATCCGATGAGCTCTCTTCCGGCTGCCAATGGCCCACTTCTCCTAGTATCTCCAAGTGGTGGAGATCAGAGACGGGAAGGAGTCTTCTCTCCTCTCTTACAAGGACCCAAATCCCATTCATGAGTGCTCTGCTCTCTGACCGACCTCATCTCATCCTAATCGCCTCCCAAAGGCCCTACCCCCTGAGATAAATGGATCTATTCCCCTTCAAACAGAGTAGTTTGTCAGTACTTGGGTAATTTGAATTAAAAAAAGATTAAATGCTGTTTTAAAATGCCTATTAATTCTATAATAATTTCCCTCTATCAAATCACTAACAGAATGGTTAGAAATTCAGAGTATACTGATAAGAAGTATACTGATAAGAGTCCCTTTGGAAACTCTGCATATTTGTTGGCTATATACCTATCTGAGTATCTTCTTATGATCTGTGTCAAATATCGAAAAATGTAGGCTACATGACAGATGCATCTCTGAAACTTCTTTTCAGTAAAACACAAACAAATGCATTAAAATCACATCTAACTTTTTATGGTGCAATTGTGAATTAGGTCCTTCTTTTATTGGTAATTAGGATGTAGAACAGATGGTGTAGACTTTGGCAAAAAAGTGATGATCTCTTCAAACTAGCGTGTTGTCAATAATTATTCACAAAATAAAGATCTATTCCCTTCATCAAGAGTCTGTTCCCACCTGTGGCCTATGCGCTGCTGGCTATTAGAATACCTCTCTGACTCATCTGAACTTTCCCACTGTGCGGAGAGAGGGAGTAAGGGGGATGAGGGATATATTTACATGCATGGAAAGTGTGAGCTGTTTAGCAAGTATATGAGTACTACATAAAGGAACTAAATGTGTATTAGTTGGCACATTTAAGGCTGGTAATTTTTTTTGCACCCAAAAAAGGCAATAAGATGCAAGCTAGTGTGGCTCAGTGGTTAAGTGTTGACCTATTAATCAAGGTTTGATTCTTGGTCAGGACACATGCCTACGTTGTGTGGATCACTAAGTACTCAGGAGGCAGACGGTCAATGATTCTCTCTCATTATTAATGTTTCTCTCTCTTTCTCTTTCTTTCCCTTCCTCTCTAAAATCAATAAAAAATATATTTTAAAAGGCAGTAAGAGTCATCTTCACATTTAAAGCAGCTAAAATCTTTCTATCAAGGAAACTGCTAAAAAAAATGGATAGTTCTAGTCTTTAAGAGTTGCACAGATTAAGTGAAGAAGACACAGATATGCTGAAGACAACCAATTCCCTTTTTGTTGGACAGTCATTGCCACACTGTTATAATTTATCTAACATCTGACAAATTGTTCAACTCTTTTGTGTATACAAATTACACTGTAACTTTCAATGTGTTAAAACAATGTACTGCGATTTGAAAATTCTTCATCAAATTTCACAGGAAAGGTAGTAACTACCTAGTGTTGTCCAATGTGACATCCTCCAACTTCTCACCAAGTTACCCAACGAATAACAGAAAAAGTGTGAAATTGTACCCAATACATAAAATATTAACCAACAATCTGCTAGACATCAAGAGAAATTCTGACTAATAAGTGATTAAATTGAATTCTATAGCAGGATAGCAAGGCCAGTTAGAAAACTAAAGAAATGTTCACCCACACTCAGTGAGCTTTCCTACTTTGGAAATCTAGAATATTCAACATACCCCTAAGGCATGGACCCATCTTCCAGAGGTGATGTCCATCTCAAGTCTGTCATTAAGGTCTGTCCTCCATCGATCAGACCATCAAACCTCAGAGGAAGGTAGGGGAGGGTGGGAGTTAGGGGGAGAGATCAACCAAAGAACTTGTATGCATGCATATAAGCCTAATGGACACAGACAACAGGGGGGTGAGGGCATGAGTGGAGGGGATGGGGGGTAATGGGGAAATAAGGACACATATGTAACACCTTAATTAATAAAGAAATTTAAAAAATAAAGATCTGTCCTCTACAGCTATTTGTGACATTATAATTCTCAATAATACGAAATGACCTTGGTTGGAATTAGATAGCTATTGGCACACTGAAGCACTGGAGATGAAATAGGTAGTTGAAAACATGGAAGAAAAGTCTTGGAAGCTGTGGATTTTAGGAATTCTATCTGTATTTCATCTTTCTTCAAGGATGAAATCTTTAAACTTGGGAGTGCCTATATTTATAAACAAATTAAGTTCCAAAACCTGGCCATAAATACCCTTATTGATAAAGTTCCAAGGTGTTTTTTATAAGTGTATTTATTGAAATTTCTCAAATATAATAATTGTTAATGTCATTTGTTGATGATAGAAAAAATTAATGACTTTTGTTCCTTCCCTGGCTTTGATAGCATTTGTGAGTATTTGGAGGTCGATTAAAAAAAAAAGAACTTTAAGTTAATCTGAAATTAACTATTCATCTTCAGATTGTCAGTCAGAGAAAACATAATTGTAATTTTCCCCGGAAAATTTTCTAGGGGAAAATTACAATTATGTCAGACAATGGATGCTAACTAAAGTTATTGTGATGATCATATATATGTATATACATATATATGCACATACATACATATTATGTTTTAAAGCTTCAAGTTATACAATGTTATATGTCCATTATACCTCAATGTGACGATTAAATGGACAAATACTTGTATCAGTGTTTGATTATGGTCTACACTCAGACATAAAAGCACTATTTATATTATAAATTATGTCTGAGGATAGAATACCAAAATAAAGAATTAAATAGATAGATAAATGATAGACAGACAAATAGATAGATGATAGATAGACCCCAAAAATCTAGCTAACACATACAGTTTCCGGGTAAGCTACTGAATGATATTTTGTAACAGGGGAGTAAATCAATAAGAGCACAGGAGGGATCTAACATGAGCAGAACAGCCATCTATTCTGGTGCATTTCTGAAACAATTTCATTAAAGAGGGAATATACTGGTGAGGCTTACCGGAATGCTGAATCTAAGTGAAGAATAAAGCAATCATTTGCTTTTGCTTGGTGCTCTTGGGGCTTTAAGTAATAATTGAATAAATGGAGCTGATATTTTTAAAATAAAATGCTGATTATGTGGTGTTTACTGTAGGTAGTGTTAGTGTTTTCAAATACGTAATAAGGATAAATGAATTCATTAAATCAAGACCAATGATTTTTAGGATATATAATAGATTTACACAACTCTTCCTCTTAGAGTTAAATAGGATCATTAATATTGTAAAAAAAAGAATGTCAAAATTAATACAATGTCATGTAAATTTATATTGACTGCCAAACTACATTTAAAGCATTTTATTGCTATTTGAATACAATTTTGAAAGACAATTTGGTCCATTTTAAAAATTACCTTCTGAGTAAATAATTGAGTTTCTCCGTAACCTACTCTTGAACGGAGGCCATTGTCCAGCCATGACTGGAAGCCATCTCCCTTGGTAATTGGAACCATCCCTCATCTTCCTCCCCACTGAAGATTTATATAAAAACTTCTTTTCCCCGAGTTTCTTTCCTGCAACAGCTGTGCCTTCTCCTCAAAACACCCCATGGGAGTGTTGTTAGCATAACTACCTACACTCTGCCGCACTGCATTCCTTTCATGGCTACTTACAACACAGGCTGAGGATCTGCTTTGTCTCAGATTATACAAATGAAGACTAAACTAGGTGCGGAATGAACATTTACACCCTCATCCTAAGAAAAAGTGGTGGGAGTGAGTCAATGCAGATAAACAGAGACTTCTAGGCAAGGACTACTAAGGCTGTTACCCAAATCTACTACCCTGCATTGCAAAGGAATTTAGAAGATAAAATTTTGTAAATAGGCAGAGGGGAACTAAAGGAGGTTTAAATGAAGAATAGAGATGATGATGAAAATAATAAAGCATAGTTTGCAAATCCATCAGCACTCAGGTATAAAAAATCTTCAAAGTAATTGCATATTAATTCGATAGTTTTTCAGAATATTTAAATTTCATGCAAATATGATAAAGGAAATATTTTGCTTTCATTATAGAATACTTTTCTTTTTAATCTCCTTCAAAATACCGCCAACATTTCATTTAAAATTAGTTTTAAATTTTCTCCCATGTTAGTAGGCACAATAAATTATATGATATTTATTCTACTAATCATTTCTTGAGGTATGGTTAGGAAAATATGTTTATTACACCTACTTCATTATCTTAACTGTATTTATTGAGGTTATTAATTTTATATTTCTAGCTCTGCTTTGCAAATATAATTTTTTTCCTGAGAGAAAATTTCACCAGGAATGGCATATTTAAAAAGCCAATTTTTCATATACTTTCTCATACACTCATTAAATGACAACAGAGTAATTATGACTCCACTCTTTTGTTGAAATTGGATGGGGGAAGAGGATGTGCTGTTATATAGAAACTCTCAATGTAAATTATGAATTATCTTTTGCTAAGGTACAGACTTTGATACAGATTTAGAAACAATAGAAACTGTAATCAGTAGAAAGGATAAGATGATATAGTAGTGAACTTGCACATTTGGGGTGCAAACCGTTGTTCCTTCTAAACATCATTCATTAGTGGTATTTTCATACATAGTCACCAACACATTATCTATGCATTCATTTACATGCTCATCTGTGAAAGGTTCTGTTTTGGAATTTCTGTATAGGACAATCCATGAAAGCTTCTGTACATGAGTTAGAGCGTAACAAAGAGCCCATAACATCTACAAAATAGCAGTCTAATTAACTCATATATTGGCTTGTTCCAGGAGGACATGTAGGGTGAAAATCAGATGAATCGGAGTAATTATTCACACACATGGAAATAATATTTTCTGGACAAAGACCCTGAGACAGACTGTAGAAAGAGAATGAATGGAACTAGGATTTGTGAATAGTATGAACCCTTTTCTCATTAAGACTTACAAAGCATTGTGGGATAAAGTTTTGTTCTACAATGTTTGAACTAGCTCTCTTTTCTTTCATTTATTTCCTCAGTAAAACCTTTTTGAAACTTTTTGACAATTTCCCCATTTTCTCTAAACGAGTCGGGGAGGGGGCGAAAAGGAGACATTTTCATTCACGCCTAAGCCTGAAGATAAAGGCTTAAATATCAGAGCCCTACTCTTTGGAGTCTTGAGAGACTGGAAGAGCAACAGGCTCTGTGGTGGGGACCACTGTGCCTCCCCGAGCTCTACTGCCCCGTCACGGAGGACAGTTGAGGTGGGAGTGGGAATACCATTTCTTCCTTTGTCCCGGAGGTTTCGGTGAGCGATCTGTACTCTAACCCTAGTCACAATATTTACTAAATTTAGGTAAATCTTAAATTTTTTAATTCATAATCTCATTCGCACAACTACATGAAAGATAGTATGTTTCTTGAGTTTGACATATTAAAGTTTTAGATGCATAAGTAACTTGTGCAAAATAATAAAGGACACTGAGGTCTGATTGTCTGTCTGCAAGGCAGTATGTTGGTCTATGTCTAGTCATTATATCAATTGAAAAATGCCTTACAATTCCTATAGCTTTAATTCCAACTGCTCTTTTTAATCAATTACTTTTTATAAGCATTTTATACCTCCAAAATGTCTAAAAAAGTAACATTTAATATATGCCATTCAAAATAACTCTGTATGTAAGCTTATAATTAAATGCAAAAATAATTGTAGTTTAAGGATTAAGTTTTAAACTAATGTCAAAATAACTCATCAATTAAAGTATGTATCAAAACTTCCAGAGTATTGATTCCCTGCAGAATTTATTATGTTTTGTAAATTAACTCAAAAAGATATCTGTCTCCTCAAATTTCTTCTCAGTGGCTCAATGGGATCACTTTCTGGATAAATAGCAACTATTCCTATTATTTATTCCAAATAAATATCGTTTCTGGTGATTTGGTCAATGACTTTAGAAAAATTTAAAGATTACTCCTCTAAAAGCAAATTAAATTTCCACACTAGCCTATAAAATACTCTGAAAAGTTTGGCATTATAATTTAAACATTTCTACACAATTGGAACTGTGTTTAATTACGCGTTTATTTTCTAAACTAATTGCTATAAAAAAAACACACACACAAAAAACAACAATGCCAACTTGAGAGTTTTGAGGGCAATAATGGAGTATCTCAGCACTTGAACTGAAGTCATAATATAAGTTGACTAATGGGAAATAAAGAGCTAGAGGGCCCTTCATTCACTCACTTGAGAAATCTGTTTGATATGGTCATGGACCAGAATTTTTATTAGTCCCTGAGGATGTGCAGATAAACTGCACAATTCTGGAGCTCAAGAAACTGGCAATCTAATGAATATAAAATAAGTCAATAACTATAATGAGCTTAAGTAATAAATTTAAAGTACTTAAACTTAAATTATTAAAATAGAAAACAGCAACGATGTTCCTGGTGGATCCAACAACATTGGCCCCCTAAAAGAAGCCAAAGGGGAACACTTGGAGGAGTAGGGGCTGGTTGTGGCCAAAAGGGATATGGCTTGCTCTCCCTCAGGTGTTTCTGAAGACTATCTAGGAATGCCAGTGAAGCTGAATCCACCTCATGAAATCACACATGTGGGGAGTTCAGAAACCACACCCCACTGGAGGCCACCGCCATGGAGTGACACTGATGGAAACAAATCAACACGGGCCTGGGGACCTGTCCCACCACGGGAGTTGGTCCACATTCCTAAGAAAATTCCAGGTCTCCATAGCCCTCCTCCGGTCCCATTCCCAGAGGGTCTAGACTAGAGGCCTGCAACCAGGATGAGAAAGACCAGACCATGGTTTCTCCTCAGTTTTAAGTCTTATCACACCTCTCTCTCCCCATAGAGGATGAGAGAGAAAATGCAAATGGGGAATGGTAGAGAAAGGAAAACTGTTCAACAGGATATCAGAATCTCAAAAAGATACTAAATGCTGAATTAAATGTTAATAAGTAAAAGTAGGGAATTTAAGGGCAGGTGTACTTGGCAGAGGGGAGGTAAAGACACTGTTTAGGAAGATAAAAGGCATAAAGCCAAAACCTCATGTGCTAGTTATTAAATGAACTGTGGCTCTTCAGTAAATGCTTATATGTTCGTGAAAAATACTCTGGCAGGTTACACACTTAATGGTTACCAGTGCTTGTTTATCTCTAGAAAGCAAGATTGAAGAAGGCAGTATTACCAAGTGTAACATATTTTCAGGTGTAATAGTATGGTATTTTTAAATCTTTTTGTAACACAAATTAAAATATATTAATTTTACAATTGCAGATTGATGGAAAATCACAAATTCCACTGCATAACACTCAATAATATAAGGAAATAACAGAAAAAAACTGTGTCCTGTTTTTCAGAAACAGTTGGGTGCCTTTATATTGACGCATTCCTGAGTGCATTAAAAAGGGGATGAGACTACAAATGGAAACTAGTGGAGACTCAGAAAATGCATCTTGGTCTATAGTTTGCAAAGAATAAGAATGTTGGGCAATTACTTCCGTATCCTGAATGGCGGCTTCTCAACCATAGGTGAAAATGAGAGAGAGAGAAATGCCAGCATGGCTCTCTGAACCAGGAGGGCTCCGTTCAATTCCTGGCCAGGGCACATGCCTGGGTTGCTGGCTCCATCCCCAGTAGGGGGCTTTCAGAAGGCAGCTGATCTATGATTCTCTCTCATCACTGATGTTTCTATCTCTCTCCTCTCTCTTCCTCTTGGAAATTAATAATGATATATTTAAAATAATAATAATACCTTAATACAACTTCTGGGTGATACATTCAATTTTCTTTCCATGTAAATTCTTAACAGTACCATCGGTGATGGCAAATTCTAACTGGTCTGGGTTGCACAGCCCCTGTTATCCTCCCTCTACACTTGGATGGCCCTACTGGCATGAGGTGAAATGACTGATGACTAGTTGTCAATAGAGACAGAGATGAGAGGGGGGGTCTATGAATCCAGTACCATGTGGTAGGGCTAGCAAGCCCAAATGTTAGATACAAAGCATTAAGTGTCCTGAAATCATGTGACTAATTCTAAAATATAATGGTATGTGGATGTCAATTGCTCACATTTTATTACTAAGGCGGTTCTCTATTTACCGTCAGCTGCTCAAATCTCTGTTTCCAATTACGGCTCCACACTGCATGGAAATGTTTAGAGGCTATCGCACTTGATAAATGGACGCTGCTTTCGTTATTGTCTCCTTCTACCATCAATTCCGGAGCACCAATCTGAACCATATAAAACCCACCGCGGGCTGTTAACAGGCTTTCCAAGTGAGTGGCACACTCAGTGGAATGGAAAGGGTGCCTCCTAATTGTCTTGGCAAGAGGACTGTCTTTCCTGCTGCTGTGCTGCCCTCTCCCCTGTTCCTTATTCTGTGGACTCACTGGGCTGAACTGCAGTGACAACTCTTGGACCCGGCCTGGCGTCTGCGTAGCTTCTCGGTGCTTGCTGCTCCCTGGTCTCTCATTCCCTTCTCACACACATTAGACATAGGGGTCCTGTTTTCCTTTGTCTTCAGTTTCCTTGGGATTCAGTCCAGTCCCCCCTCGGCTCGCCTTGAGCTTATTGCTGTGGCTTCCTTTAAAAATGCCAGCCAACTCATTCTTATTCCATTCTTGCAAGGTTTCAGTTCTCGCTTCAACCAAATGCCATTGCAAAAGATTACAGGATTAATGCAAATGTATCCTTAGATCATAATGGGACTGAAATGTAAAGAATGGCTTTTCTTTTACATCTTTTGCTGTTTTTAAAAACATCTCAACCCAACCCGAACGTGTTTTGCATCGCTTCCATTTGAAAGACAGCATGGCTCTGGTTCAAGGGTCCAACATGTTGCATTAAAATACTCTGCTCCACCCAACTACCACAGACTTTAAAATGGAAAATTACTTCACAATATTATTACTTCTTAATGACTACAGCTTACCAATTCCATCATTAACACAATAGAATATCCTAATAAAGTGTGGTTTCTGGGAAAAACCATATTTCAATGCTATAGTTCTTTTAATTTAATTTTCTTTCTTTTGGGGGGGATGGGGGTGGCTATATTTACACCATGGAGCTGTATCAGCTGTATAAAAGAAGGATCTCTAACCCTTTGAGACAGGATGGAGGGCTGGAGAGTATCATGCTAAGCAAAATAAACCAGTCAGAGAAAGACAAATACCTTATGTTCTTACTTGTATGTGGAATCTAATGAACAAAATAAACTGATACACAAAATAGAACCAGAGACATTGAAGCATGCAACAGACTAAAGTATTTTAGAGAGAATGGGAGAGATTAACCACAGAACTTACATGCATATGTGCATAACCCATGGACAGACAATATTGTGCTGAAGGCCTGGGGAAGGGGCTGGAGTAGGGTAGAGGGGGTCAATGGGGGAAAAAGGAACAACTGTAACAAAGTTGTTTTTTTCTGTTTTTTTTAAATCACTTAATGTTATTTTTAATGGCCTTTCCTGATCACCTGATATGTGGAACAGGAGAGATAATGCTCCACCTGCCTATTTTATCTAAATAAAAATGGGTTTACGTCCTAGGGATGTAAACAAACATAATTATATTTATATCTTATTTAATTGGGAAGCTTGTTTTCCTCTCACTGGATGAAACTTGTCTGGCTCTGCAGCTTCCCTGCTGAATCTCACATAACAGACAGTTCTAGATTTATCTCAACTTATAAAGCAGGGTCTCAGCTTAGGGGTTAGTTTTCAGTGTAAGATATGAATTAATATTTCAATATTCATTCAAAGTATGCCAAAAGCTCCTTTATACACACAGAGAGAAAAAAAAAAACATAAAGAGTGCCCCTTACAAAATCTTTTCCTTCTCCAGTTCTTATACCTTTTGTATGCTCTTGCCTAAGGGGTTCCTGAGACTCTTGGATCTAAATCTTTTTTCATTTCCTTGGTAATACTGACCTGGTGCCTCCTGTGACAACTACTGCTTCTTGGTGCCTACACTGAAATTCCAATTTTGACATCTCTTACACTGACATTTTTAATGGCTCAGAAAAATTCCTTTACCCGTGAGTGGGCAATTTTATATTTGAAATATCAAGAGAAACTTTCCACAATGCACAAAGTTATAACTCATGTCAACTTAGCAGAAAAGTTGATTGCCTTGTACAAGAAAATCTAAATATGAACTCCTGCATGGGTTGTCCAGGGTTACAATAGCCTCACACACAAAGATCGAAGTTATGTATCTGGCACAAAAATAGGATTTCAAGAGGAAGTAACCTATTCAAAAGTTGGGACAGATAAATCCATGAGCATGGTTTCTGATATTTTTATATTAAGTGAAAACTCCTTAGGAAAATTGGTAGAGTGCTTGAACATATAAATTAGTTAAAATATCCTCAAAACAATCACAAATGCTAGGTGAACCACACCTATCCTATATAATAAAAGGCTAATATGCAAATTGCCCCCTCAGGATTTCAACCAACCAGGAGTGCTTTCAGGATTTCAGGAGTTCAACCACTTGCTATGATGTGCTCTGACCACCAGGAATAAGTGAAAAATGAAGGAAAGCCCCAGGTATCTGCCAGTAGCCAGGAGAAGGAAGGCCCTGATTGGCCAATTGCTGGCCAGGCATAGGGACCCTAATTGTGCACAAATTTCATGCACTGGGCCTCTAATTAATTATAATGGTATTAGGGGCCCGGTGCATAAAGACTCGTGCATGGGGGGTGGGTCTTCTCCAATCTGGGAGCCCTCAAGGGAACCCTCTGCAATCCAGGAGTTTCTGTCTGTCTCTGCAATCATATGAGCAAACTGTCTGTTGCTCACAGAATAATAGAGGCATTTTCTTTGCTTTGCTTCATTGGTGGAGATTTCCTGGAAGTTTTAGGATATCTTCCTTTAATTTTTCTTAGACACTCTGATTTTACTTATGTCTCTCACCTTTGCTTTCCCTCCATCCCGCACTGCAAGAGTAACTTGCTCCAGGCTCACTTTGCTCTAGTGCCTAGGAAATCTGTCTGCCACCAGAACTACTATTCCCAGAATTCCTGGCCCTCCCACATTCTTGGTTTTCCCTTCCTGCTCTGTCTCAGTCCCATGGTCTCCAGCTCTGTCAAGTCCTCCAAGCCACCAGCTCTCTCTCTCTGCTCTCTATCTGGCAGCTTGGGGAGCTAAGTTCCCCAAGCCACTGCACTCTCTGCCAGCTCTTCTGCTCTGCTCATCACCCTGCGCCTATGTATGCAAATTAACCTGCCATCTGCTGTGTTAATTTGCATAATCACTCCTGATTGGCTTGTGAGCTTAGCAGAGGTACGGTCAATTTACATGTTTCTCTTTTATTATATAGGATTATGTAGGATGATTACCAACCAACCTTTTGAACTTTAAGTTCAGATAAAATATAAAACAAATAATACACCCCCCCAAAGAAAAATAACAATCAATGTTGATCCTGTAAAGTAGGGGTGTCGAACTCAATCAGAGAAGGGGCCAAAATCTAAAATCCAGCCTAAATCGCGGGCCGAATGGTTTACTGAACAGTCATAAACTGACAATGTCATAAACTGACAGCGGAGTGCAGTGATGACAGCGTGGTGCGGGCCACATTGCAAGGCCTGGCGGGCTGGATTTGGCCCGCGGGCCTTGTGTTTGACACATGTGCTGTAAAGAATCAATAAATTTCCCCTTATGAGGAAGATTTAGCAATCAAACACTAAAAAGTTTAGTAATGAAAAATTTCTTATCAAGGGAGTACATAGATCAGTCCCATTGAACCAAGGTATCTGTTTCAGACATAAAATGAAGGGGGTAAAAATTACCACTGTTACTGAAGCTGTGAAATGTTAGACACTTGATAACTTAATACATTAAGGTACTAATGACAGAATGAAATAATCTTATCTAACAAAGAGGGAATATGCAAATTGACCATCACACCATAACAAGATTGCTGTACCCATTATCGGAGACAGGGATTCTATAACACAGGATGGCTACACCCACAGTGCAGGCTGAGTTTTTGTAATGAGCCTTAATGAGCAATCAGCAGGGACCTGAGACTGCGTGGCACTGGGCTGGGCAGGGGGCCTGAAGCTGTGTCCCCGCTGCCTAATGGGGCTTGACAGGGGATCATAGGCTGTGTTTTCTGCCCAGGTGCCAGGCCAGGGGACCTCAGGCCACACCCCCACCCTGGTGCCAGGTCAGGCGACCTGAGGCCATGCACCCCACCCAGCCTGACTTAACAGGGTCTGGGGGGCCAACAGAGTCTGGATCCAGCCCATTGTGGGTGGGGCTGGCTGAGTCTGGGTCTTGCACAATTTCGAGGTACAGATGGGTGGGCTGGGACTTGACTCTGGTTCCTATGGCACGCCCCAGACTCTAACAGAGAGGATATTTTTTCTTTCATCTATGACACTTCTATTATAGAGAAGGGGTAAATAGCAATATTAAAATATTTCCTCTAATTAATTCCCTTTCAATGTGCACAAATTTTGTGCACCGGGCCACTAGTTTTTAATAAATGAGTTTGTTTTAGCCAGGGTTTTTTGGGTTGAAGAAAAAAGTAGTTATATTTAAAAAAAGGGCAGCAGTGTGTTTTCCTAAAGACAAAGAAAGGCTCATGGAATCCAAAAGACAAAAATAAGTTCCGGCTTCGATCAAATGCTTTGGGATTGAGGACTGACAAGTCTGGCCCTGGGAGCTACACAATCAGTGTGATTTTTTTTTTTTGTCTTATCAGGTGAGCAGCATTCGCCTTGCTTATCTGATCAACTGCTTTCTTTTTCCTTTGCATGTGGACTACTACAACCTGTAGAGCTAACACTAAATAGCTGCACTTTTGCTGAGAGTTGATTATATTGGTCACTTGTCTCTATTATAAACTAGATGCTGGGTTTATCCTAGCCCCTCTGGTCCAATCTGCTGTTGAGGAGACACAGGCTTTGTATACTTATGGTTTTCCATTCGAGGAATTGGTCTATTACTGGTTTGGCTTTGAGCCAAGGGATACAGAAGTGCCCTATCAGTTGTTATACTGTTACACTTAAAGAAAGCCTGGTAATTTACACTTTAGACCTCTATGTATTGCAGCAGTCTAAGAATAATGTCTCACTAATGCCCATTAAGAAGTGGAACCCAGGAGATTGACATGATACTCTCGCCTCTCTGTTCTCTTCCGGACCAGCTGTGATTTTAAGCAGTACATCACCTCTCATTCAACTAGAGTTGAGATGGAAAATTACCTTAGTCCTGTTGGACAAGAGAAGTAGACTCTCCTTTATCCCAGAAGTATTGTTCATGTGAAATAGTTTTTCCAGAACCAATTAAAGATATGAAAGAGCAGTTCTGATATGATGTTACTTCTCTGCCCAAATCTAATATTTAGGATCCTCTTCTGAGAGTGAAAGTGATATGGAAATGACAACATGCAAATGAGCCTCTAACACAATATCTGGCTCACAGTAGGTGTTCAGAAGATGTTATTTGAATTAATATGAATCTACATGGCCTTGGACATATCTCACCATCTCTTCAAGCCACAGTTTCCTAAGTTATTTCTTCTCTTGCCCAGCTATCAGTATCTGTGTTCTTCCCTATTGGGCATGTTGAAATTTGCATACATGATTCAATTTAACTCCCAACAATCACCTTCTATGGCCTGCATTAGAAAAAGCTATACTACTTGAGAGTAAGTAGGGAGTCTGTAAGTGCTGGGTCACTGAGCCCAAACCCTCCCACACTCCCTTGTGCCCATTTCCCTAGCACCATGGGCTTCCACACTGTGAGAACCATCTGCTTTCTGGGTTCATGGTTTTCTCCCCTGGCACCCCCCTTCAATCTGCTGTTGATAATTCATGCCACAGTATTGCAATTCCCCAATAATAGCCCAATCATGAGTTTCTGACAATCATAAACATTATATTGAAGGAATTTGATCCAACTAGATTGTTTGGGTCATATGAAAGTAAGAGGGGCTAACTGCTACTTTCAGTAACATACCTCCTCCCAAAGCAACTGCATATTGTTAAAAAACAAAACATATAGCCATTAGGACTTTAGAGCTAATGATTAGTACTGATTTATGATACCAAGCCCCCCCTTTTTTGAGGGGGGCTACATTTTCATCATCAAGAAAGTCTCCAAGAAAATATATTTATTCACCTCTACACTGATTCTGCTTTAAAAACAAAACAAAAACTACACCAATTAGTTCATTAATTCAATATAAATATTTGAGTTCCTTGGAAGGCTGAGGAAAGGGATGAATATGAATCAGATACTATCTGTGCATTCAAAAAGCATAGAGACATGTAAACAAATAATGATGAGGTGAAACATGTGCTGGAACAGAGTCTGTGCATGACAGTTAATGGATCTAACATACAGAGGAAGGCTGTATACAAAAGCTTCTGATGTGAATATGTAACAAGCAATTATATTATTCACACATACGTAAGCTACTTGCTTTGAAATAATGTTAGTTAATAATCTCTGGATCTTCTTTAATTACTTCAGATTCTTGTGTAATAATCAATCATTAATTATTCCTTTTCTCTGACATGCCCAGCACCATTTTAGAAGTTACAGAAGAGATTATTTTTTTACTTAATCAATTAAAACTCACACACAGAGATGACAGCATGGTGATGACCAGATGGAAAGAAGGTTGCAAGACATACAAAAGGGTAGAGGGAGTCTAGCATATATGGTGATGAAAGGAGACGACATTAGGTGGTGAACACACCACATAATATACAGATGGTATATTATAGAATTGTGCATCTGAAATCTTTATAATTTTATTAACCAACTAGAAGCCCAGTGCATCATGGGCAGGGTCCCTACACCTGGCAGGTATTCAGGGCAGATCAGGGCCATCTGGCTGCCAGCCTGAGCCTTCCTTCCTTCATTCTGTGCTGACCCCTGGTGGTCAGCACATGTCATGGCAAGTGGTCAAAGTCCCAGTCTCTGGTGGAACTCCTGAGAGGACACTTTGCATTAGTGTAATTTATATCACACCAATAAAGTCTATATCAAAATAAAAAGCTCTGTACAGCAAAAGAAACCATCCCCAAAACAATAAGAAAGCCCACTGCATGGGAAAATAAATTTGCCAATGTTATCACAGATAAGGGTTTAATTTCCAACATTTACAAGGAATTCATACAACTTAACAAAAAGAAGATAAACAACCCAATAAAAAAATGAGCAATGGACCTAAATAGATACTTTTCAAAAGAGGAGACATAAGGAAGCCCAAGAAACATATGAAAGGCACTAATCATTCGAGAGATACAAATCAAAACGACAACGACAAATGCAGTACCAACTCACACCTGTCAGAATGGCTTTCATCAACAAATCAACAAACGACAAGTGTTGGCGAGGATGCAGAAAAAAAGGAACCCTCGTGCACTGCTGGTGGATGCAGACTGGTGCAGCCACTGTGGAGAATAGTATGGGATTTCCTTTTAAAAAAACTAAAAATGGAACTCCCATTTGACCCAGTGATCCCACTTCTAGGAATATATCCCAAGAAAACAGAAACACCAGTCAGAAAGGATATATTCACCCCTATGTTCATAGCAACACCATTTATCATAGCTAAGATTTGGAAACAGCCTAGTAAGGGCCTATCAGCAGATAAGTGGATTAAAAAAACTGTGGTACATCTATACAATGAATACTATGGTCCTGTAAAAAAGAAGGAACTCTTACCATTTGCAACAGCATGGATGGGACTGGAGAGCATTATGCTAAGCGAAATAAGCCAGTCAGAGAAATATAAATATCACATGATCTCACTCATTTGTGGAATTTAATGAACATAAACTGATAAACAAAAACAGATCCAGAGACAGAGAAGCATTGATCATACCATCAAACCTCAGAGGGAAGGCAAGAGGAGAGTGGGAGTGAGGGGAAGAGATCAACCAAAGGACTTGTATGCATGCATAGATGCCTAACCAATGGACACAGACACCAGGGGGTGAGGGCATGAATGGGGGTTGGGGAAGCAATAGGGGGATAAGATCACATGTGTAATATCTTAATTAATAAAGAAAAAATTAAAAAATCAATAAAAATGTTTAAAAAGTTATAGAAGATACAAAAAGTTTTAAAACTTTGTTCAAAATAGAGTTGATATAGTCCAGCTCATTTAGTAAATTACTCTATAGCTATATCAGTTGAGAGCAATTCTTTCTAACTTAGCTGGCCTGGTTAGAAGTCTCTGCTTAGGAAATTGTTATAATAGAGCCATAGTCTGCCAACTGAACATGAATATACTTAAGATTACTGACAGACATCTTGGCCTTGCCCTGGTTGAGAAACTATTGTAAGTAAAAGAAAAATGGAAAGATACAACTAAGAATACTCTAGGTACCAGAGGATCAGCTGCTTCGTCTGAAAGGGACACAATGGTCTTGATCTGCTGAGATCAGCAACTTTTATAGAAATTATATACATAAAAAAGTAATTCCTAGAACTTAAAATTGACATGAGATGCTGGGTATCTTTTCTTACCAATTTATAATAAAATGTCTCTTCACAATTATGACACATGTTGTTAGTGCTTTCATGTCTGAGTGTTGATCATGACCAAACAATGTCTTTTACATGTTCATTTAAGTCTCACATTCCCCCAAGAGTTTGGGACAATTCATATTATTATACCTATTGTAGAAATAAGATTATGGTAATTAGTCAAAGAGCAGTTAAGTAAATTGCCATGTATCACACTATAGCAGGTGTTGGCCCTAAATGCCCTAAGTCAGGGCTGACTGCAAGGTTGCCAACCCAGCACTATCCTGCAGAACTAACTGGATTCAAATACATCATTCTGGACTAACCTCCAGGGACTTTTAAGTCAGTTAGTCTGAATTGGGGTCCAGGAGTCCATTTCTTAAAAATCGACAAGGGTGTTCCTAATGTTATTGGGTCTAAGGACTATTCATTGGCCTTATTAAACTGCCTTACCCTGACGCCACTGCTGATGAAAGAGAACCAATACACAGAATTAATCTCTGACATCGTTAGCAGAGAAGTGATCATCTACTATACCCCCTCTATCCTCAGAAAAAGGGAAGGGAAAAAGTCTTGCTGAATACGATGAGAACTAATTGCATGGAGGCTTAATATTTAACATTTAAGCAATAACAAATCCTGAGGATTTTATGTAATGTGTAACATAAACCTGAATATATAAGTGCAGCATCCAGCATGATCTAATAAGGAAAAGAGATCAGAGTAGAATACAAAGAAAGGTTATCAGTAGAATTGAGAGAAAGTTAAGTGAAAACTGCAGAACAAATCAGAAGAAAGGTATTTCTACAACTCTATCTGGGCAAGTATTTTTCACTAATCCTAGTGTATGGAGGTTTGCATATTTATATTACAGAGTCACAGCATTTTATCCATAGTGATAATAATACCAGTCATCACAATATTAGCTACCAATTTTGAGTGCTTATTATAACCTAAACTCTGAGAACGAGCAGGTAACTAAGGTAATTCAGAATTGTGCTCTTGAAAGATCTGGTAGAATCCAAATAAAATAAAGGCTAGAAAGGACAAGAAAAACATGAAGACATTAAGAGCAGAATGAATGGTAGGCAGCATGGAGTAGAAGGTAACAGTTGAAATAGAAAGGAATGAATAGATTTGAAAAATGGCTTGGAGAGAAAATATTTGAATTGATTAGATATATCCCCAAGGGAGAGAAAGAGAAAAGATAAACCTCCCTTGGTCTGTCTCGTGTAGATATGCAGACAATGGTGCTGTTTCATGCTTTAGATGTGTGAGTTTTTATGAGAATGTTAGACGAGAAGTTATTACACAACTGGTATGTGGATCATCCTGAGCTCAGGAGACACTCTGGATTAGAGATTTGAAATCCATCATTATGGAAATGGTACTTGATACAAAGACACTAGATCAGACCACCCAAGGAGAAGATAAAATAACAAGAGATCACATAACTCCACTTTATCTTTAAGGTAACTTAGGTAGGTGTATTAAACTCATTTTGCAGTTGACAAACTGAATTTCAGAGTTTAATGGGTTAGAAAGTGATTACTCTGGAACTCAACCCTATTTATGTTTCACTCCAAGCCTATAATTTTATCCATAAAATAGACTATAATTTAGTGGTTATATTTATGATTAACTTACAAAGTGGAATGTGCTCATAGTTTGTATGAGATAGTTTGCAGTCAGTTATGCTTTCTTGTTTTCTTTTCACCATAAAGTTTTCAATAAAAAAAAACTCAGGTTTTATTATAGTTAGATATTTGACAGGACAATGTCTGCCTATTTCAATTTCTAGTGCCAAAGGAGACATAACCATCATTGACTTTAATAGTATTTACTCCATCCCCGTGTGTTGTGCTATACATAGCGAGCCCAAAACACGACCAACTCTGCTTAGATTTAAAAGAAAGGAAATAGTCTTTATGGAGCTCATCCCATAACAGGAAGAAAGAGCTGGCCCTGAGAAGGCAACAGTGAACAAATTCTATAAAAATTGACTAAGATGGCTTAATGTTCCGCCTGCAGCTTGACCGAACGTTAGCCAGGTTTCTTCCTGACTAGAAGCCCGTGACCTCCATTTCCTTCGAGCATTTACTTACACCCCTTGCAGCTGTTAATTCTCCCTCTGCCCCTCTGAAATAGATGCCAATCTTCTCCCAGCCTTCAGCACGTTTTACAACCAGGAGATGTCTTTTGGAGGGTCCTGGGCACCATCTCTGAAATGTAAGCATCGGAGGCAAGAGCCCCCTCTCCCCAGTCTCTGTGGAAGGGCAGGAGCCTACTAGTAAGTTCATGGTGAAGATCAGGTGACACAGATGGCCTCAGCTCAGAGAAAACATTTGCACAGGCAGGAGTACCTCAATGTGCGCTCCCGGTACACATCCCACATCCCAGGACCAACCTGCCTCTCTTCCTCTTGCCTTACCTCCTTTTCCACCTGTTCACCCAGCACCGAAACTCTCACCTTCCCTCTCAGTGGCACTCAGTCAGTGTCTCTCTCCTATTACAACAGTCTTGAATAATGTTTTCCTCAACTGTTTAACTTCGGTACATTTTTTACATTGACATAAAATTTTATTTTATTTTTTAATATTTCTATTGATTTCAGAGAGGAAGGCTGAGGGAGAGAGAAACATAAATGATGAGAATCATTAATCAGCTGCCTCCTGCATGCCCCACACTGGGGATCAAGACCATTACCCAGGCACGTGCCCTGATCTAAATTGAACTATGACCTCCTGGCTCACAGGTTGAGCCATAAATTTAAACAGAGTTGAATGACAGAAGAGTCAGAGGAGCCCCAGGAGAGAAAAGGCAACCAGGGTCCCGAGTCCCAGGTGAGACCTCGCAGCTCCAACAGAGAGAAGCACCTCCCTAGTAAGGAAGAGATCTAAGTGCAAGTGCGCAGGTGTCAGGGAGCCAGCCAAATGCAGGAAGACAGAGCTGATCTAACACAGGGAGGTGCATGTAAGGGATGAAGTAGGGCTTCCAGCCTCCAGACTACCAGCATTTTGTACCAAGAAGCTGTTGGGTGCCATGTAGGATGCTGAGCAGCATATAATTTACCCACTTAGACGCCCGCAGCACTCACCCAGTTACAGAAACCAAACATGTGTCCAGTCATTGCCCAATGTCACGGGAGGGGGCGGGGGCAAAACTGCCCTTTGAGAATGACTGGATTAGGTGGGAAGAAAGCCTTTGTGAGTACTTAGCTATTGTGTCCCCTCCAACGGCTGGTTTCCACAGTGAACTGCTTGCACCCACCAAGTCTAAAAGTCCTCCCAATGATCTATTCTGTAAGTAATACAGAGACCCATGACACACCTAAATGTGGGATGACACTGTTACTTAACTAATGTTTATCAACCAACTGGCACAGTCAGGAAAGATGGAGGTGCCAGGGATTCCATTTACACATCACTGAGCGCACAGAATCAGGTGACTGATGGGTGGAAAATGCTCCCCAGCACAGTATGAGTTTGATTCATTGTTGGACCCCACAGAGTCACACATATTCCCACACCTGAGAATTTATCTGAGAACATGTCTGTACGTTTGCAGAAACAGTGAGTTTATAGTTCGCAAAACTCTTCAAATTTATTTTTCATAAATATGTGTAACCGCTCTTTTTGAGTCACATCTTTTTACTTCAGAGGTGGGTCAGTGCCTGACCTTGGACAGTGTAGTCTTTCCCCAGGATAGTCTCTTTCAAATCAGAAAGTCACGCCATATACAGAGCTTCCTAACAGAGATTTAACTCTGGCTACTGTCTTCAGTTATTGAGAAAAATCTCAATACCAAAAAGATTTTCTCTGCTAGAATTTGATGTTATTTCCCTGAAATACTGGTTTAAAATTCACTTACTCTTCGTCATATAAGCAAAACTTAACATGTCTATAACATAGTTCTTAACCACTTTAACAAAGTCATGTAAATTTCTGAATGATGACAATATTTCAGCCAAATTAAAAGTATAGGACCTCAAATATTTGTCATTAAGATTTTGCTAAAATGCCTTTTTAAAGACGCCTTTGCTAAGTGCAGTTTACAGTGTGTTTCGCTCTGAATAATAGCCTAACCTTTGTTGGAAAGTAATGCGGATGCCATTAAGGTCGCCCTACTGCTGGCTGAGAAACAGAATTGCTAATGTACGAAGGAGAGGAATGCAAATGCAAATAATATGAAAATCCTGATCTCAGCTGCAGAACTAAAAATAAGCCCATCACAAGTAATACCACATCAGCAGCCCCTGGGCGGGGGTAGATCTGGCTTCTGCTACCAATGCCTCTGCACGCTCCACACGTGGTTTAAGGGAGGACATGCTTTCAGGACCAGCAGTCCTTCACACTCAGGAAAAGGAAAAGCTTTTAACTAGAGGCCCAGTGCACAGATTCATGCACCGGTGGGGTCCCTGGGCCTGGCCTGCGCCCTCTCACAACCCAGAACCTCCTGGAGGATGTCAGACTGCTGGGTTTCGGCCTGATCCCCTTTGGCCTGTGGGGTTCGGGTGAAACCCAGCAGTCCGACATCCCCCCCTGTCCTCCCGCCCAGGCGCAGAGGTGGGAGAGCTCCCGCCAGCTCCACTGCGCTCGCCAGCCCCGAGCCCGGCTTCTGGCTGAGCAGCCCTCCCCCTGTGGGAGCGCACTGACCACCAAGGGGTGGCTCCTGCATTGAGCATCTGCCTCCTGGTGGTCAGTGCGGGTCATAGCGACCAGTCATTCTGCCATTCGGTCAATTTGCATATTAGCCTTTTATTCTATAGGAGGATGTTTTCTGCGTTTTGAAATCAAAATTGTGTTTCCTGCTGGTTCTGTATAAATGGTTTGATTCACTTTTTTTTTTTTTTTTTTTTTTTCAACAGAACCGTGAGAAATACATAAGAAGCATTTGGCAGAAAGAGTGGTGTGAGACACACATGCATTATTTTTGAGGCCAAATGGAAATTCATGTCTGTTCCATGGGCCTCTTCGATCTCCATGCACCGGAGTGGGAACCACTCCCCCTTGCCCATGTCGCAGAAAAGGAAGTCTCCTTAGCACAAAACACTGACAGAGAGCAGGTACCCCAGGCCTGTTCTCAAGTGACTGCCCTGGAACCTCATTATGAAGATGGTCATGAGGAGATAGTTTATAATTTTGATAAATTGGGAAGAGCACGGAAAATGGATGAATGAGAGTACACATTTCATAATTGCATTCCTTAACAATTCATGGAAGAAACAATTTTGTATGCAAAAATAAATAAATAAAAACCAATTAATCTCTAAAAAAGAAGGGCCAAACAGAATTTCTCCTATCACAGAGGAAAACCCTTGAAATGATACCAAATGATCTGGAGGCTGGGGGGGAGACGGCCCTGTGCTCCCGGCACTGCAGTAATCTATACCAATGTCCCGACTCAGGGACACTATTTCTAATCAATGACAAGAAAACAGAGATTTAGGGAACAATTTCTATAAGAGATGACTGAGATAGCATTATCACTCACAGAATATTGAAATACATTTCGGTTTATTTTTTAATAGCATATTATTCAGCCATTATTTGAATGCACTCATGCATTCAAAGTACATTTTGTAATCCACAAAATGTTAATGATTTAAATTTAAGTGAAAAAGCCGAGGAAAGGTCTGCAATTCCATATACTGGAAATCAAACTAACATTTTTATAAACAATAACAACATAAGAAATAACATATACATATGAATGTTAGCAATATCTACATGTGGTTAAAGAGAGAAGAGGTTGTTTGGGGTTCTTGCAAATACCCTTATTTCCTCAAATTTAGAAAATGGATTTAATAGTTTTAAAACTAAAAGTAAATGCTTGGTAAGAAAGTTGAATGCTTAAGTGGAAGTCTATTTGGCACCAAGGAAAGTTATAGGATCCCCAAGAGAAGTTCAAACTTGGGCTTAGAAAAGCTGGTGTCAAGGACTTTTGAGAAGTGAAGGCTGAACTCTAATAGGATTAAACTTTCTTTGTCTATATCTTTAACATGAACCTGAGGAGGATTAGGGGTCTCATCACCTGTGACATTCCCATGTCTAAAGTTAGTATAATGTTTTTATTTCTGCCCCAAGGGCTAAGAAGCACAGCTCACAGACTAAGCAGTTGAAAACAGAAGACGTGTTCTTAGAGCATTGCTGCATACCTATCGTGAACAACTTCTGAGCTGCCTGCCCAAATTCAAATTTTTTTTTTTAATGATCAATTAGCTGAGCATTTGATTAGGTCTTTTCTCAGTGTTGTTATAGAACTGGAAACCAACTGGGACAATACTACAAAGAACTGGACTGTGAAGTGACTCACCTGAATCTGTGGTCTTCCCCAGGGACAGGATTTTCCAATGATTTCAGAACGTTCTCATGGACCAGGCAGGTGATGTCCTGTGGAGTGGTTTCCAGACTCCTGGATCTGACATTTTCTGGAACAGATAAATATACGAGGTTTTATAAGGGGGTTTTATGGTCATTCTGCATTTGGTTCATGCAACATTTTATATTCAGAGTTTTGACCAGTTCCCAGCTGACCCAAAGAGCTTGTATTATCAAATGCACATAAATAATTTTAATCATCACCTGAGGATATGTTTTTATTGATTTTAGAGAGATGAGAGAGAGGGGGGCGGGTGTGTGTGTGAGAGAGAAACATTGGTTAGTTGTCTCTCATATGTGTCCCAACCAGGGATTGACCCTACAACCTGGTTATGTGCCCTGACCCCAGGAATCAAACCCCCCACCCTTCGGTACATAGGACGACACTCCAACCAACCGAGCCACACCAGCAAAAGCAAGAATGCACATAAATAATTAACACGCACCATTTCCTATTCTGTGATACCAAGACCAGGCCAAGATCAAAATATGTGCTCTGGTACCTTTAATTTGCGGAACAGTTACATATCAAATTAAGTTATGTAGACTTTTGCCCACTTTAAATCATTTATATGTATATGGTATGTTATAAAGATAAATTAAAAACTGTCTAAAAAAGGCAAATTCTCTCTTTTTTATGCTGCCACTCATTACTGTGTTTCAGATAAAACTTCGAAAGAAACATTTGCTGCCCGTGATGTTGAAGGATTCTGCTCTTTACCAACAAATGGAAGGATGTTTGTGTTCAAAATCATTCACTGCAGGAGGCTGGCTGCTGGGCTCTTCAGATTAATCTTACAATAGTTATTTCCTTGAGCAGCCACCAAGTACATAATATTAGCATAAAATCATAACTTGGCTTTTCACTTTTGCCAATATTAAGAGTATGCTGCCATCTGATTCATGGGCAGCTTCAGGGGCATCCATCTTGTTAAATATGTGTTAGCCTCTGAAAAAGATATTCATCAGTTTTTTATTAACTCTTAATACCATGTATATTCAGACACAGACATGTGGTCAAAATTGGAAGTGCTTAATCTCACAGGAGCATGGGAGTTTTAAAGAGAATTTGCAACTATTTAGAAATTGGCTCTAGGAGTAAAACACAATCTTGAAAATAAAAATACAGTCAAGGATAAGAATTTAAACAGGTGCGCCTTTGGGGATAAAAAGTTGATAAGTGACTGAATTTACAATGAGGGTAAACTAATTTACAATTAGAATGGATAGACTATATAATAAAGAGGCATTATGCAAATTGACCCTCACACCATAAAGCCATCTCAAGATGGCTGCCCTGCCCAGCCCCTCCTATGGCCCCACCCCTGATGAGCCCCTCCTACTCCAATTGAGGGTGGGATGGCTAGCCACTCCCCCCATGGCCCCTCACCCAGGCCAGCCATGCGCTCACACTTTCCCAGGACTGGGGGTACCCAGGCAGGCTGCAGGCACAGGTCAGAGGCAAAGGTCCTGGCTGTCCCTGGCCTAGAGAGTCCACAAAACCTCAGCAGTGACCAAAGACCTAGACCGAGAGGAAAGGTCCCTGCAGGCGCCTATGGCTCAAAGTGCCAGGAAGAGGCAGAGTGTCTTGAACCTGCAACCCTGGCATCTGAACACCAAGCCTTAGGGCAGCGTTTTTCAACCGCTGTTCCGCGGCACACTAGTGTGCCACGAGATGTTGCCTGGTGTGCCGTAGGTGCAGACAAGACAAGAATTTTATAATTTTTCACTATTTTGTTTACTTAATATTTCATAATAAAGTAATTATAAAATACTTTCTTTGTGTTTATTTGATTCCTATTCAAGAGAATTACTTTATATATAGTCAATATAGGCACAGAGTTAAATTTTTTAACATTTTCTAATGGTGGTGTGCCTCGTGATTTTTTTCATGAAACAAGTGTGCCTTTGCCCAAAAAAGGTTGAAAAACACTGCCTTAGGGTACACCAAGAATGTGGTGCCTGTGGGTGAAAGGGGAGAGCAGGGAGCTGGGGGACGGAGCTGGGATGGGCCTAGAGTCTTCAGGAGCAGCCCACTTACCAAGGTTGCTGTGACTTGCAAGTTGGGACTTAGTCAAAGCCCTGGTCAGCTCTCCAGTTGCCTTCCAGGTGCGGCTAGCCCTGAGCCGGCTGGCATTGCATTCAGAGAAGCAGCTCTCCCTGGGCTCCATTAAATAAGAGAGATCAGGCGGAGAGTAAATATCCTCCCAGCCCCTGCCTACGCCCGGTGAGGAGGGCTGGGCTGGGGTAATGGAAAACGGCTGCTGCTTTGCATTTTATAATGAAAAGCCTCCTGCTACGCAGAGAGGAGAGCTGACTCCTTTCCAGCCACACCCACACCTGGTGTGCCCCCTGCCCCAGCCCGGGAGCCTGGCAGCACCCAGCAAAGGGGTGACCCACAGCCCTGATGGCCTGGCTCCTGGAATGTTGGGAGCAAGTTTGAGCTGCACTGATTAAAAGAAAGAAAGAAAAAAAATAAGGAAACACTGAAAAGCACCTCTTTGCACTCAAATGGCACTATAAAGTGCAGCTTAAAGCATCTGACTTTGTCTTCGGTGTTGATTTTGAGGCAGAATGAAAATAGGTTCATGGGAAAAGCAGAAAAAAAACAAAGGGGAAGGGAGAGGATTCTTTCGTCCACAGCACTGAACGTTGTTTTTTGTGTTATTTATCCTTCTGTTCTTCAAGTCAGTATATGCCATTTAAACCACTTCACAGAGTTAGGTAATGAGCTAATGCTTCCTCTATTAAGAGCAAGCAGCGGTGCCTTCCATACGAGTCACATACATTGAATCCATTCACATGGAGCATACTGAGTGGAGAGACCGGTACCTGCCATTATATAAAGAACTTGACAGATGATGTTATCTGGCTGATGATCTTATTTGTTTTGCAATTTAGAGGATGTAAACAAATCAGGCATTGAAAATAAATGTGCATGCTTCACTGCATGACTTTATTTTCATTCATAACGACAAATGACCAGTCACCAGAGGTGCACTGATGGGTCCCATCCCATGGCGGGTCTGGGTGAGGCTGCATGGTGCGGGCCAGAGCCTGGGGACCTGAGGCTGCACCCTCCACCCAGCAGGACTTGACTGGGGTCTTGATGCCTCCCAATGGGGGTGGAGCTGGCCTGACACTTCTATTATAGAGAAAGGACAAATGGTAATATTAACATATTTCCTCTAATTAATTCCCTTTTAATGTGCATGGATTTCATGCACCAGACCACCAGAGTATATATAGATAGCCATAAAATATCTAGAAACTTATTCAGGAGAGGTCTTCTGAAATCCAAGAGTGTCTTAACCTTCCCCTAAAGCTATAAAGTTGGTTTCTTTCCTTTCATATTAAACTTCAATTATAACAAAAGTGTAATGGAAACTTCCTATTTTGATTAATTATTGTTAGTAAATGCACTAGTTATGATGAGAAGTTTTATCAAGAAGTTCTATTTTTTTAGGATAATGATATTTTAATAAGTTAGAAGATATACCATATGGGCAAGACATCTACTTGATTTAAACTATGCCCAGTTTTATTTTTTTCTCACCTGAGAAGCTAGTGATAATATATGAAGGAATTAACTCATTGTTAACTTAATACCATGTATCCCGTGTCCACCAAGAGCTCCTAGACCCTGGAGACACGTGGGACCACAAAACAGATAATGTTCTCACCCTTGCACTTCCATTCCACTGGACAAGAGGGAGAACCAGGCAGATAAGGAAATAGGCAATTACATTTCAAGTCAGGATGGCTTTAGAAAGAAAGTAAGGAAAGCAAGGGAAAGGAGACTAGAAGGCAGAAAGGAGACTAGAAGGCAGAAAGGAGACTAGAAGGCAGAAAGGAGACTAGGAGACTAGAAAGCAAGGAAAAGGAGACATAATAAGGTGAACAAGGGAGGCCTCTGAGAATCTGAGATTTAAACAGCAGACGTCATGCTATGACTTGGGCAGACTTCCAGAAAAGAGAGCAGCGGACATTTTTAATCTCTTCCTTCTCAGTGGTGAAGAAAGCATGCCTGAGGGGAGCGGGGAGGTCAGGGAAACGGAAGCACACAGGAAGGAAGACAAGGTGGGGAGGGTAGATGGAAGGTTATAAACCATGGGAAGGACTTCAAATCTGCAGAGATCCAAGAATCTCCTTAAGATGTAAGGTCGTTCCCTGAAAACAATTACAAAATAAAGTCAATGTCTATTTTCAAATAATTTTCCCTTCACCTCCTACTCATTCATAGAAAGTTAAATAAATTTTGATTTGAGTACCCAATCCATAACTACTTGATACATAGAGACATAAGATAAACAGAATAGCCACTGGTGCCTTTAAACGGAACAGAGGATTTCAAGAAAACAAAAATTCATTTACCAAGAACCAATATGATTTTATGAAAATTAATCAGTTGTTTTCCACTGACACAATTAAGTAGGAAAGCAAACACTACAGAAAGAACTTCATTCCAAAAAGCCAGTTGGAAGGTAAGTTTCAGGAGAGGAAACTGTTCCAACACACTCGCCCAACCCTTGGGAATTACTGTGAAGTGTGGAGACAGGAACCAAGTGGAATTAGCTGTATGCAAATGAGTCACCATTAGCGCAGAAAGTGCAAATGACTGTGCTGCATAAATGGCTGCTCCAGAAAGTGCCAACATTTCTTCAGTAATAAATAACGGAAAGTAAAGGCACTTTAGAAACCATTAAAATGTAAACCCGATATAAAATTAGTGGAGAGTCAGAAGCTGGTGACTACATCACCAGAATGCAAGTGACTATCCCAAAAATCCCCATCACTGGCCTGATTCCACCATTAAAACGTGAAAGAACAGCTGATTCAATGCTGTATGCTGCTTCTATGACGCAGGTGTCACTGCTATTGGTACAGCAAGGCCAACCACAACATGCATAAATTATTGAGAAATATGACCTTTCGTTTCACCTTGAAAAATTGAAATGAGGACACACTGATTACCCAACTCCTAGGACAGACATGGCCTCCAGATGTCACAATGGGGCACATCTGAGGACTCATAAACTTGGTTCTGTCTGTGGTGTCTGGTTCTGTTCTATGACCACATTTTAGCAGTCAGTCCAGATTAGATTACAATCTATTTCTAATGCCATAAGATGTTAGGAAATAGTTAGTATACATGCTATGCTAGACAATAATGGCTACTGACAATGGATTCACAATTTTTAAACAATTAAAATATTGCTTTAGTAACAAAGAAAGATAAAGTAAATTAATTGCCCAATTATGGTAACAGGTTTTTCTCAGATGTTTTAATAGGTGTCCCTTACTTTTTAATATTTCATTTTTATCCCCATGTGTTGCTTCTATCCACTTTATTTAGTCTATTACACACCCAACCCTGTTAGATGCCAATAGTACGTGACAGGGAATAATCACCTGCATTTAGTAAGAAGCCTCCTCTGTCACTGCACTCTCCAAACTGCACTGCCCAGGAATTCTCACTAAAGCCTCACAGCTACCATGTGACTTGGAGGATTGTTTCACAAAAGAGAAACTGAGGCTGAAGAAGACACGTAAGTTGCTGGTGGGCAGAAAAATCAGTGTCCATCTGACACCAGACTCCAAAGCCAGGTGTTGGAATCCAGAGCCAGAGCTGAGACTGGCATCCTAAGCGGCCTGTCACGGAGAGGGGGCAGAGGCTGGCGCAGGGGTGGCGCTGTTTGCATCATCACCACAGCTGCACACAGGCTGCTCTCAGCGGGCACAGGCGGTGTACTTGAGTCATGAACTGATTGCTTTGATGATGAATTAGCTAAATCCTAAGCTCATTACAATATAATTATATTAAATTAATGGATTATAAAAATGAGGGTTGTCATAGAAAATGCCTACATTTTATTTGGGTCAAAGATATCAGGGATCTTATTTCCATACATGAAGATTAATAAATGAAAATTAAATGATTATTAGAATAAATAAGATAAATGAAAGGAAGATCAGACCCATTTTTCACTGTTTAAGTGGTTTGTGAACTAAATAATGAATATTTGGACCCTGAGTTGTTGGAGACAATGGTTTCTCAGAGATTGCCAATGTTCCCTTTACAAACCCATCATGATGAAGCATTCAAACATTTCCTGGTTTTTAAAGAATCTCTCTTGAAAGTATTCTATAGAAAATATGAAAGAACATCTTCACAAAATTAATGTCATTGAGGGATCCCAAACAGAGGTAATTACACGTTTAATGTTTAAACCTACTTTCAACTGAAGTATTTCTTACCACACAGCTGGCTGTTACTGAGAGAGAGCTCTTCTCTCTGAGCCCATTCATACGACTGTGATTCTATTATATCAAAACCCCACTTCTACAGTGTTTTGAAGAGCATCAAGTGTGAAGAACCTCACCATTAAACCTCATCCCATAAGGCTTTGTTACTCATTTCAGAACCAATGAAGGCTATCAGAGGGCCAGGAGCCAGCATGGGCAGACACTGTGCAGTCAGATTCACCCCTTCCCTAGCTCGCCAAGTTGTTTATTGTGAGGCCAAAGGTCAGGTGATATATTCAGGGACAACATAATTATCATTAAAGTTAAAAGTACAGTATGTGGCATCATTTTGATTTTTATATTATTATGATATTGAGTTTTCAAATGTTATCATAAAATCAACCTCTTTTAAAATTCCCATTGCTCCACATAGAAGAAGACGTTTTCATGAATGCTAAATCTTAACTCAATGCGGTAAAACCACCACACTGTACCTCAGAGGCAGAGCAGGAGAGCAAGGTGCTGAGGAGCAGGTCCGACTGCAGATGAACGGGAGACGTTTAAGAAAATTAAAGCCGGCCGACGTTAACGTGATCAAATGCAAGAATGGCTTTGGCTTTATTCAGACAAATGCATATCATTGAGTCCAATAAAATCAACTGCAGCATCAATATGCCATGAGAATGGGTAAAATGTGGCCAGATTATAAAGCATTTGAGCAGGATTCAAATATACATTAAAGTTATATATTTGGCACACAGAAGGAACACAATAAACATTTGTTAAATGAATTAACCTGGAAGGTAAAAACATAAATCTTTTCCTCTGAGTCAATGGACAGCATTGGCTGTCATTCCAGGAAGTGAGGCCTAAGCTAACTCCTGAGAGGCCAAACAGGGGCCCTTTAGAATTAGAGTAAATTTCTTGTGACCTAACGGTCAACTCAGAATACTGTAATCAAAATTTTTCAAGACAAAGAGTGCAGTGCATCAATCTCTCGAAGACCAAATCCCATTAACCAAGACAATGGGACTTATTAAAATCTAATATACCAGAATTTGGAGTTTGGGTGGGAGGGAGAAATTAGCTGAACTCTAATGGATGCAGAATGTCTCTATACATGTGCCAGTTTGATAGGATATAGTTGTTCTTTATTTTTTTAATCCTTATCCCAGACTGGCTTTGTGGGATTGAGAGAAAGTATATGATCCTACTTTCCCATGTCTGGGTACGTATCCAAAAGATATGAAAACAGGATCTCAAAAGATATATGTATCCCCATGTTCACTGCAGCATTATTCACAAAAGTCAAGGTATGAAGACAACACTAGAATCCATACAGATATACAACGAAATATTATTCAGTCTTAAAAGAGAAGACAATTCTGCCAACCATATGGATGAACTTGGAGGATATGCTAAATGAAATAAGCCAGTCCTAGAAAGACAAATATTACACTTATAAGAGCGACCTGAAAAGTGTTGAACTCAAAAAGCACAGAACACCATCGGTAGATGCCCGGGGCTGGGAGGGGGGGACATGGGAATATGTTTGTCACAGGGTATAGAGTTTCAGTTATGGATGAACACACACACTGGTAACTATGTGAGGGGTTAATATGTTAACTTGCTTGATTTTTATCATTTTACAATGTACACATATGTAAAATATCATGTGTATATCAGATAGCTAGCTAGCTAACTAGATAGACAGACTAGAGTCCTGGTGCAGGAAAATTCATGCACGGAGGGGGAGGGGAGGGGGAAGCCCGCAGTGTCCCCCTCTGCCTGGCCTGCACCCTCTTAAAATCCGGGACCCCTCAGGTAGGGTCCCTAAGCCTGGCCTGAGATCAGGGCCTATCTGGACTTTCCTTCCCCTGGCTGCAGGCCACTGGCCCCACCCCCACCATCTCTGCAGCACTGTCCCCCTGCCCCTGAAACCTGTGGCCTCCCTCTGCAGGTGACAGGCTGGGGTGCAATGGCTGGCCTGGGCCTCCCTCTTTCTTTGCAGGGATGGGGGAGGGTGGGGCTAGCCCTGGGAGGGGCCATCTGCCTACCTATCACTCCTAACCACTCTGCCTGCCTGATTGCCCCTATCAGCTTGTTTGGGAGCTGTACCAGCCCAGCAAGGGGCCATCTGCCTACCTGACTACCTCTAATTGCTGGTCTGCCTACCTGATCACACGTAACTCCTTTGCCTGCCTGCATGATTGCCCCTTACTGCTTGCTTGGGGTTGGGGCCAGCACTGACTTCTGGTTGGTCAGCCTCCAGTCATTATTCATCATTACGACCCAGGGTTTTTATATATTAGAATATTTTTACTTTATCAATTATACCTCAATTAAGCTGGGGGGAAAAGAACCCAGAAAGGAAAAAGACATCACAAAATATTATTTTTTTTAACAAACATTTCTAAAGAACTTAGTTATCCTCTTGAAAGTCTGTATGAAGACACACCCTTTCATTTTTAATGTATCTGTTTTTTTGTGTGTGGATTTATTATGTCTGTGAAACTGAGTCCCCTTGACTTACTTATTCACACACCATAATGAAAGGAAGGGACACCAGGACACCAGGACTACAAAGCCTGCCTTTGAATGCTCATGACAAAACAAAAGCAACAGGAAAGAAACACACAAAAGCAGCAATAAATAATTGCCAAGCATTCCACAATCTTCAGAAAATGCACTCACTGAAAATGAAATGAAAATGCACCCTTAGTGCTTGCAGAAAAGAACGTGCTCACATTCGGTCCCCCACTGGACTGAATGCTCTCCCTACAAGGTAGCGGGTGAAAATTGGATCAGGGACACATTTCCAAAGAAAAGGAACCACTGCCAGATGGCTGCCAGGCAAGGGAAAGGGAAGACTTGATTAAACTGTCATGTGATCGCTTCGACGCCAGTAGAGCGCAGCTAAGCAACTTCTTGTTGAGAAGGATGAAGGACATGCAGGTACTAGGCATGGTTTTGACATGCTTAGGGTTTAAGATTACTTTGCAATTGCATCGGCTTTCTGCCATGGCTTCCACTGAGGAAACACACAGAATTAATCTCAACCAAGAACAGAACCTTCCGATGAATAGCAACTTGAGTCTCTCCAGAACTAATTCTTTGAGATCATGGTGCCAAGCATAATTCTCATAAAGCATATTTTGCTTTCCAAACAAAACCTAGTGTGTGTGCACTTGCAGACCCTGGTCTTTCCAGCTGGATCAGGAGACTTTGCACCTTTATTGTATCAGACAAGAAGAGGGGCACTAGGAGACCAGTGCCCAAATGCAAACATGTCCTTGAGGACTTGCTGCCACTGTTTCGGGAGGCAGAGGGAGGTCCAGAGGGCACTCAGGTCATGAGCTATGTGACCCCCTGGGGAAGTTACTCTTTTGAAAACAGATCCAAGTGGCAATGCCTTAATGTTAACCACAATTTCTTTCACTGTTATTCTTCTCTGCTGTTTTTTTGTTTGTTTGGTTTTTGTTTTTGTTTTCTCATCAACTTAAGGACTTTGGGTGCATTTTGAAGAGTGGAAAATTTTATCTTCTTATTTATTAGATTCTTTTCCTGGAGTATCATTTCACTTTTCACTCTCTGTATGTTTTCTTTTCTACCCTAAGCATTTTGTTCCCTTTGGAGCTTCTGTTTTGTAGTCTTCTCAAGAACAATCTCACCTGCCACCAAATTCCATAATTTTATGCAAATGTTATTATATACACATGATTAAAATATGTTTCTAATTGATTAAAATGTATTATTTTATGGTGTAACGTATTTGGTGACAATATCTTATTTTGATTTTTCCAGATGGATAGCCAATGATACTACCATTAAATTCAGTTTTAGCACTGCTTTAGCACATATTTTGTTCAATATTATATTTAGATTCTTTTATTAACTTTTATATATAATCTGTGCATCATCTGTCCTTCAGGTCCATACTGTCATAATTATACTTAACATGTAGTAAATTGTAAATAAATTATTATAGCAAGTTCCTACTCAATACTAATTTGTTTTTAGGAAAAATCTATATTGTTATGACAGAGGTAAGAAGTTGGTAAATTACCACACACACACACACACACACACACACACAAGAAAAGAAAAAGAAAAACTACAAAATTGGGCAAAAAATGGCTCTGGAAACCACTAATGACAAACAAATGAATGGAAAAGTCTTTATTCTTGAAAAGTTGTCAGAACACTGGAAAAGATACATGGGACCTTTCTCCTCCACCTGTTTCTTTCTCTCTCTCCCTCTCTCTCTCTCCCTCCCCCTCCCTCTCTCTCTCTCTCTCTCTCTCTCTCTCTCTCTCTCTCTCATACACACACACACACACACACACACACACACACACACAGACACACACACACACAGACCATGGGAATGCAGACCATGGGAGTTGGGGTTCACGGCATGGGGTGCACTGCCCTGACCATCACAGAGGCCAAAGGAGCAGAATTGTTGTCAGGAAAGCAGCACTGCCTCAGATGGCAGGCCCGTTGGGGCTGTCCATGGTCCTGCCGCGTCAGTTACAGGGAAGAGGAGCCAGGCTCTTCATTCCCCCTGGCTGACCACAGGCTGCGTGAACATGCGGAGATCCACGAGGACACCATGGGAAGCACATGCCGGAAGAGTCTGGGAAGCTGTCTGTACTTCCCAGAGCTCCTGAGCTCAGCACAGCCCTCACTGCAGAGGGTGGGCATCTTGCAGGTTCAGCATGTTTAGTCACAATCCATACCAAACCCCTGAGTGACCATGGAGGAATATGGACCCAGAAACAACCCCCAAAGCCAGGTTAAAATACCATAGGAAAAAACAACAAAACTGTGCAAGGATATCCGCTCCTGTGGAATCCAGAGCAGGAACAATATATTACCTAACATGTCCATTTTCAACAAAGGACTGTAGAACACACAAAGAAACAAAATGTGACAGACACTCAGGAAATTAAGCAATCAAAACAAATGGTCCTGAGTGGGTAGAGATGATGAATAGTAACTTTAAAGCAGAAATTATAAATATGTTCAGGAATTAAATGATACCACATTTAAAGAGTTAGAAAAACATGTGTGATCGATGAGTCAACATGTAGGGAACCCCAATAAGGATAGTGAAACTATTTAAAGAGAAACCAAATGGACATTCTAAGGTTGAAAAGGGTTTACAATCAATTGGCCCAACAGCATCATTTATATGGCAAAAGAAAGAACCATCAAACTCAATGATGGGTCAATTTAATTTATCCAATCTGAAGACAGGAAGAAAAAACTGTGTTTAAAAAATAAATAGAACCTCAAAAACCTATGGAGTAACAGGAAACCTATTAACATATATATTATAGGATTCACGGAGACAAAGAAGAAAAATTATCTTAACAAGAATGGGCTAAAATTTCCCAAACTGAGCCAAGAAGCTCAAAAAATTTAAAGAGGCACAAGAGTTACCGACATCTGGACACATCATAGTGAAATTGCTTTAAAATATTGCTTTATAAAAGCCGGAAAGCAGTAAGAGAAGAAGACTGATCATGTACAAGGAAACTGCCATATGATTAATGACTAACTTCTCATCAGAAATAATAAAATCCAGAGGCAGTGCTATGCCTTTTGCAAAAAGGTGAAAGAGAAAAATCAAAGCCTGTCATCCCAAAATGTATATGCAATAAAACTCCCATCACAAATGAAGGAAACTAGAGGCATTCGCAGATAAACAAAGACTATGCGAATTTATTACTAGCAGATATGTCTTAAAATATATTACAGAGAGTCTTTCTGTCTTAAAGTACATGACATTGATGGTAACTCAAACCTACAGGAAAAATAAAGAGAACTGTAAAAATGTGTATGCGTGTAAACAACCTCAAATATATTTTTCTCTCCTCTTAAATAAAGGAAATATTATTACAAAAGGGAATCACTATACCACAACATCGTTAACTTTATTACACACATAAATGAATCATACGTGGAAATCATAGTACAAAGGCACACATAAAGATGAAGCCATACTGGAGAAAAGTTGTCATCTATGTCCAGAATTAACTGGGTATTAACTCAATGTTGATTATGATAAGATTTATATTATAATTTCTGTAATCACCACTAAGAAAATATGATTTAAAAAGTGCTAAAAATCAAAAAAGAAATTGAAATCATACAATCGAAATTTCCTATTTTAAAAAACATATTTTTTTACTGATTTCAGAGAGGAAGGGAGAGGGAGAGAGTGATGAGAGAGAATCACTGACCGGCTGACTCATGCTTGCTCCCCACTGGGGATTAAGCCCACAACCAGGCATGTGCTCTCACTGGGAATTGAACCAGGAAGTTATGCCAACCACTGAGCCATGTTAGCTGGATAAAAATTTTCCATTTTAATTATAAAACAAGTCCATAAGAAAAAAAGAGAAACAAACAAAAAAAAGATACATACAGTAAACAAAGTGCAAAAAATGCAGAGGTTAGTCCAGTTGATAATGACATTAGCTTTGAATAGATTAAAATTCTTCAAAAACGACAGAAATTTTTAGATTGAGTTAGAGACCAATATCCAGTTATAACCTATTTGCAGATGTACACAATAGGTTCATAAATACAGATACTGAATGTAAAAGAATGGAAAAGTTACATCATGCAAATAATAACAAGGAAGAGCTAGAGTGTACCTATTAAAATCAGACTATAAATAAAGATACTATAGAGACAAAAAGGGACATTCCACGATGGTAAACGGATTGATAAAAGGTAAAATGGTAAAAGGAAACCACTCATGTGTGTGAGCCTGACAACCCAGCTGCAATGAAGAAAAATCTAAGAGAGTTGAAAGCATACATAAGAATTACAGATAGAAACGTCAATACCACACTATCAAAATACATTTTTTAAAACGAGGCAGAAAATTGTTAGATTATGTAAGATTTGATCTGTCAACTTGACCTATTATTTATAAACGATTCAGCCAGACAAGAACTCATATTCTTCCAAATGTACATGCATTGTTCCATATATATCTTAGGCTAGGCCATAAATAGAAAGTCAACATTTCTAAAGAATTGAAATTATTCAAAATACTGAATTAGAAATTAATAATAAAATTATTTAGAAATCCCTATGTAATCAAAGATTCTACTTCTGGGTAACATATGCATAAAAAAAATTCCAAAAATATTTAAGAATATTTTAACTGAATAAAGGCACAACGTATGAAAATTTGTGGGTATGGATAAATCAGCCCTTGGAGGGAATATACATTTTAAATGCCTCTTTGGGGAAAGAAAAAGGTCTCCAACAAATAATCTAATGTTAACAATAAAACACACACACACAAATTAAGCCAAAATTATGAAGAGGAAAAAAGATAATTTAAGAAATGGACAGAAATTGATTAAATAGAAAAACAATGAAGAAAAATCAAAGAAACCAAAGCTGATGCTTTGATATAATCAACGAAATTGACAAAGTTGCCTCTGCTGACCACATTCTCCTGACTCTGACCTTGACCTAGCGTTAGGCTCCAAGCAGTCCCCATGCCCCACACTGACACTTCCGGCAGCCCTGCCTATGTGTCATATGGCCCGAGGTGAACGCCTGCACAGCGCCTTCCATGGTGGGCCCCACACAGGATGGGCCCTTCCCAAGGCACCTGCTCAATGAGCCAGAGCAGCAAACCCAAAGAGCGGATATGCTGGCTCCAAAGTCCAACATGTGGTGGTGGCTGTAGGAAGGGCCAAGTGGAACTCATCCTTCACCCGAGAGGGGCATTCTGACAGCCGCACCCCACCCAGGCATTTATTAAGGAGCGACAGGAAGGCAAACGGAGGGCCCATTTGTCAGAGAGAGCTCTCACATTTAACTAACACATGAGCTGGTTCATAGAGCGAGGAGACAGAGTTCCAGGCAGCCAGATGGCGGGAAGAGAGAAATTGACCAAGGGGACCAAAGGCAGGACTTGAGAATCCTGGGTATTCTAATCACAAAGGTGCCTGACATCCCAAGCCCAAAGCAATAAAAGCAAAGCAAGGTCAAGATCTGCTCAAACTGTATGGGATTACCCAGCTCTTGCCCGCCACAGAAATGGAAACACCTTCTCGTGGTATTAATATAGGGAGGAAAGTAATAAAATTCATAAAGTAGTTTGAGCATATGCCTCTCTTAAACACGTCTCTTGCTGATGCTCAGTGTCGGGGACGTGTGAGCGCTTGGCTGTGCCCCGGGAGTCGGACAGAAGCTTGGACAGGTCTTCTGCACACTCCCACCTGCCCATGGAGCTGCCGAGACACCTCCACCAAACTCCCTTCCCTCCTCCTTCGCGTTCCCATTAATAGCAGCTGCTATATCACCATTTTTACATTTGTCACCACAGGTGCAAGCACCAAACATGGCTCACTAGCCCTAGCCTGTTTGGCTCAGTGAATAGAGTGTCGGGCCAAGGACTGAAGGGTCTCAAATTCTATTCCTGTCAAGGGCACATACCTCTGTTGCAGGCTTGACCCTTGAGGTGAGTGCGAGAGGCAATCAGTGGATGTGTCTCTCTCACATCCATGTTTCTCTCTAAAAATCAATAGAAAAATATGCTCCCATGAGGACTAACAAAGAACAAACACAGAAACAAAAGCTTTAATAGAACTAAGGGTTTTAAAAAATACACCTTATTTTTGTTGTTGCTGTCAATGTTAAGCATGTTTAGTGAATTAGTGCCTTCTGAATTGAAAGGACATGTATCAATCAGAAACTGCTATAAACTGTTATAGTTCCCCCGCACAGAACAATGGCCAGTCATTCCTGCCAACCTCAGTTTTCTGCATTTGGTGTCAGGGCCAACCACTTTGTTTGGGCCTAGTCACGTCTGCGTTGCGATTATTTATTTTCTCATCTCTCTTCCTTGACGTGGGACTCTGCCACCTGCATTTGTGTACCTTGTGCCAGCCGGGATTCCATGAAGGCATGGGGTATAGTTATGCATTTCTTGTTCCCGAGAAGCTAACAAATAGGCTGGAATAAAGTATCAATCAATATTTTTCAATAAAGCTGAAGCCCACAAAGGACATTTTCCCTTTCTTCACAGAAATAAAGCTGGTAATTTTGCAGACAGATTTTCAAAATGTCTTATTTTTCATGTGTGACAGTTGCCGCAGATGCCCTAGAAAAGGCTGTTCCACGGCGGAGGAAACAGCTAACAGTTCTTCTTATATAAAGCACTTTGCCACCAAACTTGGAAACAGACTGATTTCCATCCACGCTCAGGGCTCACTCCAGGCAGAGGAGTGCGGTTTTAAAATAAAATACAATTAGCGATTTCCATTAGGGCGACACCATTTTGCTTTCCGGTGCCAGCTGACGCCTGGGGACAGTCCCCATCCTCCTGGACGTGGGGAACAGTGCTGGGCAGGCACCTAACCGTACTCTTGTTAAAACATACTGAAGTGTAGGCACACTGAGCTTGAACTCCCACAGTGGGCCCAGATAATGTGACAGGCAGCCTGCCAGAATCTCACATGTCGCCACCTTTGATCAAAGTGTCCCCTTAAATGAAGGTGAGGAGACAGAAAATGCGGCTGTGGATCCACCAGGTAACTGACTCACCTGAACCTGCGGTAGAAGCCACGTGTAGGACCACGATCCACTACAAAGAGCAGGTGCCCGGGGAACCGATGAAGCCGGAAAATGCCAGAGCTCATGATACATGGGAAATGGTCGCTAATGCTATTTTATATCTGGAAGCCTCTGCTAGTCAAGCCGTTGATATTTGCATGTTCAACTGGAGGGGTTTAGAAACCGGAATGGGTCTCCTAGACCCAGATGTGTGCCAGTAACGCCTAGAAATTGGACATTTTCCTTTCCCAGGCAGTAGCTTTGAAATCTCATAATTACAGGAGACTCAGCCAGATGTCAAATCAGGGAGAGGCAGGGAGAGAAAATCGTGGCAAGGGTTCATTAATGAAAATTCAAAACTCAGGAAGAGTAGTACACTATTTCATGAAATTTACCTTCTAAATGAATTTCATGAAATATGTATTTATGTATGTATGTATTTCAAAAATATATTTGTATTGATTTCAGAGAGAAAGGGAAAAGGAGAAAGAGATAGAAACATCAATGATGAGAGTCATTGACTGGCTGCCTCCTGCAGGCCCCACACTAGTGATTGAGCCCACACACTGAGAGATGCCCGAATGGGAACTGAGGTTGTGGCCAACAGCACAGCTTCCCTTTGCCCAGGAAGGAAAACTCCTCTGCGGTGAGTTTAACTTACAAATAAGGTGGTAGAAATGTGTGAGAGGCACAGTTTGCTACACTAATGAGTACACTGAGGTAGATAGATGTCATGTTTATCCACAAGGAATGCATTCACATTTTACAATAATCATGAGTGAGCAGGAGTGGAAGCCGGTCCATCTCTCATACAGAATGAGTCAATCCAGACATCGGAGGACTTGGCTTGTGCATGATGCTAAGCTGCATGGGGTTTTCTAACACCTACTGTCAGTCTGATAAGTATTGCCGTTACCTAAGTTGGCATCTTTGCAAGCACAGGACACTGCATGGGACCTGGGCAAACTTTAGTGGGCGAGGGTTGTGGGATAAGATGGTGCTTTCTGATCTGAAGCCAGCACTTCCGCCCAGGGTCTCTCTGGCTTTCAGTCCCACAATGACTGAAAATTGACTAGCATATTAGGGAGTGCAGACACTTATCAATACCATAAGCCAGATGCTCTCTTATCCATAGAACGTCTGAAAAACTTTCAATGGGAAACATGGGCTGGAATCCAGGGCCAAAATCCCTGAATCAGAATTGATAGAAATGGAATAAAATAAAAAAGAACAAGAAGGGATGAATAGGCAATTTGATGAACAACTCTCAGTGGTGACTAAACCTAGCATCTTTGACTATTTTTCAGGTACTAGTAAAGTGGTGCCATTGAACAGTCATTACTTGCGTTTTGCTATACACTTTTGTTTCAGTTGTTGTATATCTGCCTCCATAGGTAGGTATAACTCATATAAAGCATTTTAAGATAGATACATGTGGTAGCATTTAAGATAGAACAACTCTTGAAAAATAAAAGGGGAGAATAAAAGAGGAAAAGGAAAGTGATTTGTCCAAAGGATCTCTGATGAAGCTCCAAAGAGCAGGAGAAGAACTGAGATTTTTCGCATGAGGTCCCTTAAGGAAGGAGACATTTGGGGAGATGGTTTACGTCCAGTTCCAGGGGCCTGATACTATGTCCCGTGGAGTCACAGCCACTACCAATTTCCAAGTGAGATGGGAACTCTGCAGGTGCCCGCAGAGAAGGCGAAAAGGCCAGGACACTTTCCTGCTGACTTTATGAAACGTTATTCTCAGATGCCATTTACAATTCAAGAGTAAAAGATAAATTTTAATTATTTCCATCAGCATGAATGGGAAGTTGTAAATTTCACAAAATTCTACAAATAGTATGCTAAAAATATGGTATCTACAGAGTTGTAGGTTAATACTAGACACATGGTCAGGACATTAGATACTTATTAAACCTATGGAAAAATGTTAACATCTTCGCCTTTGACAATAAGAGGCAAAAGGATCTACACTCTGAATACTCAATGCAAATCTACAACAATGCTCATCTGTGAGCACGCATTCCCCTTGCTTCATCATTTATTGGATCCTGTCTGTAGTTTGTCACCAGCCGATGGAATTTGTCAGTCTCAGCTTAAATAGTCCGGGCAGAGCTGTTGCTACCTACCCTTTCTGCATGTGGCTGCAATGCTAGGAAACTGCAGTAAGCGAAGCCCGTGGCCCTGGAGGACAGGGGAACACAGGAATGTACCCTCTGCCCTTCCACTCGCGGGGACTGAGTTGTTGTCAATTCTCTAGCAAGAGACAAGCCTCACCTTCTCCTCCAAGTCATTCCTACTCTTCCTCATCCTCAGCGAGAACACAGGACGAACACGGCCCTGTTGAAAAGCAGAGTGGGAAACGCAAGAATCAATCTAGGTCATAGGTATTTGTTTTATTGTGAGGTTTAGCGTGTTTGCATATCTGGTGATAGAAGTTACCTTATGGGCAAAAGGAACAACATTTGAATTGCTTTGTTTCTGAATGTACTGTTAGTTGTCTTGCAGATACAAATTAATTCAGCTTCTGATTTTATGTTTTTATTATGGAGGATAGTTATATACATATAAATAGAATTACAACCCGGGACATAATATTTAAATGCACCAATGATTGGAGTTGTCAGTTAATAATAAAGTTAATAAAGTCTATTAAACTATTCTGATCACTCTCATTTATCTTAGCATGATCATTAGAATCTAAAAAAAAATATGTTACAGTTCTGTTTATTGGTTTATTTCCTATACCCTCTGATGACCAAGACTTTTGTTTATCTGAGTCAAGTGCCTGGTATAATAGATACTCGAGAAATATTTGCTGAGTGAACAAATGGCAGGGAAATACAAGAATGTTATAGAATAGGAGAGGATATTGTTAAAGAATAGGAGAGGATATTATAATCAAGGCAACCCTGGAGGAAAAAAAGAGACGGAAATTTGCTTTGTCTGGGGAGATGCCGGAGGAGGAAGGGGGGAAGGCAGGAAGGCATGCTCATGGTGTGTTCAGAGGACCGTGACTAGATCAACCTGACTCGAGCAGAGCTTTCCAGAAGAGAGCATAAGGCGATAGCGTGCAAGGATCAATATGGAGCCAGACTACCCAGGGCTTTGAAAGTCAATTTGAATAACTTTGATCATATTCTGTAGAATTAGGAATAGAAGTAACACAGGAGCCAAACGAAACATATCTCCTAGTTTTGATAAAGTGATTAGTAAATATATATATATAAAATAAAATTTTTAAGTGATTGCTAAGCATTGTGTCATAATGTACATCCTCTTCTTTCTACTATAAGTTAAATAAGCATACTTCTTTAGATCAATGACATCTCAGATTTGATGAATTAAGCAGGTTCCAGGAATGGTACTAAGAGATTACAGTATTACTATCTCCTCACAGCTAGACTATACTACAATTTATACTATACTACATGTCAATTTGTAAAATGAACCACACATGTTATGTTCATTTTAATAATCCTACATACAGGATTAGAACCCATATCTGTGTAACTATGAGTCTTACTCTGAATTATGGTGGCAGTGGATCTCAAACTTCAGTGTACATAACCATCACCCACTGAGCTTGGTAAACATTCAGATCCCTGAACTAACCCCCAAGATATTCTATCTCAAGAAATATGGTATAGACTCTGAAATGTGCATTGTTAGCAAATATCGAAATTGACTTTTTAGGGAAGTTTTGTACACCTCACTAATACTCTTCTCTATTGGCTGATGGGGAAACACAATAAAAAAGGAATACAGTAAGACAATTTGGGGCACACAATTAATAGTAGACAGAGCAAGGCAAATTGGAATCTAGTTCTCCAAGTTCCCTTGGCAACTGTACCAGATAGACCCTAGAGTTTGGGGGAAATAGTAAAGAAACAAGTAGAATCTGAATGACACAAGCCGTGAAGGTTAGATTTAGGGGCAGAAAACCAAGCAAATAATTGATACTATCAATGTAGGTCAAGAGTATCAATTATTTAATCAAGTCACTATGCTTCTGAGTTGCAAAGATATTAAAAACAGTAAATCTCAGAATGTTTAGACATTTTAGAAATAACATCAACTTGTTTTGCTTATTTTTACTTTAATGTATATAAACAATGCTATATGATTATGTGTGTATATATATTTAAAAGAGGTCTTCCAATAAGTATAAAATAAAATTACTAAGTTCATAAAGATTGAATTGATGAAATCTAATTTTTTTCAAAAAGCAATATCCATCCAGCTGATGTGGCTCAGTGGTTGAGCATCGACCCATGAACCAGGAAGTCACAGTTTGATTCTTGGTCAGGGCACATGCCCAGGTTGTGGGCTCAATATCCAGTAGGGAGCATGCAGGAGGCAGTGCACAGATGACTAACATTTTTTATGTTTTTCTCTTTCTCTCCCTCTCTCTCCCTCTCCCTTTCTCTCTGAAATCAATTTAAAAAAAATACATATTTTAAAAAGCAATATCTTAGTAACTTTTATAGGTTAAATCTTCAGGTTAAACAGAAACGATGCTTAAAAAAAATATTGTATTCTTTCAGGTAAGGTAACACCTGAGTACACACCTAATTTCACTGCTCCTACTTTAAAAAAAATCAAAACAATGCATTAAAATTAGATTTTTAATAAAATCAGAAGAATATCCACAGAATATGAATTTTTATTAATTTCTCCTGAAATTAGTATGGACATAACCAGATGGGAGAAAAGAGACACTCTACTTGCCTCCTGATTACACAGGAACATACCACATGGAAGAAAATGAACGGAAACCTTATCACTTACTAAAGCTGCAATCAAAGACAGCCTATGGAGCACATGCAGTATAGACATCTCCCTCAGTCACCTATGGGAACCGCAGGGGACAAAGGCAGTCACACCAAATTTGGATTCTGCGGTAGTGTGGACACAGCTTGTGTTTGGTATAAATGGAACACTGATGTTCCCTCTATCACATTACATGTGAAATACAAAATTGATTGACACAGAAGCCAAGCTAATATTGGCTTGCCTTTCATTCCCAAGGAGCTTCTGTATGTATTTCTAAGTTAGCAACGTATAGCTATGGCCAAGCCAAACATTTCTACATTGTTTTGCTAGGACTGGACTAGTTGAACATATTACTAATAAAATAGGAATATAAGCAGTTGGACAGATTTTATACCAATTCTTTACTTAAGAAGAACAAAAGTCTCTTTAAAAACATAATTTTAAAAGCCTCATTAAGCATAAGAAAACACTCCAAATAAATAGAAATGTATCTTTTGTAAACTCTCTAAAATTATCTTCTGATGAAATAGAAAAAAAAGGACAAAATTGATTTGAGAATACTTGTAATTCTATTCTCAATAATATTCAGAAAGAAACTGCATCTGTGCAGGTTGAAAATGAAGTCCTGATTAGGAACCATTAAATAAGGGGGGGATGAGTGAAACTGTGAAGAGAACTTAAAACTGAAATGGAAGTAGAGAATACAGACTAAAAATAAATTTTAAAAAAATGATTCTGTGAATAAGCAATCTTAACTTGAATTTCCCATAGTAAGGACAAAAAGGAAAATATAAAATAAAAGATAGAATTTAAGAAGTATTTTTGTTCCCATTAATATTATACAACAAGGCTATTGGTACAGGAATAAGAAAAAACATCCTCAGAACATTGAAGAAGTGGTAAATTACAGTTTATTTGACCAAAAGTGTCGTGAAGACTGGAGCTTAAAGAGGTAAGGACCACAATGAAGCCACTTTCACCAGGTATGGATTTGCCAAACCTCATGAGCTGGATCTCATCATTTCTCATCTATCTCAGAAAAGAGGCTTGAACATGAACCTAGGTGAGACCTAAAGCATATAATCCCAGGGTAAATGCACACTGAAGCCCGAAGATCTATATATTATACTTAGTATACGAGTATGGTTTGCTAAAAAACAAAATACAATAGAATAAACTCTAAAGATACTACTGGCTTTATCAATGACCCATGAGTTAGGATCAGTGAGGCGGACAGAAAGGGGCTCCCAGGAACTGTGCTTAGTGAGATTTTTATAGGCAGAGGGAGCAAGGATAAGAGTTACACTAGGCACAAAGGTGGGTGGTTACTGCTAGGCTACCCCTCCCGAGGGTCAGGAGGGGCCTGTTTCACAGACACCCAGCCAGTGCTGACCAGGAGACTCCTGATGGACTGGGTTAAGAGTCCATTTCTGGAAGAGCCAACACTGTAACTTAAGCGTCCATTTGATGACATTGGGCTTAGCATGAGTGACTCCATTTTGTTTTTAACAGGTTCGGGAAAAAGAAAAGTCAATTCAGATGTGTAAGTGAAGATACAGGGAAACTGGGGATACATGCTTTCTTATGCTAGGAATTCTGGGACATAACCCAAAACTGTTCTGCTGACACAACTAGGAAAACTGGACTGAGTATTTAAACACTATCTCACTGACGCCCTCTAAGAGTTACTTAAGCAACATGCGATTTCTGAGCCAATATTTACCACAGGAATGAATGGAAGTCAGAAGAGGAAAAATGACATTGGCTCTGCTTTCCCACCATGCTCATGGGTATGGAAAAAGCTGGGGCTGAGAGGATGACCATTTGAGCAGAACTGTCGTCCCATGGGCACGAGGAAGGGGAAATGGGAGCCGGGACCTGCCGAGGAGGAAGAGTTCTTTAAAATAACGGAGGCTTGGGAACCTGAAGGGCTATGACATGTAATTAATGTTGAACTGAAAACAAACCGGACAGCAAAGACCAGCTGTGATCATTTCAAGTGCTAATATAATAGTGATGTCAATTATAATTAAAAGTATATTAAAACGCTAAATTGTTTATATAAATCATTTCCTCAGATAAATTTAAAAGAAAGAAAAATGGGTAAAATAAATAAACTAGTCAATGATCACAAGAGAAATCCAACCTGGTAAGTTACCATCTGAAATATGACTCACTTCATTAGCCATCAGAGATGCTCAAATAAAACTGAGTGTGAAAGACCTTGATTGGCCACTTTATAAGACATGGCAAATCAAATGTGCTGAGAGTTTATGGCTATGAGGCCCCTAATGCGTTGCCTGTGGAGAGAAATTTCACTATGTCCATAAAGATGAAATTATGAAACAATTACTACGATATGAATATTGGGACCCAGAATTCAAAATTTCAATTATTTTCAAACATGTTAATTATGTACAATGAAAATACAAGAAAATCAATATCCCACATTTAGGCATACAAAAGAATTAAGTGCGAAATTAAATAAAGCCAAACATTTTTAATTTTCCTGCCTATGTGCCATTTTTATCAAATAGAAATGTTATCAAATAGAAAATATAATAAAGTGTGGCACACACACAAAAGGCACTTCAGAACTCACAAATAACCAAAAAAGAAAAAGTCTAAAGCTTTCTTGAAAGTCATAAAAGTAGACTGCAATGAACTGAGAGAGAACATATTCTGTAAGAGAGAACTCACTATTGTAAAAATGTCATTTTCCCTTCAATTACTTTATAAATCCCTCCAGGACTTTTATAAAGCCTGTCAGGCCTCCCTAAAAAGTGTCTGGAGGGAAAAAGCGCAATAATAGCCAGATTCATTTCTAGGAGAACAGCGAGCAGACTTCCGCCCCGTGCTGAGACACACATACAGCAGGGAACACGGTGAAGGTAGCAGAGGTGTGTGGGCTCCTCTTCCTGAAGCCTGAGTAAGGATGTCTTCAAGCCTTCGTTTTCCCATTTCTGCCTTCAGGACTCAACTGCCCTACCAAAAAAAAAAAAAATTCACAAAACAAACAAACAAACAACAACAACAAAAAAAAAAACAAGGAGAAACTTTGACCAGCCTCACACTTTAAAAGTCCCCGTCTGGTGTCATCCAAAATCCAAGCATTATTTTTTCCCTCCGGATCTGCTCTGCTCCCTTGTTCTTGCCTCCTCGCCTCCTGGAGCTCTCCTGCTATCTTCATGTGTGGCATTCTTCCCTACTTGCTTGTGATTAGAATCCTGAGTTCCTTCCCTGAGAGATTCGGAGGTCTAACAGTGAAACCCTGAAAAACTCGGCTCAGTTAACCTCTGATCTTAAAGACTCCAAGCTGTTTGCATCCCGACCAAGACTGCGTAGTGCAGCCAGCCCTGGCCTCCCTTTGAAAAGATGCTGAGAGCACGTGTCTATGGGCTTTTTGTTGTTGACACTGTTACAGATGTCCCCACCTCCTCCCCCTTTACAGAAAGAGAAACCAAGAAAACAATCCCATTTATTATTGCACAGCCACAAAAAAATAAGCTACTGAGGAATAAATTTAATCAAGGAGGTGACAGACCTATACTTGGAAAACTATAGGACAATGAAAAAAGAAATTGATGAAGATACAAATAAGTAAAAGCATATACTGTATTCATGGTTGGAAGGATTGACATTATTATAATGTCCATACTACTCAAAGCGATCTACAGATTCAAACAAGTCCTAATTGAAGAACTCTAACATGCAGGTTAGATTTATAGGATGGCATAAGCCCTGACTCTTTCTCATATCCTCACCTCTGTGATGGCTAGTCTGTATAATTAAAATGCAGTTTAAGTCAGTCATTAATTCAACATATATTTTTTAAATACCAAGATGCCTAACACAATGTCAAGCACAGAATAAAAAGTAAAATTAAAAAGTGAGCAATAGGTTAACAAAAACCACAAAAATCACAAATATTCATTCTTAAAGATGACAGGAAAATCTTACCTAATAAAAAGGGAATATGAAAATTGACCATCACACCATCACAAAGATGGTAGAGCCCATAGCAGCAAGATGGCAGCACCCAGTCCCCAACTCAGCTCCCACCGGAGTCCACCAGTCGTTTCAGCCCTGCCCGGGGCGGGGGGTGAGGGGGTGAGGTGGCAGGCGCACACTGTGGCTGGACCCACCTCAGGCCCCTAGCCACCCAGGCTGAGCCTGAGGTGCAGGCAAGCCTCAGATGTCAGCTGCCCAGCACCCATGGCCACCCGAGGCTCAGGTAACCAGGGCCGGCCGAGGCTTGTGCTGCTGGCAGTGGCAGCAGCAGAGGTGTGATGTGATGGAGGCATTGCCTTCCCATGATCGCCTGGTCACCTCCTGCCCCTGAGGGCTCCCGGACTGTGAGAGGGTGCAGAGTGGGCTGAGGGACCTCCCCTCCCCAACCAGTGCATGAATTTTCATGCACAAGACCTCTAGTTAATAATAATTATATAAGTATATAAATGCAGATCTAATTGCAATGAGAGAAATCAGGGAGCAAGAGAATTTTTGCTGAACTCTTCATTATATGTTAAGAGAGAGCCAGGAGTGATGAAATCCTTCTTGAATTTGGCAATTTTGAAAATCATAAATCTAACCACATGTTGTTATAAACCTACTGTATAAACTTTAAATTATTTAAAATAAGTGTAAAACAAAACACATACATAATTAATATTGTACTTAATGAAACTATTGTAAATTGCATGAAAATAACACATAAAAAGATGTACCAGCCTGGCTAGTGTTGGTAAGCAGTTGAGCATCAACCAAGAAACCAATAGGTTGCTGATTCAAGTCCAGGTCAGGGCACATTTTAAAGGAAAAAAAAATAATACTAATTTTATAAACCATATAAAAATAATTCAATTCCCCATTAGGTGAAAATATCCCTTTCACTTGGATAAAAGCATTAAATTGCAATACTATATGCTGTTTGAGAATAACCTAAAACACAAGAGAAAAAGGTAAAAATGAAATCATACCTGAACATGGTTTTGTTTTTTTAAATGTTCATTGATTTCAGAAAGAGGAAGGGAAAGGGAGAGAAAAATAGAAACATCAATGATGAGAATCATAGATTGGCTGTCTTCTACACACCCCACACTGAGAATTGAGCCCACAACCTGGGCATGTACCCTAACCTGGAATTAAACTGTGGCCTCCTGGTTTGTAAGTCGATGTTCAACCACTGAGCCACACTGGCCAGGATGAACATAGTTTAGAAGACAGAGAATTTTAATTGTTTTTTTTTGCATGTGATATCAGAATGCATATAGGTAAGTAATATATACATATCCTGTAAAGTTTGGATTATAGGTGATTTTACAATTTGTAATTTCTGTATTTCCAGTTTTTTTATGAAAAGTAATATACTTCAACATTAGAAAGGAAGTGAAGTTTTTATACAAAAACATGAATAGTTCTGGATTATCTACCATGTTTCCTTTGACAGATGTCTCATCTTCCTTGGCTAATTAAGCAGACAGGTCAGTACTTTGTTATTTTAGCAAAGATGAATAAGTTTGGGATTCAATGGCTATGAGCAGGGAATATTCTGAGACATCATGACCTTGATCTCAATGTGTGTCTGTGAATGCGGAGTATGAAGTGAGCTGGGAATTGTTTATTTTTCTCCTTTGAAGGAATATTTATTTTTACCTGATGTGTTTGTCCCCAAAGCTCTTGAGATTTCTATTGTTCTGCCTTTCTCTTAATTGACAGCTCTGAAGGGTTTATTTCATTTGATAAGTGATGCATGCATTGCAAATGTTAAACTACATCAGAGATGAGCCATCATCCTGATTCCAGCGTGAGGTACAATATAAATTTAAAATGAATATTTTAATCATTTTTATAGGATGGCAGTATCCAGTCATCAGCCTCCCCACCCCCATCCTGGGATCGCTGGGTCTACACAGCAATATTTCCACTCCTGCAAAGCATGCTCTTGCCCAAAGCACTTCTGGTCATTCAGTCTCACATGTCCAGAGCTAAGTTCTTTTAAAAAATCGCTTACACTTGTTCTTTTGCTGAGTTTCACCTTTATTTTACCATCACTGGAGACTTCTCTTCCCTCTCTGCACAAGGCCTCCCTGGTCCCTCTTCCTTCCATTTACTCCTGAGCTATTTTAACTCCTTTTTCATGCTGAGAGATTCCATTCAGCTCCAGCCTTTGTCCACAGACATGCAATCCCAACTCATGCCAAGCTCAGCTCGGCAAAGAGCCTTCCAATAAGCAGGACTCGCCAGAGCCTAAGTTTGGGAGTCTCATTCCCATTGCCAAACACAAGTATTTCTTCCTGATACATAGCATGTTCATCCCCAAAGGGAGTTGGGGGGGGGGGGGGGGGCGCGCGTTATGATTTTCCTGACTTTTTCATGACTACACTGTAGCCCAGTGCTACTGAGAATTGGGTTCCTTCACCAGCCCTGTGATCACATTAAAAATGAAATTACTTGGGCATTAATCCACTCCTACTGGATCAAAAATTCTAGAAGTTTCTCTGGCAATTCTGCAATGTGCAAAAGTGAATAATCAATGAATATACTATGCAGAAATATAAGAAAAACGTAATGTATGCTCTCAAAATCTACGTCCCTCTCAATGGATCATGTTAGAAAGGAGAATAGGAATGAACGTGGGGGTGGGGCAGTGGAGAGACACCTGTACATTCAAAACAGAGCTGCAGCCATGCTCCCTGAACTTGCCTCATCTTCTGCTTCAATATTCCACAGCTCTCTCTGCTCTTCCTCCTCCTCCCTCCATCACACACAGTTCACTTTAATTCACCGCTGGACACCTGCACACCGCCTCGTCTGGAACTTTCCCTGTGTTTTCCACACACGGGACTCTTCCTGTTCCCACATCAGACTTACCTACTGCTCAAGGTTTCCTTCCATCTCTTCCTTGGCTTCCTGCTTTTCCAGCCCCACCTTCTAGTATAATTTTACCAGTTCTGATGGGGAGTTTTATCATTCATTTAGCACACCTTCACCACCAGTACAAAACTGGTCTCCTCCCATCAGTTCAATAGTAAAGAATTGTTCTAACCAATGGGCAATAGAGTTAGACTCCAAAATCCTAATCAATGACACTTTTAATTCATATTTTCTCTCCCTCTTGGACTATAATTACAGGACAATGGTCGATTTGAGCCAGACTGGGAAGAATCTTGGATACAGTATATTTTACCCTCCGCACAAAGGTGAGCGTTGGCAAGTTTGTAAGAGGCTGGAGGCTGCCACGGGGATGGTCTGGCAGAGACGGCCTGTGGGGGCCAAGGTGCGGAAGAAGCCAGATGAGTGAGAGATGGTGATGACAGTTTGGTCTCGAGTTGGAAAGGAGAAGCTTCAAAAGAAAAAATACATACGCCTGAGCCAGACAGAATCTAGCTGGGGGAAAGGGACCAGGGAGAAGGCACCCATCGCCATCCGCGAATGAGGAGGGAACCATTCATGAGAGGAGCCCAGGGCAAGCAGCAGGGGTGGGGATGGTGCCTCTTATCCTTTCTCCTGCAATGACCACCTCGAAGGTCTTCTGGTTCCCTTTCTGCCCGCCTCAGTGGAGAGACAAGCAGTGGAATTTACCTTTTGACATGTTCAAGAGTTCTCAGATTCATGGAGAGAACAGAAGTACATAGGTGAGTGGCTTGTTCAAGGTCACATAGTTTATAAGGGCCAGGAATCAAACACCAGAGTTCCAACTCTTACACTTTGGCACATCTGCCTCTTTTACCCATCCCCCAACCGAGAGGTGAAACATCACACATCGTGATCAGTCTACCTCTATCACTGGCCTAACTAACCCATCCTCACTCTAATAGTGGATTCTTTCTTGTAGCATATCTTTTCTAAGGATTGCTTCTTGTCCTCAGTATCCTGAATTAAACAAAGAAGTAATTTTGGGGAATGTGAGTATGAATAAATTAAGGCAGCATTAGAACTTAGTGTTAGCTATGCTTTTATAAAAAAAAAAAAGCTTTGTCAGATGCACGCTAATTCTATATAGTAGAGTTTGTTGAAAAAGTAGAATGTCATCAAATATTTTTCATAATATATTTTTACAGGATTTTTGCCTGTGAACTGTATTTCTAGTTAGCCTGAATATGTGTAAATTATTCAAGTTAAACCTCAATATTTTATTGAAATATCTAAAATCTCTAGTGTTTAATGTCAGTTACCATTTTATACTTCTATTTAAATTGAATAAAGATTTGAATTTAAATAATTTTTAATTCCTATGTGCAAATACCTCCAAAAATTTGACAAGTCTGATACCTTAAAATTTGCAATTCAGATTCACAAGGAAAATAGAATAATCCACTTTCTTTATATATAGATTAGTGGCCCAGTGTACGAAATTCATGCATTGGGGGTGTCCCTCAGCCAGACCTGCACCCTCTCCAATCTGGGACCCCTCTGGGGATGTCCGACTGCTGGTTTAGGCCTAATCCCTGTGGCAGTCCAACATCCCTCTCACAATCCAGGATCGCTGTCTCCTCACCGCTCACCTGCCTGCCTGCCTGATAGCTCCTAACCACTCTGCCTGCTGGACTGATCACCCCCAACTGGTCCGCACACCGGCCTGGACCCCTCAACTGCACCCCCACAGCCTGTTCAGCCCCTACTGGCCTGCTTGCCCCTAACTGCTCCCTCCACTGCCTGTTCACCCTCAACTATTCTCCCCGCCAGCCTGCTAGCCCCTAAATTCCTCCCTTCAGGCCTGCTCACTCCCAACTGCCTTCCCCTACCAGCCTGATAGCCCCTATCTGCCTCTGCCTCAGTCTCACCACCATGGCTTTGTCTGGAAGGACATCGGAAGGTCTCCCAGTATAATTAGAGTATTACCCTTTTATTAGTATAGATATGTAACTCCTTTGTAAAGATATTCACTAACTCCTTGTATGTCTTGCTTCAGGTGGTATGTAGCTTCCTTCCTGTTCATTTTGCCATGATTATTAGCATCATTGTTAACAATATTTGCAATCATTGGCTTGCCATTTGCTCATGTATTTAGAATGCTTATGAATGAAAGTCTTCTTTTTAAATATAATTTAGTAAATAATATTTTGAAAAATCTCAAAGTAAAATTTTAACACATCATAATAATTGAAAATATTTATTCAAAACAGGTTAATCTTAGTTGCTGTTTACTATTGCATATTCACCATATTGCATGCAATTCTTTTTTATATTTTTTCCACTTCCCCAAGGGAATGAAAATCATTTTATTCAACTTTAGTCAGCCTAGAAGAATGCTCACCCAAGATGTATGAATTTATGCACACTTACCATCTTCTGAGGATGATCTATAACACCTGTTTTCAATTAAAGTGCAGGAAATAGCCTGTATAATGCATGTTCTGTCAGAAAAGCAATATGGGAAATGAACGCTAACATTTCATGAGGCTGCTACATCACTTCGTATTGAAAAGGTAAGTCAATCAATCAATCTTGGGAAAAAATTACAGGTGCTCATTTTATGTGAAATACTGCACTACATATTCAAAAGGAAGTAGGAAAGGGAAACCTACTTCTCAAAGTTTCTGCATTATCACTGTTGGCATCCTGGTACAACAGGAGCCAAAGACAAGAAGGAAAATAATTATTCCCCTGGGTACCTGAGCAGAAAGAAAGAGCATAACACTGAGAGAAAGTGAAACTGATGAGACAAGTAAAAGACAGAACACTGGAAATGGAAGAAAAAGCTGCCCTGCCTTATAATCTACTTAGGATGTAAGTAGAGAGGTGCTGCTTAGAGAAATAAACAAATAAATAAATAAGCAAGCAAGCCATACCCCCATTAAATAACTAGAGAGAGAAAAACACCTTAACATAAGTTACACCAAATGAGTCAGTCAATCGTCACACACCCTCAACCTTGAACATAGAACTTGAGGAGCTTTGTGAGCAGAATGCTACAGCCTTCTTAGAGGATTCATACTGTTAGTCCTGCAGCCTTGGGGACTTACATTGAGAGGCTTTTGTGACCATTAATCCACTCTCCAGTGAGTAGTCTTGACAGATTCCAGAAGAGAAGTCAAGAATTGGTCAATTGCCATTCTCACCCTTCCCCCGGCAATCCATGTGGCTCTGTGCAGACCTGTACCTGAGCTCACACCCAGCTTACTATGAAAGGCGCTGTGAAGAGCAGTTGAAATTGAAATGTTTGAAATGTCAGGGGACTTAAATGAAGTTGGGTTAGCATGGCCTCATTTTTCTGGTCAGTAAAGGCTTTTCAGAGTGTGAAAAGCCTGTGCTTTAGCTGTGTACTCTATATAAATAAAAGAATCTTCACATGAGACATCTGTTTTAATTAAAGCTGGGAAATGAAATGTTTTGTTGGAGAAACAAAGCTATCTCTTTCCTCAGCTTTCTAGCCTGCAGGTACTTGCCTGAATTTAAAATCAGAAACGCCTAAGTGGTGACAGCCATGCACAGGCAGGCTTCCCCAGCCCTCTGGACTGGCAGAGAGACTTCTACATTTGAGTGTGCTCACATCCCTGAGAGGTAATCCACCTTCCGAGGTGCTACAGTGTCTTCCTAAGAATTCACCACATCATCATTTGTCAGCTATACTGGGTTTTAGGCAGCTGACAACAGAGAACAGTGTCTTCACCTAGAGATTTGCAGAAGATGCTGCCAGAGGTCAAGACAAGTCAAGAGAATGAACTGAACTGACACCCCCACCCCCAGACGAGAAGCAGGGATGGGATTCAGTCAGCATCCTCAGAGAATGCTAACACTAAGCCTACAAAAACCAAAACAATGTACAAACCCAAAGGCTGGGACAAGGTAAGAAAATTAGACCCAGCCTTGGCCAATAGCTCAGAAACAGGAAAAGGAAACAGCAGGGTGTGAAGCAAGATTGTCCCAAGAGCTACTGCATGTTTGGCTGGAGTGTCCTAACATAACTATTCTTTGCTGCTGAGACACAGAGAAGTTTCACAAGGTCAGACTGGATCAAAGGAATGAAGTCAGGACATACAGGTAATAAGCAAGACTGGAGTCTATGAGATTAGATAATGCAATAAAGGTCTCAACTATAACGCATTCTGCACTAGTATATCCCAGTGAGAGCATTCAGATTTACTGTAGTTCTTGGGATAGAAACAGGTCTCAGAGCATCTTACCATTGTAGAAACCCTGGCTTATCAAACTCTCTTCATTATATATAAACCTCCTCTTGTTAGTTGAGTTATATTTTTTAATTTAAAAATAAATAGCATTCTTTAATATACTCTACATTAATGCTACTTTCCATGATCTTCCACAATATCGCTGGTCTCAGAGGGCATACCTGCTGTGTGACTACCCACTTGGATATGGTACCTATATTGCCATCTACTGGGAACTACTTCAAATCACAAACAGACATGATGAGAAATGATGCTGAAAAATTCAGCCCTATGTAGGTGACATTCTGGTAAAATTTCTAGTGGATGAAAGGTAAAAATAAGCACTTGTGCTAAATCCACCTTTGTTCCTAAACGAATACAAACAGCTGGTGTGAATTTCTTCATTCAATGTGATTTTGTTGGTGCAATCCACACCTCATCACCCTATTTTTTTTAAATGTTCTATTTTTGACACAAAGGATGTTTCAAACTTTTATTAATAAAAATAGATAAGTTTGAATTTATGCATATGGGATGGGAAATTATCAGCACGTTTTAAGTTCATGCTTTATTCTAAATACTGATATTCTGATGTTGCATATTCTCATTCTTTTCATGATGTTTTCTCAAAGGAAATAGAAAGGAAATGACATGTCATAAGAAGTGTAATTTAAGGAAAATACAACAGAAAACCATGGGAAATGTAATATAACACATCAAAACGGCGACTTTTAAAATTCATTTTACTGTATTGCTAACAAAATGAATCCAGAAAGTTCTGGTGATAAAACAAAACCACTGTTCTCAAATCTGCCTGGACATATAGACCAATGGAACAGAACAGAGAACACAGAAATTGACCCAAGCCATTACACTCAAATAATATTTGACAAAGGAGGCAATGGAGTCAAGACAGTCTCCAGGACAGCTGCTAGGATAATGGAAACTATGGAGAAAATAATCAAATGGGACTACACCAAAACAAAAGGCTTCTGCCCAGCAAAAGGAACCATCAACAAAACAACCAGCGAGCCCACTGCATGGGAGAACATATTTGCCAATCTTATCTCTGAAAAGGGTTTAATCTCCAATGTTTATAGGGAAATAAACAACTTAAAAGGAATATAAACAACCCAATCAAAAAATGGACAAAGGACCTACATAGACCCCTTTCGAAAGAGGACATACAGAAGGCAAAAAAAATATGAAAACATGCTCAAACTCACTAGTCATCCAGGAGATACAAATCAAAACAACAATGAGGTACCATCTCACACCTGTCAGAATGGCTACCATCAACAAATCAACAAATGACAAGTGCTGGTGAGGATGTGGAGAAAAAGGAACTCTGGTGCACTGCTGGTAAGAATGCAGACTGGTGCAGCCACTGTGGAGAAGAGTATGGGGTTTCCTTAAAAAAATTAAAAATGGAACTCCCATTTGACCCAGTAATCCCATTTCTAGGAACATATCCAAAGAAATTAGAAACACCAACAGAAAGGATATATTCACCCCTATGTTCATAGCAGCACAATTTACCATAGCTAAGATTTGGAAACAGCTTAAGTGCCCATCAGCAGATGAGTGGATTAAGAAGCTGTGGTACATCTACACAATGGAATACTTCGCTGCTTTAAAAAAGAAGGAACTTCTACCATTTGCAACAGCATGATGGACCTGGAGAACCTTATGCTAAGCGAAATAAGCCAGTCAGAGAAAGATAAATAGCACATGACCTCACTCATTTATGGAATGAACAACATGAAGTGAAGAACTAAAATAAATCCAGAGACATAGAAGCATGGAACAGACCATCCAACTTCAGAGGGAAGGGAGGAGGGTGGGGAGGTGAAAGATCAACCAAAGGACTTGTATGTGTGCAGATAAATATAACCCATGGACACAGACAGTAGGGGGATGAAGGCATGTGTTGTGGGGGGGGGGGGGGGGGAGAGAAGGTGGTGGAAATGACCGGGGAGACCTCAATAGGGAAAAAGGAGACATACTTAATACTTTAAACAATAAATAAATAAATAAATAAATAAATAAATAAATAAATAAATAAATAAATTCTTATTGAATTAAAAAAGCACACACACAATTATTATGCAGTGGTGACATTTAGGGTAAGAATGGTAACCCTAAGAGAAGATATGCTCTAATTTAATCTTTACCACACAAAGATGATACAGGCTTCACTTCTCATTAAATTTCTTTAATAAGACATTTAGGATCTGGAAGCCATCTACACAATCCAATTTAGCAAATGTTTCTTGGGTACCAATAATGTATGGTACCCCAGCATGTAGAAAATGTTTACATTTGTCTACAAAAGAAGTGGTATTTCTTGTGATTAGAAAATGTGCTCCTTTCAAATTATACATATCAGAAATTGTTTAATTATTATATTTGCTTCATATAATAAAAGTAGAGGCATGGATTTGTGCATAGGTGGGGGTCTCAAAGGGGTTGGGGGGAGCGAGACACAGCTGGCCCTCCAGGGAGGGGCTGGGATGCCCTTGCCAACCTGGAATCTGGATCCATCCTGCTGAAGTTCATGTGGGTTGTTGGGAGCACCTGTCAACCACTTTTATATCCTTTCTTCCTTGTGGAGCATCTACGGAGAGGAAGCAGCTGTGGTGCCCAAGGCTGACCTCCAGAAGGCCAGTAGTGCTGGTCAGGATCATGCTGGTGGCACTGGTCTATTGGTGCCTGACCCATTCTCTAGAGATTGGACTGTAGGACTACTGAGGAAGTGAGTGGCTGCCACCAGGCTGGTGGGCTGCTGGACGGGTCAGTCAGCTGAGCAGAACTCCCACTATGGCGGTGGTTCTCAACCTTTTTAATGCCTCAACCCTTTAATACAGTTCCTCATGTTGTGGTTTCTGATGGTCTTAGGCTCTACAGCAGCAGTTCTCAACCTGTGGATTTCTTAGGCTAGCAGGGTCACCTAAGACCATCGGAAAACACAGATATTTACATTACAATTCATAACAGTAGCAAAATTACAGTTATGAGGTAGCAACGAAAATAATGTTATGGTTGGGGGTCACCACAACATGAGGAACTGTATTAAAGGGTTGAGGCATTAGAAAGGTTGAGAACCACTAAACTATTGGAGCGCAATGACCACCAGGGAGCAGCTCTTGTGTTGAGCATCTTCCCCCTGGTGGTCAGTGCATGCCATAGTGACCAGCTGTTCCAGGCAATGGATGAGGCCTGATGCACAAAGATCCATGCAAGAATAGGCCTTCCTTCCCGACTGCCAGCACAGCCTTCACTCCGGCTAGAGGTGCCTTTCTGCCTTCGCTCAGGCCGGAGCTGCCCTCTACCTCTTGCCTTGTGGCATCAATTTGCATATTCCCTCATCATTGGCTGTGAGTGACACCATCTTTGTCGCAGAGTTACAGTCAAATTGCATATACCGTCTTTATTAGATAGGGTAAATATAACCATCAGAAGGCTTAATCCATTGGAAATTTTATATTCTTATTCATCAGAAGATGACAAAGCAAAGAGCTCAATGTCTACTATCTATCTGTGTCTGTAAATATGAAAAAAGCGACTTGTATTCGCAATGCTACACATGCCTTTGCCTTCTTATTTTTGAATTATGCTTAACATACATTGCATCAATCTTGAAAAATTATATGACAACAAAGATCCTTGAAAGTGCATCTGATTCATCCTGTTGGCATCAGCAGGAAATGCAGAAAAGTCATGCTCGACAGATGAGGGTTATTATTTAATGACTATACAGCTACAGAATCTGAGAATTCTCTTCCAGTAAGTCTGTTTTTGAGTTCAATGTCCTTTGCTATCAAAACAGTCCTCAATATATGTGACTGAATTTATGCCCCTGTAGGTTAAATTTATATCTTCAGTAAAAAGAGAGAACACCCTGACATTGTACATTTAGGATTTTATCAGTGAGCTCCATGGAGTGACAACTAATCAAGAGAACCCTCTCAAAAATTCCCTTTCATGTCAAAATTAATGTTCAAATATCAGATTTATACCATAGGCTAGTCTCAGATTTCTTTTTTAAGGAATACATTTTTTTCACTTATCCACATAGATCTCATTCTATATTACAGGATTATTGTTTTTCAGCTTAAGGAGAGTTTCAGTATCCTTGTTTAGCTTCGACATTCTGAGGAACAAATTATGAGTTATTTCCCTGGATTTCTGGATATTGATTTTCTTTAGTACTTTGGGTTCAATTCATTCTGTAGCAAGAGGAAAACAGACTCCTTACCCCGGAGATTTACACTTGGCCATGCATTGGTTAGTATGATGGAGAAATGCTATATAGAGGGATATCCAGCCCAAAAGTCTGACTTAGAGAGAAAAAGGCTGCAAAGCCTTTTGAAAGTCTCTCCTTACCTTCCCTGAAGTTATGAAGAAAGGAAGTGACAATGTCTCTTAGACATTTCCCACTGCCAGAGACCTAATCCTGGATGAGGTCCAGGCTGATCTTCATCACACCTCTATTTTAGAGGGAAAATCACGCTTAAGGACAGAGTTCAATTGAACGGAATCATTATCAGAGTTTGTGACAATATCTTCTAGGTGTATTCAATCAAATCAATCACTGTGCTTGCATCCACATTATGGTTTGTAGGCTTCTTTTTTGATTCAATAAGGTCAGTCTAACAAAAACAATTTACATTTCCTAAGCAAACCAAGACTTTGAGCAGGCCTCATTCATAAAAACTCATTCCAAATGATGATCTCCTTCAAGAGACCAATAATCTACACTAATAAAAAAGAAACATGCAAATTACCATCACTCTACTAAGCTACCAGCCAATCAGAATGAGTATGCAAATTAACCTGAAACCATGGCAGCAGCCCTTCCCTTCTGCCCCGCTGCTCCAGGTCTGTGGGGGCTGGAGAAGTTGGGCCCCAGCGCCTAAGGTTGGTTGCAGCACAGGAGACAAAGAAGCCGCCTTCCCTTGGATCCCAGGCGGCAGCCCGCCAGAGAAGTCACCCACACTGCATTCCAGGGAAGACAGAGAAGCCACCCTCCTGTGGTCCAGGTGCCAGCATGTGCAGCTGGTTACAGTCTGGTAGAGAGAGATGGCGTCCACTCCACAGTCCTGGGCACCAGCACTGCGGCTGGTTGTGGCCTGGGAGATGGAGAAGCCACCCACCCTGCGGTCCTGGGTGCCAGCACTTGTGGCTGCAGTACAGGTGAAGCCACTTGCCCATCATTCCAAGGCTGCAGCCAGCCTGGGTGCCTACGGCTGATCAGAGGGAGGGAAGCCTGGATTCCGGGTGCCTGTGGTCGGCTGGAGGAGGGAATCCTGGGTCCAGGGTGGAGAGCACAGGGCAGAGGTGGTTAGGGGCAATCAAGCCAGCAGGGCAGCAGTTAGAGACAATCAGGCTGGCAGGCAGAAGAGATTAGAGGCAATCAGGCAGGCATGTGAGTGGTTAGGAGCCAGCAGTTCTGGATTGTGAGAGAGATGTCCGACTGCCAGTTATTCCCTGAGGGGTCCCAGATTGGAGAAGGTGCAGTCTGAGCTAAGGGACACCCTCTTCTCCCCTTCTTCCTCCCCATCCTGGTGCATGAATTTCATGCACCAGGCGACTACTCTATTATATAAAAAGCCTGTTGTCATCACACCATCACGCCCTAACAACCCATCAGCAGGAGGCTGTGTGCATGGCAGGCGCACACAGCTGGGCTGGGACCTGACTCTGAAGGACTTGACCAGAGGCGCCGGTGGGTTTCTGGGTCCTATATCCCATGGCGGTGGCTGTGGCAGTGGCTGCAGGACTCTTTCTGGGTCCTGCTGAGCCATGGAACTCTGGGTCCTGAGTCTCATGTGATTTCACATGCCGGGCCCCAGTGTAATAGAATTTGCAACAAGTTCTTATTAGTCATATTTTCTCCCCCTTCCATTACCCTCGATTTCACCACATCTACTCCAAAGTGCAGAAATGCTTTGATAGGATACATGTGGGTGATATGCTGGTTATGCTTCACCCTTAAGAAATAAGGTGATGGATTTATTTCTCTTATAATATGGGGGTAAAGCAAAGAGAAAATACCACAATAATGGAAGTACATAAGTGCATGAACACACACACTCATACTAACTTCCTAAAAAAAAAAGTCAGTCCCTATTCTAGTTTCTTACTTTCCAAAGAACGTATTAGAATATATTTTTGTTTGACTATGTATTTTAGTATCCTATATACAGCTATATAATAATGTAATAATATTTTTCAAAACAACTAATATATGCAGCATTTAGAAAGGCAATGTGAGAAATTTCATATGTAAATTCTCTAAAACCTTGGATTCCACATTTTCCTTCACATAGCAGAGCTAAAATAGTGCTTAAAAATAAGCATGATTCAGAACAGGGGACTTCCAATATTCTGAAAATCCCAAGTTCACATGATACTCATAAAACTTTCCACCTTCTCAACTCAGTCATGTCAGCTCTGCTCTTGAGAAGCCCACTGTGTGGTTTTATGGAGTAGGAAGCGAACATCTGTGGTGAGGCTCGGGGAAGCTATATTACAGGTAAGCCAACCTTCCACATCAAGGTCACCTCCTCCCCATCACGCCTTATGTGCACGATGGCTCTCCTTCTCCCTATGAAATGCCTGCTGCGCTTTCCATAACCATAAACATATATTAAGAACTCACAATTAGGGCAGTAGCGGTGCCTTTTAAAAAGTGCTAAAAAGTTTAAAAGTACGAAGCCTCTCAGAAGGCTAATATAATATGCAAAATAAATTATTATGCCACTTCATTTAGTGAATTTTAAGTAAGCTTCTGTAGCGACTCAAGCCGTCAGTTTATTTCACTCAGCTGAACAGTCTAATAATATTTTCATTAAATATTTATATGAACAATCAAACGCTGCAAATGAAGAGCACGTCCCCTGACACTCGCGATGGCTTCGGGCTGGTATCGGCAGTTTGTTACGCTGGTCGAGCTCATTGGCTCTGGCTCCGAAGGATGCTTGCCATTAGCTTTGAGTACCTTATGTCTGACCTTCGGTGAAAAGCTATTCATCATGCCTCCTAATTTCTAAATTGTATCTCTTCATGGAGGAAGTCCCGATGACAGAGAACTGAGTACATTTAAAAGTTGGGGTCATCTTATACTAATTCAGCCAAGGAAATTGATTAACACAGCTCATTTTTTAAAGCAATGGTAAATAGACTCTGTGGTCCTATATATTTAAAATCATCCTGCTCACAGGGCTTAATTTATACAATATCTGTCTCACTTTGCTGGCTACTATCGGTGATCACTGAAATTTAACATTTAAATAATCTGTATGTTATTTAATTATCAATCTAGAAATTAGATTCCTATCACAGGTTTCAAGTAAACGCACAAATACCTGAGTGGCTTTTGAGTACTTAACAGATTCTAACTAAAACTTAAAAAGGTAATAACTAATTATCAGCCTCATTATACAATTCTAGGCAAGGAGGTGTTATACATTTTCAGCCATAAACTTGGATGTGCACACACAAGAAAAGGCTGCTTTCTTTTAAATGAAGTTAAATGGTACTGTATTCTTTCCTCGCAGGGAATGGGATGGTCAATCTTCATCATTGTTAGGGCTGACCCACACGCAGCCCAACGCCAGGGTCAGTCCTCTCTGCGGACAGGGAGTGCTGCCCAAACCCCCGCAGGCCTGGGTCTTACAGTTCTTGGTGTGTTCCCGCAGAGGGCACTCTGCTGAGGCCAGCAGCCCTGGTGTGTGGCCTCAGGCCTGTTAGTCAGGGAACAGGCAGCAGCTGCCACCTCTCCAGGTGTCAGGGCCCGGCTCCTCATCTCTGCTCGTTCTGAAAACCACACACCCTGCATCAAGCCCACTTGTTGCAAATCCTTTCTCTCATAATCTTTCCAATTCGCCCCCTGCGCTCACCACACAGTTCACGATGCTCCATTTCCTAAAAATGTAGTGCATTGTCCTCGGTAAGTCACATGTCTGTGACAGCTTAGTGACCACATGCTCTGTCCTTCCGGGGAAGAAGCATTGGAGAAGGAGGAGGTGCTCATAATCCCGGCAGAGCCACAGGCAGAGCAGCTGAAAGAAACAGACCCTGGCTTGTACTAAGGTGACTCCTCGGGGTGAATTCCCAGGAACACCTGGGTGAGGGGCAGCAGCAGAACGGGGTGGAACAAGCCCAGAGAGAACACCCCATGACCAGAGGCTTCCCCAGGGGAGGATGGTTATCAGACAAAGAGCCAGGCACTGGTTGCACTGGATTTGAGTAATAATTACTCTTTTGAGTGTGGCTTATGTATGTCCCAAATACTACCCGGGGCATACTTAATCCAGAAAACTATTCCTTCCTCGTGTTCTGTATTTTTATTTGCCAAATGTGGCAGCCTTCCCCAAGAGTGTGGAGAGAAGAGTGTGGTCACACTCAGAGGCTGGGGTACAGGGAGCTAGAGAGGAAGCCTGGCGCTGGCCGTCACTGGCTACGCAGAGGTGTGTGCCTGGTCTGGTTCCTGGCCCACCCCGCCCCGCTCTCTATGTGCCCAGCACAGGGGCCCCCAGGAGGAGAACGTGCCTCTGAGGAGGGGAGCCCTCCCCCAAAGAGACACATGCGCTGCCTGTGAGGGAGGAGCCGCTGGGGCTCTGTGCACAGATGACAAAGAGGAGATGGCGCAGAGGAGCAGAGCACTGTCAGCTCCTGCTGCTGTCCTGTCTCCCAGGAAACTGAGAAGCGTGGTCGTCCTAACACAGCTCATGGGCCACACTTATGTCTTGAAGGAGCTCCTGAGACAGAGAAAGTGGGACTTTTTGGGACTGAGGGGAATGGGGTTCCTCCAGACCAGAAAAAAACAGCGGACCCTCCCAGCTCATAATGTTCCATCTTGCCAAAAATTGAGTGGGATGTGTACTCTCCATTTTGTAGACACAGAGATGAATTTATTCCCTGGAGACGATTCTAACATGGCAGACATTAAAAGGTCATGGAATGAGGCTTCTAGCTTTATTTCCTGACAAATGTAGCCACTTATGATCTATTATCCTCCCCTAAATGGCACTGACACGCACATTGCTCACACACCGCCTGAAGATTAATTGGACCCTCATGTGATACCGAAGACAATGGCTCCTCCAATTAAGAATGAAAAAAAAAAACCCACCTCAGAGTAGGAGACAAAACGGGAAATAAACTTCCTTTTCCTTTAAGTTCTTCTAGAATGTCCATAGCTTACACTTAATGTACAGGCATCCCAGATCGTTAGGGTCCTAATCACCATTGGAGGTTTCCTCTCAGCCTGAGGACTTGCATAGTTAAAAATTTTTCTAGACGTTAACTGCAATTTTCTGACTCCTTGGGGTAAGTCAGGAAGGAGTAAAATGAAAAGTTGCCTCAAGTTTTCAAAATAGGTCCTTTTTTCTGTAACATATAATATCTAATTACCCAATGGAAACATGCCTATTTTACACAGATACGTTACACTTCTACCCCGGAACTTGGCCATCAGTTGGCTTGCTGAGACTGTTAGTGCATGCCAGGAAATGAGTGTGCAGTGCGGAACGGTACAAGGAACAGAAACATGGTACATGATTAGGGTGACGTCATAGAGATACTGCTGAATCGCACACAGAGCCCACCACGGTGTTCCTTCCTTTTAGGAAACACGAACGTTGACTTTAAGTCCAGAGACCTAATAGTTGTCCCTGTTTACGGCACACCATTACTGCATACCCAAAATTACCAGCGCCTCTTCCCATGCACACTGTCATGGGGCACTCCACCCCTCCTCCCGTCCCTGGTGGAGAGCTGCTCCTCCCGGAAAAAGCTCTTCAGGAAGCACCCACCAGAAGCGGTCCCCATACAGTGCCGTGTGCATATTATCTTCACAGCATGATGACTCTGCGTGTTTTACCCACTTATGTATCCCATTCCTTACAGAGGAAATGTTTTTGAGAAGATGAGATCTACCTTTCTTTCTTTTTTTAAAATATGTTTTATTGATTTTTTACAGAGAGGAAGAGAGAGGGATAGAGAGCTAGAAACACAGATGAGAGAGAATCATGGATCAGCTGCCTCTTGCACACCCCCTACTGGGGATGTGCCCGCAACCAAGGTACATGCCCTTGACCGGAATCGAACCTGGGACCTTTCAGTCCTCAGGCCAATGCTCTATCCACTTAGCCACATCGGTTTCAGCGCAATCTACCTTTCTTTATCTTCTGTAAATTTAACAGAATATTCAGAACTCATAAGAGCATTTCAATAATAGTTTTCAGAACGAATGAGTGAATGAATGATGGATTCAATTAATGAATAGCAAAGACAGGCTGAATACTGAAGCTGGGAATAAATATGAGTTGCAGAAAAGAAAATGTCACGTTTTCAGATTAAATACAGATCTATTTCTTTCTACATTGAACTTCAAATAACGCTATAAGAGATGATTATTCGGCGGTATATTTATGACATAATATATTAATACCTTAGTTAAATGAAAACATTACATTCACTGTAGGCCCTGATCAGATAGCTCAGTTGGTTAGAATGTCATTCAGATAAATCAAGGTTTTGGGTTGGATCCCTGGTCAGGCCACATACAAGAGTCAACCAATAAATGCACAAATAGAACAAATTGATGTTCCTCTCTCTTATTCTCTCTCTCTCTCTCTCTCTCTCTCTCTCTCTAAACAGTAAAATAAATTTTAAAAGTTAATTATAAAACTTTTTATAGGTACATCTTTATCAAAAATAATGTTATAATATACACAACTTTTTATATCCTATTTTAAACCATGTTTATGGTCATATATGTGTGTGTATGTGTGTGTAAGCAGATAAATGATTGTAGAAATTTTAGTATGAGGATAAAATAGAAATTTTTCATTTATATATGTCTACAGCATCTTATCTTTTAAGAGTTAAAGAAGAGGATTAACAACTTAATGAATAATATGAGTTAAAGAAGACAATTGGCTCTATCAATGATTATTTATGTCAGACCAAATCCAAACATTCTGATCTTAAATTATTCAATTCCCATGAAAATAATATTTAATTTAGTCTGATCAGAAAAAAATGAGATTGCCTAAGATCAATAAACTTGGATTCTAATAATCAAGGACTGTACTATCATCAAAGGATTATTCTCCCCGTTATTTAATTAGAATCTGGTAATTGTCATTTTGCACATAAATTAAAGTCTTTGAGGCATGTTAGATGATACTCTCACATTTAAATGTTTTTCATCTTTAATCTAATTTATAAACATGAATTAAGTAATCTTCTAAAGTGGCTATTTGAACATTTTATATCTTTTCCAAGTGATTATGCCCAAAATTTCTACTTAGTGTCATTGTACTAAATTTTGCAAATATACACTTCACAACTAAACTAATCCATCACTTTCTCCCCAATTACTATTTACTCTAATACTAAATGATATGTTATAAGCATCAGATATCAGTGATTTCACTTGGGACGTGGGCCAGTGGGCAGTTTTATCCTTTATATTCTAATTCTGTGCTTCTGGAGAGTTCCCAACGGTGCAGTTCTATTCCTTGGAGATAAAGTGGACAGTGGTCTTTTATGCCTAGCTCTTGAGGGAAAAATATTCACCACTAAAAATATCACTTAGGCGCCATATTGTTGGCAAAATAAAAGAAAGGACTGCTTTATGTATTATTGGGTCGGCAGCTAAGTAATTGCGGGTTTCACACATATATGGCTTCAGTTGAATTTTTAGGTTTGCAGACGTAGTACAAATGTAAAACACATTTTGTTATTTGATAGTTGGCTATTCAGCTGTTAATCAGTAAAAAAAGTTTTTTGATCTGTTTTGTAGTTTTCGTTTGGCGTTCATTGAAAAATGGAAAATCAAAAGGAACATTTTCGTCATATTTTGCTTTTTTATTTCCGCAAAGGGAAAAACGCATCGCAAGCTCATAAAAAGTTATGTGCTGTTTATGGTGACGAAGCCTTAAAAGAACGGCAGTGTCAAAATTGGTTTGCCAAATTTCGTTCTGGTGATTTTTCACTCAAAGATGAAAAACGCTCTGGTCGTCCAGTTGAAGTTGATGACGCCCTAATCAAAGCAATAATCAATTCGGACTGTCACAGTACAACACGTGAGATTGCAGAGAAGCTTCATGTATCACATACATGCATTGAAAATCACTTAAAACAACTTGGCTATGTTCAAAAACTCGATACATGGGTTCCTCACGAACTGAAAGAATCACAGTTAATGCCACGCATTAGCAGCTGCGATTTGCTAAAGAAACGTAATGAAAATGATCCATTTTTAAAACGACTGATAACTGGCGATGAAAAATGGGTTGTTTTCAACAATATCAAGCGGAAAAGATCGTGGAGCAGGCCAGGTGAACCAACTCAAACAACATCAAAAGCTGATATTCATCAAAAGAAGGTTTTGTTATCAGTTTGGTGGGATTACAAAGGAATTGTCTACTTTGAACTCTTACCACCCAACCGAACGATCAATTCTGATGTCTACATTGAACAACTAACGAAATTAAACAATGCAGTTGAAGAAAAGCGGCCCGAATTGACAAATCGAAAAGGTGTTGTATTCCATCGTGACAATGCAAGGCCACACACATCTTTGGTCACTCGGCAAAAATTAATGGAGCTTGGTTGGGATGTTTTGCCACATCCACCATATAGTCCTGACCTTGCACCATCTGATTACTTTTTGTTTCGATCTTTACAAAACTCCTTGAATGGTAAAAATTTCAATAATGATGATGATGTCAAATCGTACCTGATTCAGTTTTTTGCTAATAAAAAACAGAAGTTTTTTGAACGTGGGATTATGATGCTGCCTGAAAGATGGCAAAAGGTCATTGATCAAAATGGGCAATACATTACAGAATAAAGTTATTTAGTTCCATGAAAAAATTGTCGATTTTCTTTAAAAAATCCGCAATTACTTAGTTGCCGACCCAATATCTTTCTGTTTGCACTGAATGAAAAGAGACATATTCAGGTAAACCCAAGTAATGGGGGTTTATTATGAGGATATATTGAGAAATAGCAAAGAAGAAATATATTTGTGTGCCACATTCAAAACTCTCCAAAGATGGGACATAAAGTCCTCTTGCGTGCTCTTGGTAAATTCTTTCACTAAGCCAAAGGCTACCAGCTCTCTACTCAGTCGCCTGGTTAGAGACCAAGCAAATGCTGGCCAGTATGGCATGGTCATGTGGTCAAGGTAGGCAATCTCTGTTTTAAGATTTTCTCGGGCGAGGCCTGAATAACCATCACATCTTTAGCAAATGTCCGAAGGGGACAAAGTAAGCAGTAGGTTTCTGAGAAAAGAATGGTGACACATAACCATGAAGGATGGTGAAGTCTCAGAAACTTCCTGAATGAAAATAACCATCCATGGAACTATGATCGCATTACATATATAATTATTTTACTTAAGCATTACAACAACACTGGAGGGCAGATATAACTTCACCTTACAGATGAGGCCCAGAAGTGTAAAACACTGGATCAAGTTCACACAACTCTTAGGAACTAGAGTATCAGCTGAGGTTTGGCTGATATTAAATCTAATTCTTGCCTCAACACCACCGCAATGCCTTTCACAGTAACCGTTATAAAACCAATGAATGGTTATGGTGGAATCTTGTGCAGATTAGCCACAGGCACACATAACAAGCTCTCATTCTTGCTAAGTTGGAGTATATGAAAGCTGAATATAGTATTTCCTCCCTATTTGGGATGGGTTAACAGGGATTTTACATGTTCCTGGGTATGAAAGAAACAGTGATTTTCCGTTGGCTGGGAACTAACGGGAGGCAACGTTCCGGTGCAAACCCAGGATCACCTGGAACAGAGAGAAGAGGAATACCTTGTCCAAGTTCCCCAGGCGGGTGCTTCTCCACAGGCGCCATGCTGCCTCTTCCCGCTGGACAGCCAGCATTCTCTCTACAGCTGGGAGAAAAATATTCATAGTTATAAACCATGGCTACATCAAAGATACTCTGGCATGCTGCAAGCTGCGTTTTGTTCTCTGTGGAACAAATTTCATGTAATAAATATCTCTTAGAAAGCCATATATAGCTTCCACCGACTCCAGAAGAATTTAGACCTTTGATCCTAAGTCAGAATACCTTTGTTGTATACTAAAAAGTGCTTCTCGTGGAATTCAGCAAAACAGCAGCAAAATACTGTTTAAAAATTTCCACTCTTCTTATTGAGGAGAATCTGTGAATTTTAGAAATTGTAATCAAATTTTTATTCCATGGAAATCAGTGGAGATGGTAGTGATAAAATAAAATAAAATAAACCCAACAGATAATAAGCACACCTTTATTTCTGAAGCATATCTTGCTCTTCTTTCAGCGAGACAAATTTTGAAAAGTGTTTTTCAAGGTATAAATTGAGCTATTTGGGAGCAAAAAAAGCACAAAAATATGCATAATGACAATAATGTGATTTATGAGCATGAAGGCTTTCAAACCAGCCTCCGTCGCTGAGAGATGCCTTCTTGGTATGTAATATATATTATCAAAACAGGAGGAAGCGCATCTAAAGGCATATCTTTCCCTTCTATTTTATAAAATAGTATTTTAGAAATCTTCTCTGAAGCCGGAGGGAACATTTCCAAAATCCAGGAGGGCAGACAGTGCTTCCTCCTCCACAGCAACGAAGACTCCTGGTCTGCCAAAGGCCGCAGCACTCCAAGCTCTTTTTAACCCCTGCCTTCTGAGTGACGGACTTCCATCTGCACATGCACCTGTGAAGCACTTCGCTCCTGTGGCACTAGAAGCAGCTAGTCATTCTCACCTTGTGAGGGATCAGCTCTGTGGGACCCTCTGGCTACACCACTGAACACAGCCATTCTCCGAGTCTCCTTACCTTCCTTCCTCCTGAGAAACAGTTTATAAAACTACAAAGTGGCAAAAAGTACTTATTCATTTCTAAGGAGTGAAGCACAAATGCGGTCTCTTTTGCACAAAGTAAGGGGTCAAGTGCATAAGATATTCCAGCAACAGTGCGGTGATGAGAAGGTCTGGAGGAGAGTCTCCTGATTGGCTGATATGACAGGACTGGCAGGCACCTCTTCTGCTTCCCATCACCCAGGAAAAGGCCATGTGAGGCCTGCTACCAAACACTCAGGCCATGAAGCCAGCATCACTGCTAATACAATACCGTCAGCCAACGGCAGCCCGAGTCCTCGTCTCATCTCCTTCCCACGGGGCTCTGCCACCGCTCTCCTGGGACCCTGAGGACACACTAGCTAATTTAATCTCTAGGCTTCCCTTTCATTCTCTTCTCTTTTTCATGCCTGACAGGGCAGAAATTTTAACCTCAGGGCTAGGAAAAAATGACGCTGACTGTTAAAGAAAAAACTTCCCATCCTCTGCCATATGGAATAGCTGGAAATATCAAGAAAAGGAGCCTCCATCTGTTTACATCTCTAAATATTATCCTCGGAGTACTCAAACTGGTGTCCCTTCAGCCTGCTGGAGACAAAAATGTCACAGAAATCGGGAACTCTTGACATCACCTCTTGCTGTAGCTGCTTTAAAACCATGGCCCACATCTTTTAAAGCACTATGTACAATACTTAGCTCAGTTCCTGAGACATGGTAAATATTCAATTAGTAATATTTATTTTTGTTATTATTATGAGACTAGGCAAGTATCTGGCAGGACCTGCCAGCAGGGGAATGTGAACCAGCTGAGGTTGGCCTACTTCCCAGGTATCCAGCCCCAAAGTACCTGCTCAGTGTTTCAGTCTGAGGCTGAAATGACATTTTCTCACTCATTTATTCAGTCATTCATTCAACAGGAAGGTGGCAAGCACTAAACTAAATACAGAGAATAAAATACTATTATCCTACAACTTTGTCCTCACTGAACGACAGCCTAGTGATACAGGTATTAACCAAACGGGTGCCCGAATGTGCACTGCTATTACAATATATACTGGAAAGGAAAAGGACAAGACTATCTATTGATATTTGCTGTGTGACCTGAAAACGGCCCTACTCCTTCAGACATCACCTAGATGACCAGGGAGAAAACAGCGGCCCAGGCAGTGAGAATAATTCGCACACGGGCCCTGCGTGGGAAAGAACAAGGGGGAGCTGTGAGCTGTAAGAAGGGAGAGAGAGGAGCACAGTGCAAGGGGAGGTTGGGGAGGTGAATATTGGAGAAGTCCTTCAGGCTCCTAGGATTTCACATGGACTTGAACTTGAGATTCATGGTGCCATTCAGGGGTTGGAAACACGGGGTAACATGAGCATGATGGGAAATACACTGGGAAGCAAACCAGTGGAAGTGGGTTAACCTGGGGAGTGGTATTTTCTCCTTCTCTGGAAATATATGGAGCACCAGCTGAGAGGTCAGCTGACAGGGTGAAATGGTGAGCCAGAAACACTCAGGAAATGAAGCCAGCATCGCTGCTAAAAGACTGCACAGGAGAGAGTGCAGGAGCCGGAGGCGTTAACCTGGCTGATGGGTTTCCCCTGTGGAATGTGAGTTACAGGGAATGGGCGAGAAGGCGTGTTTTTAAGGAAGAGAATGCTGTAGGCCGGTGCCTCCCCTTCATGGCCTGTTTTACTGGTGTGTAAACCAGCTACTACTACTACTCTGATGGCAGGTTGCCCATGACTTTCTATGACTTTATTATTTCTCTAACAGAAAAAGTACAAAGTGTACTTTGACTTGGCTTCCTCTCCCCACCTCATAGGATTATTTTATTACAGAGAAATATTCCAATCCGCTTAAAATCATCATATAATGTTTGAATTTTAAGGATCTTAAGAGACTTATGCCATTTTTAAACAAAAAAAAATTAAAGTAACTCTATAAATACTAGTAAATCCTAATGTATAACATAATTTGTCTCACTGACTAACACAAAAACAAATACACATGACCTATCAGTGCTTTGAAAGACATGAGTATACTGTAATGTGAGACAGTAGTAGAAATTCATCATTTTTTTTATATCAAGAGCTTAACGATTAACAGGCATATATAGACTGCCTAGAAAACAACAATAAAATATTTCATTTAATACCCTATATGACATACCTAAAATAGTGCTTATAGAAATATTTAATAGTCTAACAATTCAATTAATACATAGAAAAAATTATAATAAATATCCAACCTAAAAAATTAAAGAGCAATAAGGCAAGAAGAATATATTTGAAAAAGTAATAAATATAAAATTGAAGTAAGAAATAGAATTTAGTTAAGTTTCTGAGAGAGGAGTCTATAGAAAAAATAAGACTAAAACAGACAAATCATCTAAGTTGAAAAGGATAAAAAAAGAAATACACTAAACCAGTGGTCGACAAACTTATTAGTCAAAAGAGCCAAATATCAACAGTATAACAATTGAAATTTCTTTTGAGAGCCAAAAACTGACTTCTGTGTATGGGCCACAAAGTTTCAATCGCACTATCTGTGCCTGCCCGCACATGGTATTTTGTGGAAGAGCCACACGTAAGGGGCCAAAGAGCCACATGTGACTCAAGAGCAGCAGTCTGCAGACCACTGCACTAAACAAAAGTAAAAGATGCAAATTTTCACAAAAGATGACATTAAAGAATTGTTATTTGACTCATCTCTATAAAAATTAATTTGCAGATGTGGATAATATAATCTAAGATAACCCACTCAAGAAACCTAGAGATTACCACAGAAGGAATAGAGAAACTTGACAAAGCACACCCCTCACCTTCCATCTCCAGATACACAAACATTTAAGGCGAGAGGCCCAGCGCACGAAATCGCAGGAGACCTCGAGTCCTGCCACTGCCAAAGACAGAGTCCCTCCCCGCCCCTGCACAACCCAGAGCTCCTCCCGCCACATCCACAGGACCCATCAACGCTCCTCCTGTGGCCGGCTGTTTGGTCATTACAGCATTCTGGGCACTGGCTTTTTATAATATAGATAAGGCACAAATTATAAATAATGGAATGTTATCAATTATTTAAATAACATAAAACGGTGCTATTTAAAATGTTCAAGAACATCTGTAATGAATCTAAGCATAGGTAAAAGACAACAAGGAAAAGTCATAAAGCAATTTCACTATTGAACATAAATCCTAAATTAAATATTAGCAAACAGAATAAGGAACATAACAAAAAATAATCATCCAATATTAATTAGAGTCTTATTGGATTCATATATAATTCAAAATTGAAGTACTCTAGTAAGATAATATGAATAATAATGGATTCAAATATAAAATATAAAAGTAATAGACTCAAATATAAAAATTAAAAAATATTTAAATGTTAATAAGGTATTTGATAAAAGTATAACTTCTACATTTTATTTAAATACTAGTACCTAATAAGTTTAAGATTGAGGATATTTGTCTAATATTAGAAAATATAGTAAAATATTAAACATATTTATAAATCTAGAACTTATAGTACTATAATACTATAGTAATAATATACAGGGAGGGGGGAAAGTAGGTTTACAGTTATGAGTACATGATACAGAACTTATCCTTGTATTATAATTATTATTGTATTAATTTCCACACAAACAAGTGTATACCTACTTATACATCCTGTAGTATAAGTATAGTATAATATTGATAGTATTATAATACTATAGTATAAATATAGTATATATTATAATACAGTAAAATTATAATATTGTATTATAAGCTCTAAATTTTTTCTATTGCCAAATAAATATCCATAATATTATACTTATGTACTAATGCACAAACCACTGTTCTTGGAAAATTTAGAAACACTGCATGATAGTCACTATTTCTACTCTTGCTTAACATTATTTTGGACACATTAGCTTATGTAATTATATAAAAGAGAGAAATGAGGTAAGAAACAGGTGAAACTATTATTATTTACCAAAAACCATACTGTATGCCTGGAAAACTAATCAATGTAAAAGTATTTTTAGAAATAAGAGCAATTCCTTGGAGGCGGACATTGAAATTATCTTCCTCTGTCACCAATGAAACCGGCTTGACTAAGTATAAAAGCAACAAGAAAGGATGAAGCATATAAAAGCAACAAGAAAGGATGAAGCATAAAGTAATATATTTAAAAATTAATATGCAAGATTCATAAAATAAAATTTAAAACTCTCTTGTGGGACATAAAATTAAAACCTGAATCAATTAAATGGCAATATGCTGTATCTACAAAGGCTCAATATGATAGCATGTTGAGCTAAATATTTAAAACCTAATCTGTTACCATTAAAAATGACAATGTCATTTTTTAAAGAAGTAAATTATAATGTTCCTACACATGGATGTTAACAATTCTATCTAATAAAGACATAATATGCAAATTGGACCTCACAACCTCACACAATATGGCCACCACCATGTGGTCAAAGATGGCCACCACAAGCCAGGACCGGTTTGGCTCAATGGATAGAACGTCGGCTTGGGGACTGTTCGATTCCGGTCAAGGGCATGTACCTTGGTTGCAGGCACATCCCCAGTAGGGGGTGTGCAAGAGGAAGCTGATCAATGACTCTCTCTCATCGATGTTTCTAACTCTCTATCTCTCTCCCTTCCTCTCTGTATAAAATCAATAAAATATATTAAAAAAAAAAAAAAGATGGCTACCACAAGATGGCCAGCAGAGAAGGATAGTTGTGGGTGATCAGGCCAGCAGGTGAGGGCAGCTAGGAGTGACCAGACTGGCAGGGGAGGGCAGTTGCAGACAATCGGGCCATCAGGGGAGCAGTTAGGCATGGACCAGGCTGGCAGGGGAGTGGTCAAGGGTGATCAGGCTGGCTTGCAGGCAAGCAGATGGGAGCCAGCATTCTGGAATTGTGGGATCAGGCCTAAACTGGCAGTCAGACATCCCCCAAGGGGTCCCAGATTGAAGAGAGTGCAGGCTGGGCTGAGGAACAGCCCTCCCAGTGCACAAATTTCATGAACTGGGCCTCTAGTAACATAAAAAGATTGAATAAGAAAAAGATCATTAAACTTCTGAAAATCCTAGCAGTCCAGTCCTGATACAGGATTAGACAGACAAATCATAAGGGAGGGAGAATAAACAGACCCTCTCATGTGTAGGCCGCCTCTAGCACTAAACATCAATGAATTTTTATTATCAGTGAAAATGATGTATTGTTCAACGCATAGTGCTGGAAAAATTCATACATCTTGAAAAATATATAAAGCTACTATTTCATAATTCATATTATTAGTAGAGCCCAGTGCACAGGTAAGGTCCCTAGGGCTGATTGGGGGCTTCCGGCTTTCAGCTGCGGGCTAGGACCTTCCTTTGTTCTGTGCCACTCCCTGGTGGTCAGTGCAAATCTGAAAACTCATGGATGCAGAATACATTAAAATAATCACATTCTTAAATGCATTTCTAGGGAAAATCCCACAGAACCTATATAGATGAGTAGAGCTATTAAATTGAAGAGAAAAGTACTAAAGAGGGTACCAATATGCAAATTAGGAAACTATAGCATTGAAAATTAGGATGCTTAATTCTCCAAGCTTCAGTTAAAGGGCCATAAGGGAAAAGGGAAATGAATCCTGGCCAAGAGAGTGAGCAGGAGTCCACCCTCCAGGCAATGCTGGTCCACAGGACTTTCGGAAGAATTTTACAGCTGCGCTGTGCAATCCAGGAGCCTCTAGCCACAAGAGGCTACTGAGCACTTGAAACATCCCTAATGCAACTGAGGATTTAAATGTTTAATTATATTTAAGTTTAATTAATTTTAATTTAATTTTTTAAAAAGCTATATATGGCGAGTACCAAAGTGAGATTAACAAAAGGAAGACAAGCATGTTGATTAACGTTCATCTTGTAGGTACCACATGGGAGTGTACAGATGAGGAACTGTAAATTTTTGTTAGAACCTGGCCTTATAAGAAGCAAAAAACAGGACCTGGAGTCTCTAGGACTGGGAAACTGTGAGCAGGTGATGGCAAATACATAGTTAAGGACAGATAGATAGTGCCCAGCTAGTCAAGTTTGTTATATACCAGTTGTACTGGTTAATAATGCGGATTTTTGCAATCAAATAAAACACGATAATTTCAAGAGAAACATCAAGTGCTTTATTCAAAGTAATGTCCATTGCTAGCTACACATTTCCCAAGTTTTCAGGTAATTTGTGGATATTGTCCCAATAGAACTTTTCTTGTTTTGAAAGAGACCCAATTTTCCACTTCTTTGTACATTTAGAAGTGCTGTTCAGAAAGTGCATGTGACAGAACAAGTGGTCATCTGAAGGAGCAAGGTCTGGTGAATATGGCGGGTGGGTTAATACTTCCCAGGCAAGATCTTTTAATGTGTCTTTAACTGGTTTTGAAGTGTGTGATGGTGCGTTATCATGAAACAAAATTACTTTGCTGTATCTTCTGGCCCATTCTGGTCCTTTCACAATCAAAGAATGGTTCAAATTGATTATTTGTTGTCGGTAGTCTTCAGTATTAAGGTTTCACCTGGTTTTAGAAGCTCATAATATACCATATCTTCCTGATCCCACCAAACACAGAGCATTGTCTTCTTTCTGAAGCCATTGGCCTTGCAGTAGATGTTGATGGTTAACATGGATCAACCCATGATTCTGTGCATTTGGGATTCTCAAAATAAATCCACTTTTTATAGCCAGTCACAATTTGATGTAAAAAAGACTTTCTTTCATCCCATTGAAGCAACATTTTCCTGATGACCTTTCAATTTTCCATTTGTCTTTCATTCAGTTGATGTGGCACCCATTTTCTTTCTTTTAAAATCTTTCCCATTGCCTGTAAATTGGAAATTGTTTGCTGAGCAATGTTGAATCTTTTTGCAAGTTGTTTTTGGTTTGACACGCATCTTTATCCAATAATTCTTGTCATTGTTGGTCTTCAAACTTTTTTGGTTGACCTGGATGTCTTTGTCTTTCACATCGAAATCATCACTTTTAAAGTATTTAAACCAGCATTCACAAGTATCTTGAGATGGAGCATGTTCACCATAAGCTTCCAGAAGTATTCTGTAGCACTTTACTTCAAAATAAAGGAATTAAAACTTCCTGCAAATGTTTTTTGTTTGTTTGTTTGTTTGTGTGTGTGTGTTTTTTTCGCATAAAATTCAACATTTTTAAGTGTAAAAATACCTGTAGTCAACACCTTCAGAAAATTTGACATATGAAGTTTTGAAGCTTGCTATCAATACAACAAAATAGCATATATATCAACATATGTGTAACTCTGTCTATTGAAAAAAATCCCGCATTAGTAACTGGTACACCTGATAAACCCCTCCAGTGAAATCTCTAAGCTCACGGAGGTCTAAAATTATCTCCAGTTGTTAACTTTGTCATTCCTGGCAGAAGATGGAAGAGGGCACCTTTGTAAATTTTGAAATTCCAGGAAGAACCAACCCTTGCATACATCTGAATTTTGGACTTCTAGCTTCCAGAACTGTAAACTTAAATCTCTGTTGTTTAAGCACCAGCGTTTTTGTTAAGGCAGCCCTAGGAAACTAACATTTAACCCTATCAGCAGATGTGAAGTTCTGGAACTGCCCACTGGCCTTCTGTTTAATAAGTCAGTCTTAGGAATTTTTCCTGTGCAAAGAAGGCACATGGCTAGTTTGGAGGGTAGTGAATTACTCTCCATACAGAGAGCAAGGAGGTTTTTGCATAAGAGAAAGAAAACCAAAATGAATAAGAACAGGACGTCTGCAAATCTAAGGCTTTTCAAGGACAACTGAATTGTGCAATGATGCAGTGATTAGATATGGCTGCTGGGGGACTGAGCTGTATGCTGTGCTGTGTTCTAATCGCTACCCACACACGAATTTCATATGTGATGCACTGGCTCTCATGTGGGTGGTGCTATGCGAAGATGGAGAGACTTACCAAGGGCCTGGGAGGAGTAAGGAAGGATGGTGAAGGTCAGCTCAGCAGGAAACAAAAGGGAGACTGACCAGAAGTAAGACTGAGTGGCAGGCAAACAGATGAAATGCCCAGATCCCCAAGCATCTCTGGAGATTTCAGGAAGGAAACATGGTTTCATAGGATGTCAAAAAAGTGAATTATATTGAAATTAAATATAAATTAAATTAAAGGTCATGGTAACCTTCAACATGAAGACTAGTCTGGGTTTGCACGGTGGATAGCTGAATTTCTTAAGTGGCTTTGCTACTAACATTCTTTCTGAATAAGCTTTATAACTAAGCAATTATTTTTTTCCTTTGGACTCTAGGTCTAATTGGAGTCATACTATATTTGGATGATTTTGCTCAGCTATGCTATACTGTATTGATTGTATGAATTAGCTCTCAGAATGAAATATCTAATTTTCCTAATTCTACCTAATAAAGAGCTAATATGCAAATTGTCATCATGCCCTCACTCTGTCACACCATGAAGGCTCAAACACTGAACACTGGGTAGAGAGGAATAAGGAACAGTCAGGCACAAATGAGCTTGCAAGAGAGGGATGGGGAACAGCCAGGTTTCAGCCCAGGAGAGGGACAAGCCACCCGCCTGCCCCAAGATCCCAGGCACCTGCAATTGTGGCCCCGGCGAAGCCGCCCAGGCACAGTCCCCTGCGTCTTCGGCCAGCCTGGGCAAAGCCATCCTGGGTCCTGGGTGCCTGTGGCCAGCCAGAGGGAGGGAAACCCGGGAACTGGGTGCCTGCAACTGGCTGGCACTAATCCTACATAACAAAAGGGTAATATGAAAATGGATTGAACAGCAGAATGACCAGTCACTATGATGCACACTTACTACCAGGGCAGACGCTCAGTGCAGGAGCTGCCCCCCTGGTAGACCCTAGAAGCCAGGCTCAAGGCTGACTAGGGCAGCAGCAGCCATGGTAAGGATGTCCGACTGATGGCTCCCGACTGCTAGAGGGTGCAGGCCAGGCTGAGGGACACCCCCCTCCTCCAAGCGCAAGAATTTCATGCACTGGGCCACTAAGTCTTAAAGTAAGAGTACGGGGGGGGGGGGGTAAGTAGTTGCACTAAATGTAATAATGTACCATAAAGACCATTAGAAATTTGCATTCAATTAATTTCAAGGTTAAACTATCCTTGAATTTATAATTGTTACGCTTCTATGTTATGATACATTTTGACAGGCATTTCAGTGATGTGGAGAATATACATCAATTGTGCAAATAAATAAGAAACAGAACATAGTGGAAGGACACATTTTATGTTGGAAAGTTACATTTGCTTCTAAGAAAACAAGGAATAAAAGCAACATTTTTCTAATATTTGACTCATTTCTTATTAAAACTGGCGCTTACCTATCTGAATGCCTGATTTAGAGACAGTAGAATTATTCTGAATCACAGAAACCTACACAGTGCTTGATTAAATCATGGTGTTTTCAGCACAGGACAATGTGTCTTTGATTTTTGACCTTCTAATGTTCTGAACTGTCAGAAATGTTACAAATGACCTTTTATGCTGTAATTCATTTTCCATTTTGTGGCAATTTTATATTTTCTTAGCTATGAGGGTCATATTTCCAATGTAAATTTCTAGGAGGGTGAGTCATTTAAACAAAATCACAATATTTTTCAGGGTGGATAAAGGCAAATATTTACATTGAACTATATACTAAAAGGTGTACCAGCCTTCTTTTTTCTGTCTCTTTCAAAATGTTATATGAAATATATGGACATTTAAAATAGTTTAATAATGAAGAGAAGCATTCAAATTTTCTATATCATATAAATCAGGGGCGGGGAATCCTTATTCTGCCAAGGGCCATTTGGATACTTATAATATCACTTGTGGGCCATATAAAACTAGCAACTTAAAAATTAGCCTGCTCTGCTGAAACCGGTTTGGCTCAGTGGATAGAGCATCGGCCTGCAGACTGAAAGGTCCCAGGTTCGATTCCGGTCAAGGGCATGTACCTTGGTTTCCGGCACATCCCCAGTAGGGGGTGTGCAAGAGGCAGCTGATCCATGATTCTCTCTCATCTATGTTTCTAGCTCTCTATCCCTCTCTCTTCCTCTCTAAAAAATCAATAAAATATATATATTTTTAAAAATTAGCCTGCTCTATTTGATCAAACACTTAATTAACTCACCAGATCAAATGATTTCAGGGGCCTTATATATCCTGCATGCCTGAAGCACCCCACACCTGATATAAATAAATATATGATTCTAAATTATGTTTTCACAAGCAAAAATTAATGCTATGATTAGTTTGATAGTATACTACACACAATATATTAGAAAAAAATCTACATAAATAGTAAAATGCCAAAAGCATTCACTTCCATTCTACTTATAAACAGTTCAAAGAACAAAGCACATGACTCAAAATTTCAGGGATGTGTTCCTTTTATTTGGCAATGAATCTAATACAAAGTCACTGCTAGTTGTTATGGAATAATTGCTGTTAGAATCAGAAATTCAGTATTATCTTAGCAATGTAACCGAAGTGGTTAAAGATAACTTTCTGGGCAATTATGTTACACACTCTTGATGTGTTCTTCCATAAATAAGGAAACATAAGCTTTGCAAAACTATCTCCTTGAAATAATATCAAAAATGAGCAAATTTAGGAAAAAACAATTTAAAAAAAAGAGAGAAAAACGAGAAGTCAGAGCTCACTTTTTTCTAGAGGGTTTCTCCTTCCTCCTGGTCTTCATTTGCCACCCGGCTTCAGAAGGAAAGTTGCTAGTTATTTACTGAAATTTCCTTTTTTCAATATGTTTTTATTGATTTCAGAGAGGAAGGAAGAGGAAGAAATAGAAACATTGATGATGAGAGAGAATCAATGATCATTACCTCCTACATGCCCCACACAGGGGATCAAGCCTGCAATCCGGGCATGTGCCTTGACCAGAACTCAAACTGTGACTTCCTAGTTCATAGGTCCAAACTCAACCACTGAGCCACACTGGCCAGCCTCCCCCTTATTTCTTTAAAAACAACAATGTATTTTTGTGCAAGAGTTAGTTGTTCTGTAGGAGGAGAGCTCTTCTAATTCTAATATACCTCCCTGCTGATAACAGACATGATTTGTTTTTTTTTAATTCTATGAAGTTTCAAATGCTAATTAGCTCAGTCAAAAAGATTACACGCATCTCACTCAAATTTCCTTTAGACCTGGTGAGAATACAGCACCATCAGCATTTAAAACTTGCAACTCCTAAATTAGTTTAGATTCCTGGGACTGGAAATATATCACTTAAAACGTGTCATACTGGTGACTTAAGTCATTCTCTAATCACACAACTAAATTTTAAAAAGAGGAAAATAAATATAAACTGTTTAATAATGTCTTTCAATTTGCAGCCCATCCAGAAGGAAAAAAGGGGGGACAATTATTTCAATCATCCATCCATGCTTTTCCCATTAGGTAGTAATCCATTGATTATCTGCATGTTTTATGTTGGGTGTTTGCCAGCATAAATATACAACCTATTTTGCTACAATAATAGTATCTTTTAAAAAATGACTTCTGCTGAACCGGTTTAGCTCAGTGGATAGAGCGTCAGTCTGCAGACTGAAAGGTCCCAGGTTCGATTCCGGTCAAGGGCATGTACATTGGTTGCGGGCACATCCCCAGTGGGGGGTGTGCTGGAGGCAGCTGGTCAATGTTTCTCTATCATCACGTTTCTAGCTCTCTATCCCTCTCTCTTCCTCTCAGTAAAAAATCAATAAAATATATTTTAAAAAATAGACTTCTTATGAACTTACATGACCCAATGTTTGCTAAGCTGTTTCTATTTTATTCCACTCTTCCTGAATATTAGCAGGATTTGCAAACACTGGAATCTGAGTATCACCATCAATTTGCATTAACATAAAACTCTTCTTCATACTGTCTGTAATTATTTTGTGCCTCATAAATCCAACTTGGTCCCTGTTTACTAATTTATCCAAAACTCTTTCAAGTATTGTGGCCAAAATCTTGGCATATTTCTTTATTGCACATTTAGTTATTTAAATAAGTCCACAATTTTCCACACTGTTATCCCGCCCCTTTCTAAATTAGTAATAGGGACTCTGCTCATAGCTGGGGACGACTCACCTTGTCCTGTTTGTTCCACAAAAATTTATCACAGAAGGTAGCCAATTTCAGCCTGAAATCATAAAGTGACTCATTGGATAGTCCAATTCTCCTGTTCTTTGCCCTTCGCAAGCTTTCAAATGTCATTTAGAAAAAAGTTTGTCTCCACAGGATGTTCTAATCAGTGACATTGGGGATATTTTTCAAGCATTTCTTAGCTTTTAAAGTTAGCAGGAAATAAATCTAGTAGAATTATGATACCATTTTTCTCTTTATATAAGACTGATGCAAATGAGAAAATATTCTCTCCCATCACCACACAGTGAGCATATTTTTCCCCAGGGAAAAACATGCTGAGATGTAGGAAAGACACTAGGGTGCACACTATGTGTGAGTGCTAAGAAAAGAGTTCCTTTGAGGACTGAAAAGTTAATGTGTTTCATTAAAATAAAACCACAAAATAGCACCTGGTCTCATAGCAGAGTCAGAACTAGATGATAGAAAATATCTAACACTACACAGCATTTTATAGTTAAGAAACTGAGGCCCAGAAAAACTATGACTTGGAGAAAATATCTAACACTACACAGCATTTTATAGTTAAGAAACTGAGGCCCAGAAAAACTATGACTTGGAGGTAGAGAAGAATATAGGGAGGATAAATGGTGATGAACCATACATATATAAAAGAAAAAGAATTACACACTAATTCTTTGATAGAGGTATTCCTCTATGTATCAATGAGCGGGAACTCACCCTATTTCTACTTTGGTTAAGCTGGATCATCTATCTTTTAATTATACATTACTTTAGGAAAAAAGAATCTCACAAGTCCCTTACTTTTCCCCCCAGCCCTACCTTCTCCATATACACCAGACTCAACAATATTATGAACCTCACATTTTATTGAGCACCACCATGATGTGCCAAGTACTGAATTACCTATATAATGACCACCTTCAGGGTATATTTTAGACAATGGGACACCTTTCTAGGAATTGGGACTCAGGAGCTATTTCATAGACGCCATTATCAAGGAACTCATGATTCAAAGAAAATAAATAAATATGAGAGTAATTAATGCATGCTCCGTAGAAGGATAATGAGAATGGGTGAGCAGGAACCAGATTCGGATGACCAGAGATTCTATTTTTATGTTAAAGGACAAGCAAAGTCACTAAAGGATTCTGAGCATACAAGGACTAAAATAAGTTCATTGTTTCAGAAAACTCGAGCTATGCCAACATTTTAGACAATAATTGGGAGAGGAAACAAGAGACTTGTCTGTTACATCATTAATATATCAATACAAGGACTAATAGGCTAGCCCAAAGCCATTATAATGGGTACAAAGAGAAAAGAAGAGTTTGATAATATTTTGTTTTCAAGTAGCTCTGCAACAATAAGGAACATCTCAGGAAAATCATATTTGAGATTAGAGAGCTAAACTTGTCTTTTTTTTATTTTATTGAATTTGAGGATCAGTTGTATATTAAATAATTATTTGTTGTGTATGTGGTAAAACAGAATCTAAACATTATTTTGTCCCATGATGGAGTCTTATGAATGTAAGAGTGACAATTGAACTAATGGATATCAATAAAATTCTATAGAATTAAGTAAAGTTAAATAAAGGGTTGAACATGGATATGCTAAATGGCAATATTTTTTATTTATTGGTTTGAGAGGAAGAGAGAGAGAGAGAGAGAGAGAGAGAGAGAGAGAGAGAGAGAGAGAGAGAGAAGGAGAGAGAGAGAAACATCAGTGTGTTACCTCCCTTATCCCTTATGTGCCCAGAATGGGGATCAAACAAGCAGGACTCTAACCGTGACCATTTGGTGTACCAGACGACGCTCCAACCAAAAGAGCCACCCTAGCTGGGACAGGTTTGGCTCAGTGGATAGAGCGTCGGCCTGCAGACTGAAGGGTTCCAGGTTCAATTCTGGTCAAGGGCATGTACCTTGGTTGCGGGCACATCCCCAATGGGGGGGTGCAAGAGGCAGCTGGTCGATGTTTCTCTCTCATCGACATTTCTAACTCTCTGTCCCTCTCAATTCCTCTCTGTGTAAAATCAATAAAATATATATTTTTTAAAATAATAAAATAAATAAATAAATAAAAAGAGCCACACTAGTCAGGGCTAGAATAGCACTATTAAAAAAGTAGGTAAAGAAAAAAATACAGGGGCTAGAGAAGTTAAAAAAATAAAGTTTAAAAATATAATCATGAAAGACCATCATGATGAAGAGAACTCCAAAATAGAAAAAAAATGCCCCGAAATGTCATTTCTTGCAGAGAGCTTATGTGAGATAAGAATTCACACACTCGTCTTGGGTTCGTAACACAGAGGTCTTTGTGACCTACAAAATAATAATTTCAGTAAAATGTTAAGGGAAGAGCCATATTAGAGTTGAGGTGATAGTGGATGAGATTTTGTGATGTGGGGGAAAAGCCGTGAAATCTACTTTCGGAAGTTTCTCTAGAAAGGAAAAGAAAGAGGAAATCAGAAAACTACAGATGGAAGAGATGCATTTATTTTTAAAGAAGGGGGAGAGACAGGGAGAAACTTTGATGGGAGAGAGACACATGGATTGGTTGCTTCCTGCATTTGCCCCAACCAGGAACGGGAATCAAGCCAGAAACCGAGGTATGTGCCCTTGCCTGGAATTGAACCCTGTTCCCTTCAGTCCACAGACAGATGCTCTATCCATGAAGCCAAACCAGCCAGGGCAAATGTGTCACCTGAGAGATGATGAAAAGCGCTGTGTGGAATCTAAAGCAGTGTAAAGCAGACAGCATCTTGGCCAGGGAAGGCTGATGCTATTTTGTACATGTGCTTGAAAAAGGCCTTTCTGAGAAAACTACATTAGAGCAATGGCCTGACACAGAGAAGAGGAGGAAGATCCAGAGCAGAGAACGAAGATCAAGGAGGAGACAATAGGGGTGAAGGCTTTGAGGCAGAAGAAGTCTTCCTTTATTCAACTTGCCAGCTCCCAAGAGGTGACTAGGATGGAATTCAGAGGGGAGAATTCAGAGAGATGGTGGACAAAAATGTCTTTGCTATTTCCCTGAGGCAGCTGGCATTATGCTAGGTACATTACACAATGTATGCCTTTGTGGCTCCCAGCTTCTTCTATCCTTCTGGAACTGGCAGTCAGGAGTATTAGCCATGTAGGTGTATGACCCCTATTTAAAGCCCGTATGTGATTCCAGCTCCCCTGTGGGCATCCTGGCTCAGCATCTACTCGGGAATCTTTCTTTGTGTTTCTGCTTCTTTTCACATTGTAGATTTTTCAACCTTCACTTGCATATTTTTCCATTTTCTATTTCAAGCCTAGCTATAATTATATGTTTGAGGCATGACGGTGAATACCCTGTGATAACACATTTTAGCATATTTACCTAAAAACAATTGTTTCTTCTATCAGCTTACTTATGGGTCTATTTGTTTGACTAAATTGCCTATCTTCATGAAAAATCCACTTTTTAAAGAATCAAATTCAAATATTTCATTATTATTTAAGAAGCTTATAAAATTTTCAAACACCCTTTAAGATTACAGAAGATACCTCTTGAGCACTGTTTCTTTTTTCTTGCCAAATTCCATAAAATGTCAAAACTTGTATACTATAGAACAATACAATATAAGCAAGATGAGGGATGTGTGGTAGCCAGATGTCCCAACTTTTCACTTAAAGTATGAGATATATTTGGTCATGTCAATAATAATAAAAGGGTCATGTGTAACAATTTTCAGTATGAAAGGTAAGAATACATAAAAAGAAACTAATCCAAACGTGTGCCACCATCCCAGCAGTACAAATTCAATGCTCTGTGTTTTGTTGGGAATACTAATATAATTGTTAGAACTACATTTTCAACATCCGCAGTCAAAGAAATGGTGAATACGTCAATGAAGCTCAGCTTGTGCCCTCATGATTCACTGAGCCGAGTGCTGTCATCTGCTCCAGCGGACTCCTCAGAAACATGAAACCGAATTTCATCAGAAACATTTACAGACACACCCAGCTCATTCATTTACCGATGAAGACTGGATTTTACTCAGTGGTTGGCACTGGAGAAATATAAATGTGGGGATCACTAAAGAAATGAAAGCATTCATAGGTAACAAGCACTGACTTACTGCCAGCCACAGAAATGGTTGGTAAACAATACCTTTGGTAGAAACGTTGTGCTGTTACTTTAACCCTTTCGTGACATGGGGAGGTAAGCTCAGAATTGTGCTTTTATCTGACAAAGGCTCATTTACCCAGCATCCCTCCGCCAAACACGAGTAGCTAACTACTCAAGATGCAGGCTTCTGGGTAACACACTCCTGACCTGCCACTCCTTAGCTTCGGGCCTGGGGCATGTGATTTAACCTGTCTCTAGGTTTCTTCAACTATCAAATGCAGATAATGAGAGAGCTTCTTTATAAGTTATTAATGGGGAATAAGTAAATACAAGGTGTCCCCAAAAAAAGTATACTTTTTTTTTCCCTGATAGCTCAGTTGATGTTCCTTTCTTTTCAGATGTAAACCATTGGAGTTAATAATTATTCAAAGTCTGTGTACATTTTTTTGGGGGAAACCCTATATACTAGTAGTATACAAGGTGCTCAGCTATGCCTGATACATAGAGTTATGAAAGTGCTTCTTATTATTCATTGCCAGTTAAAAACACGTTAAAAGATCTTGCCTGGGAAGTATTAACCCACCCACCATAGTCTTTTAAGCTTAACTGCAAAAGACCTTGCTCCTTCAGATGACCACTTGTTCAGATCGATGGCACACACACTTTCTGAGAAGCACTTCAAAACGTATGAAGAAATGGAAAACTGGGTCTCTGAATGATTTGCCTCAAAACAAGAAAAGTTCCATTTGTATCCACAAATTACCTAAAGATGGGGGAAATGTGTAGCTAGCGATGGCCATTACTTTGAATAAAGCACTTTTGATGTTTCTCTTGAAATTATCATTTCCTCTGATCACAAAACCCACATCATTAACCGGTACACTGGTACAAAGATCCTAATTTGAGAAGATAGGGGTTTATATACCATTAGTTGTTCTAGTAAAACACTTTTTCAATTAAAGTAAAAAGCTTGGTAAAGCTTTCCCAAGGCTTCGGATCCCTCCTCCCACTGACTCAGCAGGTAGTTTCATTTTCAGATATAAACACATTAATGCAAAGTACACCAGAACAGCTCAATTTGGAGATTAGGCTAACACTAAAAGTAGTTGATTGTTTCCTTTTAACACTAATAAAAAATGTTTTTGAAATAACATGAATGGTCACATTTATAAGAATTACTCTTTTAAGCTTAACTACAAAAAGAGGCAAAGGCAAGTGAAAGTCAATAGGAATCGAGGTAATTCTTAATTTTAGAAGGTAAGAATTTTAATATAGTATCCAAAGTGAGAGTTATGCATTGGTCATGTTCAAAAGACATTTGTCACCTGGCCAGCACAACTCAATGGCTGAGTGTCGATCTATGAACCATAAGGTCGAGGTTCACTTCCTGTTCAGGGCACATGCCCAGGTTGTGGGCTTGATCCCCAGTGGGAGGGAGAAGGAGGAGATGCAGGAGGCAACTTTCTCATCACTGATATTTCTATTTCTCATCCCCTCTTCCTTCCTCTCTGAAATCAATAAAAACATATATGTTTAAAAATATTTTGTCAATATAAGTAATTATAATGAAACAAGAAAAAAAATCTCATGAAAATATCCAGCTTCCAACACGGTAATCAATTTACAGAAAACCATGATAAAATATACACTCCATGATTTTTTAAATATTAAGCCCATTAAAATGATTCATAGCATGAGCATTATAGAATTCAAGATCAAATGTAAAACTAACCAATCTCTTTGGACAATTTTTTTTACTTGCCTTGTGTGCCTAAACAAATGTGTGCATTGAAGTGAATTCTCATCATCATTATTCTCACAAGCTGAACCCTATTCAAAGGAACTAGCTCTTGTTGAGAGCTATGGGCCATTAACAACAGAAATGTTTCCTGTTACCCATGTAATCCTTTCAACATCCATGCTTTAGTGACTAATAACTTCACCAGGAGAAGAGAAATTATCTGACTTGCCCAAAGTGAAATATCCAGTATCGGAAGCCATGATTCAAATGAGGCTGGAACAACTTATGAGTCAATAAAATATATTCATTTGCTCAAGAAATTAGGTATTTGGGGACTGGCTTATATAAGAAAGAAAAAAAAAAGTCTTCACACTTACCTTTCTCTTCTAAGGAGAATTCGGACTCCCAGCTCAATCTCTGTCTCTTTAATTAGAGTCAAGATGATGATTGACTGGGAAAATGGAGGGGCACCAAATCAACACTCTTTTGCTAAATTGGAAAGTACGGGAAGCCATTGGTGGAGGGGACACTGGGAGAGAAGATAAGAGAAGGCTTTACTCAAGGATATGCTAGTGTAGAGGAAGAATTTTCTGGGGTTCTTGCAAGAGAGAAGGAAGGAAGGAAGGGTTCAAAGAATCTTCTATAAGACTCTGAGGGAAAGGTAGCAAAACATAAATTTTTTAAAAATGTTTCCTTTGCATTAAAAAATAATCCCTTCTTGTTATTTCCTTAAGAGACCACATTTACGATGAAAATATTTGTAAAATTACCTTCATTTGTTCCCCAAAATTGATTTTGTCACTTACAGTATTTTAATCTTTATTGTTGAAAGTATTGCATATGTCTCCTATTTCCCCACTGACCCCTTCTAGCCTGCACCCACCCCTGCTCCAGTACAATTACTTTTAGATACAGGCATATTACTCAGAATAACACGCTAGGTGAAGAGCAGGTCATGCAAAGACTTGGCTTTATTTTGATTACAGAAGACACCTCACTAACATTGCAATGGAACTTTACATTTTAATATGCCTTTCCATCCCTTTTTATTACAACTAACACCCCCGGCAATGAGTATAGAGCATGGAACAGGCACGCAAAGGGACACCTGTCAACTGCTCTACAGAACCATATTCAAGCAGATCCACTTCAATGACACTCTAACAGGTGAAGACAGATACCCTCCAAAACATGATGCTCTTCCTCTTCACCCTCTGTGCGGGTCTCCTCTCCATACAAGCACCTGCCACCTAAGGTTCCATAAACAATGCTGCCTCCACACACACCATCCACTCATGTAGGGCATACGGAAGTGTATTTAAAGCATCCTCTGGCGAGACCTGAAGAAATCTATCTCCAGCCTACTCATGAGCAGGTTTTCCTGAAGGAGGGTGGCATTTCATGTTAGCTCACTGCCCTGTATGACATGCTTTTAGTCAAAAGCAGGAAAGATAGAAGCCCATGAAGAGACTGTCTGACCAAATTCCTTTGGCACAGAGAATTCCTCAAGACCTCCCTCTCCTTGGCCAACTCTCATCCGGGTTACCCATATATTTTCTTGAGAGTGTCTGGATTTCCCTCAGATCTTTGTTCTTCTTGGCATCCAATCTTGGTTTTTCACTGAAATACTATCTTGCTTTCTGTATGGTCAGGTACCCAGCCCATAGCTAACCCCTCTTTGTGTTACATGATTTTGCCCAGCTATAGACTAATGTAAGTGTTCAAAACCTCTTTTTAAACTACTGCTCATATAAATTATAGTTGATTTGTGTTCTTAAAATTAAGATCCAAGCCCTATATATTTATTATTGAATGTGTGTGTGTGTGTGTGTGTGTGTGTGAGAGAGAGAGAGAGAGAGAGAGAGAGAGAGAGAGAGAGAGAGAGAGAGAGAGAATATGTGATAAAAAAAATTAAAGGTATATTATTATGGATAATAGTAAGCTGTTTCCTGTGGTTTGGGGGATTCTGCTGGCATGATCTCCTTAAATGTTAAAATGTGTACTGCAGGTTTGGGAATCTGACCAAGACTGCTCAAGTCTGGCAGGGACAGCCCTGGGGCGTCCATGCACCTCACCTGAGGGTTAAGAAGATAAATAATTCTGTGCCTCTGAAACCTCTAACTGAGAAAAGGCTATTGCAAATGTATCCTTTACTCTCTTATGTTTGCTTGCTGAATAATGAAACATAACCTCTAAGAAATACACTTATTTATACAAAACGTAAACAGACTTGGCTCTGGCAGAACTGGGAACAAAACTCGAAAGAGCATCTAGTTGAGAAAGGAACACAGGGACACATGCACAGACAGGAACTCCAGGAGGCCATTTATGGATATTTACATAAATAAAGAGATTGGCATTAAGCATCCCTTGTGATCTTTAACTATATAGGACTACTGCCATTTCTACCTAAACCGTACAAAATGAAGAATTAAGAGGACTCTAGGTCCAGTAAAAATAATATAAACTAGTATAGTCTCACCAAGGGATTCTTAAAAATTTACGAAATCTGGGAAATGTTCCAGAGTCCAAACCAGAAAGTCTCAGTTTGACACACTTATTGAAAATGTAATATGCTCAGCTAGAATGTACCTAGGACCAACGACAGCTTTGGCTAAGCTGTTTTCTCACACTACAATCCCTAAAAGCCTTTGTTTGTGGATTCTCCTTGTAGTTATAAGGAAAAGGTATTTTGGGAGATGGCCACAGGACAAAAATGCCTGCACGCCAGGGTGAGAGAAATGAATGAAGGGCCCAAAGAGGCAGCTTCCAGTTACAAAAGGAGCAGGCCCTAGAGATAAAACGCACAGCGTGGTGGCTAGAATGAGGAACACTGAATTCTGTATTTGAAAGTTACTAAGACACAGATCTGAAGAGTTCTCATCACAAGAAAAAAGATGTGTAGCTATGTGTGGCAATACATGCTAACTAGACTTTCTGTGGCGGTCACTTCACAAAATCCAGGTACTCAATCATTATGCGGTACACCTGAAACTAACATGTTATATGTCAATCACATTTCAAGTAAGAAAGGGCCTGCCTATTTCTAATAAAGCAAATGTTTACTAAGCCTTTACTTTGTGCCAAACACTGAGCTAAGTCCTTTATATCACTTGCTTTACTTCCTTCCTATAAAATCCTGTAAGTCAGTTACTGTCATATTCTCCATTTTATAAGTGAGAAACTGAGCTTAAGAAAATTAACTTATGTGCCCACAGTTAATCAACTGGAAAGAGTAGAGAAAGAAGGTAGTCTGATGCCAGATACTAAGCATATGATCATTGGGAAATGCTGCCCCACTTGTTTCAATGATTAATACAGGCACATTCTTTCATAGCCCCATTCTTATTATCTTTTCTTTCCCATTTATATTCTTCACTTTCTGCTCAACTCTGGGAACATGAGCTATTCCACTTGGCAAGTTCTTAGAGTAAGAAACATATTTGTCATCATCTGTGCTTTTCCAGAGAATAGTATTCACAATTGTATGACCATCCTTGTAACTGTTTTAACACAGAAAAATATTTCCAAGAATACCAATAACAAATAAGAAACAGTAAACTTAACTTTAAACTGCCATCTTCCAATAGTTAGCCATTTCTTCCAATGAGTATTTCTGACACTAGTAATTGTATTTAAAAATAATACCTTCTCAAATCATTTGGTAAGTGTAATGATAAAAAATCATGATTTTAAGTTGCCTACCACATTTTTTCTAAAATACAACTTATTTCCTTTTATATTTCTCCTCATCTCTAATTCCCCGCATAATTTTTTAAATTGAGGGTATGCCATGTTTTGGGGGTTCCAAAATTTAAAATGCCTCAAAAATACACCTGAAGTTGCTAAGCAGAGAATTAAAAAGTCCTTTTCAGGAGGAGACAATAAGAAACTTAAAAGATCGGTTATGTCTGCAGGGGGTGAACTGTCCTTGAAAGGAATAAAGGAAGCATAACGAGTAATTTATAATATATCTCTTGGGCTCACCAATATTAATTTGTCTTAACCATCTTTGAAGTCCTGACCAGAGTGACACTTTCCGGGTGCATTTTAATTAGCACGTTACTGTCTCCACCAGCGCTCCAGAATTCATCCGAGAACCCACGATTGTCTCAGAAGCATTTGTCATGGAATATATTATAATCTGAAAGTAATAAATTAGTGCCCATATGAGAACAAAAAGCCTAGTACTTGTAAAAAACGAGAAAACTCTTTCAATCATAGTTCAAAATACCCTCAATGATTCTTAATATATACACATATTGGGGTGGGGGGAAGCATTTTGTGGAAAGAGGTAGAGGAAATATTTTCCCATTAGTGTCTTAACTATTGAGATTTTATATCAATAAGGCTTTCAACAGCTGGGTATTGTAAGTGTCTTTCACCCCCCAAAGTCCCATCTTTTTCATCATTTTAAGTACTGAATCATTCGCACTTGTGAAAAAGCCATCTGCTAAAAGCAATAATTTTAGGAACAATGTCCCAAAGCAGCTTCGCAGAGCTGGCTGCTGGCAGCTCTGGCATTTGGGAGCATAATCCTTCTCACTGAAATCAGCCCTCATAGGTACGTGCTGCTGGATCCTCGGAGCATCATGCGCTCCATATATTTATGATGAAGGTCAGACTAGAAAAAGACATTTAAACTGAAATTTAGCTGATTTTCTTTAGCAACTATCTCATTACATTTTGAAGTCCAAATAATAAGAATATGCTGCAATTCTTAATGAAAACATAACATTCATCTTTTGGAAACCATTAACATCCATGATTCACGAGAAATTGACTGAGCACAAATTCCCTAAATCACAGATTAGTGATCAATCCATCTTCTCTGTGCTTACATTTTGCCTTTCAGCCTAATATTCACACCTCCTCCCTTGCAATGCACATATAAGACACTTTATTACCCCTTACCACTGAGTTCCTTGGCCAAAGGAGATTGTACAGAGTGGAAAAAATGCCCAAGAGTGAAACCCTGGTTTTGAACTCTTAGTATTCATGTGATACTGGAAAAGTCAGCTGAGTTTTACAAAGTAAAGAGAGTTTCCTAAATGAATTTAAAAATGCTTTTTAATATTTAAAACGTTACGGTTGATTCTTTATTATATTTATCATTTCAAATAATTATACTTATCATGTCAAATAAAATAATGCGAAGATCAAATTCTGAATGATTTCTAAATCTCCACACAGTTAACATTTGACCATTAGATTGGATTTCCATTTCTAAAATTCAGTATATTTTGAGAGATAAACCCAAGTGGAAGTATATACTGTATCTAAATTCTTCAGGCAGTGCTTTACAAAAGGAATCAGATATTTTTTGACAAAGGACTAAATAAAAGTTAATTTGCCATAGGCTTTTTTAAAAAAACTCCTTTAGAAGTTGCATTTAGTGAAAAGAATATCTACAAGTGAGGTGTGCCAGGGGTAAAAAAAAAAATCATTAGTTTATTCAGAATATTTTAAATTTTTGTTGAAAAAGTTATTGAAGGAAAAATGCATCTATAAGCAAACATCCAGGGATAATGAGATTCTCACTGATCTTCTTAGTTTTTGAATCTTAGCTGATTGTTTCCTTTAATCATGACACATGGAAAGGAGAAAGTTATATGCTGTTATAAAACATTTTTAATTATATGGCTGCAGACTTATTTGACATACATTTGCTTCCTGTTTTGACATCCTTATATTAAGAGCAAGTTATAGTGATAAGTAATAATATAACAACTTAAGTAGGAGAAAACTTTAGAAAGCCCAAATGCTATTTCAAATGCAGTCACTATTGCAAATGCAATCATGGGAGAATTTTATCTAATTTTGGTTTTTCAAATTATGAATTGACTATATATTAAAGAAAACATCAATTTGTAAACTACAGAAACCTAGAATAACAAAAGTATAGTGTGCTAATTAGACCGGACATTCTTCCAAAGTCCTTCCTTCCAGACAAAGCACAGCAGGCAGAGGCCCCCAGTCATGGTGGAGTTGAGGCCAAGGCCCTTGCACGAATTTTGGGCATCGGACCTCTAGTATGAAAAAATAATCTCCATCTAATAAAACTATTACTTTTTCTATAATTGAAGTCTTCTTAAATGTATGTTCTTAGAATAACATTAAAAATCATGTCTTCTCCCAATATGCCTCCTTTCTCTATCATACCTGGGCAGTTGGCCTTTTTATAAGTACTAGGAAAATACCTTCTAGCCTCACCTCCATTTATGACCTCAGAAACATTAGTGACTGAGCTATTGAGTTTAGGGAGAAACACTGGTTGTGTGTGGCTCAGCCTTTCCCCTTTTATTAGACGATCTGTACTCAGGCACAGACAGGCACCCACCACTGCCTCTCCACTGGGTGAGCAGATGAGCTTCAGTGAGATACCTCCATCTGTGAGGTGACAAGCATGCGAGTTAGGGTGGGGATTTAAATCCATCCACGAAGAAGGAAAGAAACCGTGATCTAATAAAGCAGATGTGTTGTTTTCCATTCACATTACTTACAAACCAAATTTATCAATTACTTTGGTCCTCCAAAGGTTTGCAAATCACCAAGATTTCATCAAGAAGATAGTAAAGCTAAAATTTTCTAAGTATATATGAATAAGATATACCTTTATACTATGAAGAATGGAATTACCATTTCAGAAGTAAGTATAAGTGACTCAATTTAGGCACAATTCATCAGTTACTTCAAAAGAAGTCAATTCTCTTTGGGAAAAAAAATCATTACATCATTATCATTTTTATCACATTTCTTTGAGAATTTTAAAATGCCCTCCACTTGCCTGTTAATTAAGTTATTAATCTTTACAACATACTTACAAGGTAATAGTGAATGTTAGAAAATGGGAGAAGATAATTTTCTTAAGCTAAAAAGTATTGGCTCTAAAGGCACACCTAACCATGCTACCTGTTTTTATATAGTATGTGATTTCATTTTCATGGTTATTATGTAGCAAGCTATAAATATTATCTGAGAGAATAGTAAGAAAACTGGTATTATTTTAAGGAGATCCTGAAACCAATAACAACACATGATTTTTAAAGCCATCCTTGAAAATAAAAACACAAAGTTGACATGAATTCCTGAGCAAACAATATTCACATAAATATTATGACAAGATTTATGCTCTCATTTCTGGAAAAATTAAAAAAACACAATAAAACTACATCCAAATGTATACATCTACACCTGGACAATTTTAAACCACTCAGTAAAGCATATCCGTAAGAAGCAATACTAAGATGCTGATGCTTTTTTCATGTAGGATCTAGTCTTCCCGCTGACCATGTCCTTGTGCAGCATTCCCGGCAATGGGTGCTGGCCCTCTTCTGCTTCTTGCCAACAGGAAGGCTCGGCCATAAGAAGACTTGTCGTTTCTAACCCAATCTCTCAGAACACTTACTGCTGTGACGCAGCCTCTCAGATCCCAGCCACAATTCTATGAAAACCCAGCCCATATGGAGGTGACATGGTCTATCATCCATACAGAGTCACTTTAGCTATATGCCAGGCTGAAGGATATTAAGAATGTTAGTTAGTTGCCCTCTAACTGGTTTGGCTCAGTGGATAGAGTGTCGGCCTGTGGACTGAAGGGTCTCAGGTTCGATTCTGGTCAAGGGCATGTACCTTGGTTGTGGGCACATCTCCCTTGGGGTGTGTGCAGGAGGCAGCTGATCGATGTTTCTCTCTCATAGATGTTTCTAGCTCTCTATCTCTCTCCCTTCCTCTCTGTAAGACTCAATAAAATACTTTAAAAAAAGGATGTTAGTTGCCAGGGATGAATGATCCATCTTGGACATTCAGCTTAATTAAGCCATTAATGTCCCAACTGTCATTTGATGGCAACTGTGTAAGAGAATCCCAACACTCAGCCGAACCCAGTCAAGCCACACAATCATGACAGTTCACGTTTTTTTTCATTTTTGTTTTTAACTACAAAGGTTTCAGATGACTTATTATGGAGCTGAAAAAACTAGAAGAGAAATCGGTAGCTATAATGTGGTAATACAACTAAAAACAATTTAAACTGTATAACATTAATTTTATGACTGGGTGCTAACAAAGGCCTGGGAAGCATCAAGTTTGTGAACAGAAGCTGCAGGGACAGTAAGGACACTTTTACTGGAAGCTGGATGAAAGATCACCTCTATTATATATATAATTGTGAAAAGTTTAGTAAAACTGCTCCTTGGGATAACACGGAAAAGATAAAACATTCTAACTAAACTGGTACCTATGGCCAAGATTGGGACCAATTGCTCTATGTAACTGTGAGGTATCTAGCTAAGAACCATCAGAGAAACAAGCTAAAAAGAACTTGTTCCATATTCAAGCAAAACTTAGAGGAAATAGAAAGAAGTCAGGAGTTCCTAAGTTTTAAAAAAAGCATCATATTCTCAGCTCTCTTGATGGAAAAAGGCTCACAGAGTTAGAAATGTCCCTGTGATAAAGACCACCTCAAGAACGTGGCTGTAGAAATCCTTGGTAAAGTTCAGGAAGAGTTAAGGACCATCTTACAGACCCTGCCAAGTAGTCAGAAACACCGCCAAGAATGTAAAGGCAATGCTTCCACACACTGTGGCCAGGGCAGACCCCGGTCTTAAAGAGAACTGTAGCCATGGCTTTTGTCTAATGAGTGAATTCTATGATATTCATAGGGAAACCACAAGGGTGTTTAAGAATACAGTATTTGAGAAAAAGCTGTTAGCTTGCACCAAAATAGACAGAGAAGGTTCAAAATGAAACAGCTCCTTCGGGCCCTGACCCACTTAGAGGTAGGAATCAAGCTGAGGAAGCTATAAATTTAAAGATTTCTTGTAAAAAAAAAAAAGGTTGATGGGGAGAGTAGAGCCAGTGTCCAGGTGGTAGAACTAAAAGCCTAGAAAGAGATAACAACCAGCCAAAAGCCCAGGAAAAGAACTGCCAGGGAACAGTAATGAATTTGAAAATTACTATGTATGGACACGGACAACAGGGCGGCGATTACAGGGGGAAGGTGTTGGGTGGAGGTGGGAGAGGGCATAGAGAGGATAGATGGTAATGGAAAAAATAAAGAAAAAGAAAAAGAAAATTGCAGAGAACAGGTTATTGTCATGCGCTCTCATTCTTACCACTTTGAAATAAGAATGACTTTTATCCAATCTTGTATTGCCATTGTACATTGGGGTGTGTATTTTCATTGAGATTAATTCACACCGAGACAAATAATATTTTGGAAATAACATACCAGAAACCAAGTGTGTGAGGCTGAATAATGTCTTTGTAACTATTCCCTCGTTCATGAGTATATTACCTTACATGGCAAATGGGCCTTCACAGACAAGCATATGGATCTGGACCCTGGGAAATGACCCTGGATGATCTAGGTGAGCCCAAGGTCATCAGAAAGGTTCTTATAGGAGAGAGGGTGGGAATCAGGAACAACTACACCAGCAAAACCACTCTGCACACTGGCTTTGAAGGTGAAGAAGGACTCCCAAACCCAGGCATGAGGTGGGCTGGAGAAGCTGGAAAAGGCAAGAAGACAATTCTCCCTGAAGCCTCTAGACCAGTGGTTCTCAACCTTTCTAATGCCGCAACCCTTTAATCCAGTTCCTCATGTCCTGGTGACCCCCAACCATAACATTATTTTCATTGCTACTTTATAACTGTAACTTTGCTACTGTTTACATTATAATTCCTAATAGTAGCAAACTTATAGTTATGAAGTAGTAATGAAAATCATGTTATGGTTGGGGGTCACCACGACATGAGGAGCTGTATTCAAGGGTCGCGGCATTAGAGAGGTTGAGAACCACTGCGCTAGAAGGTATTCATCCTTCCAACCCCTCGGTGGTATATTTATGACCCTGATAACCACAAGAGAGTAAAACTGTCTTGTTTTAAGCCACTCCATTTGTACTACTTTGCCCCAGAAACCAGAAGAATCCTTATAGTCCTACCTTGCCCCATCCCACAGTCCAGCCTGCCTCACTGGCCCTGGATGGGGTAGCTGTGGTCGCCTGGGTTCTATTTCTAGTCTGCTGCTCCAGGTCTAAATCTGTTTACAAGATGCTTCCTCGTTATCCCCGTATCTCCAAGGTATTTCACATGTGTCCTCCAACAATTATGACATGTCACTTACTAGGACATGCCTACTCTCCTCCTGTTTCTCTGTCTCATTTCTATCTTTTGTTGACAAAACCTTAGAAAACACACAAATTTTGGTTAAACCCAGCAGATTAAACATGTTGTATAACTGCACTCCCTCTGCATGGGAGTTGTCCACATACTTTTGGAAGCTGAAATGAAAACTGACCAGACCAGGCAAACAGCACACAAGTAGAAACCTACGGAACGGTGGTAGATGCCAGTCAGGCTCAGGGAGGGCTGTGTGTAAGGAAGTGGAACTGGAGCCAAGGGCCAGAAATGAAGCAGAAAACTCAAGAAAGGCTTAGTGGTTAAGAACTGTAATGCTTTCTCAGATGTGTGACTGTAAAAACTCTAGGTAAACTAAACGGTGAAAGAATTGTTTTTGCTCTTCCTTCTCTTGTGTTTGCAAAGTTAAAAAAAAAAATTGCGTTTGCTTCACTGTCCACTTTCCTATACTCTCTTCCCCTTCTCCCAGCATACCTCCTCTCACCACGGGTAACTTCCCAAGCGCCTCCTGCAGGGCCTGGATGGAGGGACAGGAGTAGAAGGTAAACAGTGGCTTCGTGGTTTGTCTGTCTCCAGAACATGGTTCTGCTTCTCTCCTGGGCAAAGCTAAACAAAACAAAAGTATACTAGCAAATAAGAATGTGAAGTCTGCCTTTATAAAGAGACTTTATTTATAGAAAAATCTTCATAGTAAAAACCTCACAGATTATTGCTCTAACTGGCTTTTGCCTTCTAGGAATGCGATTTCCTCTGAAGTCCCTTTCCTCCAAAGTGACTGTAAGAAGACCAAGGACTAGAGAAAGAATAGGATTAACCAAAACACAAACAAACAAAAACTCATAGGCAGACAACAGGATGATGATTCCAGAGGGAAGGGGGTGAATGGCAATGGAAGGAGACCTCACTTGGGGTGGTGAACATGCAACACAATATACAGATGATGGATTATAGATTTACACACCGGAAACCTATATAACTTTATTAACCAAAGTCACTGCAATACATTTAATTATTTTAAAATCCAGCTACTGTCATCTGCTTTCTCTTCTGTTCTATCCCTAGCATGTATAGATTTTTTTCTGAATCTGTGGTTGTGTCCCTTTTCTCCTACTTAATCTGGTGTTTGGTTATTTATCTCTGTGCTCTATTGGACTAGCTAGAAGTTTCTATTTTATTCTCTTGAGTTTGAAGAGCACCAGATGGCTTATTTTTTTTTTTCAAAAACAGTTTATTCATGAAGGAATAAAAAATGAGTTACAGCAGAAAACTAAAGGGCCCAGGCTGGTGTTCAGTGGTTAGAGAGAGCATCAGCCTGAGGACTGAAGGGTCTCGTTTCAGGAGAGGCGACTAATCGATATATCTCTCTCACATCCATGTTTTTCCCTCTCAGATGGCATTTTATCATTTCTATTCAACTGCTTGGATATCTCATAATACATAAATTAACTGCTATAATTTTAAATAATGAATTCATTTTTATTATTCCTTAATGTTTAATGTTAAATGATTAGTCTAAATGTTAAATGATTTGTCTTTTCAGTAATGGACATATTTGTTGTTAAATTCACCTCTGATTATTGCTGTAATAACTGTTGAATATGTCCTTATTTCAAAGTCAATGAAAAGATGTTTCACCATCAATGTCTTCACAATAATAACAGAGTACAGTCTCAACATCTATTCTACTAATAATATTTGAAGAATTCTCTCATGCAGCATAGCTAAGGTAGTCTAATACAATATTATAATTAATCCATTCTATTTATTCTTATTAGCAATACAGATACAATAGTCACAAATAATGACCTATAAATTCTAAAAAATTTCCACCAATGTCATTTATGCTATCACATTACCTTGGTACTTGAATATTTAATACTTGGTCTTTGTCACCAATTTTCAGAAGGATATATAATCTATCACACAAAGCAAAGGTGTACACTTTATGAGAGATCCAGATCAAGGGTATACATTTTTAATTCCATATGTACTATTCAAAAATAAAATAACTATTAAAAGTAATAAAAAAAAAAAAGAATAGTATACTCAATCAATTGGGAGCATTTAGAGTCAGAATGACCTAGGTTTGCTTTGCAGCCTCTTTTACATCTTCTGATTCCTCACTATCAAATCTAATCTCTGTTTAATTACCTAGACCAGGTCTTTTCCACCTGCCTGACAGACCAAGGACTCTCAACTCTGATTGCACCTTAGAATCTTTTAAGTTATTTAAACGGGGAAATCATCAATGATATAAGTTCAGTAACAACCAATTAAATAAGAACTAATAAATTCCTGAGATGATTCTATGCAAGCATCACGTTATATCATTTGACGTGGTGGGTGTCAAGATGGTAACTATAGTCTCAAGCACAAAATAACCAATATTCAAACAGAAAACTTCGCATCCTTTATAATAAAAGCTTAATATGCAAATCGACCGAACAGTGGAATGACGGTCACTATAACATGCACTGACCACGAGGGGGCAGACACTCCCACAGGGGCAGCACTGCTCACCCAGAAGCAGGCTCAAACCAGGGAGCCCAGCAGCAGTGATGGCAGCCTCTCCCACCTCCACTGCTGTTGGGTGGTAAGGAGCCAGGGGTCCTGGACTGTGAGAGCCCTAGATTGTGAGAGGGACATCCCCCAAGGTGTCCTGGACTGCAAGGTGGTATAGGCTGGGGTGAGGTTATCCCCCCCAGTGCACAAATGTCATCAACTGGGCCTCTAATGTGTATATAAACACTTACACATACATGTCTCTGTGTGTGATGTGATATCATATACTAGTACAGCAGATGAAGAGCACTACTAGTATGAGTTCATTATGATCCAAAGGGGGAAGAAGTGAGATGAGCTCATCTTCATGAGAATGTGTGGTCCTTAAAAGAACAAACTATGTCAACAAGACTGGAGTATTTCAAGTGGAGTGCAGCTACTGAGAAAATCTCTGTGAGCAGCAATATTTGACATGAAGCATAGACAAAAGCAGTATGTGATAAAGCCAGCCCTGCAAGGAGCTTAGACCTTACACTGAGATACAAACATCACATGGAGAAAATCATTACAAGTTAAGTTCTAACTGAACGATACCAGTAAGGCTGAAAAATAATCCAAACAGTGGTAACCCAGAGTTAATTTGAGACTTGGCCCAGGGACCTGTAGATGAGGAGGCAGTATCATGTAGCTTCAAGGATCATTAGGATTTAATCAAGCACAGACAAGCAAGAAGCACATTGCAAATAAGGACCGTGTGTATACGGAGGAACTGAAGTCATGGCCTGTCTTAGGACATCCTGAGAAAAACAGGAAACAGTGATACAAACATGGAGACAAGGTAAAACCAGAAATCCAGTTATGTCTAATACTTAATATGGTGATTTTTTTAAACCAGCTTATTTACCCATTCTGATCACTGAGTCACTCAAAAGACTTTATATAGGGTCAAAAACATCTATTATATGGGACTGTAATTCAGTGTGTGTGTGTGTGTGTGTGTGTGTGTGTGTATAAATACTGCTATACACACACACACACAACACACACACACACACACACACATAGTGTGTGTATATATATGTGTGTGTATATATATATATACTGCCATATATCTGCCATATATATTTATTAAATTCTGCCATATACCCTGTTTCCCTGAAAATAAGACATCCTCTGAAAATAAGACTAGCGCATGGAAAGATAAGACATCCCCTGAAAATAAGACCTAGTGCAACTTTGGGAGAAAAAATTAATATAAGACACTGTCTTATTTTCAGGGAAACAGGGTATGTGTGTGTGTGTGTGTATATATATATATATATATATATATATATATATATATATATATGGCACATGTGTGTGTGTGTGTGTATATATATTTATTTATTTATATAAATACTGCCACATATCTGCCATATATATGGCAGTATTTAATAAATAATTCATTTAACATATACATATAGTAATGTATTCTTTCACTTATATATAATAAATATATAACAGTAGATCAATAAAACAATTTCAGAAATTATAAATAAAAACAATACAACAGATTATATTGCAGTTCAACTACCTTCCCTTCAAAACTAAAATACTTTTTTGCCTCAAAACTTTATTTTGCTATTCCTGTGTCTTTTTTTTTGCTGCATTTTTCCCTGTCCCTGCCATGAATAAAGCCTTCCTACACTTCCTCTGCAGGGCAGTGTCCCCTCTCCAGAGAGGCCTCTGCTGGCCCCATAGCAGCTCAGGAAGCGTGTGGGGCAGTTGCACCCCAGTCCCTACCTTGCCCAGGAGTGGCCCCCTGAGTCCCCCTGCTTCCCTCACCACAGTCAGCACTGGGGGGGGTCTGCCTTAGCTCCATGCCTGGGTTTGCCCATTCTCCAAATTCCAAGGGAAGTGCCAGGAAGATGGGGCCAGGCTGCCTGGCACACCAGTGAGCTCGGAGCCCAGCATGGCCCTCAGCTCAGAGAGACACCAGTAGAAAGTGTTCGTGGACAAATAAAACCTGCAGTCATCTATCCATCTGACTCTTGTTTAAACTGGATTGTTTGGGGCCTTTCCCCGCTTTGCCCTGAATTAGTGGTGTAAGGGCCTGGGATAACCTCCATAAATTACCATATCCCGCATTATTCTGTGACTGAGTGTAAAGGGACTTAGAATCTTCCTTCTCGGGACCTCCTGGCTGCCTGTGGAGGGAAGCTGCATCCCCAGAGCTTCAAGCAGCAGCGGGGAGTCCAGCCCCGCGCCAGGCGGGTCAGAACTAGCGCATGGACCTCCTTCAAGGTGGAAGAGCTGTCGGACCACTGGTCCCTGGGCTCCAACTTAAAGCTGAGAGTATTCTTCTTTTAAAAGCAGGTATACAGAATATATTATTCTGTTATCAATGATCCAAAAACATAATTTTCAGAAGCTTTTATATATACAGAAAATATATTTATTTCAATTACATTTTTTATGATTAAAAAAAGACCAGAAATTATCTTTAATTCCACTGAGAATTGGCCATTTGAGAGGACCTTTTAAGGCAGTTTTACAATGTTAATAAATAGGAAAACCCATTAAATATAAAAGTACAGTGACTATTTCAATTGTGTATTCCTCTGATTTCAATAAAAATATCCCCACTTGAAACAAACGGGGGATGGTTGTAGCAAAGAGAATGATGCCCACAAATGTCTAAATGTAGGGAATGTAGAGTCATTTTAATGTGATTTCCTGCTTTACAACAACATTAATGCTTTATATTTTATTTTAAAACGATTTTAACCTTATTTTGTGCTTTTTGTTTTTTCAACTTTTATTGTTGACACCATGACAGATGTCCCCCTGCCCCCCCGCCTTACCCAGCTCCACCCACACCCACCCGCCTTCCCTCTGGCCTCGCTGCAGTGCTGTAAATGACCCTTGAAGTCTATAAGTGCCAAATTCAGAACTCTGTGCCTTCAGTGGTAGTTACGGCAGATTTCTTCAGCTTTTCCGGAACTCCTACCGGCTTCTACACTATTGCTACTAATGCAGCTCTTAGGGTAGTGTTAAGGGCTGGGAGAAGACAGGAACTGAAGAGAATATGCCCGCCTTGTGAACTTCCATAAAGTTCCATAAACCATGCAGGAGTCCTGGCCACCCCAGTAAATCAGAGGCTAATGGATTTTCCTATTTATTAACATTGTAAAACTGCCTTAAAAGGTCCTCTCAAATGGCCAATTCTCAGTGGAATTAAAGATAATTTCTGGTCTTTTTTTAATCATAAAAAATGTAATTGAAATAAATATATTTTCTGTATATATAAAAGCTTCTGAAAATTATGTTTTTGGATCATTGATAACAGAATAATATATTCTGTATACCTGCTTTTAAAAGAAGAAATATAACAAACTTTAAACAATAACAATGTTTGGAAAGTTTCAGTGCTTAAGGAAATTTTTCATTATATGGAAGATTCACTTATATGGGAAAATATCTTATTTCAAAGAAGAACAAGGAGTATTGGATGTGTCATTTGAATGCATTTTGTCCTCAATTACAGACATGCACATGCATGTGTATGTTAAATGTGCACGTATGCATATATGTATAGATGCCTATTACACTTTTAGTTTCAGAAACAAGAAATTTGGGTCCACAAACACAAAACAGAATGAAGTTAAAATTCTACTCACATTTCAGTGATGCAGACTTTACTGTTTAATGAAAATTCAAATGAGCTAACACTTAGATGAATAATGCATGTCTTTATACTCTGCATGTACTAAAAATCCCTCAGATAAATGAGTTATAAATTTCAGCTCAATTTCAGCATTTGGTAGTACAGTATACCCTTTATGGGATATAAAAATTGGTTATTGTTTCATAGCAGTTAAAAGGCCCCATTTATAAACAAAATAGTAACATAAAGTAAGTATTTTTAGTAGCTATTACGGCATGTCTTCCGTGATCATTGTGTTATTCATACAAGATAATTTTGACACAGTCATCACTATCAAGGATTAAACCAGGTACACCATGCTCCTATATCTCTCTTCAAATATGTCTTTTCTCCTCTGTCACATTCATGGCTCTATTTTCAATTTTTGAACTTGTGCTTTTTTTTCTTTTACGATGGAGGGGAATGTAAGGAGTTAGCTAATAGATAATGTTTAAAAACATAACTTTGAAAAATGTCTTGGTTTAAAAATTACAACTAGTCTTTGCTTTCACATAGCCTTTGAGGTTGTATGTTATTACAATTAGCGGAGAGATACAAGAATTCTAATTTCTTACTCCCATCTCCTTTAGAGTAGCAGCTTTAACTAAGGAAAGTCAATGTCCGATTTCTTTTGGATTAGAGACACACATTAAATCTCTTCTTACATCCCTTGCTCAGTGTAGCCTCTAGACTTCCCATCAGATGGTTTTCCTGCAGAGGAGGGATGTAAATGCTTTCTACAGTAACGCCTATGGCCAAAACGAGCTGTTACTGTTTGTAATCTTAAGCTCAGATCGCTGTATGCTAAACATGTTTCATGTTACCTGCATGGCCATGCAGCTTGTAAGGGAAACATGACACCCACTTCAGCCACTGAAAGGTATAGCTTTGATGGTCATATGTTTTGTTGCATAGACACAACTGTTAATCCTACTATAGCTAATTCGGCCAAAGTTTGGTCCCTTCCGAAAAGCCTGGTTTGAAAAAATGAACTAGATTTAAGAGATTTTCTCTCATTAATCTGAACTGAGAAAGTGAATCAGCTGATTAGCAGTGGGTGTCAGAGCTGAAAGAGGGACGTGGAAGGAGAGTGAGGGCCATGGTAAACCAAAGCCATGTGTACGTTAAGACATGAGAGAACAGAAGCTGTAAGCAAACAGAGGAAGGATGTGAATTAGGGGAGGAGTTCATGCTCTGAGTCACGCCCACAGCAGGGTCCCTGGCTGATACTGCGGTGGCTGGGTCCTCAGCACAGCTCGGGCCCAACATTAATATCCAGCTCTGCTTCCTGAGAACTGGACTCATAAAGTCTCTTCTTTGGGGATTTCTATTGTGTTCCACTTATTTCCTCCCAACAAATAACACTTGGCTAGAACTAGCTTCATTAGCCCTTTCCTCTCTGGAATAAAAATATATCTAGGCAATACACATGGCTAATGAGACATTTCATGTCAAATTAAATGCAGCTTTTCAAACAAATGTAGGACTTTCAGAAGTCTTCCTTTGGAACCATTTAATGCCCATGTTACATAACCCCAGATGATATTTCATTATGTCTTTGAGTACAGAAGTTTAGGTCTAAAAGTAACACTAGATATCATCTATTTTTGTTATAAGTTTAATGAAAGATATTTAGAAAATCCCAAGTACTTTCTGTGATTTTCCCAAGGTTATACTGCTCTAAACCAAGTTAGAAGAAACTAGAAGCCAAGTATTCTAAGGCCCCACAGAGAGGAAGGAGGGGAGGAGAGAAAGAGAGAGAGGGGAGACACAAAGGAGGAGAGTAGAAGAGAGCCCATAAATATGTATATTAAAAAATAATCACTTAGATAATTATCTTAGTATCTACCCAGAAGTTAGTTTTAATCTTGGTATTTATTTATTTATTTGTTACTAACAGGAACCTATGTCAAGGGAATATCCTTCTATTCTGACATATGAAACAACCAGGACTTTGACATAGGGTGTCAATATCATAATGAATATCATATAAATAAGCAGCAGGTCCTGTCCAAAGCAAAAACAAACAAGCAAACAAAAAAAAATAATGAAAGAATATTTATTGGCTTTTATAACCTTGGAGGAAAGCAAGTACTGAACACTAGACATTAAGAAGATTGTAAGAGTCTCTGTTGACCTTATAAGAAGCACAAGTACATTCAAATATTTTATACTGAATTATTTATATTATTGCATATAAATAATTAAAGTACATGCTTGTGAAGATTAAATCAATTTAAAGCATTCAGTGCTGCCCATAACATTTAGTAAGAGCTCCACACATGTACAGTGATTTTTTAATGAATATATATAGAGAGAATGTGATTATGAATAATTTGTGTGGTACAATGATACGATGGCTCTCCTTTCTCTAACTACACAGTTTGTTTTTTTCTGCATAATTTCTCTCTGTCCACCTTCCAAATAGAATAACTTTTTTTCACTAAAGAACATTTGTCTTTAAAGAATGTGGTTTGTTTTTTTTTTTTTTCATTTCTGAGCATCCTTTTTTATTTTGTATAAATTGTTAGTTTATAAGTTTACTCAAGGAAGTTTATCGACAAAAACAAATTTATTGTTATGATAGAGAGCAAATCACCTGGAATTAAAGACAGGAATTAAGGATAGATATTATAAAAATTAAATATCAGAAAACCAGAATGTCCCTTGTCCCATCTAAGTCAGCACTGGCCAACCTATTGCTTTTTGACTCTGGCTTTTAGAATGCTCACAATCCAAAGGCTGTGAGACAAAGTCTATAGTTTTAATTCCTATTTCCCAAATAGAATATTATCTTGGTCTGTGTTGACTTAATTTTAATTGTCTACCAATCTTACGTATTCACCTTCCACCAAAGTATTAGAATCCTGTGCTCAGCTTCGACAATGCTAAAGAGTAGAGGGGTTTTTTGCTTTGTGTTTTATCAGAGGGAGGAGAAAAATATTTCATCTTGTATGAGTAAAATGAATGGGCAGAGGAAATAACTTATTTTAGATAAGTGAAAGTATTAAAATATTCTCCTCAGAAATGTTTTGACAAATGTAAATTTCCATTACTCATTTGCCATTATAGTGTACCATTTTTGATTTACAGGATAGAAAAGCCAGCAATCATGCATTGAAAAGATAAAAATTCAACAAGTTTTTCCATGTAAAATTATATTCATACAATAATCATCTATACATACACTGTCAATAATATCAGACTTATCCAATATAGTTATAGTGAAGTAATTTGTAATTAGGGTTGAAATTTAATTATTTACTTAAACAGATATAATTTGCATGAATGTTTTTATATCAAAACATACAGTGTTAAATATCATGAAATATTTGAGTTCCACAAATAATCGCTGATGACTTTTTATGCACTCAGTAAAGAAGCTATATTTGTCTCTCTTTCATCTCACCATTTATTACTTTCACCCTAATAGGTTTCTTATTTTGAAACATTTGCATCTATAAATGAAAAAAATAAAATCCTCAGATTAACCACTTAGAGAATATCTAAAACACATATAACAAAGGAAGTGAAAAGGAATAAAAATATTTTTAATAAGAAGGTATAGAAAAGAAATCAATTAAATAAAAAACAATATAGTAATAGATGACCAGAAAAGAAAAAAAAAAAACATGTAAAAACAAATAAAAGAATAGCAGAAGTCATTCATTTCTTATCAGTAATAACTTTAAATGTAAATGGATTAAACTCTCCACTTAAAAGGCAGAGAGGTTGACAGAATGAACAAAAATAGCATGATCCAAATACAGGAGACTCCCTTTACATCAAAAGACACAATTGGGCTGAAAATGAAATAATCAAAAAATAGATATTTCATGCAAAAATAAGGAAAAGAGAGCTGTACTAATATAATATACAAATGAAGGTTAGCTATACTAACATCAGACAAAATAGTCTTTAAGTAAAATGTTATGAGACAAAGATGAAAATTATATATTGTTAAAAGTGTTAATTTATTAATAAAATAATAACAGTTATAAATATATTCACACCTACCAACAGAATTCCAAAATATATGAATGAAAAATTGACAAAACTGAAAGGGAAATGGATACTTATATAATAAAAATAGTTGGAGACTTCTATATCCAACTTTCTTTAAGGGAGAAAATAACTAGACACGGAATCAATAAGAAAATGGAGAACTAGATCCCACAAAAGTAGAACACATATTTTTCTCGAGTACACATGGAACATTTTCTAGGATAGACCATATGTTAGACCACAAAAACAGACTTAATAAGTACATTTTAAGCATACATTTTCTAACTACAATGGAATAAAAGTTGAAATTAAAAACAAAAGAAAACCTAGAAAATAACAAATATGTGGAAATTGGACAACACACTCTTACACACTAGGGGTCAAAGGGAAAAAAATCAAAGAAAAATTATTAAATACTTTCCTATGAATTTAAAAAAACAACAATATATATACAACACACCAAAATTTATGCAATGAAGTAAAATGACTGCTAACAGGGAGATTTATAGATCAAATGCTTACTTTAAAAAAAAAAAAAAGAAGAAGAAAATTTTCAAATCAATAACTGGACTGGTAAAAGAAAAACAAACTATACTCAAAGCTAGAAGAATGAAAGAAATAATAAATATTAGGAGAGTGTATAAACAAAATAAAGAATAAAAACCCATAGATAAAATCATTCATACCAAATTAATGCAATTGATATCACACATGAGTAAAACATGATCTTACCTAATAATAGACAAACATGTAAATTGACTGTACCTCTGCTACACCACCAGCTAATCAGGAGTGATAATCAAATCAAACCAACAAAGATGGCGGTCAATTTGCATACACAGGCAGCAAGTGATGGGGGGCGAGATGCTTGTGTCATCGCCATGGCATTCTCCCTCACCCCCAGTCTCTCAGGGCCTCTGGGCAGCGGGGGAGGCGGGCCTGAGTGGAAAGAGGCAGCTCCTGGGCCTGAGTGGAAAGGCGGTGCCAGCAGCCAGGGAAAGGAAAGCCCATTCTAGCAGGAATCTTCCTGCATCGGGCTTCTAGTATTATATAATGACATCTGAATTGGGTGGTATGCCCTGTAATAAATGATGCTTTGGAAGAGGGGTATTTTAAAATTGAATGTAAATTCTATAACATCTTGAGATAGGAGAAGTAGCTATGATTTATATAGGTCAAGAGAAAAGTAAAGGGAATTCAGAGCAATAATACCAAGAGGAAATTCAAGAAATCAGATAATGGTGTTCATCAGAAGGACACAAAAGATAGTGCTATAACGAGAGTTCATACTGAAAAAGAGAAAAATAAATATTGAATAAGTTATAGATTCTTTCTAAACCAGTTTGGCTCAGTGGATAGAGCATCAGCCTGTGGACTGAAAGGTCCTGGGTTTGATTCCAGTCAAGGGCACATACCTTGGTTGCGGGGACATCCCCAGTGGGGGTGTGCAAGAGGCAGCTGGTCGATGTTTCTCTCCCATGGACATTTCTAACTCTCTATTCCTCTAAATTCCTCTCTGTGTAAAATCAATAAAATATATATTTTTTTAAAAGTTATAGATCCTAGTCAATAAATTAATTATTTTGTGACTGACTTTCTTTAGGTATAAAAAATGACTGGCCACCAGAGACCTCAATAAAGACATACAAAACATAAAACTTCAATATCAATATACTGAAAATTTTTTATTTAAAAATCAATCTTAACATTATAAATCTCTTTAAGTGTAATTTTCCATTGGCCGTGTCCATTTCAGACATGCACTGTTAATCCTTGTCAGGAGAAGTTGTGAAAGCAAATATAGAGTGTTTTTCCTCCATCTTTAGAAAGGAGGCTTTTCCTAAAATGTACTCTAGGAGGGTGGGAAGGGTACACACCAGGAAAGATTTTTAGAAAAAAAAATGTTAGTAAACTGTAGCTTTCTATTTATTACATTATCATCAGAGGAGGACTTATTCTTCAGGGGAAAGCCAAACTTTCATGTAGAAGGTTAGGAAAATATAGGAAAGAATAAGAAGGCTGAAATTGAGGCTAGCATTCATAAATTAAAGGTTGGGCCAGAGAAAGTTTTGATGATTCCCCATGTAAGTCTAGTTGTGAAGTCAATTTATCTAGCGTCTATATCCATTCCTATTTGTTATTTATGCTTTTAATTTTGGCTTAGACAGCAGCCATAAGTTCACTAAAAGAAATAAATGTAAGATTCTCTCTGGGTTTTGCCTTAGGGAATAAAATGAATTTCATACATCTTTTCCTTGAACTGGATTAGACCTTTTGAAGATAAATATAACTGTGAAATGGTAAAGAGATTGTGGAAGACCTAATGTGATTAGTCTTATCTTCAAAAGAGCTATCTTTCCTTCTGAGGGAAAAATGACTTATTTTTGAGGTTCAAGTGAGGAAAAACATTTTTTGTACATGTTGCCAAAGTCTTGTTGTAATAGTTTCTAAGGATTAGGTGGAAATCCTGGAGCGAGATAATCAGGAGAGGAGAAGCAGAACGATAGCTGCTTTGATTTGGGCTTAAAAATGAACAGTGGAGAAGATTTTCGCCATTCATGAAGACACACACATTTCCTACGAGCAGCAGCTGAAACTGTCTGATGGCTGGCCAATCGCCTACAAAAAGGGTCATGTTATTAGATTACATGGAAATAATGTGACTATGTAATAAGAAATGTTATCTTTATCCAAACAAATAAATGAGGCACTAAGACTATTTTTGAAAGCTATATTTGGTATGTTTTTAACTTATAATCCATTTTGTAAAATTGTGTACATTCCTAGCACATACTTATATCTGGGTATGTACATATACATCCACAAATATGTATATGCACAGAGCCCTACACATACACACACAATATACAACTCTCAAATACTTTTTCTCAACATAATTTTTTGAAACTTCCATTATACTTACAAAAAAAAAAAATGATAACGTTTCTGCCAGAGTATGCTTAGTTAACCTCATAAAGTTCAATAACTGGCCAAAGGTTACCATTCTGCAAGGCATGAGAGGATTTCCAATGTGAGTAGTAGAAGGAAATATAATTTATGTTTTCAGAATTAGACTTGATTTGCTAAAACCCTGCCTCAGAAAAGACAAAGCTCCCCTAAGTCTTCACAAAGACACGGCGCCCAAAGAGGAAGGCTAAAGGTGAAGCCCAAGAAGCCACGGCTCACCTCATGGTCATCTCAGCTCTCAGAGAAATCACAGGGAAGTTTATCCCTGCATAGATCAGGATTTGCTACTTTTCTTTCACCGACAGGAACCTCTGTTTGGCTAGAGGCAAACAACAGAGCGAAACAAACCCTGACTTATGAGAAAAGCTATGACAAGTTAATTAGAGAATATAATGTGTTTTTACCTTTGATCAAACTGCAACACTGAATAAAAGGAATGATTATTAGAGTAAAAGATAACTTTAGCAGTTTCTAATCTAGATATTTTATAATTAAAAGTGCCAAGTTAAGTCAGCTATAACACAGTGATAATATGACTGAGATTGTTATTCTCATACTCGCTTCTCTGAGTCACTAGTCAGAAATGATTTTTCATTAATGCTTGCAATAATAATGACAAAAACAAATTACTATGGTTCCTATTACAGAGTACTCATTCTTTTCTGTGGGGTTATGAGTATTAACTAGATTCTCAGACCGACCGCCTTGGGTAGAAACTGCTATTAGAGTCACTCTACAGGTAAGCAACTGGACAAAGCAGTTAAGGCACTTGTCCAAAGTCATGCTCTCCTATGACGTAAAATGGGATGTGTTCCCAGGTGGTCTGGCTGCAGCATCTCTTACCCATGAGCACTCCATTCTACTGCATTTGTGCTTAGTAACTAAGTAGATATGCTTACCATGATTTACTATAAAGGGAAGAGGCATATTAACAAATGCATTAAATGCATAAAATGCATAAAGATTTACCTTTAATTGTTTTTGTTTTTATTTTAAAGAGATGTGTTGGTTTATAACATTATTTAATTTCAGGTATAAAACATAAGTCAATATTTGTATATATTACAAATCAACTTCAATTCTCAACGTATAATTGCAAAAATATTAGGAAGTGAAGAGCTTCCTTAATCTAAAAAGAGCTTCAGGAAAAATACACACACACACACACACACACACACACAAGAACATAATTTTGCATCATATCTAAAGGTCTAAGATGAAAACTTTTCATGTTCCTACCACAACAAAACATTTGTAAAACTTTTCTTTCTAATACAAGAATAAGGTAAATATGCCTGCCACTACATATATTCAACACATATAAGAACCACTAGACAGTTCATTAAGGTAAAAAATAATAATAATAATAAAAAGCACAATGATTAAAAATAAACCTATTATTATTTTCACATAAAATAACTGGGTACATGCAAAATTTCATGAAATCTTCCAAAATATCCTAATAAGTGGATTTAGCCAAGATGCATGATAAAAATGTTATAATAATTCTAATATGTAAAAAGCTAGGGTCATAACATACAAAACGACCCAAGGCTCGACTGACCAGAAGTCAGTTCTGGGTTGCTATGGATCAGGCCTGAAGAGGGGCCTGGACAGAGAAGCAGGGTCTGATCCATAGCCTCCATAGCAACTGTTGATCAGTCCTTGGCTCTCTCTTTCTCTTGGGGCCTGGCCAGCAGCTGCACCTCTCTTTCTCTCTGGCCTCTGCTGGGGCTGGTGATCAGCCCTGCCTCTCTGATCAGGCCCATTGATAGGCCCAGAGATGCTGACTGGCATAGAAACCAACCAATCAGAACCAAATCTGGGTTAAGTGTAAGGAGCCAATGGCTGCCTAGGAGGCAGAGCTTTTGATGCGAACTGGCATAGAAACCGACCAATCAGAACCAAATCTGAGTGAAGTGCGAGAAGCCAATGGCTGCCTAGGAGGCAGAGCTTTTGACTCTGTCTGGCATAGAAACCAACCAATCAGAACCAAATCTGGGTGAACTGCGTAAGCAGGACCTAAGGTGGGGGCTGAGGATGGGTTTTAAGGGCAACAGCTATTTGGTGTATGGTAAAGAAAAGCAGTTCAATTTTTTAATGACTGGTTTGGCAGTATAGTGCATATGGCTGGCTATCAGTCTAGAAATAGGGATTATGTATTTTGTCTGCCAAGAGCATCTCCTCCTGCTGAAAAAGGCTTCCCCCTCCCATTTAAGCAATCCTAACCTATATAATCTATCTATACTACTAAAAGGGTAATATGCTAATTATACCAGGTCGATGGACCATCTTCTAGATGTCTGACTTCCTTCCCAACAAAGCCATGGTGATGGGGGCCAAGGCAGGGACTGTTAGGGGCAATCAGGCTGGCAGGGGAAGGCAGTTGGGGGCAAGATCAGGCCAACAGGGGAGGGCAGATAGGGGAGATCAGGCAAACAGGCAGAGAGGTTAGGGGCGATCAGGCAGTCAGGCAAAGGGGTTAAGGGCAATCAGGCAAGCGGTTAGAAGCCAGTGGTCCGAGATTGTGAGAGGGACATCCGACTGCCGGTTTAGGCCTGATCCCAACTGGTGGTCGGACATCCCCCAAGGTGTCCCCAATTGGAGAGGGTGCAGGCTGGGCTGAGGGACCCCCCACCCCCGTGCACAAATTTCATACACCAGGACGCTAGTATCATTATAATGATAGTTATAAAATTATTTGTATTATATAATTATTTCAGATAGATAGATAGATAATCACATTTTTCCACATTAGCAATGAACAATTAGCAAATAGAAAACGCAATTCAAACAGTATAGCACACAAACACATACCAGATAGCTAGCAATGAATCTGACAAGTATATACTATAAATCCACACTGAAAGTATAAAACATCTTGGAGACAAATTATAAAATTATAAAATATGGAAAGATAATAAGTGGATAGAAATTTGTTTTGAATTAGGAAAATCAAGATTATTAATTTATCTATTCTTCTAAAATTGGTATTTATATTTAAAAAGATCTCTGTCAACATACCAAAAATCATTTATGCTGAAACTCCAAATTGATTGTGAAATATATCAAGCCCAGTCCAAATACCTTGAAAATGAAGAAAAATGTTCAGGATTTGTATGTTCTGATGTCAAATCTTATTCTAGAGCCAGGAATCAAACACAGTGATGTCCTGATAAAAGAATAGACCCCCAAAAATCAATACACCATAACAGAGAGTCCATAAGCAGCACATATATTGTCAGAAGATATTTTGATCAAGGTGCTCAGCCAATTCAACTGGAAAATGAAAGTCCTTTTTTAACAAATGGTGCTAGAAACACTGGAGACATGTATCTCAACACCCGGGATATCAATAAACCTAGAATCACACAGAGCTCGAAAGAAAACAACCTGGTGAAAATTTCTTTGAAAAAGAAAAATAATAATTAAACCAAAATTAAAAATCCTTTCTCATTATAAAATTGTTTACCTTAAGTAAACAATTAGGCAAGCTACCAGATAAAAAAAATGTACTTAAGGCATATATAGTAAGAAAGGACAGTTTATATAACAAATAAGTCAATAACAAAAAAGCAAAATAATTAAAATGGACAAAATACTTTAACACAGACTTTTCAAAAAATATGCTGATAACCACAAGATTCAAGACTCAACATTGTCAGTCCTCAGAGAAGTGAAGAAAACCAGGAATAGCTCTGATTTACCACCCACTGAACTCTAACATGGACAACACTGGCAACACCAAACTCCGTGGGTGAGGTGGGGCCCTGGGAACTTTATACTAGTATAAAGCTTCTGGGAGTGAAGAATGAAAAACCACTCTAAGTAAGTCTTTGGAATTTTCTTTTAAAGCTAAATGCGCACCTAATCTCAAAGCTATCAATTCTATTTGTGTTCAAGAGAACTGGAAACCTAAGTCTAACAACAGTCTTGAACAGACACGCTTATAGAAATCATGTTTATAAAAGTCATGAAATGGAAACACCCAAAAAAGGAGGATGAACTAAGATATGTTATTACAGCAGGAGGCTCAGTAATAAAAATGAATATTCTTCTGATATATACACTGACATATATGAACTTCAAAATTATGATTTTGAAAAAAAAGCTTTATGCAAATAATACCCAATACCTGACTCCATTTATGTGAAGAAAAGAACTAGAAGAACTATGTATGTGCAAGAAATAACAGTATCCACGCAGTGGGCTGATGGAAAGGAACTTCAGGGAACTTTCAGCAGCGATGGCTACATCCAATGGTAATTAGATGGTCTCCATAATTGTCAAAACAGTACATTTAATATTTTTAATGTTATACCTAAATTCTAAATATTTTACAGCAAAATAATATTTTTTTCATTTTTATTTGGAAAATACCACAAAGAATGAAACAAATATAAGTAAGAATGGCTTAACATTCATTCATTCATTCCTTCATTTAAAAGGCTTTTGTTTTGTAAATGCTATGTTCCAGGCACTGTTCTGATGCTGTGAGTATACAAGTAGCAGTCCATGGAGTCCCTGTTTTGATAGGAAACGTTGGTGTGTATAATGTAGTAGACAAGATAGACAGGAAGGTATGTACAAATAAGTATATATACTGTGTAGAGTGGTGGTGAGTGCTATGAGCAAAAATAAAGCAAAGGGTAAGATAGACTGTGACAAATAATGCTGGCTTGGACCAAAGTCTAAAATAAAGATTTTTAAAACTGGAAAAACTCTGAAGATGTTTCAATAGTGTTAATGGCAGGGTTTGAAAAATCAAGAAGTTAAAAATGAGTTCAATTTGGGGGCCTAAATAACTGGAAGAAGGCAGTTACTAATTCCTGAGAAAGAACAACACAGATGGAGATTCGGGAGTGATGTCAAGAATTAGAAATTTAGATAAGCAATTTAGATATCTGTGAGACATCCAGATATTAGATCTGGAGTTTAGGGGAGAGAAACAATGTGGAGATAAGGATTTCAGTCACTGCCCTGTAGACAAAGGCCCTGGAGAAGGGGGGAAAATGTATGCCAGGGGGATGGATAACGGAGTCCTGAGGTGGTCCAGCATTCAGAGGCTGAAAATGTGAGATGAAACAAGCAAAGGAGAGGAAGGGGGAGCAACCAGCAATGGGAGAGGAGAGACAAGAAGAGTGAGGTGATTTGCAGGGGAAAGCCATGTTTCCATGTCAACTGCTGCTGATGGAGTGAGAGAAATTAGCTCATGGACAAAGCCCACCTACTATTTACCTGACACAGCCAGTATTGAAACCACTGATTTTCATCAACTCAGCAATGAGAATTCATTAAATGTTGGTTTAATTTATAATATTCTCAGACTCTGGGGTGTGCTATGCCAAATCTTTCCCATGGCTTTTCTCTCCATTATAACACCAGAGGCCCCACGCCCCGCCATTCCTTAGCGCTGCTATGGAGGTGGGAGAGGCTCCCACAGCCACCACTGCGCTCACCAGCCATGAACCCAGCTTCTGGCTGAGTGGCGCTCTCACTGTGGGAGCACACTGACCACCAGGGGCAGCTCCTGTATGGAGCGTCTGCTCCTTGGTGATCAGTGCGTGTCATACTGACCAATCATTCTGGTCATTCTGCCATAAAGGTTGCTGGGCTTTTATATATATGGATTATAAATTATTTTAGACACCAATGACATAACATTGATCAGACTGCCCTCCCACTCCTAAATGCTCTTTTCTGAAGCCATTTGTGTTTAAATTTGGAGGTGATTCCACACTGGTGATATTTTTAACCTACTGTAATCTATAACCTCTGGAGATTTTTCCCACCTTATGAAGCTCTGTGTCCTCTATTTTACTAGAGTTTTATGTCAGTTACAGACCTTTCTATTGAACCTCCTATAAATTTTCAATTGCTGAAATTAAATTATCTTTAGAAATAGAAATGAGTATTTTGCATTCCTTGTCTAGTAAACGTTTACTATCCATCACCTCATTTAAACTTTATGGCAGTATGACTCATAAGCTAGTTGTCTGTTATCTTTATTATTTCATTTACCTGAATTATTGCTTTCTTTATCCCATTTTCTATAGCAGATTTGAGAATACTTTAATAATCTAATAAATATACACATTACAGCCACTGTGCCTGATCTCTAAGATATCATCTACAATGTTCTGTCTATCTTATTTAAACACACTTTTATTGGCATTCAAATTATATTAGTGACTTTTGGGCAATCATGCATTCCTTTCTCAATCTTTTTTCGACAGTCTATGTGGCTGCCACATGGCCATTTTCAGAAGGCGGGTTGAAGAGAGCTCTTTTACAGGCTTGTAAAAGGAGATACTAATAACATGCAGTTATTTTAAAGAATTATTTAATCTGCTTTCAATTTGCAATTATCTTAAACATTTAGAACTGTGAATGGCTGTAAATATCATCCACTGCAATTCCTTATCTACTACATTGAGGTTCTATACAAATAAAAAAGAAAACTAAATGATAATCAAGAAAGTTAGAAATCTATAAACTTCTAATAATCAATTTACCCCAATAATTAAATTCTTAAGTATACTGAATGTCCCTTGAGAAAACACTGCCATTGTTATATTTCTCTGTATTCTACATGGAACACAGTACTAGGCTACTAGTATACAGGATAGCAATTAGTTATATAGTGTAAAATCAAGAAAACTTTTGTCCCTTACTAGGCAAAGGTTATTTCAAAATTCTAATTCGCAGTTTCTTCATCTGAAAGATAGAGATAAAAAGTCCTAGTAGTTTTGCCGAAACCGGTTTGGCTCAGTGGATAGAGCACCGGCCTGAGGACTGAAAGATCCCAGGTTCGATTCTGGTCAAGGGCATGTATCTTGGTTGCAGACACATCCGAGGTGGGGGGTGTGCAGGAGGCAACTGATTGATGTTTCAGACACTCTATCCCTCTCCCTTCCTATCTGTAAAAAATCAATGAAATATATTTTTAAAAATTCCTAGTAGTTTATTGTGAAGCTTACTTATAATACTGTTCTCAAAAGGATTTACTATTATTTAGTAGATAACATCCATTATTAATCCAGTAAATATTCAATAAAACTTAAGAAACCAACACTAATACTAAATTGATATAATATATCTCAAGTAAATGATTTTAAAATAATATGTATAAATCTTATTCATATTTATAAAATTTTAAATCTTATTTATATTATAAAACATGTCAATAATACAATATTAGGTTTTACATAATGAAACAGTGTTAACACTTATTAAATGTTACTATAATTGATATTTGTTAAAATATGACCAGAATATAAACGTATAGTATACATTTAAGACTTTGTGAGTGCCTTTCCACTCAAAATACAATACCTATAAATGTATTGGAGTTATAACCTTTGGATTAAAAGCATGAAAAGGGCAAATTTTATGTGATATGTGGATGACAAGGGACATAAAACAGGATACAAATCTGTATGTGATTTTTCTGCAAAATGGCTCAGTGCCCTTCTCAATATAGGCATCATCTGTGCTGCTGCTGCTCATGCTGCCATCTGAGAATCCTTCCACAATGAGATTCAAAGAGGAGCCTTAACTGCATGGGTTCCGAATAGCAAGAGCTATTTATTTTAAGGATCAGCTCAGAACTGTTATCATAAATTATATTTCCATCGTATGGCATTTGATGTCTGCTTCTCTCCTTAGTAAAATGAGAAATCTTAAATATTTCTTTTTTCTAATAGTAAACATAACAGATATATTACTTAAAATTGAGGGGGGGGACTCAATTTATTTTATTTATTTTTTTCTAACACGAAATTACAATAGGTCAGGAGTATTTATATTTTGTGAACGAATAAGTTACTGGAATTTAAAGGTACAGGCAGAGCATTTTCTCCCTTGGTTGAAGATTGGTGCCTGCGGAATAGGATTTTCTTTCATTGAGCACGACATTTTAACCCCCCACACACCCACCAAAAAACAACATATACATAAAATACAAAATATATGCCAGGAAGAAAAATCTTTCTTGTGTCAAAGAAAAGGATGACAGAAAACTCCCAATATTAAAGTATAAATGGAAAGTTCGAGGCATGTTTACTTTAAGAAAGGATTTCCTCTTTTGAGTTTTAGAACCTAAGTATAGCCACATATTCATTTATTTCTTCAGCAAATTAAGCATGATTTTTATATATTAACCATTTAAATTGAGAGATGTGAAACTATACCTCAGGCTCACTCATAATTACTATAATAGTATTTGTCTTGAGGAAATGAATACATTTAACTGGAGAAAAACATCACAGCGAGATAAATAAATGATAGACAGATAGATGATAAAATAAATGCAGAATAAATATCACAGCTAGATAGGTAGGTACTTAGAATAGAATCCTTGGGGGCGGAGGGGGGGACTAAGTATGCAAGCTGAATTTTTAAAAACTTAAATGGCTCATCTTAATTTAATGCTAAACATATCCCTAAACCCTAAATACACTGTTCGAGTAATTGTTATCACTTCCAACATCAACAACTTTTCTACTTTAGAAGCTGCTCATCCTGGTCTCTGACATAGAGTTAATTCTGTTAAAAAAAAAAAAAAAAAAAATCCAACCGTGTAAATTTAAAAAATCTAATTGGCTTTATTCAATCATTCATAAATGAGGCAGCAGTGCATCCAGGAAGCAGAAAGGAGCTCTGCGGAGCCATACAGAATGAGAGACTTTCTGGGCAGAAGTGGGCAGGGCAGGGAAGTTACTAGAAAAGAGCTCGCTGTCTGTGGAAGGCGTGCTACCTCACTGGTGCAGGCAGTAGTTCAGACGGACGGGTGAAGGTTCCATCGCCCCGGACGGTGTCAAGAATTGGAGTTCATTTATAATATATGAATTATCAACTCATTATGTTTTACACCTAAAAGCGAATATTATAAATCAGTATATCTCAAAAAGATAAAAAGAATTAGAGATGAATCTTATCAAATCTCATTTATGCATTTGTTGATATAAGATGAATTATTTCTTGGGACAAAGTCGGCCTTCCTATTGTATCATACTGCCAGTACTGACACCACTGGTTTAGCATAAAGGACTCTATTTGGGATCTGTTGTCTCTTTCTACAGCACATTAGCACTTCTTTACTTTTTTACTTAAAACAAAAAATGCCCCCCACCACTAATTACCTTTAAATTGAAAACAAGTGCCCGAAACATAAATTCTAAACTCCTCCACCTTCTATGCAAATGCAACTGAGTTATATATTCACATACTCACAGTCACCATTATACTGTTTCATACCTCATCACCTTTCCCCTCTGAGAACACACTCTATTTCATACAAATAGTTTTGTGATAGTTTCTGGCTCAACCTGTAACTTTCTAAACTAATCTGACCTAAATCTCATAAATCTATTAGCTATTGCTTTACAGTGAAAGTGAATCTGATAGAAAAAGTTAAGAGACAGTTACATATTGTACAACTAATTTTTAAAATATATTTCATTGGTTTCAGAGAGGAAGGGAAAGGGGGAGAGGGAGATAGAAACATCAATGATAAGAATCATTGATCAGCTGGCTCCTGCACGCCCCGCATTGGGGATCAAGCCCACAACCCAGGCATGTACTCCGGACCCAAATCGAACCCAGAACCCTTCAGTCCGTAGGCCAACGCTCTATCCACTGAGCCAAACCAGCCAGGGCAATGTACAACTATTTTTAAAAATATTTTACTCAAACAAGTATTAAGTAATTTGTAGGCAGAAAAGAACATCTATAATAATAAAAGCATACTATGCTAATTAGACGGGACATCCTCCTGGATGCCTTTCCAGACGACCTTCCGGACCAAGCCCGGGCTGCATGGGAAGCCCAGGTCCCTGGTGAGAGGGAAGCCAGTGCGAGCAGCAGGGGGAAGGCAGGCCTACTCTTGCATGAGTTTCTTGCATTTGGGCCTCTAATTATTTCTATAAAATATTTTTTACAGAATTTCTAAATTTCTCCAGCTTTGAAGAATTTTATTCCAATCAAGTCCCTTATTCCAACTGCCCATGAGCCAAGTATGTATAAACTTTTAACGTTTTTCTTGTTAAAAGTCATTTTCTGTCTTTCCATATCCCTTTGGCAATAATGGGAGTGGAGCTAGAGTCACAGAAGGCTGCAGAAGGGAGATCCGATGAAACATGAGACCCTGGGCCTTTGCAATCACCTCTCCTCCTCTCCCTCCTCCAGGCACATCCTCTGTGTCTCTGCCGCTCTCCTCCTCAGAGGTTCAGGGAGGAGGGGAAGACCATAAAGATTCCTTCCCAGACTTACTTGGAAATAAAGAAGCAGTTATATAAGGAATCTTCATCTATATAAATACAGACATCACTACATTCTTCGTTAACTTTCCTAATTAAGAGAACTCCTCGGGGTTATTTAAGACATCTTTTTCTCTCTCTCACCCATTTAAGACTTAGATTCTTATTTCCAAAAATATCTTTCCTCTTCAAGTAGCATCTTGCCTACCCAGGGGGTGAAGAGCAGGGTGCTCACATTAGAACTGAGCACAGGAACCTAGACACTTTCATAAGAGCTACACACTGGTTAATGATAATAAGGGCATAACTTCCTAGCTGGGGTCCCTGGCTGCTCATGTGGAATAAATGTATTTATGGTCCTTTTTATAAGGGATGTATGTGATAGATGCTCAGAGAACCAACTCCAAAGCTTACAGAAGCTTGCTAGGCTCTGTATCAACTTATCTATTGTGGTTCCCAAGTCTGGCTTCACTTTAGAATCACCTTAAAGAATTTATAAATTACCGATGCCTGGGTCCTACCCTCAGAGATTCAGCTGTTATTCTGGAAGATTAGTTACCATTCTGGCCCAATGAAAGCACACAGAATCCAATGTTTGTCCTGAAGCCAAGAAGGGGGTAGTTTGAAAACATTGTTGCATAATCAGTCAACTTATTTCCCAAGAATTAATCAAAGCAAAACCTGTGCCATTGATAATATCTTTGCTTGACTAAGCCCTCTCCCTGGACTGGACTAATATGGATTTAAAGACTTTCTGGATACTTCCTCCTCAACTTCAATCAACTATATATGGACAAAGAAAACTGAGAGATGTTATCTTGGCATCACAGAATAAAGTACATTTTCAAATTCCCTAGGATAGTGCATTTGGGGCACAGGACAGGACCTGTGTGCTCACAATTATATGTATTCACGAAGACAATGACGGAAAACAAGTGCTCATCAGCCTATGTGCTTTTGTGCGTCGCCCACCAGTAAAGACCAGCCAGCCGCAGCGAGGTCAGCTCGGCCAGCAGGATCGCTGAGGCATTCGGGGAGCCAATCTTCTGCTCATCAACTCACCCACTGTGCTAACAGCCATGGACATCTTAATAAACAACTAAACTGTTCTCTATTTTTTTTCAAACTCCACTCTAGTAATCTCCCTTTATTTTTTTGTTTTAATATATTTTTATTGATTTTAAAGAAGGGAGGAGAAAGAGATAGAAACATCAAAGATGAAAGAGAATCAGATCGCTGCCTCCTACAAAACTCCCTACTGGGGATCAAGCCTGCAAACCAGGCATGTGCCCTCATCAGAGTGGAACCATGACCTCCTGGTTCATAGGCCGATGATCATCCACTGAGCCACACAGGCTGAGCACTCTCCATTTACTTTTAAGAAAAAACTGCACTGCTTCAGTGCTCAAGGTTTTTTGTTTTCTTTTTCTTTTTTCCCCCTCAGGCAATTGTTCTGTAGATTAGATAGCTTTATACCTACAGTCAGTGAGGGACTTTAAAAATCATAGCTCTAGATTTTTTTCTTAACATTATTTGAAGGTACCTCCAACTTTCACGCTTTCTGATAGTCCCCAGAGGCTGAAACCCAAATAGTCCCGACGTCCTCTGAGATGGAAATCGGCTGGACAGACTCGGTGGCAGTGATGCTGAGCAAACGGGAGGCCTGGAAAGAGGTGAGTGCACAGGGGATGCCTGAGGGGGTGCGAAGCAGGACTTCTTATTTGCTGTCAGGATCATTTCTCCAGCAAGAGAAAGTGCCTACTGCACTGCCCACCGGAGTACTGGGAGTTATTTATGAGCTCTGTCCAGCTGGTTTTTCAGAAACAGACATCATTAGTGAAAGCAATGAAGTTGGTCCATGGCAGACTGTACTTGGGCAATTTAGATCAAATGATACCATAGTTCACTCTATAAAAAAGTCGTTTCTTTTTCTGTTCCTTCTACTCAATATCAAACAATGTGAAAAGTAAAAACAAATATGAGACAATTCTATTAGTTAGATGATTTTCCACCTCCAACAAAAAACTAATTTATTATATTTTGTTCCTGGCCGTTTTCCTTGTCCTTTTTGCAGAATTACTACAAAATGGAATATTGGACTGGAATCTAATGATAATCTAATCTAAATAACCTGCAATTTTTTCCAATTCTATCAGTTTATGATCCTTTGATCATATTTGTAACTAATAAAAATAATCTCACTCTTAGAATATAAAAAGTAGCATGTTGGTTATTTGCCAAATAATACCCACAACAAATTGAAATGATGTCTCAAGAATAATTCACTTTCTTTATAATGCTATCAGTGTCTTCCTGAAAAATAGAAGCAAAAAATAATTAGAAATAATGACCCAAATCACTCTGTAGTTATATAGTTTTGAAATTATTCTGTAAATTTCAAAATTTACATTTTCTTAAATTATGTGTTTGCCCCCCCCACCCACACATACATACACAGCCAAGTTTTCTTAACTCTCATCACCTCGCTATTGGGTTTATGAAGATAAATGAGGCCTCCTCTTAAAATTTATCTCTATTTGAGGAACTTATTAAACATCTAGTGTATGACCAGTTTTCCTTATTTTTATATACATTGCATTTTATTCTCTCATTTAACCATAGATTTCTAAAGCACAGACTGTGGTAACACTCTTTGTCTTTCATTTCTGCTTTCCTTTTCCTCCCCTCCTGAGTTACTTGATCCTTTTATAATGCTTCATATTCTTTACCTAGTTTTATAGGATCACTGCTGCTCTGAGTTGTTCTGAGTTCACATATTCTTCTAAATTCTTCCCAACTACGCCAGGACTGGTTCTTCCTTGACCCCTGCCCACTGTACTAACTGTTGGGAACCTAGTCCAAGTTCCTCCTTTATCCTCTGCTCACTAGTTACAGGAGTTGGGTCTGAGCCCCCCTGCCTAGGGCTGGACCTCCTCGAATGCCGGGTCTTAGATGGAGAAGCCATGAGAAGTTGTGGGTGTGTAAGAATGAGTCTTTATTGCAGAAGCCACTGGCCACATAGCCACCGGACAAGACAGTCCTTCACAGAAATCCCATACAGGTAGGCAGCTGGACACCGGCTGGTGAACAGATACATCTTTCCCACCAGGCAGCATCAGTCTCTGTGCCCACAGCTATTACGTGAGCAGCTGCAGGCTGCCCCAGACTCACCGCCTCACATCATAGCAGGACCTAAGCTTTTTGGCTCAGCAGCTTCCATCTCGCTGCCCAGCACACTAGCTGGTTAACATGCTCACTATATCTGAGCTCTCTGAGTTCTTAGCTTTACATCGTAACAGTACCAGCTTTCAACTCCTTCTTACTCCTCCGTGGCACACATACGAGGAACATTCTCTGTGCTGATGGCCTCTGCTTCTCTGAGCTCTCTAGCCTCTCTCTGCCCAGCACTCTCTCTTCAGCAGACTCCTGGTCAGTAACCTGCATGTTACTCCAGAGGCAAAGAAGGCCAGTTGCCAACAGTGACATCAATCACATTGGCTGCAGAAGGGCACAATGTACCATATGTCCTTGCATCCGCTCATGGTATCGTGACCTTGGGTACCTCAGTTAGGTTCATGCTCAGAGAGGCCTTGGCCAGTCTAATATATTGACAACAAGGCCTCTGTGGTCCCATTGGCCTTGACTATCTGGGGACCCTGACGTAGTTCCCACAAGTGATTTTGAGTGTTTTTAGTAGTTTCTCTAATACAGTATAGATAAACTGATACAGTTAACTAATATTGGTGTTTTACCATTTCAAGTGAAAGGTAGGAGACTTACCACCATCTATATTCTTTTACCCTCTTTATATTTGGTTGTCATCAATATTTCATTTAAACATACAATGATAACCATGTCACCCAATATAATGATTTTGCTTTCAAGAACCTAGTATAATTTTGAAGGCTCAAAGTAGAAGACTACCATCTATTAAATTTAACCACATTTTCCCCTATTTCAGTGTTATTTCTCCGGTCCTGGTCTTTAATGATTCCTTCTCTTATCATTTCCTCTCTTGTTGAAACCCTCTTTTGAAAAGCCCCTTTAGCCAGGCTCTGTTCTTTGGTTTCTGCTCCCTGAGGAGCTGGTCTGTGGGTCTAAGCTGCCATGTCCCTGTTGAGTAGAGGTGGAGTATTCCCTTACCACCTTCTTGTGTCTTCTGCATCTGGAGTAATCTCTTTTTGGGCAGGACTGCTTATGACACATTCTCTTGGTTTCCCTTCCTTTGCGAATGCCATTGTTTCTGAATGATGGTTTTACTCAGTAAAAAGTGTGGGGTAACTTCGTTCCCTTCAGCAAATGTGCTGCTTTCACCTGGCTCCCGAGGTTTCTGGAGAGAAATCTGCTGTCAGCTGTCTTCTGTTTCCTGTTGGGTCATGTTTTCTCTCTCTGTTTGCCTTCTAGATTACGTACTTCTTTGTCCTCAGTTTGAGCATTTTGATTGTGATCTGTGTGGGTGTGTATTACTTCAGGCTTATTGTGTTGTATTTGTCCATCTCCTTAAATCTGTATGTAGATTTATGTGTTTTGCTCTAGTTGGGAAATTTGCAGCCATTATATCTTCTAACTCTTTTTTCTAGTCCACTAGTTTTCTCCTCTCCTTCTGGGACTCCAGGGTCCCAAATGTTAGATCTTTTGTTCTTGTCCGTGGGTCCTTGAATGCTGTTCACTTTTACTACCTGTTTTCACACTGGATACGTTTTACTGATTTATCTACAAATGTACTAAATCTCACTTCTCTCACCCCAATTAGGCTCTTGAGACCTTCCAGTGAGTTTCATTTTGATTTCTGTGGTTTCGGTGCTAATATTTCAATTTACTCCTTCTATTTCTTTGTTGAGATGTATCTTTTACATTTTCAAGTGTTCTAATTGCTTACTAGAGGATTTTATAATATTTACTTTAAAATCCTTGAAATTTGTTTCCAATATTATGTCAATTTTGCGATGACATCTGCCATCTTTCTCACTAAAGTTAAGACTTTGCTGATTCTGGATATGCCTATTTTTAATTGGGTCCCAGACCATACCATACAATGTATAGTATGCTATGGACTCTGGCTTTTATTCAAACGTCCTTGCTGTTGATAGAAGCCAAGGCCCTCTCATCACATGCAGCGCCTCCAGATGGTCACTGGCCCAGAGACACAAACATCTCATTAGCAGAGTGGGATGTTTACCCCCCATCTTTATACTCGTTATTCCCATCCTAATCTTTGGAATACTGATTGAATTGGTTCCTTCAGCTAAATCCTTGGTACATTTCAGGTGTTTTGATTTATATACAATTCTCTGATTTTATTTTTTATTCCTTCAACTAAAATTTCTTATTGTACATTTTGGTCCTAAGACATTATCATACAATAGGACTTATTTATTTGTTTGCTTGCTTGCTTTAATCCTCACTTGAGGATATGCTCATTGATTTCAGAGAGAGAGAGAGAAATATCAATCAATCAGTTGCCTCCTGTATCCATCCATCCAAGTATCGAAACCACAACTTATGTACTCTGACTTGGTATGGAACCCACAACATTTCCATGTATGGGACAATGCTCCAACCAATGGAGCCACACCGGCCAGGACCAACAGGACATTTTACTGACACTCCCAAACGAGCTTTTCTAGATTCATAATATGGAGAATTATAAATTGAAGAACAACTAGTTGCAGGTATATGTGATAAAGTTTATGCAGTGTCCAAGTCTCAGCAAGCCGGACAGCTGTCTGTATGATAACCCACAGAGACAGGACATGGAAGTCCCAGGATTTATTCAAAACAGTGGTCTTAGCCAAATGATTTTATTCTTGTCCAGATGGAGAAACATGTGATTATTAATCATGCCCGAATTAGATATCAGAAAACAGAAAATTTCTGCTCCATATTGGACAAGTGAGATAATAAAGAGAGAGGGGAGATGAAAGAGAAAGATTCTCAAGTTTACAGAAGGATAAGATGGAGGTGAATTAGGGACACTGAGATATAATATTGCAAAATTCAGGTATCTGTCCTGATGTTCCTTTTACAAGGGCCTTGGCAAGATTATCTGGCTGCAGAGGAGTATTAAAGCAAGAGCACTGAGGTGTGGCTGAGAAGGACTAAGGGGTGAAGGCTAGAGATGTAGATCTGAATCAAGGTCCAGGTTCAAGTTCAGAGTTACTGATAATGGAAAGTATCCAAAAGAGAAGTAGTTACATAAATATAAATAATGTGTGTTTTTTAAAATATTTTTTTATTGATTTCAGAGAGGAAGGGAGAAAGAGAGAGAGATAGAAACATCAATGATGAGAGAGAAACACTGATTGGCTGCCTCCTGAAAGCCCCCTACTAGGGGTCAAGCCCACAACCCAGGCATGTGATCTGACATGGAATCAAATCATGACCTCCTGGTTCACAGGTCAACACTCAACAACTCAGCCACATCAGCCAGGCTATAATGTATTTTTAAGTTAATTTACTCTTTCAATCTTAACATCTCCTTCCTACTTAAAGTCTTAGCTTCATGTATACCTTTAAAACAGGGGAGGGGGGGTGGAGAGTGTTATGGGGGAGAGATCAACCAAAGGGTTTATATGCATGCATATAAGCCTAAACAATGGACACATACACCAAGGGGGTGAGGGCATGAGTAGTGGGGTGGGGGGACAATAGGGGAATAAGGACACATATGTAATACCTTAATAAATAAAGAAAAACTTTTTAAATAGTCAGACGGAGGGAGGGACACTTAGCATATTAGCTATATATGATTATGGGTGTGTGTGTGTGTGTGTCTGTGTGTGTATGATTTCTATGGGTATACCCTAGTTTTAAGTCTTAGCTGCATGTACACCTTTAAAACAGCCTTTCTAATGATTACCAGTACTATGAAGATGATATGTGTGAGAAATGTAATTTAATTAGCTAATAAGATCAGTGAAGTGATAAATTAGTCAGCCATAGACAACACATTTGACACCAATCCTCAAAAGAGGAAAAGTTATTTTCTAAAATGCCTGTCAGCTTTAGCACTGCCATGGTCTCATGACACTGAATTTTAAAGCCCACAGCACTTCCGAGATGATAATGCTCAAGTTTGTCATTTGTGGGTGACAGAACCCTCCCAGGCAAGGCTGAAGAACACCACCCAGTACCACCCAGTACTATTTCAATGTACAGAAAATGAATATAACGTCTAACCCATGATTTTTCAAGTTCTGAGACTAAGTTATTTCTCGACAATTGCTCTGAAACATTCAGCAGGTTATTAAACACTAAGTAATACACTTAGTATTTTTATAGTTTTAAAAGCAGAGATTTTGTTATTTTCCTGAACAATCTTAAAAATGACAGGGAAAAGAGAAAGGCAAGCTTAGGCATAGTCTCTCTTGAGTACAGGGAATCTCTTAGTTCTCATTCCTACATTTTCTTTCTTTTTATTCTTTTGTGTTTGCCCTCTGGTCTTTTTCTCAGTCTCCTCTTCCTCCTCCTCCCCCTCCCCCTGCCTCATTGCACATAATAAATACATTGTTAAAATCAAGCCAGTACTTTACTGAAGTCGTAGTATTGCTCAGAATTCATTTTTTAAGCGCTTGAACTAAATGTCATTAATTACTTTAACGATTATGTAAGCATGTATTAAAATCTTCCCATTTGGTGCAGTATGCTAGGTATTGAGGGAACACACAGAAATAATAGGATACAGCTCAGCTCTTGTAATAGATCAGAATACAACAGATGATTCAAAAGTGATTCCAACTACTATGGAAACAAGCTGGGAAACTAATAGCATTGAGTATTCAATTTGCATCTCAGGTATTTTAATTTTCATGCATTTGTCTTACTATATGCTTATAATTCAGGCTAAGATGATTTCATGTTTATGTCTTATTTATTCCTTTTTTTATGCCATGTAGGTGAATTTATTAAAAGTATTCACCATTCTGGTTGGTACAAAAATAGCTTTATAGTTGTTTGTATGGAAAATAGTACAATAACTAATAAATAATAATACAAGAATAAACTCTGCATAGATCAGACTGTCAAACCTGAGGGAAGGCAGTGGAGGGTGGAGGTAAGGGGGAGAGATCAAACAAAGGACTTGTGTGCATGCATATAAGCCTAACCAATGGACACAGATAACAGGAGGGTGAGGGCATGAGTGGGAAGAGGCTTGGGGGGTAATGGGGGGATGAGGACACATATGGAATACCTGAATCAATAAAAAAAAAATTTAAAAGAATAAACTGTTTTGCACACACACAACTGCAAACCTACTTTTACCTCAGCCTGCATTTAATGGTCAAGTTGTACACACACAACCAGAAGAGGAGGCAGGAACTCTCACCAACTGATGACATATTTTGAGAGTCCCAGAAATAATAGGCAGAAGAAAAGAGCAAGAACGAATGTTTTAGCCCCTGAACAGCAGGTATGAGCTTCTACTGTTGGTGTTAGCCATTCTGATGAGGGAGCTTACACACTGAAATAAGAATCCAATTGGCCTTAACGTTGGCATTTAGTCTCATGAAGCACCTTCACCTCTGCTTCCCTACGAACTCATCTGCAGGCTCAGACAGTCCGTGGGCCTGATTCATTAGCTCTCTGAATATCCCCAAAGTGGTCTGGCTTGTCTGCATAGGACTGAACTCCAAGCAAATAATCCAAATGCTTAATCTAGTCTAGTTCAGCTGAAATTACATAAAAATAACCCCAAATTGAAGTACTGTTGAAAAATATCCACAGAAAACAGACTTATTTTAAGCTGATTATAAACGCATTATAAGGGGAAAATATATAGAAAAATCCACTTTCTTGTATGCACTTCAAAGGACATTGAGTTGGTTGGGATTTTTCTGGTTAAAATGTGATTATGCAAAGCAAACAGTCCCCAAAATCTTTAAGTAAATTTGCTTTTGCTAAGTTTGAAAATATTTTAAATGCTGCCTGTTGTGATCCAAATGATTAAAAACTAAAGATTAATACTGAGTCTTAATATCTTAATATTAAAATCCATGATTAACTTGATTTCTACATAAAAATTATTTTAAAATATAATAAAGTGTTATTGACATTTGTACTTTTCAATACTGAAAATACACTTAAAGTTACCTTATGCTGTGGTATTGTAAGCTAGCTATAATAAAGAGCTGTAGAAAAAAAATAAAGTTCTAAATTAAAATAAATAACAACCTCCATTATTTCCTTGTAATGCTTTTAGGATTTTAAGGGACTCCATGCTTTCCTATACTAATTATTTTATAAGTGGCATTACTTATTTTCATTTATGCAAGATGAATTTACATTATTCTAGACAAGTGGTCGGCAAACTCATTAGTCAACAGAGCCAAATATCAACAGTACAACGACTGAAATTTCTTTTGAGAGCCAAATTTTTTAAACTTAAACTATATAGGTAGGTACATTGTAATTAACTTCATTAGGTACATGGTATTTTGTGGAAGAGCCACACTCAAGGGGCCAAAGAGCCACATGTGGCTCACAAGCCACAGTTTGCTGACCATTGTTCTAGACTTTGTTATTAATTTCATTAATTCCAGTGAAATTGTTTTATGTAGAAGACAGAAAAAACTGGTGTATAAAAAGATAACAGCAAGGCATACATACTTTTTATAAAATTTAAAAAGTAAAAATTAATCATTGTGTTACCATATTTCAAGCTACTACAATAAATTCCAATAAAAATATATTTCAATTACTAATGAGCACAAGAGATAGTTGCATGGTTTTTATTTCATATCAAAAAGAAAAAATATTCAAAATTGTAGAATAAACTTATTAAATAAAGACAATTCCTTTCTGGTGACTATTATAAAACAAAAGAGAAGAAGAAGACGAATGGTAGAATTAGAAATATTCTTACATTTTCTGTTAGTATTATATCTGGAATTACTTGATGTTCTTAAATATTTATATCTAACATTCCTATGAACAATTTATTTGAAATGCAATGAGCAATTTATTTCTTGCTGTGAGGGACAGTTAGCAAACTAATGATTACACACTGAAATTTAAATTATTTATTTGTTGTACTACAAAAATATATGGCTTAATATTTAAGCAAAGCTATTGATTCATAATCAAAACACTTGCTTCAACATTTGATTAAAATTAATTCTGAGTCCAGTAGCACTATAATAACATTTAGTGTCAATCATTTAAAAATTGTTTGGTGTCTTGAGGGAGAAAAGCTATTATCAGGCTGAAGAATTAATAAAACTGTCAGGCAAGTAAATAACCTGTCATAAAGCTGTTAATACTGATTAATCTCCAAAGTACCATCCCTTTCATAAATGAAGAAGAAATGTAGAGGCCACTGAGGCTGGCAAACATTCCCTCAGCTTGCAAGGGCCCCTGGCACCTGACCCAAATTCCGCTGCTCCTGCTCTGTGGACAACTTAGAATGTTATTTCTAAAAGTGTTCATTTCGTATTATTTTACAAGAGGTGGCCTGATGCGCGAATTCTTGCACAGTGAGAGGAAATTAATTAGAAGAAATATTTTAATATCGCTCTCCACCTTTTCTCTATAATAGAAGTGTCAACGAAATTCACAATGGACAATGACAGATGGATTGGCGCCAGCAGGAGCTTTATATGTATGTGCATGCATGAGTCAACTTAGCCTTTTATAGATATAAACTTGCTTAATTAGACCTGGTTTCTGATGTAGCTAAACTTTTTCCAGCCACATGAAGCACCCCTACTTCTCTTTCAGGTATTTTTTCAGCAAAACAGCAGTAAATATCAACATGAAGCAGATTATTACTATAGATCACACAGGGAGAACAAAGGGTGAAATATTTAACTGCAGCAGTGTTTGACTCTATTCCGCACAGTGACAAAACCTGAAGTCATTTTCAAGGTCCACCATTTCTTCTTTTCAGGCAGGTCAAGTTTCTAAGCTTTCTAAATCTCTGTTTTCCAGCTAATGAAAAGAAAATAGGATTCCACCAATTCTATCTACCTGCTCCAGGACCTCTGCGAGGATCAAATGAGATGAGGTATAGGAAAATGCTTCACAGACATTTGGTTACAGTATAAAATGTCTCCACCTGACTATAAAGCAAGTTGTGTTCCTGAGTTGGAGAAACACAAGAAGGCTAGTCATTACTAGAGAGAGGAAGCTGGGCATTGCTACGTGACATCATTACCTGATGGACACTGAGCATATTAGCCATATATATATATATATATATATATATATATATATATATATATATATATATATTTAAAGGGATAGGTCATAGGTCACCAAGGCAGGCAGAAAGGGAAAGAGAAAGGAGCACAGAAACAAAACACAAGAGCGAAAAATGAAAGAGAACACTCCGACCAGCAGAGGTACTGCTTTTTTGTTTCATGAAACCAAGAAAGATTACATAGAAAGTTGGATACATAAATGACTTTAGAGAAAATGATCTATTTTTCAATTGGCAATTCTCCATGAGTATATTTTTCTGTTGATAAAGTTTATGAATTAAGGGTTATAAGTAAGAATACATATTTCAGTGTGTGGGGGAAGGAAAGATTCCCTCCTACCCCTCTTGGTGCTTATGGCTGGTTAAACACGTGAGATGACATAAGGTAGAGTTAATAGAAAAAAATCAAGTTTTAATAAGTAAGCAAGAGAAATTCAAATAAACATGTACATACCAAAGCCAGGCAAAGTGAGGAATATGTCATTGTGGACTAAGGAGGGGAGGCAAGGGGCTGGGACTTCAAAGGTAAGTAAGGCAACTCCGGGGGAGGTGGAGAGAGAACTCCCTCCTGAGCAGATGTGTGCGGGGCCATCTAGAGACACGGGCCCAGAGAGGACTTTGATCTGGAGCCTTGCTAGGTCCCTCCCCATCCCACACGTCTTCCACATCACACAGGGCTCTCGATGGGCCAGTTTCCCAGGAGCCCCCTCTTACCCTCGCTCAGGCTGCTAGGGGAACAGTCACAATTCTTCCTGAGCCTCTGGTCCTTAAAAACTACCATGTCTGAACCAATCAGTCCCCAAAGGGATGGCAAATTCTCCCCCCTCAAGTTCAATGTGGTTTTCTACAAGTAGACACCCTTTCCTCGCAGCTCTGAGGATGCCTCTGACTGATGTGTCTGAACGTGAGGGGGAAGCGTCCACCGGGCACAGCGGTGCCCTCTGGGACAGCGACAGGCAGGGCTGGTGCGGGAGCTGCTGGCCAGGCTGCCGTGCAGGGCTGAGGGAGCCCAAATGACAGGTAAACTCACTTTTTTCCAAACTGGTCTCTGGCTCCAGAACGTAAAGGTAAGCCCCTGGCATGCTATTACAATATAACTAACAAAAATAAAACCATGTCTAAATCCTCATGTGATGAGCCTTCCTAGCAAATATTATACAAAATGTACAAGGACGTGAGCCAATAGACAAGAGAGCGGCTATGTGTGTTTCCAATGCTCCAGACGGAGGCTGCAGGACTGCAGAGGTTGCTGCTTTGCTCTCAGAACTGGATTGGTCTGGCCGAGGGCTCCACACACGCTGCTCAATAAGTGTGCTCTGCTCAGCAGCAGGCTCTGGGGAAAGCGCTGAGGTTTTGAGTTCCACTATGCAACTGTCATTTTAAAAATAATGCGATCCCATGGGAACTATTACAAAGCACTCACTACAAAATGAGCGAACTAGCATGTCACTTTGTATATTCTTGAAAGTAGGAATTATATCAGTTGGTTTTAAGTGAGAATGTGGGGGACATATTAAAGATAAACTATATATTGAGAAAAAAAATACATTTCCTAACAATTCATTCATTTTACTTAACGTCATGTGATTAGAAATGACACAGATGGAGCTGCAAGAGAACTGAGGAGGGGAGGGTGGGCGGTTTGCTTTCCATGGGTTCTTTTCTAAGAGGGAGATCATTCATGTGTGAACAGCCCTGCAGATCACCTGTTCCAGAAACCTTGCCCCTCTTTCTGGGGGACAGGTTCCATGACAGTCCCTGCGTGGTGGGTGCGCGTGGGACGCAGGGCCAGAGGACAGATCTAACCAGCGCGCTTCCACTTCCTCCTGGTTTTAGCAAAGATTTTTATTTATTTATTTATTTATTTTACTTAAGCACATTTAAAAGTGGCATTTTTTATAAGCCCTATTGTGGTCAGAGAAACTGTTAGGGGTAGTGCAGGCATTTAGACTTCCCCATGGCATGGTTCCTGCGCTCCTGTGTGTGCGGATGTGCCCTGTGGAACACACCCACCCATCCGCCCTTCCTCAGCGGCTGCACAGGAGTCTCCCCAGTGGGCAAGGTGCCCGGGAGCACTCTGTAAATGGGGGCGGTGGAATTTATTGAGAGCATCCATTCAGACCATATGAAAATGGGATATTTAAGAGTTTTAAAGGTATTATCTATTGATTTGCCACTTATTTTCAAACTAATATTTTCAAGTATCTAACTCCTGTCTCAGGGGAGAATTCCCCAGCAAGAGGTAACTTTGTTTTGACAGCTGCATCTTCCCAAAATTATTCAGTATTGGATTTCTTTTTTTTTAAATATATGTTTTCAGTGATGAGAGAGAGAGAGAGAGAGAGAGAGAGAGAGAGAGAGGAAGCATCAATTGGTTACCTCCTGCACAACCCTTACTGGGTAAGGAGCCCAGTACCCTGGCATGTGCCCTGACTGGGAATCAACCTGTGACCTTGTGTGCATGGGAGGACACTCACCCACTGAGCCACAGTGGCCAGGGCCAGAAAAAAATGTATTTCTTAACTTCCTTTTCCAAATTCCTCCAGCATCTTGAAATCATAAACCAAGTTTTCCCAACTCTAACCTCTAACCTTGAAGGGTGAGTCATATTTCTAAGTGCTTGATTCTCTGACATCTGGAGTGAAGGGCAGGGGTTGCCTCTTAGAATGTGGGTTATTTATGCTGACAAGTTTTGAGAAACTAAAGACCCAGAACCTTGGCTCCTCCCCCTGACCTGTCTACAGCAATTCAGATAGACAAGCCTTCTGAAAGAAGGCGCTCTATCTTAGCATAATATCAACTACTGACACAGGGGATCCCAGCAACCTCTGTTAGCTAGACTCCCATCTGTGTCCTATTGTTTCTGGGTGTCCAGCAAGAATTTGTTTACCAAATATTTGCTCAGTATCAGAATGCCTACTCTCTCACCAAAATCCTAGACCCCTGCTTCCTTCCCTCTCTTTGGCCCAGAACAGCACAAAACCTCAACTGTCCAATTCGTCCTGGGCCTCACATTCTTATGTAACCCTGTGTATACATAACTAATAAATTTTGTTATTTACTCCTGTTAATCTGTCTCATGCCAATTTCATTATGAAACCAGTCAGAAAAACTTTGAAGGGCAGAAGGAAAATTATGTTTTACTCCCCTACATGCGTGCATTAGATAAGCCAATTTTTCAAATACACAGAAGAAAAATCATATTAGTATACTGTTGCCTCTCTGAGAATTTAATTAAAAGTATCACAATTACTTTATTATAGGATGTTAATAAAAAATTTGCTAGGGAATTTTCAGCACACTTAAGCTTTAAGTAAATAATTACTTGAATCAACATTTTTATTAAGTTAAGTCATTTATAATTATGAATTTGATTCCTCAGCAATTTTTCATTAGAATGTTAACATACTCATAAATTTTATAAGGACAAAAAGCCCTTTGGCAAATTCGTTACCTATGAAATTCTTCAATTTATAGCTCTAATGTTATTATAATTTATAACAAGAAGTTCCTTCTCAAGAGGCAAAAATCAGTCACAGGTAAAAGCAACAATAACATTTTCATATTCCTTAGATACCTGAAGGAATAATACTAACACCAAACTTATAAAACAGTTATAACTCACTAGGTACTACACAGGGTGGGGGGAAAGTAGACTTACAGGGCCAAGTATGTGAGACAGAGTTTATTCTTGTATTATTACTTATTAATTTTTGTACTACTTTCTATCTGAACAACCAGAAATCTACTTTTGCTCCACTCTATATAATGTGCTATTTTAAAACATACACACACAAATAAACAGCACTGGAGCGCAAACCCAGTCCTGTAGACTAGAATAGACCAGGCTCAAGGCTGCTCATGCTCTTTCAAAGTCAATCTTACTCATTAACTTCCTCACTGATTCTGCTATAACTACAGTCCCAAATTCTTGAATGGCTATATGATTTTGAACATATTCTACACAGGTCTGTCTCTCTCTCTCTCTTTCTTTCTCTCTCTCTCTCTCTCTCTCTCTCTCTCTCTCTCTGTGTGATTTAGATAAGAAGCAAATGATGAATAATTATTTAGGTAAGAAACTTTATACTGCCAAGTTATCTATATATATATTAGCATTATTTTTAATATTAGATGGTATATAAATGATAGGAGGAAAGAAAGAGAATGAAGGGAAGAATTAAGGAACAAACTGTCTACTGCAATTACATATCTACATAAGGGGCATCCACAACTACAGAGGAATGATTATAGTTATATATGCCTGTTAGCAAGGGAAATCAAGTATCTACAGAGTGAAGGAACAGATGATGGGAATTAAAGAAACAAACCATAAGATAATTTAAATACATAAATACTTGCCATACTCAGCTATTACTAGGAAATAATCTTTGAATTAAAAAAAAAATAGCTATTTGCTCTATTTCACCCTCATATTTGGGGCGGGTGAGAGAGAGAGAGAGAGAGAGAGACTGGTCATGATGGGGGCGGGGGGGGGGGGGCCTCGGGAGATGCGATAAGTGGTAATAGAAGCAAGAAGATGGAGAGGAAAGAAAACACTGAACAGAAATGGTAGATGCTAAACAAACCTGAAAATCAAGGAATAAAATGTGCAAAGGAAACAGAGTGTTGCCATCACAGAAGCAACATCTGGCAATCTGGCCTCCTAACCCCAACACTGAGCAATTACTACTACATTCACTTCCTCCTCTCGTACTTCCAATTGTCTCCATTGTCCCTAAAGGTGGGAACTGGGTTGGACTTAATCTGAGTTTCACCCTTCATGGAAAAATCCACAGAAATCCAAGTCCTAATTCCAACCTGACTAAACCCATGAGTTTATTAATAACATTACTGAGTTGTAATTCACATGCTGTAAAATTCACCTGTTTCATATATACAATTCACTGTTTTTTAGTACATTCAGTTACACAACCATCAACACTATCTAATTTTAGAACCTTCTGCTGCCCTGGTTTGAATTTATCCGTGACAGAGAAAACGAGAACAGCCTGGAGACAAACTGGTCACCTTCCACCTGTGACAGGATGTTCTGAGATGCCGTGGTTCCGGGCGGCCTCTCTAGAGATGACCTGCTTGACCAAAGAACCAGCTGTGGTTTCTTGTGAAACAGGTGACAGCTCAGTAATGCACCAGCTGCACATGCTAACTTCACTGTGTCCCCCTCCACATGGAGAGCCACAGCACTACCCTCCGATTCTCTCAGGCTCTGCCTTTTCCAAGAAGTCCATTCCTTTCCTGTACTGTTCCTTCAGCCTGCGATGTGCAGTGCACGTTCCTAATCATTCACCCATCATCAGCTCATTTTTCTCCCAAGGCCCAGAAAAAAACAGCTAGTGGCTGTTTTAATCACTATTTCCATTGAGTTCTCACTGTCTTCCACTCACAATGAATGCATCCTGCCTGGATTCAGTCAGATTCCGTAATCTGTCCCTATCACCTGTCCCGTGTGATGATCACTTTGGAAGCAGGTTCCTTGTTTATTCCACATTGACTTTGTTTCCCCAAGTTTCTTGGCACAATACCTTGTACATAGTAGAGGATGATCAAATGTTGAAATGAATAATAAGTTCCATAACAGAAAAAAATAGTATCTCAGACTGATGCACCAATATCAATTCCAGTATCAAATGCGGTCAGTACAGCAACTCACCATCCTACTGGCCCTGAGGGTTTCATGCTGCAAAGCCTTTTATATCATCAAAGCATAAGAGGAATTATTTAATTATACTTATCTTATCATGAAGGAAAATCACACTAAAATTTGAAAACAAAGATTCAACTCTACATTCAGTTCTGTTCTAGATAAAATTGTTTTTAAAATATCTATTTTCCATACAACAGCTTTGACTGTATCTCCAATACTAGTAAAGAACATGGAAATTTAATAAAACACATAGAAATTCATGTTGCCTGAAAAATATCACAGCTTACTCAGAATATTGTATTTTTCCCAGAAAATTCATAATCTTTTCCCATAAGAACACACTATTGTAAGACATTAGTTAACAATGAATTCCATTCAACTCCCTAATGCAAAAGTTTGAAGTGTTTATTGCCTGGTATGTTTCATGCTTTCTAATATTAGACAGTCTCTTAAGAAGGGTTGCTTCTGTAGCAAATTTGGGCTTTGCCATTAATACCAGCGGCCTAGTACATTATTAAATACTGTTGTGCTAATTGCATTTCGTCTGAAAAACAATTCATTATGCTTAGTGGAATTTACTAATGTGCTTCATTTTAATTTCTAGGACACCAAAACAAGCTCAAGTTATTACATTATACTAATAATTAAATGGTGGCTCATTTAAATGATCACAAACAACTAATGATGACACCGTATCATCAGTCTCTGCCTCATCCACACCACAAATTCTAATAACCTGCTACTGAGAAAGCTCACGTTGAGATGTTAATAAATGGTTTTTGCTTGGAGTAATAAGCATCAAGCCATCCAAGCAGTGGCTGCGGGGGCTCAAATGATGGCAAGATTGGAGAATCAGAGCTTAACACCCATCTTCCAAATATTGCAGATGCCGGTCAGGAGTCTGCCTCAAACATGCTTTACCTCTCACTCCTCATTTAAAGCTACTAGAAGACAGCCAAGAAGAAAGCAAAAATGTGTCAAGGCAGGGCGGGGGGATCAGAACATCAGATAAGTACAGAACTGCTAGAGAGGCGTTCACTGATCTCAGAAGGGTGGGAAAGTGATTGTAAAGAACCCATGGGCCCTTTAGTCTCATAAATGGCCAGTCTTCTCATGGGGAGCCTTGCAAACTGTGGATGAGGTCTCTGAATCTGGGCACTTTCTCGGGACTTGGCTTCCAGAATTTGAGACTGGACTTGACTTTCACAAATGTTATTTGTAGCAAACCACTATGATGTTCATGCCAAGGCCAGGGTCCCCCGTGATAAGAACCGCTAATCCCATATTTATGTTCATTGTATATTCTTGCACACATATTTTCCTTAAAAAAAAAAAACACATATGTTCATTCTGCTCTGATAACTCAGCCACCATTACCTATAACATTTTATTCTGAGAATAATATTAATGTGATTTCCAAGAGAGCGGGGATCTTCGTCTATTTTATTCAAGATAAATACCAACTACAAAATACAGTTTAATGGGACCTATTTGGGTCTCAATAAATACTGTTGAAGGGAGACTGGAAGAATAGAAGGATGGAAGGAAGAAATGCATAATGAAAAAAAGGACAAACGCTTTATTGACCCATGCATTAAGTTTCTCTATGGACACATACTGTCTCTTTAACAGCAATGTATCAGTAAGAGCAACTGACGGTGAGTTATTTTACATATAGATATTATAAGGTAACTATGACTACATGAGAGCCAACTAGCATTTGGGGCACGTTTAATATTTCTTATGGTTATGTTAGTGCCTCTCTGTGTGCTACCTGTGAAGATTTACACGGGGGTTAATATCATGTCCTCCCAATACCAGTAAGAACATGAAGACATTCTCATGTAGGTCTTTCTGTTAAAGGGCCGTGGAAGCAGGCTGGTATCCAGGTTAAATATAGACACTGTGTCAGACCTTGCTCTTACCATGCACCATCACAAAGAAGAATGTCTAAGTAGACTCAGAGGAATGAGGGTTTTAATTCATCCAGCATGTTGATCTGACAGGTGACTCTGAAATATCACTTTAACATAAAAATCCAAAACCAGACTCAAGCTATATGCCAATTCCCTTCTCTTTGTCTCTACTTAGCAGAACATTTTTCAAAACAATGTCACACCTGCTGTGTGAACGTGTTATTCCTCTGGTACACAAAATTATTTTATTAACATCATGTTCACAAAAACGTCAAGGCAAATTTTTTTGGGAGGAAGCACAAATGAAGGTTCAGCAGGGCCCAGCCAAAGGAGAGAAAAGCCAAGAAATGGTGAGTTTTAAATAAAGTTTTAAAAGAAGGTTGACATGAAATTCATTTATATTTATCACTTAAATGAAATAGGAAAATAATTTTATCAAAAAGATTGCAGTCAACAAATATTAAACAAATGGCTCTAAACCACTCATGTTAAGCTTGCTGTTTTCAGAGGTCAGCAAACCCTGGTTCAGGATACAGGCAGTATAAGATCAGAGCACATAATCTATAGCTCCTAAGGGCGTGTTACCTTCACTCAGTGTCTGGCTTCAGATCCACCTCCCCATTTTCTGGTTGTATGACTGAGCAAGTTTCCTATCTCGGTTTCCACATGCAGCAAAGTAGAGAGGAATATACTTATTTCCTAGATTTGTGAGGACTAATCCATCATCACTTAGAACAATGCCAGGCACACAGAGGCCACAGCCATCAGAATATGCCGTGAATGGAGGGAGGTCAAACCGGAAGTACTGAGACCATGTGTTAGGTCCACTGCATAAACATGGCAATGAATGCCTGCAACAGTGGCACGATGAAGAGGGAGGAGTGGACTGAATTAAGAGCTACATAGGAGTTTGCTTCTGTAAGACTTTACAACTGTTGGAAATGAGACAAAATGGAAAAGAATGAGTCCTCAATTCCTAACTTGGACCACCATGCTGATGACTAGCACTGGTTGCAAATCCCAGAATGCTGTGAAAGGAACTAGTTCAAGGAGATGATACAGGGTAAACTTAAGGTAAGTTTACAAGTAATGATAAGACCTACAAGTAATGATATCTGCAAACAGTCATTTCAGGCACATAGAACTCAAAAATAGATAGTTTTGGGCTCATAATACAAAGCTGGAATCACAGAAATTCAAGTATTTAACCCATGTCCAAGTTAACCCATGGATGTATGTCAGATTACTCATATTAAAAATACAGAAAATGGAATACATATTGGATTAAAACTAGTAAAAAATAATTTTGCCCTAAGATCTGAAAAGGACTTCACTAGCCATGCCAAACGTATTAGGATGGCTATGTAAAAAGCCCGTAAACCCATCCTCGCCCCCTTTCCAATTCAAGTCACGCCTTTCTACCTAGAATTTCAACTAGAATCACAAGCCCAGCATCTCTCCAATGAGCTCCAGGAGCACAGTCTTTATACACTGTAGTAGCCCTCATCACACTTCATTATTGATGTTTACACTTCTGTTGTCCCAACTAGAATAGAAACCCTCAAGGACAACATCTTTTCTTCTTTCATAATTTTTTAATCTCTGTGTACCAAACCTTGTAGTGACAGGTACACGATACACATAAAATAAATGTAAATAGAACAGAGGAGTCCCATCTTTGCTTCGCAATCAATGACTTCGCCATGTCTATAAGCTGGTGTCATTCCCACACCATTGGAGTCCCTTTCGGTTCTATTTATTATTTATCATATCCAAGAGCCACACTGACTTTACTTTTGTGATACCTTTCCTGCCCATCTCTTCATTTGCCACTGCACCGTCACCATTTTAATTGAAACCATCACACACTCAAGCTTCCTAACTTTATTTTCTTCCTTTTATCCTTATGCTCGTCTGCTGCTATTGGTGACACAGTTTGATCCCTTCACTCCCTAAACTTTCAAATTTACACAGCACATTTTTAAACATATAAACTGCTTAGGAAGAAAACCCAAACCTATGCCCAGGTGTGAACTATTTTCAAGAGCCATTTAAAATGTTACTTCCTATTTGACACATGGTTGGATCATTGCACCAAACTCTCAAATGTCCTCTCTCAAGCTTTCTGCTTCTCCACAGGACTGCCTTCAGAGTCTCTCTAACTAGATGGCTTCTTGGCACCTCACATGTCATTGTCAATGCCTAAATCATTTGATCTTCTATGTCATCGTCCACCTCTCTTCTCTTCTTTTTCTTCATTAGCAACAAACCAGAAATCTAGATTTCTCCCTCTTCTCAACATCCAAATTGGTCTAAAGCCTGTGCGTTATACCTCCTCAGTAACTCAACCCCAAGCCCTCTTGACTATCCCCACAACCATGCCCTTACTGCAGGGCTGTTTTAGCTAAGCTGATAACTGAGCTCTCTCAGAGACTGCTGGCTGATCACAGAGTGAAGTCCAAACATCTTTAAAGCAGGAGCTTTCACCATCTGTCTCTGGCCCATCTAATCTGTCTCACCTCCAGACACTGCATCTTCACACCCTATATTCAGACAAACTGAACGCATCCCGTTCACCAAAATATCCTGCCTCCACCTCATGTCCTAAGTGACAAGCATTCTTTCCTCCTCTATGTCCCCACTTGCTTTATCCATATTGCATTCCCTAACGCCCAGCTTAAATGTCACCGCTCAGAAAAGCCTTTCTTCTTTCCAAGCAGAAATATTTCATTTCTGTTTCCGTCACAGCCTTTTATCCATATCCTTAGCACATTCCTTTCTACATTATAGAACCATTATGTGTTTATATACCAATTTTTACACGAAAATTAAGACAGAGGGCTGATGCCCTGAAAACACTCACTGACACACCCCCATTATTAATACAACATGCGGCACACAGTAAGCATCCAATAAGCATTTGTTGATTCAAAGGCTGGAAATAACTTTGAGTTAATCTTGTCACTTTCTGGATTACATTCCCCACACCCCAAATGATCAGTTCATTCATTAAAAATGTCAGAATAATTAAGTTACAAAGTCTATCATATATTTATTTGTTTTAGGAGGCTTATCAAAAAAAAAAAAAAACCTCTGTAATCCCATCTTTTATGAAAACTTTTCTTTAATCCTAATTCCTGTAGACTGAGAACACCTACCTTTATACCTTCCTTTCACCTATTTGTCAATACTACTGTGTTGCTTGTTTCTCCTACTTTCCTTCAGTTCTCTCCACTTTCTGGAGTCAATACCTAGTTTAAAACAAACACAAGTGATTGCTAAGTGTTTTTGGTACCAATTAGTACTTATAGTTAATGAACACCAGGCAATATTAAAATAACAAGTCATAGAAAATAATAAATTATTCTTAATTTTTATTATGCTCTTTAAAAAAATAAATTATAATTCATCATTATGATTCTAATACTATGAAATACTAATTGAAACCATCATGAACTCAAGCTTCCTAACTTTATTAAAATATGCTATTTAAAATTATTCTTTTCATAGCTTCATTCAAGAGAAATTTATACTCAAATTTCCTATTAAATCCTAGATGGAATTTATGTATTTTGGTTTAAGTGACTAATATATTCTGCATATTAATTAGACTGATTTGACTATGAGTTTGTCATATAAAAGGAACTCTTAAGAGCTTATTTAGCCCTAAAATTTTATGATACAAATGCTTTGTGAGTGAAAATAACATCATGCAGGGCCCTAGACCTTGTCTTCAAAGGAAAGCAAGAAGAACCTTGCAAAATTGACATTACAATTCTTATAACTTTTAGCTAATCTTCCTTCTTCTCTTATGCCCCTGTGTTGTTCAAAGTAATGTCCCATTGAACCCTTCTATTTCATTAAAAGCAACTGATAGTTTCTGAAAGAAATCACTGTCTCCCCAATGTATGGTTACTTCAATCTACTATAAATTATTTCAAATTTATCCTATTAAGCAATATATTAGAGCAGATTTGTTTTATGATATCTATTAATAAGCTCAATTAATATACTAAGTTTTATAAAAGAAAGGCATTGACACTAAAAATAACTACACAAAAACTAATATCTAATTATGGAAAATTACATTATGTTGTATTAAATAACTCAGAAAATGGTGCCCCACACTTGGGATAATGACAATAATGGTTAAAAATTAGTTCCTTGATAATTGAACATATTAGCAATTTCTAAAACAACTAAGGTCCTTTTTTCTACGAGGCCTTCTGCTCTGATATAAGCATCAAATAACACAAAATACTTTTCAACCACTTTAGGAACAAGACTGAACGGAGCTAACTCTGTAAAAACTGTAGTTTTAAGGGAGTTTTTAAAGAATAATTAATGTGCTTAAATTTTTCTGGTATCAAAATATACATTTTTATAACCAATATTTACTTTTATATTTTAATTAATTGCTTTATCACACCAAACAATATTGTACTGAAGTTTTAAGAATCACCAATATTCCATGCCTGACTCTGAGACAGAAAGTTAATCATTTTGTGCACTCAATTCACTTTATTTCATACTGCTTTCCTCCTCAGTTTATTAATATCTTTGCTTTGGGAAGATGCACAATCCATTGACAAAATTAAGTTTGAACATGTTTCTGTGATGTGTGAAATCAAAGGTGATAGTTACTTTGGGCTGAGAAAGAATGCAGTAACCGTTGTGCCTGATTATGAGGCTCTAATCTATGCAACAGGTCACTTCAGTGCTTCTGGGAAATCAAACAGCATCTTCATCAACAACATCAGAAAACTTATATGACTTAAAACAAGTGAATTAAAAATTTAACACTTTAAAATTGCATTGGGATCCCAATTTGATGAAATCTATCTGCCCTATGTGCTGTGTGGGTAATTGTAGTGACAGAAGTTTAAAATGACTCTAAAATGACTTATACTGAAAACTTTTAAATATCATCATACCAACAAACAATTGCGATTTGTCATTTGGAATCAACTGGTAAATTCTAAAACTGAATCAGGAACATTTAGACCTATAGGTAAGGTACTATATTCATTGTTTATATCATTTATTTTTGTAAAATGTGTCAAGTATATCAGAACAATTTGCAAAAGATAAAATTTTTGGAAATACTTTTTAATGAAAAATAGAATTGCAATTCAGTATTTCTATGCAAGGGCATTTGTTTCATCGATCATATAGAAAACTCATAAATTACCCTTCTAGAACTTAACAACCAAAAGAGAATGTACATCATTTGCTATGATAGGATTTTAATAGCTCAAAATAAAGTCTGCAAATAATTCTTAATTTCCCAAACATCAGAATCTGGGTTGAATCTCATAATTAAATTTAGTCTGCAAATGGAAGGTTGACTCAATACTAAGGCAGAAACAGAACCACATGTAACTCGATGCAATGACCCCTGAGAAAGGGTACTTTGTCCGGGTCCTTTGGGAAACATGGCCGTTCTGGGCTAGGGCGAGGACTCACGGGCATCTGTGCTTTGGAGCTTTCTGGAAGAGTGAGGAGGAGGGATGTGAGGTTGTTACTAAGTCCCAGGTGAAACTGAAGTAAGGATGTTTCAACCTAGAGTGAGGGATAGGGCTGGGGTAAGGGGAGAGGAAAAGAAGCTTGAAGTAGGGGATGGGGATGGGACAGTCGTGAAAAGAATGTCAACCATGAGTTAAAAGAGACATACTGGTAACATATTAGAAACATCAAAATAATAATAAAGTTTCAACAACTTAAAAGGGACTTGAACAAAATATGGTTCCTCAAGAGCTCTCTTTGCCAGACCTTTGTGGCCCTAGACTGAGCACATGTCCTATTTGCCCTGGCCCACTGGTACCTACCCTCTTTCCCCACAAAATTCCTAACAGCATCCCGTTCCTTCTCAGCTGTCTCCTGGCTTGGATAATTAAATTATATGGCTAGTTCAGAGTGAAAAGCAGACCCTGAGAGAATGCTTTGTATGCTACAAGATTTATGAAGGAGAAACTCCCGCAGGAAACCAGTGAGGGAATGAGAAAGGCTGAATAGGAAAGAAGACAAGGACGGTATGAGTTTCGCCAAGTCCTACTGAAGACGGTTTTCTCTGTGTCCTCAGAGACCTGTGGAATATGTTACACCTCAGAGTTCATCCCCACCTAAGGGGAGGGGGCAGGGTTCTCATTATCCTGTACCCAGGTCACTGGCCAGAGTGCTCCAGGAGCTGCGAGGTGTCTGTCGGAGTGGCTGAAGACAGTCAATCCAGGAAAAGCAAGCTAGAGCGATGGTTTGGCCATGAACGGGCAAAGGGAGATAAGACAGAGACAGGATCAGGACAGAGCCCGCGTGCTCACCACAGTCACCCAGGCGGCACCCTCCTCAGGCTCAAGGGACTCACAGGCCCATCCTGTAGACTGACTGCAGAAGACCATTCCCAAACGGGGTCATTGCAGGAGCCACGTGAGTCTCCCACACAGCAGACACTTTACAGTTGATTCTTTATGTTTGCATATGTGTGCGTGTTCCTGAAGAGAGAATAAGGCTTTCTTCAGATTATCAGAAAGCCATGGTCCAAATGGGATATTATCGACTTTTCATACAAGTGTGTGTAATTTTTTTAAGTAAAAGCAAAGCTGGTCCATTTCCACAGTCCCCTCACTTAGGGGGTGTAGGTTTTTCAGTTTTGCATATGTCCCTCGGGGTGAGAAGACATCAGTCAGGGAAAGCAATGGTGTCAGAACCCCAGCATCCCCAGAGGCCTTAAGTCAGCAGCAGTGACTCTGACTGTTAATCTCACCCTTGTGTTCCCCCTGAAGGATTTGTCTGGGCAGATGAGCATTACAAAGGTATTATTGCTTTTCCTTTGACAGCCTATCAGTGAGCTCCAGAGTCAATCAATACTCAGTCAATAAGGTGGTCAGAAGCTCCTCGGTGAGGCGGTAGGAAATGGGGAATAAGCTACTTTCATGAGTGAGCTAACAAATGTCCCTATGGCGCCACTACATGCAGGGGTCTTCAAACTACGGCCCGCGGGCCACATGCGGCCCGCAGAGGAGTCTGATCCGGCCCGCCAGGTTTTTTTGGCAGTGAGCGCAGCCGAGGTGTTACAGTAGGAATTAGTAGTTCATATAGTCTGGCCCTCCAGCTCTCTGAGGGACCGTGATCTGGCCCCCACTTTAAAAAGTTTGAGGACCCCTGAGTCATAGGGCCATAGGGATATTTGTGTGTGGCTCCCCTGGGCGCAGCGCTGTGGCCCAGCTGCTGAGCAGGCCGATGGGGAGGAATGTATGCACACACTGATCACTGCTCTCAGTGCTCCTGATGCCCCTAGGCCTTCCGGCCTCGCCACACCTTCAATGTGTGACAGTAGTGTTTGCTCATTTATTTCTGAGGCATTTAGCAACTCTTTTGTACCAGAGATGCAAAAACAGTTGCTCTTTCCAGCTGGGATCTTTGAGTTTCCACTCTGATCTGTGAAATATGTTATTCTTGATTAAACACTCTCCGTGTCTAATTTTAAAGGCATTTTCTATCCAATCATTCTTGTCTCTGATATTTCATTATATTACAATTTTTCTATATAATTTAAAGGGAAAAAGTTTGCCAATGAGGTAGATGCAAAAATAACTCCCATATGAAAAGTTTGCTAATTAATAGAGAGTACTGTTCCTTTATATATGTTGTGTGTTGGCCAAAGCTTTTATGCATCTATTATTATCGCTTGCATATTTAATTTTCATGTTGTGACGACGTATTCTTAATAGTTGCACTGAGAACTCAAAGGAAAGAGAGAGCACACCAGATTAAAAGTGAAGGAAAAAAATAGACGTGAATTTCTTTTTTCACTTTTAAGTTAAACTAACTTTGAAAAAGCATTCTCAGGAGAAGAGCCAAAGAAACTTTTGTGGAAACTGTTGTGTGCTGGCCTAGGAGACTCTCTGACTAGTTGCAAAACGTAAGACCCTGGATTGTTTTTGCAAACAGAAATGGACCTGAAACTACCAGATTGGCAAGGTTTTAATCATTGGAAACACAGTAGAGTGAAACAACTGGTTTCATTTACGGAATTTGCTGGCCTCTCCACTCAGCTGTCCGTTTGTCTGAGTAAATTACTGGGGACAATAACAAGCTCTGCGGTGCTTTGCTCCCTCGGCTGTGAGGCTGCCGCTTTCGTTGACTTCCTCTGGATTTGAAGGGCTGTAAGTGCATGAGTAATGCAGCTCGGAGGAGGAAGGCGCGCGGTGTCCATAATTAAACGCATCTGCCTGAAGCATATGATGTGTTTTAAAATAGCAGCACATCCCGCTTTGGGATCTCTGGCGCTTTAATTTTTCTTCTTTCATTAAACACTTCAGGATGCAGCCAGAGATGTTTTGCATACTAGTATAATAAGTTCAAACTAATTTTAAGTCACTACCTATATAAAGCATTTTTAAACCCCCCAACCATGTCTTTCTAAAGGCTTCATTTCAACAAGGGCTTTGCTTTTAAAAACGTAAAACTTCTAGTTTAAAAATAGCACGCGGTTTCTATTTTCATCTTGATTCCAATGATTATAAAAGCAGAGGATATCTGTTATTCTAATTATAGCAAAATATTCAGACAGACTGATAATCACACTCCTCTTTCATTCTGATGCCTTCTTGATGAAATCCTTTTATTTAAATTAGGTTTCTAAAAATGAAGCAATTGTGATTCTTGAAACTTTGTGTAAATAAATCTTTCCTAAATCCAGCTGGCCTTTTGAATCAAAATCTTAAATGCTTTTTAATTGACTCAGTAAGAACTTTGGTAACACACACACACACACACACACACACACACACACATGCTTCTAAGGCTTTGCTGAGAAATAAATATGCTCAGGTCCATATAAAATATATATCATACTATACAAAAAGCCTTACACAACTCCTCTTCCATATGCGAAAACTTTTGTCCTAGAGATTGAAGTATATACACTGAAATGCTCAGCATTACTGAGAGCCAAAGTAAGGCTAGGTCTGAAATGGACTCAAAAATTTTATCAAGAATATAAACATGTTTAATTCATATGTATGTATATACATATGCACAACTTTACATTTAAAACTCAAAAATACACAAAGGTATGGGAATTTACTGAAAAAATGCAGAGTTACCTTTAAATATCTTTCAAATCAACTACTGCATTTTTCATGATGCAACCCAATTTTTATATACTCAATTGGAAAGATTTACAAATTATTCCAGCTTGTTATCAAGACAAGAGGGGGAAAAAATAAACTCCCTGGGACTGGATTATGATGTTAATCAGGTACTCAGACAGAAGTCGAGAATGTATTTTTTAATTAAGAAAATATCAGGTACATAGTGTTTAATATTCAAGGTCGTAATGTGATATTTATTTCATAAATGATACTTCCTTCAGGTCTATCTTCCTAAGGATAGATACAATGGGTAGTGAGTGTTTATCTGAGCAATGGGGAGAGGCAGGCACCCTTCTCTTGATGGATCCTGACGATCCTGCAGAAACCTAAGTTCTGAAATCTCTAAATAGATTTAAAACTAATAATAAATAATATATTTTTGGATTCAGATGAAGTATTCTGCTTGGCTATTTTAAAGTTAAAAAATAAGAGCCATTCTGATTAAGTGGTTTTGCAACAAATCAAACACTCATCATCATTTTGCTTGTATTTTGCTATTTGTCACCAGGGCTGCCCGACCATAAAACCACACCCAGCCCTCTCTCTCAGGGACCGATGAGTGGGGTCGCTCTGTGTCTGTGGAACACGTACCGGGCCAGCTGGGCTCTGTGCCCTGAGGCTGCCTCCCAGGCAATGCCCTGCATCCTCGCAGGAGCAGCTGAGGCTTGAGGAGGCTTCTGGGTGCCACCTTAGGGAGCTCTGCCTCTTCCCCGCTCCTCTGGGGAGTCAGCAAACAGCCAGTCCAGGCCAGAAGTCACAGGCTGAATCCCAGGGCACAGAGAGGCGGGCCTCCTGGGCCTGTGTCAGGGGACGGAGGAGGGCATGGGTCTTGCCTGGGAGGCTCATCAGGCATCCCCTTCCCCTCTCTCACCCCCCATTTCCTCTACCAGATGCTCTTCCCTAGAAAGGCTCCTGGCTCAGTCTCTCTCCTCCTTCCAGGCTTTTCACAACACCCCCCCCCCCACACACACACACACACACACACACACACTCCAGAAGAGGAGGGGGGCCTTATTACCCAGCTAATGGTCCCTCTCGGCCTTGCGTTTGAAGTCACCTTATCTTCTCTACTTTTTCTTGCAAGGATATGTCTCACTTTTTATATAAGTTTATAATTTATTATATTTATTTTTATCAACCTTAAACTCTGGTAAACATGAACAGTGATCGTTTTCTGTTTGTTCCCTAGTCACATCATGGGTGCCGAGAATACTTTCCGACACATGGTGGACACTCACTACTGTGAATGTGGGAATAAATGACCAGCTACCGAGAGGGGTGCCTCCTCCCCTCCGGGATAAACACTCACACCGTCCCCCCCACCCACTGGATTCTGGAGAAGCTAGAGGACTGCGCATGCCTGCCTGCCCTGGGTCTGGACAAAGCTGGGCATGTGCCCCGGCACTCCCAGACCCGCAGTGAGGCAGGACTGAACCCCTCCCCGCTGGCTGTCACTCCTCAGATGAGGAACTGCTCTGCTTCCCATCCTACGCTTGTCTGCGGTGTTGGAGACATGCCAAGGAGAACTCATCTTCCTGAGTTCTAAGGAATCCCACAACGGTGAGCCAACTCATAAAAACGCAGCTCACGTAAGGGCACTGGACTCTCTAAGGGGGAAGACCAAAGTGAGTATCTGGCACAGGGGGGCTGCCCACACTAGAAACGCACCTGCAGGGAGAAATGCTACCCAGTACGTTACAAAGCCAAACATACAGATGGCACCCAACTCTTCCAGCAAACAATGAAGGCAGGAGATTTCCTCCCACCCCCCCTTCTTTCTTTTTCTTTTTTTTCTTTTTCTTTTTTTTTTTTTTTTTTTTGCAGCTAGCATTGCTTCATATCAAAGCCTGCAAAAGACATTACATAAAAAGAAAACTACAGACAGATATTCCTCATGGAGCCAGATATAAAATTTCATAACCAAATGTTGGAAAACTAAATTTAACAATATGTGAAAAATATTACGGAGCATGATCGAGTCAGATTCATCTCAGAAATCCAGGTTAATTTAACAGCCAAAGAGCAATAAATGGAATTCACTATATATTCAGACTAGAAAAGAGAAAAACAAAACCATCTCAACAATAATATTAAAAGCATTTACCAAAACACAATACCCATTCCTGATTTTGAAAATTCCCACCAAGCCATTAAAAGAAGGAGCTTTTGCAACCCAATCGAGAACATCTATGGAACACCAACGCTGACTGAGACAGTGGCTGCTTACCTCTAACTTCAGGAGCAAGGCAAAAATGCTCAGGTTAGCAGAGGTCCCGCCACTGCAAAAGGGAAAAAGAAACATCATAAAAATATCATGAAGGTGGAAATAAAAGTGTCTTAATTCGCAGATATCAGGAGCACACATGAAGTAAATGGTAAGGACTCTGCCCACCCAGAAAACTACCAGCAGTAATAAGTAACTTCACAGAAGTCCAATATTCAATGTCAGCATGCGAAATTAATTTATTTCTGTATGCTAAAAATAAAATTGGTAATTGAAAATAAAAACAGGACTTACTGATAACATTAAAAACTATGCTCTTTTTAGAGATAAGCTTAACAAAATATATGGAAGGACTGTACATTGAAAATTACAAAATATCATTGAGAAGAATTCAAGGCCAAAATAGAGAAATACAACATATCACATGATTGGGAAGAAATTAAAATGGTAATTATCCCCAAATTAATATATAGATTTGCAATCCCTTCAAAATCACAGCAGGCATTTTTGGCATAAAATAGCAATCTAATTCTAATATCTATATGAAAAAATAAATAACCTGTAATAACCAACATGAAATTAAAACAAAGTGAAGGACTTAACACTTCTCGATTTCAAAATTACAATGATTACAATCAAGAAGTATAGGTCTAGCCAAAGGAGAAACACATAGATCAGTGGAACAGAATTGATAATTCAGAAATAAATGTTTACATTCACGGTCAACTGATGTTCTATAAGATGCTAAAGAAATTCAATGGATAAAAGACAATCTCTTAAACAAATGTTGAAGCAAATGTTGAGACAATTGTAAAACCATAGACCAAAAATAATCACATAGTCTTTTAACTTACAACATAAGCAAAGATTAACTCTAAATGGATCATAAACTTAAATATAAAAGCTAAAGCTATTTTTAAAACTAGGCAAGATATGTGAAAAGGCAATTTGGATCACAGAATATATGTATTAGACTTACCCATCTTGTCTGACAGACTCCCATCTCTGATTAGCTAAAGTCGGAGGATTTATTGCCTCATTTGAGTAATTGTTTTTGTTTGCTTTACACCAAATTTTTCTCTATAACATTATAAAAAAGTCAATGTGTGAGTGAGTGTATATGTGTCCCTATTTACAAATTATATCGTAAACCTACTTGATCATTTATATCATGACAGGGTTTTTTCTTAATATAAAAATAATCATTGTATATGCATTTTGCTGATTTTTTTCTTCTATCTTTGCCTACTCTCTTCAGCTTCCGGTTTTGCAAACAACATAAAGTCAATCTAGCCACAAATCTGCCCTTTCAAACATATATTAAAGGTATCCACACCTGAATTCAGACAGTAAAATGATATACACAGAAATTTTAAAACCGTTTTTGAGTGCCTTTTGTTTTTTATTTTATGTAATTTATTTGGATGACATTGGTTAAGAAAATTACAATACATATGTTTCAGGTAAATAATTCTGTAATGCTTCATCTGCATATTGTATTGTATGTTCACCACCCAAAGTCAAGTCTTCCTTCCATCACCATTTATCTGCCTTTTACCCTCTTCTACTTCCTCTCAACCCCTTTCCTCTGGTCTTCACCAAACAGTTGTCTGTGTCTAAGTTTTTTATTTAAAGTTTTAAGGTGATAAAATCCCTTCTTTTACTTCACTACATTTTTCACTATCCCTCTTTACTATCTGAAATGGTAGCTAATTAAAAATACATTTATCAGTGATAAATCAACTTATATACTCAGATGCTATATTTATACTAATTAAAAGGCAATTAGAATTGAAAAAATGTTGAAATGTTCTATTGAATCAAATTAGTACTTTTAAAAATAAAATCATACATTCCTGACTGCAAATTATGGTTGAAAATTACTCATGAATTCACCCAGAAATAAATAATAATAGATGCCCCTTTGGGGCTAATAAAGCGCTTTTTCCAATACACAAGCACTCTGTATGTGAGTGCTGCTTTGTCCAGGCATCTCCCAGCTTTTTTATGTCTGTAGACATAATGGTCTTTAGGTTTCTTTCAAGAAAAAAGAGAAACAGTTGATATGAAGGGAAAATACGATTCTCAGAATGTGTAAAACTGTTCTATTTTAGTTCGTTCTCAATAAACAGGAAAACGTTATTCAAGTGCAAATGCCAAATTCTGAACAAACAACATTCAAGCTCGTTCCAGTTAGTAATGGGCCACTTCAGTTATCAGAAGATGAAGTGAGTCCTTTACATCTTGTATTTGTTACTGTGACGCAGTGAATATGCTCTCACAAATGAGAAGTTCAAAAGTTCAAAACTGACATGGCTCATTTCTTCATTTCTATTGAGGTGCCAGTGCTGTGTAGACTGTTCAGTCTCTTTCAAGAATAAACTACATTTTATCTTTATTTATGAAAACAGAAAAAAAAAAAAGATAATAAAAATATAAAGCTTGACTTAAATTCTTTATCTTCAAACACTGTTCCAGAATTTTATGGAAAATCACAGACACCGATAAGCATCCCAACAGGCCTCCATCCAGCAAAGCACTGACAATCCTCAGTTCATCTCATACAGACCATCAGGGGCCTGGTGATGGACTTGCTCCCTCCATTTCATGGAGAAATCTGTAATAATAAAAGCGTAATATGCAAATCGACCGAACAACAGTCCAGATGACCTTCCGGATGAAGCTGGGGCTGCGAGGGCCCAGCCCCTTGCACAAATTGCGTGTCTTGGGCCTCTAGTTCATGTACAAAAGGGAAGAATGTTTTTTAATAATGTGAGTTCCCAGAAACAAACAAAAGGAACAAACAGAAACCACACACTCGAAAGCATTTCTGTGGAATCATTTGCTGTTATGATCAGCACCTTCAGCCTATTTACTGATGTTCAAACAATGTCAAATCTGTTCTCCAAGAAGAGCTATTTTTTTACCTTCCTAGTAATGCTCACTTTGAACTGGCATTGGGGATTTTTCCTGCTCTCCAGGGAGCCTCAGCTGCTGTAATCTCTGCTCACTGGTGCTGCACAATGAGCTCCCCCCCACCCCCCCACCCCCACCCACCCCGCCCGCCCCGCAGCTCTGTTCCCCTTTGATGGTGATTATCGGGAAGTGTCAGGCCATGACATGGCGGAACAATCTTTCTAAAATCCTGGGCACCGTCGCAGAGCAGCTGATTTAAACTGAAAGGCAGCTCTCCAAACATCTCTAACCCACTTACTGCCCAGCAAGGCTTCAGTTATCTCTTCGGCACTGCAGCACTTTGACCTGGGGATTTGGCAAAGCACGTGAGAAAGATGCTTCACAAGTGGATGGAATACGCTGGAACAAACCGTTAGCCTGAAGAATGAGAGGGTATTATTAGAGAGTTAATGTACTTCAAACACCTCACGTTACAGATGAACAGAATTCTTATTTATCTGTTCTATCACCTGCTTTTCTATCTGCCTGTCTAGTCTACCTAGGTATGGACCTACCTAGTTATCCATTGCTATGTAAAAAATGACTCCAAAATGTTGTAATTTAACCACCATTTGCATCACACTGTTCTGTGGGTCAGGAAGTCAGGTGGAGCGTGGCTGAGCATCTCTCCTGTTGTGCAGGCACTGCCCAGGGGCCGAGCCGGTCTGTAGAATGAGACAGCCGCATGCACAGGCGGGTTACTGGGCAGTAGCTGGCAGGTGGAGACAGCTGGACTTTTCTACGGAGCCTCAGGGACTCTTCTCCTAGGGTCCCCTCCAGCAGGAGCCAGATTATGTGGAGCCTCAGGACTTGCAGCGAGGAAGACAGGAGCTCTCAGTTCTTTTAAAGCTCAAACATCTCCAGGCCCAGAATTATCATGTATCCCACCGTGCTGGATAACTCCGGGCCAGGATACCCAGCTAAAGCGCCTGCACATCTGAATTCCTTCAAACAGGATGCACCATTCCTCTTCCAGGCACACGCATTAGACATTAAATGTTCCCAACGACATGCTGTGGTAGGTAATACTATTATTCTCAGTTTAAAGGTAAAATCAGTGAAGTTTGGGTTAATAGTTATTGGCCCAGCCAGGCCAGTGTTGCTCCATGGTTGAGTGTCGACCTATGAACAGTAAGGTCATGATTTGATTCCGGGCGGGGCACATGTCGGGTTGTGGGCTCAGTCCTCAGTGTGGGGCATGTAGGATGCAACTGATCACTGATTTTCTCTCATCATTGATCTCTCTTCTCTCTCTCTCCCCAACCCCTTCCTCTTTCTGAAATCAATAAAAAATATTTTTAAAAAATAGTTGACCATTTCTGCTCCTGCTGTTTGAGATATTCTCCCTTAGAAACATTGGTTCCATCTTATTCAAGTGACAATCCATCCATGTTCCTCTTTCCCATCCAATGTGTATGGGACTTACAAGCGCCTGGAGATGCTGAAAGGCAGGTTGCGCATGAGCTGTGATAAGGAACATTCATGTTTGATGCCAACTCATCCTCTGAGTTTCTTCCCAACTTTCCTGGTCCTTTGCAATAAGAAATAGGACTACTGCTAATCCTTCATAAAAATTCTCTTCTCCCTCAAAAGTATATCCCCTCTCCAATTTAAAATTATTTTTGTTCCTTAGCATTCTCTCTCCTCTTACTTCTGTGCAGTATCACAAAACCAGCCACGTAAGAATGTGTCTGTGAAGAGAATCTCATCTCATAGCTATTTGGCAATTTCCTCCCATCTTTGCTTCTGTTCAGGGTGGGCTGTGGCCGGTGGGAGCAGGGGAGGAAAATGATATGAGGAAGTGGAGAGAAATGTTCACGTGAACCTCACTACCTTGCCATGTAAGCTCAGCAGCATGCCTCCAACAGTGCGAGGCAGGAGACACTGACTTTGCAGCCCTCTAGTCTGAGCCTTTCGGTAGCCAGCGCCTACTTGACCCCCTGGGCTTCCCCTTCAGTACAATGAAATGTCCGTCCTCTGTATGATTGAAGACTCTGACTTCACTTCTCTGAGCATCTACTGTGCCGTGTTCACAGATCTAAATGTGCTTCTGTGCACTGCCATGCCGATGTACTGTCATAGCTCCGCTCCTCCCTCACAAAGAATTATTGAAGGGAACTGGGCAGTTGCTCTGTACTTCCTCATGGCCCATTCACTCCTTAGCCCAATGCCACCCATGTTGTCTCATTGAACCAAAAGTCCTCTCATTGCCACAGTCATCTTATGTTGTATCAACAATAGCCCTTCTTACTATACCCCGTAGGCAGGCTTCAGGCTATCCTAAGTCCTTTACAACAATAACTGCTAGTCACTCTCTCATCGAGATTCTTATTTCTTCTCTTGCCATGACATTTTTCTCTTTTGATTAACCTATGACTCTGGCCATTCCTTAGCAATTCCATCTGTATGCTGTGATTTCTCCATTGTGCCCTTATGCACCGGTGTTCATTACATTCCTCATTCCATTCTGCACACTTCACCTGAGATAGCACGCGTCAGGGCCATCCTGCCGGAAGAGAATTATCAGCTTACACCAGCCTCCCACAGGCCAATTGCTCCACTGACTTTACTGGCACACCTTCCTTTATCTCTTTTCTGCACAACAGGTGCACTTACTCATCTCTCTCAGGAAAAAAAGAAAAATCCAAATCAAAACAAACAAAAAAACTGTGGTTGATGATGAAACTGCCTTCCTAGCCAGGTGCTATCAGGAAATGCATCTGTCTGGGGAAGGGAACAGTTCTGTCGCATGTAAAGATGTTGGCCGAGACCCGCCAACCTGTGCAATTTCACAATCTCCCCAAAGGTGGGTCCTTTCTATTAGCACCCATGCCTGGACTACAGATGATCAAATTGGCCCACAACTAAAAGGAGACACATGTGAATCCCAAACAAGAAGAACCCATTCTTGCACATTTGAAACACCAACTATTGCATCTGGTAGCATTCCAAATTGGCAAAACATGGGTTTTTGTTTGCCACTGACCCTTTGTGCCACTCTGGATTTATAAAACATGCTGTCCACAACCTCTTGCTGCTCCTTGAGGCAGGGGGAAATGATTACACTTTCTCTCCTGGAAGGAACACCAAGGAGTGCTCAGAATGGAGATATGGAAAAGTGCCACCAGGAGACTGGGAATGAACTCCTCCGCCCCATCAAGGTGCCACTCCGCAGACGGGCTTACACCTGGGAGCTGCCTTTGTTTGCATCACATTTGATGGGCCTAGAATTTTACTTCTTAATAAATATTCTTGGGAAGCAAAATGATTTTAATATTATAACTATTCAACCCATATAAATCTCATTCTAACATAGCAATGATATTCCATTTTCTTTTAATATTCTGACCTATTTAGGATGCCAGATAATAGATCATTTTCCTATTTTCTACACATAGAAATATTTTAAGAGCATAGAATAAAGACATTCTGTGTTTAATGTGACTTGTTCAGGACAATGGAAGCAAGGATGTGAGCTCTCAGGGCGGTGTCAGAGGTAAAGCAAACTTTGCAAAACAGCATCATATGAATATCGAGAAAGGACTGAAAGGAGGCAGGAGCCGCAAAGATGCAGCAGGCAGCTGTGAGGGGTCTTGAGAATCAGTTCTCACTGGGCCACATGCCTTCACAGTCGGCATTGCCAGACCGATCTAAAGGACTTTCTACATGCAGTCCTCACAATTAGTGAAGTGCACATTTGAGGGACTGGAACTATGAGTTGAAATCAGTTGATTTGATTTTCCTTAAAAAAAATAAAAATAAAAATAAAAATAATGGGAATATACTATGCTTAAAGCCCAGTGTCCAACTTTTATAGAAATAATCAAATTTTGAACCTGACATTCTAAAACTCTAGAAAATAAATCTATTGATTGCAAGTAAATTGCCACAAACTGGGTGGCTTAAAACAATCTGTCCTTGCCTCTCCTGCTTGCTGGTGGTTGGTGACAATCCCAGGCTTGTGCCTGCATCTCTCCAGCCTGCCTGCCGGTCTGCACATGGCTTCTCCCTGGGCTTCTCTGTGTCCTCTCATCTCTGTAGAAGGACACCAGTCATTAAATTTAGGGTTCAATCATTCCAGTATGACCTCATCTAAACTAATTACGTATGCAAAGAGCTTGTTTCCAAATAAAGTCATATTCTGAAATGCAAGGTAGGTATGATTTGGGTTTGGGGGGAGGGAATTTATGCCTATACAGATAGGTTTTTATTTTTAGGACAATTCATATTTGGCTAGATTTGCATTTGCCTGCATTTTAATGAATAAAGAACAGATGGTCTTATCACTCTTGTTAGTTGAAAGACACCAGGCTTCAATATCCCCCTTTCTACAGTCACATACTTCTTGTCTTCTCATCTAGTCTCAGTCATACACCATCAACATCGTGAGTGATATCAATAAGAGAGTTTCACTGGCATCCACTACACCCATCAGCTCACTCTGAGCTGATGAGTTGAAATCAGTTGATTTGATTTTCCTTAAAAAAATAAAAATAAAAATAAAAACAATGGGAATATACTATGCTTAAAGCCCAGTGTCCAACTTTTATAGAAATAATCAAATTTTGAACCTGACATTCTAAAACTCTAGAAAATAAATCTATTGATTGCAAGTAAATTGCCACAAACTGGGTGGCTTAAAACAATCTGTCCTTGCCTCTGAACTATGAGTTGAAATCAGTTGATTTGATTTTCCTTAAAAAAAATAAATTGTTTCCTTAAAACAATCTGTCCTTGCCTCTGAACTATGAGTTGAAATCAGTTGATTTGATTTTCCTATCAAAATGAAGCACTGCATTATACATGGCCACCCACCTTCCAAATGGTAGCCATGTTCACCGTTGTCATCAATGCTGAGAGCACAGCAATCAACCTAGAACTTTCTGTTCCCCATCATCCCAGAGGTTGTCTTTTTCCTGTGTTGGGCCTCCCTAGTCCTCCCCCTATCCTGTTTTTGTATTCATCTTTATTGATTCACGTACCATTTTCCTGAAACATGTTTTTCAGTGCCTTCTAAATGAAGTGGGGTAGAGAATTAAATCCTCTTTTGTTGTATGTCTACAATAAAGCTTGGCAGCCAGGTCAGCACAGAGCTGCCATATGGAAACCCATTTCCTTCAAAAATTAGGATTTATATGTTGTTTTTCTCCCAGTGTTTTGACTAAAAATCCCAGGCTTCTGCTAGTCCTTTTTTCCTTTCTGTTTTAATCTCTGGCAGGTTTTGTCGACTCTATATGACAACACTTTCCCAATTCTCTTTTTATTATGATCATTTTTTTAAATTTTTATGATATTTCTGAATATCATATTATCTTATGAATAGAGTAGCCTCTATGATCACTGTTAAGACATTGCTATCTTTTTTTTCCTCCAAGTTTCTTTCCTTTTTAAATTATTTTTTAGGTTTTATTTCTGTCTTCTTGTAAAATACTGCCCCAAAATACCTGATCATCTGCTTGCTCATGATTTGGAAGGGCAGGCAGGGGAGTTCAAAATCAGTTGACCACTTTGAGCATCTAGGTTGGGATTGGCAAACTTGAACTTGATTGGAAGGAGATCTGGACAGATAAGAGGAAAACCTGGATATCAATATCTTCGCCTTCTTTTATGGGAAAAAGCAGATTTCCCAGAGGCAGATCCGCTAGGCTCTGGGCAGAAGTAGAAGCCTGATGCCTGTGTCCTGGGAGCCAATTTAAGAAAGGGACGGAAACCTCGTATGTGTAAGGACACGGTGTAGGCACTGGTCTCTGTCAGTCTATACATTTACTCTCCACAGTCCAGGCTAGGGACAGCTTCACCTCCGCCAGCACACCTGTCTTCAGAGCACGACCCGAGTCCCACGGGGCAGCCAGGAAATGGGGAGGCCTTCTAGAAACTTGGTTATGTCATCAGGTCCTCTGTAACGGCAAATGGCCTCACTGGTTCCTCAAGTGCTGCCTGTTCCGCTGTTTTTAGAAAAATGTGCAGTTTAATTTCGGTTCTTTCTCAGTTTTTCCTATTTCCAGGTTAGCATTTGCTAAGTGGGAAGTCCTGGCCCATCTGCTTGGATTCCAAGATGCTGTGGCAATTGTTTTCTGTCCTGTCTTCACGGGTCCATGTCTTTAAAAATAATCCTTTATCGTAGTTTTAGTGAAGTTGGAAATGATCAATATTAGTACCTGTATTTAATGTTTCCTCTTATAAAACCTCCAGGCTAAATACTAGTGTAGAAAATAAAAATTAATAAAGTAATTTTCAAACCAGAAAGTTACACTTTCTATTCTCTTGATTCAAATAATAAAAAATATGAACTGGCAGATCTGTAACACTGGCAGATTGCTGTCCAATTACTTTTTTCCCCAAAAGGAATTCAGGGGTGTAGAGTACTACAGGCTAAGATAAAAAACTAAAGATAACCAGCATATACTGTATAAGATATTCGATGATTACATAGGTAAAAGTTATGGAGACAAAAATCCACCATTTTATTAAAACTGGGCAATGACCATCAGAGACAACCAACATAAAAAGAGACCATCAGATTTCGTGTACCTCCTGGTGTGAGTGCACAGGAAACATATAGTAGTGTTGGCAAAACACAGAACATAAATACATTCTGACAGACACTTAGGCAACCATGGAATTTTTCTATATCTACATAATTCAATACAGTAACCATATGGGGCTATTAAGCACCTAAAATGAATTTGGTGTGACATTTATAATTTAATTAAATTACATGTTAAAATTTTATTTTTTATTAAAATTAAAGAAAATATTCAGCTGGGGACTACCATATTGAATCATATAGCTCTTTAGGATGTTTCTTCAACAATTTAATAGCCAAGAAAACAAGAGAGAAAAGGGGCCTTAGAGAAAAGACTCAAAAGTATTATCTTCCAACCACAGTGTATAAATGTTATTTGGATCTAATTAAAAGAAATTATATAAAACACTTGGGGGAAGGGGATCACTTATATTTGATACTAGAGGCCCGATGCATGAAAATTCATGCACTGGAGGGGGTCCCTCAGCCCAGCCTGCCCCCTCTCAGAGTCTGGGAGCCCTCAGGGGCGGAAGGCAACCCGGCGATCAATGGAAGGTGACACCCCCATCACACCTCTGCTGCTGCCACTGCTGGCAGTGCAAGCCTCGGCTGGCCCTGGTTACCTGAGCCTCGGGCAGCCCTGGGCAGCTGGGCAGCCAACATCTGAGGCTTGCCTGCACTTCAGGCTGGCCCTGAATGGCTGGGCAGCCACCATCCAAGGTTTGCTTGCAACTTGTCAGTTGGGCAGCTGCCATTCGAGGCTTTCCTGAGCCTTGGGCATCGGCTGGGCAGCCGACACCGAAGGCTTGGCTGTGCCTCAGACTGGCCCTGGGCGGCTGGAGGGCTGAGGGGAACTCCGGGAACTCAGGTGTGCAGAACAGCCGGTCCTGTCTCAGGGCGGGCCTAGCCACACATGCCTGCCACCCTGGCAGGGCTGAGGGGACTGGGTGCTGTCATCTTGTGGCTGTGGACACTGCCATCTTTGTGAGGGTGTGATGGTCAATTAGCATATTCCCCCTTTATTAAATAGGATAATATTAAAGAATTGGTGGCATTTTATGTATATCAGTGGTCAGCAAACCGCAACTTGCAAGCCACTTGCAGTTCTTTGGCCCCTTGAGTGTGGCTCTTCCACAAAATACCACAGAATGAGTTTATTTTGAAGAAGTGGCTTTAGAAGAAGTTTAAAAAATTGGGCTCTCAAACGAAATTTCAGTCTTGGACTTTTGATATTTGACTCTGTTGACTGAGTTTGCTGACCACTGGTATATATGAAGGATGCCCTAGTTACATTTAAAAATAGTTTCCATCTAAAATATTTATATGAAATATTTACAGATAAAATTACCTGGTGGCTTATACTTAGATTCTTCATAAGCCAAGATTGGGTGGAGGTACAGATAAAACTAGAAGCAGATGAAAAAGGTTGATCGTAAGTTCATTGTTGAAGTAAGAGAGGCATGGGGGAGGGGAGCACACTTTACCCTTAAAGATGCTATGAAATTTCAATGCACTAATTATATTTTATTAACACATGTTCCACCTCCAGACATTTCTGATTCTAATGTGCAAGTGGTGTTAAGATTCCTGAGAGGAAAAAACAAGGGTACAGGGAAACTTTCTAGAAAGAGTTCTCTAAGTGAGGATGGAAACACTTCAAAGGCATTAGGTATAAAATTGGAGATGTCTCTGTTTGACCCTTCAGGAGATTTCACTGCACAATTACTTCAAATTTATTTGAGGTTTTATTATAAGTGCAACTTTGAAAAATCAATGTTTCAACTTCAGAATTTTGCTCAAGATCAGAACATAAAAGTTGGAGGAACAATCGATACAAATAGATACAACTTTTCAAGGCATTCATTCTTATGCTTCCTGTGAGGCTAAGGAGGACTTATATCAGGAGAGATGAAAACCTCTGCAGGTGCCCCCCTAAGTTTTCAGAAGTGAAATCTCAGGTGTGAGCAGAGAGTATAAATGCAAACCTTTATCCACCTTCCAGGTGATCTGAGGAACCCAGGCGCTTGTCAGTATGTTTTAGTAACTAGGATCAGATATGGCAGACAAAACTAATAAAGTAGCAGAAAACCCACAGACCACAACAGGCAGAGCCTTCCTCTCACCACTGATAGTTTCTTTTCCTCTGGCCATGGGATCTTTTTTGTAAGATAAGTTTAACAAGTAGCTATTCAAAAACATCTTAAATGAAATTCCCTGGGGCCATAAAGGCATGCATCTATATAACAGCAGGTTTTACAATGACTACAAAAGATCCAACTTTCTGATTAGTCTCTAAATTTCCACATAAAATAAAACCATTCTATGTGTTCATAATTTGCAAGAATTAAATCCATGATTATAGGGTAACCTCCTTCTACTGCTCACTCATAAAGTCCCTACGAAGAGAAGGGAGGAGAGGGGAAGCCTGCACAGTACCTGGCAATTTATATCTATTTTTCTACTTTAATTCTCTTGTCAATTTTAATAGCTCCATCTTATAGTAGTCAGTGGAGGAGTGACTTTACAACCAGTTTGACTCAAGTCCTAAAATGATTTCATTTATGACATTCTGTCTTCTGCTCTCCTTTTGTGTAGCCGTTACATACATAAGAAAAAGTTGAGAGAGAGCACAGTTAGTGGGGTTAGGATATTAAAGACACACTAGTGGCCCAGTGCACAAAACTCGTGCACGGGCTGGGGGGAGGTGTCCTTCAGCCCGGCCTGTACCCTCTCCAATCTGGGACACCTCAGAGGATGTCTGACTGCCAATTTAGGCCGGATCCCTAAACCAGCAGTTGAACATTCCTCTCTCAATCCAGGACCACTGGCTCCTAACCGCTCACCTGCCTGCCTGCCTGATAGCCCCTAACCACTCTGCTGCCAGCCTGATTGCTCCCAACTGCACACCCCTGCCAGTCTGCTCACCCCCAACTGCCCACTCACTGGCCTGCTCACCCCCAACTGTCTTCCCTGCCAGCCTGCTTACTTACCCCCAACTTCCCTCCCAGTCAGCCTTCTTGCCCCTAACCATGTCATAAAGTAGCAGAAAACTTGGCTGGTTTGTTTTTAGGCCCCGCCACCATGACTTTGTTAGGAAGGACTTCCAGGTCTCCCTGAAGGTCTCCCAGTCTAATTAGCATATTACCCTTTTGTTAGTATAGAAGATTACGTCAGAGAAAGTGGTTTACTACCTAAAACAGAATGCAAATCCTACCAGCAAATTTTAGAAAATTTGAATGTATCTGTTTCCTAAGGCTGGCATATAATTACTATAGACTTGGTAGCTAAAGCCCACAGAAATCTGTTCTCTCGCAGAGGCGCTGCATTATGGGCATCTGCATCCATCTCTCTGGCACTTGTCTCAGCCTGGTCCTTGGGGACAGTCTTCCTTTCTGTGAAGCAGCATGTGTTTGCAGCCAGTGATCTCCATCAGCCCATGTTGTATAATCTCAGAAGTCTAACAGCCACTCTTTACTTCGCCCTGTCCCTGTCCTCTTCTACACAAGCCTGCAGTGTCTCTGCTGCTACAGCTCTCTCAAACACCTGCGGGTCTCCCTGTATGTCACAGGGACCCATAGTGTGAGGAAAGGCGGTTCTCACAGACCTCTGCCGGACAGTCCCTGGCCTACTCCTGGCTGCCACTGAAGTGGCTGACTGGGTGTTGAGTCATATACCCAACTCATCAGCGAAAGCTGTCCAGGCACACCCATGAGGCTCGCTCCACGGCATGCTTTGCCAAGAGTGAAGAGCCTCCAAAAAGTAACTCATTTTAGAGAGAGAGAGAGAGAGAGAGAGAGAGAGAGAGAGAGAGACCGAGACTGTTATTTAGCAACCTTTGAAGTCTGGATAGGCTAGGAACCCACCAAATCATCAAGTTCTGGTTCCATTTGGCTTAGCAGTTCTTTCTTTAATTCATCTCTTTCTTCTCACATTTTGCTGTAACAATAAGGTTACATATACCTTTAACACTTTGCTTGGAAATCGCTTCAGCTAAACATTCATGTTCATTGCTTACAAGTCCTGTTTTCCATTCAACAACAGAAAACAATCCAGCCAAGTTTTCTGCTACTTTATGACATGGAACATTTTTCTATAGTTTGTAATAACATGTTCCTTATTTCCTTCTCAAACATCACTAGAAGCATCTTTAATTCCACATTTTTACCAATAATCTTGAACAGTTTGAATCATGCCTTTACTAAGCCTTCACAAAAACTCCAAAGGGGATTCAGGGGATGGGCACTATGAGACATGGTGTGGACTACTGAGCTTCAATGATATTCAAGAACTGCTAGGACTGCCGAAACCAGTTTGGCTCAGTGGATAGAGTGTCAATCTGCAGACTGAAAGGTCCCAGGTTCGATTCCAGTCAAGGGCATGTACGTTGGTTGCGGGCCCATCCCCAGTAGGGGTGTGCAAGAGGCAGCTGATCGATGAATCTCTCTCATCGGTATTTCTAACTCTCTATCCCTCTTTCTTCCTCTCTGTAAAAAATCAATAAAATATATTAAAAAAAAAGAATTGCTAGGACTAAAAACTTTTGGATACACTGCTGTTTTTTTTTTTAATAAAGTTGGAGTGCAAAAAGTTTGGTAATTATTTACTTGACTTCCCTGTGAAGGTGTTTTCTCAGGTTTTCAAGTAGGTGCTGAAAACACATGGAACTGGAAAACCTCCCAAGTGTCTTTGTCATAAGGGCATTTCAGAGATAGGATCATCTGTGTGGATAACTCTTACTAGACTATGTTCTCAAACAAGAAAGAGATTTCCCAAACAGCATGTCCAAATAACCCAAGTCACATTATATGCTTGTTCCCATGCAAATTATTTGCTTCAACTCTCTGTAAATGTTCATAGTATGTGAGGAAAATATTCAAAATACATCTTTCTTTACACACAGGTTACCTTCTAAACTCCCAAAGTATTGATAACTCAAAGAGCTACTCCTATCCTCAAAATAAAATATAATTCTCTGTAGCGCTACTTGGCTACGAAAGGATTTTACTACCATGTATCTGTAGAAGAAATCATTAGGTGCTAATACTGTTAAGGCTGCAGTGTGAGATGAATTGTAGTCACATTTGATTAGATTTGGGCCTGAGGGAATAATTCCATACATCAAGGTAACTGGAGAATGAGTGCACCTGCAATGCTTTGTCCCTGATGAATTCCACTTTCTGCTAAACATGAGTAGTTAATTCTTAAGGAAGGTACAAGAAACACATGCAAACCACATTTAGAGGTGAGACTAATTTCATACTTCCCTACAAAATGTATTTTAGGTCTAATCACTGCATACCAGGAAATAGCCTTTGCTGGCTAAAATAAGTAATTTATGTGACTCTGATGATTTTAAATCTCCTAGATTGCACCTCTAAAGTGAAATTTAAAAATTAACAGCAGGAGATGATATACTCCAGTCAGGGAAAAAAATAAATATTGTGACTCTAACTAATATGTGAAATATTTATGACGACTTGGGGTTTTATCTTTTTTGTCCTTCAGATTTTCCATGCAGTTTATTATCCCTTTTGCTCTATTTACATGCTCAAACATTTTCAAGAAAATGTAATTATGGGATAGAAGTCTATCCATTATTTTAGTAGGAGCGGCAAGGAATGAGTTTAGGGAGGCGTATCCGGAAAGAATTAAACGTTTGTTTTATGTTAAGCATTTTGTTAAATGATGAATTTACCTTTCCTCATTACCCATCCACAAGAGCTTTTCTAAGCAGATGCAACAGAATTCCAACACAGAACACTTTTCTCAAATTTGACTGAGGCTCTCTCTGACAGCATAGAGCAAAGCAATGGGTCTGGAACACATTGCTTGACCACACACACCAGCAGGGACCAATAAAGGAGGCAGCTGTCGCTCTGTTTTGTGAGTCGTAGGTCAACATATAACGCAATAATATTTACGAGGTTAGAAGGGGAGATTGAGTTACAACACATTCAGAGGTGGCAGGCATCAGCGGTTCTTCCCTGCAGAGGCACAGGTAAGAGCGCTCCTGCTTTCCTCTCTATTCTTGCTCAGTGAAAAGGGGACAGCTCATATACAAGTGTCTTTTATGGCTTCTGAGGAATCAGGGAACCAGGCACAACCATGCGGCATGAGTACTGGCTATGCCTCTGGTGACCTCTGAGGGTGAGCTCTTCCTGATCCCCTGCTTCTGGGCCTCACCCCCAACTTCCCCAGATGCTCACGTAGCTTATGAGAGACACTGGGACACCACTGCCCTCACTAAACCAGCAGAATCCAAGACCTCCTCTGCCTCAGAAGATGATCAGTCTTTTCTCAAACAGTCTCTCTCAAACAAATCCAACCCTGAGCTTTCTCTCCAGCCCAGCATCCATGCATGTTGAATCACATTCTAGATTAAACAGGACTTGATGTTACTTTATTTCATACATGAGAAAACCCAGGAGCTGAAAATATAATGAGATCATAAAGCTAGAGAGAGAACCAGGCCTGCAGGCAATCATGACACATGTCTCACTAAGAGCGTGTGCTGCCCCTCAATCAGTGCTCAGTGCTGGTTGTGATGGAGCAGCAGATACAGATCAGCAGAGTTTGGGCTAGAGTAATGGTCGGCAAATCTCGGCTCGCTAGCCACGTGCGACTCTTTGGCCCCTTGAGTGTGGCTCTTCCAGAAAATACCACCGCCTGGGCGAGTCTATTTTGAAGGCCTGGGCGAGTCTATTTTGAAGAAGTGGCATTAGAAGTTTAAGTTTAAATAATTTGTCTCTCAAAAGAAATTTCAGTCATTGTACTGTTTATAGTTGGCTCTGTGGACTAATGAGTTTGCCGATCACTGGGCTAGAGATTTGAGGATTCCTTTGGACTTTGGAGAATGGACTTTAATGTATATGTCACCTTTTTTTTTTTTTTTTTTTTTTTTTAAGGAAGCCAGGTATACGAAAATTCTCTAATTTTTAAGCTATGGTAATTAATCTGTTAATTAAATTATAATTATGTTTATAGGTATGGATTAATATATTAAAATTGTCTCATTTCTAAAGTATGATAAGAGCCCTAACAGGTTTGGCTCAGTGGATAGAAGTAGGGGTGTCAAACTCAATCAGAGAAGGGGCCAAAATCTAAAATCCAGCCTAAATCGCGGGCCGAATGGTTTACTGAACAGTCATAAACTGACAATGTCATAAACTGACAGCGGAGTGCAGTGATGACAGCGCGGTGCGGGCCACATTGCAAGGCCTGGCGGGCTGGATTTGGCCTGCGGGCCTTGTGTTTGACACATGTGGGATAGAGCATTGGCCTGTGGACTGAAGGGTCCCAAGTTCGATTCTGGTCAATGTCATGTACCCTGACTGTAGGCATATCCCCAATAGGGGGTGTGCAGGAAGCAGCTTATCAATGTTTCCCTCTCATCGATGTTTCTAACTCTCTATCCTTGTCCCTTCCTCTCTGTAAAAAAATTAATAAAATATATTTTTAGAAAATAAAATAAAATAAAGTATGGTAAGAAATTTTAATAATCTTATTGATATATTATACTAGAGGCCCTATGCATGAAGATTCGTGCGAGAATGGGCCTTCCTTCCCCTGGCTGCCGACACCACCTTTGCTCCTGCCAGCCACCTTTCCGCCTTCCCAAGCTGCCCACAGGCCAAGAGCAGCCAGGGGCAGTGTGGAAAGCCTGCGTCATTGCCCCGCCCCTAGCGGCTCAACACCTGCATATGCAAATTAACCTTCTGTCTTTGTTGGGCTAATTCGCATACTCACTCCTGATTGGCTGGTGGGGATTGCAAAGGTACAGTCAACTTGCATCTTACTCTTTTATTAGTGTAGATATCACTTGGGTCAAATATAAGTATGGGTCAAATATTAGTATTAAAGTAAATATATATTTCCTTATACAAACAATTAGAGATTATACTTAAATACATAACATAATAAGGTATTATGTGATGTGGTTGATATAAGAGTGGCTGAAGATAACAGAGGTAAGGCTGAACTCAGTGATGGAATTAGTTCTGTTAACTTTGCTTTATTCTTCTGCTGAGATGACCTCTTAGAAAGACTCAGGAAGCCTTGCTAAAATTCAGATTGGGGTAACGGGAAAGAGGTAAATTTAAGTGAACCACTGAAATGATATGATGTGATTTATAGAGCTCACATCTGCCACCCAAGTAAAACATATTGTGGAAAAGGGAGACCACTTTAATTTTCAATTCCCTGCATGCATTACCTTTCATTTTTATTACACTTTGGATTAACATGCAGATTTGAGTTGTTCCATGTTTGCTTTGATATACTCAAAACATTGCCTAAATAAATGAATCAAATGTGGCGATGTATTGCCCGTAATATGTTATATATGTATTATATTTGTTTTCTAATCATCTTCCACAGGCTTTAAATTTTATCATATTCTCTATGTGGCAATAAAGCCATTTCCATTGCAAACTTGTAACAATAATGGATAGCAACCTTCAGGAAATACATTTCTGAGAAATTTATTTCCCCTCATGTTGCTCAGCCACTCAGGGAATGAATTCGTTTCCATGACAGATAAGGACGACACTGATCATTTGTAAAATGGTCTTGGGGCACCACAAATCAATAACGGAGAAAGAAAATGCAAGATAATAATATTTCTTTTCATTAGGTTGATAGATGGCAGTTTGGATTTATGCATTAAAATTGTCTCTTTAATAGTTATTAAATAACCTTAAGCATACATCTTGGCTCTGTGGGTCCTGTTTTATATTGAAGAGTCAAAACCAAAATTCTACTTAACTTAATGTGGTTACTTCCCAAAAATATAATAACCAAATAGGATATAAAATTAAAAGATAGAATATACTTAGCACAGGCATAACAGTCTACACTGAAATATAAAAATCACATGCTATAACTTTAATTTTTAATATAGGACAGTTCTGCAATAAGAGGACATTCTATGGGAATATTTTTGTTGTTTTGCTTTTTTACAAAAACACTGTTCACTTTTGCAATATGTACTAATAATGGTGTTCTACAAAATTGTCATGTGAGAAGACATTAATTTCATAAAGCATTTTAAGTTTGGCGATGTTGGAAATTTTTTGTTCCAAAAGTATGCCTTTAAAAATATTTGAGACAAACTGAAATTACAGCATTTGAAGAGATTTTTTCCTGCTTGTTCTCATTTTTCTCTGAGTGGTATAGATGCTGGAATTACCTATATAATAAAAGACTAATAGACCAAATAACGGAACAAGTGAACAACCAGTTGCTATGACATGCGCTGACCACAGGTGGGCACACGGAAAACATGGCGGGTTTCGGCAGCAGGCGGCAGAGCACAAAATGTGTGGGTGTCAGCCAAGGCTGGATGGTGGAACAGGTGAGCGGCAGCACCAGGACAAGGCAGGGCGCCAGCAGCTGTCATCGGGACGAGCCTCTGGTGGTTACTGAAAATTCTTTGCTCCTGTGCGCCACAGACCCATCAGGCACTTGCACCTGCAACCAGCACCCACCCCTGCTGCCAACGTTGGCCCCACTCACACCCACTGCCAATGTCGGAGCTGCTGCTTGCACCCACTGCTAGTGCCTAGCACCAGCCCCGATGGCTTGGCACTGTCAGCAGGTGTGAGCAGTGGCTACAGGCCCTGATCACCCCTCAGGGCTTATCCACTTCCTCCTGTTCCGAGGGATGATCAGGGCAGCAGCTGCAGGACCTGGGGCCACATGGGGAGGAGCTGGGTGGGTGCGTGGAAGGGGGGCTGAGACACACCCATGCCCACTGCAGCCTCAAGGTGCACAAATTCATGCACTGGACCCCTAGTATATAACAACTAGAGGTCTGGGGTCCCTCAGCGTCGCCTGTGGGAACCAGGCTGAAACTCTCAGTCCAACATCCCCAGAGGGACGTAGTAGTGCACAAAGTGGCGGGGCTAGGGAGGAGCCTGAGCCCAGGCTGAGCGCTGCAGCACTTCTCATCCTGGCCCCATTGTGTCTGCTGCCACCGCCGCTCAGTAAGCTCTCTGTGGTCTCCAAACGCCCATGACAAGCAGCAACCGCACGCTCAAGCCCAGTCAGTCCCAATGCCAGTACCAATCCCACTTCCGGTCCCAGTGCTGGTCCCAGTCCAAATGGGGGCGGGGCATGCAGGGGGAGTGTCCACAGGAGAGGCTAGCGTTGCCATAGCTGTGCTCACCAGCCCTGAGCCCAGTGTCTGGCACCCATCCTTCACCTGAGTAGCATACCCGCTGGGGGAGTGCACTGACCACCAGCCAGCAGCTCCTGTGCTGAGCGTCTGCCCCCTGGTGGTCATTGTGCATCATAGTGACTGGCTGAATAGTTGCTTAGGCTTTTATATATAGAGATATATGGAAAATGTTTCTTTCAGAGAAATTTCAGAAACATTCGTTTTTAAATATGATTTTGATGTTTTACTTATATAAGAACTCTTCATACTCTTTCCTATCACTCAAATATCAAACTGCAATATCTTTTGAATTGTTATTTTGCTGCAAATTACTAACAACTTTTTTGAAAAACATTACTTGATGTGAAACTCCATTTGACTGACTGACTTATTCACCCTTCATTGATTTTGGTAAAAACATGCAAACATACATCTAGACTCTTTTGACTAGTTGGACATAATATCCATGAAATATGTCAAATCAATATCATTTTTAAAATTTGATAATAAAATATGGCTTTGGATGTAAAATAGATTTCCTATTTCACTCAAAGTATATGTGCAGTTAAGGAGTAGGTTTCTATTAGTGTTGGGTAGAATTTTCCCATGAGCTTATGTATGTATCATCCATATGCCAGAGTGCTGAAATATGTCTATTAGTTTGAGTTCTAGTAATAATTTGTATTTCTCTGCATTAAAAATTAAAAATACAAGAGTAAATTAAGAAAAATTCAATTTATGCGACTATAAAAAACATCTAGAAATAAATTTAATAAAGGAAGTTCAAGATTTTCAAAATGAAGATTAGAAAGCATTCTATTGATAGAACGAAATTAAAAGAAAGTCTGAATGAATGGCAAGACAATTTGTTAATGAACTGGAGAACTTGATTTTGTTAAGATATTAAGAATACCCAAAGTGCTCAAGAAAGTCAATGCATTTCCTATAAAAATCTCCACCACCATTTTTCAGAAAGGAAAAACTAATCCTAAAGTCCGTGTAGAATTGCAAAAAGACCCTGAATATTTAAAACAATCTTGGAAAGAGAGGACAAAGTTGAAAAACTCACACTTCTTGATGTCAAACTTATTATAAAGCTACTTCAATCAAAACAACAGCATACTAGCATAAGGATAGACATATATATTAACAGAATAAAACTGAGAATCCAAAAATAAACCCATAATCTATGGTCAACTGATTTTTGACAAGATGCTAAAACCATTCAATGAGGGAAAGACTAGCCTCTTCAACAAATGCAGAGAATATTGGTTGTCCACATGCAAAAGCATGAATTTGGACACTTATTTCATGTCATACACAAAAGTTAACTTAAAAATGAACAAAACATCTAAATGTTAAGAGTGAAAACTACAAATCTTAAAATATATTGTAGGGATAAATCTTCATTAACTTGGAGCTGTGGATACTTAGATGTGACACCAAAAATATAAACTAAAAAAGAAAAACATAAATACGACTTCATCAAAGAAAAATTAAATTGTCTTGTGCCTCAAAGATAATTTAATTAATAAAGTAATAGATTTTTTCACAATATGGGAGAATATATTTTCAAAGCTGTTTTTAATTTTTTTAATTAATTTCAGAGAGGAAGATAGAGGGAGAGAGAGAAACATCCACGATGAGAGAGAATCATTAATTGGATTCCTCCTGCACACCCCACACCAGGGATCAAGCCCACAATCTGGGCATGTGCCCTGACCAAGAATCAAACCATGACCTCCTGATTCATAGGTCAACACTCAACCACTGAGCCATGCCAGCCAGGCAATTTTCAAATCTTATATGTGATAAGGGTCTAGAATCCATAATATGTAAAGAACAAAAAGTCCAACAACTAAAAGACAGACGATGCAACTTTAAAATAGGCAAAGAGTTTGAACAGACATATCTTCACAGAAGATAGAGCAGTGAACATGAACAAAGAGATGCTCAATGTCATTTAGTCCCAGGGAAACACAAATCAAAGCCCATGAGACATCATCTCACACTCACTAGTATGATTTTTCTTGAGAAAATGAAAACTATGGTTGATGAGGATATGGAGAAATATAAATGCTCATACAATACAGATGCAAATATAAAATGGCAGTTCCATTTTTAATTTTTTGTGGAAGCTCCACATTATTTTCCACAGTGGCTGCACCAGTCTGCATTCCCACCAGGGCACATGCCTGGATTGCAGGCTCAGTCCCCAGAATGGGTCGTGCATGAGGCAACCAATCAATGATTCTCCCTCAGCATTGATGTTTCTATTTCTCCCTCCCTTTCTGAAATTAATAGAATTACATTTTAAGACAATTTTAAAAATAAAAAATGAGGATGTTCTTCAAACTACTGATTCTTATTTTTTATTTTTACTAAATTTACTGGGGTTACTTTGGTTAAAATTGTATAGGGTTCTATAGTACATCATCTGTGCACTGTATTGTGTGTTCACCACCCCAAGTCCAGGAATGATTTTTAATGCAAATGAACAAATCCTAGCTAATAAAGTAAATAGAGGTGTAACTTGAGCAGAGTTCTGAGGTATGCTTTAACTGTGGTTCAAGAGAAGTGATATGAAAATCACTTGTATAAGAAGAGTTATTTAGAACACTAATTCCAATTTATCCAGGGACACTGAACTTCCTACTTAATTTTTTTGGTTATGTTTTCACTATCTTCCAAATTAGTGTATTTATTAGCTTTTACCATCCTGAAGTGCTACAGCGGTTCCAAGGTGGGTTTGCAAATTGTTTTTTAAAGCCTCTGAGGACAAGTTACATAAGTACCAATTAATGAAAATCTTATGCAGCCAGAATTTGCAAATTTTTAAAATCTCTACTGTTGTTATATGACATTACAATTTGGAATGCTCAAGGTTGCAAAGGGAACTTCTAGTTTTAAAATTAGAGGAATTTACCCTAAGGTGTTTATTTCACTTTATATTGTTTTGATTCATATCAGATTACTACAAATACTCTTTTAGCAAATATTGTCCATGTCTGTGATAATGAATCATCTTGACTTTGGGTTATTAAAAACCAGCACATTCTAACTACAGGAATTCAGTGAAATAAGTTTCAATTCCCTCTTTTTCTACTATTCAAACCCTAATCATTAGTTAGATATGTTTCCAGATCTGTGCACATGAAAACATATCCTCGAAGACATATCCTGTCTGAGAGAGAGCTCCTATTTGAGATTCATTCAGTAGGAAACAAACTGAATTAAATCTTCAACATTACACACTCTTACTTTTCAAGAAAGCCTAAATTAGTGCAGGCCATACTTTTTTTAAAAAATCAGGTTTCTTTGCAGAAAAAAAAGGTAAAATACACTAAATTCTGTAACTCTTGAAATGGGATTCCAAATAACAAACAAAAATGTGTATATTTCCTGCATATATGCATGGCCCATGGACACAGACAATGGTGTGGGGAGGGGAGGGGAGGGGGGTTGGGGGGAGACCTGGAGGGGGCCAATGGGGGAACAAAGGGGACATATGTAATACTGTCATAAATAATTATTTTTTTACAGTATACATTTTCTAACCTTTAAATTAGACAATCTCTGTAATTCTGTTTATTTCCTTTAATGAGTATTCTTGCTGCTCCTAAAACAGGTGTTTTATTTCACTTTGGTTTGGGGGGGGGGAATATCTATGATAATAAAAGCACAATATGCTCATTAGACTGGCATCCTTCCGGAGATCCTTCCAGAGGACCTTCCAGAAGAACTCAGGGCAGCAGGGGCCAAGGCAGAGGCTGCTGCAGTGGTGGCAGGGGCCATGCCCCCTGCACGAATTCTGTGCATCAGGCCTCTAGTTATAACATAAAACTACACATAAACTATCTGAATTCTGCCCACGTGTTCTTGCTGGCCACAGATGGCTGTGAGCTTTTTAACATTTTCCAATGGTAATGTATGTTCTCATAAAGGCATGAATCATAATGAAATTTTTGTTAACCACTATAATCTTCCCAGTTGGTTCACACACAGTAAAGCAAACAACATTTACTTTAGAGTTAGAATGAAGAAAAGTTGTGTAATATTTTCTACAATAGAAATTAACACAATTATTTGTAGAATAGTAACATAACACTTCATTTTCATTATAATATAATCATTTTATTTAAATTGTACCAATATACAGGTTTATTCTTTTTTTTTTAGAGAGAGAGAGAATAGAATAAGTACCTGATTATGTGTGTTTCTTCCAAATAAATAAAATAAAATAAAGATCTATAGAATTCATCCAGATATGGAAAAACCTGACCTCCTCATCACCCCATTCCCTATTATAGAAGCCTCCCTGAAAAAAAAAAATGTAATTTATACCAGACTAAAAATAAAACTGCACCACCGAACATACTCCTCAGAGCACAGGCAATTTGAAATATGTACTCCTATATTTTGCAGCTATGCTTGAATAATTATGCCACAAGCTAAAACCTTTGTAATTCCCTTTAATAGTGGAACTATACAGACTATTTATTATAAAATAACTTACAATCCAAAATAATTAACAAAAGAATGGAAACAAAGTTAAACCATCATACTCAGTATCCATAAAACTTGACCAAGCAATACAATACTCAATGCCTCTGGACAAGCCATTGCAGGAACCTGCGGATGCAATATGCATTTCCTCTGTCACTAATTACCGGAAGCGGGTTAACAAGATGTTCCCCTCATTATCAGTCCAGAAGTCCAGTGTAGGCTTCATGCATCTGTTAGTTCTAAAGTTTTCCAGTTGCCACTGGGACTGAGACACACCCTACAGGAATGTCTACAGGACTCCCATATTGCCTTCCTGAAGACTTAAGCTGTAGGGGCCAATCCTTTTATTGACTCTTATGGCTCACTAAGGATGCATCTTTGTCATTTTTCTTAAGAAAATAACACGGATCCTTCAGAATCCAGTTAAAATGCTACTAGTAAAGTCTACTCGGCTCCCCAGACTCCCTTAGATTTCTTTCAACCCTTCTAGCCACACTTTGAACCCGCCAATTTACAAAATCTTACATAATGTTACTTTTTATAATTTTTAAGTATATATGTAGTCTGCCCAAGGCCTTATATTCTACAGGGTATCTAGCATGTTTTCCCAGAACAAGATGTTTAAAATACTGTTTGATACACTAGATCAATCCTGCCTTTGACTGTGTTTATGTCTTTCATTGCTGAATTTTATTCCTTCAGGCCATGCCTTATAAACCATATGATACTGTACTCAAAATATGGCAGGATGACCAAATATTATACGATGAAACTCAAAAGAATTCAATTTAAACCAATCTCCCCAAAACATCATTGTCTTTGATTACCCTTCAGAAAAAGAAATCTAGTCTTCCATCATGTGTGAACATCCAAAAGCACGCTTCTCGAAAAAGCCACATGTTTATCACATGGAAGAATGAGACTATTAACTACGATGGGAACACTGGAGACTACAGCAGTATTTGTCAACAAACAAAGCCTTGGTAGCTAAAATGTAGTGCTGTAATGGAAGGGCGACAGAAAAAACCAACACAATCTGCAAATCAATAGCTCAAGACGACACAATGCTATTTTCTTATATGTTTTCCTCTGTGTCTGTCTTGTCCTTCTATCCAAGGTGCTTTTTCCTGGTGAAGGGAATCTTACATGACATGTAAGAAATGCTACGATTATTGAATTTACTTTAAAGTACTAATTTAGCATCTCTCGGAAAATTATATGGATTTAGAAAAAATTTAGTCCAAGCAATAAATGACAAATGATACATTTTCTTTTCTCTCTTGTAATATACTAGGGAAAGAGGAAATACGCCTTGAATATCACTCAAACCAAATTCTGCGGGTGACCACGTGCTCCACTTCAGATGGTGGAGGCCCAGTCAAGAATACTCCAATTTTATTTCCCCTCATGCTAACTTCTATTATGATCCTGCCCTCGAATCTCAGTCACATCCAACCTATCTCCCTGCTTTTATTCTAATCTACCTTGAAAGAACAAAAATCAGAATATGTCACAACCTTGATTGAGCTGAGCACCACCTCCATCATAGCAAGGAACATGGCTCCTCACTACACTTACAATACTATTCCAATTCCTTCTGGCCTCAGGGCAATTCCAGGATCCGCCCTGGCCTACCCTGCTGGAATCCTTTCAGTCTTCTTAACTCCTTGGTCCAATTCCATTGGCCTTCCTCCTGTCCTTGACTGCACCCAGCTTATTCTAGCTTTGGGCCTATTCACTTGCTGTTGGGGTGCCTGGAAAATTTGGCTCACATTCCACTTCTATATGGACCCCCAGGCCAGTCACTCTTTCTCAGCACCCTGCTGTCTCCACAGCAGAGAGAAATACTTGAAATTCACTTCGTGTTTATTTTTGGCTCCTTCCTTTTAGAATAGAGCCCTCCAGCTTCATTCTCCCCCTGGAACCCGAACAGCTCCCGGCACAGAGTAGGCTCTCAGTGTAAACTGGCAAAGCGGAGACTGACAAAGAGCAGGAATCACCTAAGTCCCCAAGGAGAACAAGGGAGGACAGAGAGAAAAGGTCATTTCTCCTGGGGCACGGAAGAAGCTGCTGACACGCTTCTGGGATTCAGCAACTGCTGTTATTAGCTGTCACCTCCACACCGAAGCCAAAAATGTCCAGGAAAAATCCAAGAGAGGGAGACAATCATGTAGATAAATAAAATATGGTGACTGTATCAACCCCAAGATAGTTTCAACTGCTGCTCTTTGATGTAAAAGGAAGACTGTCTAGAAATAACAGGTGTTTTATTTTACTTTAACATTAAAAATATGATGTGCACACATTATTTAAATTAAATAAACTACTTATAATATCCGTTAATGTGTCCAAAAAAAATGTAACCTCCAACTAGGAATAACCTGCCTTCAACTATGCACATTTGAGAGAGACCTAACAAGTGTGTGAGTAACTTCTAGTATTAAATTGTCGCTTCGTCTTCTACTGTCCTACCCTCAATGAATTTATTTCTCTTGTTCTCCTATAAGAGAACTGAAATGATACATTTCTTCTCTTTACGTGAGAGGAACTCCTATCACTCTGCCCTCACAGCAGGCCATCCTGTGCCTGATTCCAGGTCACCTCCCTGGCCTCTTAAACCCTCTCATCTGGCCTCGCCCTGGAGGTGAGGTTCCTCTTTCCCTTTAAATAAATCTCAGGCTAATCTTCCCGTTACTGAGCAATCAATGGTTCAGGCAAAGCCGATTCCCTTTCGGTTTTTTCCTCTGTATGAGGCTTTTTCAGCTCCTGTGTTCAGGTTGGCAAGAAACATACTTTTATTTTGGTGCCACATTTTCATCTTTTGCTTAATTTAGACTCAATTTCACTCCTGCAAACAAAGCTTGCATATTTTGGAACAGCAGCAGGTTAAATGGTCCTCTTTTATCTCTCTAATTCTGTAACAGAGTCAAATTGTATTTTCAAGAAAACAGAAATCCGTAGAGCATGGCGACACAACTCTAAGCATCCTGGAAAACGTGCAGTGGGAGGGAAGCCACTTCTGCTGTGTCTTATCCTTTCTGCAAAGGGGTCTGTGTGTCTAGTAGGTGAGGCGGTTCTATATTTATTTCCCCAAGAGCATCATTCAAATTCGCCAGGAAATGACAATACCACGACCGTCCCATCCTGTCACAGGCGGGAGCGATGGACTGACAAGTGGTCCTTCCTGATACTGCAGATATACCGCCTCCTCTGTGTGTATCTACAACACAGAGACCGACTGTGTAAGAAAAATCCAAACCAACCGAGAAAGTAAGGCTTTGCACACTTCACCTGAAACCAATGGAAAAAGTAACATGGAAAAAGTGAGTCACTGATATGATCTGAGCAGTGATATTCCATAATCAATTTATCTGGAATATATTCCCAGGATTTAAAAAGATGTGAACAGTCACACATCATTGTTTGTTCCAAATGGCGCTTTCCTCACATGCTGGAAGAGTTACGCTGTTTTATAGAGAAGCACTTAATAAAGTAATGGATTATAGTATTCACGTCACCCCTTTGGGAAGGTAAATAATGCCAACAATTATTATCATCGCTGTTATTGTTAACAATCATTACTCTTGTTATTATACTTGACAATCGTAATAATGGGCGCTTATCTCACCCTCCGGGAAACACTGGCAAACACCAACTACACACGAGAAAGTGATTACATCAGTATCTTCAAGAGCTGCTCCCACGGCACCGCTGAGGGAGAGGAGAGGGAAAGGAAAGAGGCAAGGACAGAGAACCGTGATGAGGAAAACATGGCAGGTGCCATAAAAAGTCCAGGTCCAGGTCCAGAGAGAAACAAATCACATGTGTGTCCAGGAACAGGAGAGCTGCCGTTTCAGTTTACGGGTGAAAAAGCACAAGAGAGATGGAATCCTAGAACCTTTTTCTTCTACAACCACTGTCTCTTCTAGGATAAAGCTGGAAGCCTGACGTTTGTCCCTTCCAGGAACAAAGGCCGTGGCTACCCGGAGGATGTATATGCTACAATTTCATGAAAATGATAGGGACAGTTACCAGCCTAATGGAGACCACTCTTTCCCTGGATCAGGCCTGAAATCTGACCATTATTTTTCCCAAATTTCACTCCTCTCCAAAAATCTAGAGGCTGAGTTTGAGGTATCTGTAGGATATCCAGCTGGAGATGTCAAGTATGACAATGGATGGGCGAAAACTGGATAGGCTACCCCAGACTGTGGACAAGTTACTCCTAACACCATGCTCCCGTGCCTTTCTCCATCACAGAAGAAAAAGTGGAAAGCTTAAGAATCACTTTAGAGAGATGGCCAAAGGACGCTTTATCAGTGATATAGCTCAGCATGTGTTTGGTAGGATTGCTAGTGAATTTTGCTTCCTAATTTAAATAAGAGAGAGAGAGAGAGAAGAAAAAGCAGCTCATCTGTTTATTTCTTCCTCCATGTTCCTTTCTGGACAAGGTCTGTGATGCCAGGACATACATCAGCTGCTGCGTGACTAGGAAGCAACAAGCATTAGGACAAAAGAGATATGCAAAGAGAGATCAAACTTGGATCATTAATAACTAGGTCTTCTGCAAAAGCCATGGGTTGACCGTCTCTGGTTACTGTTTGGTATTTGATAAAAAGTATGCCCTACTTTCTTTTAGCTGCTTGTTGAATTTTGTTAGGTACAACACGCTCCTAATAGAATCAGTGAATATACAGAAAACAACGCCAGAGGTCCAGGCAGGAGACAGCTCCACAAGGTAGACAAAGCAGCTGAAGCCCGGGTTTGAATGAGATCGCCAAGTGAGAATACTACAGAGTGAAAGAGAAACAGGGCAGAGGATAGAGTGTTGAGGACATGGGCACTTCAGAGGAACTGATGGAGGAAAGGAGAGGCTGGAAAAAAGATATACAACCATAAAGACAAAGAACGCAAAAGAGAAAATGGTGATCTAGAAACCGAGAGGGGAAAGTAGGTGTCCGTGTTCAAATGCTACCAAGTAGCCCGGCATCAACCCTTGCACCAGAAGGTCGGGGTTCAATTTCCGGTCAGGACAGAAGCTGGGCTGCGGGGAGATCCCCAGTGGGGAACTCGTGCAGTAGGCAGCTGATCAATATATCTCTCACCACTGATGTTTCACTCTCTCTCTCCCTCTCACTTCCTCTCTATGAAATGCATAAAAACATGAGAGGGAGAGAGAGAGAAAGAGAGAGAAAGAGGGAGAGAGAGAGAGAGGGAGGGAGGGAGGGAGGGAGGGAGGGAGGGAGGGAGGGAGAGAGAGAGACCAGTGCTACAGAGCTACCCAATTCCAGGAAAGTGTCCTTAGGTTTGGCAGCATCAAGGTTAAATAACTGAGTGGACGCACCCACCACCCCGAAAAGATAGCTTTCACAGCAGCTGTTGGTCCCCGAGAGCATCCTGAGCAGGAAGGTAGATGGCTCCTTGCTCCAACGGAAATACAATTCCAAGTGCAGGCGCTATGGACAGAGGACAATAGAGTCTTTCTTAAGAGAAAAGGCAGCATAGTATATACCCTTAAAAATAAAAATAACAGCCTAAGTTTAGAATGACCTATCAAGTGGACAACGGGGTGGATCATTCTGACCCTGTCACTTTTAAAAGAACAGCGAGATTCTAAGGCTCAGGATCAGCCCGATCCCCTGCAGCTGTGACACAGGCCTCGCGATGCTTTGAAGATGACAAGCCCTTGAGTCAGGGAGGGATTCCGGTGCAGGCAGGGGGGAGAGAACGGATAAAACAGAGGAAGAGAAAGAAATAAACTTACTAAGTGTTCCTTCCTTCTCCATGTCAGTAATCAATAACATGAAAATAACGGCACAGGGAAGTTTGAAAAGCTTACATTCTGTACGAGAATGTAACTTAAAGGGGATGGCAGATGTCAGGTGATCACAGGCAGGCAGACAATGTCCCTGTGGAACTCGGCACTCGGGGGGCCGCACAGCGCAGGAAACAATTTTTCTCTTTATTATTACGGAATTGGTAAGAACAACTTGAAAGGGCATGTGAGAATTTTAAAGCGTCTCTTCCTTCCTTCCTTTTTGAGAATTATTGTAACTTAAAGAAGATATATAGAAGGCCCACAAAGCAATTAGTAAAAGTGAAAAGATGGTTATGAACAATTAAAATCTTCTCTGCTTCATTAGCTTTTCACCGTTAAACGCTGGCACTGATGAATGACATTGCATACGTCTCTCAAATAGCACAAGTATCAAGGAGGGAATCAAAGAAAAAAAGCAGCACCGGAGAACTCACAGAACAAGCCTGTTAACCACATGGGATGGGTAAGAGGCTCAGATTGAAAGTACGTGTGTCTATTTTGAGGATTGCGCTGGGCTCTTTGTGCTCCCAGAACTATGCATACGGGGTTCACACACGTTTACATCCCAACAATACTCCTCATCAATGAAAATACAGTGCCCTGATCAGCGCCGACCACAGACTGTGCAGGGCCCAGCGGGGCCCCTTATTTAAAAAGCATGAAAAAACAGTGCTTTTAAAAGCACTAAAACATGTGCATAGTCTTCCCCTGCAGTCCCTCTCCAGTCTTGTGGTGTTTCTCTACTATTTAACATAAGTCAATATTTTAATTCCAACTTTAAATCTCATGGTTCTACCCTTCCCCTTATATCATGAAATGTCCTTTTAAACGACAATATGCGTTAGCCCCTGGGCAGCATCTCAGTGATGCAAAATTCCTCTGCTTTAGCTCCAAAGCATATGCATTTCATTCTCACCAGCACAGCAGGAACATGCACCAAGACTAATTCAACCGATTTTACTTTTCTTTTAAAAATAAGTTTAATCTTTTTAACTATGTTAAAATGAGCATAACAAAATGCACCACCTGAGCCATTTTTAAGGGCATAGCTCAGTGGTATTGGCTACATTCATCTTGTTCAACCGCACCATCTATTCTTTTTTTCTTATTTTTATATTTACTTTTGTATTCTTTTCCATCAGCGCCATCTTTCACTTTGCAGCGTGCACATATCCCAACATGGAAGTGTAGGAAGGAAGGACTGAAAGGGAAGGGAATGAAGCCCCCTTTCCCCATTCATGTCACTGTCCTCAGCGCAAGTGAGCGGCCAATGCAAGGAAGTGAAACACGGAGGAAAGGTGTGATGGGAGGATCCTGGGTGTTTAGAAAGCCATGGCCCCCTTAGCAAGAAGGCTTGGTTCCTGGGGGAAGTGTGGCCTCGGGGTACCCGTCCCCCCAGCCCTCTCAGGGTCACCATCCTCACATCGCCCCCCCATGGCTGGGTTACTGGACCCCCTCTTAGGGCTCATGCTGCCCCAGGGGCACAGCGAAGCCGGGAGGCGCTGTGGGCATGCGCACTAGGCAGAGTCCGGGCATCTCAAGCATGTCAAACTCACAGCCTGCGGGCCGCATGGCTCTTACACTGTGCCCCCTAGTGCGTTCCATTTCCCCCTAGGCCTTCACTCATAAAACACACGTTACAGGATAAAATTGAGGGTTTGGGGCGGTGACAGCCGGGCCCTTCACCACGGGAGGCTGCTGCGGGCCGCAGTGGCACAGGTGGCGCAGGGCCGGGCCGGGATGGACATTGACACTCAGCCCCACGCGGAGCCTCCGCTCACGGGCGCCTCTCACCTTCCGCTCCGTCACTGACCCACCGCAGGCACCGGTGCCATCCGGGGAGACGCCATGGCCAAGCGCACGTTACACCAGCGGCATTGCTAACCCGGGGGGATAAGCACCAGCTGAGCCCGGAAGTGCCAGCGCATCAGGAAATCCGACGCTGAGAACCGACCAATCACAGCCGAGAGCCGGCTTCCGCTCCCGCCCCCCCACGCTCGGCTTCCGGCTCCCGCCTCCCGCTTGCTCCACGTGCCTGGCCCCCTTCCTCCGGAGGGTTTCCATCCGCTTCCTGCCTGGCCCTGACCCGTTCAAATCCATATTTCTCCTGGAATAAAGCCTTAATTAATATGTTTATCCTTACCTTTTTAAAAATTTATATATAGTTTATGGATGTTTTTACAGAGAGGAAGGGAGAGGGATAGAGAGCTAGAAACATGATGAGAGAAAAACACCCATCAGCTGCCTCCTGCACAGCCCCCACTGGGGATGTGCCACAAGCAAGGTGCATGCCCTTGACCGTGATTGAACCGGGGACCCTTCACTCCACAGGCCAACGCTCTATCCACTGAGCCACACCAGTTAGGGCTTCTGCTTACCTTCTAACACCATTTAAGGGGGCCCGGGAGCCCGGTTCCATGGCTGAGGAGGGACATACTATGGACTAGGCCGGACCCAGTCACTAGGAGGTTCTCATCCAGGCTCACCTGGTTAGGGGCCCGGCTCAGAGGGGAGACTGCATGTGTCTGTCCTTTGGGTGTGTTTTCCGTGTAATCCCAGAGCCAGCAAAAGGCCGGTGAACTGTGGGACGTGGAGCATGTTCGTGGCGCAGGGGTAAAGGAAAGGCTTGGCCAGGGACAGGAGGGACTCGTGAAGTCTCCCTGCAGGACAGGGGCTTGGAGGAAGGATTCCAAGTCTGTGGGGAGCAATGTCCTCGCCCAGGAGAGCCCGTGAGAAAGGGCACAGGAATCAGTCTGGGAAGGGCACCCTGCCCCTGCCTGACGTGCCAGCTGAAGCTGCCATGGTTGGCACACGTTTAATTGAACCTTACGACCAATCTGCTTAAAGCGATTTTTCTCCTGTATCCTTTAGCCAGTTAAATCAGTACTTCCTTCCTTCACTCCTTTGTTCTAATACCCCAGATGTCATTCATGTGAGCAAATACGTGGATGTCAGGTTTCTAAACTCATGGCCTGTGGATGTGGTTGACTGTGAACAAAACATGAACAAATATGTACCATAAAATAAAGGACTGAAGGGGATGAGCTATAAATTATAAATCGTTTTAAGTACTCTGAGGTTACACATTTAATTTTCTCACTAATGCTACCTGTTCAGATCACTGGTGAGTTACCCCTGGCCCTAGCTTACTTCCTGCCACCCAGCCAGAATATAGAACAGCCCTTTTAACTCATCAAATATCTTCTTGGCCCTTCCATGTCTGTTAAAAGTGGCTTTTCTGCGGAAACTGGAACCAAGTTTGCATCTGAAGCCATTTCTGGGGCTTTTAGTTGAGGGCACGCTTTCAAGCAGGGAAGGCTGCCCATTAACTAATGAAAGAAATCCTCTCATCCAATTTTCTCAGAATTTCTTATCTTCCGATGTAACTGCCAGCACCTCAGTCACCTTGAAAGAAACCATACTGATTAACATAAGCAGCCCTGTGATTATGTTTCCCACAGCAAAAAGAAAATCCCAGCCACTGCATCGCCTACTGTTTCTGCTTTTTTCTTCCTGATATTTTCAAAAAAAAAAATCTGATTTTATCTACTACCTCTATTTGCTGATAGTAGAAACACATGCTTTCTGGCCAAGAACATGTTTATGCCCCAGATAATGGAAAGTAACCTGGTAAAGTGATTTCTTCACCCGGTGACCTCACAGTGAAAAATCACCTGGGTGGATGGAGGGTGAGATAAATCAGCGGAGAGCCCGGTGAGCAGGTGAGGGTATTAGATACCAATTTCTGGCGGAAATCTGCCTTACTCATTTCCTTTTCCCCAGAACCTAACACAGGGCCAGGCAAGGCGCTGTATTGCTATTTTAGTCAAAGAGCTTTACAATCTTCCTGTGGGCGCCAAAAATGGAATGTGGAAAGTGATTAGGTAAATTAATCCAGAGTTTAAGATAGACAAAGGAGCTCACTCTCTGTCATTGCTCTTGGTGTGAATTTAAGCATGAGATTATTTTCATCAGCTCTGCTTCTGAGAAGGCAAATACCCAGAGTGCAGGGGAGCTGAAGCATGCAGATGCCTCACCTGAGCCACTCCAGCAGGTGGCCAGATAATCCATTTTTCACCGAGCAGGGGAAGATAAGTGGATTGCGAGAAGCAAACTCTTTCCTCTACCCTGCTCTGCCTCATTTTTTTCAGATGCTTAGTGACATTGGTTGTGTCTCTCAATCTGTTTATAACCATACAGCTATCAGTAACATGGTCTCCCTCAGGCATCCTGTGAACAATGAAAAAGTTTCCAAGAATAATACCAAAGTAAATATATATATATATATATATATATATATATATATATATATATATATATACACACACACACACACACACACACACACGTATAAAAAGAGAGTTGTTGCCTGGCAATTTGATGCTGAAGGGCAGTGGTCGGCAAACTGCAGCTCACAAGCCACATGTGGCTCTTTGGCCCCTTGAGTTTTTAGCAAAGGCCAGCTTAGGAGTACCCTAATTAAGTTAATAACAATGCATGTACCTATATAGTTTAAGTTTAAAAATTTTGGCTCTCAAATTTCAATCGTTGTACTGTTGATATTTGGCTCTGTTGACTAATGAGTTTGCCGACAGCTGGTGTAGGGTACAGGTAGGAGAGATTTTTGTGTTATCCCAAGACACCCCCCCTTATCTCACTCTGAAAATTCAGCTTTAAATAAATGAAGGCAGTTTTATAAGAATTCTATGAAAAAGTTTTATAAGAAATCTTCCACCTCCAAAAGAGGGGAAATTAAATAAGACAAAATTTGTTAATAATGATCTACTGATAACTCTGTCTGCCAGCATAATCTTAGCCCCAGAGTAGAGATTAACCTTGCTTAGATTAATGCTTTTCAAAATCTGTCCACAGATCATGGGCAAAATGTAGATTCCTATGCTCCACACAGATCTAAGAAATCAGAGTTGTGGGAAGTGGGAGTTTTCCATAGTTGACAAGTGATTCTTCAGTACACTGAAGTTTGAGAACCACTATTCTAGAATTTACTGGTTAGCATTTCTGATTGCACTGTGAAATAGTCCGTTACAGGCCCACCAGGAAGGCACATAAATAGGCTCATTCAAGGAGAACCATCTATGCAGGCACTTGTCTTTGTTTGGCTCCTTTTTATCATATTTTCTAGAGGTCTGGTGCATAGATTTGTGCACATTGAAAGGAAATTAATTAGGAGGTGGCTGATAGGGTGGGACTGGGGGAGAAGGGCCAGACACACCATGGAGCCAACCTCCTGTGGTCTCTCTCCAGCTGGACCAATCTGGGGCAGTGCAGGGCTCAAAGGGCATCTGCAGAGTGAGTGGGGGTTCCTCAGGCAGGTGGAATCACTTGCCTTGGCCTGTGGGGATCTGGTCAAAACTGGCAGTCCAACAACCCTAGAGGGGTCCCGGAGTGCCAAAAGGTACGCTGCAAAGTTGCTGTAGCTCAGCAGCTCCTACATTGAGCATCTGCCTCCTGGTGGTCAGTGCACATCATACCTACCAGCTGGTTGGTATGTTGCTTAGCCTTTTACATATATATATATATATATATATATATATATATATATATATATATATATTCCTTCTTGACTACTTGACTCTTAGAGCATTTGGACATGTCCTTAATAAATCATTTCTAAATTCTGAACTTTTGTTTCTTACCAAAGTATATACCATTGGATTTTCTGTTATACTATTCATATGTAAAGTTCACTTATAGAATTTTTGAGGAGTATTAACTAAAGGATGTTCAGTTTATCTCTCCTCATTGGTATTTAAAAATTATCCTTGGGTCAAATCATGCTACTAAGCAATGGCCATTCTTGTCTTTGATAGGACAACCTAACTACTTTCATGAAACTGCATTTTGATTGCTGTACTGTGTGTTATCAGTGAGCTCTCTCTGAAATGTGTCCTGGGAAGATATGGCTGAGGCTTTGCTCAGGACACCACAGCATATATCCATTCTGCAAACTCAAGGGTTGCTTAACAAGGGAAGCAATAGCTCTTCCTTAACCATTAATGAGCTTGTATCTCTTTGTTTTGGCTACTTGACTTAGTAACCATGAAGTATTTAATATCACAAATTTTATGATGTCTTAATTCTAGTTGACATTATTTCCCTTTCCTAATTTTCCTTTGGGTCTGTTTTCTTTACCCCCTTTAATTCTCATCTTGCTTATCATGCTTATTGTTTCAGGCTTCTTGAATCACTTTTGAAAAAATAAAGGGCATAAATAAACTTTCATTATGCTAATGACCAGAGTTACATAGCTATTACTATGCAAAATTCCACTGAATATAATTCCGATTATACAAATTTTATCTTTCAACTCCTTATATAAATCTCTATTATATAAATTCAACATTTAAAATTATACTTATAATTTTAAAAATTCTAATCATTAGGACTTAACTGAGAATGGCATGGGAAGTCATGGGATATAGTGAGTTTTCCATTCTAGGAAGTAATCAAGAAAAAGCGAAGAGACTACTCAGCAAGAATATTATAAAAGAGTTTTGATGTCAGATAATGCATTGGATGACAGATTTCTTGAGCTTCTTCCAACTCTGAAATCCTTGAATCTATTACTTAAAAAAATTACATAGTTTATATTATCAGGAAAAAAATTAAGTCAGCAAAAGAATTAAGAGAAACAAGCATTTCTCAATAAGGAGTATCTGGAAGAATACTTAGCCAGTACATTTCTAGGAAGAGACTGAATAAAATCTTGCCTTATTGTCTTTTTTTTTTTTTTTTTTTGTCAACATTAGTAGGCATACACTTGCTTGCCTAGGTCTCCAAGTTCTATCTCAAATTTCATGAATGAACAAACTACAATAAACCTAAGTGATTTAGGGACTTCAGTTCAGCTTTCCCTTCATATTTCTCCTGATAAAACCGGTTTTGAAAAGTATCATCTATAGTGCCAGGAAATCGTTTAACTCAAACTGCCACCTCTGACAATAACCAATAATATGAATGTAACCCTTTTGCATTGGGACCATAAAGAAATCAAATGGCCCAACACACTTTGTGAATCCGGCCCTGAGAGAAGGCTGTTCCTCTGCCGTGAGGCTCTTTGAAATGAGAGGTGGAAAGAGCAAGGAAGAAAACGCATCTGAGCAATGGGAGGAATTCTTCCAAGTGGTGCTCAGCCCAGGAGCCATTTTTAGTCTGTCAAGAGGCACAACAATCTGAAGAAAACCCAGCTGACCCCAGCATTTCAGCGCACAGTGGGGTTTGCTCCACAAGGTAGCTGTTTGTCTGATAAGCCAGGGATTATACAAATGGTAATAATAATTAGAAATTGCCAATCAAAAGATGAATATTGTTGCTGAATTCTAGAACAGGCATAAACTTATAGTGTTAAATCTACACACAAAGATGTTGCAAATACAGAGGTGGACAAGCCCGGGCCATTTCCATGCTAATGTGGATACTAAATAGGACCAGACCAGGTGGCGCACAGATGGGACACTACATTTTTTATGTTTGTGAGTCTCTCTTTGTGATCTAGAGAAGTGGTCAGTGAACTGCAGCAGGTAAGACATAGCTGGTCTGGTGCTTGTATTTTGTTTAAAAAGAAGAAGGAAAGAACACACAACCCCATGTCCTATGTCTTGTCCAGGGCTGCTTCCAGAGCATTGAGTGGTTGCCACAGAGATGACATAGCTGGCAAAACCTGAAATATTTCCCATATGTCCCTTCACAGGAAAGTTTGATGGCACCTGATCTAAAGTGTGGCCAAGATTTTATTAATATCCATGTGTGCTTACTTTTGAACTATCTACATTCATAAAAGCCTAATATGCAAATTATCCCCTGGGGAGTTCGACCAGGAGACAGGGAGTTCGATCACTCACTATCATGTGCGCTGACTTCCAGGGGGCAGCACAGAATGGAGGCCCCGGCCAGCAGCTAGAAGGCCCCAGATCAGCCCTGATTGCCAGCCAGGGATAGGGAACTTACTCGTATGTATTTCATGCACCAGGCCTCTAATGTATTTAATAATTCTTGGCAAAAGTATTTACAGGAAGGAAGACTGCTCACGTTTGTATTCCTGTTCACATTCTACTACTGTACCTGTTTTTCCTATAAACCCATCTTTTAAAGAACAAACAAGTCATCAAAGAAATGATCTCTCTAAGAACTGCCAACCAGTTTTCTTAAGGCTTGGATGTACTGTGTTATCAGAACCTAAGTGTGCACCCTAATCCCAAATGACATACCCAAAGCCTATGGATTCCTTATGCATTACATTCCAAAGTCCAAGAGAAAGATGTAAAAACGATCCATAAACATGTGACCAAAAAGAAACACTCAGATACAGCCCATCTCAGCCTTTCCCAGCCGGGGACACTCTGAAGTTTGTTGGATTAATCTTTCCCCTCAAACCTTTGATTCCAAGCTGAGAGTCGTCTGATTTAATGTGACTCCAAATTCTTCATCACATCTGGGTGTAGGTGTCTTTTATATTCAGACTCCGGTTAGTCCCTGCATTATACAGACCCTGGCCAACGACTCATCATTAAAACCAGTTTCTGCTGGATGAGAAGCCTGACATACTTTCAGTGCTCGCCTAATGTGAGCCCTGGTTTGTACAAAGCTATCTACTTTGAAAGGTCTTATTCAGGGTAAGAAGGCAGGATCACTGCAGACATAAGTAATTGATTAGGACATGCTCATGGGGCTTGAATGTGGCTTCAGAAGACATCCCTGTAGAGCAATTCATGTGCTTGCTATTATTTGATTGGAGTCTTCATAAGAGATCAAATGCATTAAAACTCAAAGTTAAACATTTCACAAGTTTCTATTTATTGTATTTAACTATAGCCTACTTTACCCCAAAAACATAAGGGAAAGTTTGGCATATACAGAAATCAATAAATTAATCAGATAAATAGCTAGCTAGGTGGAGACAGGTTCTCCTATTTTCTCTCTAGCCTTCCACCTTTCTAATTCCTTAGAGAGCCCTAGTTCTTATTACATATACATCCTTTAAAATATCTTCACTTACTGTTTTATTAAATCCCTCTGTAGTATATAATGTGCTTACTTGACTCTTTGACATCCTGTCACACTTGCTGGGGCCATGTAGGATATTAGTATCCTAGGATATAGGACAGTGGTCGGCAAACTCATTAGTTAACAGAGCCAAATATCAACAGTACAACGATTGAAATTTCCTTTGAGAGCCAAAAACCGACTTCTGTGCGTGGGCCACGAAGTTTCAATCGCACTGTAGGTACGTGTCTGCACGTGGTATTTTGTGGAAGAGCCACACTCAAGGGGCCAAAGAGCTGCATGTGGCTCGAGAGCTGCAGTTTGCTGACCACTGATATAGGGGATCACCTCTACCTGGTCAACTATCTTCTAAGGACTTTATTTTTAATTCTTTATTATTTAAAGTATTATATATAGTATTACATATGTCTCCTTTTTCCCCCATTGACATCTCCCTGGCCTCCCCAACCCCAGAACGTGCCCTCACCCCCCTAGTGTCTGTGTCAGTGAGTTCTGCTTATATGCATGCATACAAGTCATTTGGTTGATCTCTTAACACCCCTCTCCCCTTCCCCCCACCTCCTCTGCCTTCCCCTCTGAGGTTTAACGGTCTGTTCTATGCTTCTCTGTCTCCAGATCTATTTTTGTGCATCAATTTATGTCGTTCATTAGATTCCACAAAGGAGTGCCATTGTGTGGTAATTACCTTTCTCCGAATGGCTTATTTTGCTTAGCATAATGCCCTCCGTGTCCATCCATGCCGTTGCAAATGGTAAGAGTTCTTTCTTTTTTACAGCCTTACATCTTCTGAGGACTTTTGACTAAACATATCACTAGTGAATCATTCTCCCTGGTACTTTCTTTTATCATTACTCTTCCCAAATTTTTCCACATTTTATCTCACTTCTATTCACTCTATCTACTGATTCCTACTTATACTCTATATAAGATCTAAAACAATTATGCTCTATAGACAAATAAACGTAATAGAAGAAATAATATTCACACAAGTGCACATGTCTCCTCTTATTTATCAAATTAATGAGCAATTACTTATTTCCCTTGTCTTTACTCTTTTTTTCACAAGGCCACCTAAATCTTACACTATTCTGCATTTTTAGATGCTATGCACCTAATAAATAATACTTCTGTTAGCTACAAATGTTTTATTTGCACTAATATCCTTCTCGGCAAATTCCTTTGCCATCTTGACCAAATAGTTACTGAACTAATTGCTTGAGGTTAATTTCAAATCTCATCCTAGAGTTAGCAGGTTCAATTACCAGTCAGGGCACATGCCCAGTTTGTGGACTTGATTCCCAGTAGGGGGCATGCAGGAAGCAGCCTTTCAATGTTTCTCTCTCTTTCCCTTTCCCTTCTTGTCTCTAAAAATACAATAGAAACATATACAATATTTTTTAAAATAACTAGTGATGAATGTTAGAGAAAGACTCTCTCCTGAAAACCCAAAATGTAAACCAAAACAGAACCCCAGAAGGGATCTCATTCTTTGACTCTATCGGTCTCTCCCTGTGACAAGAAACCGAGCTTCTTTGCGATTTGACTCGCCCTCTAGAATCAAGACCAGGGGACATGGCGGCATGAGAAGAGCGACCTTCATTTTCTCTAATTTCTGGAGATGAGTCAGAGGGAAATGAAGATCCTTAACAGTTGGCAGTGAGTACAAACACCAGTCAAGCACTGCAGCGTCCAGCAATGATCTCCCCCACAGCAGAATGGCCCCCGGGAGCCTCTGGCTTCCCCTGCCTACAACCTACTGCTCTGCAGTGCAAATTGGAACTGAGAGACCTCAACTCCCAGTGCAGAGCCTGTCACTCAAAGACACCGCTGATAGCCTTCAGGTGGCTGAAGTAATCTCCTGCCAAGATAAAAGAATAAATTCTGAAGTCATTTGCAAAGTGAAATATGAAATGTAACTCTGAGGTGTCCAGAAGGACGTCCTTTATTAATTTTCCATGGAGACCCAGGATGGTTAGCAAGATTCTGCAATAGCATTCTCAACAATGAGCTTTGCCCTTCAGGCACAATGAAGCTAAAGTATATATTTCCTCCAGTGTGGGACATCCTAGATAGGCTTTCCAATTATTTTTTTTAGTTTCCATTAGATTGGTAAAGTTCCCTGTGGCTCATCTAAGCCTACTCATATAATTATATTCCATTTGGTTGAAGGTGAAGAGTATGAGAAAAAAGTCAAATACACAACAACAAAAATCAACTCGTACAACACAACAACACAACAACAAATACACAACAACAAAAAACAACACAGACAACAGTATGATGATTGCCAGAGGGACAAGGGGTTGTGGGGAGGTATAAAAGGGTATAGGGGAGATAATTGGTGATGGAAGGTAATTGGACTTGGAATGGTGAATACAAAATACAATATACCCATGTCATATTATAAAATTGTACACCTAAAACATATGTACGTTTATTAACCAATGTCACCCCAATAAATTCAATTAAAACTGTGTAACTATATATAGTGATGGGTGTTGAATTAAAAAGAAATGAGTAGCTGAAAATGTTTGGATTAAAAAAAAACAATAAGCCTCATCTGATGCAAGTTTTGTCAAATATTTCAAGCAAAACTTTCAATGTCATTGTTCTCTGAATAATAAACCTTGGACCAAAGATTATGCAAAATGTGGAGGTGAAATAAATAAGATACAAAGAAAAACTGATTGTATCTTACTAAGTACAGCTTAGTGGTTAGAAATCCAATATGTAGTGTTCAATTTCCAGTCTTCACAGCAAACAAAATGGAATTTCTGAGGCTCAGTGTCTCAAAATGTAAATGATAATGGTACCTACCCCTGTTGGGCGCTAAGTCTCCATTCCAACACCCTTCTGGTGGGCCTGCCTCCTGTGGAGATGGTGAAAAAGACATTACTTCCCACACTCTCTTAGGGCCAGAGTTCCGTGTTCAAGATATGTTGTTCCAGCAATTACAAGTACATAAGTATGTAAGCTGATTTGAAAGTGAAAATGGAACTAAAACCACATTCTGGTTGATTGTGGCTTTGGAGAACAAGGGCTGGGAAATACAGATTTTGTTTCTCTCCACAGTCATAGCCGAGTATGTAAGTCAGGAGGGCCCGTGGGATGGCTGTGGGCAGACTACACATTCCAGGGCCTGAACCATAGCTTCATGTGTCTCAATGGAGAAGTTGCTTCATTGATGGCTTATTGATGTGGTTTCCTGACCTGTGGGTTGTAGAGATGGCCATGTCACCTCACAGTCACATAGCTGGTAGTCACCATGGCAGTATCTGATTTTGGTGGAAGTAGTAGAGCGCCTTTCATGTGCTTTTTTGGCTGTTCCAGGATCTTTTACAAAATGCCAAGTCTTTTGCCCTTTGATTTTATTGGGCTATTCACCTTCTTTTTTATATTAAAGTCAATTAATAAACACTGATCTTATGTGTTCAACTTCATTTTTTTTTTTAGAGAACATTTATTTGGTAAATCACAAAGGTAGAAGTAGTAATTCTTAGAAGAAATGGGCTTAGGAAACAAATGAGCTATGAAAATAAAGGAAGAGCCCTTGGACCTTGGAAGTGAATAAACTAATGGTAACTTTCTATGGGGACGGGGGGGAGATAGGGAGAAAAAGGGAAGGGGAAGCGGAAGCCATGGGTGAGCTCCCAGAAAGGAAAGCTTCCGCTTCAAAACTCTGGACCTGTGTCTACACCTGTGTAACCACCAACCCACTTAAAACATAGAAAGAACATTTTCATCATCACAAAAAGTTCCCATCTTCTCCTAAAACCACATTCCCTCAATAGGAAGCACTTTCTGATTTCTAACACATTAGATTTCAAGTTTTGCTTGTTTCTGGAATTTATAAAATGGTATTATGTACACTATACTTTTTTAAAAAAAATCTGGCATCTTTTATATGATTACTCCATGTTGAATAAACTCCATTGCTGCCCAATTCATTAGCTTGTTCTTTAAAAAAAAATTATCCCTGAGAAGTATGACCCTGTATAAGTGTACCACAATAAGTTTATCCATTTTCCTATAATGGACTTGGGTTGTTTCAGTTCTTACGCTGTTAGGAATAAAGCTTCCATAAGATTTCTTGTACAATCTTTTGTAGATGTGTTTTCATTTCTCTTGGGTCAATATCTGGGGGTAAAATTGCAGAATCCCTGGGTAGAGTATATCGAATATTATAAGAAATGGCCAAACAATGTTCTGAACCAGTTGAACCATTTGTACTCTCAGTACCAATATATGGGCACTCCATTTCTCTAAATAAATAGAATTGTCAGACTGTTCAATGTTACCAATTCTTGTGTTGTGAAATAACATATCAGTGTAGTTTGAATTTGCATTTTCATTGCTTACTGGCTTACTCACATGAATTTTTATAAAATGGCTTTTCAAGTATTATGTCAAATTTTAAATTGGGTTGGCAATCTTTGTATTATTGATTTTAGTAGGCCTTTGTATATTCCATTAGATGATGTTTTGACATGTGCATAGATTCTTATAACTGCATCTAGAGAAAGGATACAGAAACATTTCTATACCCGAAGAAATTAGCCCATGAATTTCACTTGCATTCAGAAGCTACTCCCAATTGAACTCTTGGCAACCACTGATCCTTGCTGAGCATCTCTATCATTGCTTTTCCAAATGTCAAATAGCAATAGCCAGTTCGACTCAGGGACTAGAGTGTCAGACTGTGGACTGAGGGTCCCAAGTTCAATCCTGGTCAAAGACACGTACCTTGGTTGCAAGCTCCGGCCCAGACCTGGTTGGGGCAAGTACTTCCGCAACCAATCAATGTGTTTCCCTCACATGGGTATCTCTCTATGACTTTCCCTCTGTCTTCCACTCTCTCTGAAAATCAATGAAAAAATATCCTCAGGTGGGGGTTTAAAAAGTCAAATAAATGAAATTATACAGTATGTTGGATTCTTTAGCATAATGCATTCATGATTCATCCATATTATTGTACATCTCAACAGCTTGTTCTTTTTATTGTTTGGTAGTATTCCTTTACATTAATTTACTTTTGAGTGATAAACTACCCTTGAATTCTTGAGATAAAACCTAGATGATCATAGGATAACTTTGTTATCTTTTGTTATATATTGCTAGATTGATTTGATATGTTTAGTTAACAAATGCTGTCTTTATTGATAAGTTCTGTTGATCTCTAAGTTTTTTATAATGGCGTTATTAGGTTTTGATATCTCTGAAGCATTGGGTACTTAAAACAATTAGAAAAGTAATTCTTCCTCCTTTATTTCCAGAAAGAATGTGTACAAGAGTGTTATTTTTTTCCCATTAAATGTTTGTTAGGATATACCAGTGAAACCAAGATTGTGTGAAGTCTTCAAAATACCAAATTGTTATGTTTGATAAATAGCTATTTAATATTTTTTTACTTATTGATTCATTTTAGAATGTGTGATTTTCAAGTATTTGTTCATTTCACAAAGTTGTCAGATTTGTAGTTATTTATCATTCCTTTCTATATTTTAATATATATATATATAATCTATAGTGACATCCCTATTTTATTCCTAATATTGGCAAATTATTTTGTCTTATTTTGTGAATCCTCTTCACAAAGATCATCAATTTTTCCTATTGTTTTATTTCCTAGCATATGAATTTTCTTCTATTAACTTTTCTTTTTCTTATTCTGTGTTCTTACGAACATATATTGTTTAGAACAGTGATGTCAACTTTTTTATTTTCTATTAAAAATATTCAAAGCTATAAATTTTCTATATAGTGTATTATAGCTATATCTCATAAATGTTGGCATATTATATTTTTTATCATTCAGTTTTGAATATTTTATATTTTGATATCAGCATTGACCCATGAGTTGTTAAGGATTGAATCATTTCCTCACTCAAATATTAGGGGTTTATACATCCCTTATTTGTCAACTTTTAATGTAATTGTAATATGTTAAGCCAACATGTCCTGTATAATTTCAATTTTTAAAAAAATGTATTATATTTCTTTAACAGCAAATTAAATGCCCCTAAAATAAATTTGGCCTGCATTGGTGAACAATTCTTCTTAAATTCTTCTTAAATTGTTGGCTGTAGTTTGCTCCAAATATGAATGACTCCAAGCCATATTCCTTGCATTAAAGTCTACTCTATCTGATATGAATATATCAATAGATTTATCATCATTCCTATGTTTGCTTTTTACATGGAATATAATTTGTTATGCTCTTACTTTCAATGTACCTTGTCTTTATTTTAATGTGCTTCTATAGACAGCATATAGTTTGATTATATATTACCCATTCTGGTTCTCTCCACCTTATAATTGTAGTTCTAATTTATTTAACTGGAAAACGAGCACAAATATGATTGGGCTTACATCTTATATTTTGCTACTTGTCTTCCATAGATCGCATGCTTTTAGTTCTCTTTCCTTACCCCTTTAGGGATTTTAAAATTATAGTCATGATTCCATTTAGTTTTTTCTAGATGATTTTAAGCTGTGTAGGAATTAAAATGCATTCAGATAAGGAAACACAATCATGGTATGGAAAAATGTGAGGATGAACCCTATGCAATTGGATTTGAATTAGAGTATGAACTAATGACTTTTTAAAAATATAGTTCCAAACTCTTCCATTGAAGGGCTTAGAAGAAATGTCACCCAAAGCAGTAAGTACATGTAATACTCAGATGTTGGTTTTCAAATGTCACTTCCTACTAAAAGAGATGAGGTTTGGGACTGGGGAAATCAAAGGTGAGCCTGAAGCATTTTGTACCATCAGAGATCCAAGTTATTTTCAAATCATAAACAGGACACATTGGAAGATTACCTGAAAGCCTTAGGCCTTCCACTGGCAAAATTTAGGACAAATTCAACATTATGAAATATTTCCCAGTGGCTTAAACCCAATGACTTAAAAAAAAAGTTGTTACATCCAGAGAGATACTTTTTAAGAAAAACCAAAAGCTGGGAGTGAGGGAGCAATCTCTCTTATAAGAGGGGGAAAAAAAAAAAAAACTCACCATTTTGCTATGGATAACATAAATAATTTTATAATTTTATGAACAACTAAAATTAAAATGAAAAGATGTTTTCATAGTTGGAAATTTCAATAGCTCTATCTCATTAATTGATAGAACAGACAGAAAAAAATATAGATATAAGAAAATCTGAATTATCAATTTGACTGACAAATAATAGAACATAACAACTAAACAACACACATCTCTTCCAAGTGCACAAGGAATATTCACAAAGAGGCCATAAGCTCAGCCAGAAGGCAAGTCTTCATAATTATCAACTAATGATATTAAATTATATTCATTTGCAATAACATAGCCAAAAAATCCTCAAATGCTTTCATAACAAACACTTCTAAATAACATGTACATCAAAGAATAAATTACAGCAGAAATTAGAAAATATTTTGAGCTCAATAATATGAAGTAAAATAGATCCAGAGACATAGAAGCATTGAACAGACCATCCAACCTCAGAGGTAAGTTAGGGGAGAGGGGTGAGAGATCAATCAAAGGACTTGTATGCATGCATATAAGTATAACCCATGGACACAGACAGTAGGAGGTAAGGACATATGCTGAGGGCATGTGTAGGGGGGTGAGAACAACCAGGGAGAGATCAATGGGGTGGGGGAGGAGACATATGTAATACTTTAAACAACAAAGAATTTAAAAATAATAATAATACAACATATCTAGATTTGCAGAATGCAGGGAAAGAGTGAATAGAGGAAAACGCATAACTTTAAATGCTTATATTAGAAATGAAAAGTGAGAGTATAGCCTTAGCGGTCTGGTTCAGTGGATAGAGAATCGGTCTATGGACTGATAGGTCCTGGGTTTGATTCCGATCAGAGGCACATACCTTAGTTGCAGGCTCCTTCTTGGCCCGCGCCCTGGTTGTGGCTCCTTTAGGAGGCAACCAATTAATGTGTTTCTCTCACATCGACACTTCTCTCTGTCTTTTCTTCTCTCTTCCACTCTCCCTACAATCAATGGAAAAATATCCTCGGGTGAAGATTAGAAAAAAAGAAAAGTGACAGTATAACTAAACTTCCATTTTAAGAACATAGAACAAAAATAATACTAACAAATTAATCCCAAAGAATGTAGAAGGAAAAAATGATAAAGGACAGAAAAAAAAATAGAAATAGATATTACATGTTTCCAAACTGACAATCCCCAGGAGCCCCTGACAGAGGAGACATATGGTGAAGACAACAACTAACTCACCGGGGCATGGGACATAACCAGGAAATAAATCTTTGTTGTTGCATGCCAATGAAATCTAGGGGATGCTTGTTAGTGCAACTTAAGCTAGTCTATCCTGACTAATACAGGGGAGGAAGCTGCTGGATTTCCTGGTGTCTTGCCAGAACCATGAAGATGAATATTGTGCTGTGATACAGCACTTTAAATACAAGGAGGTAACTTCATGATTTAGATTTCCATCAGCAAAGGACCTTCTCCTGCCAGAGAAAATGGACATTCAGCAGAAAGGTGACCCTGTGCCCTTTCTCTGCCTCAGATTATTCAGAGTTCCTTAAGACTCTTTTCTGCACTGAGGTTTAATCTGGTCTCCTGTGGTCAGAGACACCAGATGACTCCCCGGAGAAAATGGCTATGATTTTATTGTGTTAGGAAATTTACGTATTTTGCCATGAAAAGAACAATTTCCCTTTATAACTATGCACGATTCCCCCTATATAGTGTAAGTTGAATAAATGTCTGCTGGCATTTTATGACATCATCTGTTTTTTTTACTAAGTTAGCTCAGGAAATCATAACCGAGGCGAAATAAAAGTATAGGTTAGAATGTTGCATAAAATCTCTTTCAAAGAGTTAAAAGTGTAAGTAATGGAATACTAAACTGTGGTCAATGGGCTTAAGTAATTAGATATCCTTAGTGAGGTAAAACGAATGACTGGATCTCAACATCTATTATGTCGCAATGGAGTATAATTCCTGCTTATGTGCTTGTTAGTCTGGTACCAGTGAAATAATTTAACTTTCTAATAACCTTTTCATTCAGATGTGATTAATTCCATATCATAGCATTAGCTCATGCAGTGAGCCGTAATGCCACGGTAGATATTCTAATTACTTAGCAGAAGCCAGGCCTATAAGCGCTCGGAATTGCAATAGAAAAATGCCATCCTCTGGCAGCCCTGGGGCATGGGGAGGCAGACACAGGGCAGAATGATCTGTCACCCATGCAGCCGTCTAAATCCTGGGGATCAGAGGGCGTTAAAATGCGCCTGTATTCTCCAATAATTTTAAATTACCCTAGGTTATTAGCAACAATACTCTAGCAAACAACTTGGTTGCTTTTCAAAAAAAAAAAATAAATTTGTTTTTCTTTCTTTTCACTCATGCATTTGTTTGTAGCTTTTGGCTGCTTCCCCAGAATCCACTGGTCATATGCTACCTCCAGGGGTGCTCTCGGCTGATAAAAACTCAGGCATGCAGAGTTGCCAAACACTTTAAGAAGCCATCAATTTATTACTGGAGAAAAGGCGCTGTGCTTCAACAAAACAGGTGGCGGTGGAGATTTGCAAAGAAGTCCAGAGCAGGAAAATGGCAATTCATTACAGGGAGTGTTTCCAAGAGAAAATGGCTTGCTCATGTTCTGTTTTTCAGGTGCTTTATAGAACAGTTCTTTTTAAGTCATCTGAGTCAGACTCAAAACAATAAACATCTTCAAGCAACATGCTCTCTCAAATGCCCCAACTCTTCACTAAACATGTATGTGTTACCTTAGCACCGTACGTGTACAAATGATTTTCACATCTGATCTTACAATGACATAGAATGAAAAAATAGCATAGTTTTCTTTTCACAGAGGAGACTATTGAGGCCAGAGGGTAGCCCACGTGACTTAATCCCAAGGTCATTAACCAGAAAATCAATGTCAGGGTTGAGTGGTGTCAGGAAGGAAGCTCAAGCCTTGGCCAGAATGCACCTGAGATCCCATTCCAACTACATGCTGAGCCAAGTGTGTGTCACTGGCACTGTTTCCAAACTCCTCTAGGCCTCATGCCCCACGCCTCCGAGGAGAAAGTGCTACCTCCTTCAAGGGTTCTTATAGAATTAAATGAGAGAGTAAAATAAAACCCCAGTACTTTCCAGTGGTATGCTAACCAATAGTAAGGAACAGGCTCTCTGAACAAAATATGCAAATGTATATATGATCCTGATTTTTATATACATAAAGAATGTCTAGCCCTAGCTGGTTTGGCTCAGTGGATAGAGCATCCGTCTGTGGACTGAAGGGTCCCAGGTTCGATTCCAGCCAAGGGCACATGTTGCCAGCTCGATCCCCAGGAGGGGGTGTGTAGAAGGCAGCCAATCAATGACTCTCTCTCATCATTGATGTTTCTATCTCTCTCCCCTCTCCCTTCCTCTCTGAAATCAATAAATATATATATTTTTAAAAAGAATGTCTAGTGCACAATTCATAAGTCATAATAAAATGCACAATACTTATTATCATAAATTCTACATAGCCAGTTGATTCTAACAGAATGCTTCCATTGACGTTTTCCAAACTCTTGCATTGGTAGCCAAATTGTGGCTGCCCTTCAGCCAGGATTTGATAAATGGACTTGGATTCCAGTCTGCCACCTCCTTCTGCAATAAATGCATCATCGATCAGTCTAATACATGGCATGAGTGCCATTTAATATTTCTGTTTCCTTTACTGAGCGAGGAGGAGAGTAAACAGCCACGCTGTGTGCCAGAGCCTTCCCTGTCCTTCCGAGACGTGAGTGGTCTCTTCCCGGAGCCAGAATCACCCCTCAGTTTTGAACCGTGAACACTGTCACTGTTCATGGACATGCTTCTACTTCAATCTGCGTTTCCCCCACTTCTTAAGATTAAGATGAAGCTTCTCCCAGACTCCCAGCTGTGAGGAGAAGTGCACCCGTGGCATTTCACCAACTCTCATCTTCAACAGCTCCTGGTGCCAATGGCTTGATACGGCCTGCCCCCCGCGCCTCATGGGGCGATAGGCAGATTCTGTTTCATATAATAAATAACCACTCCCGAGCTGCAGGGATCAGCCTTCTGCTTCGTAGCTTCCTGTCCTTAGGTTTGTCAGGATCCCCAGTGTCACACTGAGCTGATCCAGGGATTCGCACACCTTACCACCATCCAGCCACTGGTTCACAGGGGCTCGGGGAGGAGAGGCCTAAGCAGGCAGGTGACTAAGCAGCTATCGCTCCATGTGCAATAACTCACCACATGGGCCTCAAGCTTCAAGCTCCATGCAGGACTCCGGTGGGCTGGGTTCCAGGAAACAGATCCTTTGGCCAAGATTGGAAGTGCTCCTTCTGAGAATGGGCCAGGTGTAATTATGGAGAATGGGACTGACCTCAATTCAGGGACACAGTTTGCCAGGGCTCATTGTGACCTTGGAGTTAGCGATGCTGTCTGTAGTTCTTACTGCCCCCAGGGCACCACCACAATGTCATCCAGCAAGTCATCCACCCAGAGCATCACGCCACAGGTGCTGGAAACCTGACAAATTCCTGTAAGAAGGCAATCAGCCCTAGCTGGTTTGACTCAGTGGAGAAAGCATTGGCCTGCAGATGGAAGGGTTCTGGGTTCGATTCCCAGATAGGGTGCATGCCCTGATTGTGGGCTTGATCCCCAGTAGGGAGCATGCAGGAGGCAGCCTATCAATGATTCTGATTCTCTCTCATCATTGATGTTTCTATTTCTCGCTTCCTCTCACTTCCTCACTGATATCAATAAAAAAATATATTTAAAAAATAAAATAAAAAATGGTAATCAGGCCTGGCCAGAGTGGCTCAGTAGTTGAGCATCAACCTATGAACCAGGAGGTCAAGGATCTTTTTGTTGTTGTTCTTGTTGTTTTTTAATATATTTTATTGATTTTTTACAGAGAGGAAGAGAGAGGAATAGAGAGTTAGAAACATCGATGAGAGAGAATCTTCGATCAGCTGCCTCTTGCACACCCCCTACTGGGGATGTGCCCGCAACCAAGGTACATGCCATTGACCAAAATTGAACCCGGGACCTTTCAGTCCATAGACCTACGCTCTACCACTGAGCCAAACCGATTTCGGCAGAGGTCAAGGTTTGATACCAGCTCAGGGCATGTGCCCAGTCTGTGGCTCAATCTCCAGTTGGGGGCCATTTAGGAGGCAGCTGGTCAATGATTCTCTCATCTGTCTCCTCCCTTTCTCTTTGAAATCAATTATATATATATATATATATATATATATATATATATATATATATATGGCAATCTGGCATTATTCTGGAACAGGAGTGGGGGGAAAAAGTATCATTTTGGGGGAGAGAAGTTTTAAATCTCCTCTTAATATTTTTCTGGTTATTATGCTTTAGATCTGTGGTTGGAAAACTGCGGCTCAGAGCCACTTGTGGCACTTTGGCCCCTTGAGTGTGGCTCTTCCACAAAATGCCTCAGCATGACAAGTCTATTTTGAAGAAGTGGCGTTAGAAGATGTTTAAGTTTTAAAAAATGTGGCTCTCAAACGAAATTTCAATCGTCGTACTGTTGATATTTGGCTCTGTTGACTAATGAGTTTGCCGACCACTGCTTTAGATTCACCTAGCCTGTTTCTTTAAATAGAAAAAATGCCAGAAAGGGGAGACAGTAATTTTAATACCCAGATCGACACCACCGTCCTGAGCTGCATGCTGCCTTCATGGCTGTGTGAGCAAGACTTCTGGTAGCCTTGACCTCAGAAGCCATAGGACCCAGTTAGAGACACACTGATCAAAAGATCCAGGCCTCTTTCATCAACACGTAACTGCTAGCACGGTATGATGAATGGGGAGCAGTCACAATAGATGATCCTTAGCTGTGTTTCTTGACAGATGTGAGTTTGAACTTTTTATTCCTGAATGTGTCCCACGGTTTGAAATGTGCCTTTGGAGTTACAATAAAACCTGGGTTATTATTTTTTTCTTTGCAGCTTCAATATCAATTCAATTCTCTTCATCTGCAGCCTCCTTCTCAGGAAAGTCAGTAAACCACACTGAAGGGCAATCTCGATGTGCAATAACCACGGATGATAAGGGGCGGGTCAACTCGACCTGGGAAAGCATCCATTGTGAGGCGTGCCCAGAGAGTGCTTCGCTCATAAATAGGGCGGCTTCAGAGGGATGTGCGCCCACACACACACCCTCCCAAAATAGGAATTCTTGTAATGCGTGTTCAGAAGCAATCCTTCACTCTCAACCTGTAGGCCTCCAACGCTATGAAAAGTGTCTGCATTTCCTATCAAAATGGGAAACTCGTGTCTGATCATCTTTGTCTATCGAGGTGGTTCTTATCTGTGACTCCTATAATAAGACCGCCCTTGGTCTTTGAAACTCTTATTCAATTCATTCCATTCTGTTATAGCAGAACGTGACGAGTAATGCAAAACTGACCTTTTTATTCTCTGTAACAGCTACAGCATCCTGCAGTGAGATTATATGACTCTCTCTTTAAACTATCCCAGAGAAACACAATGTGTATAGGGCGTGGCCCTGTGTGCTCTGCTCATGAAAACATAATCCCTGACCTTTTGTAGGACACGTGGAATTCCCTCATCACAGCGCCAGCACCAGGGGGTGACATGTGTGACCTCATTCCCTCCACAGGGTTAGCTTCATTTGATAGAAACTGTAGCACTGAGCTTGGTTAGGGTTATTGGCAACTCTATGGGCCTAAGAGATATAATGGACTGAAAAGGTTTTTATTATGATGATCTGAAGAAAGACAGAGTTATGCAAAATGAGATGTTTCCTGCAAGAGGATACATACTGCCGACAGAAAAAGCCAGTAGTGGTATTGGTAGCAGGGGAGCTGGCACGGTACCAGTGAGTGGGCCAGTGGAGAGACCCCAAAGACCGAGGTCAGGTGACCTGATAAAGACCTGGGGCATGAAGGATGTTTTCTTTGCTATGGAGAAAAACTTGCTCTCAAAATGAGAGGAACTGAGAAGAAAAGAGGGAGGGTATGTGAAATTTCTCTGTATTGAAAAGAAAATGCTTTGGCCCAGCCGGTGTGTCTAGTGGCTGAGTATCGGCCTATGACAGGAGGTCATGGTTCCATTCCTGGTCAGGGCGCATGCCTAAGATTTTAGGCTCTGTCCCCAGTGTGGGGCATGCAGGAAGAGGCTGATCCGTGATTCTCTCTCATCATTGGTGTTTCTGTCTCTCTCTCCCTCTACCTTCCTCTCTGAAATCAATAAAAATATACATTTAAAATTTTTTTTAAAGAAAACACAGAATATTTTTATCATTTAAAATATCTATACCAACCACATAACAGATTAAAGCATAGTAAACTCTCCTCAGTGACTAAGTCTGATCTAGCAAGCTTGGAGAGTTACTGTCTGACAACACAAGCTTGGGGTTGGCGGGAAGAGGTGAGGGCACAAAACTAAATACATATTTAAAAGAGAAAGAAAGTAATGTGTGGTGATCCATGTGTTAGTACACGAGAGAGGGCTTTGTGAGGATAAGAGCCCCAGCAGGCGAATCCGGCTGTTCTGCCTCCCACAGGGGAGGAGGGGAGCTCCCCCGCTGCCCCCGGCCCTCCAGCTGACAAAGAGCCATTCTCCACCCGCGTCAGGGCACTTATCTGTACCTTTCAGCGGTGGGCTCGGCCCCTGGGAACCAACAGCAGAACATTATGTCACTCCTCTGAACAGAACCTAACAATTTAAACAGCAGGCGCTCGAGTGTTTTATCAGCAGCATGCATGCAACTATCTACTCTTAAAAAAAAAAAAAGAAAAGAAAGAAAGGAAGAAAGAAAAAAGAAAAAGACAGAGAGAGAAAAAAAAAAAGCCAACCCCTACAAAATCCCTCAAGGGATGTAGGTGGATGCTCAGTGAACTACGTGTTTGGGATAGAAAAGGGGTCACAGCGTGCAGCAAGATGGCAGGCATTCAGCATGGCGGTGGCATTAGCTTTTGGCCTTTCTGAGCTTCCTAATGGGCCTTTTCCTGGCTCTGCCTCCTGTGGCGGGTACAAGAGAACTCTCTTCAGAGAATAGCTGCTTCCCTTGGCTTGGGGAGTATTTCACCACCGTCCAGGAGAATCATACGGAGTCATCTCCATGGCACCCAGCCCTGAGTCTTTGTAAATATTGATAGTTCCAGGCCACCAATGGACACTTGGCTCCCTGCAAGCCCTAATGTCACTGCTGAGTTCAGTTCGGGCCGATCTCTTAGAAGTGGGGAAACTCAGCGGTTCCCCAGACTTCCATGGCCACTGGATTTGAAGTGTAGGAGGTGACCACAGGCCGGGCATGACTGGAATGGGTTTGTAGGGTTAACAGTGCACCTCTCTCCCTAACTCCACTTGCAGGAACAGCATGTTGGTAGATGGACCAGGCCAGGTGGGAGCATTTACACCAGGGAAATGGGCAGACGTCACAAACCAGTGTTTTGTTTTGTGTGTCGGTTTCCCGGCGAGCCGATTATGGAACGTTCACCAGCCCAACACTGGGCTTTCTAACCCTTGCCCTTCTCCGCCTCCTTCCCTGCTTGTGTGTTTTCACATGAAGACCAAAGCTGCCGAACTAATTATCTTAGATAACGTTCTATGCTCCTTACCCTGAACTGGACATAATGTTTCTTCAGAAATTATACTCCGTCACACGCACTGTTAATGAAATGCAGGTTTATATTCCCACGGTAATTACTGGGCCCCGGTGATGTTTGCAAAGATGGATGCCCACTTCCTCCATTTCGAACCTTTTGCCACAAGAAAGCAATTACCCTTATTAAATGCCCAGATCCTGTGGCTATATTTTTAACACCGCTGCATAGCATAAGCCATACGCATGGCTTTCCGTGTGATCTATATGCCAATTAAATTTAAAAACCTCGTTTCTTCCTGTTACGCATATTACAGCAAACTCTCTTAATTTAACAAGCTCTGTCTCTTGTGGGGGTCAACCAATGCAAACCGTATGAAACACAAGGAAACCCCAAAGTTAATTAAAATAATTTATTTTTTTTAAATGTTCACATTACCGTCTCTACCATGCCCTAATTTTCATTCTATTATTCTTTGACCTGTATTATTATTATTATCTTTAATTACTATATCATATAGTCTGGTTGTTTCTAATTAATCAGAGTAACAAATGACATAAACCTGTCCGTCTGGGAGCAGTAAAACTTGTGAGCTTCGAAATTTCAACACCTAGTGTTTGTTTATGCAAGAAATTCAAAGAAGTTGTTTCTATGTGAAGTGAAATTTTCGTAGATACTCGGTAACATAATGATCCTCTAAAAACTTGTATGACTATAATTAGTTATCACCAGGACCCTTCTTGTAACCATTTAATTTCCTTATTAAATGAAGAGATAAACCTGCTGGTTTTTTCTTTTCCAAGTTTATCCAGAAACTGACTCTCACCATCTCCACAGCTGCAAACCCGGCCCTGTTATCATCTTTTTACTTATATCATAGAATTATTCCTGTCTCAGTCCATGAGGGCTGCTGTAGGGAAGTGCCGCAGCCTGGGGAGCTTATGGAGGACAGAAATGGATGTGTCACAGTTCTGGGGCCTGTGAAGTCCTCGCTGGAGGTGCCATCATGACTGGGTTCTGGCGAGGACCCTCTTCCTAGTGTGTAGCTGGCACCTGCTCCACGTGTCCCTCCCCTGGTGGGGAGGCTGGGCTCTCACTGGATCTTAATTACAAGGCAGGAGAAATCCCATTCATGAAAGCCCCACCCTCACAACGTAAGCACCACCCAAAAGCCCCTGCATACTAATACTATTATTTTGGGGGTTAAGATTTCACCACATGATTTTGGGGGACACAAACATTCAGACCATAGTTGTCTTATAACTCGTTTTCCTCTTTCTATTCTTGCCTCACTTCTCAACGATCACACCAGATGAACTTCACAAGCCTTCCCATCTCACTCAAAGCGGAAGTCCAAGCCCACATAATGGCTCACATGACCTTATGTGATCTCAGCTGCTTCTTCTCTGACCTCATCTTCTTCTTCTCTCTCCATCCCCGTCTGCTCCAGCCACCCTGCCCTCCACGTATTTGTTGTGTTTGTTTGTTTTCAAATATTGTAAAGGAGCTTGCATCTCCAAATCGTCCCATGAGCTATTTCCCTCTGCCTGGAATGTTTCCTTTCTGATATTTGCATAGCTCACTCTCTCACCTCTTTCGACCTTTAGCCTAAAGGTCCTATTGCCAGTGAATCATTGCTGATTAGCATGTTCAAAATGCAACCTGCCCTAACCTCTGGCCTTCTGCTCTCTCTATTTAAGGGTATTTATAATTTATGATAATGTAACTGTTTATTATGTTAATGTTGATTATCTGTCATCAGAAACGATACTAGAATCATATGTATATTCTCTCTATATAATGTATATATGTATTAAAACTTAAGTTAATATCTTTAAAAAAAGAAGAAGAAGAAGAAGAAGAAATGAAGGAGAGTAAACTGAAAAGGTAAGAGTAAAATACCAAAAAAAAAAAAAAAAATAGTGAACATAGAAATTGCTAAATATGTTGATGAATCAATCTATTACAGACTGTAGAAACAATCCTATATAATAAAAGCCCAGCACCCAATGGTGGAACGACCATAACAAGGGTTGACCAATCACTATGATGTGCACTGACCAACAGGGGGCAGACGCTCAACGCAGGATCTGCCATCTGGTAGTCAATGCACTCCCACAGAGGGAGCGCCTATCAGCTGTGCAGCACCACCACCAGGCTCACAGAGCTGACCCTGGAGGCTGGGAGGTAGGTTTTGGCCACGGTAGGCCTGAGGCCTACTCCACCTCTCTCAGTGCTATCTTCCCTGGTCCTGGCCCTGACTGGGTCCCTTGGAGAGGTGAGTACTCTGGCTTCAAAGAAGATGCCTGACCAGGGAGCAGCCGCTCAGAGGGTGGGTCCACAGCTGCTTGGCGACCTAGATGAGTGATGCTCTCACAGCTGGTGATCCCCACAGGCCATGCTCCCCACCATGTGTGAATCTCCTGCACTGAACCTCTAGTCAATAATGATCATTAGTAGGAGGTGATAAGTCTAAATAGAGCTGATAATGATAACAGGAAAATAACAGGAAAAAAATCGGTGTATCATATGTTTAGTCCTTCATATTATTATGCAATATAATAAAGATGTTAACTAGCTTTAGATATTGTCAAGACTAGAATGTGGTTTAAACATAAGGGTACTCATAAAGGAGAAAACATATAATTAGGCAAGAAAATAACATAAGCAGTAAAAGAAATTAGCAAATCTGCAGACATAGTTAGGGATTTTCTCCAATATCTTCCTCAGAAAATGAACATCAGACAAAACAGTAATAAGACTGTTGGAAGTATAAGAATTAAAATTATCAAGCTTTATCTTACTAGTATGTGGATAGCCCTAATGGAACAAAGAGAGAAAATAAGTATTTTCAATCACAAAGGATGTCAATATATAAGATAATATTTTATATAAACTATTTTCTCTCACCACAATGTAATTAAGGATTAAAGTATGAGAAGACACACACTACAATACTAAAAACACACTTCTGAATAACCCATTGCCTAAAAAAAATTAATTATAACAAAAGTTCTGAATTAGAATGCCATAACAAAGCAATGGAGATTAAAATGTCTAAGTGCCTCTAAGGAAGCACATAGAAATGAATATTTAATTAGGTGCATATATCAGAAACAAAACTAAATTCAATGACCCAAGTGTTCCAATCTAGGAGTTAGAGACAGAACACAGAGAAATCCTAGAGAATGAGGAGGTTATAATGGTAAGAGCAGAAACTATTTTTGCAAATAGAAAGAATAGAGATCAACAAAATAAAAATAGCTTGAAAAATAATGAAATAATATGGAAATGCTAATTTGAAAATATATACAGGCCCCTATGTTCAAGGAAGAATTATTTGCAATAGCAAAGATGTTAATGAATGAATAAAGAATATTATATATATATATATATATATATATATATATATATATATATTATACACATACAGTGGAACACTACCCAGTCATAAATAATAATAAAATCTTTCCATTTGCAATATCATGGGTGAACATTGAAGATATTACACTAAGGAAAATAATTAGAAAGACAAATACCATATAATTTCACTCATATATGAAATCTAAAAAACAAACCAAAAACTCACAGATACAAGAAAACGGACTGGTGGTCACCAAAGCAAATGGCTGATGGGCAAACAGAAGTAAGTGGGTCAACTGTATGATAATGAAAAGTAATTAGACTTTTGGGGGTGATCACTTTGTAGTGTAGACAATTATCAATTTATAAAGTACACCTGGAACTTATGTAATAATAAGTTTAAAATACACAAAGCTAGAAGAGGCAAAGTTGATCAACAGTATTTAAGAAAGATAAATTTTTAAGTTTTTGAATGTTAAAGGGGATCTATATACATGAAAGCCTAAGTGACTGCCTGAACAGCCGACCTGCTGATCAGCAGGTAGCTATGATGCACATTGACCACCAGGGGGCAGATGCTAATGAAGGACCTGCTGAGCAACAGCAACTTTGCAGAGTGCCTTCTCACACTCCAGGACCCCACAGGGGATGTTGGACTGATAGTTTTGGCCCAATCCCTACAGGCAGGCCAAGAGATCCAACCAGTGCACGTATCTGTACACTGGGCCTCTAGCATAACTATAAATAGATTTAAAGTATCAAAAGAAAACACTATAGAAAATTATGCAAATCACATTTAAGATATTAAAAGCACAATCTTCATGAAGATCAGCACTAAAATTGACTCTAGGGTAAATAGAAGACCAGAATAGAGAAAGGGGGCCATTAAAAATGGAAGTGAGCAGCCAAATTCTATCCATTACAGAAGGATGAGACCCTGTTAGATTTAAATTTTCCCAACCTTATGTGAACTTACATGTTGTGCACCATCAGCACTATCTAATTCTAGAACATTCCCATCACTCCAAAAGAAACCATGTACCTTTTAGTAGTCAGTCCTCATTTCCTCCTCTCCCCATCCTCTGACAGCTACTACATAGCACCTGTTTTTGGGTTATAATTATTAATGTAAGTGAGAGCATGCACACACATAGACTTGACAAATCCAATTTGCATCGGAAGGCAAAACAAGTGTTTCCCTCGCTGCTCTCTACTTCAGGTTAACTTGAAATAGTAATCAACATGAAAAGTTTTCCATTAAAAGGAATAATTTATTTCTCAAGTAAATTTCTCTCCTGGTAGTAGTATAATTAACATTTTTAATAGACCTGTTTTGAATTTCGGTTCTTGAAGCGTCAGTTAAATATAAATTCATAATGCCAACTTGTGCCGAGCTGCGTTTTTGAGATTGTAGAAATGTGCTTGTCCTGTAGAGCACATGTTATTGAAGGGAGCTAACATAATTTAGGCGCCCTGAGTAATTATGACAGTATGCAAGCATCCTTAAATTGGCTAATGTATAAGCAGCATTCTTACTGCTTCAGCATAACCTGGTGTATTGATTCTGTTAGGCAGGGAATAAATTCGAACCTCCTTCTATGGAGTATCCCAGTCTCCACCTCAACACCAACCTTACTGGGCCTGAGGCAAGCATCACCTTTCCCCAGAAACCTCACCGATCTCTCTCACTCAGGCACCTCCCTTTTTTGGAATCTCTCTTTAGCACTTATTTATTTTAGACATTTAATGGAACATGGTGCTACCGTTTAATGGTATTAACAAAAGGAATGAGAGTGATGGGATATTTTTAACCTAATGGATCTTATCCATCCAAATGTTTTAGCACTAGTGTCCCACAGAAGCAGGATGCTTATCTCAGGGATGCTGACATAATTTATTACACCAAGGAAAATAATTAGAAAGACAAATACCATATAATTTCCAGTATTTTTTTTAACTCTTATTACAAACACAGAGGGTGGCCTGGCAGGTGTGGCTCAGTAGTTTAGAGATGACCTATGAACCAGGAGGTCACAGGTTCAATTCCTGTCAGGGCACATGCCTGGGTTGCAGGCTTGATCCCTAGTGTGAGTGCGCAGGAGGTGGCCAATCAATGATACTTTCTCATCATTAATGTTTCTCTCTCTCTCTTTCTCTAGCATATTGCTATACAACCAATAAATATATGTTGAATGAATGCAAAATTGTTTAATTATTTTCCAGTTGGCAAATCAATGTACCTCAATATAGATATATTTTATATCTCATTGATAATGAAAAATTTGATTGCATTGACTGTCATCTTTGGAAAATTAGCTTGAATTAATATGTGACATCTTCCATACAATTTCCCATTTGTCCAGGGTTACATTTGTGAAAGCTGTGACCTGTGCAGCTAGGGTTCAGTACCAGGGAAAGGGCCACTCACAAATGAAGAGACTAGACAAGAAATATGAATTTAGAAATTACAGGGGGCCAGGTGGAGAGTCTTTCTCAAGAGGAAAGATTTCACTGGTGCCCAGGCCCTACTAGCTTTTTATTCAGTTTTAGATACACATCTTGCCCTTAGTCAGGCAATTCTGGTAGCAGACAGACTATCTTAAAGGTCAGTAAATATTAGTAAAGATTCACTTTGAGTCTATTAGGTCAGGAAATTGCTTGAGCCGCCATTGTCTCTACAGAACAATTGGTGCATAGCTTTAGCCCTTGCCAAAGCTCAAGGTCCATCAGCCTTCTGGGTTCCTTGCACTTTCCTGATAGTGTAGACAATGGATAGCTCCCAGCATGCATTTTGTGAGACTTCATTCTTACCCAGTACAGGAATGCCACTGGTAACTATCTTTCCCATTTTTATGAACTTTCTTAGTTGTTATGACGGAAGACTCCCAAAAAGCCACTAAAGAAATGGGATTGTGCGAAGATTTTTTTGTTTGTTTTTCTTTTTTTTCTTTTTCTTTTCTTTTCTTTCTTTTCTTTTCTTTTATTTTTTTTATTTTTTTTGAGGGACGGGGGGAGAGGAGGTTGTCAATGGAAATTCAATAAATGTCTGACTGTCAAAGGAATGATTGTCAGATACTGGGCTGAAAATGTTTCCAACCCACCAATAAGGTTCTATGATGCTCTCAGGGAAAAACTGAAACAAAGGTCTTTTTCAGTAAAGAAAGATTACTATTGATGTTCTTTGCTGCTAATGTCCTCATTTTCATTCCATGCAAATGGATTAAGAATCTTAAATGACTCATGTCTCAACAATTAACTTCTCATCCAAGTCTCAAACATCATTTTCATGGCAGCCATTTTATGGTAGGCAGTTAAATCATTCAATTTTTGCTTTGCAGTTAATTGATTTTAAGTATTCAGCCTTGACCCAAAAAATACTATGTAAGTAAACATTATGATACACTTCTTTCAATACATTTAACAATGAATTAATTCACGTAGACAGGTTCTTATCCTTTATTATAGTGCCTTTTCCTACAATGAAAGAAACATAGATAATAAGACAGAAATTTAAATGCTAATAAACATCTTCATTCAATGTACATATCTGCAGAAGGATCCATCAGTTATTTACTTGTTTGACTAAAAAAAAAAAAATACTGTTTAAAAGATAATATTTTTTAAAGAAATCATTTCAATATTTAATAACCAAACTGCTACGAAGAGGTTGCCCTGTGGTGATCTTCCTGATCTGTGGTGGGTAATGAGGTGGCTATAGGTATGTGTTCAGGGCACAGTGTTGTGTCTGTCATCATTTGTCTCCATCTGTGCAGATATCTGTTTAGGCACTTTTTTTTTTCTTAGGTGTTTTATAAAAACTGCACTTTAGTCAATGAAATGCCTTCATGTATTTTTTTAATTATTAAGCATGGTGTAAATTAACATGTCTTCATAGATGTGTTAATTTTAAAAGGTGAGATGCCCACCTGATTTGAGGAAACTACTTTTTCAACAAATTGTATGAATTTTTATAAACTTTATTCTTTCCATGAACTTTCTTTCTTTGCTTTCTATACTTCATTCTTCCCTGTGTATCCTTCCCATATATCAATACGAGGGCTCATAACCTTAGTCAATTTTGATTTGGGTGTTCTATCTGATCCTGGTTCCTTTGCTCTGGTCTTAACAGCATCGGGTCTTCCATACACAAAGCTATCATATTTTTCCAATCATTGCCTACCCATTAAAGTTCCTATGCTCCAGACTTTTGAGACAAAATGGAAGTTCAACGAAATGGAAAAGTGATATTCTTACAATTTTGCTTGTGAGTGAATCATGTGATGAGATATGAAAAGAGAATACAATGTGATGTTTTCTATGTCTTTGACAAAAATTCACAGCATAGAATATGCAGCTGTTAGTCTTGTTCCTCATCAGCATGTCTGTATCTCTACCTCTAGGGGCACTGTAGGAAAGAGGTGCTGGGGACCGGGAAGAGGCACCCCCAGGCATTCCCATCATATTTCACTAAAGGTAGTCCTCCACCTCCTCACCTGGAGAAATGGATTTCTGTGCCTATTTTAGGTTTCACTTTCCAGCTGGCAACCTGGATATAATTCTGCCATGAGAAATCTTCAAAACTACAGCAAAAAAGGATTTGTCCTCTTCATGGTAGCTTGCTGTAGCATTTCCCTCAGCTGTAGATGAGAGCAGATAGGAGGAAAGAGGAAAAGAATAGAATATTCCCAGGAATTAACTTCTGGGAAAAAATTTAAATGGTGTGAAAACAGGGAAAGCTTATCCAGATTTCTTTGCAACCCCTACATTTATGTCTCCATTTTTCCTTCTTTTCTACTTCTTCACTCTATCATTCACTTTTATTACCTAAGTGGCATAAAGCTGATACCTTGAAACGTTATTGCAATGAAGTGGAAGTATAGTATTATCAATGAAACAGCCACCTGAGAAATTAAGCACGGGATTTGTGCTCACCCATGTAAAATAAGGCATCTGACGGGAAGTATTTAAAACTAGCTTGTGTTCTCCCACTTGGTCGATCAGTACCTATTAGGAGTAATTGTAGGTAAAACTCTGGTTTGGGAAGCCACAAGTAACCAGAATAAGATTGTTGTGGGTTAGGGTCCATAGAAAACATACTGTGAGGGAGACAGTGTGAAAGGGATGGAAGGAAGCAAGCTCAGGCAGTGGGACAAGTTGGCAGGAAATGCAGCCTTAACCTGGGCCAGAACCAAATGCCACAAAGAGGCCTGAAGGTGGGATGGTCCACATTATTGCGAGAAAGTCAAGTCTTTCTATTCTCCCATCAACCAGGTATTGGATGTAAGGTCAAAATAATCAAGTGCACTTTAAAAATGAGAACAATAAGAAATGCCAGCTCTGTTAGCTCTAGTAATTAAGACAGTGCTATTGCCACAACAGAAAAATAAACCAATGTTGCACAATAGAGTCCAGAAATAATGTAAATATTTGTTAAATGTAGCATTGCAGATTAGCAAGGAAAGAACAGAGTTGGGATCTTTTTTTTTTCCAGGCAATGCTACTAGGTTATTTTTGTATACTAATGGAAAAATTTAATTAGATATCTACCTTGCTCCATCCACAAAAAAAATAATTTCAGATAAATTAGAGAACAAAATGCAAATGACAAAACTATGCAGCTTTTAGAAGATAACGTAAGTGACTATTTTCATTACTTTGTGGCAGGGAATGAACTGTCAAAATTACAATAAGCTAGCTAAGTTTACCACTTTAAAAGTGAGAATTTCTTTCATCTAAAGAGACCAACCAGAAAAAGAAAAGAAAGTGCACATTTGAAGGATGTATTTGCATAATATTTAACTGACAAAGGACTGGTATGCAAGATATTATATAAAAGGTGGTGGTTATAGAATAGTCCTGGGAATAAGTATAGCATAGTCAATAATATTGCAATAACTCCATATGGTGTCAGATGGCTACTAGACTGACCAAGGTGATCACGTCACAAGTTAAATAAATGTCTAATCATGGGGTGTGTGCCTGAAACTAATATAATATTGCATGTCATCTGTAATTTAAAAATTTTAAAAATATTTGTAAACAACACAAAACAAGGATTTGCTAAACACGCCATTGCAGTTAAAGTATCAGAGGTTCTTAGGTGGCTCTTGAAGTTCAAAAATCAGAAAAATAAGTTTTATAATTTCTACTTTTTGCCTTCTGGCTATCTGTGTTATTACCAAATAAAAAATAAGGTATCAAGTTTGATCAATACAGTTAATAGAATGCATTCATATTTGAAGACAGGCACACCCCACAAAAACAGGGAAGTAGTCTAAATTATCATCCACCACTTTGATCCATAAATAAGAATACATTCAAATACATTTATAATATTGTACTCCCGTGTGTTTAGTGTTAACTATGAGACTAAGGGAAGGAATCTAATTGAATATAGAATGCTTTTCACCACATGGCCTCTCTGGGACATGATATAGAGACAGTTTTACTTTGAAGCAACACAAAGCAAAACAAAACAAAAAGACAGGAAACAGCGTTGCACACTACAGATTCTTAGAGGTGACAACGTCAGTGAACTAGTGTTTGCTGAAGTTTGATCATGATGCCTACGCAGTGAGGCACTCCCCTCTCTGTCTGTAACAGAGCCAAGCTCTCTGGGTGGCTAAAGAGAAAGCCAAGGCCCAAACAGTGGCGTTCATGCTAGAAGCCCGTGGCATCCGACCTAGACTTCATATCTCATCTCATTGCTGCTTCAACATTCCCCAGAATGTGATCTTAAGCACTAGTCTGGAATGTTCTGGCCAAGCACCACAAGAGGTCTGTCTTGGGGCTCTCTCCATCCCCCATAGAAAGAAGAGGCAACATGAATGATGAACACCCTTCGGAGAAGAGGTGGGATCTCTGAAGTGGGTGGGGAGGGAGGAGTCTGCAGAGAGGTGCCTGAGGGCCAACCCCAGCAGCAGCCCACACCCTGTGTCCATCAGGCCTGAGAAAGAGTTGGATGAGGGAGGAACGTGGACGAGAAGTCACCCCAAATCTGGACTAGTGGCTTGTGCATGAATCGAGGAAAATGCTGCAGTCTCTTAGTTCCAGGGGTGCGTTTCCTTTCATGGACAGAATGAATCTGCTTTTGCAACTGAGAGATTATATGTCAACCTCTTCCTCGTTCCTCAGGGGCAAATGCTCCTGCCTCAGGAATGTCACAGTGCCCTGTGTGTAGTCTCAGCTGCTGCTAACATGTGATCGCTGTTCTGAATACCAGGATGACTCCTTTCTTCAGAAAATGCAGCAGGGACTGTCACTGCTTCTTGCCGAGTCTGAGCTTCCAGCCCACTGCCGGGTGTGAGAGGTTATGCTCCTGGGCAGTGACGTCATCCTTACAGAGGGGTCATAAGTGGTCAAATGACCCTTAGCTTCACCTTCTCCTGAAAACTAAAAAAAATGGCAAAACAGCTCCTTCCCTGGCTAGAGCTTTGTGGTTATGAGAGGTCAAATGAGGTCAAGTGTGTGAGTGGACTTCAGAGTATAAAGCTATCCACCAAAGGAAAAGATTAAAGGGCAACGTAGTGACTGCTCTACATGAACAATTTTAAACACAATTTTTCATTTCATTAATATTTAGAGTGCCTCCCACATGCCTTTGTGCGCCCTGAAAAGAGGCGAATGAGACGAATAAATTATCTGAAAAGCATCATGTTCCTTGGCTCAAAGGCCCTGTAGTAATATAGGAATCAAGACAAAAAAAAAAAAAAAAAGAAAGAAAAGCGAAATAACAATTTAAAGAATCATCGGATTGGATGGTAAGAAACAGGGAGAGATAATGAAATCTAAACACAGGGCTTTGGAGCGAGCTCACTGAGGAAGTGCTAGAGACCCAGACTCTCCAGACCTTCAGTCCCTTAGTTAACATCCCCTGGCACATTCACATGTTTTCATTGTTTAAATTCTGTGTTTTTCACATCAGGAGTACGTGGATGTATTTTCATTATTCAACAACCTATGGAGTACAAAGTTGAAATGCCACTGTTTCTCACCTACCTTTCCCAGCAACTCCAATCCCAAACCCCATTCCGCCCCTGCGAATAACACAGTTAATAGGTTGGTGGTGTGTATCCTGGAATTTTTTGTGCATTCACACATGCACACACACACACACACACACACACACTCACTTGTAACACCAAGAGTATAATAATGTATGTACTCTTCTGAACTTGCCACTTTTTACTCATAACAATATGTTTTTGTCACACTTTTATGGCAATACATGTAATTTACCTTGTTCTTTGAAAGCGATACTTATAAGTAAGTACATTGTTTAATGTCCTTTCAATAGTCATACTTCTTATTGTCCAGGCTCACAAACCATGCAGTACCAGCTATGCATTATATATCTGAGGGTGCAGAGGAGGGCTGACCTATCGGCAAGGGTTGTTACATGGCATCAGACTGGACCAGGGAACTCACTCTACCTAAAGGAGGTGCAGGAGTGGGCCATGACTGCTGGTCTCCTGGTTGCATTGCATACTGTACCCCAGAAGATATTGGCCTGAGAGAACATTGAAACAGCTGCTTGGACGTACACTTGAAGAACTATGTTGGAGGCAATACTGTGTTAGATCGAGTATAATTTTTCTGGATGCAGTATACACATGAGTCAAAGATGCTTACACAATCAGAAGAATACATGGGCTTGGGAAGCAAGGAGTTACCATCAGGGGAATTTTGTTTCCTGTCCCTGCAATAGCTTTGGGTTCTGGAGATTCATTAGGTTATGGGCCCACTTTACCAAGGGGAGGGGAGGGAATTTCCCATGCCAGCAAGCAATTTTCTGGACACCAGCTGGGTGTCCTACAAATCATCTCAACTCTGACACTATGGAACACAAGAAGATCACGTCAGATCACAGAAGATTCCACAGATTAAGGGTTCAGTCCTACAAGACTGCTCCCCATCCACATGTCAGAGGCCAGTTGCAAGCCCAGGTTGTTACCTGTCTCTGACTCACCTGCTGGAGACTGGAGGTTCCCAGGACCCTTTCCTTGAACTTCAGAAGCCAGTCACAAGTCTAAGTTGCTGCCTGTATCTCTGACCAACCAGCTATAAGTCAGAGGTTTTCACCACCCTCCCCTGAGGTTCAGTTAATTTGCTGGAGTCGACCACAGAACTCCAAAATCACATACTCATTAGATTCCCAAACTCATGTAAAAAGATACAACTCCAGAGTGGCCAGAAGGAAGAGGTGCATAGACTAAGGTATATGGAAAAGGGTGGGCATGAATCTTTCATGACCTTTCCAAGCCCTCCATTCTCCCCTCACCTCCATGTGTTTACGAACCTGTAAACTCTCTGAAGCACATTCTTTGGGTGTTCATGGAACCTTCATTACATAGACTTGATTAAATAAATCATTAGTGGTTAGAAACTGATTCAAGAAATTTTATGTTGACTACCTATTTTTTTCCCCACCCGGTCCCATAGGTATGTGGTAAGCTCACAAATATACACACAACTGGAGAAATAAGTGAGTTAATTTATCTTATGTAAGTGATTGAATCTTCCTCGCTTACCCCAGCCTGCCCTGTAGCCACAGCTCTGTTACAACTCTAAGACTCTGTCCATTCATAGGTATGCCCAGACATTCAGTTTCCTGTTACTGGGACACTAGGAACTTAAACACTATGTCCAGAATATGAGGAGCCTACACATGGCGCTCAGGGCTATCTGTATTGCTACCTCTTGCCGCCAAAATTCTCTCCTGCTCTGCTATGATGTTGAGAGGAGCTAAATAAACTCCAGGCTTCTCCCAGGGCCAGGATAGTGAAGGCTACATGTGCAAAGTAAGCCAGGAACCGATGTCCTCAGGGAATTCCACACTAATCCGGTGTGTTTTCCTGCCCTACAACCTTATACGTCAAGACCAGTCTTGGGTTACCTTAAACCTGGTGTGTCTCCTCCTGGTCTTAGTGTTTCTCCTCTCCTTCACCGGTTTCTCTGGTAGGGGTACAAGCAGGTGTTTCACTTCACTCCTCCCCAAGTTGGCATTCATGTTGCTTTCTTGTCAGAGAGTAGGTATATAACATGCCTTAGCTATCATAGAAGATCCAGAAATATGATCCCTCTTACACTCAACATGTAGCATTTTCTATTTCATTTCCAGGCATGTCCTCTCCTCAGCACCTCCAGGCAGAATTAATTGCGATCACATCTCCCACGGCACCTTCCTCACATTTCTATCTTAGCATTTACCACACTGTAATTATAATTAGCCACCGTGTGCCTTCCCCCCAGCCTGTGTCCTCCTCAAGGACAGGGAGTGAGTCTTATTCATCTCTCTATCGTCCCCAAAGCTACCCGGGGCCTGACAAGGAGTAGGTGCTCAGAGGGTGTCTGAGAGCGGAGGCTTCTGTGTGAAGAAAGAATGAATAGAAGATGGAGTTGGGAAAGAAAGCTGGGATCAGTTTGTGGTGTGTCCAGATTTTTGCCCTTACTCCTCTACCAGGAATCAATTTTATTTCAGAGCATGAATGTTTTTGAAGATTTTATTAAGTGATGAATATGCTTTAATAACAAAAAAAAAATATGTTGCAAGGGATCTGCTGTAAAACTTCTACCTATACCAATATTGTACTCTTCTCTTAAAAATGTAAGAGGGTAGCCCAGCTGGTGTGACTCAGTTGTTGAGCATCGAACTATGAACCAGGAGATTATGGTTTGATTCCGTTAAGGGCACCAGCTAGGGTTATGAGCTCCATCCCCAGTATAGAACGTGCTGGAGGCAGCCAATCCATGATTATCTCTCATCATTGATGTTTCTATCTCTATCTCCCTCTCCCTTCCTCTCTGAAATCAATAAAAAAAAATTTTTAAATATAAGAGAGTAGATCGTATCTCTCTTATATTAAGTGCTCTTACTACAATTTAAAATAGAAAGAGTTCTAAAAGAGAATACTTAATTTGTAATAAGCCCAGCTCTGTGACCTAAAATAAATATACAGACATTGAAATAAAAGACATTACCTGAAGATTTTAAAGCACTTTGGTAGCTTAACAGCACATGTTTGGGTAATGATTTAAGACCTATGGAAAGATTTTTCTTGACAGAGACTGTGTCTTTATTACTTTTAAATTTATCTTTATAGTTGAAAGTATTGCAGATGTTCCTTTCTCCCTTCCCCATTGAGAGGCTGTGCCTTTAAAATGTCAAGGAGCATCAATCTCAAAACATAAAGGAAAACATGCAAAGTCACCTGCCTCCTGCCCCATTAACTTTCCACACCCACCTGGATGTCCAAGAAGTTGTTTTTGATAATTTCCTTAAGTCGATTAGATTTTTGAACATATTTATTATAAATTATTTTATGAAATAATTTTTGAACAGTGGTTTACAACTTTGTCATCATAAAAACAAAGTGGGATATAGCTCAATTATACCACTACTTATAAATAACATCATATATGTGTTTATCCTTCAATCATGAAGTGCCTTTGATATTACAGATAATTCAACAAGAATTTATAAGCAATACTCAAGTCCACGTTGGTATTACTGACATTAGAGCTTACATAAAAAATGGCTGCACAGAAGAGTATTATATAGATGTGAAATTGTATTAGATTTTTTTTTAATAAAAGCATTGACTTGTTTATAAAACAGAAATGCCAAAGAAATTACAATAAAAGATAAAACAAAAAGTTCATTCACTACACGAGAGCCACTGTTGTTCACAAAATTCTTTAATCTCTAGAGCCTACACATATCCACTGACTACGTGACAGAAAGGTTGAAAATGTAGACTAAATGGCTTATGTCACATGGACAATTTTCTTTAATTATATCAACAAAAATACATAAAAATAGATTTTAATTTAATTGCTAACCTTCAGATGCCTGTTTCTTTACCATACAAGATAATAAATCCTCAAAACTCTTTCTAAAGAAGAAACAAGGTTATGGAAACCATTAAGAGTTTGAGTCATTCTATTTTGTTTTTATCTACAGTATATACAGACCCTCTCACTTTGAAAATTAGAAAATATATGCATTTAAATCTTCATTTCCCATTCCCCATGATTTTTGAAAATGACCTTAGTATGGTCAATGTTTCTAATTTATCATCAGTCCCTACAACACTTCTGTTCCATTCCTAGGTCATTTATCTGGACTTGTCATTTTTAAATCTTTACTGTGCTGACCATTAATTTAATTTGTTCTTATTTGCTTACTTTTTATTTCATTCAAAGTTTTCCATGTTTGACAATGTGATCTTCCACTCAAAGGACTGTGTTCTTTTATTATAAATTTGAGTTGTGTTTCTGTCCCATCTCATCTTTCCTTGGTGAAGTAAGTTAAGTCTGTATTAAGCATAATTTGTTTTTCTCTAAATCGATCTTTCTCCCTAAATCTATTTTATATCTTTCTTATTTTCCATTTGTGGTTTTATGTGCTTTCCTCAAGCATGTCCACAGTTTTCCTAAGGGTCATTTTCATCAGGTTTATTCTTCTATTTTGATTGTTGTTCCTAATTTGACTTTCATTTTAGTGATATATTTACCTGTCTCTTTCAATTTCTTAGATTTTCATCTCTTTCTGGGCTTTTAATCTCCATTTTAACCTTTGAAGCTCTTCTCTAAATACCGACATTGATGATAATGTCACTGAAGATATGGGAAGCCATGTAACTGAATTATTTCCTGTCTGCTTTGAATACGTCCTCCGAAGATGCAATCCCACTTACTGTTAATGCGCTTTGCGTTCATTCCCTTTGCCTGCCTGTCTTTTTGCTGTATTAGTGCATTAGTCAAGTGCTGGTTCCGTTTTTATGATTGTTCATCTTTGAATGAACTAAACTATTTAAAGAAATATGTGAAGAAGAGAAATAATAGGGCAAACGGGAAGATTTGGTATCTTTGTTTCAGGGTGTTTTTGTTTGTTGTTTTTTGCCACAGGATTTTCTCCCTAATTCTTTCCTCCTTGAAAAAACCCTCAGTCTGGGCCTGCAACTTCTTGGGACAGAGTTTGGACTTGAAATTTGGGTCAGCTCTCATATTTCTATTTACTTGGCCCTAAATTTTTGTCAATTGGAGATGAGCTTAATAGAGCATGGTCTAGAGTTGTGTCTGCTTGCTTATTTCATTGACTATGTAATCTCCCCATTCTTCTATTTTGCTTTCTGTTTTTGCTTATTGGTTTTGACCTAACCTTTGTGGATTTTTGAGGACACAAATTGACTAAAATTGTGTTTATTAGAGAATCTTTATATTCAGTTGTAAATTTAAAATATATGCCATAGCCTGTTTGGCTCAGCGAATAGAGTGTCAACCTGTGGATTGAAAGGTCTTGGGTTTGATTCTGATCAAAGGCATTTACCTCAGTTGCAGGCTCCTTCCCAGCTGGAGCCATGGTCAAGGCAAGTGCAGGAGGCAGCCAATTGATGTGTTTCTTTCACATCGATATTTCTCTCTGTCTTTCCCTTTCTCTTCCACTCTCTCTAAAAATTAAAGAAAAAGGATCCCTCATGTGAGGATTAAAAAAATAGTATCTAACTATACGTATGGCTATACAGAGTCATTTTAATGATGAGCAATTTGATGATATTTTGACAAAAATTAGTAATGGAACAAAACACTATTTTCAAAAAAACAAAACAAAACAAAAAAACATAATCAGATGTGAATCCCTCAAAAATCCTCTGAAATAGCAGGACACATGTCAGTATTTCTTCTGGTAGATGTTTGACCAAGCACATATCACTTAAAGGAGAGATACTGAACCTCTCATTTATATGTTTATTACACACACATTTCCTAAGAAACACAGGGAAGAAATTTAATGTCCTCATACTAATTACTATAAATAAATTATCCTTCAAGCACATATGTAAGTTTTAAGTGCTAAAAACTGATTTGATAAAAACAAAGTTTAGGGTAGCAATAAATTCTCAATATATAGTTTGTCTAGAATTTCAACAAAAGCAAAATTGCATTTTCTTTTTAGGTAGTTTCTCTATTTTCCCCTGAAGAGAAAATAGAATAAATTACACCGCTCGTTTGAAGCAATCATGGATCTCGAAATATTTTAGTTTCCCAAGTTGCATATCATTCTGCCTCATTTTATTTGCAAGTATAAATTTGGAAATCTTAGCACACACGGAGCTATCCCTGTGCAATCTCAACTCCTATCAAGGCCCCTTTAATTGGAGGAGTTGAACTCTCTGAGGCATCAACTTTATCAAGAACTAGAGGCCTGATGCACAAAATTCATGCAAGAATAGGCCTTCCTTCCCTTGTCTGCCAGCCCTCTGTCACCCAGGACCTGGGCTTCCGTCCCAGCCCTGGCTTCATATGGAAGGTCATCTGGAAGGATATCTGGTCTAATTAGCATATTATGCTTTTATTATTATAGATATCCTGCCTTCCCCACTGGGCTGCTCCTGCTGTAAAGGGTTGATTCTAGAAGTAAGTTATCCAAGCCTAATACGTGCCCTACTCTTGTTCTCCCAAACTTACACACATACACACACACACCAGGACACCAACAGAAGATGGTCAGGAAGAGCTCCAAGGCCAAGCCTCTGAACTCCATGGGAAGGAAACAATGACTAATTTATTCATTTGTTATCAAAGATTAAGGATGGGCTACATGAATCCTTTGGTGTAATCTTGTCCCTCTCTCACACTCAGGTATATTTCTATATGTGAAAAGAGATTATGTATTGCACATAAAGGTAAAGTCTACTGTGATACCTATCTATTTGCCTCCCTCCTCCCCAAAGACAACTCTCATTGATTTACTGAGTGTATTTCTCTTGCCATTATATATATATATATATATATATATATATATATATATATATATATATATATATACACATATACACAGTGGTGCCTCGCATAACGAACGCCTCGCACAGCGAACTTTGGACAGGTTTTTCATGAAACCATCGGCCAAAAAGCAGAAAACGGATGAAGATGTGCAAGATTCGGTAGACTCTACTTAGTCTGTCTAAAAATTAAAAAAATGTGTGCTTTTTTAAAAAAAATTTATGTTTTTAGATGTATCTAAATAAAAATATGTCATCGTAGCATATTTTTTTTATGTCATCTTAGCATATTTTATGCTACAGAATGAATTATTTTTTTTAACATGTATTGTTATGGGAAAACACGTTTCACATAACGAACTTTTCGCATAACAAGCTTGCTCCTGGAACGAATTAAGTTCGTTGTGTGAGGCACCACTGTGTGTATATATATATATATATATATATATATATATATATATATATATAAATGCACAATATACTCATTGAAAATAAATAGACTAGAAATATGTTAACATATGGTATACTTGATATTGCTTTTTTAAATTTTACATACATTATCTATTTGCACATGGGTGTTTTCAGTCAACATTAGGTTTTGAGTTGAATCCACATTGGTATTCATCTATTTTAGTTTTAATTACATACATATGTAATTTTAATCTATTCCTTAATGAAAAATAACCTCTAATGCTTAAATTATTACAAACAGAGATTCAACAGATTTATTTTTAATCTATTCAACTTTAAAGGAATTCCAGGAATTTAAGATATTTTCACATCTATCTATCCTACATGATTTCTCAAGTTGTTCCAATTTGATTATCTGATTCCTCTTTAATTTCACCAAATTAGCTCTTTTTAAAAGTTTCAAATATGTGTTTAATAATTCAATACATTGATCAGTTTATTTGTCAGCATTGTTTTTGCCTCTCATTCGAATTCCTGAGTTCTGTTTTCATTTGATTGAATACAACTTTAAATATTTTTTTTAAATTAAATGAGAGTAAATTCTTAGTCCTTATCTATCTATAAAAGTCTTTATTACCTTCTTGCTCCTTCTAATTATTTGAGTATAAATACAGTTTTACAGTTTTGTTTTGTTCAGAGTTTTGGAAGTACCATTCCATTAGTTAGACCCGAGCATCAGACACAGACAAGAGTCTGTGAAAAGTCTGTGTTCCTTTGAAGGTAACCTTAACATATACCTACCCTCCCAATAAAAAGTTTTTCAAAATCTAAATTGGTCTTTTGCAAACTGCAATTTCATTATGAAATTGTTTCTGGAATGAATTTGTTTTTTGTTTTTGTTTGATTTTAAATCTGTTTTTATTAATTTCAGAGAGAAAGGGAGAGAAAGAAACATCAATGATGAGAGAGAATCATTGATTGGCTGTCTCCTACAGGCCTCCTATTGGGGATTGAGCCTGAAACTAGGGCATGTTATCCTGATTGGAAATTGAAGAGTGACCTCCTTGTTCACAGATTGATGCTTAACCCTGAACCATGCCAGCCAGGCACAGAATGAATTGGTGTTTACTTACCCCATTCTTTTTCCTATTGTTACTGAATATAAAGTCCTTCCCATTTTCTCTATCCTCTCCTCCTGTAATTCCTATTATCAGTAAATCTGCTCTTTTCTTTCAGTTGTCCAAAATGCAATCTTCTGTTTCATATTTTCTATAGTCAACTCTTTGCACTGATTTGGAGTGATTTCCTTGGATCTGCACAAGAATGCATTAATTCTTCTTCAGTTGAATTTAATCTTATATTTAACTTATCTATTGAGGTTTTTACATGAAGGATTACATTTTTCATTTCCTTAACATCTATGTAGTTCCCTTGCAGCCCTTTCCCCCTCAAATAATGTAGTCTATGTTCATTTTTATTTCTTTTGTGTCCTCAATTTATATTAATGTGTATCTGATATCTCTTTTAATGGTGGTGTGTTTTCACACAAAGTTTATTTTACTACTAGCGGCCTGGTGCATGAAATTCGTGTGCGAGTATGATTCCTAGATCTGGCCTGCAATCAGGGCCATCTTCCCTGGCTGCCTGCAGCTGACCCCACCCCTGCTGCCACCCACCCCTGGTTCCTCATTTGCCATCAGTTGATCGGAGCCTGCTGGCTGCAGGGAGGAACTGAGAGATCGGCCATTCTCACCTGCTCAATGGTCCCGCCCCTGCCTTGGGGCTCCCTATCTGTGTGGGGCAACTGGCGGGGTGAGAGCTTTGGCATTGTTCCACCTGTGTCCCCCACCACCCACCCCTGGTTCCCCGTTCACCACCCACCCCTGGTTCCCCGTCCATCATTGGGTGATTGGAGCTTGCCAGCTGGGAAAGGGGACCGAGAAGTGGTCAGTACACCTCATAGTGACTGGTGAGCGGTCTTTCTGCCCTTAGGGTCAATTTGCACAGTACCCTTTTATTCTATGGGATAAACTCATCTTCAGCAAGGGTTGCTCTTACAGGACCCTTACATGCCGTTGAGTATGGGGCTAACCCTGCAGCATGGATTCAGGACTATCTTTGCTTGGGAACTCACAGGAATCAAGGGGCCCAGCTTGAATATCCAAACACTACACAATTACCATAAATTCAGGCCCAGCCCTTATCTCCTGCAGGAAGCTTTTTTCTCCTCCTTTGACATCTGCAGTTGACAAGCTTTCTTGGTGCTTTCCTGGCCTCAGTGAAGGTCAAGCTTTCTTGGTCCTTATTTCACATGTAACCTGATCACTCATGCCTTTCAGTTTTAAAAAGGAAGTTCAATTCCAGGCCCTCCATTTGTAAGGCACCTGAAGCTGGGACTTTCTTGTTTCAGCAAAACAGGACTGAAACATACACACATGCGCTCACGCACACACATACACACCTCAGAAAGGAATTCACTGATTAAATCCATGAAAAGATATCCATGAATGCCAGAACCGGTTTGGCTCAGTGGATAGAACATCGGCCTGCAGACTGAAAGGTCCCAGGTTCGGTTCCGGTCAAGGGCATGTACCTTGATTGTGGGCACATCCCTAGTAGGGGGTGTGCAGGAGGCTGCTGATCAATGATTCTCTCTCATCGATGTTTCTAGCTCTCTATTCCTCTCTCTTCCTCTCTGTAAAAAATCAATAAAATATATATTTTTAAAAAAGATATAGCAGAAACTGGTTTGGCTCAGTGGATAGAGCGTCGGCCTGGGGACTCAAGGGTTCTGGGTTCGATTCCGGTCAAGGGCATGTACCTTTGTTGCAGGGTACATCCCCAAAAGGAGGTGTGCAAGATGCAGCTGGTCGATGATTCTCTCTCATCGATTTTTCTAACTCTCTATCCCTCTCTCTTCCTCTCTGTAAAAAATCAATAAAATATATATTTTTTTAAAAAAAAGATATCCATAAACATACTGCATTCAAATTCTGCTGAGCTTGGCTCTCTTTTCACTTTAGGTTCAGAGGGTTTCTGCTTCCTCTTTCTTCTTTTTCCTTCTTCTTCTTCTTTCTTCTTCTTCCTTCTTCTTTTTCCCTCTCTTCCTTTCTCTTCTTTCTCTTTTTTCTTCTCTCTCCATTCTTTTAGGTTTTCAAGCCCAGGTTTATATTTTACTTTTCTGTATGTTTTTACATTTTATTCAAATATATTTGAGAAGGTAAGTGGTTTCCCACACCAGTTTAGTGGATATATTGAGTGGAAGAATGGTCTCAGTTTCTCTTTATATTCATGAGTATATAAGCTAGGGATTTCCATAGTTGACTGCTCTTGGTTAGAAGAAAAATATTTTAACTTAAAAGTGCATTCTCATCCTTTAGCAACTTTAGTATTTAGGTCTGTGACTGCTGAGGACCAATCCTGTGACTCTGGGAAGAAATGCAATGCCTTAATTACATTCAGGACAGTGTTATTACCTCATAACACCTCAATATCAAAAGGTCTTGTTGAGTGGATAAATATATAGGTAAACATTTCATTTTCTTTCTAAACATCAAAGCCAGGAACTGATTTTTTGGAAATTCAGTTTCTCGTTTACAGAAGGATAAGGTTTGGACTCTTTTGTTTACCAGTTCCCTGTTTTTCTCTCTTCCACCCACTAAAATGCCTCAGTATATTTTGGGCATTGATATTTTCCAATTCTTACACATTTGTAATAGAACGTGGCTTGTACACTCTAATATCTTGTGTCTAAATTCTTTAGTCAAAAGACGCTCGATGTGATACTTTTGGCTACATCAAATATATTCCCCCATTCCATACTGCTTAAGAAGGAAGAAAGACAGGAAGGAAAAATGAAGACACAGAGCCCCCTAACTTTAACTGAATTGATTTACCAAAGTAGTAAGAATTGAGTGCAATAAAAAATAAGACATTTCAGAACATTTTGTTTGTTTTCGTTTTAACCTAGTAGTAAATGAAGAATAGGTTGCTCAGAGAGTCATATATCTTACTTCTAAACATATTTTTATTCTGCCTTTTATATAACTGATACCATTTATTTATTTAATCAATAAAATAATAATAACAATCCCCAGCATTTTCTTTTATATAAGATTATTAAAATGGAATTCACTTCTTTTTATTAAAAAATAGTAATAATTTACAACTAAGGCCCATAAATTTTTAATGGCATATCTCAGAGCTAGATATTCTGGGCCCAAAGAGGTATAGACTGTATGAGAACATTTGCCAATTATTAATTGAAGAGCAGTGTTATAATTTAAACAATGGCCAATTAAAAATCCAAATCAATTTTGCAGAGGACTCATGAAAGTTAGGCATGCTTGAATTCCTGCCATAGAAATACCTCACTTTAATCAATATATTGATTGTTTTAATTTAAAAAAATCACATGTCAATTGAACATTGAACATTTAGACATTCAAGTATACGTTTTCATGGACCTGAACTAACCATGCAGATAAATTGTCTCTGCACTTCTGATTGATTTGCTTCTGGCAATGACTCGACTGAAGATTGGCCTTTGCTGCTTTCTGCCTCTTGGTCAAATAACAAAGATTTCAGTGCTCCGGTAAGATTATGACTGAAGAGTATGTTTTAACATGTTTTATAGCACTAGCTGGTTTGGCTCAGTGGATAGAGCATCGGCCTGTGGACTCAAGGGTCCCAGGTTCGATTCCAGTCAAGGGCATGTACTGTGGTTGAGGACACATCCCCAGTAGGGAGTGTGCAGGAGGCAGCTGATCGATGATTCTCTTTCATCGATGTTTCTAACTCTCTATCCCTTTATCCTTCTCTCTTCCTTTCTGTAAAAAAATCAATAAAACATATTTTTTTAAAAGAATTAAAATGTTTTGTAAAGTGAAAAATTATTCTGCTACAGGTATTGGTATAATATAAGAAACTCCTCTGGACAATATCAGGTGAAGATAGTAGAAATAATCTGCTACGGGTAAGTTTTTTTTTTAAATAATTATCTCATTTAATCTCACATAACCTCCCAATGCTAGGAAGTCTTACATTTAACAAATTAGGAGTAGGGAGACTCAGAAAAGTCAAGGGACAGAGGCAGGGTTTAAATCCTTATCTATGGATATCCCGGTCCATCCATTCCCTACTCTACAACAGGTCTGAACTTGACCCGTATTTAAAAGCTTTTAGAATTTCAGGAAGAGCTTTCTGAAAATACCCAGGTACATGACCTCATCCACTCTATAAAAATGGAATAGCTCAGATACTTGTGGATTAAGGCGTAATGCCCCCAAATAGCTGAAAATTAAGTTATGTGCATTTTTACTTCCCATGATAATCTTTATTCAGAATTCTAGTCTATTTTGCTTTAAAATTAGTTATTTTCATCATTTTAATTAGTGAAGGAAGGAATGACTCTTTGCTAGTACTGAATTATGGAAACTCCAATTCACTATTGGTTTTCTGCTCAGCGTAGCAAAGACCTGAACCCTGCCATCGCCTAGTCCCGCTGCTTTTTAATTGCTAATTAACTGCACCAAATGAGATGCCAAGTGGCATGGTCCCCAATTGCTCTGAACCTTCTCCTTATCCCAACCCTGAGCCTTAAAATTGTAAGGAATTCCTGGACTGTGCAAAAGTTACCTGCACTGACATCTAAGTATAGAAAGTCATAACTAGTTCTCAAGATTTGCCCACAAGTTTAATCCACTTAAATAAGCAACAATTTTTAAAAATATTTTTGTTATCTAATTGTACCCTTAGTGAGTTTGGGGATCCAATTCAGGCTTTCTTCTATTTTTTATATTCCAAATGGGACTCCAGTAATGATGTGTATGGGTATGGGTATGGATAAGGCAAGGGAGGGGTAGTGATGGGGGCCTAGGATTTCAATCTCCAAACAACTTTCCAGGATCATTTAAGATTTTGTGATTGACATGCACAACGTTGGGTCTGTTCTGTTTTGTTTTGAAATATGTAAAAGGGAAAAGAAAGAAGGTATCATGCAACCTTAGAAGTAATTTAGACAATACTACAGCGCTAGACGAAGGTAGAAATGGAGAAAATAGAGGAAATAATTTGATCATGGAGGTGTCACTGGGAATGACAGACTAAACCTGGCGACTGAATGTGTGAGCAGGGAATGAGGAAAGACCAAGGATAATCTGGAGTTTCAACCTTGGGGGCTAAAGAGTAAAAACAGCATGGAGAAGAGAGGAAACTGGAGGGGAAAGTCCACTGGGTACAGGGAGGAGTGGACAGCGAATTGTGTTTCAATATCTATAGAAAGACAGAGCTTGAGTTTAGGAGGTGATTACAGTGGAGAGAGAAGTGACGGTTACTGAATTCCCGAGGGGAGATCTCTAAGCTGCTCATGGTGAGTGAGGATCAGAGGACTGAGAAAGGAGTCTCAGAGGAGGAAGGAGAATCATCAAAGAGCTTTATAAACAAGAAAGAGCCAGAGGAGTAGATGAAGCATGAGGTGCAATCTCATGAGTCAGGAGTGGGGAGAATTTCACAAAGGAATGCATCATGGGAAGAATTAAATATTACAGAAGCTTAACAAATGTTTCCCAGCAGACTGTCTTTGAGCTTAAAATTTAAAGATTTTGATCAGAGTTGCAAGTGTTATGATGATCCAAATAATCATACAAGTAAGTAGATGGTAGGATGGTTTCTCAACATCCATTAATTCAACATTTTTGAAAATGGGAGAGTGGAAGACCATACATTTTAGTAAGACAGTGTTGGAGAAATACAAGAACTTCAGCTAATGAAAAATATGCAAATTCACCTCATTATATTTTAGTATTAAGTGAATGCACTGAGTAATGTTTCATAATGTACTCTGCAAATTTGGAAAGGGTTTACAATTTTTTCCTAATGGTAATATAGAAAAATTAATTGTTCGTTATAATACCTAAGTCTTTAAAGACAAGGATTAGCATCCCCATATAGGTTTTTTTTTTTAATTATTGAGGCATAAATAATTATTTTGTGCACTTCTAAATTGTAAAATGGAATTCATTTATGTAAATAATCTATGCAATTTTAAACAATATTCTCAGTAATATTGGCAGATATATAGGTATCACTTTAGGTAGAATGATCTGTTATCCCATCTTAATCCAATGCTATACTGTGCTTCTCAGCATAAACTATGATACTCAGTGCACAACCAACAACATTGCAATTATTAATAGCATCTAACTGAAGACAAGGCTGAGGGACCCTTATCCTAGAAGTTTTCCCTAAGCCCCAAACTTACTCAAACAAACAAGTCTGATTTGCTTCTCTTCTTTCTCTTTCCCAACCTTTCGCTTCCATTCCTAAAGAATGGAGAAACAATACCCTCACTGCAAAATAGTTTATAATTTTATATTACTGGGAAAAATTAGCATTAAGCCTGTGGATGCAGAAGATCATTCACATTTAAAAATTGGCCTACAGTATGTTTTCCTATAAATTTTCAATGAAATGCAATGGAGACAGTGGGGACTGAGACACATCCAGCTTGACTTCACCCCACGTCAGTGGTTGGCAAACTCATCAGTCAACAGAGCCAAATATCAACAGTACAATGATTGAAGTTTCTTTTGAGAGCCAAATTTTTTAAACTTAAACTTCTTCTAACAACACTTCTTCAAAATAAACTCGCCCAGGCCGTGGTGTTTTGTGGAAGAGCCATATTCAAGGGGCCAAAGAGCCCCATGTGGCTCGCGAGCCGCAGTTTGCCAAACACTGCCCCAGGTTGTTCACCTGGGCTGGGAGCAGCAGAAATACCTGCCCGCACAATTTACAAGGTGATTCCAATGAAAGGTAATCAATCTGATACAACACTCTTACGATTGATTACATCATGTTTGGCTACTGTTGTATTTAAACATGATTTCCACCCAAATATTTAAGGCAGTAGGCTATTTTCATATTTGAGAAGATGTCTGTGTAGTAGTAAAGTCTACTTTGGCAAGATTTATAACAACCACAAACTAAGTTTCTGTCATTCCAGTGCAAGTAAGCAGTAGCTGTATTTTTCCCTTTTTTGATTGGATGCACTAAAAGTTCTTTGCTGAATTTTACAGCAGGGAATTTTAAGTTTCCATTTATATGCTACACACAAAAGGTAGTTGTAATGTCTGGCGTGTGATAAAGAACAGATCTAAACCATTTTAAAACGGGGAAAAACCAAGGTGTCCCCAGAAGGCAACTAGAAATAATTAATGCCATTTCTAAAACATAATTCTATTTTATTTTGCATCAAATCTATAAAGGGAATATTTGAGGAAGGAATGTATTTAAATATTTTTGTCCTCAACTCTGTGAGTGGCACCTTGTATTTGCCCTAATTTATTTAGGAAGTTGGAGTCAGTAGCCTAAGGATTATGTATTATTTAATCATACAAAAAACACAATTCATAAAATACTCCGCCTCTTAGAAAGAACTCCAGGTATTTCACAAGGAACAAGATAGTGAGAGTACCAGCAATACACACAAGTGCAGAAGCAATTAAAACCCACAATAAAAATCAAACATAAAATCGGTGTACCATGCCGAAGGCCTTTGAAATAAAAGAGCATTAAACCCAGAGAACTTAAGAGGAGGCTAATTCAGTAGTTGTCCTCAATTGAAAAGGGAGGTCATTCCATAGCCTTGGGCTAGCAGGCAGACATTCTTGAGCCCCTGCTTTTAAGCTTTAGATAGAAATATATCTTGCCCTAAAAGTTCTCCGGTTCTTTACTATTTCTCTTCTTGTCAAGATGCTCTGCGTGGAGAGGTGTCACCAAAGCATTTTAAGGATGAGTATCAATTGTACAAATACAAGTATATGTGTATGGGGTTTTTTTCCTAGGACCACGTTGGCTTTTTAACTTCACGGGGAACCCATAGAAGTTTACAAAACTATTCACTATTCGCACTTCTACCTCAGTCAGGGTCCTTGAGAATGTTAAATCGGGGCCCTTGTGGATGAAATGAGAAATAAGAGGTAGTTCTGAGCAAACTCAAACAGCCTCTTTGCAGGGGGGAAAAAAGGCAAGGAAAAACCTTTTCAATATGTATGACTTTCTTAGAGAGCAGGGAATGCATTCATTTGTCAAGAATAGACTAAAAGAAAATCTAAATAAAATTGTTGCCAATTTCTTAAAAATACTGCTTTAAAACAGAGAAGACGGAGCTCCTACTTTTTCATCTTTATAAAAATAGCTTCTTGATATGATGGCCAAACCCTACTCTAGGACTCTGATCTCAGCATGAATCCCCCGGATGAGGCATGAAATTCTTATTCCTCTACAATAATGAACTCCAAACCATCATGATTCAATGCGATCTGGCATATGGTTGGGATATGAAAAATGGAAGGCAGACACTCTTGCCACCAACAGCATACATTCAAGCGAATCTCACACAGACATTTTGCTGAATGTATTTTCAGTTTTTCTGGTGTCAGTGTGTTTGAAGAAAAAACTTCACACCTCTTTTCCACCTAATCAGAAGAGGCTTTGTGAAGTTCACAAGGATGGAAGAGAGAGAAAAAATTTCACAGATTCCAAAAAAAGTTTTCTTTTCCTTTTCCCTTTGCATTAAGAGAGCTGTTGGAAAGCATAAAAAATGAGAAGCTAGGAAGGAAAAAGGAGGCAAACCAGTTTCCCTGACAAAAAAATTTAAGGTCAGAAAACAATGCTTGCTAACTTCTCTTAGTCTGGCTCTATGCCCACACCTGAGTTTTGGACAACCACCCAATACTGAAAGCTTCTGCCAACCACTGTCCATATCAGGTACCCAACCTGACAAGGAGCAGAGCACCTGTATTCGTGCCAGCACCAAAGGGGATGTGTAAGCTAAAGAAAACATTGTTTATTATGTTTTATCAATATAATGTACATAGATGATATAGATATAGATGTAGATGATAGAGATAGATGATATATAGATATAGATATAATATATAGATACAAATATAATCTGAACCATTCTCTATCTTGGTCTTGTTTCTAGAGGCAAAATAAGTATTTAAATACCCATATCATGCTATCCCTTAGACATACAACCTTGTATCCTAAAGCTGGCAAGAGGCTTATTTAGCTTTAAAACAACGTATATACATTTTGAAGAGATAAAACTTAGAAAGTTTCTAAAGTAAATGCTTTAAGAAAAGGTACGGGGGTGTCTTCTCTTATTTTCAACAAAGATAATTAAACCTCTTATTTGTATTTTTAATTGTCCTTACAAGAATACTGGAGACAAAGGACAATTAAAATTATATACTTTTTTGTTTTGTTTTTCTGATAATATATCTCCCAAGCAAGGGAAACAAAAGAAAAAATAAGCAAATGGGAAAAAATAACTAAAAAATTTTGCTCAGCAAAGAAAACCATCCACAAAATGAAAAAGACAACCTACTAAATGGGAGAAGATAGCCACCAATGATATAACTGATAAGGTACTAATATCCAAAATTTATAAATAACCCATACTACTTAACACCAATAATAATAATAGAAATAAGAACCCAAACCATTACATTACAAAATGGGCAGAGGACTTCAATAGATACTTCTCCAAAGAGGACATACTGATGGCCAACAGACATATGAAAAAATGCTCAGTCTTACCTAATAATAGAGAAACCTGTAAAATGACCGTACCTCTGCTACACCCACAGCCAACAAGGATGGTGTTTAATTTGCATACATACCTGGGTCCTGGGAACCTCCTCAGCACCCAGGTCACTCCCAGCCAGCAGGGTGGGCGGGAGGGGGAGAGGGGTTTTGAAGGGGAAACCCTTCCAAAGTCTGGGGCGGAGGCTTTATGCTTGGGAAGGGGTCAAGCCTGCACCTAAACGCAGACCATCTGGAAGTCAGCACTGGGTTGCCCAGCTGCAACCTGACAACCCAGCACTGACTGCCCAGGCACCTGAGACCCAGAAAGGAAGTCAGGGTCTGATCTGCAGCCTCAGTGGAAGCTTTTGATCAGTGTACTTACCTCTCTCTTTCTCTCCCTCTTTCTTTCTGATCTTCCCCAGTAGCCAGGCTTTTCTTTTTCTCCCAGATTCCAAGTGGCTGCTGTTAAGGCCCAGAGATAGGCCTGGAGATGTTGACTAGCATAGGAACCGACCAATCAGAAACAAAGGTGGGTGCTGTGGGGAATCAATGGCTGCCTAGGAGGCAGAGCTTTTGATGCTGACTGGCATAGGCACCAAACAATGAGAACCAAATCTGGGTATTGTGGGGAGCCAATGGCTGCCTAGGAGGTGAAGCTTTTGATGCTGGCATAGGAACCAACCAATCAGAACCAAATTGGCCAGCAGAGGATGGAAGTTAGGGCAATATTACACCCGCAGGAGAGGGCAGTTAGGGGTGATCAGGCTGGCAGGCAGAGGCAGTTAGGGGCAATTAGGCAGGCAGGCAAGTGAGAAGTTAGGAGCCAGTGGTCTCAGATTGGGAGAGGGATGTCTGACTGCTGAATTTAATGGAAAATAAAAACTTGTACATTAAACTCATGGTTCAACTATGGCCAAAGTAAAATACTGCATCTGATGGGGTTTAAGAAAAAAAGGTGAAATTTGTCGTGACACCTGGAAGAATCTCCCAGCAAAGCAGATTGAGTTCACAAGAAATACTCCATTGGCCATGTACAAGTAATACCATGTGGACAGAAGCAGGGCTTAGGACAGAGTTTGAAAGATGACTGGAAATTCCAAATATCTCACTCCGCCATGTTGAGATTCAAGAGAGACTCTGCTATGTATTGGCTTAAAAATTTGAGAGTTAATCATTCTAGTAATGAAGTAAAAATAAAAATTAGTAATTGACAAATTGTGGGAGAAGAGGAAAGGAAAAGAGAGAATAATCTATTTCTTCTGTCATAGAGGAAAGATAGATTTTATCCAAATATTTGAATAAAGAAATAGCTGTATGGGAATGAAATGTAGTGTTGTGAGGGTAATTGCCAGAAGGATGAATAGAAGAGTTAAAAGACATGGCCCCGCCAGTGTGGCTAGCTGGTTGAGCATCGACCCACGCACCAAGAGGTCCCCAGTTTGATTCCTGGTCAGAGCGCATGCCAGGGTTGCAGGCTCGATCCCTAGTAAGGGTCGAGCAGAAGGCAGCTGATTAATGATCAACTTCCATGTTACTATCTCTCTCCTTTCCTCTTTCTCTAAAATCAATAAATACATACAAATATATTTAAAAAGAAACAAGTGATACACAACTGCAAAGTAGGAAGAGAAGGGGTTTTCCACTTTTACTTCATGTTGCTTACTGTTTAAATTTATTTCAAATACATGTAATATTTCATAAGGCAATTTTAAAATCAACAACAAAGGTATGTGTATTTATTATCTCAATTCCTCATATAAATCTCTTCTGTATTTCAAGCAATGTCCTTGGTCTCACAGATGGCCATAACCTAGAACCATCTCTGTGGACTCACTGCTCCTGCTGTGTGTAAAACTGTACTTGATTTTATTATCCAGTATGATAGCCACTCTCCCGAGACCTTTGAGATTTATTTTTGCTTGATTGCAGTGTCATAAAATATCTTCATCTCTGCACACAAATTGTATCATTTCTTCTGTCAGAAAATAAAGATTGTGAGAAATTTAGCTGCCAGAAAACTTAAAAGCTAAAGGCATCACTCATTATCGACTCACCTGGGTGAGTGAGGTAGGTATCAGTTCACCAAGGTCCCTCAATTTGTAGACCATCTTTATTCCTCTTTGATTCCTTTGATTCCTATTGACAAAGTAGGTATTTTTAAAGGTTCCTTGACTACTTGGATTTGTACAATATTTTCTTTTAAAAAATATATATTTTTATTGATTTCAGAGAGGAAGGAAAAGGGAGAGAAATAGAAACGTCAATGATGAAAGAGAATTATTGATTGGCTGCCTCCTGCACAGCCCACACTGGGGATAGACCCCCTAACCCTGGAATGTGTCCTGACGAGGAATCAAACCATGGCCTCCTGGTTCACAGATCGATATTTAACCACTAGGTCACACTGGCCAGGCTGCACAAAATGTTCTGATGCTGAAGCTCTATACTGTACTACTGTCACAGGTTTGCTCTGAGAATAGTTAAGCCCACATTTCCCCTAATACGTGTTAAGTTCTTTGATCATACCAGTTGTACATATTATATCCCCAAATCTCTAGCAGAGAGCTGATTATGTAGCAGGTGCTCAAGAAATGTTGCCATGTTGAACTGACTTAATCATGGTTATCACAGTTTCAAAAACTATGGTCCAACAGTAAAAATCATTTCCCAAGTTCCACATAAACAAAAGGGAAGCATTTTACCTCTTAGCCACTTTTATCTGTGCTAATAAAATTCTCCTAAAAGAAACAAAGCAAATATAAAAGACTCACTTGCAATACATAAAAGCAGACGGATGTACTGCAGTCCCATTTCACTGAGTCACTTCACGTGCAGTTGTGACATTTAGAAGTGAATATGTCATATGAACAATGGAAAAGATTCTTCTGGGGGGGAAAAACATCATAAATGATATACTGTAGAGACTTTTTTTTTCTTTACAAACCCCTGCATTTAGCAATTACCTGAAAGTAAATAGGAACGGAAGAGAAAAACACAAAATCTGATATTCTTTTGAGAAAAATCGATTTCTACATCTTTAATTTAGAGCCCAATCTGCTAAAACACTCAGGAGCCTCGCAAATGGGAGTTTGCCTTCAAGGGTCATTGGGCAGCGATGCTTACTGGCACCACACTCAGAGGGCATGTGGGAACTAACGTGGCACCATTAATCCACAGCAGACACCCATGTTTCACTATCGCTCAGACGCTTGTTTTTCTCAGGGGTGGACAACCCGGCCTCCCTTGAGTGGAGAAAAGGCTGATGCTACCAGCTGAGCTGTTCCTCTGCAGGGCACACTGGCCCACCGCGTGACATGGAGGCCACAGACTGGCACATATGTGGCCTCAGCTTTCCCTCCCACCACCTTGAAACAGAAACAGAAATGCCCCCATAAACTCAGCCCTCCCCCCAGGTGAGGCACCATCAGCAAAAGGCTGAAGTCTCCCCTTAGCAGCTTACCTGAGGTGCTGCATTCAGGCCCTGGCCCCCTGACATAGGTACACGGGTTAGAGGAGATGCCCAGCAACCAGGAAACGTTAGAAATAAGAAAGAAGTCAGGGGCATTTCCCTGGAGGGTAGAGGCCAGGGTAGGTCAGAGAGCAGAGAGGGAAGGCTCAGCGATGGTGCAGAAGGGAGGGCCCTGAGGCATTCTGTGAAGTGGAGACATTGCAGAGAAGGAGGGAAGAGGGAACAGAGGGAATGGGAAAGTCACCCTTTTTCCTGTGGCCTCATGCAGGAAGTAGAAAGTGGTTAAGGAAAGGTACAGATGATTACACAATACAATACCGTTTGATTATAATCTGTGGACTATTGTGAAGCAGGATGATACATCCCAGCGGTAAGTCTGCAATCAACACGTGCTATTCCTTAAAGAAACCCTTCCTGGCCAGAGTGACACAACCCCTTGAGAGGAAACTGTGATAGAGAACGTTCAGTTATGGGTCAACTCCTTACGAAAATTAAAACTCAAAACTAGTTCTCCAAAGGAACAGTTAAAGTAGAATAAAATAGAGCAATGATTCTCAACTCCAGCTGCAATTAGAATCACCTGGGAGCTTCTACATGCTAATGAGTCTCCGCTCAGACTTAACCCATAGGAGATGGGACCCTCATATCAGCATCGTTAAAGTTCCCTATGTGGTTCCACCTAGAGCTGTAAACAGCAGCCTGAGCCAGGGTATAAACACAAAGGTTTAAGAATATTTGTTTTAAGCTATTGCTGCAGGTCTGTGCTCACATATAATTCTTGTTTCTTCTTCTTTTTACCACCAAACCCCTGAAGTCACCACCTTAACACAGATGGGACCATTTGCGGTACTGCTCTAAAATCGCTCTCCTGTTTTAGAGCAAGCCTAGAGCTACCCTATTTGTTGATAGACAATTGAACTCTCCATGTTACGCTTGTCATTGGAGTTCCTATGCGTTCATTAAGTCTATTGACCGCAGAGACAGCCTGGTGCTAAGTGATCTTTGCTTGAACCAGTGACTCTTTGGTTGTGGTTGGGAGATGGGAAATGTAAGAAAGAGCATTTAAGTATAAAGAGGCAAGAGAAAACTTTTGAGGGTGGTGGTGTTCACCATCTGGATAGTGGTGATGGATTTGCAGGTGTACAGTTATGTCAGAACTTTTCAAATTGTACACTTTAAATAGGTGACTTTAATGAATATTAATTGTAACTCAATAGTTTAAAATATACACATTCTTAGCTTTTCACACATCATTCCAGTCTTCTATGTCATACATAAAAGGTTTTCAAAACATTAAATTATTACTCTAGCCAGTTTGGCTCAATGGATAGAGAATCGGCCTGTGGACTAAAAGGTCCTAAGTTCATTTCTGGTTAAGGGTGTATACCCAGGTTGCAGGCTCGATCCCCAGTAGGGGGCGTGCAGGAAGCAGCCCATCAATGATTCTCTCTCATAATCATTGATGTTTCTACCTCACTCTCCCTCTCCCTTCCTCTCTGAAATTAATAAAAAATATTTTTTTAAAAAAGCATTAAATTATTTTATACCTTTAACCAGTTGCTCTAAGTGCATTTAAAGACCTAGAAATTTGAAAATCAAAAGTGATAAGAAATGTTTTAATCCAAAAACATCTCTCCCATAATTGTACCTTAAATTCCTTTCAGGAGTTGAAGCTAAAACCATAATTTGAGATGAGAATTGTGATGTCTTCTTACCAGTCGTTATATACCACAAATTCATATCCACCTCCTAAAGAAAGAACTCATACCAAATATATAGAAAAGAAGTGAAAAAGTCAGCCCAGAGAGACCACCTGAGTGGTTGGCAGAGGGAAGGAGCTGTGATGGAAGGGGTATGCAAATGAGAGCTAGATATGCAAATGAGAGTTAGAGTTATCAGAGATCTATGGGCCATAAATAGCATCAGAAGCAAGCTAACCCTTATTGTTTTTGCTGGCCTTGCTATTCTTTAGGAATATTTATATAAATAGTCCTTAAGTAATGGTGCCTTCTTATTGGTCAGGAAGACTCTTTGCTTATTGATGTTTTCCAAATGCATTATCCTCCTTCAATATAAAAAGCAGGATAAGATTGTTGTGACTTTGATAAGAATTGGCTAAGAGTTATGAAATTTTACATGCACATAGATAAGGATACCTAGTCTCAAAATGCCCACATAAACATCACAGGAAGAACCTCACATAACAAAGAATTTCTAACTTAGTGAAACCCCACTGGTGAGACCAATGGTAACAACAGTATGAGCAGAAAGTAAATTTAAATTGAAGAAAAGTCTATGAAACTGGTTTTCAATTAATACCATCGTATACACAGTTTATATTACGTTGCTCATATTTTTTCTTTTTGTTGTTGTTGTTGCTAATCCCCACCCGAGGACATTTTTCCAATGATTTTCTGGGAGAGTAGAAGGGAGGGGGAGTGACAGAGAGAGAAATATCAACATCCATGTAAAAGAGACACACCCATTGATTGCCTACTCTCGCACCCAACCAGGGCCAGGAATCGAGCCTGCAACCAAGGTATGTGACCTTATCTGAAATTGAACCTGGGACCCTTCAGTCCACAGGCGGATGCTCTATCTATGAGCCAAACTGGCTAAGGTTTAAATTTCTTTTCTAGATTTACTAGTGTGTGTGTGTGTGTGTGTGTGTGTGTGTGTGTGTATATATATATATATATATATATATATATATATATATATATATATATATATATATCTTCCAAACCTACCAAATTCCAGGTGATAATGTAAAAACAGTAATATTTTACTGGAAATGTCAGGGGGCTAAGTTCCTATCATTTTTCATAGACAGACAAAAGGCACCTCTGTGCGAGCCTAGCCAATCACCTGTCACCACAAAGCGCTTGTGGTCCGCTCCAGTGGAGCTAGCGAAGAATATCCATTTCCAATCGTTGCACTGGAGTGAAAGGAAGCACTTGAACTTGGAAGGAAAACTGCTATCACGCTAGTGGCCTCCTAATGGCTTTCCCAGAGTGGAGGCTTTCATGGAGATTTTTATTACTGTTCTTAATTAGACTAAGCACCTCCCGGGAGATGGTCCCTGATGACTCAGATTCTTTGGCTGAGGACCCTGAGAGTATTCATGAAACAGAAAAAAGAAACCAGTAGTGGGAATATGTACTCTGCAAAGAACTCGTGTTTCCAAAATGTTGAGCTTATTCAGCCATGGGAATGTAGTTACAATATCGATCGTGTGCCTTCTAAAATTAGGGGTTTGCAAGCCCAGACCTTGGCAATGTTTTGCCCACAGGGACCAATCCTTGGTTTACCCTTTGCAGTGAATGTCTCCTCTAGCCCAATATTCTCCCAGTTCCCTCCCTTACCTCATTACCATGGACCTGTCCGCTATTTCACCTCTGGATCTGGGTTCTGTTAGGTCATTTGGCTTTCTATGTTTTCTATTTTGACTTAAAGGGTAGCTGACATTGTATGAAGCCCACCAGAGAACTATTTTTTTTTATTTCAATGGGAATTATCAATTCCTCAGCCAAAAACAGTAAAGAATGGTGGGAAATTTTATATATAATGAAAAGTCCTCAAGATTTCTGAAGATCTCTTTGAACAAGATGGCTTTTCTTTGCCTTCAAACAGGACTACTGAGGCAACCAAAAGCATTCTTTGTACACTTAAATGACTTAAAGGTAATGTGTTCAATATGCATTTTTAACTAATGAAAGAAAAAGAAAAATAAGATCCAAAGAGTTGGCTCCACTGACAATATCTAGGGCAGTGGAGGATGGAGTCCAAAAGTCATGAGTAGAGAGTAGAAAGGAAGTCAAGATAGAATTGATTTGCAGAGTCCAATGGAGAGAGAATTTCAGAAAGAATTAGAATTACCTATCAATAGCATCAAATCCTACAGTTCTATAAAGGAAAGAAATGAGGACTAAAATATGATATGGACTGGTTAATAGGTATTAGGAATTCGTTGTAATCTCTAAGAGAGCTTTTTGAATTTCTTTTTAAGTGATGGAAGCAGAAAACATTGTTAAAAATTGAGAAATTCGAGAAAAGTAGGAAAGTGGTAACAATGAAGACAGACTGCTCTGACAAGAGGTTTGGCTTAAAATAAGAGGAAGAGAAATGGATAAATATGTCAAGTGTTAACAAGATCAAGAGAGAGCTTATTTCTGCAGATGGAGAAGAATTGAGAATTTTTACACTCAGAAAAAGAAGCCAGTGAGTGGGACAAATGGAAACTGAAAATAAGGAAGTGGAAGCAGATCTAAAGAAGATTAGACATAGGTGGTTAGGTTTAGAAATAAGGGTGAAAACGATATAATTTAAAGAAATAAATGTAGAAAAAATGAATTTAAATTTAACTTGTGAGAGAAAAATGAAGTGAAACTCAAACCCATAAAGCAAAACTTGAGATCACTCTCATGGTTTGGAATGGACTGGGAGATCGGGCAGAACTGAAAACCTTTAGAAAGAGTGACTAATGTACAAAAGGAAACCTGTTTCCTTTAACGAAGAGCTATCAAGTCTAATGTATAATAAATGCAAACAAAAATGTTGAAACCTGCAGAAATGAAATGTGGAAGTAATGAATTGTGAACGTGAAAAAGCAATGAATCAACATACCTGATTTGCACATGTTGAAATAGTACGTATTCCTCTCAATACTTTTATTTTTAAATCTTAAATTTGGTGGCCTGAGGCCTTGCGTAGCAGAGAAAAGATCAATGAAGATCATGTATTTGAAGTTCTCCCTTTGATGAATGGGCTGGGGACATGGGACCACTATTTTTCTCCTAGGTCACCATGTAGTGACCCTTGTAAGTACAGCTGAAACTGTGTGTGTGTGTAGGCACACACACACACACACACACACACACATTATGCTATACTTTGTAGAAAAAGACTGGAAAGAGAACTTTAAGCCACAAGTACAAACCAAGCATTGGGAAGTTGACTGACAGGAACAAGAGGGAATGTGGATCCCAGGAGGGCGTAGGAAGGGAACATGTAGAAAGCGCACTGAACTTCTGAAATTGATGAAAAAGGAAAAGAAGAAAGACGTAGCTTCTTTGCTCTGAGATTTACTCAGGAAGAGGAGAAAGAAGGAACTGCTAAGGGATTCTCATCAATGGAAAACGGGGATCCCAGTCATCCCTGCTGCTCAAACACAGCCGAAGCCATTTGCCACTAGACCATCAGACACAGTGCATGTGGGGTCTTCAGACAGCAGGGAGGTGAGGCAGAAGCACTCTCTCATGGCACATGGACTGCTGGCACAAGCTTGCTGTGTCTGTGCCTACACCTGCTTACCAAGGGTGTTGGGGAATCAAGAAGAATTAGAAGTCCAGAGAGATCTGTAAACCAGCAGGCAGGTGAGCATGGCACAGGAATGGTTGTCCTTAAGGCACACTTGGGGGAAAGGCATTTATCTGTTACTAGGGGACTGATGCATCGAATTTGTGCAGGGGGCTTGGCCCTTGCAGCACTGGCTGCCTTGGGTAGGTCGTCTGGATGGTTGTCAGGAAGGTCATCCAGACAGTTGATCTGCAACTCGGTCTAATTAGCATATTAGCTCTTTATTATATTGGTCATACACTCAAGACTGGTGAAATATAATGGTTTCCCTTAGAATGTTGTGACATTAGATACTCTCCTGGGCTTCATCAGAAGCTATCTGACCTCCTTCCTTCAAACTCCCGGAGTTGGGTCCCAGCCAAGAAGGGTCATCTTTTGGTTGAAGACCATCATTTCCCTCTTTATTTCCAATGTTTTCACCGGAGCATCAACCTTTTATTCCCAGCTGCACCCCAGGGCATATTTTCTGGGTAACCATCTCACCTGTGACATGATCACTCACTCCCCATGGAACACTGCTCATGAGTGTGAGTGTCACGTGCATCTACATGGAAAGGAAGGCCTCTCAAAGAAGATAATATTCATCAGGCATAGTCCTGTGACTGTTGAGCCTCCTATAACCCATCCAACTTTTCACTTGGGGGTGAATAAGACTTGAAGGCAAGAACTTTTGCCTCCTTCCAAGCTGTGACCCTGGTGGTCCTTATTTTCTTTCTATCTCTCAGAACAAATGAAAAATAATTAAAATATGAAGTGACTTCCATTTATTTTTATTACTTCATAATTCTGGCCATTTATAACTCATTTAAACATTGCCCATAAATTTCAATATTATGTAGCAATAAAAGTAATTAAAAGACAGAAGGTAAAACAGTGCCAATGGCAAATCCTTTCCCTCTCAACTAAGTATGAACACTGTCAGCAGAAAGGTTGCCCAAACTCAGACAGGGTGACGTGCATCTTACATCGGGATTTCAGGGTCATGAATATGCACAGGAGTTCATCCCATAACACAGTAAGAGAATTTACACTCCACAAACCTTAATGCAACCAAAAAGGCCCTGATCCTTCACAGTAGAAAAGTCACGAACATTGATTAGCTACATGTCTATTCTGAGTCCTTTTGTTCCCCTTAGTTTTCAGGATTGGATATTGAATCCATCAATATATTCTCCATTCAAATCCACAGGATAAGAGGTTTATGGAAATTACAAGATGGGGGTGATGTTGCATCTCATTCAACCCTCCTTAAAAGGGACAAAATGCAAAGATGTAACTTTGCTCTTGGTTAACTTGGAGAGAATATATACATAATTTCCACTGTTTTATATGTGAATGAGTTTTGGTATCAACATGTGTGTGTATGTATATGTGCATTTATTTCATTGAAGGACTATTTTGTGGGCCATTACTGCTGTGTTGAAGCTAACAAGCAACTGGACATAAAGATCAAATAAAACAACATCAGCATTGTTCCAAAAAGACAATGACTTCATCAGCTGCAAATCATTCTCCTTAGACAATAATTACTCTTTGGGGTTAAAGTATTTTTTCCAAAAAGTGTTTTCCAAAATGCATATCTAAATCACAATGAGGCTGGGCATTGGAGAAGCCACACCCTCCTCTTGGAGTTACAATACAATAACCGCAAGCAATAATAGCAACAATGATGTGTACCACACTAGAGCAATTGTAATGCATTTTGGCAGAGTCAACAGCCTCATCATTTTAACAATGCCTACGATCTTGGCTAATAATAACATATACATTTCTGAAAATAATATTTTCATATAAAATTTCCCATAGAGTTATTATTATGGAAGAGGAGGGGTTTTTTTTGTTTGTTTTTGGTTTTTTTTTTTTGTTTGTTTGTTTTTCTTGGTAACAAAGTAGTCAATCACCAGCATGAGTCATCATTTTCAAAAATGTTGATTCATCCAACACCATCTAAGTAAGGCAAGGCCATGGTGAGGTGAAATCAGCAAAGCTTAACAAAAATGGCTGACTCACAAACATCAGTGGAAAGTGAAAGATGTCAGTAGGCGGGCATTTGTGTCTGGTGATGTAGGAAGAGAACATTAAGAAACACGTTTTGTTTGTTTTTTAATTAAGTAAATCGAATTCTATTATCTGAATTTGATTAGTGATTTGATTCTTCTCAGGGAGAAGTCAGAGTGCTCTTCCAGGCAACCTCCATTGCGAAGTTTGCAGTTCTCTGCTTTCAGTCGTGAAATTGGCAGACTTAAGAGTGATAGGGCAATTGCATTTTCATACATGAATTAGTGCTGATTCCAAAGGGGGGGGAGGGACTTGACTCTCTGTGTTGCCATCCATGGTAATGAAATGAAATATTTCAATTAAATTTCAGGTGGGGTGCAGCTTTTCTGCAAGATGGCCCTGGCAGCTGTCTCCAAATTTCTCAGCACAGTATATCACCCCTACATAAACTGCATATTTATGCAAACAAACTGCAGAAAAGCAGGAAGACTAAGTCCTAACTCTTCTAATCTGAAGCATTGAGGCAAACCACCATAGGAGGTAGAGTGCTATGTGGTATTTACTTCAAGACTCCAACTTTGGAATGTCTCTATTAATTTATTTTTATTTTTTTAAATATATTTTATCAATTTCAGAGAGGAAGGGAGGGGAGAGAGAGGTAGATATATCAATGATGAGAGAAAATCATTAATTGCCTGCCTCCCATGCATCCCCCACTAGGGACCTAGCCTGCAATCTGGGCATGTGCCCTGACAGGGAATAAAACCCGTGACCTCCTGGTTCATAGATTGAAGCTCAACTACTGAGCCACACTAGTTGGGCTTCCTATTAATATTTTTTTAAGAAGAATGAAAAGCAAAAATAAACAACCACAAGGAAGGCTTTTCTTAAAAGCAGCTCAGTCTTTCATGTCCCTCATTTAAATGTAGAAAGAAACCAGAGAAACCTGTTATCAGAGGAAAAGCTAAAATTGCATTTTAACATTCTTGGGTTCAATCTCTAACTTTTTTTTCCTTTCCTGCTCTTTTTATTCATGGACTCTTTACAACTTCCCTCACATGAGCTACCCAATCACAAACTCTACAAACAAAACTTTCACAGCTATACAACTGTGCTAGGAAGCAATTCTAAAATTCAATACAGCGATGAGGAGATATATCCTTGGCTTAAAACTCCATTAGCTAGTGATGGCGCTGGAGGGTGAGGTAGAATTAAGGTTTTACTTCTTGAGAAGCTGGAGTGTGCAGGAAAAATAACTGCCAAGGATAGTGGGAGACGAAACCATTTAAGTTTGTGTGCAAGTACAAGTTACAGAAGTACAAGAGGAATTTCCTAAAGCTAGCAAAAGGTGAGGAACTTTTCAGTTTGTCAACCTCATCACACAGTTTGGGTCCATAATCCTCTGTCATTGTCACTCTGGTTGCTACTAATTTTGAGTGTTTGTACTGCTGTTTCCCACTTTACCCAGACGACCAGGAGTTCATTCAATGATATTTATTAAGTGCCTAGTCTGTGTTGATATCATGTTCATGATTTTAAGGAGAGACAGGCTTTAATACAAATACTATAAATCCAAATGATATGCAATATTTGTTTTATGCACACGGCATGTTGGAAAAAGAGCAGAAAACAAATAAATGAATTTATGCATGTGTGTTACAGCTAATTTCAGGAGTAACTAATTTCTACACTAAATGAATTATTCTGAATACTAATTAAAATGGTAGTTAACATTTTTTTTTTTTTAAATAGAAGCTTCTGTTCTAGCCATTATCCATTTTTGTTTTTGTTTTTTTTTTTTGGCACAGGGACCATGTGAACATTTTCCACAGTTATTTATAGTATAAGCATTAGCCAAGTAGTGTCACTGTTTATAACGCTATATATAAGACCATTTTAAAGCTTCACCAAACAGGTAATGATTTACTGGCTTAGAAAACAGATCTGATAATTTTTTCAATGCCATTTATTTATGTTGTAACTCTTTCAAATATAGAAGTCAGAGTGTTTGCCTTTTTTTTTATGCCAAATTTCTAATAACTTCTACCATTGGTATGGCTCAATTTTAATATTTTTAATTATATTAATATAATTAATATTGACTAGTGAGACTCCACTATTGTCATTTTTTCCCCCAAGTAATGTGTTTTGTTTTTGTTTTTTTTTCAAAGATCACCTCTACTGGTTCCATTTGAACTCCCCTAGTTACCTTCAACTAATCTAAATACTAACACTTGTGAATATTTTATTTATATCCAAGTCTATGACTTTGCACATATATATGCACATTCATAATTTTAAATATACATTTTACAAAAATAATTTACAAATATACATAATTTAAACAAATATACAAATTTTTATTATCTTTTATCCTATATAATAAAAGCCTAATATGCTAAGCATCCGGTCATCCATTTGGCTATTCAACCAATCAAAGCGTAAGATGCTAATGACACACAAAGGTCGCTCAACCACTTGCTAGGATGTGCACTGAACACCAGGGGGCAGACACTCCAACCAGTAGGTTAGCTTGCTGCTGGAGTCTGCTGATCCAGGCTGAGTGAGATGTGCCAGACACACATTGGAGCCCTCCCAAAGTCCCTCCCTGGCTGGCCAATCTCCTGCATCCCGCCCTTGCCCCGATCATGCCCCAGTGGGGTCTCTTGGCCTGGCCTGTGGCCTCTCGCAATCCGGGACCCCTTGGGGGATGTCAGAGAGCCATTTTAGGCCCAATGGCAGAACAATTGGTTACTACGATGTGCACTGACCACCAGGGGGCAGATGCTCAACACAGGAGCTGCGCCCTGATGGTCAGTGCACTCCCACAGGGAGAGTGCCACTCAGCCAGAATTCGGGCTCACAGCTGGTGAGTGCAGTGGGGGTGACAGGAACCTCTCCCGCCTCTGTGGCAGCACTAAGGATGTCTGACTGCCGGATTAGGCCCGCTCTCCACTAATTTTGTGCACGGGGCCTCTAGTAAATCATAAACGTTTTCTACGTCAGTACACAGCAGTATGCGTCATCTTAATGACTAAGAAATAATTTATTGTAAACATGGATATAGTGTATTAGATACTGTATTTTACAAATTTGTTGCTGAATATTCATTCGACAACAAATCTTTACTTGGTTTTTACTATAGACCATGCACTGTTCTAAGAATACAGAATATATACATGTGTTTACATGCATAATTTGAACTGACTACATTACTCTGAAATTTATTTCGAGTTCTTTAAAGGAGTAAATTGGTTAGGCCAATTTATGCCACACACTTACTAGCCTTTCTTTATAATTTAAGATTCAGAAGCTACAGAGCAATTATACAAACTTCATTTCTTACAAAATTTCTTATAAGTTGTAAATCCCATAACCACTCCTAAAGGAACTTGCCCATAGATTTAAACTGTTCAGACCAGGACAACACAAAAATCACTGCCAATGTGCAGGAAAAAATAATTTCTTACAAAAACATTGAAATCATCTAGGTTTTAATTCACAATTTTAAGTATGTTTGCTTAAAATTAGAAAGAAAAAAAAGAACACTCTAGTAATTTGAAATATCTCTAGAAAATATAGACATTTACTCTTAAAAGCTTGCAAATGTCAGGAATTTTACAGTTCTTTCAGTACAAGGGAATAAATGATTATACAACGTGGGAGCCAAAGCTGGTTTGGCTCAGTGGATAGAGCCTGAGGACTGAGGGGTCCCAGGCTTGATTCCAGTCAAGGGCATGTGCCTTGGTTGCAGGCACATCCCCAGTGAGGGGTGTGCAGGAGGCAGCTGATCGATGATTCTCTCTCATTGATGTTTCTAACTCTCTATCCTTCTCTCTTCCTCTCTGTAAAAAAAAATCAATAAAAATGTTATAAAAATAAAATATCTTTATAAAACAAACAAACAAACAAACATGTGGGAATGTATCCTATTTGAACTATGACTCTGGTCATGAAAGACAAGGAAAGGCTGGGAGACTTTCTCACGTTGGGGAGACCCACGAAGTAGATTTGACCACTAAATGCATGTCTTGGTCTCCAGGGGAGGCTGTGATTGAAAAGGGGCGCTGATGGAAATACGGTTGGGATTCAAACACCAGCTGCATTTATGTCGCAGCATTCTGCCAATATTGATGCCCTGGTCTTATTCACAGCGCTACGTTTATGCACTATGTCCCCGTCTTATTCACCATGCTATGTTTATGCACTATGTGCCATCAGGGGAGCCTGGGTGAAGGTACAGGGGAATTCTCCATACTATTTGTGCAAGTTTTCTGTAGGTCTAACATTATTTCACCTAAAAAGGGTGAAGCAGATTCCTGAGTAGAAATGTGCTTTGTTTCCTTAAACCACTGGGTAGATTTTAGCTGAAAATGAAATAATGCCTCTGCCGCACGCCTGAGGGAAGATTTCATGATAATGAGATTCTTCATTCCTCCCTAGTGTCTTCACAACACCATTGATGGCAACGTTTGCATGAATAAAACTATTTTTTAAAATCTTGTTATTAATTTTTTTTTTAATTCAGGAGTTGATGACTTCCAAAAAAAATGTGATCCTAATGGTGATGATTGAGATGACTTCTTTATCCTCTGAACTATTTTAGACTACAAATGCCCGCTTTTTCTCCAGAGTCATTTTTTACTCTGAAATTCTAGGGAAAAATGGTGCTTTTAGAGACCACATTCCACCAGCTCTCCGGGGCCTGGTGAGACGCGGTGACCTACAGCAGAACTGGGAGCTGGAGACTAAAGGGCCGGGCCCAGGAGAGCTGGCTAAGGAGATGACTAATGGATCTCAGTATGAAAACAGTTTCCAAGTTTATCCTGAGAGCATTGCCCAGAGGGTGGTGTGACTGGGAAGTTTAAATCCAATCTACTTGTGTTGTGAATTGAGTGCAAAGGCCATAATGAAGGCCTGTCTGCAGTTCCCTAAATTTTCACTTCTCCCAATTTCCTTCGGCCAACGTGCTCATCCTCAAAGGGATGAGGTATCACACCTCGGAAATAGGATTGCTTTTACTTCAGAAAGCGAGAAACGTTGTTTTACGGTCACAATAAATTACTCCTTACCCAAGTCAACCCTCCTGGCCTTCTCCGTGACATAAATTCCACCCTTCAGACACGCATTTGGTTGTTTCCGAGAGCAGCACGCTCCAAGGAAAAGCAAACATGTCATGTCCAAGGTCCCTACTGTGTGTAATCAACCACTAATAGACAAAGGAATATAGGGGCTTAGGAGGCAGATTGGCTGGTTTTTAACTCAAGAGAGAAAGAAGATTGATGTCGGATACACAATGCAATACTATGCAGCTGTCAAAAAGAAGGATCTCTTACCCTTTGACACAGCAGGGAGGGACCAGGAGAGTATTATGCTAAGCAAAATAAACTAGTAAAACTAGTATCACACTCTCAACTCATATGTGGAATCTAAAGAATTAAACTGATGAAAAAAATGGAATCACGGACATTGAAGCATGCAACAGACTGCTGTATTTCAGAGGGAAGGGGCGGGGAGAGATTAACCAAAGAACTTGTATGCATACATGTATATCCCATGGACATAGATGATAGGGTGGTAAAGGTAAAAGCCTGGGGAAAGGGCATCCAGGATTGAGGGGACAATGGGGGAGAAAGGAGGACATCTGTAATACTACCAACAATAAAGATACATTTTAAAAATAAAATAAAACAAAAGGGTAAAGAAAACTTGAAAGTTCCAAAGTATAAGGCAGAGGTAGGAAGCTCTGGCGCTGGGGGAGGGGGAGAGAAGTTGGTAAATACGCTAATGCCAGCTTCACCTGCTCCCAACTGGCTGGAGGCACCTTCTAAGGCAGCCTCTCCAGGGCAACGATGGCACCCCTGGGAGCAGCCGGCAGGCCAGCCAGGAGCACGGGGAAGAGAGGAGGAAAGGAATTCACGGCTGTGAGCTGCCTAGTTCCACATCTCCTCAGTGCAAATCCCAAGATGCTGCTGAAAAGATGGACACAATGTGCTTGGCGTTCTGAGCTCCAATAAGAACGAATGCCAAGGAGCCTGTCATAAAGTCTGTCCGTGTGAATACAGGCTATTACTGGAGGGGGAACAATAGTTTCAACGTTGTTTTGAAGCCACAAAAATTATCTTATTGGAGGTTACAATCCAATGTATTTACTGCCAAGGCAATTTCACCTACAAGAATAATAGGATCAGAACAAAAATAAAATGTTACGGGGATAAAAAAACACACACACAAGGAAATGATACAGTTGTGCTAGTGACTGCTTTACTGTAATGATTTTAAGGTTGTGGGGAGCTGCATGAACCCCACACTTTGTCAGACCCTCCAGATATTTCTTGTCAGTGTCTGTACCACCAATTGTGTCTCCAGCTGGCTTTCCAATTTCTTGAAACTGTTTGGAAGAAACCATAGCCTTTTCTCGCACGGAAAAATTTAATTGGTATAAACAAAATTATCATAGGATTTCAACACCTCCATTTCCACAGGGCTCGTTCCAAAACTATTTAACTAATTATCCTGCGAAGGATTTGGCTCAAACGCAATCACAGCTTCTTTGTGGAAACAATTTCTCACCCTTAAAAAATGAAGCTGGCAGGAAGAGCCCGGTTTTTATTTTATTATATTTGATTTGAGTTGGTTTCATAACCATGGATGATGCTGGTGGAGTCAAACCCAGTCCTGAGCATCTGTCAGATTGATCAGGGTCCCTACCACTGGCAGGACCAGCATGTCGGCGTGTGATCTGTATATCACACACACATGGCCCCACGCTTAGAAATATCCTGTGTTCTCCCTCATTCAATTGGTTGAGTGTTGGCCCATGCACTGAAAGGTCACAGATTCTGTTCTCTGTCAGGGCACATGCCTGGCTTCGGGCTCGATACCTAGTAAAGGGAGTACAGGAGGCAGCCAATAGATTTCACATCCATGTTTCTCTCTCTCCCCCTCTCCTTCCCTCTATCTCTCTAAAAATCTATTTTTAAAACATCATTTAAAAAGAAAAGAAAGCAATACTCTGTATTCAGTTTAATTATCTGTTGTCAGCATCTGAAAGTTCTTAATAATGTTTAGTTATTTACATTTTGTATGAAAAAGTACTTTGAAAATATGCTCTATAACTGTCCACCCCATCCCATTCTAACAACCTTCATGCCCACCAACCGCCACTGTCAAGGCCGGCCAGGCAGAATCTGGCCTTGGTGTTCACAGAGCTGGTGTCACAAGTCCCTGGGCGCTCTGTAACAGGGAAGGCTCTAAAGACATGGGTGATATCCTGGTCCCATGCTTAGCAACACTGCACCTGAGCTTGCGAGGGGACAGCTTTACGAAGGGCACTTTGTTTTTCAGAGACTAACTGGTGTGCCTGACAGCACCCCGGATTGGGAACCAGTACACCTAGATCTTCGTCACTGCCGAACTCTCTGGAAGGGAGGATATAATCCTATATTTTAACTTATTTAAAATATTGCTGGTCTGCCTGGCTGGCATGGCTCAAACATTGACCTATGAACCAGGAGATTATGGTTCAAATCCCAGTCAGGGCACATGCCCAGGTTGCAGGCTTGATCCCCAGTGTGTGTGTGTGTGTGTGTGTGTGTGTGTGTGTGTGTGTGGTGTGTGTGGTGATGGTGGTGGTGCAGGAGGCAGTCAATCCATGATTCCCTCTCATCAGTGATGTTTCTATCTCTCCCCTTCCTTTCCTCTCTCTTTAAAAATCAATAAAAATATTAAAAAGAAATAAAACATTGCTGGTTCTGAACAGTGGTCCTATCTTTATTTGTCAGCAAATGTGGCCTGTGATGCCCCCAAACCCATTTTTCTTGTCCAGACACTTCCTGTATGTATGAGTGTTCTGACTTGAGGGGTGCCCCGGGCTGCCTGTGAGGTTTGGGAACCTGGAGCTCAGAGCTGCGTTTGTGATGCAGTTAGAGCTCCCTCCAGTGATCCACCCGCTGACTCAGCTCAGAGACTCCTCCCGCAGCCGCTGCTCCACGCACACAAAACGTCCAAATGTTAGCCTTCCCCAGGCAGCCTCTTCCCTTCTAAGAATTCAGCTCAGCCAGTCCCCGCATACATATCGATTTCTCCTGAAAACGTGTCAAATATCCATATTCATTTACCTCCCATAAAATCCGGAGCGGGGAGAATCGATGAGAAGACATGGCCGAGGGGTGTTCATTTTGGCTGAGAGCCAGTGCATTGTTATTACTGGTATTGTTATTACTTATAAACTTTATGGCTCCGAAGGTGCCGGTTAACTTTCCCAGTTATTAGCACACAAAGGGCCTGCCTGGGCTCAGTGCCCTGCCAGTCACACCGGAGCAGCTATTTATATTTCAGAGGCTTCTTAAATGAAGGGGAATAACATTCTAGTTTCTCTCAGCCACCGTTAGCATTCCTCCCAATAACTGCCTGCTACCCACTGGTGCTCCCAAGCCAAGCATGGCCCTGCCTGCATCAGTGACACCTGCTAACTCCATACCGGTATCCCAGAGGGACACATGAATAACGCAGGACACCAAGCCCGGGCTGCTGACCCTGAGAGAACCAGTTGTGAGTTTTGTGGTTAATGGAGTTAGTTACTTGTTTATTTAATTCCTCTGCATGCTGGACAAGGTACTCCCCTGCTCAGTATCACAGCCGAGGCAATGAGTCAAATGCTCTTTCCATGACTGTTTGCCTGTCCCTCTCTCGTTCTCCTCCCTCCCTTTATTCCTATTATAGTTCCTCATATCACTTCTATTAAAAAAATTATTTTCTTTTCTCCTTTACCTCTTCCACTATGTTTCATGGAGACTCATTGCTTTAGAGTCGTAGCTACATTAAAGATCATCGCATGCAATCCTTTGATTTTATAGAAGAAAAGTTCCAGGAGTTTGAGAAGCTTGGCCTACATCTCACCAACGTTTTCTTTTCCTTCTTTTCTTTGAGGAAAGGTCTTTCACACACAATGGGCTCAGCCAACCCTGGGCGTTTCTTAGACAGCTGGGCCCTGGTCACCCCACTGCATGTCTAAGGTTGGGACTCAGGCCCAGGAATACATATGCAGCCATGGAAAGAGAGGATAGAAATCATCTTCTGTAGAAAGAGCTCTTAGGAAATTAAAATAAAACAGTGGATGGCACAAGCGTACAATATTTCAAAATGATGAACTCTGCTATTTTGGGACATTTTTGTTGAAAAATGCCTTCCTTTTGCTCCTGTAAGGACACATCAACTAGAGCGCTTCACCTGGCATTGTGTCTCCGGACAATGATGTTAATAATATTGTGCTACATTTCTCTTTGCACGGAGTGTACTACTCCAGGTCACTCGACCATGACCTCTGTGACGCCCGAGGACATATGACAGATTGTAAGGGAGCAACAGAGGCCTCAGAGTGACACTGTACATGCCCCCATTAGCACAGGGCTATTGCATGGCTGAGTGCTAGATCCCGTAAAAGGTCTATGCCATTTAAAGGACACATCAAACTTAGCCCTTGGAATAAGGTTATCAAGGTGTGGACGCTTAAAGCACACTGCCTCCCTATGAAGAATTGCTGCAGCCTCCACACAAGCACAGGTGTTCCATCACCATTAGCCACTGCCAGGGAGTCCCGTGAGGGGCATAAATCTAAGGGGAGCCCCTGTGTTCCATTTCCTTTAAGGGAGTGCCCCCAATGGGTGGACATGTCAGGTGAGGAGATCTCGACACACTCAGCCAGCTCGCTAACCTGAGTGCTTACACCGCTCAGAGAGTCTCCCCGAAGGTGAGCTATTTCAGCAAGAAAGTGATGGAAATGTCTGTAGAGAAAGACGCTCACTCTGTAGAGAAAGAAAGCAATGCCAGTGACTCCCAGGCCTCGGACACTTTCCTGGGAGATAGAATAGCAAACCAGGCAGATGCAAACCAAGCCCCTTGACCTTGGGCCGAGGGTCTCAGGTTAGAGAGCATGGACCTCCTTGGAGAGCTTGGACAAGTGCGGATGCCAAGACTCCTCCCCCCAAGTCCTCCCTCAGGGCCCATCAGGGACACCCTGTGAAGTCTCCTTCTTACAACGGGACCTGGAGGCGGTGCTGCTGTAAGCCGCCTGGGCCTGCACGTTGAGCATCAATTCTGTGAGCCAAGTCAGCACAGCCGCATAGGGTCCAGGGGGGCTGATGACTTAAGTCCTTTGCCAAAAGAGGAGATCTGAGGCAGAGGCTGGGGTAAGGGGTGGGGGCGGGAAGGTCTGTTCCAGCCACTGCAGAGTCTCTGCAGCTGCTGGCAAGCCTCAGTGACCCTTCAGAGTTTTAAAAATCCTCACCCAAGGATATGTTTATTGATTTTAGAGAGAGAGAGAAACATCATTGAGAGAGAGAAACATTGATCAGTTGCCTCCCACATGCTCCGATATCGAACCAGGTATACAAACAGGCATCAAACCCACAACCTTTTGATGGACAGGATGATGCTCCAACCATCTGAGCCACCTGGCCAGGGCGGTGGCCTCGTCTTTTAAGATCGGCTTTACAGAGCACAGCAGGTCGTAGGACAGATCTTTCAATATCTGGATGAAAATAAAAAGAATAGCACACCAAAGTATGCAGTGTGTTACTGAAGAGCACAGGTGTTAAGGGGATTTGCTAGCACAGGTTACAAGGTACAGATCCACCTTCAGTGAGAATGACAGTATCTTCTCTCCTCACTTCTTTGTGGTAAATGACTGCAGTCAACACCTCTAAAATGGTGGTCCTGACATGTGAATTATTGGAAGATGCACAAAAGCTCAAAATAATGTATTTAGTTATTTTTTTTAAATATATTTTATTTTTTACCAAAGGAAGCAAGAGGGACAGAGAGCCAGAAACATCGATCAGCTGTCTCCTGCACACCCCCTACTGGGGATGTGCTCGCGACCAAGGTACATGCCCTTGACCAGAATCAAACCTGGGACCCTTGAGTTCACAGGCCAACACTCTATCCACTGAGCCAAACTGGCTAGAGCAAAATAACGTGAATTTAAAATGCAATAGACTGGACACACTGAACTTACCCCATCCATCTGAGGGCAATGCTGCGGCATGGACCCCACATTTTCTCCGAGGGCTATGGTAATTTGCAAGTGGGGTCCCTGTTCTTCATCAAGACAAGTCGGTGCAGGAAGAGTGAATGGCTAAGGCAGGGGCTCCGGACTGAGGCTAAAACGTGCACGTGTTTGTCTAAATGGAAGCCTCGAGCCCTCTAATACCTCCAATCCATCATCCGTAAAATGGGGCTTAACGTGTTTCTCCCCTCGAGGGTTGCTTAAAAGGGATAACTAGCAAAGCAAATGGATATAAATTATTTTGCAGGCCTGCTGTGTTGCTGCCAAATAGGACGAGTTCGATTTAAAAGCTGGGATTTTTAAGAAGTTCAAAATATTACAAAACAAGGCACATTTCATGGCTAATTTAAAACATCAGGGGTTCTCGCGAGTTGCTTATAATGATATTTTCCAATTCCCACGTTATTTGATAATGCGCACAGCCTCAGCTTTTTCGGTTGAAGCCAGCCATTCCTCCCTGGCCACGACCCCCCTTTATCAATACGCCCAGCTCCCAGAACCGTCCGTATCTTCAGGGGATTAAGCACTGCGTCTTATCTGGACCTGAGAAGAGTAAATGCCAAGATGATAAGAAATTTCTGGTTGCAAATCCAACGTGTTATTTATTGAGATCAGAGGAAGAGCTGTCATGTGCAGGTTCAGGAAGGCCTCTTAAAGCGCTGACGACATCTCCACGCGGCCACTGGAATGGCAACGAAAGGATCTGAATGCCTCGAAGCTCTTGAGAGTTGAACTAAACTTTCAGCAAAAGGGTCTGATTCTCCTGTAATTTTTTTTTTTAATCCTCACTGAAAGAACATGTTTAAAGAGAGGAGAGGAGAGGAGAGGAGAGGAGAGGAGAGGAGAGGAGAGGAAAGGAGAGGAGAGGAGAGGAGAGAGAAACATCAATCGGTTGCCTCCCTTAGATGTCCCCACTGGAGATCAAACCAGCAACCCAGGCATGTGCTCTGGCCGAGAATCGAACCAGCAACCTTTAGGCGCACAGGATAAAGCCCAACCAACTGAGCCACTCCGGCCCGGCTCCTTCAGGATTTCAAAACCCAAAAGCCAAACCAAGGCAATTAGAATGAAATGACAAGAGCAAAAACCAAAACAACACAACACAAAACAATAACAACAGCAACATGGCACCAAACCTTGGACTCACAATATTAAGGTAGAAAACTGTGTGTTTAAAAGCAACCAGGAGGCATTAGGAACTCTGGACAGAAACAATGTCAGGGATACCCCGTGTTCACCGAAGGCAATGCACCCTGAGAATTGGCTAGGAATATTTGATAAAATTCACACTCCCAGACTCCACTCCATCTCTCCTGAAGGAGAATTTTGGGAATAAGAAATCTACATTTTCAGCAAGTGTCTGAGATTCTTATTTCCCCCCCGAATACAAAAAGCCCCAAAATATAAGAAAGGCAGAATGGCAGCATGACTGGAATGATTGCAGCCCTCCCCCACTCTGCAATTGGAAAATATCATTATAAGCAACTCACAAGAACCCCTGATGTTTTAAATTAGCCATGAAATGTGCCTTGGTTTGTAATATTTTGAACTTCTTAAAGCCCCTTTCTGGCTCAGAACCCCCCCCCCCCCCACCACCACCACCACCAGTGCGTCTATCTCTGCCTTGCTCTGCAGGCTGCAGGCTGCACAGGGCAGAGCGAACCAGCAATGGTCTCACCGGGTAATTATTTCAAGTGGAAATTGAATGCATGGCCTGTCACAGCACCACGGAGGAGAGCATGATTCACCCCGGAACACTGGAGATATGTCATGGCATCTGCTCGCAGCCTCAGTGCTGCAGACAGCAAACCTCAGAACTCTTCCCATTCCTCACGCCTTCTTCCTAGGCAGACACTGGAGGCATCAGCATCCTGCTCTTGTTATTCTTAGAAGACTCCACTCCTGGAAGCAGCCACTCCGTCTTCTGGAAGCCTCTCCTAGAAGAGTTGGTCTCAGAAACTTGCTGACTCACATTGACAGCCTTAAAAGTTACAAAGTGAGAGGAAGCTAGTTCATTTCATGCCTTTTTTCATTTTGATATTTTCCGGTGGACATTCTATATACAGCCAGCCGCATCCATCTGGGTTACTTTCGGAAAGATAAATTAATTCAGAGGAAAGAAGCTACCATCTATCCTGAACTTGCCACATTCCCGCAGGTGGAGGGGGGTAAATAAATAAGCTCCTATTTCTGCAGCCAAAGAAAGGAATAAGAGGAGAAGGGAATCAGAGGTACATTCTGCATGTGGCCCTTTGTCTCTTTGTCACTAAGTATCTCTCTTTTTTCTTTTCTTTTTTTTTTAAATATATTTTTATTGATTTCAGAGAGAGGAAGGGGGAGGGAGAGAAAGAAACATCAATGATGAGCTTATCAATGATTAATCAGCTGCCTCCTGCATGCTCCCTACTGGGCAAGTGCCCTGACTGGGAATTGAACCATAACCTCTTGGTTCATGGGTCACTGCTCAACCACTGAGCCACACCAGCCAGGCACTAAGTATTTCTTAAAAGATGCTGCCCCAAGCCAAACTTTCATTGTTTTTAAGGTAAAATTTCACCTATGTATGACATACACATGTATACTGCTCAATGAATTTTCACATTAGGAACATACTTATGTAATCAAGCACAGATCCAGAAATAAGAGAATAGCACCCCAAGCTACCTCCATGATTCCACCTCACAGTCTACTTCCTTCCCCAAAGGTGAAAACTACCCTAGTTCCCATCATCAGGAATTGGTTCTTCTTGCTTCAGGATTTTATATAATAAGAATGAACTCTAACTGGATTGTTTTTAGTTAACATTAGGTTAATTTATCCATATAAATTTAGCTGCATTAAGTGGTAGGCATTCATTCTCACTGGTGCACAATATTTGCCTTTATTTTTTATGTGGTGATTTATTTATCCATTCTACTGTCGGTGGACATTTGAGTTGCCTTTCATTGGGGGTTACAATAAATAATCTTGCCACGAATCTTCCTGAAGAAGTCCTTTGGTGTCCATCTACATACATTCCTGATGGCCATAAGGATAGAATTTGCTGACCAAATGTTACATAGATTCCGCCAAGTGATTTTTCAAATAAGTTGTTTTATTTCACCTTCTAACTAGTTATGTATAAGAGTTCCCATTGTTCTGCATTCTTATCAAAATTGTTCCTGTCTGTATTTTAAATTTTAACCATTCTGGTAGGTATGTGGTACTATCTTATTTTGGTTTGAATTGTCTTGATTAGTAATGAGATTAAAGCATATTTTCACATGTTTATGATAATTTTAGTATTTTTGTGCAATATTTGTTCAAATATTTTGTCCATTTTTCCACTTGGTCATTTCCCATATTCTTATTGATTTATAGAAGTTCTTTGTCCGTTTTAAACCCTAAATATTACATATATTTAACTGAAATTTATATCTATTATAAAAGGAAGAGCCTAAATATTTTTTCATATGCAAATCCAACCTACTTAATTTTTCAAATTCTAGAAAATCCCATATTTTTCTCCCTGCATTCAGTGTCAACTTTGTGATAAAATAAAGGACTATGGTCTCTTTAAGATATTTTGTCAATTCAGAATGATCCTTTTAGGACTACAGTAGTTTGTAACATGAACAATCGTTAGCTTTTCTCCCAGCAGCAGCATATCTCATCCCTGTTTTTACTGGCATCAGCCTGGCCATGTGACTTCTTTCCTAGAGTGAATTGTAGTCACTTTCAAGTCGAACTCCCAAGAGGCCTTTTGTGGATGACCTGCCGGACTCCCTCTGGCTGAGACCAGCGGTGACCCACATAGAGGCTGTGCCAGCAACAGGGCAGATGGAAGAACAAAGGAGGCAGAGCGAGAGGTGACTGGATGTGGACACAGAGCACTGTTACTATCTGGGCCTACAATTGAGGGCTGTTTTCACAGCAGTGTGCCCCAGAGCATTCTGACAGCACATGGGTACACAAAGGTGTATTTAAGTCAAGTTTCTCCCTCCTCATGGTTCACTAGCATAAGAACACTCCCTTTCAGTCAGATTGCCTGAATGGAAGAGCACGGATCATCAGGAGCCGGCTAATTTCTGTGCCCAGAAGAACACTTAGTTAAGAATTTCAAGGGCGAAGAGGATGGAATAGATCCCTATGTGTTTCTTACTTTGACCTTTTCTTAAAAACTCCCATTATTACAACTCTAGCCATGATGTAAATCCAATCATTGATGAACTGGGTGCTTTTACTAGGAGGAGTCATTGAAAAGATTTCCAAGCCTTCTCTTCTGTCCAATGGTAAAATCTTTCTCCTTGACCTATTTACTTCATACAATTGCTATTATAGAAGGCTCATATCAGATAAGTGCTCTGAAGTAGAAGGAAGCTTTATAGAAGTGCAAAATAGTAAACAATATACGTATGTATCCTTAATTTATGATTAAATTAACCCACAATAGAAAAATTCAATTTATAAAATGTACTCATTCAGGTCATAGTTGAGCATTTAACAAAATGAGCTCGAATTAGAACTCAAACTTAACCGAACAGCTTCGTCCTGCCCTCACCCAAGAGAACAGCACTGCCTTTTTGACAATGAATGGGAGTCACAGAGTTAAAAATCCAACAATTATTTGGTCACCTCGCTGGCAGCATCTGAGTGGTCTCCCCCGAAACCCTGACCTGGGCCGAAAATAAAGCTCTGATCCGCTGGGGAGACTTTATGACCCAGAGGCAGTGACTCCTCATTACAGCAATCTTGTCAGAAATCGTATCGCAGAAAGCAGGAAGGAAGCCAATTCTAACGTGTATGATGTGGTGTAATGTGAACAAGGCTGCAGTGTCCATTAAAAACACTTTAGTGCTTTGAAACTGCTTTTCTTGTTTTTTAACTTTGAAGTGACCTGCTCGATGGATCTGTGAAGGCCACGGATGCCCTTGGAAAGTGGTGCTTAAATCCTTTTCCTGGAGCAAAAACTCCTGGCTGAATTAGTGCAGACCCCATGGAGACTTCTGAAGCTGTTGATAAATCATGTTTAAGAACTTTTCCGCCCCGAGCTCGGCTGTAAACTCAGGCAAAGCCGGGAACAAATGTGCAGGTGGCAATGCCCCCTAGCTATTCCCTCTGAGCCACTTCAGCCTCAAGCACCCCATTCATCACTGCAGCTGAGTCATGCATATCTTCCCTTCAGTTCACAGCCTTGGTGTCATTGCTAGCCAGACCTGGATCGGGGAGAGCAGGCAGCTTGAACAACTAATTCATCAGTTAAAAAATAGATATCCGAGGGTCAAAATCAAACACATAGGGCTTCAGTGTGAACCCAATTTTACAAGCATTAAACAAGGGCAGCAATATAATTTCTCATTTTATTTGGATACCTTGATATTTAAATATTATATATATATATGTATATATGTGTGTGTGTGCGTGTGTGTCTATACATATTTATGTATATACATATATGTGTATATATACTTATATGTGTGTGAGTATGTGTGTGGGTGTTCTCACCAGTCTAAGCTACAAGACTGAAGAAAAAAAAAATAACAAGTCATCTTTAGCTTTTTAAAAATACTAAGTCCTTAACTTCCATATATATATATATATAATTTTTTTTCCCTCCAGACGCTGAATAAATAGAGAAGGAAGAACTTCATGCCAAGAAAAAATAGTTTCACTTTAGTACATTTTGTTTTATCCCATCATATTCCAAGCCCAATCCTACTTTAGGAAAATAGTAGGGCACAAGGCAATAAGATAGATGGAGATTGGCTCTCTCAGGCAAACTTAGCTGAGCTAGTTTTGAGTCTTCTAGATGAGTAGTTTGATTATAAGCTTCTAGAAGACATGATCATATTACAAAAATTGGTAATGCATCCAAATAGTGAAATATTAAGGAGCCTCAATAAATAATAACTTTAAGTAAGTTTTACTTGTATCAGGAAATGATATACAGTGAACTGAAAAGCAGAACATCGAACTGCTGTTACGTCATGAACAGAAATGTGAGATATGGATATTTGTAGTATATGTGCATGAAAAAATATGAGACAGAAATGACTGAAAGATGAACACTGGCTCGCTCACTTCATGAATGGAACATGAATATCCAAATTTTGTGCTTTTATTTACCCTATTTTTCTAGTGTTGACAACAAGCATGTATTAATTTTTTATAGAAACATGAACAAAGATGGGGAAAAACAAATTAAGTCCTCTTATGGCTTCAACTGCTTAGGAAAGTGCCAAATATCTTCCTTACCAGCCTCATGGAAACCTCCTTTCATTCCTCCCTCCATAATCCAGTGCAGTGATTTCCTCCTACAACCATTTCTCAAGGGAATATGAGGAAGGTGGTACGCACTAGATACAAGCAATAAATGCCTTCTTTTTCTGTAGAAAATTAAAATGTATGAAAAAGCCCACAAGAAGTCAGTCTGCCTAATATGAGCACTGTTTTACTTTAAGTCAGTTGCAAAATACTCTAGTCCACAAAAGCATACGTATATTTTCTGATCTAAGTTCTAAACAATTGCCTGCACCCAGGGCAAATCCCTCCTGCAGTCCAGCCATTGGTGTATCTCTCCTCATCCCATGAATTACTCTACCTATTCCAGGTCTATGCAAGAAATTATCTCCTTCTTCCTCCCCAGGAAGTTTCTCACAGCTCTTGCATGCAATTAAATATGTCTCCAGCCCTGCCAGTACAGCTCGGTGGCTGAGCATTGACCTGTAAACCAAGAGGTCATAGTTCAATCCCCATAATTCTCTCTCATCATTGATGCTTCTATCTCTCTCCCTCTCCCTTCCTCTCTGAAATCAATTAAGAATAAAATATATGTCTCCCATGAAAACTTTGCCAACTGCCCAGGATCGGTTTTTAAGTTGTTTAATGTATTGTTTTACTCCTACTGCATACCTCTTTAAAACCTTTAATACGTTATGCTGTCATTACTGACCACATTGCTTTTTTTTTTTTAATATATTTTTTATTGATTTTTTTACAGAGAGGAAGAGAGGGATAGAGAGTTAGAAATGTCAATGAGAGAGAGTCATCGATCAGCTGCCTCTTGCACACCCCCTACTGGGGATATGCCCACAACCAAGGTACATGCCCTTGACTGGAATCAAACCCGGGACCTTTCAGTCCACAGGCTGACGCTCTATCCACTGAGCCAAACCGGTTTCGGCCACATTGCTTTTTCTTTCCCCTTGCCCTTTCTCCATCCTCAACCTCTGACCATCCTTCATTGTTCTCAAGCTGAAGCTCTAATCGGGGCCAGGGTAATATTGGCACAAATGCTGGGGCCAACGTGCTGGGGGGGAGGTGTTCTTGGAGCCATACCCACAGAACAGGATGTAAAGGACCCAGAGGGGGCCATTTTCTTCTCCCAGAGGGGGGCCTCTTCCTTAGGAAGCATTTCCTGAGGTTTGGACACCACAAACCTGGTAAAGGAGCTCCTTAGGAAAATCACTTTGCCTTGCTTCTGTTTCCCGACTGCCCCTCCCCCTGCCATTTAAGAACAGGGAGGGGAAATGCCTACCCAGAGGGAAAAAATAGCTAGGCATTTTTTGGTAAGAATCCCTGGCCAGGAGAAAGAGTAAGTATTTGAAGAAATCGTTCTCCACCCCGGAGATTAAGTCCTGCTCCAGGCAGCTGTGTTTAAAGAAGATAAAAGATCCATTCTAGATGATAAACCACTGAAAATATGACATATTCCACAGATGAGAGGAGATAAGATCAGTGTCATTGTTTGCTGGTGGATCTAATTCCTTTCCTCCTTGAGGGTTTATATCAACTTCCACTTCCTGGGGGAAGATAGCATCACAAATGCAAATGGTTTCTTTCCCCTTTGTTCCTGTGGTTCTTACTGCCAGTTCCACTGATTTGTTACCTGTTTGTTGCCCGGTGATGGCAAATGCTTTTACAGTGCATGCTTATTCTAAAAATCATAAAATGGCCGAAACCGGTTTGGCTCAGTGGATATAGCGTCGATTTGCAGACTGATGGGTCCCGGGTTCGATTCCTGTTAAGGATAGGCACCTTGGTTGCGGGCACATTCCCAGTAGGGTGTGCAGGAGGCAGGTGATTGATGACTCTCTCTCATCAATGTTTCTAACTCTGTATCCCTCTCTCTTTCTCTCTGTGAAAAATCAATAAAATATGTTTTAAAAAAACAAAAAATAAAGATCCTACAATGAAGCTCTCAGAGAAAGTAGGAACGTCTGTGTCTTGTACAGGGTGTGCCTGGTAATTCCTGTTTCGTTGGGCAGAATACGATCTGAGGATCAGGGTGAGAAACACCGCCCCTGGCATCACCTGCCAGAAATGGCTGTTGTTCCAAACTCCACGCGGCCAACGGAGCCAAGGCTGAGCATGGCCTGGCCCCACCATGCACCGTGTCCCCTACACACCCTTTCATATCGTAGAAAATTACAGCTCCTCACTCACACCGGCCCTTTCTAGAGAACGCTGACCCACTGGATCCTTTCCTCTGCCTCGTCTGTGAGTTCTGGTTATTGGGTCCATGTCAGGACTGAGGAAAAGGAATAGGGGACCCGAATGGAAGAGCTTCCAGTGACTCCGATCATTGGGCTCTGCACTGAGGTCCTCCCAGGGGCAAACCGCACCTGGAGTGACTGACTAATTCGGGGAGTTGTTCCGGGGCCCTCTTCTCTGTGCGGGGAGTTTTAATCAGCGGTGCAGTTTAGCAGCTGCATTAATTAATTAGCACATTAATCAGGAGAGCATTTTAACAGCTAATCTCTCACAAAGTAGCGGTTTGTGATAAAAATCTTCGCAGTCGGAGAGCAAGCAGCATACTGAGCTATTTTTCAACGTTATCCTCACCATGGGCCCGGCAAAGACTGAAATTATGCAGCCAAATGGAAACCTTTCTTAAAATACACCGGTGCAGGGAACAGCTGAAAGATCGCAGGCTGCGTGCCGAAAGGCCTTCTAATTGCCACCTTCTCTCCGGAGCAGCATTCCCGAGGACACCAGCGGGCACTGCAGAGGACACGCTAAGTGTCTCCAAATAGCCGTGTGTGACTCCGAAGAGCCGGGTCCCTCTTCTCTGAGCCATGTTATTATGGAATAATGAGGAGTTCCAAGACGTGATTTTATAGTTATGTGGGTTAGAGCAATTAAAACGAAGGGACTACTCGTGTTAGCAATGAAAACGGAAGTCTAACTCTTAGCCCTTTGAAACCTAGAAAATCTCCTTCTGCCACTGCAGTGTTTGGAGGTAAATGCCCGCAGCACCGCCGCCAATGTAACGGACTTTGGATGAAATGTGAATTGGGAGACCTCACCTGGAAACATCACTCCATTTTTCGCCCCATTTTATCAACAATGCAGAGGTGTGTGCTCTCCTGGAATCCATGCAGATTGGATTTCACATGGTCCAAAGCTTAAAAGTTGACCGCAAAATCCCACAGGCTGATATGAAAACCTCCCTCCGCGTACAAAGTCTGGTCTATTGAATTCTTAAACAGGCAATGTACCTGTTTGCACTCTAAAGCGGGTCTGTGTCACCGCCGTGCTTTCCCGGGAGAAATCTGCGTTCTTTCGTGATTCCCCGTCACTTTCTCACCCTCAGGAGGCAGCGGGCCAGGGTGATGGAGGCAGCTGGTGCTGGACCAGCGTTTCCTAGCATTGCAAATGCTTGTTCTATTGATTTTCCCCTCCGGTTCATGGGAATCGCACTCTATTTGAATCATATAGTACAACTTGGAAGGACTTTAATTTCCACTCTACCTTTTTGTCCCCATGTATAAATCACATTTATATCTCTCCATCGTATGCCCGCTCTTTTCTAAATTTCTATCTCTTTGCAACCTACTTAATCAGCAGTTCCATCACAAGCTCATAGTAATTTCAAAACTTTGTAGAGAAATATAAATGGAAGTTAAATATATTTCTACATACACCCACACACAAACACACACGGAGAGAGAGAGAGAGAGAGAGAGAGAGAGAGAGAGAGAGAGAGAGAGAGAGAGAGAGAGAGAGAGAGAGAGAATTATAAACTACAACATTCAGTAAGAGTCCATTCAAGTATGATGTGAGTAAGCTGTCTTCTTACAAATGCCTTATAAGTAAAAGGCTTGCCAGTGCAATGTCCACCCCTAAACTCCATGGAAATGTCTGTTGAGAAATGTTATGTCTTGTATTGATAGATTCTTCTATGCTGTCTCTCTTATGCCTTCTGTCACAGCTGAAATTATTGTAATGATGTCAGTGCATTCTTGGCTTCATTTGTGAAAACAATATTTGCTATTGACAGGTGCCTTACAGATGAAAAACTTCATATAACAGTCACCCTCTACTGAGTAACCCTTCTTACTTTATGAACTTGTTTAATTCCCATAGAGCTTGCCTGGGCTTATGTTCTCATGGACTAAAGTTCCCATTCCTCCATCCACCCCCAGTCAGCCTAGAGGTGTGCATGCACACCCACACACAAGCACCATGGATGTACAAGCAGCACCCTTCCTCTCTAACGTTTAGCCCTTTGAAACCTCTCTCCTGGAGGAGGGACTAGAAAACCTACTTCTGCTGCTGCAGTGTTTGGAGATAAATGCCCGCAGCACCGCAGCCAAATGCAATATACTTTGGATGAAGTATGAATTGGAAGACTTCCTCACCTGGAAACATCATTTTTTGCCCAGAGTAATTTCAAATTATTCTAGAGAACCTGGTGGAGTGTTGGTTGGTATTGCTCATGACTAAAGCATCCATGGTTGCAGCTCAGGCAGATTTGTCAATTAACGTCTGGAATAAGCCTACACCAGATATACTCCACTCCCTGGGTCAGTGCACCTCAAGGAGAGGTGATTTAATTAATCATTTCTTGACAAATTTTCCTAGAAAGCCTATTATATGCAAGTTTTTGCTCTTTGGGTCCTCAAAATCTATGATCTGAACTAATACCAATGTTGGCAAACTCCTTCCATCCCTAAACTACCTTCTCTCATACTGTTGCTAGAGTCAACTTTATAAACCATAAATCTGATTGCATTATACCTCAACACAAGACATAAAATGGTTCCTTATCACTTTTGGGATAAAAGATAAACTCTGTAGCATGGCCTACCATGTCCTTCTTGGTTTGGCCCTTGCCCACCTCTATCATACTACCTGTGGTAGTCAATTTTATGCATCTACCTCACTGGCCTAAGGGATGTTCAGATGGCTGGTAAACAGCATTTTTGGCTGTGTCTGTGAGAGTGTCTCCAGAGACATTAGCATTTAAATCAGCAGAGTGAGTAAGGAAGACCAGGCTCATCAATGCCAGTGAGCAACCTACAATCTGTTGAAGGACTAAATAGGACAAAAAGGTGGCCCTGACTGGGTAGCTCAGTTGGTTAGAGCATCATCCCAATTCACCAAAGTTGCAGGGCACATATAAGAAGCAACCAATGAATTCATAAATAAGTGAAACAACAAACCAATGCCCGTCTGCATGTTTCTCTCTCTCTCTCCTTTCCTCTCTACCTCTAAAATTCAATTTTATAAAGAAGAGAACAACAGGTGGAGGAAGGGTAAAATTTGCTCTCTGTGCTTGAGCTGAAACACACTATCTTCCCTACCCTTGCATATCACACTCTTGGTTCCCAGGCCTTTGGCCTCAGACTGAATACCGCCAGCTTTCCTGGTTCTCCAACCTGCAAACAGCAGATTATGGGACTTCTTGGTCTCCATCAAGGCATAAGCCAATTCCTATAATAAATCTCTTATAAATGTCTCTCTATATGTTTATTGATTCTGGTTCTCTGGAGCACCCTGATGATTATATACTCTTGTCAACTCCCTGACAAACCCTCCATCTAGCTACTTCCACTTATTTTTTTTTTTTCCAAACAGACTATACTCTCTTGCTTCTGTGCCTTAGTGGATGTTTTCCCCTAAACATGGAGTGTCCTCTCTTGTCCTACATAACACGCGTTCATTTTTAAGACACATATCTAACATCATCTACTTTCCCCATCACACCCTGCCCTGAATTAGACCTGCATTAGTGCCACATATGTAGCAAACCTGTGTAGGCTGCTTCCTTGCACTAATAGAATCCCATGTACATCCTTCTTCTTAGAACTCCATTTCATTTTAATAATCTTTCCTTCACTTTTACCCACTACATTGTAAGACTTTTGATGCTAGAGACAGCCTTTGATCTGTTTTCTCCCAACATTTAGCAAAAGAACAAATCCAGGGTGGAGCAGAAGTAGGCTTACAGTTGTGAGTATACATAACACTGAGTTAGTTATTGTGTTATCATTTATTAATTAATGTATTTTTTTCCATACGAACAGCTGTAAACCTGCTGTTCCCCCCCCCCTCCCCCCAATAGGAAGTATGGATGATGTTGGTTGGATAAGGGTAATTCATGAAGACAGTGGAGCCTGTTATCAAGCTAGGCTGTTGGAAAGGGCTTTGGGCCCACAATGGAAACAATGCCGTGCTAGAAAGAAGGAGCTGTGCTTTACAATATGACATAAAACCTCAAATTGATGGTAGGGACTTTTATAAAACTTAGACTTTTGCAAAGTTCGTCAAGTTCATGACTGGAATTAGTAAGAGAGTAAAACCCCAGGCTGTTATGGTTTAGTTTTATAGCCTCAGGACAAATCAACCTACCTCTCATCTCATTAAGAGATGGCATGCCTTCCCCATGATCAAGCATCACCCTAGTGGTCAAGCCTCTCAGAATTAGCCATGTGGTTCATAAGATGCTAGCAAGACAAGTCTCCTCTCCCAGGGACAACAGCCTAAAAGCAGAGGCAAAACACCTCTGAGCCCTACTTAGGGGAGAAAATCGAAGCTCAGAATCATTTCATTACTGGCCCAAAGATGAACTGCTAACTAATAGATAGAGGTGTCAAACCTAATTTCTAAACTAAGTACACAATGCTCTTTGTTTACTCTAGGAACTACATAAAAGTCACAAAAGTTACCATATTTGGACTAATAGATTCATAATCACTGTTGGGTGTATATGTGTGTTTGTCTGGGAGAGTACAGGTAGTGGGGAGGTGGGGAGCAGTTAATAATATTATTCTGTGTCTGGGAGTGTATAAGGTGGTGGAGAGGTGACAAATGGTTAATAGAATTTTTTGGACATCGAATCATGATTATAATTTTTACATATTAAATAAGATAAACTATATTTGGTACTAATTTTCAAATATTACATTATTATGGATAATTATAAATCTTTTTGGCTGAAAGTAAAATATCAACCCAGCTAAGTCCGCTGCTCTTATGTCTTCTGAAATTAACCTTTTCTGGAAATTAAAGGCTATTGGTTGGGCCTGAAGGAGAAATGATGGAGTCTTTACTCTGGGTAAGTACCTTGATTAGCTAATAAAACAAAGTTAAACCCAGCAATAAAGGTGGGTTTTCTATGGTTCCCCTAGTATACTGCATCACTAAGTACTTGATAGAGAAAAATCTCTCATCAGATAATAGCATCAGGAAATCGAAAGAGGTCCAGTAACTCAGGGGGTAACAGTGGAAGCTAATAGAGGCACCACTAAATGACAAATGACATGAACCAAGACAAAATTCTGTCAACTTGAAGGAAAAGGAGATCTGGCTATTTATTATGGAATTCTATGTGAGGAATTGGGTACCCATGCTGGGCAAGAGGAAGCCACTTTGAACAATTACACTTACCAGCTGCCTTGGAGAGATGGACTGTCTCCCTGGCTTTCTTGCTCTGAGGGCAGTGCTGGAAGAGCCCTTGAGAAGCCAATGCAATTCCAATAGTCTCAGGAGGACCTGAACTTGCTCGAAAACATAGCTAACTGGCGTATTAGAAGAAATTTGTTCTTGTGAGGAACAGGTGTTGTAGGTTAGCGACTTAGAAGTTGGAGCAGTTACTCAGGGCACCAACGTGAGAGTAAAGAATCCCTCTTTGACATGAAGTTCACATTTTTAAGAGCCTGGTACACACAGAATGTGAATATAGATGTGGTGAGAATAATAACCATCAGCACAGCTCTTCTTCAGTGGAATTTTCCAACCATGGCCTGAAATCATGCTCTGGGGAAGGCGTTTGGAAATAAGGAGGTGTGGGATCCCTTAACACGACCCGCGTGGTTCAGGAGAAGGCTGCACACTAAAATGAAGAGACTGGAAAAGACTTAATTTGGAAAATGGGGGGCCAGGCGGGAGTCCACCTCTAGTGGGAAGACTACCTGATGCTCTGGCCTTTTACCATTCCTTTTATTGAGATTCTGAGACCAAGACATCTCTTAGGCTGGAAGTTCCAACAACAGAAAACCAACAAGAATTTACATATGATTAACAAATTAAAATTGCCTCAACCACCACTATCTCAACTAGACAATGAGTTAATAGCTCTGACCATTCAGAGCCATCAAGGTTGGACAGCTCCCTTTACATATTATTACCAGTGACTCAACTTAGAGTCAATGAGTTAATAGCTCCGACCATTCAGAGCCATCAAGGTTGGCTGGCTCCCTTTACATTTTAATACCAGTGACAATGTTAGGTTTCAGGAGGGCATGACAATTGTTGTTGATGCGCATGGTGAACCCTGTTCCAAGTCTGATATTTACAAGCAGCCACTGTGCTAACCATTGGCAGGGAGAGTGTCCACACAGTCCCTCTGTAGAGGGAGATACCCAGCAAACACCCTCCCTCCTCTCAAAGGCAGAGCCTAATGTGAAGCTCTGCATTGTCAGGGAATCAATGAACTTTTCCTGCATTTTTCCTTATAAAGACAGCTTGCTAGTCATTTCCCTAAGGTACCTAAATGTGATAGAAATGGCAGCCTAAAGGGGGTTAGTACTATCTGGTAGGTATAAACTTGTATAACTTCTACTCAACCATCTGTCACTAAATAGCAAGAAGATCGCCTTGAAATCCACAGTAAGAATCGTATAGACAAATTACAGTGAAATAACTGAGCTGTTGATCTACTTGGAAAACACTTTTCCTAGGAAGCAAATTTTATAAGTCAATCAACTTCATTAAATTGAGGGTAAATAGCAGGCAAGAGGGCACTGCCTCACTGTGTTGTAGAGAACACTCCTCATCATCACCCATCACTCCTTAACAACTGCAGCCAGTGCAAGGATCGCTATAAACTAACCTCAGAGTCCTAGGAGATTCTGATGGGACAGAGGAAGGAGACTATAATTTAAAGGACAGAAAGGATGAAGCACAAATAAGGGCAAGTCTTGACAGCAATTCTACAGCAGGGATGAAAGTACAAAGAACCTTGAAGAGGAAAGGAAGGACCAGGTTATTAGAGTGAGAGCAGAGAATCCTGGTCCGGTAAAGCAATGGCAAGTAAATAAAGGGTGGGCTGAAGACGTGCCACTGGGAACAATCATGAGTTTCAATTAATAAACGAAGCCCTTAACCTCAAAATAACGTAGTTTTTTAAATCAGCACAAATCATTTCTCTTCTATGCATATGGATTCAAAATACATCATTAATGCTATTTTCTTTGTTTTTTCTCTTCTGTAGGGGCTGCCCATTATTCCAACCACCAGTTGCATTCACCATTCCATTTTCTTGACCCACATTAAAATTAGGCAAGTATGAAATTAAAACTCCAAACATTTTCAAAAGCTATTTCACATTCAGAGATTTATATCCCTTGCAAAATGGGATTTTGACTTTGACGTTGGTCTGGGACACATTAGATCCCTAAGCATATTTCAATACAGATATGGAACAGTTAGAGCAGTGGGGAAGGGAGAGTAAATTTTTTTAAGTATCTGAAAGTCCTCTGTGCTTAACTTCTCCTGGTTATTTATGTATAGAGCAAGTTGACAAATTCTAAATAGGTTCTTTCTAAGTAAAGCAAAAGGAACTTGGTAGCATTTAACTTATATGATGACATACAGGTAGAGGATAAAAGATACCTCTAAGATGCTGTCCCTACTCAGAATCTGACGCAAGAAATGCTGCCAAAGGTCATGGAATGCCCTCTAAACCCAATGACAACATGAAAGACATGGAAAGAGATAGTCGATGAGCAGGTGGAGGCAACCTCCAGATTGCTCTGAAGTCCCTGACGGAGGGAGTGTTTTATTATTACTTAGGATATAAAATGCCACCTTGATTAATTATTAGTGAAAATAAATGCCTGAAAGACCTTTCATAAAGAACGAAAATTTACAAAGAGTTTGTGGTTTAGCAATAAAAATGCTCTACTTAATACAAATGAGGCAGAGCCCCTATACCAAAGAGCTTTTAATTAAGCTGAGGAGAAAACTAACACATGATAAATCAGAGAAGCCCTTTTTCATACTCACAGACCAAATCAAATTAAACCAGAAAAAGTGTTTGCGTGAATCCTGTATATTTAGAAGTGAGAATTTGTAGGTAGGCAGAGCTGGACTGGGTCCCAGCTGTGACAGTCGCTGGCTGTGCAACTGTGACCAACATACTTAGCCTTCCTCAACATAAATTTTTTTTGGGAAAAGAGTACTTCCTGCAAAGGGCTGTTCTGAGATCTAGCTGAGAAAATGCAGAGGCCCTGAGACACAGGAAACAGTGAATAAATATCGGTAAGAAGAGTCTGTCTTTAGGGCAGTAAACATAAGATTACATTCTGCAGCTGCACAGGTACGTCCAGCCCTTACTCCTTCTAGTTCCTTTAGTTTCTTTAAGAAGAATTCAGGCCCTAATCAGTTTGGCTCAGTGGATAGAGCGTCGGCCTGGAGACTGAAAGGTCCCAGGCTCGATTTCAGTCAAGGACATATACCTTGGTTGCAGGCACATCCCCAGTAGGAGGTGTGCAAGAGGCAGCTGATCGATGTTTCTCTCTCATTGATGCTTCTAACTCTCTATTGCTCTCCCTTTCTCCCTGTAAAAAGATCAATAATATATATTTTTTTAAAAAGAAGTCAGTCTATCAACAAAATGGTGACACAAAATTTATCCTCTCTATTCGCACCCCTCACACAATAGCCACCATCTCATATTCTTCCTCCTCCTGGTCAGACAGATGGTGGCCTTTACTTACAATATGCTCAGGAAAGGCGGAATCTCAATTGCACCCCAAAATTCATCCTTTTGGTGTGCATCTGGTGGTTAGAATAATGGGACATACCCGTTGGTGTGTCATTCCCTCTACTAGGTTCTCCCTCTCAATCTACCATCATTCCATTAACTTCTCGCCTAAACATGGACAAACCAAAATAATTGCCTAGACCACATGTGTCAAACACAAGGCCCGCGGGCCAAATCCAGCCCGCCAGGCCTTGTAATGTGGCCCGCACCGCGCTGTCATCACTGCACTCCGCTGTCAGTTTATGACATTGTCAGTTTATGACTGTTCAGTAAACCATTCGGCCCAAGGTTTAGGCTGGATTTTAGATTTTGGCCCCTTCTCTGATTGAGTTTGACACCCCTAGCCTAGACACTGCAACCCACTAGTTATCATGATCTCTTCCTTCCCCCACTACAATCTTCAGTGGGGAATCCCTCACATCTGTCAGGAATTCCTATTTCAGTTACCCAGTTTCCTCCATGTTCATCATGGGCTCCTCCACACCAGGAGGAGACAGGCAGGTGAGCAGTTAGATGCTACCAGGCTTTTCACCTTCACACCGCTCCTTTCCATCCTATCACCAGGGGAGTGATCACATCAACCCTTCACTCCGCACGCCCTGGACCACACCACCTGAACAGAAGACGGGATGGAGATTTCTATGGGAATTCAGCTCCCCCTGACCGTTCTTGCAGCAGTCTCCCAGCCCCTGGCACACGCCCCAGTGATGGCTCAGCCTCCGCTTGCTTCAGTTGTTGTTCGATCCATGCCACCTCCCTGGCTTCTTCATCATTGTCAAGTGCACCTTCCCTTGCTGGTGTTTCTGCTCCATTTACTCCATGAGGACGGGGCCTCTGAGGCATTTGTCAGCAGCAGGAGCCTTACCTCCGGCTACAGGAGGAACTGCCTGGCCTGGTCTCCTTGACTTTTTTCACATGAACTACAACATTGTCTGAATTTTCATGTCATTTCTATCACGTTTCAATGATACAGTGTGAGCTATAATACATCTGTGCATAATCCAATTCTACCTGTGAATTTTTGAAGTTTCTGAATATGTTGATTGGATGATATGGTTTGCTATTGAATATGAATTAGCTGTACATTGATTTACAATGTCGTCAAATCTGCAACATCATAGATCATTTTTATGCCAAAGGAAGGTGACGCAGGTCCACTAACCCTATCTAATAAAGAGGGAATATGCTAATTGACTCCCATATCCTCAAAGATGGCTGCACCCACAGTCATAAGATGGTGATGACCAGTCCCCTCAGCTCTGCAAGCCGCCCAAGGTCAGCCCAACGTACAGGCAAACCTGGGATGTCTGCTACCCAGCCACCCAGGGTCGCCCGAGGCTCAAGTAACCAGGCCCGGCTGAGACTTGTGCTGCCGGCAGTGGCAGCAGAGGTGTGATGGGGCATTGCCTTCCCCTGATCGCCAGGCCGCCTCCCATGCCTTAGGGCTCCCAGACTGTGAGAGGGGGCAGGCAAGGTTGAGGGACCCCCCCCCCCAATCCAGTGCATGAATTTTCATGCACCAGACCTCTAGTAATACGATAAATGCTTCCAATCTGATAGTAACGGGAACCTGCATTCTTCTCTGCACAGACATAACTGGGTAATTGAGGAGCAACCCTCCTTTGCTGCAAGGGATATCTTTATAAAAAAGCAAAATGCACGTGAAGCCCAGATGGAGATGTGATGCCTGGTCTATTCCACAAACTAGACAAGGGCCTGGCCCTCTCAAAACTTCACCAAGTAACGTGTCCATCAATGTCTGACCAATAGATATTACAACTGATTTCACCGAGTTTCCTTAAAAATTAATGTAGCTGCTTATTGCAGAGCATATCATAAAAATTAATGTTGTCTTTTACAAAGCATGTCCTCTGGCTCTTTATTAGATGTGATGGGAAAATACAAATATCAAATTACTTATTTTCAAATGTCACCCTTTATTCTTAAAACAAAATGTGAAGCCCAATTTTTGTAGCTCTATTTGTTCTATTAAAATGAAGAGGGTTTTTGTTTTGTTTTGTTTTGTTGGTAAAGAAAATCTTATCCTATTAGATAAGGAACTGTAACTATTAGCTCAAAGTAGAGGCATTTTTAGTGGAAAAAAAATCACACAGAAATAACTGATAGCTTTATGACATTTGCATACTAGTATTTAAATAAAACTATATTATAATGAACTCACACTTTCTTGGCATCACATATGAAGACATCTAGGAATATAAATATGAGCTTAGGCATATTTTAAAATGATTTCTTGACATTGGGATGAAACTAGCTATCTTCCCATATTGTACGCTAGCACAGCTGTCAAACTTCACTAGATGTGATTTGTTAAGAAAAGTATTTTGAAGGATTTTTTTTTTCAACTTTAAAATTATGAGTCTATCAGTTTAAAAAAAATAGATATAGTGTGTGATCTTGTTTCTATCAGACATCTGAAATAGCCAAATTCATAGAACTATAAAGTTGGATGGTGGTTGCCAGGGCCTGGGGGGGAATGGGGAGTTGTTTCGTAGGCCCAGAGCTTCAGTTTGGCAGGATGGAAAGTCCTGAGGGGCTGCTGAAAACATTGTCAATACACTTAACACTACCGAACTCTAAACTTAAAAATACTAGTTGAAGTGGTAAATTTTGTTATGTGTTATTTACCACAATTAAAAATAGCTTGTAAAAAGATACAAGCAAAATGATACAAAATAAAATTAAAATATTCCATAATAGTAATTATATTTAATGTCTACACTAGGGGTGTCGAACTCAATCAGAGAAGGGGCCAAAATCTAAAATCCAGCCTAAATCGCGGGCCGAATGGTTTACTGAACAGTCATAAACTGACAATGTCATAAACTGACAGCGGAGTGCAGTGATGACAGCGCGGTGCGGGCCACATTGCAAGGCCTGGCGGGCTGGATTTGGCCCGCGGGCCTTGTGTTTGACACATGTGGTCTACACTGTAATTATATTTAAATTTATGTTATTTAAGTACATAAGAGTGTGCTAACATAAACTGAAATGAGGTTAAATTCTGATCAATTTGAAGGAGAACATTTTGTTTTGCTAATTGTAAAACAGATCTCTAGTTGTGCTGAAATAGGAAGTCACTTTATTTGACTCTTTCGACAACAGGAAAGAAACAAGGTGTCTTCAACAAGATGAAAAAAACTATCTTTTTTAAATCTTCACCCAAGGATATGTTTTATTGATTTTTTTAGAAAGCAAGAAGAAGCAAGATTTAACCTTTGCCCATTATCCTATGTTAAATGTTGGTAATTCCAACACCTATTTTCTATCATTGCTGTAAAACAAATAATCTAGCTACTTCTCATGATTGTTCATAATTCCGTAGTTTCCAAAAGTGAAAGGATATTGGTTGGTTGGTTGTTGTTTCAGCTTCTTGCCAATCTAAATGCCGTACAAGTGGTATATGGCACATGCTTCATAGTCACATGGGGATTGATAGAAAAGAAAATGCAAATGAATGAAAGCCATGGTTACAAGATACCCGGCATGCTGTCCCTTGGAATATAGAATATTTTCACCTGCAAAATGCTTAGCTTGTCTCTCACCATGGCTTCTTCAGCATGCACACTACTCACTAAATTAAGGATTACTACATGACACTGATGTTTTATACAATGACTGTCAAGCTTTGCCCTACACATAACTGAATTTCAGCTTCAGTGAGCCAAATCTAAACACAGAGGGCATGGAGACTGAGCCGATGTTTTGGAGCTTTAGGAGAAAGACATCCTGACTTCTTTCTCTATCTCTGTCCAGCATTTAATGTCCTCACACGGCCGGGCCAAATCCCTTTGCTTTTGTGCCTGACCTAAAGCCATTTATTGTAAAACTACCAGGCAAGGACCTGGATGGCCATGGAGCTCCCTTCAATGTAGCAAAAACCGCTCATCCTGGAGGGTTGGTCATGCTCACATAGGTCAGCTACATGCTCAGTTGGCCACCTTTCCTAGCCCCTGAGAACAGACTAAAAAAATTGGTATGTGATTCTAAGAATCATAAAAATTTCAGAAAGTATTTTCATCTTTTATTCAAAGCTCCATGCTTATCTTTCCTTTACTAAAAAGACAACAAAAAAGTGCAACATAGCCCTAACCGGGTTTGGCTCAGCGGATAGAGTGTTGGCCTGTGGACTTCAGGGTCCTAGGTTTGATCCCAGTCAAAGACATATACCTTGGTTGTGGGCACATCCCTAGTGCGGAGTGTGCAGGAGGCAGCTGATTGATGTTTCTCTATCATCAGTGTTTCTGACTCTCTGCTCTCTCTCTTCCTTCCCGTAAAAAATCAATAAAACATATTTTTTTAAAAGTGCAAAACATATGCTAATGTGACCATAGGTAGCATGTGCAATGCCAATCATCATCCTAAACAAACATAAATGAATCTTTATAGAAAGGAATCTCTATGAATGCATGCTTCCTAGGGTGAAGGTTTAAGAGAAAAGAGTTCATGATGCATGTATCTAGTTCTTTGCTTCCTTCCCTGGCTTTATTGCAGCTAAACTATTGAAAAATTAGAGAGGGGCGGGGGAAGTGTCTCCCAAATTACTATTGGCCATTTGCTCATTTATATAAGCTCCTTTCCTCCCCACATTATTTTCTCAATGAAATGATCACATTCTCATTTAGACAACACTGCATCTACAATGAAGAAGTTAATTACAGAGCCTGCCATTAAGAACATGTAGGATGGATGTGTGAGAGGTCCGCCTTAACCTCAAAAATACCCCAGTGGGCCATGAGCTGGGACTTACAGGAGGCCAGCTGGGAGATAATAGATGGAAAGGGGCAGTTCCAGGGACACAGACTGTCTGGCCATAGCCTCAGGCTGCATTACTGCTCAGCATGCCACATAATGAAGGACCCATTTTAAATTTTGAAGTTGCTAATTTGTGGAAGAGCTCACAACCCTACATTTAGAACCACTTCTGAGACAACGTGGGGCAAATGGCTCATCCACCATATGCCATGCAGAGCCCTTCGAAACCAAAGGCAATGAGCAGGCACAGTGGCTTGTGGAGAACTGTGAATCAAAAGACTCGGCATGCAGGGGCGGGGGGGGGGGGGGTGGGGGGGGTCTCATCATGAAGGAGACGGTGGAAACACAGAAAATAGTAGAAACAGAGGACCTGTTAGAGGAACTCTTGGAGAATGCACATTGTCCCAAATATCTCCCTCTCTCTCTCTCTCTCTCTCTCTCTCTCTCTCTCTCTCTCTCTCTCTCCTCTCTCTTTTTTTTTTTTTTTTTAAATTATGGGTTTCAGAGAGGAAGAGAGAGGGAGAGAGAGGGAGAAATAACAATGATGAGAGAGAATCATCAATTGGCTGGCTCCTGCATACTCCCTACTGGGGAGTGAGTCTTCAATCCAGGCATGTACCCTGACCAGGAATCAAACCATGACCTCCTGGTTCATAGGTCAATGCTCAACCACTGACCCACATCAGCCAGGCCCGAAGACTTGTTTGACGCTTGCTAAGGCCCAAGTGACTGATCCTCACAGGAAATGTTGCCTTTTTCCAAGACGGTGATGATCTGAATGGCCCCTCGCTGAGACAGGGAAGCAGTCAGGAGCTGGAGAAGAGGTCCTTCCTCTCCACAAAGATCACATGTTGTTAGAAACCTATTATTACTTAACTGTTTATTGCCCATGTGTCTGAGTGAAATCCTACACTCTGATAGGGGAGAAGATGAGATAGAAAGATCTAAAATGAATATTTCCTGAAAGGAGAAAAATTCCCTAAAATGTTCTTTCCAGTTGGTATTACTAGCCTCCCGTGTAGCTATAACTCAGTGTCATATAAAATCTAATTCCTGATTTCGCCTGAGGAGTTTCGCGTTGCCATCTGTGGGAAATATGTTTTATCTGTTTTCCATAAGATGTCTCTTAGGCATGCATATCTGAGGCAATTAAGTAAAAAATAATTAGTTCAACTTGAGTCCAAATATGGTTTCACTAAATTGAACCATTTATTTAGGAGGAAAACTGGTCTAAATAAGTGTGCCACATTTTATTTCTGCCTCTATATCCATTTTCAACATTAAACACTATTTGTCCGCCACAAAGTCTTACTATATCCAAGAGGTTTTCTTCTTTTTTTTTCTCCTGGAACTATTGTGTCGCTTTCATCTTGTAGTTTGAGATTTCTCCAAAGTGAAAACTGAACAATGATGAATTATGGAAAAAAAAATTACTTTTTCCTTTCAAAGTATTCCCATCTGGTCCTTGCTTAAATAACTCTTGCTATCACTTGTGCCTACAGAAATTAACAACAAAGAGTGAAAACAGACATCAACTTCAATATCATTTCAGTTCCCAAAGACTTGCCATTTTCACATGGGCTTCCCACTGGGCAAAACTGCCCAACATCAGAGGAATTACTATCAGCCCATATCGCTTCCTGAAGTGATTGTTTGGTGAAATAATAAATCATTTTCATTCCTGCAGCTACGGTTTTTTGCTGTCTTCCTTTCATTTGCTTTCAGCATGAGTGAGAAATTTATTTCTGACAGTTTGCTATTAAAGAAGAAGCAAGTCGCTATGGATTGCAAAATACTGACATCTTTGTATGTATAGTTACTGAGAGCTCCCTCTCACACCGAAATGCAGACTAGCCCCGCTGTTGTGGCTCAGTGGTTGAGCATCAACCGACATACCAAGAGGTCACTGGTTCTATTCCCTGTCAGGGCATATGACCGGGTTGTGGGGTTAATCCCCAGGAGGTAGGGGGCATGCAAGAGGCAGCTGATGAATAATTCTCATCGTTGATGTTTCTCTCTCTCCATCTTCCTTCTTCTCTCTAACATCAATAAAACCCCATTTACAATATATATGTATACATGTCAAAATCTGTACAGAATTCCTGCTCAATATCTTTCATTGTGGCACCAACATTTCATGATTCTGAAATGAGATAAAGGCAGGTGATCCAAACAGCAGGTATGTGGCAGTTTCAGGTGCAAAGGAACCAAAATGCAGACCTGCGTTTCTGTGGCAGAGGAAATCAGTCGCATTAGAACTCCCTGGACTCCCAACTGTCCTTAGTTAACAATTCCCTGAAATCGGATAAACTCTAGACAAGCTCTTCCAGTCTCTAGGCCCTCAATTACCTTCTCTTAGAGCCTTTATTTTAGAAAACTTGTAAGTTCTTTCTCAGTCCCTTTAAGATGTAAAAATTGTAAAGCCTCTTGTCACAGTCTAGAAAGAGCTGACTGGTGAGTCCACTGTGGGATGTTTTTGGGAAGCATGCCATCGGTGGTAAGGAGGGAGTATAGAATTCTCTGCTGGTAGCTATTTCCTCCCCCACCATGATCATTTTAATTATGAGCATTCTCCTGACTGCTTATTTCTCTGCTCACTAATATAATGATAATAATAATATAAATAATTATAGCAGTAGCATCATTGGTACTTGTTATGTGCTGCACACTTAAAGTTCCTAATATTATTTTCCCCATTTTACAGAGAAAACTGAGGGACAGTGTGATTAAATCTCTAGGCCAGTGGTGGGCAAACTCATTAGTCAACAGAGCCAAATATCAATAGTACAACAATTGAAATTTCTTTTGAGAGCCAAATTTTTTAAACTTAAACTTCTTCTAACGCCACTTGAATCTTCAAAATAAACTCGCCCAGGCCTTGGTATTTGTGGAAGAGCCATACTCAAGGGGCCAAAGAGCCACAGTTTTCTGACCACGGCTCTAGGCCAATGTCATGCAGCAAATACTTGATGAGAGCAGGTTTGAGACTGGCATTCTGACTCCACAGACCATTCTCTGGGCAGAGGCCTAAGTGCTCATCAGCTATCACAAGTGCCCCCTTGTCATTCCCAAACTATGTTGCTGGAAAAATGAGGATGGGGTCAAGTACTTTCTTACCAATGAATAAAATATGTACAAGATCTATAAGAGGAAAACCACAAAACTCTGATGAATTATATCAAGAAAGAACTACAGTGGTGCCTCACACAACGAACTTAATTCGTTCCAGGAGCAAGCTTGTTATGCAAAAAGTTCGTTATGTGAAACGCGTTTTCCCATAACAATACATGTTAAAAAAAATAATTCGTTCTGTAGCATAAAATATGCTAAGATGACATAAAAAAAAATATGCTAAGATGACATATTTTTATTTAGATACATCTAAAAACATAATTTTTTTTTTAAAAAAAACACACATTTTTTTAATTTTAAGACAGACTAAGTAGAGTCTACCGAATCTTGCACATCTTCATCCATTTTCTGCTTTTTGGCCGATGGTTTCATGAAAAACCTGTCCAAAGTTCGCTGTGCGAGGCGTTCGTTATGCGAGGCACCACTGTAAATAAATGGAGAGATAGTCCATGTTTATGGTAGGAAGATGTAATATGGTCATGAAGTCATTTCTTTCCAAACTGTTCTATATGTCAATGCAATCCCAATCAAATTGCAGAGTGCTATATCTTTTATGATATTGACAAGCTGATTCAAAGTTTAAAAGAAGAGACGAAATGCACAGAATAACCAAAACAATATTAGGAACAAAGAGGATTGATACTATCAGACACTAAGACTTAATATAAAGCCACAGTAATCAAGACACTGGTATTGGTAAAATGAGAAAAAAAAATAGGTCAGAATAGAAAGCTCATAGACACCAACAAATATAGTCAAGTGAGAGCTGGAGAGGAAAATAGCTATTGGCATAGAATTCTCTAGCCAGCGAACAAACTTTTAAGAATGAGGATGACACCTAAAGCTAATATAAAATACTTCTATTTAATATAAATATTGAATGTCAAGTAATCTAGAATAATAAAAGCATAATGTGCTAATTAGACCAGACTGCCAAACAACTTTCTGGATGTCCTTCTGGACAACAACCTTCCTGATGAAGCCAGGGCTGCAAGGCCTTAGCCCCTTCCACAAATTTCATGCATCGGGCCTCTAGTAATCATAATAATCATAATAAAACAGTGAGGGTGAAAGAAAGAAAGACATTTTCAGACTTTCAAAAGCTATATAGCATTTCTATTAAATAAAATTCTAAATGTATCTGAGATGGAAGGAATCGATCTCAGAAATATAAAAATGCGAGAACAAATGATGAATAAAAATAATGGTAACTATGCTGATAGAGAGTCAGCAGACATTGGCTAAGGGTAGCTTCTCTTCAACACTTAGAAACTGGTCAGCAGGGAGAAGGGGGTGGGGTAAGTGGCGCTACATCTATGTTCACTCACTGGCTTCACCCAAGGAAAAGAAAAGCTTTTCATAACCTGTGATCAGAGGTAATTTTACAACTTGGAGCAAGGTGCCCTTAGAGTTAGGTTCCTGACTGCCGACAGAAATAAAAGGAGATGGTCTTGTCCTCATATGATATGTCCTTCTTTGGGTAGTATATTCTCACGCCATTTTTTTTGGTCATTAATAAAGAATATTGTCCTGAGAGCATATCCAACTTTCCAACTTTTAATGCAATATCTAACTCCAATTTTACTTCAGAAGTAGACTTGTTTTCTGAAGTGGAAAACAGCCCATTTTTAAGATGTAATCATTACGGTTTCTGGCCCCAGTGGCCCAATCACCTGAATTGTGTAGATAAACAGAAAGGGCTCCCTGCATCCTGTGCAGCCATTTTAGATGGGCACACATGTGGCCGACTTTAAGACACATTTTTAAGGGAAAAATTAAAATCATATTAGATGTTATCTATTCTACTAAGGAGGTAAGTCAACTTTTAAAAGGAAAATAATGATGAAAAATAAATGTAATCCTTAAAAAATAAAAGTCAATGTTTTTGTTCAGTATAACAAGGCTTAAAGAAACAAGCAAAAAAAAGCAAGTAAAAAAACTAACTCAGGTTTTCAATTTTCAGAAAGCGAACAAAAAGGCAGCTATTAATGTAGCAGGGACGGGCTCTACGTGAGCCCTGGGGAGCCAATTAGTTTAGTGCCACCAACTAGAGTGTCCCTGTGGGGACTATGAACACAACAGATGACATGCTTCTGTGAGAACAGAGGTATGTGCGTGTATGTGTGTATGGGCGCCCACATCCATGCCTACGAAGCCAAGTGAATCCCCTGCTCTTGTTGTTTGTCATAGTTTCAAAGTTGAAATGTGGAAACTCTGATTGTCAAATTCCGTCACCTTTTTTCTTTTCTTTTCCTTTCTTTTTTTTTTTTTTTTTTTGCCTGTTTCAGCTTCAAGGCTGAAAAGAAAATGAAAACAGACTGCTTTCTTGAGAAACACTATTATTGGAATGATTATAAAATAGAACAATCAAGCTCAGCCATTAGAGTTGGTCAATACACATGTGCATTGATTCTCAGTGCTGATGAAATACAATTCACTTAGAAATGGCAGATGTCTGTAAGAGTCATTGAGAAATAAATTAAAAAAAAAAAAGACATCTGCTGTCAGTGTGATTTTACAGCTAATGCCTGCCTCCATGTAAACAGTCAGAGGAGCCATTCTGTTGCTCCTCTCCCCAGCCTTCCACCTTTCACCTGAAAAATTACTTTCTTTGTGGGGTGATGTCATTGGATTTCTTGTGCTCCATAGTCCCAGCAGGAAAAATATATATAGATTGAAAGCCATTATTGTATTCTGATAGGTCCATCATTTGCAATTCTAAAAGAACCCCAAATTTCTATTTAAGAAGAAAATTAGATTTAGAACCTGGCGGTTGCTCAATTGTCCTTATTTCCAATACAAAGGGGAAATTTTCTGTGAGATTTAAATCAGGAGGAGAAAAGAGCATGAAGATGACCTCCAGTACCTTTGTCCTGTGCTACAAGAGGCAAAAGCAGCCCAAGAATATGCCTAAGCCACTCACCGAAACAGTCTTGGCACAGAAATCAAAGACCTGATTGAAATTAAGTATTTCAACCAGTGTGTTTCATGATTAGAATAAAAGGTGTGTGTGTGTGTGTGTGTGTGTGTGTGTGTGTGTGTATGTGTGTGTGTGTGTTATTTAGCCCTGTACACATTTAAAATATTTGCTTTTGCACAACCAATCTGTAAATCAGAAAACACCCCGAGCGCTGTGAAAAGCATGTAATCCACTGCAAAGACCCAGACTAATCTAATGGCCACATATCTTTGCCAGGGTTCTCTGGAAAGTGGAGCCCGAGGCAAGAATTAAAGAGCTTGATGCTTTACTTGGGAGATGCCAAACAAGGCAGCAACGTGATAAAAAAGGGAATGTGGCAAGGAAGGCTATAAGCCAATGGGAAGTGAGTCTGTATGCATTGCCCACCTCTTCTCCTCAAGCCACAGAGAGACAGAGAAGGCACAGCATGACCAACAGGTCTGGCCACTGAGGGCACAATCCTCTCTAGGACAAGAGTCTTCTCAGGGACACGAGTGTTCTCTGGAATGTGAACCTTCTCTAGGACTTCTGTGTTCTCTGGGACAAAAGTCTTCTCTGGGCCAGATGCAAAGGGAAGCTGTTCCATGAAGCAGCTGATACAGGGTAGGGAGATGGAGGATTTTTATGTGAGTGCTCTCTCCTGGTTTTCTTCCCAATGGGGAGTTAACATCCGTGTACTCTGGACCTATGATTTGGAGCTCCTTCAGCAGTTTCTTAGAATGCCAGTGCCTACACCCTATAGTCTGGTGTTTCACCAAGTCTTGAAGTGATTAGAGGAGCCAGAAATTCCAGGTATGTGTCTGGTTGGCTTGGCAGGCTGTCCCAGTTGCATAGTCTAGCCAAATAGAAGGGTGTAGCACTTCCAGAGTAAGTGACTGACCAACAGACTGACCTTCTGTCTTAAGGCAGACGACTGAATGAGCCTTACCTTCTGTCCAAAGAAGACGTGACTGAGGTGAGAAACCATGACCCCCCAGAATGATGAAAGGTTCCCTTGGAAATCATAGCGTGATTTACCCATGTGTGGTGTGTAAAGTAATAGGTTAGAATAGAATACAGAAGCAAGAAACATATAAGGGAACATGCCCAGACAGAGGAATCAATACCAGATTATACCAGGTCACTCCAATTCTCAGGCAATTTGTTTGATATCATAGAGCTAAAAGTTGCCACACCATTCATGACAGACTGTCAACGCCACAAAAAAATGAATCAAAGCCAGCAGCATCTGTGTTTCAGAAGATAAAGATTCCATGGCAGTCACATGCCATCGATTACACATCAGACCGAAGGCAAACGGGGCACATGGGTAGTGCATCCAGATTCCCTTTCCCTGTGATGCTAAGTCAGCCACAGACACCAGCACTGGTTTTCCGAATGATTCTAGTCGAAAATCGTAACTGTCATAGCTAATATTAAACAAGACAGAAACGTCAATGAGATCTGAGAGTAACGTCAGAAAAGAAGATAAATTATTTTCCAAAGTGAGGCAGCTTCTCCAAATGCATGGGAGGATAACTCAAAGTGGTGTTTGCGCCTGGATCTTGGATGCTTAGAGAATCACTGCTTTGGGTTGGTTCTGTTCCATGTCCCTAACACTGCAAAATGAAAGGGTGTTTTCAGGGACAAATTACCCCCTGGTTAGAGTTATATTGACCCAGTAGAGGATATCTCTTAGTCAAAAATCTCATGTAGTTATGACAAGGAAATGAGAGGTGGACTGGCAGACTCTAGGTCAATGATCTTTGCATGAAAGAAGAATATAGGTCAGTGTGTTATTTAGTCAAGCTGAGTCCTTACTTAAAATACTGACACCAGGGCCCATCAAAGTTCTTCTAAGCCAGTGGTCTACAATCTGCAGCTCACAAGCCACATGGGGCTCTTTGGCCCCTTGAGTATGGCTCTTCCACAAAATACCACTGCCTGGGTGAGTCTGTTTTGAAGAAGTGGTATTAGAAGAAGTTTAAGTTTAAAAAATTTGGCTCTCAAAAGAAATGTCAATCTTTGTACTGTAGATATTTGGCTCTGTTGACTGAGTTTGCTGACCACTGTTCGAAGCCATATTTATGTAGGATAGGGACTAGACATCTTAATGTTTAATAAAAACAAGGTGATTCCAAAATAAAGGTTATTAAGCACAGACAGAGTCATCTTCAAAGATAAAAATATCTCCTCAGTGCCCATAAACACTCTGAGCATTTGGGAAATCACTTGCTGCCTTCAGTTCCCACCTACTAGGAAAGGTGCTAAGGCTTCCAGTCCTGATTCCCACCACAGATCTAAGGAGACAGGGGGACTCCTGTGCAGTCAATTAGCAACCAAGGCCCCCCACAATGAAAGCTTGGTCTCCAGCACTAATAACTTAATTGGAAACATTAATGGAATATAAAGTCATCTCAAGTTTGCAAGTTTTCTTAGCTTGCCAAAAGGTGAGAAACACCCACACAGACAGTGTTGCTCTGTGGCTGAGCATTGACTTGAGAACAGGAGGTCACAGTTTCATTCTCGGTCAGGGTGAAGGACAAAGATAATCTTTTGGTCTGAATTATACAACAAAAATATTACATACAAGGCTACTGTATAGCAAATTATGAGTGTGACTTGGATTTATATCATAAAGCTAATTCTTGGTTCATTTAGGTATGTATTAACATAAATTGTATGCCTTAAAATTACATATTGGTCTCCATAATTTCCTCATTCCACCGAGACGTGATAAGCAATCGTACAGTTTGAAATGTACATATGTTTGAGAGAATTGTTCTGTGTCTGTATTTATTTTAAGTCACGGTTCACTTTTTATCAACCATAGCAGCTAAAATCGGAAACAAATTCCATTGTAAAATGACCTCCTTACAACATGTCATGGGGAGAGCAGGTTAAATTGTGCAGTACAAGTTTTCACATCCACTCAGAAGAATTGCAACATTTCTTTTCCTTATTCTAAGGAAGGGGAGCATGGCAGGAACATTCCCATGGATTTTTGGCAAATCTGAACACTAAGAGACCGCCCCAAAGTCTCTACAATCCTGCAGCGAGAATCCTGGAAAGCAAGCTGCCTTTTTGTGCCTCCCTCTCAGTCCATTGTCTCTTACGCTATCTGAAGGTTTGCAGAACCGCAAGTCAAAGCTAAAATGTTGTTCCTTCAGGAACATAGGTGGACCCCACCTATGCTTCTGTTTTTAAAATTTTGTGATTTAAAATTGTTTAAATCAAGAGGTTTTCCTGCATGGCCATCATCAGCATTCTTGTACTTTTAACATGTCACATAATGAAGTAGGCAAATATTGACAAACATGAAAACTTTGATATCTGCCTTTGAGGAATTTACAACTGGTTCATGGAAGAGTAAAAAGAATTCTGTACATGATAACATAAAAAATGGCTACAAGGCAACTTCACCTAGTCAACATGTCATTGTGAGGCGGAATAATGGCTCCCCAAAGAGATCCGTGTCTTTGTCTCAGAAACCTGTGAACGCGGTGCAATGTTAGATGATGCAATGCTCGCTGCAGATGTGACTGAGGAGCTCCAGATGGGAAATTACCCTGGCTACAAAGCTGCAGTATAGTCTCAAAGGTCCCTAGAAGAGGGAGGTGAGAAGGTCAAAGACAGGAGGAGATGGGGTGATGGAAGCCAGAGGTTGGACTGATGCCACAGCAGGTCGCCCCATAAGCAAAAAAGGCAAAGAAATTACTTTCCCTCAGAATCTCCAGATGGAATCAGCCTTGCCAATACCTTGACTTTAGCCCAGCAACACTAAATTATGATTATGAACTTCCCACCTCCAGAACAATACAAGAATACATTTGTATGATCCCAGCCACTGCGTTTGTGGTCATTTGTTAAAGCAGTTTATAGAACAGGAAGCTAAAATAGCTGTGGTATGATAAGGAAAGATGAAGATAGAAGGTAACATCAAAAAAGTAAGAGAATGAAGTTTAATGCAAATGAATAACTGATGATGATGATGCCATTTTATGAGAGCTGGAACATCTTTTCCCCAGTCATGGTTCCCATGGGGAAGACTTTTATCTAACACATCCCTTCTCTCTCCTGACTCTTTAATCTCTCAGGCTCTGGTGATATGGGATGGTGACTCCTGTTAATTTGTAAAGAATATTAACCTAGCAAGTTTTTTTCAGTGGTTAGAGTGTTGGCCCGAGGACTGAAGGGTCACGAGTTTGATTACAGTCAAGGGAACATACCTTGGTTGCAAGTTCAATTCCAAACCCTGGGTTAGAGTGTGTGTGGGAGGCAGCCGATCAATGCTTCTCTCTCCTCTTAGATGTTTTTATCTCTCTCTCCTTCTCCCTTCCTCTCTGAAATCAATAATATATATATATATATATATATATATATATATATATATATATATATTTTTTTTTTTTTTTTTTTTTTTTAACAAAGAGCTCTTTGTCAAGCATGTTCTGTTCATCCTCTTTCCATGAAAAGCCTATCCCAGAAGGTCCTGCTGTGACAGACAGAGGGATTCTACCTAATCCTGAGGCAGTCAGCAGGCCACTGTATCTGTCAAACTAAGCTGTACTCTCCAACCTTTATCACTAACAAAGTAATATCTTTCCTGTGTCTTTACCTTTCATAAAATCCCCAAATCATTCAGAATCTAGCTGGAAAGAGAGGTGCAATTTTTTTTTTTTTTGGGGGGGGGGGGGGAAGCAGGAGGGGGAGTGGATTTCAAATTCTTCAAGTGCCAATACCTATAAAGTACATACCACGGGCCAGGCACTGCAGCAAATACTTTGCATATCTTATTTCATTTTACCCTCACAAAGACTTTATAAGGCAAGGACTGTTATACCTGCATTTCACAGCTCATAAAACCAAGGCCCAGAGGTTAAGGAACATGTTCAAGGTCTCCCACTTAGAAATGGCAAAGCTGGGATTCCTGTCCGGGTCTTTCCAACGTCAGAGCCCAGGCTTTTGAACACTCTGGATATTGTCCTCCTTCCTGGAGGGCAGGAGTCTGCAACCGAACACTGAGGATAATGCTTCAAGAAGACTCTATGTTCTTGGCATCAATCTTGGTTTGACTTCTTTCTAAGAACGGCATTAGGTCTAAAGCTCAGATAAATAAATAGACACAATAGATCATGGCAGTCTTGTTCTGTATGCTCATTTAAGTGCTATTCACTGTCTGTATCATTCATGCCTTGCTTTCCCCATGAAAAGAGCCTAGACTTGATTACAAAAACAAAATCTCTTGGAGAAGATCTCACCACGTAACAAAAGACCAGTTAGGGGGCCTTCAATCTTCCAAGGCATCACCACCCCCCTCCAGCCAGAAGCTGCCTGAGGGGTAATCTCGAAAACGGATGCCTGTGGCTAAAAATGAAGACATCAGGCTTGCATTTCACTGGACCAGTTCCACTTTGCTTCTGATTCTACCTCTGTCTCCTTCTCTCATCCCGCAGGCAGTGGACCATATATTTTTTATTCCACAGAGGATTTAATAGGTTGTCACAATTCTACAGCTGGACATCCCACAAAGCAATGCTCCCCGTGATAAATCTCAGCCATTTCTGACCCTCTGCTTCCCTTCGAGAGCCATAGAAACTATATTGATTAGACCTCATATCACCATCTCAGGAGGATAACAAGGTTAAGACGATCGCTGTCTCAGCAAGATTGGGAGCTTTTGATTCATGCTTTTATAACAACAAGTCTGGATTACCACAATTTGTGGTTGGCATCCCTCCCAGAATGCTCACTGCGTAGACTTGTAGAGGATTCAGCAGCCAGAGTGTTCAACAACCAATACAGAAATGCCTGCTCACCCCGTATCAGGACCATAAACATGATGCTGAGATACAGAATTGGTTTGAAAAAGCGTAGGTGCAGGTCCTTGCTTTTAACCCTATGAAATACAGCGAACCTTTCCCTCCCAGAACCAGGCTTTCCTATGTAACCTTGGCATGGACCAACAGTGGCTCAGGGGTCTACACTACTTTCTAAGAATGCCACATGTCCCTTGACTTAAGGTCCTGACCAGAAATCTGGAAAAAATCTCTCTTTTCCTGAACCTCATGTGCTCACACCCAATCCTCATCTGCTAGCAGTTAGCTGCTTCTTATTAGAAGACACTTGCATTTCAAAGTAGTAATGTATACCGTACAATGATATTCTAGAACATGCATTCACATCTTAGAGAAAGTCAAATCACACAGTGTCCCTATGGAAACAGATTGAGTTTCTCTATTAAAATTCACTTGTGACAAAGACTGCGATAGCTCTTGGAAATGTGTGTAATGAATTATATTAACTCTCTTTTTAACTTCCGCTGAGTATACTTCCATGGCAGTGTTTGGAACTGAGAAACAGTGCAGGTTTAATGTATACTATGATTAGCATGCACAGATGCCCTTCTTCTTTGGTGTAATACACCTTCATTCTCTTGTTCTGTTTCTATTCTTTGTATTGTTATAAAAAATTATTTGAGAATTTATGTGATGATATATAAAGCAGGGTTAATGATCACAATTTCAGTCACAAGATAAAAACATGGAAGGAAGGTATTAAAAATCTTTGTGATGGTAATAATTACATTATCGAGTCCCTAGATGTGTCAGCCATTTTACATGCATTATTCTTAACCTCACAACAACCCCGCTGATAGGCACCACCATTCTCATTTGTCATGTAAGGGATCCTACCCACTGAAATTTAATTTCTTGAAGGCAACAGGGACAGAAAGCGATAATATTGAAACCGCATAAATTTGAATCCAAAAGCTGCTGGACTTTCTACTTGTCCATATCATGTTCTCCTTTATTCAGTTTATGTTTAAGTCGGTATTCAAATTATTCTTATTTAGTCGATGACATTTAAGAATAATGAAAACTGAAAATGTAGCTTGTTTAAAATGCTATTTTGATTTATTCTTCCAAAATTGAAATAGATGGGCAGCATTTTAAAATGATACTTTGGGACCTTAACTTCCATGCCATTTTATTATAAATATCATTTTTAAAATGATAGCTGCTGAGGGGGATGGGACTGGCGGGGGTAGGGGATAGAGAGATTGAGCAAGAGAAGAGAAAAACACTCATGGACAGGGACAACAGTGTGATGACTGCCAGGAGTTGGGGGTGGAGGGCAATGGGGGAGGGTAGAAGGAGATAAATGGTGATGGGCGGAGACTTGACTTGGGGTGGGGAACACACAATACAGTGGTAGATGATGTGTTGTGGAATTGTGCACTTGAAACCTGTATAATTTTGTTAACCTGTGTCACCCCAATACATTCAATAAAAAGGAAAAAATAGTGTAAGGGCTATAACAATTGTGAATGCTGTTCTAAAAAATAAATGAATAGAGGGCTCATTTTGCAGTGAGACTTGAAAGGATGAAAATAAAGACCATCCGTACCAACTAAAAGCTTGCCAGGCTGCTAGGGAAGACTGCCCCAGTAGCCAGAGGAGGAGGATGGCTCACACCAGCGAAGCCACAGGAAACAACAGCGTGCTGGGAAACATGACCAGGAGGGAAATATCGGGATTGACTTCAAGTTCAAAAACACATGTTCATTTCACATCTCGGAGAGTCAAACCTTTATCAAACAAAGTAGTTTCTTTCTGAGGATTAGGATGCAAATCCACCTCTCTCTGAAAACAAATAAATAGCACAAATCACACACAACAAAACTCAGGGAGGCTAGATTATCTCTGAGTTCCCTTACATTCTATCAAGCCAGCTAGACTTCACAGCAAAGACAATCTGTGGCCAGACCCCGAGGGTCATCTACAGGCCGCCATTGCATCGATACCACATTGCAAAGGTAAGGAGTTGAGTAGGAGGTTCTGTGAGGGAGGCTGAAGGAGTCAAAGGGCATTCCTGATGCCTCTTACCGTTGTTCTGGGTGCTCACTCACTCTTGTCCTCTCCAGCTGTTCAGGGAGACATCCCTGGGCCCCTGGGAAGAGTGTTTGCTACACTGAGAGAGAAAAGGCAGTGGTTGTCTTGTCTCCGTGGCCCCTAAAAGACCTCATTCTATTTCTGATTTCTGATCAGGAGGGAAAAAAAAAAAAAAAAAAAAAGCATTCTTTATCACCGCCTGAACCATTATATTTATGTTCAACTACTTAAGTTGGTTTTAAATGAAACAGAGAAAAGCACTCAAGACAGATATGCATGCAGCAAGACACGTCTCTTACAAAGAGGCAACTTTCATTTCATGGTTGGCCCGTCCTGTCAGAGAGAAGACAATGAAAAGCGTGACAATGCGCCTGTATTTTCCTCTTCTGTAAGAAGCAGGGGAGTGTATGCAGATGCTTTAGAAATCCTACTTGTGAGTATTCACAACCACAAGATCAAAACCCAGAAGGGCTACACCCTGATGGGAATATTTTTGTTGCAATTACTGCCCCTGCATAGAGCAAACCAGATCTAACCCAGGCTTAAGGAAAAAAGACTGGCTCTTATAACTGAGGTATTCTTGTGTAGTTTCAATTTAGATGCTGCTTTTCCAGGTTTCAGATGTTGCCATCGGGACCCAGTTTCAATCTGAGTTGAGAAATACATAGGATTTGTCTCCAACCAATATTCTAAGCCAGGTTGTACCACCTTTTATCTGGGAGATAATAAGGGAAGCATAAGTTCTTTGAATTTCAATTTGCTTATTTGAAGAATGGGGATAATAATTGCCTTCTGAGGGAGAATCAAATGAGAGTGTAAAGAGCTGCTAAAACTGGAAAGTAGCATGCAAACATTAGCGGTAAAAGCATATGACTTTCCTCCGAATTAAGTGTGTTCAACAAATTCCAGCTGTGGGAGGTGAGGGGGCTGGCAGAGGAGATGAAAGCAGAGGAGTAGAGATGAATGTTTAGAAGAGCAGTTAGGGAGCAAGATGCAGAGGGTGGCTGATAGTAGAGGAGAGAGAACACCGGGAATTTGGAGTATGGCAGAGGAAGTGGGAAAAGAATACCAAGTTCCCAGGGAGGTCATGAGAGGAAAGTCACAGACAGGTGGTGAACGTGAAAGACAGAGAAATCCTGTCTTTGGGCACCTGCCCTTCTCAAAAGGACTGGGAACTCCGGGATAAGAGAGGAAGTATTGAGCATCTAAGAAGGGGAGGATCTTAAATAAGGTCCATTTATCCCCAGGATGGGGGAGAAATCACTAACAAAACAAAACATAACAAAACAAAACAAAACCAAACACTCTCAAAAGACACAAGTCCTAGTGCTGGAAGTGCATGGAAACAGAAACCACCAATGAGAATGCTTCTCTGGGTCCATTGGTTCTAAGTAAGATGGCCTCTGTCCGGTGGCAAGCCATTGAAGACTGACAGTGGTACAAGGATCAGATTTATTTTAAATTCTGACATATGAAAAGGTGGCCTTTTTTTTGCCTCCTACTGTTGATTCTCATGGAAACAATGCTCATCACAGGTTTGGGGAACTGTAGAGGGAGGCCCTGCGGTGATTGACAGACCAGCTAACAGTGGATGTGATCCAGGATGGTGAATAAGAGATGAGCCTTTTAAAGCTGTCCTGCATTCTAATTAGCTTTTGGGCATGAAAGATGTAAGCTTCAGACATTGACACTGTCACTTCAGGCAAGGACAAAAGTCATGCAATTTATCTTCATATGAGAAAAGTTTAAATCTGCCCATTTAATAAGAGAGAGTTTAGGCCAACGTTCATTAGCTCCCTTGGCTGATAAATGAAAGCAGGCTGCAAGTCTATAAAAGCCACATATTCTGCAAATTAATAGAGATTGAAAAATCATCGTATGGTAAATCACTCTTTTTATCAGCAAAAATATCTCCGAACTGGAGCAAACAGGAGAACATTTTCTTATCGTCTTAAACATCTCATTCTTGTTATTTTGAAAGCCATTTACATTATTGTCTATCCGTGAATTAAAAGTAGGAGAAATTACTTTGATGAGGAGTGGTGGAATCTGTAAAATACTTGATTCCTTAAAAATACGCATTTATTTTTAGTGTTTCACACCCCCTAGTTTTTCAGGTTAATGTGGTATGTTTATAGATTTAAACTCTTCAATCTAATCTCCTTAAACTTAATATACTCTTGCCTGCAGTGACTTAAAGACATAGATCAAGACTCAGATTTAATTATCAAGATAACTCTTATACTATTTTCTTTTTAAATTGCAATGCTTTTGCCCTACTCATGGGATACGACACACTGTCACAGAGAATTAAGGATTCATTTTCATTCCCTAGAATTCTGCTGATGGGTCTGAGCAAAAGGCAAGTTAATAATTGCTCTGTGGTCTCAAGAGACTAAGTCACAACTTGTTTCCTAACCAGCAATGTGTCCTGAAGTTAGACTTGTTTATTTAACAGTTGTTGACCTTTAGCGTGTCCCAGAAAGTGTGTAAGTACTTGATTTACAAAATAAAATATGATTCCTATTCTTAAGTAACCTACAGCATAATTTTAGAACAGAACATATTCTATCGAATAAAGATGAAATATGCAAATTGACTGTCATGCCATCACAAAGATAGTGGCACCCTTAGCCACAAGATGGTGGTGCCCAGTCCCTCAGCCCCACCGGAGTCCCACAGTCCTTTCAGCCCAGCCAGGGGGCAGCAGGCCTACAGTGCGGCCCGACCCTTCCTCAGCCCCCTCGCTGCCCAGGGCTGGCCCGAGGTGCTGGCAAGCCTCTGATGTCAGCTGCCCAGCTGATGCCTGAGGTACAGGAAAGTTTCAGATGGCAGCTGCCCAGCTGCTCAGGGCCACCCAAGCCTCAGGTAACCAGGGCTGACCAAGACTTGCGCTGTAGGCAGTGGCAGTAGCAGAGGTGTGATGGGGCCATCATTGTCCCCTGATCGCCGGGTCAACTCCCGCCCCTGAGAACTCCCAGACTGTGAGAGGGGGCAGGCCGGTCTGAGGGACACCCCCCGCCCCCAGGGCATGAATTTTCATGCACCGGACCTCTAGTAGGAATTATAAAGCTAATTCACAATCAAGCACGTGACTAACTGAGGGACACAAATCTGATTTCCTTCACTGACCCTGCAGACTTGGTTCTCTTTTTCCTTTTTCTTTTTTAAATTGATTTTAGAGAGAGAGAAACATTGATTTGTTGTTCCACTTATTTATACCTTCATTGGTTGCTTCTTGTATGTGTCCTGACCAGTATTGGACATGCAGCCTTGACATTATCTGGAGGATGCTCTAGATAACTGAGCTACCTGGCCAGGGCTCAGACTAGGTTTTCTTCAAACCACTCACCTGTGGAATCATCACCCAATACTTTGTTTTTTTTTATAAAATCCCAATTCATTCTAGAATAAATTATTGAGGATTTCTATTGCTTTGTTAATCTCTTTGTCTTGAGCCATTTCTCTTAGTGTCTGACACATAGCAGAGACCCAACAAATGATTGAATGAATAGCTAAGTAAATCAAGGAATGCTGAAAGAAAATTAAAAATACATAATATTTCTCAGACATTTCCTTTTCCTATATGAGACAATTTAGTTTCAATACAGATCAAATTAAACCTCTTAAAACAGAGACAGGCTTAATTAAGTCCAACTAAAGCATCCTGGCAAATTTCCTCAGAAGCAGTAACATTCTCTCCCCTTTTTTGCCCATACAATACCTTTAGAGTGATGTCAGAGCGATTTTCTCAGTAGCCTTGTCTTAGGTGTATGGCTTCCTCATATTTTTTCATTTATTATCTAATTTTTAACACTATTTTCGAGAATATGAAAGCACACCTGCAATGCCCTGTATCGATCAATGAGTGACGTGAGCCCCAGCATGTCCCTCCTATAGGCCAGATGTGCTCCGTCATCTCCCTCTTTTTCCTCCTGGAAGAGACTCAGGATGCTCAACTTCCTTCAAATAACAATGCCATGTTCTGAGTCCAGTGAAGTTCCATTCCTCTTAACCCAATTTCTGCTAATTTAGGATTAATGTTTTTAAGTCTTATTTCCTCCATTTTAGCATGACTTTGAATAACCTTCAAACTGTAGATGAATAGGAATCAATTATGAAAAAGTGTAATGATCCGATAGAGCAATATTTTTCTTGCTGTGTTTCTCTCACTCACTTCAAAGCCTGTGTTACTACACTGTCCCTTTCTATGCCTGCCAGAGGCAGCTACAAAAGTACATTTCAAGGAATAACTGGGTTAAAAAAATCAACAAAAGGCATATACATATTAATAAGCCTGAAAAATATTCAACCAGCAGCCTATTGTTATTCTTTACACCAGAAGGAAACAAAGGAACTGAGTCTCAGAAATAAAAATGAAGGGGAAAAATAATAACCACAGAACTTAGATGAAACACCAGAAGACAGAAAGGGTTTCTAGGAGAGAATTCACAATATCCAAATGGAAGAAGAAAAAATCAATATGTCAGATGTCATAAACTTGCTACAGTATTAGACAACTGGTAGCTACACTCACACATAATTAACAGTATCATATAAGATGGTCTTTTAAAATGAAAATAAAGCAATTACTCCAGGCTTCACATCCTCAACTATATAAATGCATAAATTTCTAATATGAATATAGAATATAGTTCTATATTCCAATGTGAATATAGGACAACTATAACTAGTTGTCTATACAGTTATTCATTAGAAATGAAACATCCTTAGTGATCAAAGAATGCCACCAAGTTCTAGAACATGGGATGCCTTGATGATCCTGTGGGCGATGGGCCCCAAGAGAATTTCATAAAATTCCAGTTTCTAATCCATTATAAATTCCAACAATCTCATATTTTTATCATTACTCCAGATTTTAGCAAGGTCTCAAAATCAAGTTGCACTCAAAATATTTCCAGAAAGAATGAGATACAACAGTCCTTGTTACTAGCATGTTGTCTGTTTTACTCCAAAAGGTACATAGAGAAAACTCTACAAGGCAGAAATTTATTCAACCCTGTATTCCCATTTCCTACTGTTGAAAACAATGCCTGCACATGGCATTGCAAGAATGCAAATTAGGATTGGAGTGCCTTCATCAAGCCAATCATAAAACTAGGTCACTAATTAGGTACGTTCAATGGCATCTTCCATATTTGCCATTATTTAAAATGCAGTATTTAAGCCATAGCGTAATTATAAAATGAATAGTAAATCCATGCAAAGAATATTTACAGCATATTTATGTAACATAATATTAACATTGAGAAATCAATTTATCTGAAGAGTGAGGATTAGCGATAACATCAATTTAATAGGTGATGATTTAGGTATTTTGAGAGCATTTAAAATGTGGCAAACTTGCCAATTCATACCTCCAGTTATAGAATTCAGAGTTCAAAAATCTAGAGAAATACAGGGATGTTCAGACTTAATTATGAGCAATGGAAACATTTTACATAATTAGGCAAAAAATATGAACTAACCTTCTACAAAATAAAAATTAAAAAGACAATTTAAGAGACAAAGAGGGTCTACTCCACAGGGTTTAATTGTGCATAACTTGAAAGCACCCTTAGTTCTAGGGGACAAAGCAAGGATGAAAGCAAGGTCTGGACACGGGAGGCAGGACAGCTGCAGGCCTGAGAGAAAACCAGGATGCAAAGCTCTATTTGGGCAGAAGATATTAGAAAAGAACAAGAAACAGAGGTCACTGGGACCAAAGCCCAGATAAGGGAGAAGCCCTAAGGAGCAGACCAGGAGAGGTAGACAGTTAGCACCCATCTGAGGAGTGGAGGCGTGAAAAGCAAATAAGTGAACACATGTACACTTAGGTATCTTAAATAACTCCACTTAGCAACAACAACAAGAAAACGTTTTGCTCCACAGAAACAGTTCCCTAAGTGTGATGATGTGAGAACTGCTAGGGTCTTAAACCCAGCACACAAGCCTGGCGATCTCTGGGAAGACAGCTGTAGTAGACCCACATCTATCACGCTTGCCCAAGGCAAGGAATAACCATTTTCTTCACAACGCGGCATGAAAATCATTTACTGTGATGAATAAGCAGATTTTCATAATTTTTAACACATCGTTTGCACTGTGAAAGGAGACCAGAAACAGCTTTGAAAAATCACCATATGATGATAGGAAAAGACTTTTAAAAATCGAGCATGAATACCATTTGAAAGAAAAAGGAGGTAATAGACAAGGGCTGAGATCAGAAATAGGAGAGAAGAGAGGAAGGAAAAAAGGAAGAGGAAGGCAAGAGAGGAGAGGAGGAGGAGGGGAATTGACCAAGACTGCCTTAATGTCTCTTCAGCTTGACTAAACTTTGGACAGCTTTCACCCTGACCTCCCTTTTCTTAGAGCATTTGCAGTAGAAAACGTGTAAATGGAAATTATTTCCCTGCCCCTGTTAGATGTATAACAGTCTTTTCCAAAGCCTCTTGGCAGTTTCAATCCCAGGAATGTCTTTCTCTAGGACCCAGCAGCCACCTCTGAAATGTAGGCCTCTGGCATGATAGTACCCTGATTCTGTGGGAACATAGGAGCCTAACTTCAGGGACTTTTGCTCCAAGTTTTAAAACTGCTGTTGCAAAGATATAAGAAAGCTTCCTTTTCCTTTGGGGAAAGCCAATTAACAAACACAGATGGCCTGTGTTCTTCATCCCATCTTAGTGTTTAAAAATCCTCACACCAGCCCTGACCGGTTTGGCTCAGCGGATGGAGTGTCGGCCTGCGGACTGAAAGGTCCCAGGTTGGATTCAGGTCAAGGGCATGTACTTGGTTAGGGGCACATTCCCAGAAGGGGATGTGCAGGAGGCAGGTGATTGATGTTTCTCTCTCATCAATGTTTCTGGCTCTCTGTCCCTCTCCCTTCCTCTCTGTAGAAAATCAATAATATATATATATATTTTTAAATCCTCACACCCTCTGTTTCAGTGAAACTAAGCTCATACCAAGTTCTGGTCTCTCTCTCCTACTGCAATAGCCTTGAATAAAGTCTTCCTTTTGACAAAAACAAAAACAAAACAAAAAATTGACTGAAGAAGAGGAGAGAATGAGTAGGAAATAAGAGGAGAGAAGAATAATCAGGGACGTTTATCGATTCTTATTTGTTTAAAAAACATGATGAATGAGAGCTTTAAAAAACACACACACGGTTTAACTGATCATTCAGTAAATAATGAACCTGCTAGACCACAGCCAAATGGGTTCATCGCCAAGATGAATCATTTACCAAGAACTCACTGAGCTTGTCATCAGGAAGACTCACCGACCAGGCATTTGGGAACTAGAGAAATGTCAGCTGGTTTTTGAAGAGCAAGAAACTAACAGGAAAGACTAGATGGTGGAGCTAACAGCCACCAACATGGGTCAGGGCTGGCTGCTGAAGATGACTGTAGCTGGTGTCTATCCTCCCGGTGCTGGGTAGACTCAGATTTGGTCCAAGAAGGCGTTGCGCTGGAGGCCAATCAAGGGAGCATTGCGCAGAGGCGCGCAGCCTCACAGGCTGACGTTGAGTGGACACCAAGAGCGCCTTCAGCGGTGGGGGGATAGAGAGCGGAGTGGATTTTCCTGGGAGAAGGGCTTGGCAGAGAACTAGCCAGAGACACAGAAGCCAAAGACCATCAGGTGGCTTAAATCACCCCCTGGGGGAAAGCGTGCATCTGAGCAGGCACTGGGAGCTCATGGCTTGCTGGGGCTTTGAGTCTGTCCACACCTTGAACTTCAGGCTGTAGAGGGCAGGGGCAGAGACCTTCACTCAGCATGCTGGCCTTAGGTGCTGGAGGCAGGGATGAAAATTGATGATGGGCCAATAAATGGACTAAGCTTTCAGGTGGAAAGAGAGAGTCGGGGTTCAAGGGCTGGGCAAGCCTGGGTACCAGAACTGGCTTCATCCTGGCTCGAGGTGCTGGGCCTTGATCCTTGAAAGGAACTTTTGAAAATCACTGCTCCTTTTCTCTCCAGGGGCAAGCACAGGCATTTATTTAAGGGTGTGATACACTAAAAAAATTCCATCTACTCACAGCACGTGAGTGCTTCCCAGCAAGCAAACCAGCGCACTCCTGTTGTCTTTCATTTCCAACTGCCGGGGGGCCCAGCTTTTAATAAATACTTCTGCCCTCACTTCAGTGGGATTGCTGTCGTGTGAGAGCAGCCCGGGGAGAAGCTGGCATTGCCACATTCCCTCCAGCGGGCGCACACTAATCCTGCAGGCTCTGCAGAGACATAAAACGAAAATGCAATCACTTTGTTTTCCTCTGGGTGGAGATAATGCGAGAGGACGTTTAAATACATAATTCGGAGGATCTCATCGACGGCCTGAGGTGGTGATTTAGTGCCGGCCTCACAGTAACCTTGTAACGTGAGAGTCGCATTTAGAGCTGACAACACCTAAGAAAGTTGATGAAATTACACTTTATTTTATTTTCTGCAGAGCTAAGCAGACCTGTTTATTTTATTCCTAACGCCAGCTACCTCCATAAATTTGAGGAAACGAAACCTACCCAGAGAAGGCCATCCATATTAATAGAGCTGAAAGAACTGTCTGCTTAGCATATTGGAATAGATTCAACCGAGAAATACCAAATAAATAAATGCAGACATCTTCTTCATGGGTCAAGTGATAGTGAGTGATTTAAAGTTCAAGTGGATTTATAATAATTTACCTTCTAATTATAAAAAACCCGCAGTTGTAGTAGAGACAAGCAAATGGCTACTTTTGAAGAAATACAGAATTATTTTAGGAAAATGAAGTGCAGAAGATGATTTACATAAACAGTTAAAAGTTTGGGAGGCCGCTGGTAAGATATTAGATAGAATATTAATACTTTTTAATATTCTTCAGTAATACTGTGCAAGAGTTGAAACGTCTTACATTGTGAAATAGTTTTAATGGTAATCATTTTAAGCTGACCATTTTAAAAAATTGCATTTCTTCCATTTTATGTATTTTAGTTACCTCCTTGGCAATAAGCATAGCGTAGCCCCGAAAATTGAAACATTGACTGGTTTGAATCCTAACACTAATTTTCTGGGCACAGACACAGCAGATTGCACTATAAGGAGACTTCTAGAATCCTGTGAACTGAGTGCGATGAGATGTCTCACAGTGGCCACAAGAATGTTAAGTTAGGAGGCAATATTCACATGGGAAGAGCAGTCTCTTTTCAAAGATCAGTGCTGCCGAGACCTGTTTGGTTCAGTGGATAGAGCATCAGCCTGTGGACAGAAGGGTCCCAGATTCAATTCTGGTTAAGGGCATGTACCTTGGTTGCAGGCACATCCCCAGTAGGGGGTGTGCAGGAGGCAGCTGATCAATGTTTCTCTCTCATCGACGTTTCTAACTCTCTCTCTCTCTACCTTCCTCTCTGTAAAAAAAATCAAAGGTCAGTGCTATCATTGCTACTGTGGTGATTTGGGGCCTAGAAGACAACTGTATTTCCTCCCACAACACACAAAGGTTACCTATTACTACAATGATTATCAACACCTAAAACAAGCAGACCTGTGACTTAGTAACTTCCTTAACATGAATGTATCTCAGAAACAGAGGCAGATCTAGGCTTTGTGAGGCCAGAGCACATGCAACTTGGGATCCCCTCCTTAAGAACACGATGCAGCACAAATTCAAAATTCATTACAAAAGTGAATATTTATAATAAGAAAAGGAATTGGGACAAATTATAGAAGTCTTGGAAATCAGGTCCCTTCTTTCTGGAGTTGTCTTTAGGAAAATCATCAGAAATGATCATGTAATAAGGCTTTGTGCCTGCATTTGAGTTTCCTCTTCCACCAAAAACACCCGCCCCCCAACTCTCAGCATCCAAAGAGCCAGACAAGTGGGGGTCCTGGAGTGTCAGCTTCATTGTGCCACAGAGAACAGAAAAGGCTTCCATGTGTGAATAACAATGTCATATGGGTTGTATTTTAAGGATATATATATATATATATATATATATATATATATATATATAATTATATATGCATTAACATTTTTAGAGATACACTTATAAAAAGAAAGTTGCCCCATACTAGCAAACCCTGGGGGAAAATTATTATCTGCCAATGAGCAGCAAAGCTTGATGGTTAACAGTGAATTCTGAAGTCGTATGGACTCACGTGAAATCAAGCCTCCACTACTCATTGCTGTTTGACCTTAGGCAAATTACTTAACCCCTCTGTTTTATTATCTCTAAAGCAAGGATAATAATAGTCTCTTGTCACCAGGTTATAATAAAAAGTCAATGAGTTGATATCTGTAAAGTACTTAGAGCAGAGCTTGGCACAGTAAGTGCTATTTAAACATAAAATAAGTACAAGTCTATTTGAAGACTAATTAAGTAAGTCCAATCATTCATACAACAGAGTGATAGATGAGCAATAAAAAAGTAAAGGTAAGATTCTATAAAAATCGAATACTGATATTGAAAGCTGTTGGGTGCTTTTTTTAAAGCAAGTTGCAAGACAACAAAATTAAATACAATATCAACTGTCGGGGGAGAGGAAAAGAAACTGGCTTTGACACTAATAAGCTGGAGAGATATTATAATGTAGAGATATTATTTGTGTCTGAGGCGAGGAAGATGTATAGCCATTCATCATGCACACTGTTCACATGTATGAAAGTTTAAAAACAAATCCACCCAATGGTTTGCCCCTTCTCCCATGGCGAAATGAGGTCTCCTTCCCCCTGCGCATCTGCGCTGTTTCTGTTCTGCCAGTAGAATACGGTGACAGTGACACACGCCAGTCTCCAGGCACTTCCTGGTTCTGGGAATACTCACTCTGAAACCAGCCTCTGCTCTGGGAAGTCTGGGCCACACAGATGCACCTCCAGGCATTGCGGCTGACAGCCCAGCGGAGGCCCAGTCACCAGTCTGCACTCACTGTCACACCTGTGAGCCAGCATGCCTCTCGGTGACATCGGCCCCAGCCTTCCAGTCTTTCTATCGATAGCTCAGGTCCTGGACCTCATGGACAAACTAATGATACGTTTCCTGACTTCAGAGGTTCTGAGAATTAGTTACTGGGTCTTTGATGCCATTAAGGTCTGTGCTGGTTGTTATACACAATAGATAGATAACAGACAACAGATAACTGGAATAATATCTTTATGTTTTTCCCCATTACCCGAGGAGTATTGTGTATGCTCTCAGCCAATGGCAGCATCTCTTAGTAGACTGTACTCTATACTTCCAAGCAATGACTACTCCATGGTGCAAATGGGCCCATGGGGTCTATGGCTACACATTGAGCAAGGCCTACATCTTCCATTGTTTGCTGGATGATGACCTTTGTGCCACTTTCCTATGTGCTAACCAACAAATTAAATCATAATAGTTGCTGAAGGCTTGTTAGTGACAGAGCTAGACTGGCTCAAAGGGAAAAGGTCTTGTTGCTGAAAATGAAGTGTGGGGGCTCAGCGGGGGACAGTCTCACCTGGGGACTGAGGACGTGCTCTGACCTCATGACACTGACCATCACTGCAGTCTTGAAGGATCAGGCAAGAGTTGCTTGAATCATTGGGAAACAGGAAGACACCATGGCCGGAGGTATGACATGACTCTGGGAGATTTAACGAATGTGGACTAGTGCATTACCACGGGGATGGCACTCCATACATCTGCGGATTCCTCAGAGCCCCCCAAATTGAAAATTATCAAAAAGTTTCCTAGCTCACTACCCAGCGATGCATGGATCCAAGAGCACTAGCCTGTACAAGTTTGTGTGCACATGCATGTGTGTATGCATGTGTGTGCTTTTGTGTGTGTGTGTGTGTGTCTGTGTGTCTTCACATGCACTTTTATGTGACTCAAAAATGCCTGCAAGCACATGTGAGAAATCCATGACAATAGTCTTGGGACAGGATTTTAGGGACACAGATGGTCTGTGGGAAGGGTGAGGAAGCTTTACTTTTTAATATCACTTTTTTACAAGAAGAATACATAATTTAAGTGGGGAAAAAACACTCAGCTTTAAGTAAAGGAGTCCGGTCAGAAGCACGAGGTTTGTCACTCACGTCTTGGCTCTCTCGCCCATGCGGTGGCAGCTCTTGTCCTGGCACGTCCTCCCGAGGCCCCTCCTGGGAATGGCAGTGCTGGGTGTGGGCTGTGAGGGCTCCATTTTAACACGCAGAGCTCCTAAAATGTCAAACCCTTCCACTGCTCCTCTGCATTTTTTAGTTGCAAAGATTTCCAGCTTCTAACACTAAGATAAGCCTCTCTCCCGAGTTGATGGACCTTGGGCATGTGTTTAGTGCGCAGTAGTCATTGGCGAAGCGGGCGTCCCGTGTGGACATCAGCGCTGTGTCTGTGCTCATCATTTCTCTCTCTAGGCTGTCTCCCAGCAACCCCAGCAAATGTTTTCTCATCAAAGTCATTGCCGGGAAAGTGTCCCATTTTCAGTGAGCTCTGCGCCGAATGCATTTGAAGAGAGAGTGGTTCCCGCAGGGAAAGAGAAGCACGGCCCTGAGGATCCGCTATGAGATCACCACGGGCTCTCCACAAAACAACATGTTTATTCAGAGAAACACCACAGCGGGCAGGCAGAGCTGAGCTTGGTACACCTCCCTCCGTGCCCCAGAGAACAGAGCAGGGACAGAGCCAGAGGCAGAGAAGCATCGATCAGACTGCCAGCCTTCAGAGGGAAGTGAGGGGAGGGTGGGCGGAAGGGGAAGAGATCAACCAAAGGTCTTGTAGGCATGAACAAAAGCCTAACCAATGGACATGAACACCAGGGGGATGAGGACGTGAGTGTGTGTGTGTGGGGGGGAGTTAATGGAGAGATGAGGACACATATGTAATACCTTAATCAGTAAAGAGATTAAAAAAAAAAAAAAGAAAAAGAAAGAAAAGACAGAAGGAATACAAGCATGGCTCCCAACTGTCAAAACAGGCAGCTGGGCAGCTGTGTTAGCCATGGTTTCAAAGCCTCAGACTCTGTTCTAGTTCAATGGTATTTTGTCTTTCCCCCAGTGGGAAGGGTTGCATAGTTCCTACAGGAAAATGGGCAATCTGTATTTGAATGAACCTGAAAGCCCTCCATAATGACGGCACTTTGTCTCAGCGGATAATAATTGCTGGTGAAGACGTCCACGAACCATAGTGGAAGCGGAAAGCACAGAGGCACACTCGGAGCACAGCCTGTGACTGGGGGAAGCTGGTCAGGAGGCGCCATCTTCCTTTCTTCTCCTCCCACCTCCTAGCAAATTCCCGTGGACTCCATCTTCCTGAGAAGGCGCACACCGGATTACTGGGGCTGTGAGAGAGGGAAGGGTGAACACCTTATCCACCTTATGAGGGTGAGAGCCTTGCCAGTAATCATGACTCAAAAGGGTCACCTCTCAGAGCTTGTCATACCGCAGGAGCAGAGGTTCCAGAAGTGAGATATGGAAGAAAATATTGAACTTCCATGAAATGCATTTGAGAAATGGAAAAGGAAACCCAGTGTCTAGTTCCTCTCAAATGACCTTGAGTTCCTCAGTCCTTATGTCCGAGGCCCATGTCACACACACGCTTTGCACGGGCTCTGGAGGGAAGGGCGGGACTTCTCCCATTGCCATTTGCCATGGCTCCTGAGCTTCCCACACAGTGAATTACAGGCTGCAGATGCCTGGTTAGCACATTTACAGCTGATATTTACAACGTTTCAACGAACCTAAATCTCTAAGCGGTCAAAGGACTTAAAAACATTGCTGCAAAGAGACCCAGAATGGAGGCAAGTCCAAACAGATAAAAAATAAAATGGCAGAGTTAACATGTCTATTCCTAATATGACTTTTTGCCATGTTGCAAATTAAAATAACACTCATCTAATTACTATCATATGTGATCCTGTGTCAGCCCCCCAAATTGAAAATTATCAAAAAGTTTCTATGTACTTTTTCTAATAATAAACCTACAATTATATATTATTCCTTGATATAGAATAATTTATATTCTATATCAAGGAACTTTATTTTGGGAATGCATGTTCTTTTTCTTTCAATGATTGATGTGCACACTCAAAAGTAATGACTTCACTCTTCTGGAAAACATGAGAGGCAAGCAGAGATCAGTAAAGAATAAAGATCGTGCCAATTTTTAATTTCTGGCTAATTTGTTCTGAAATGTTGACTAAGCTCATTTCTTAAAGCAATACTAATTCAAACACATACACATTAAAGGGATTGCTTTTTTTTTTTTAATTACCTGGTTTTGCTAACTTTGCCCCCCCCCCCCGCCTCCCCCCCCTCACACACACACACCTCCAGAGCCATATTCCTGAAGTGATTAAATTAAGAAATACAGAATGGCACCCTAGACTCCAAGTAGAAATGCTGATTCACTTAAATAAGTGAGCCATTTCCATCTTACTTAAGTAATTTAAATGCAAATGATCCATTTCATGTTTTGGGTCTGTGTCTTCTTTTCGGAGAAATATGCATGCTATTTCACAGTGACAGCAGAAAGCATTTCCTTCAAATATTAGCATCCGACAGAGAAAACACCTGCAAAGACAGACAGCCTCTGTCCTTCCCATTGGCACAGCTGGGAGAGGGGGGAGAGGGACCCTCAGAAATCAGCCACTGCACTGCTGCGGACATGAACACACAATACAATGCACTGATGATGTCATAGAGAATTGTAGCCCTGAATCCCATGTAATTGTACTAACCCATGTCACCCAAATAAAGTCAATAAAATTTAAAGTAAAAACAAATACAAAGACATCAGTCATTGCAGCCTACTCATTGTACAGATGGCAGACCTGGGCCACAGCAAGATGGAGTTGCTTCAGCCAGGCTGCAGACAACTCATCAGCCAGAAAGCCTGGGCCAGACTCCTGCTGATTCTCAGAGAAACCGTTCTGCAGTTGACCGAGAAGAAAGCAGAAACACCATGGTATCCTTCATGGGGATTTCACTCAAAAGGGTGATTGATTGATTGATTGATTGATTACAGAGAGGAAGGGAGAGAGATAGAGAGCTAGAAACATCAATGAGAGAGAAACATCGAGCAGCTGCCTCCTACACACCCCCCACTGGGGATGTGCCCGCAACCAGTGTAAGTGCCCTTGACCAGAATCAAACCCGGGACCCTTCAGTCCGCAGGCTGATGCTCTATCCACTGAGCCAAACCTGTTTTGGCTCAAAAGGGTGATTTAGATACAACTGCATTTCCTAGGAGGACTACCTTCCACAGAAATAAAATTTAAAAAGGTTAAAAGCATATAAAGAAAAGGGGGGAAAAACTTGAGAGCTTTAGATGGGTTTGAAAGTGAGTGCACAGCTGACTCTTTTGACCAATGGGACCACTGTATAGTTTCATTCCTTTCTCTTTTTTCTACAAAATCTCGTTTCTTCTCTGGGAAACTTTGGAAGACAAGGAATCACATGTATGATGTTTAAACTAGCAGAAAGAGCAGAGTGTTCCTGCATTTCATATACTTCAGAAGCTTTGTAGATTCTCTGAGTTTGATGACACAATAATCCAGTGACCTGTTTATAGCACTGTATCTTCTGCTCGTGTGAAATATTTGTGTCTTCAAATGCATTGGGCATTTGTAAGCAGCAGAATAAACTAAAAACAGCACTTATTTTTTTCAGGAAGAGATTTGCTTTGATTAGACAATTTCCCAAAATAGATCCTCACCAATCTCAGGTAACATTTAAAAAAATGCAGATTCTGATTCATTGGGAACCAGCATTGTAAACAAGCACTTCTGTGGTTCTGCTGTAAGGCATCACTTTCAAAATCTTGCTTTCTGACCCGGCCAGTGTGAATCAGATGGTTGAGCATCATCCTGTGTACCAAGAGGTCACCGGTTAGATTCCCAGGTTGTAGGCTGGATCCCCAGTAGGATGGTGTGCAGGAGACAGCTGAACTGTTTCTCTCATTCTCTGCCTCTTCCTTTCTCTCTCTTTCTCTAAAATAAAGAATCATATGTTTAAGATGCTGCTTTCTAAGATTCTTCCCACACAATTATTTTAGAGACAATTTCTGCAGAATGGTGCAAGTAGAGATTCCCACAGTGTGCTTAGTGCAGACCTACTTGATATTGTATAGTCAGTTAACCTGCTTATTACATTCATTTCTCAGTTTGACAACGTGGAACCATATACCACAAAGAAGAATGATATGCATAATCAATAAAATAGACTACTTCAGGGCTTACCTAAGCAAGTCTGAATTATAAAACCCTTTTTCTTTTGTTTCAAATAGTCCTCATTTGTTAAAGGATGAACAAAATAACGAGCATCCAATAAGGAAAGCATTTTACCTTCTCAGTGGGTCTTTCACAGGACCTGAGGGAGAAATGAGGAACTCCTCAGGAAAACCTCTCCTCAGCCACATCTGAAACTCCTAAGAACACCTGTGTCTTCTGTCTGTTATCTAGAAGAATAAATCAACCCATCCATCAGTGATCACTAGTATGAACGGAGATTGACTTCTTAGAAAATAGTATTTGGTTGAGGAACAAATACTTTAGTACAAATGCAACAAAGGAAAGCTCTAGATTAGATTCCAGGTTTGGTGTTCTGGCTGAGGATAGCCAGCCTCTCAGGCAAGGGTGGATTCCCACAGCCAAGAGAATCCTGAGGGAACTGAAGCCAGCAGGGAGCAAGGGAGAAAAATGATGAGAAGAGAGGAAGGAGCTTCTAAAGATAAAGTAAATTTATTCAAAGTTGGGCACTGTTCAGACCTTGTCCCACAGCCCTTTCCTCTTGAGTGTTAAAATGACCCACCTTCCTAAATGGTTTGCTCAGTGGATAGAGCATTGACCCTCAGACCAAAAGGTCTCTGGTTCAATTCCCAGTCAAAGGCACATACCTCAGTTGTAGGCTCCATTCCTGGCCACAGTCAGGGTGCCTACAGGAGCCAACCAATCATCTCTCTCTCACACATGGATGTTTTTCTCTCTCCCTCTTCTACCTCCCACTGTGCTCTCTTAAAAAAAATCAATAGAGAAAATACTCTCTGGTGAGGATATATATATTAAACACACACACACACACACACACACACACACACACACACACACACTGATTGGCCAGATTATTATGATCTCTGAATGCCTGGTACATGAATTTGTGCATGGGTGGAGTCCAGCCAGCCTTGCTAGAGGGAGGGGACAAAGACAGTTGGCCACCCTGCATGCTGGTCGAACTCCTGATCGAGGGGATAATTTTCATATTAACTTTTTATTATATAGGATATACACTGAGTGGCCAGATTATTATGCATTCAGAGATCATATTAATCTGGCCACTCAGTGTGTGTGTGTGGGGTGTGTGTGTGTGTGTGTGTGTGTAATGACCTGCCTCTTGGTAGTCGGGTAGAAATGCTAGGCTACAAGAGGGAGCCAGACTTGCAATTCAAACTGATCTGAATGAAAATCCAAGCTACAAAAGCCACTGTGTGACCTTGAGCATGACCTCCGTACATCCCAGACCCTATCTATACAATGGTGAGAATAATTCCTACCCGTGGGGTTGCCAGACTAAAGAGATGGGCATGTAATACTGCTGTTAGGGTGCCTCTGCTCTTCCTGGGCTCACTCATAAATGAAGGAAAGGGGACAGGCAGCTTCTCTCTCTGGTAGTGATCTGAGGCATGCTGAGTGGGTTTCTGTTTTCCCTTACCAGCATGTGTGTATTTTTATAAGTTCTACAGCTATTTCTGGGGAGAACTAAACCACTCCATGAATATGAACGGACTGTATCCCATGTTCTGGCATGTCAGTGCTCATAGGAAAGGTGGCTATAGATATGGGACAGTATGCATCCTTGGGAAATAAAACACGATAACATTAAGTTAGGAGGGTCCACAATGTTAGGCACTGGAGGAGATACACAGGATGATAAAACATCGTTTTCAAACTAAAGGAGTTAACAATGAGAAGAGGTTCAATGCCACCGAAATGTCTCTGAGCCATAAAAAATTCAACAGCAGCATCCAACGGAAGAGGAAAATGTCATAAGACAGTTCATGATTAGTTTCAAAACGAATTGCAGAGACAATGATAAATGCAGTAGAGAGCCAAATCACTTCTGTTTACATATTGAGGAATGTTAAAAGCAGGAATTGGTTGAAATTGATGACCTATGGATCTGAAATCAACCTGTAGGCCTATTTAATTGGAAATTCTTAGTAATTTTTTTTTCTTGCTGTGGTGGTATTGTTGTTTTTTGTTGTTGTTGTTTTGTTTTTGTTTTTTGGGTTTTTTTTTGTGTGTGTGTTTTTTGTTGTCATTTTTTAAAAACAACTTGCCAACATCAAAAATGGGGAGAATGCTGCCTGCGGTCCAGAAAGATCTCTCCAAACTAAGTTGTTTATTGTGGGAATTTGAAAAATCAGAATCGAGAAAGAGCATCCAAACACAGTTCTGCCCTCCAGCAGTCCAATCATCAGTGAAGAGAATCTCTCTTCTTCTCTATCCCAGCATTGCAAGCATGGGATTCTATTTCCTGTCTTTCCTGCTGTCAAAAATTCCTGCGAACAACCACCTCGAGCCTACTGATTCTTCACAAGAATGGTTCTTCTCTGATTACCCACCATTATGAAATGGATGACAGTGGTGCTGACTTACTCCTATGAGCCTAACTACTCAATGTATTACCATGCTTCATCTTCTTAGTTTTATCTGTGCATTGCTTACCAGGAGGCACCTTATGTGAAGCATTACAGTTGCTGCCCTTCGATAAATTTCTAGCAAATATTGTCCCACCTTGACTTTTTGAAGAACTGAAACTGACATAGTGCTTTTTGTTGCAAATTATTTGCAACTACTTCAATTAGAAGGTGGAGACACAGGGAGCCCAATCTTCCAACCATTCTACTGGGATGACCCGTGAAAACATCTTGGTACCTGAAGACCAGTTAGTTCACCTGCCAGCTGAGGAACACTAAGTTTCCTCCATCCACATCAGGAGCAGAAGAAAAACCATCTAGCCAAGTTCTGCCTGAATTATAGACCCATGCAGTTCTGAGACAAAATAAAAGGGTTGTACTAGCCATTAAGTTTTGGGGTAGTTCATAACCAAAGATTTTTCTCTCTGGTTGAGTTGGGTTAAAAATCAATACCCTATGTACATAATTTCTCACAAAAGAAAATATTTTAAGAGTCTATAGGACACAGTATCTTCCACAATTTATTAGGCTACAATTTTTAATGTTAGATTAGGTTTTATCCAAATCTAACCTGTTGAGCTTGACAGAAACTTCTTATAATTTCACGTGCTAACAACGAGCCTTTCAAAAGCTCCCTGACCTGTGGGTTTTTAAATCATTGGCTCACTTTCTACATTAACTTTATAAGAAGCAACTCAATCATCTTCCAGTTAGTATGCGATTCTACAAGGTATTTTATGCTCCAAAAGAGAAAGGGGGGGGAGTGGCTCAATGGGAAGCGATTCCCTAAACCCTGGCAGTTGCAAAGACCATACCGCTGCAGGCAGGTTTGAAATGGAGCATTGATTTCATTTGGATCAATAAATTCAGGTAACTCGGGGCATTACCATTCTCAAACACTGCAGGTTTTGCTTCATTTTAACTGAATGTGTCTTGTGGAATCATGTTTGATTCCATAAAACAGAATGACATTTTTTTTCCCTCACAGCCAGACACGCTAGACCTATCTGAAATCAATCTTTCAGCATGGCAAATACATTGAAAATTATAAGGCAATGTATATGCTAAAGCAAGTGCCGTAGTTAATTTTAACAATTTTTAAAAGCATGTCAGGATTTGGATAATACCAGGGAGATGGGAGTCTCTTACACAGCATACCCGATCAGCACAGCTTCCAATTTGAGATGATAGGGCATTGAGGAATGTGTCATCAGGTGCTCACAGTGTTTTTGGTCGATATGCTGAAGAAATTAAAAGCATTCAATCTTGGCAAAGACATAGATATGAATGATTGGAACAGAGGCACTGAAAACACCACAGTTGCAATAAATATATACCTCTAATAGATGTGTTGATTTATTTTCCAAGGAACCCAACACCTGCTTTAAAATATCAGACCCTTGGAATTCTTCAAATGCCATGGTGTCACCATGCATCTTAAGAGTTATCTACAATTCATGTCAGCCCAATACCTTTGTCCTCATATTATTTGACCCTGAAGAATTAAGACTGTGTAATCCTAGCTTTTCACTGTATCTTTAAAGCCTTTTTTTTTTTTCCAAATCCCTACTTTTCAAAGTATCAATCATTCATTCATAGAATTCTGTGTCCATATATACCTTTTGTTGGAAAAAGCAAAGGAAAAAGGAGAAAGCAGTTCAGTAAGCCATGGTTGCTTTGTTTTGCAGGGGAGGGGCGGTGGTTTCGCCTTGCTAAGAGTGTGGTTGGTGAGGAAGCTCTGAGATGGATAGAGAAAGCTGGTTCCAAACGCATGGATTCAGGGATCTGCATCCTAGGCCTTTCGTGCCCCATCCTCTGTCCCTTCACTTTCTTGCTGGGTGATCCTGGGCCCCCTCTGAGCTACAATTGACACCTCTTGGCTTATGATTCCAGCCCAGACTCATTTCCTAATCTCTGCTCTGAACTTCTGCCTGCCTAGGGCACATCCCCATGGCTGTTCTCTTCATAACTCAAATAGCAACATGTTGCTAAAGGTCAATACATGCTCATGGAATGTAAAACCTGCATTTTCCAGATGTGGAACATGAACCCTAGAGTGGTTTCCTAAGTTTATCTTGAGCAGTCTATTGGAAACAAGCTGATTTTTCTAAAAAGACCAATGAAGCCTCAAGTTTCGTTATTTAGATGACAATAAAATAGGGGGGGGGGGGGAGAGGGATCTTTACTTATCAAGAAACATAGAGAAGGCATTAAGAAATTACCACCTTCAAGAAAGGATGATTTTCAGTTCTTGAATTTCTAATTTTTACTATAGATTTCAGCTTTCCAGTGAAAGTCTCCATTTTCTCATTATTTTTTCCTGAACATGCACTTTAGAATTATTTTCAGTTCCAATGCTTGGATCCCTTGTGGGTGTTTTTATTGTCCCCTCTTTCCCAAGGTCTTGTCTAGTAATAAATCAAAACATTGTACAGGGACTTCGTAGAGGAACTGAAGGGGTGGGGTCTTTCTTCAAGAGGCTCTTTAAAGCTTCTAGAAGGCAGGTGTTTTGTTTTGTTTTGTTATAATGCTACCAAATGTAATGTCCTTGATACATAAGATCTTAAAGAAATCCATGAATAACCCCCCCAAGTAATATAAATACTAGTGTAGGTAAAGAAAATGATCTCTCTCTCTCTCTCTCTCTCTCTCTCTCTCTCTCTCTCTCTCACACACACACACACACACACACACACACACACACACACACAAAGTAGAAGGCAGTTTTGAGTAGGAGCAGAGGCATTATCCCAGGCAGAGCTTAAGCTGATTGGGATCAAGGCTTCGATTGTCACCAGTCTGGCTCTATTCCTGGTTTTCCCTTATTCCCTGAACATTGCTTTTGAGGGTTCTTTGTGACAGTCTGGGCCATCTATCCGGCAGCCTCTGTATTCCAGTTTTTACCTCCCAGCACCACCAGCCTTCTGATAACTGTTTTCGGCTCATCTCCTCCGATTCCTGGCCTGCTCTGCCTCAAGGACAAAAGTAGCTTAGAAGGAAAATCTAACTTCTCTGCAATTCTCTCTTCTGAAATTATGAGTCCTCACATCCTGGCTACTTTGAAAACCACACAATATCTTCAAGCAGATATCTTTATGGATTTTACCCAGATTTTCTGGGTATTCTCAGTAGGAGAACTGGTCAGCCCCAAGCCAGTCCACCATGGCTGGAAGGGTCTTGGGTTCAATTCCAGTCAAGGGCACACGCCTGGGTTGCAGGCTGGATCCCCATTGAGGGGCGTGCAGGAGGCAGCCGATCAATGATTATGTCTCATCATTGATGTTATTATCTCTCTTCCTCTCCCTTCCTCTCTGAAATCAATAAAATAAAATAAAAAGCAAGGTGCTTATTAGGAATACAAGTGGTGATACTAAGGAGGCAGCTGAATATAAAAATCTACAGTTCAAAGAAATTCAGATGGAGACATAAATTTATGAATCTTCAGACTGTACATTTGGAGTTTACCAGGTAGAGGCTGAGAGACACATCGTCTTGGAATGCAAAACAGTAAGTGGGGTCTTTAAAAGATTCTGATCTGCAAGCCCCTCCATACACAGGGCTTGCAGATCAGAAAGTCTGACTGTGGAGCAAGAGAATGGGGCAGGCAGAGAGGGGACTCTGTGTTTACAAACAAATCCTACTGGCTCTGGTCTCTCTAAAGGCAAACCATCATGATTTCTTTGTATGTCTTCTCACTCAGGTGGGAGGTTTGGCACCCTATAGAGAGGAGCCTGGCATTTAGGGAAAACTAAAGGAAAAATAAATTAAAAGGGAAACTAGAGAAAGATTACCAAATAATTCAGGAAAAAAGAATGAAAAATGAAGAGAGGAAAAAAGATGAAATAAAAATATACACTTGAAAGCAAATTATCCTTATATTTTCAATATTTGCTCATTTCTAAATGCTTATAGTAGGAAGTCTACAGGTGTTTGAGTCTAACTTCAGTTATCGACAAAGGCTACATCCTCATCAGTAGTGGTCTTCGTAAAATTAAAATATGGTTAATATACAATATTATAGGCAACATAGTTATTGCACATTTGTATACCTAACAAAGTGATTGCTGTAAGTCTAGTACCCACCTGACACCATACAAGACTATTATAATATTATTAACTCTATTTCCTATGCTATATATTACATCCTGTGAACTAGACTAGCAGTCTTTCCTTATTTAACTTGTTAAATAATTTTTCAAGGAAGAAGAATAAAATTGCTTTTATAAATCTAAGAATCCCCATGTCTGCTTTATTAAAAAGCATTTTCTCCTATTGGCTACCACAGCACTCTCATTTATCATCTCACAAACACAAGGATCTGCCCAGGACAAAATCAGAATCACAAGGTTTGAAGCTTAGGTAGCTGCATTCATTTCTTAACTTCCACAGATGGTAAAGCCTTGGTTGGGAACAATGGCATGTACGTATTCATCTTTCCCCCATTATTGAAGCTGTCTGGTCACCAATTAGTATAGACCAGTGTTTTTCAACCTTTTTTGGGCAAAGGCACACTTGTTTCATGAAAAAAATCACGAGGCACACCACCATTAGAAAATGTTAAAAAATTTAACTCTGTGCCTATATTGACTATATATAAAGTAATTCTCTTGAATAGGAATCAAATAAACACAAAGAAAGTATTTTATAATTACTTTATTATGAAATATTAAGTAAACAAAATAGTGAAAAATTATAAAATTCTTGTCTTGTCTGCACCTACGGCACACCAGGCAACATCTCGCGGCACACTAGTGTGCCGCGGAACAGCGGTTGAAAAACGCTGGTATAGACTGAATGTGCTTTCCCAGCATTCATATGTGGAAATCTACTCTCTGATGGGAGGGTATTCGGAAGAGGGGCCTTTGAGAGGTGACTAGACCATGAGGGATTGAGATTAGTGTCCTTATAAAAGAGACCTCAGGGTTTCTTTCTGCCTTGTGAGGACACAGCAAGACGGTGGCTGTCTGTGAACTAGGAAGTGGGCTCTCTGCAGACACAGAACCTGCCGGTGCTTTGATCTTGGGCGTCCCAGCTCCAGAACTTTGGGAAATAAATGATTGTTGTTTAGGCCCCTAGTCTATGGTGTTTTGTTATAGCAGCCTGAACAGGCTCATACACTAACGAGGGAGTGGTCCAGAGCCGCCAACATTACTGGAAGGTGTCTGTCATGTCAGTTCCAGGTGATATCAGACATCCCAGGTGTCAGTTTCCTTCTTTTGGCTTCTACCCGACTTTGCCAATATCCATATGACTACTGGAATAATCTTCCTAGAGCATTAGGCCAACCATATCACTAGCTGACAAAGAATCTACCTTGGTTTACTACTGTATCGAGTTCCTTTTTTAAAAATTTGATTTGTACTGCACCATACTACTTGTGTAGAACATTTGATGTAATTAGAACCAGACTCTTACGGGGCTGACTTCCAAGTATTGCCACCACAGAGAACAGTAGGAAACCCAGCACTTCACCACCTCAGTGTCAAGAGGTCGGAATTCTAGCTTCAGCTCCAATGATAAACAGTTACATGACCTTGGAAGATCATTTTATGTCTTTGACCCTCTGCTTGGTCTTAGCAAAAAACAAGGCTAGGATGCAATTAGCTCCTAAGACCTTGTAACTTGAATGCTTTATGAGTCTCTTGCCTCTCATAAAGAAGGGCAAATTAATGAATAAAAATAAAGGCTGTAACATTAGCTTCCAAGATACTGAGTGCATAAGGAGCATGTGCATTTGAAGCAACTTAATATAGACAATACTATATTTAATAGATACATGAATTAGCCATTTATTCTTAGAGGGATTTTTACTTGTTTCTTGTTTCTGTCATTTTTGCAAAGTGTTTTGGCTTTTACCATCTAAAGCAGCCTATTTCTGACCGATATCTCTTCTTTAGACAAACTTTAATATTTCCAGACAATTCCAGTTGCTTTGAATCTGCCCAAATCTGGCCACCATGAAGATAAAGCTATAATAATATTTTGAAAGTTAATTAAAATTACCTGAGAAGCTGGAAACTGATAACTGTAATAATAGAGATTGGCACATGTTGTGAAAAGTGAAAGGAACTGAAGATGTCCCCCATGGGGGTCATTTTTGCCTCCAAACTGTTCATGTTCTTGCTCACACAGGTAAGCCTGCAGGGTGTTCCCATCAAGAGGATTCCTTCTTTCAAGGCTCACAGCACATTTACTAGCCCATCTCTCCCATCACGCCTTTAGTCCGCATGAGGCGGAGGCCAGACATAGCTTTCCTCCACTGCCACCATCTGTGAGCTCCTCTGCCACCTTAATCACCTCCTCAATGTACCACCATCATCACCCTCCTCTATGCCCACTCCAACGTCTCTCCCTCCACCTCAATATTCCATACCAAATTCTGATGATACCCTGCTCTTTCTTCTGGATTACAGATATATTAAAGCAAAGAAATATTGATGATTAAATATTTTCATATCCAGGTAGGATTGAAAACATTTTATTAAATTCCAAAGCTATTGCACTTTAAGGAGACATTTGATAATCTAAGGAAAGGGAAAAATAGACCTTTGCCTAATCCAGTTAGGCATCTATCAGTCCAATCAGAAGTTAAACTTTCCGTCAAAATAGAGGGGAACCCATGTAATCCTCATGGTTGCTAGGTAGAGGACAGAGACACTGTTCAGGATAATGCTGACAGCCAAGTTACCAGGGGGAGGAATGGAGCTTTTCACAGACAGTGGATGGTAGTGGTTAAGGACACTGGCTAAATACTCAGAATGCCAGGCTCAAACCTCCTACCAATGACCAGCATGGAGACCTTGAGCAAGTGACTCCGCATCTCTATGCTGAGTTTCCCAACAACAAGGTGGGGATAATGCTCACTCTGACCTCATAGAGATTTTGTGATGATTAACATATTTCAAGTATGCAGAATAGATAAGTGGGTCCAATTTTTGTTGCTGTTGTTAAGAGGTTCTTCAATAAAACATGGAAAGCAGCAAATTAAGAAGAAATAGAGCTGGAAACAAACCTGCACTTAGTGTGAGCTTTTCCAGTTGCAAATAAAACAACAGACTATTTTCAGCAACTAGTTGATCAATCCTGATGCAAGGAGAGAAAACACTTTGTGAAGAACCTTGTGGAACACAGAGGAGATCATCAGGCACAAAAAGAATTCAAGGAAAAGGGACCCAGAATAGTCCCAGAGAGGACATTCCCTTAGCATCCAATTCCTTAGTTTCCATTAATACCAGAATGATACTGTGAATTAGAGTTGAATTTTCCTTTTGCATAAGTATACTATTTATTTATACTAAATAGTATTATATTAAGTGCAATTCATATATGAGTTCAGCTCCTCACCTAGTCATGTTTAATATTGTTTAATAAAACCACGACTCATTAGAATGCCTCAGTAGATATCTGTACCTTGTGATCCAAGGATGTAGGGCAGCTGTGATGCTGGGTACAAAGATGGATGAACCAGGCATGAAGGTCTCATTTCATATGATCCTTGAGGAAGTCTATTCCTTGTGTTACCAATCAAATACACCATCACCATTAGTCTGAAGTGTCCTGTGAATGACATTACAGAGGCATCTGAAGACTTAACTGAAGGAATGGGTCCAATCATTTCACATAGCAATCCCATCTTCCTATCCAGACTCCTGCATGTGTCACATCTCCAGTATATGGAGATGCCAACTTCTCCTTGACTTCTTCCTCCTGTCATCCCCAAGGCTGCTTCTCACACTCTTCTCCCCCGAATAAACTAATCCTCCTCCCACGGGCTGATTGGGTGCCCCTTCACTTTCTGCCTTCTCTACCCAACCCACAGCAACTCTACAGTATATAATTCCTGTTCTCCAGTCTTTTTCCACATTCTCTTTCTCTTTCCATATCTTCACTCCTTTTCCTTATGTGGCAGACCACTAGAGTCAGTCAGTAACCTCAGGAAAATGTGCTCTCTCTCCTCATCTTATTTGAGTTGAAAAGTTAACCTACTCTAGAGGATTTAACAACAGTGCTGACAACACATGTGTGTTAATTAAAAGTAAGCTTTACTTTTTGTCGGATCTTTATACCAAATGAGCCTGAAATGTGGAGAGTCCATGTTCACCACACCTCAGTCCTCCAAATGACTAAAGGAAGGACGGTGATAAGACAGCTTGCCAACAATATCTGTAGCAATGTGACCACCTTGTCTGATGACAATGAGAATAATAACACATTAGTCCCTTGGAAAGGGACTAATTTCCTTTACTGTGCCTGGTCTAGGTGGTCAACCACTCTATCTGACACAGCATCAGGACTTCATACACTTCTGTAGTGAAGAAAAACTTTATCCCTAAAAAACAGTAGGTGCTGCCAAAACCATTTGGCTCAGTGATAGAGCGTTGGTCTGAGGACTGAAAGGTCCCAGGTTCGATTCCGGTCAAGGGCATGTACCTTGGTTGCGGGCACATCCCCAGTGGGGGGTGTGCAAGAGGCAGCTGGTCGATGTTTCTCTCTCATCGACGTTTCTAGCTCTCTATCACTCTCTCCTACTCTCTGTAAAAAATCAATAAAATATATTAAAAAAAAACAGTAGGTTCTACTTGAGGAAAAGTAACAGGGACCCAATCAAGGGTGAGTATCTAGGAAAATAGACATGTTTACCCTGTAAACACAGAGGATGCAACTTAAGAGGAAAGCTCTCGTATTTATTAATAAATCTATGTTCCTATTTCTTAAAATGATAGGCCAAGTTCTATATGTAGAACACCCACGCTCTCCATAACTTGACCTTACTTAATAGCAGGAATAGGAAAAGCTGTGCCTCCCTTGGTGAAGAAATCAGTCTAGCCAGGAAAGATAGCACAACCAAAGCCATGCTTGGGGTGGGCAGCAAGGCCAACAAGCACAGGACCCACCCGAGCAAAAACTGATAACCCGATCAGGCCAGCCTGCAGAACACAGAGCTGAGGTTTGGGGAGCATCGCCTACAGCCACATCCTAAACTAGAAGCTCTCCATGTTTGCATTTCTTCTTGTCAATGCCAAGGTTACAGCTTAGGACCAGCATTTCAGTTGAGTAAACACTGAGAAACCAAGGCACTCCCCTAAGGTCGCTGAGCTCATGAGGAATGCCAGACTCCTGGGTGTTTATGTGGCTCTTTATCTTCCCACCATACAACACAGTGTCCTGAGAAGGCCAGCCTGTGGAGAGAGGGAGTATAATGAAAGAATCATGGCAGAAAATTCACACCAGAAGAGGATGGTGAGGCAAATTCCTGCAAGGAGCTTTACCGAGTACGGCTAAAACCACAATCTAAAAGGATTATAGACGCCTTGCTGTACTGTGAGTTTAAGGATAACTATTCAATGACTAGAGATGAGGTATGACTGAAAATATCCGATACCTGAAATGAAGGAACTTGTGAAGAGAACACAAAAGAAAGAAGGATTTGCCACATTAGTGCTAGTAAGTAATGCTAGGAAAGACTTCCTCGCCGAGTTTCATAAACCAGGTGTCATTCTCCAAATGGAGAGTTAGAGAAGAAGGAGAAAATAGGGATTCACAGCAAGACGGCATGAACAAAGGCACCAAGCCCTAAAATAACAAAACCTGGTCTATAAAGAGCAACTTATGGAAGTGTTCTCCAGGGAAATCTACACGCATAAAATGTACACTTCAGGGAATTTTGACAAACATATTCAATTGTATAACTTACCCGGCAATTAAGACATAGAGCATCAATCATTTCCCCCAGAAAGAGCCCCATGTTACCATTTAAGTCAATTGTCACCAACCAAAGTCAATCTCTGTTCTAATTTTTACAACCATGGATTGGTTTCATGTGTTCTTGAATTTCCCATTAATAAAATCATCAGTATATATTCATGTATCCAGGTAGCAACATAAAATTTTGAGCTGTGTGCATTAGTAATGATTTCCTTTCATCACTGAGTACTATCTCATTGCACAGATATACAACAATTCACTTATCTATTCAAGAAGCACATTGTTTGATGTTGGAGAATGCACAGACTTTGTATGGGGATGGGTTGAAAAATGAGGAGTGTATGTCAAAATGTACCTGAAAAAGAAACACAGGACCCAAACAATGGATTGTGCTGAGGAGTGTGGGTGTTATCCTAAGGGCAATAGGCAGGCATTCAGGAGCTTTCACGGTGGAAGCGTGCATATATTCAGAGACCAATACCCCATGTATCATTGAGGGAAAATCTCAATCGCTCCTCAGTAATCACTGACAGTTTATGGCAAGGCCAATATGTCTGTAAGTGTTATACATATGTTCTCCCTCTACTGTCCTTCATTTCCATTTTCAGCTGACATATTTTGAGCATCTACTATGTGTCAGGCCCTCTCTTAGGTAATCTCACACATGTGATGGTTCTTAAGGTTCCTGCCATCCTGATTGCCCCGGGAGGGTCTTCTCACTTTTCTGTGTGATCCACTCTGCAGCACACCCTGGCCATTGGATTCTGCTCCACACTGCCCAGTTACCTTGTGAATATGGCAGAATTTGATCCTGCTCGTTCTTTTTGGAGGAAAGCATAATTTTATGATTGAATTACAGCTAAAGGCAGGTTCCCCACAGCAGTTCAGCGGTATTCGTGTTTAAACAGCTCCTGCTCAATTTTCTATGAGCTACTGGTGCCAGTTGGACACGTTGGCATTAGCCAGGTGGACTGCCAGTCATCGGAGCTTTCTGGACTCTCCAATGGGAAGGTTTTTCCAAGTCTTTTGATGGAACTCCAGCCAAGAATACATTCAAACAGAATACCCTGGACTCCTTTTGTCACAAGTAGCTCCAACATAAAAAGTAAAAAAACAACTGCTATCAATTTCTAAAGCTTTTGAAAAGATCCAAATCACTTGTTCATTTTATCCTCCTCCATTTGAAACTGACTTCCTGGAGTACAACTATTTAGGAAAAAACAAATTTCAGAGAAGAGAATGGTTTTAGTGGAGAAAAGAAGAACCTGCTCATGGGGAGCGTGCCACATGCTTCATAAAACACTCTGTGAGTTGAGGTTTATGTCAGGGAATTTTGGAAGGCAGGTTGTTGGCAAATGATGCCAGACATTGTGGAAAGGAAAAAAGAGAAAGAGAAATGCCAAAGCAGAACAACTGATGGACATCAACGTCTGCTGGACCAAGATGAAAGCGGAGTCATTAGCCAGCAGGTGGCCACCTGAATTCAGGCAACAAAGAGCACAATGAAGATGGGCTAAGCTCACGAGTCCCAGAGGACACCAAATGCAGATTTCCTGGCACACAGGAGAAGCTGGACTATGAATGGCTAGCAACTGGAAGTGACTTCCATGGCAAAGCCCTCCGATGGGCAGTCCAGGGCAGAAAGACTCGCCAGCCAAGCCCTCAATGGTCATGAGGCAGATGGAGATTTAGAAGACTGATTCTTTTTCTAGTTTCTCATTAGCCAGTTCTCAGTATATAGATAAAATATGTGTCTGTGTGTTATGAGTGGAGCAGGATAATTTCTGGATAAAACTTATGGTCTGGCTAGCATTGTCTTTCCCTTCCTTTGCTTTTTGAAGCAGATAGTAGTCTCCATGTTTGTTTGCTGCAGGAGACTTTAATGTCAGGAAGGCCTGGTCTTTCTCTTCACACGCCCTGCACTTTGGAAATGAGAGGATGTCCCCAGGCTGAATGAGGAGTCTCTGGACTGGGAGTGCTACTATCATGTGTGGTCACACAAAGTTTCAAGAAGCCCGGATTCTCCTGGATTGGACAGAGTGAGTCCCCTAAGCCAAGACCGGTATGAGGAAAGCAAGGCCACCAGATTGAATGCGTAAGGCAGGTATGTCCCTGGTTCCACTTTCTTTTGATCTCCCAGCAGTCCCGATCCTTCAGCCAATAGTAAGGACAGTAAGAGCATCTATACAACAGACCACTCTAGTGCCCAGCCATTGACCTGGTTTTTGAGTGCATAGTCCCTCTCAGATCACAGGTGATCCAGAAGTCTGTGCGGATTTGCAACTGCTTAGTGAATCATCACTAAACATTGCTCATGGTTTATGCTCAGCAGCTTTTCAACCTCTAGGATTATTTCCCTCCTTATCTTATCCTTTATCTGCAGCATAAAATAATCAAAAACATTTTCCTGAACTTCCCTCCCCCAAAAACATGAAATCATAAAACTATATAAGCCTCTAGTTCTGTTCGCTGATCTTCAATAATCTCTCTACTCCTCATTCAGTCTCTAATGGTAGCCTCTTATTTGGAGGAAATCCCCCTCACCTAAAATCCCACTAGACTTCAGCTTTGAAAACAAAACCCAGAAGCCATCCCATAAACTCCTCCAGACAAAGCAGCAGACCTTACTAATATTTTATTGAACAAAGAGAAAAATTTAGGTTTTTCCCCATTATACAAGCATTATAAGATAAAAGCCCATGGTCAGGGTGACCAAGGGCTCAATGGGTACAGTTTCGTCACTCCTGAAATATAATCCCACCGGGTCTAACAACTGGATTCCAGGCTTCTCTTCTTTCTTGGGCTGAAAACAGCTAAATTTTTCTATACTCCAGGCAACATTTTTTGAAAATTAACCTCTTAACAATGGATGTTTCAGTCATACCATGATAAAAAGGTGACAGTGACCACCAAGGACTGACTGAAACTTCATGGGTCTGAAACCTGGAGAGGGGAGGCTCAAGGATGGTTAAAGTCACAGCCCCTCCAGTTCTCCGCAGGAAGGAGTCAGGACACGAATGTTGTTTTCCTTCTAGAAGAGGAAGTAATGACACCCAGGGCCTCAAGGGCCAGACTTCCTCGGTGGGAATGCTGGCTCCATCAGGATTATGTGCCTTTTGATAGGGCACTTGGCCTCTGTGTACCTGATTCCTTCCCAGCAGAGGGAGAACGCTAACAGCATATGTTTCAAAGATCAGTGGGATGACTGAGTGGAATGAACAGACATCCACAATACAGACAACAAGAAAGGGAAAACTTTTCCCAGGAGTTCCACACACAACACTTGTCCTTTCGTTCCATTGGCCGGAATGTGGCCACAGGGACACAGCCTGTGGTCAAGAAAATGTGATCTTTATTCTGAGAAACCATGAGCTAAAATTTAGGAGGGGGAGAGGGTCTGCTGCTGAGAGAAAGGGAGAGTAAATATTGGAGTACAATCAGCACTTTCTATCAGAGGTCTCTCTTGGAAGACTGACTGTGTGGCTGGAGACATTCCTGCTACTATGTGAGCTTATATTTTTCTCTTTCCAACACCTATAGTGAGGCCTCATAGGATGTGGTAGGTGAAGAATGTTGTTTGGCTCTGGATGATAATTCATCCCACAGGATGGGAGAAGATGAGCTAATAAAGGGGATGTTCCTAAATTTAAGAATCTTGTCTCCTACAAAAGAGTTGTGAGCAAAGTAAGAGCCACCCAAGAATTAGTTCACTTGATGCCACAACTAGCTGATAAGGTAAACCTGACAAGTATTGTAATCTGAATTTAAAGATTAAGAATGTATTGATTTACCAGGCTGAAAAATGTGAATGCTTTGTAACTTCACTCTTAGTTCTATATAATGTCACCAACTATAATATAAACTATTCCCTGACAAGAAACTAGCCCTCTTGTGACAGACTGGAAACCACCTATTACTAAGCACACTAGAATATAATACGTGATCTAGACGGCCTCCAGGGTTTTATGGAAAAATGTTTACATATCCACAAAGCATCCAGAAGCACTCCGTAACTGCCGGTGAATAAGTAAAAACACCCTCGACTTATATGATTTGTTGAATAAATCATTTGACACTTGTGGCAAGTGAACTGAAGGGAAATGGAGATATTCTAGGAAGCAAGGTGAATTAGACAACTTTCTCATGAAAAAAAAATTATTTTGTAATGAATTTAACTGCTGGCAATTAGGATTGGCAGTAGAAATTAGCATAAACATACCATCCAAATGATAATGCAGCTAGAACACTGTTATAAATTCTTAATGCCTCTTTGAGGAATAGAAAATGACAACTCATCAAAGAAAAATTCATCAGGGTTCACCCAGCTCTGACCCCAGTGCTTCATTGCTCTGATCTGTGGAACCCTTTCAATTTACCGGCAAAGTGCTCAGAGTGGAGAAGAGAGGATTTTTATCTATTAATAGTTTAGATTGGTAGGTTTCAACATTTCTTGGCTGAGAAAATTGTTCCATTTTTCAAATGAATTAATAGGCAGGCATCCAATAAAATAATAATAATAATAATAATAATAATAATAGCAATAACTAATATTTAGTGAACATTACTATATGTCTGGTACTGTTCTAAACATATGTATTAATTTAAAGCTCCCAGCACCACCCAGAAGTTGGTAATATTATTACCTCCAGGTGGTATTGCTGGCTGATTGTCCAATGGTATGGAAGGAAGAATGTTTTATTTTTTACATCAGATGAAGGAAGTTGCAAAGGGTGAGCAAATTGTGGAATGCACCCAAGTTGTGTGGAAGGAGCCAAATCTCAAAGACGGCTGCTCTGAAGACCAGTTACTTCTTCTCTTTGCTTCCATATGCAAAACAGATGTAGCAACGCTGTTCTGGTTGGAAGGGAATAGAAATGATGGAACATTTCCAAATGGTCCCTCCGTGTCTAGCTTCAGAGCATCTCACATATGGATATCTGGAAATGGACCTCTGAGGTTGTCCTTGTATTTACTAGACAGAAGTCGCTTCCTTCATAAATATTTTTCAATACATCTGATCCCTTGGTAGTTAATTTCCCAGAGTCAGATCTAAGGCACAGCCATGTTTGAATGAGACAACAATCGCTCTTTTGAAGTCTCCATTCTGGAGCAGAGGTGTGGAAGTGAACAGTAGATTCCTCATAATGACGGCAAATGCTCAGAGCAACTGCATGGAACTACAATTGATGTCACATGATTGTGGTAGAGTAATGACCATGTAGAGTTGTAGCCTTCATATATGCAAGAGATGGCCAACAATCATGGCTGTCAGATAAATGCATTGAAGAGGCAAAAGCTATGGTTTTCATTTCCATGAGGTAGGTACCTGAAATTCCGTCTGCTTCAAGGCCAGCATTTGTATCTTTCATTGTAGTTCATGGTACCATTCTCTTTTTTTTCTTTTTTTCTTTTTTAAATAATAATGGTAATATTTGTTATTATTTTTTTAAATATATATTTATTGATTTCAGAGAGGAAGGGAGAGGGAGAGAGAGAAACATCAAAGATGAGAGAGAATCCTTGATGGGCCGCCGCCTGCAGGCCCCACACTGGGGACCAAGCCCGCAACCCAGGCATGTGCCCTTGACCAGAATCAAACCTGGGACCCTTCAGTCCACAGGCCGACACTCTACCCACTGAGCAAAACCAGCCAGGGCTGTTATTATTTTTATCTTTATTGTTGAAAGTATTACATATGCCCCCTTTTATTCCTCATTGACCCTTTCTAGCCCTCCCCTATCCCCTGCCCCAGCTTTAACCACACTATGTGCATGGGTCATGCATATATTCATACAAGTTCTTTAGTTGATCTTTTCACACCCACTCCCACCTTCCCTCTGAGATTCATCAGTCTGTTTCATGCTTCTATGCCTTTCTCTTTCTGAGGCCCTTTCTCTTTTTCTTTCTTTGTCAGATGAAGAGAATGTATACCTGATCATAGTCCCTTGGTCTGTGATAAATGCAAGTGACCAAGTCTGTGCACGAGTCTGACCAACAAACAACCATCATGAAATTCAACTACCCTGGGAGCTACACAGCCTATCACCCTGACTATGTATACCAGTAGGCTGTCTCCTTGATTAAAACAAAACATAATTTGTATCCTCAGGAACACAGACCTCATATAGTAGCAAAGAAACTTCCACATGCTTTTAAAATTCCAATTTATAATTCAACTGAGTAAATTCTTATCCAGCATCCTCTCTGTTTGTGGCACCAGGGATAGCAAGATGACAGTAACTCAGTAAAATGTTGCAATCTTGATCACTTTCCTCACTTGTAAACCTTTATCTGACCACTATTTGTCTCTTATTATAGGTGAAAGTTTTCATCCTTAAATACTCTCCCCTCCCATAGTCAGGGGAACTCCCTACACACGTCAGCATCCCAGAAGCAGCATCAGAGAGTAACTAGGTTTCAAGATGGCCCAAGGCAGGGTTTTCCTAGCAGAAGTTTAATCAACTCTGCAGGTGCTTAGGAAGAATTCAAGTGCATCAACCACACAGAATCATCCTTGTCTTCCTGGGGTAGATGTATTATTGAGGTTTTACCAGCAGGATGCATTGGCTGTTTCAGAAAAAAAATCTTCTATATAGGAAACAGTGTATAAACAGGATGGGTCTGGTAGATCAATAGTATTGTAAGAAGATCTCTTTCATGCTTAGATCTGAAATGTTCTAGTTGCTACTAGAGAAATGGACAGGGGAAAAAAAGGAATATATGCACTGAATAGAAAACGAGATTTCCAATTCTAGGCATCAGTCCTCTCCCAGAGGTTCCAATGATTAACCTTTGCAAAAAATGAAAACAAAGAACATACATCAGTTCATAATAAACTAAATTAGGCTTGAGGTTTTGAAAGCATACTATTTAGATATGCAACTGGATAACTATTATTCCTGCTGTGATCAGAGATTATAAAATATGCAAGAGTGAGATTGCTATGATCCACTGATTAGCTTTTCTTACATTCCATCTTACTTTTCCTTCTTTGGGGAGGTAGAAAAACAGATGCATGTACAGTCCTTTGGTGAAGAATGACTAACACAATAATAAGAGTTCATATTGCAAACTTTATATTTGATAATAATTTAATAGCGTTTTTTTTTAAAAAAAATGTAAAATTGCTGCAGCTCTAGAATGCACAGAAGTTGTGCAATTTAGTAGTCATTTACAAAGGAACATAAAAAATAAAGTACCCATTTTTCCCAAGAGAAATGAAAATGAAATTTTCTAAGCATAATGCTTTCATGCTGGAATTTTTATTAGCGCTCTGTAATGGAAAGGCTATTAAATATATATTGTTTTGTACTTCTGACTAGTTCTCACATCTTCCTAAGTGAAGAAAAGATCAGTATTGCATTACGAAGAGTGCCATTTCCACACGGTAAGCACCAGCTCACAATGCAATGGGTTGGAAAAGGCAAAATAAATTCCCAAATGTAAATAGGACAAATGTGTTAAAATGACTGATAGCTTTATTACTTACTCCATAGATGCCGCAGAAAGAAACACAGAAATCTGGGTTTGGGAGCTAGCTTTTACTGAAATAGTCTTTCAAAGCCATTTGTTTGAAAACGCAGTGACATCTAGTGGCAGATTCAGCTCATCACTGCTGTGTACTCACAGAGATCTTTGGCCCGCCGCCATTTTAAAACATTCTCAAAACAGGAAAGCAAATCCGATGTTTGTGATCAACATGGAAAAGACAGAAGAAGAGTTTACTGCAACTAAAAGAACAAGCTTTCATGCAGGAGTCAAGATGGACAACATGAGTATAAGACAGCAATTTGAGAGGGGCAGGGATTGTCCTCCCTGCCTATATTCCTGGGTGTTGATGCTTCACATGAACCTCAACGGAACATGTTTAGAGTTAATTCCATCCTTTCAATGAGGATGAGTAAATGAATCACACCTTGTTATTGCCCTTGCTGGTAATAAATGAAAATGGCCCGCTATTCAAAATGATGGGCAAAGGTTTTGGTCTTGGTCCAATCCCACCCCAAGGAACCCAAGTAGCTTTAGCTACAGTATCTTAGAAACTTGCTTTATTAAGGAGATAATCCACTCAGATTCTCTGAAATCATTGGCGGAGAAGTTACAGTCAGGTTGAGAATCCTTTCTTCATACATGCCTACTTAGACATCATACACTTATACGGATAATGAACTATGTAGCCCAACCTTAACCCCAAAGAACCCTCCACAGGTTGTGGCATGAACTAGAAAGTACTGGGTTATTGTAGAAAAAACAATTTTAGTCAGTCTGAGTTTCAATAAAGGCAACATTTCCAAGTATGTGGGCATTTCTATATACTGACCAGCTGGTGAGGCCAGTGAAGAGGAAAATTCTGACAATATGAGAGAGCTGGGAAATAAGACTAATTCCTAAGGCGTTCAGCATGGAGTCTTTAAGAACTCTCATTTTATATATGAACAAGAACTCTCATTTTATATATTGGTTTTCCTGTAGTCTCTTACTATTTTCAGAGAAATAAGCTCAGCTCACTAATGCTAGCAGCCCAGGCTAACTACTTTTTAAAAGCAACGGGTGGCCTTTCTTTAAGGCAATAATTTTTTTATAATCTCTCCAGACACTCAACCCTCTATTTTTGCTGCGTCCAATAATGTCCATCTCCAGATCACGGTGTTTAGTAACAGATACCTGTAGTTTCAGAGTAGGGCACCTCCTCAGTGCCTTTCCTTCTTTATTTCTTGCCAGGCCTTTTATTTAAAGTCCTTCCTCTCTCTCTCTCTCTCTCTCTCTCTCTCTCTCTCTCTCTCTCTCCCTCCCCACCCCTTTATGGATAGAGTACTGTTTCATTCATTCTCTCTTCACTGACTTCAGGATTTATCCCACCTATTACTGATAAATAAGTATGATTTATGACATGAAAACCTTACTAAAGCCTAGATCCTTTCTGTTTCCAATTATTGCACAAAACAACTTAAATATACATATCACAAATTCATATTGAACCTCCCATGCATTTTTCACAAACAAGTCATGATACATATTCAAAATATATTTCCTTAAGGGGATTATTTCTCACAGCAGTAATAGTCTAGATGTCTCCAGCAACTCAAGGCAGGTAGACAGATTAGTTGAGTTGTAATTTTTTTTTCCTATTTGTCATAAGAATCTGTGTTCTTGAGAGTAACTAGAACAAGGTATGAGCTTCAAGGTGTTTGGCTCTGCTCTCTGTCTTTCTTCTTCAGCCACTCCCATCAGCCAACTTGGAGCCATATTTTCAATGTTACTGAAATGGGTAAGACTAGTGGAGGAGCAAATTTGGGGACAAAGAGGCAAGTGAGGTTAAAGAAGTGTTTTAGAAAAATCCAGATAGAGTCAGATAACTTACTCTAAAATGTATGGTAAAATTCATGGCTATTGACTTCCTGTGCTGAAAGTGAACTCCTTTTTTATTTTAAGAACGATGCCAGGTGAGGGAAATGGCTCAGATAAATTACACTCTCTTTTCTCTAACGTGGCAGTCAGCAGTCCTAATGTCAAGGACCTGTCATAAATGACAAAGATTAGTGTATGTTCTCCAAGAATTGGCATCAAAATAGCCAGAGGCCTTGAAGATTCTCTCTTGGGAATCAGAAACATAGAGTAGATGGAAACAAATAGTGATTTCAGATGACATATTTTCATTCATGATATGAGAACAAAGGGGTTTCATGTAATCAAGTAAGTAGCTGTTTCCTAGCTCATGTTCCCCTTTATTCAACTTTCAAGCTAATATAAATGACCATGAATGGGGATGGGAAAAGGGCAAAAATTATTAATAGTTATTTCATAGCTTAATTCTAAGCTATGAAAACATAAGGGAGGTAAGATTTTGCAGGCATCAGCTAAGGGGAAGGAGTGGACTTGCCATAAGAAATTACCATTATTAAAAAAAAAAAAACAACTTTAGAAAAAATGGTCCCCCTTGTTTATGAAACTAGAAAATAAGCAAAACTGTTTTCCCAAAAACAACATAGGTACCACTTCTGCTTTCCTTTGATAAGTCGCTAATGAAGGGAAATAACTAAGGATGGTATTTTAGAACCATTCGCCCACAAAATCTCCTCAGCACAGACATTGTCTAGTTCTGTGGTTTATAAATGGATGTAGGCTCCCAGGTTCTTCCTAAATGAGTTGCTGCTCTTTATAACAAGGTCCTTGACTCGCTCCAGAAATCACAGCCCCCATGTCCAATTCCAGGGGGCACTGACTGCCAAAATGAGGCAACGTCTTACTCCATCCATCAGTGCTCATCGCTGGGAGACAGCAGCATGTGGTGTAAGAAAGTGAGGCTTGGAGTCCATAAGCAGGGGTTCCACCTCTGCCTTTCACTAGAACTTTATTTCCAGGAACTACAATCCCTTCAAAGATCAGCTTCCTTACTTGTTATAAAAGGGCCTTTCTGTCTTCTCCAAGCTCTTATAAACTTGCTTTTTTTTGTTACAAAAGAATTGGGAGTGATCATAACGATCCCTAGCAAAATTCCCTTTAACGAGAGTGCTTTGTTTAAAAAAGCCAAGAGACAGAGTTACATTATTTACTCTTTATATTGTCTTCCAAATTATCTCTGCCATAATCATCATCACACTGACTAATGTAAGGGATGGAGCACGTCGTTTCTATGGAGGCTGGGGAACATGTGCAGGGGCCTTGGCTCTCTCTGAAACCCTGATTTCCATATGAATCACAGACACCTCTGAGCAGCTGTTCCCATGTAATGCCTTTCTTGGAGCACATAGGTGCGATAGGATTGAGACCCACAAAGAGCACAGAGAGATAAATATCCTCTTCGCTTATTCCAATCACACGGTACTAGTGTTCCTTCCTGTGGCGCACATTTTCTGAAGAGTCATTAAAACACTATTTTCCCCGCATAACTAATAGCAGCATGGGGCTAAATCAAGTGAATAAATGACTAAATGGAGATCATTTTCTCAGAGAAATTGTTTTCTCCTATTTGTCTAAAGCTGGTGAATTGTCCGACCCGTCGTTTTTAGGAATTATGAAGTAAACACCACATGTGCACACTTGCCCTCATTTGCATATCACACAAAAGAGACACAGACATTATGTATTAACAGGGAGGTCCAAACTGCAGCACAGAAAGAGGGTTCTAGAATATAAATTAGAGAATCTGTTTCAAATAGGAATGGTTTTCAGGTTTTATAGGGGCACAGACCTCACCCTGACTTTGCCATTCATTCATTCATTCATTCATTCAGGCACATGTTAGATTACTGGTTCCTTGGCTAAATACTGAGAAAATAAAAGATAGTCCCAATGATCAAAGCTTTCTCCATTTATGTTCAGTGCAATGGCTAGGTTGCAGTACAAGGGTATGTTCTGGAGCCTGCCAAAAAGAGCACCTTGGTTGTTTTCTGCAATTGGTCTTCCACACCCTCTTCCCACCCTTCTCCTTGGTGCCCTCAGGAGGCTGACCTGGCACTTACCAGGCTTCCCTTCTGGCTCCAGAATGGGTCCAGCCAATGGGAGATACTGAACACAGGACAGAGGGTGCCAGGACGCTGAAGACAGGGTGTTTACCCTCAGGCCCTCTTGAAAGAAGCTGCAAGTTGTACAGCAAATATCATCTCCTGTCAGGTGGTCCTCCCCAGAGTAAACCATAGGCACTACCTCCACCTGTCCCAGGAGACCTAGGAGTGACAATAGCATTCAGCCGTCCCAAGTCCTGGGATACCACACTACCTTTTCTGGGCTTCCCTCAATCACCTACACCTTTGTCATAATCCCTATACTCAACCCTCCTCAAATGACTCAGTTTGAGCATGCGGTCCATTTCCTGCTGTTTGGACACATCACCCCACCAAAAATGGGTGGGAAAGGATCACGTACAGGAAGACAAAGTGTCACCTGGTCATCGAGGAGAAGGGAAAGTTGGATGGAAGAAAGAGACTGAAGACTGGACTTTGAATGTGAAAAGAACAGCAGTTTCAAAAAAGGAGAGGATAAAGAATACTGGTGTGTCTGATGCCAATGGAGTCGTTGGGAAAGCCATGCACAGGCAGCCAGAGAGGCAGGCCGGGGCCAGGTCACGTGGGACCTGTATGCTAGTCACAGGAGTTTGGACCTCATTATGGATGCAATTCATTTCCCATGAAGCACTTTGTTCCATGCCGTTTCAAAAGGTCACAGCGGTGGCATTTTGGAAATTAGAGGGGAGAAAAGTGAAATCGTAGATGAGGAGAGAATTGATCAGCTTATTATAATTATTACAACAATCCAGTTGAGACAAAATGCACACCTGGACCAGGGCTATGCCAGAGGGGACTGAGGGAAGGAAATGGGGAATCATATCTCTGATAGCAACTTAATAGGGAAAACGGTAATGAACCATATTGGCTTCGATGGCTGGAAAAAAGGGTTGGTGAAGATTTATTATGTATAAGCATCATTCTTAGAGTTTTATCTATTCCATGCCTATGTTTAAGGAATAGAGTAAGAGAGAATGAGCAGTACCATCCTGTTCTACCCTCACTAACCTTCCACCTTCCCCACTGAGAACCCCCCGCTCCTGACACATGTATCTCCTTCTCTTGTATTTGACTTCTTCGGATGAACTCCTTTTAGAAGATGCCAGTCCTGAATCCCACTCATTCAAACCTTTCTCAGTCTTCATGGACCATTTCAAGTCCTATTTCCTCATTGAAATTGGCACCAATTATCTCATTTTAAGAATGATAAATAGCACTTTGCTATGTAATTCAAGGAGCATTCTTATTTCCTTTTGTGGCTACTTATCTTTGCCATTGCCTACCTTTTCTTTTTTTTCTATCTACATATATAAAAGGCTAATATGCTAAGTGTCTGACCGTCCAACTGTTGCTATGATGTGCACTGACCACCAGGGGGCAGATGCTCAATGCAGGAGCTGCTGTGACACACATAGAGAAACTGCACCTCGGACCTGGCACCCACAAAGCAACACTTGGCTTCCCCCAAGTAAGACACAGGCTCCACCACCAACCCAGAGCAACAGCCCACCAAATCACAGCCCACTCTGCTGAGACGCCCTGGCGCAAAATGCAGCCCATAGCCTAGCTCAGCCTGGAAAAGATGGCTGTGGGCGCTGCACAATGCCATCACATAGCAACACCCGGCTTTCTCTCCCTAGTGACGACTAGCCTCCTTGTAGTTTCCTCAGCCCAGGAACATGACTTGCTTTATAGTCAGGTACAAATATTTTACACTTTAACCAAATGTCTGTGAAGCGTTTTCCCATTCCTCATCTCATTTATTCTCACAGAAGTCCTGGAGTAGGTAGATAAGGAGATTCGGTGGATTCCTATTTTGTTTTCATTAGCCTGAAAATGGAGATTGAGAAAGCTTAGAAACTTGACCCAACTGAAAAGAAGTAAGAAATGGTGGACCTTGAAAATGACTTCAGGTTTTGTCAAACACTACTGCAGTTAAATATTTTACCCTTTGTTCTCCCTGCATGATCTACAATAGTAATCTGCTTCATGTTAAAATTTACTGCTATGCTGCTGCCAATTACCTGAAAGAGAAGTTGGGGTGCTTCACTGGACTGGAAAAAGTTTAGCTACATAAGAAAGCAAATCTAATTAATCAAGTTTATTATATATATATATATATATATATATATATATATATATATATATATATATGAAGCTAAGTTGATTCATTGATTCATGTATGCACTAAACATATAAAGCTCTTGCTGGCATCAATTGCATGTGTGTGTTTCAATCTGTCATTGTCAATCATGAATTTGGTTGACACTTCTATTATAGAGAAAGGGCAAGTAGAAATATTAAAATATTTCTTCTAATTAATTTCCTTTCAATGTGCACAAATTTGTTCACTGGGCCACTAGTAACAGTATAATACCAAATAGATCCTAGACTCCCTAAAAAAGAAAATATTATTTTTAGTACTCATTGCTCCCAAAATAGCATCTTGTACATGACAGATATTTGATAAATACTGTGCACTGTCTGGTGTTAACAAGAACCAGATACTAAACTGTTAGCAAGTTCATTCTATACCAAGTCTCTGGGAAAAACAACAGGAGAGTTGAACTATTTTGCTCCACCATCATTCTCTTTCCTCACATGTTCTGTGTCTTCATGTTGATCAAAATGACTCTGTCTGAGGAAAGATCACAAGCTCAACAGCCTTTCTGATCTGTCTTCAGCACAAGCTCATGGGACCACAGTTCCATTCTCGCAAGGCCATTCTCTCTTTCTGCAAAATGAGAACTGGTGGACCTGACCTCTTTGTTTCCTCTTCCAGATAAAAGGTGAATTTCTAAGCTCCATCTAGAGGAAATGCACTAAACCTATAGAAAATACACTATAACTCAATTGCAGGAACATAGGCGCTATAGAACATGTTTTGAGACAAGTAAGGTTGGTGATTTTCCTGATATCACACATGTCTAGTTTCTAATTATTTCTAGTATCTTAACTGAAAATTCTTAAAATTAAAGATATTTAGGGTAGAACTTTCCCCCCATACTAGAAACTCAAAACATTACCATTTTTCTTCCTGTGACTTCAGACCAATTTTTAGCAATGGAATGCATTTCTCATATATTAGAAAAACATCCTACTCAAAATTGTGTCATCACCAATGTTTGGCATGGGTGAATCATCCACTTGTATCAACTTTAAGTTGTATAATTTTTACATTTTAAGTTCATAAAAAAATGTTTGCTTTCTATTTAAGATGAATTTTGTTTTCTTTTGTTTTTCAGCATAATTGGGCATGGGTTATTAAAAAGGACATATATAAAGTATAATTTAATAAAATACTAATTTGTGCTCTAATAATGATCTCCTACTGATAGAAAAATGCTAGAACAGATATGTTGACTTTATTTCTGAAGTTGTTTTAGCTCATTACAAGAATAACAAAATCTTTCATCTACTTTTCCCCTAAAATAATGGCACAATTTCAAAAATCATTATCCATTTGACTTTCATCTAAAAAAAAGGAATGATATGGATGGCTGAAACTAGCTCTAGATTTAATAAACTTTGGATTAAGTGCCATTTCTCACTAATTAGTTTTCCATTTCTGGAACTGAACTGCTCATTAATTTTTTTTAATCTTTTAGGGAATTAACTCAACATTTAAGGAATCCATGTGTCTATGTCCATTTTAAATGTCCATATAGATAAGGAGTAGAGAAAGCAGTGTGCTTGGAATACCAGGCTAAGTTATTAAAAAATTATGTTTGTCACTTGTAAGCTAAAGACCTTAATGTGCAAATTACAAGACTACAAACATTCAATTAGCTACTAAATATAAAAACTAAAGTGCTCTTAATTGGAAAAAATATCCCATATACATATAACTTACTGACATTCTCCCAGGTCTTTAAAGAGCTTAATAATTAAATGTGACATCATGGAGAGAAAGTGAATTTATTTTTTAATGTATTTTTATTATTTATTTCAGAGAGGAAGGAGAGGGAGAGAGAGAGAGAGAAACATCAATGATGAGAGAGAATCATTGATCGGTTGCCCCCTCCTGGGGATGGAGACTGCAAGGCGGGCATGTGCCCTGACCAGGAATCAAACCTTGACCTCCCGGTTCATAGGTTGAAGCTCAATCACTGAGCCATGCCAGCTGGACAGGAAAGTGGTATTTAGAGTCCAATACCACTTTGTGTTATGAAAACTTGAATTATTTAATATATAAATCCCCCAAATCTCTGTCATTGACATCCCATTACGTCTAAGGATACAAAAGAAAAGAAAAAAGAAGCTACAAGAAAATATCACGTCAGCCTTTATTTCCAACATGAAAAAAGCTAAACAATCTGCAAAATACTAGTACTGTGTCAGCCTGTCAGACAACTAAAGTCACGAGGCAATGAAATGAACTAAATTCCAAAGGTTAATAAGCATCTTTCAGGGGAAACAACATATATTGCTTTGCCTTGGACAGAGCAGGGAGGAAGAGCTGATGGTTTAAGAGCAAGAAGGAAGAGATCAGCTAATGACAAAGACATTGCAGACTCACATGGCATCACTGGGTAAATTAACAGTCAAGCAACATGGAAATGACTGGGCCAGAGTAGGGAAGTAGGAGAGCCTCCCTCCGGGGGTGTTGTGGTCAGCAGTCCCCGAGGACAAGATGAAATTCTGCCCACCTTCCCACACCCTCCTCTCCCAGAAAGAAGAAGCATTAAGCTTTGAGCTGAGGAAAGTCAAAATCGGTTACAGAGAGATATCTGGAAAACCACTGGAGATCTGGGACTGACCCAACACGGTTTTAAGAGCATCTATAGATGAAAGAAAAATATCACTAGATAAATTAGAAAATAACTTAATAGTGACTGGAAATGAAAAGTACAACACATCAGAATGTGTGGTGTGCAGCTAATGCCATGATTAGAGAGAAATTTCATCCATTGCTTATCTTAGAGAGAAAAAAAAGGTCTCAAATCAATATTACAAGTTTATACTTTATAAAAATAGAAAAATAAGACTATGTTAAAACCAAAGCAAACAGAAGGTGAAAAAGAGGATGTAAGGTTAGCACCCTACCCCAAGAAACACATAATACAACATACATGTGATATCTTATAGGATTGTACACCTAAAACCTATATAATTTTATTAACCAACGTCACCCCAATAAATTCAATTTAAAATAAATAAATAAAATTGGGGGGGGGGAAACACAGAGAAAATAGGCACAATAACTGGTTACTTTAAAAGATTAATGAAATCGATAAATCTCCAGCAATCCTGACGTCAGGAAGCCTCTCGAGGCTGTGTGCTTGCGTGGCCCTTCTTTGGGTCTTCCTCCAATGTAATTCCAGGGCAGCAGTCAGCCATACCAACCAGTGAGCATGGTCACCGTGGTCGAATGAATGAATGCATGAAGAGGCCCACAAATGTGGCCATTCCTTCACTCTGATACAACCCCCTTTCCCCATGTCCCTGCAGGAGTAGGGGGCAAAGAAGAAGGTGCAGGTTATAAGAACTCTCCGTTGAAACCTCATGCACACATCCAGCCAATAATGCAGTGTTTCTTTGCTTCCATGGCTCTGTTCCTTGCATGTGATTCTTTCTTAGGACCACAGAAAAGGTCATCTGTAATTCCGGGCAGGCTTTAATTATTCCTGAGTACCTTTGGCTTGATAATGCCATATAACCATCTTGATAAAATGAAAAGTTCATTAAGATTTCTAACTTACATTAAAATAAAACTAAAAGAGGATGGTTTTTTTGTTGCTGATATGGCGATTTTTCCATATTTAGGCACATTACTATCTACAGAATGATTAAAAGTTTCAGAAGAACCTTTAATTGGAAACCTACAAATGCCAAGAGGTGTCTACTTTATTGCAATCCTACGGTGTGCCAGGGACTAAAGCAAGTGCTTAATGCGCTGTGTTGAATTTAAATCTCATAGGAGCCTGAAGGAATAAAGTTTATTGCCCCCATTTTAGAAAGTAAACTGAGGGTTAAGGAAGCTAGGCTAAAGTCACTCTATCAGTAACTCTGCAGCTGAAGGCCTAATTTTCCTGCTACCTCACATTGCTTGGTCGAGCCATTTGAAGCTGTCAAATAGCATCAGTAACTTGACAATTTACAGTGCGTAATGCTTCATACTTTAAAATATGAAGTATAAATAATACTTCCCAGGAGTAATAGTTCTTGTAATGACATAGTCTGGCAAAGTGCATCTCCTTACTCTTCCCCATCCAGCTCCACACAGCTCTGGACTTACATTTTGAGGTCCTCAAATGCAACGGACCCCTTAACTCCCGGGGTAGAAACTCTTTTTTCTGGGAAGTACATTGTTTTCAACTATGAATCTCCATCCACACACTGCCATGTAACCCGAGAAAGAGGTATTAGACAAGATGCTATGTTGGCTCCCCCACACTCCCAGAGCCACCTACGCAGCCTTCCACTGCAGTAAACTGAAAGCCATGCGCTACACATCCTGGAGTGTGGGAGAAGATGGGACCAGAGGAATCGGCTCCCAAAGCTAATGCCAAGTTCATCTGGCCAAAGTTTGAAGCTCAGACGCTGGGCTGGATCATCAGAAAGCAGGGAAGATGGGCATAAAGTTCATCCTCCAGAGCCAGATAGAGTTATTTGGGGAAAAAAGAACAAGAAGAAAGAAAAGGGGGTGTATAATGGAACTAGAGGCCTGATGCACAAAATATGTGCAAGAGCAGGCCTTCCTTCCCGCAGGTGCCGGTAACAGCTTCCCTCTGGCACCGAGACCCGGGCTTCCCTTGCAGACCTGACTTCATCCAGAAGATTGTCCAGAAGGATGTCTGGTCTAATTAGCATATTATGCTTTTATTAAATAGGATGTAGACAATATTTCTCTGACAGTACAACTTGGATCAGTTCATTGTTTCAAAAAAGTGGGACAAGGAGAAGATACACAATTGGCCAATACATGTAACAGGCCAATGTGCGATGCCCCTGCCACTAGCAAATATCACCTAGTCCTGCTCAGAAGTTTAACCAGTTAAATGACCAGGCCTCTACTCTAGGAGGATTGAAGACAGAAGGTGGCTGCAAGGAGCCTATAGAATTTTCACACTAACATACTATCACCATATATGTAGTAAATAGTTTATAAGGGGTAGCAACCACCAAATCTTGAGAAAAGGGTATATTTTCTTCTATCCCTTTCTTTCCATCATTGTAATGACCTCCAGGTCTCCCTGTCTTATTCTCCAAGATCTGACTTTTCATATTCTCATCTCTCCCAAAAGATGGCAAATATATGTCTTATTCCTCTCTGTGCCCCCTAGTGTGCCGTCCATATATTAGTGTTTGTATCAATATGACTTAATGGGATGAATCTCCTTACTGTTCTTTTCAAACAAGTAGCCAAGCTCAAAGGAGGGAACTCAGTTTTCTTTTGCTTCATGGTCTGACTCAGCTAACATTTTATTGACTCCGGGGTAGAAGGCACATTTTAGCCAAGATTTTATTACTTCTGAGCAAGGTGCTTCATTAAGACTTTATTTGCACTTTCTAAGTTTGACTAGAAAATAATGGTCAGCCTCAGATCTACTGGACTAGATGACAGAAATCCCATTTGGCATCATTTATTATACCCAAACATTATTATACACACTCATTAATTTTGTCATTTCAGCTGTGAGAATCTAATCTTACAAAATGACTTGGAGAAAAAGCTGGAATATAATTATGGTTTCACTGTGCAAAGAGCCATCAGTTGAAAATCTGCAATAACCCATGATCACCAGTCAGATCTCTCAACCCATTGGAAAATACCAAAGAGCTGGTACTTTCCATCCCCCGTTGTGTATTTGGAGGGGGAGGAAAATAAACGTTATAGCTTTTTTTTTTTTTTAATATATTCCATTGATTTTTTTACAGAGAGGAAGAGAGAGGGATAGAGAGTCAGAAACATCGATGAGAGAGAAACATCAATCAGCTGCCTCCCGCACAACCCCTACCGGGGATGTGCCCGTAACCAAGGCACATGCCCTTGACCGTAATCAAACCTGGGACTCCACAGGCTGACGCTCTATCCACTGAGCCAAACCGGTCTCAGCAGTTATAGCTTATTTTAAAGCCACTAGCTATTATAAATATTGTGTAATGTGAAATAATTTTTCATGTTGAGTAAGTAATATTTATGATTTTCTATGACAGCAGTTTTCAATGTGCCATGGCACACTAGTGTGCCACAAGAATTTTTAAAACATGCAATACCTGACTTATTTAATTGCATTTTTGGGGGTGACATTGGTTCACAAAACCATACACGTTTTAAGGGTACAACTCAACAAAACACCATCTGCACATTGTACTGTGCACCCATCGCCCAAAGAAGTCACTTTCACACCCACCCCGTATCCCTAACTTTGCCCACCTCCACTTACCCTCACCCCCTTTTCCTCTATCACCACACTATTGTCTGTGTGCTTTATATACTTTTTTTTTCTTAATCCCTTCACCTCTTTCATAGAGCTCCCCAACACCCTTCCCCTCTGACAGCTGTCAGTCTCTTCCATGTATCCATGCCTCTGTTTCTATTTTGTTCATCAGTTTATTTTGTCATTAGATTCCACATATACGTGTGATCATATAGTATTCTTCTGTCTCTGCCTGGCTTATTTCACTTAGCATAATGCTCTCCAGGTCCATCCATGCTGTTACAAAAGATAAGCTTTCTTTCTTTTTTTATGGCCAAGTAGTATTCCATTAAGTAAATGTACCATAGCTTTTACATCCATCCATCTCCTGATGGGCACTAGGGCTCTTTCCACATCTTGGCTATTGTAAATAATGCTGCAATGTACATAGGGGTGGATGTATTCCTTTGAATTATTGTTTTAGGTTTCTTTGGATAAATTCCCAGAAGTAGAATCCCTAGGTCATAAAGCAGTTCCTTTTTCTTCTTTCCACAGTGGCCCACCAAGAGTCCCTTTTCTCCACATCCTCACCAGCACTTGCTGTTTGCTGATGTACTGGTGATAGCCATTCTGACAGGCATGAAGTGCCAACTCATTATGGATTTAATTTGCATCTCTCCAGTGATTAGTGACATTGGGCCTTTTTTCATATGTCTCTTGGTCATCTGTATGTCCTCTTTGGAGAAGTATCCACTCAGGCCCTTTGCTCATTTTTCAATTGGATTGTTTGTCTTCCTGGTGTTGAGTGGTATACATTCTTTATATTTTTTTTTTTGGAAATTAACCCCTTATTCAGTGTATTATTGGCAACTGCATTCTCCCATTCAGTGGATTCCCTTTTCATTTGGCTGATGGTTTCCTTTGCTGTGCAAAAGCTTTTTAGTTTGATGTAGTTCCATTTGTTTATTGCCTCCTTTGTCTCCTATGCCTGAGGAGATACAGTGGCAAAAATATTACTACAAGAAATGTCTGAAATTTCACTGCCTATATTTTCTTCTAGGATTTTTATGGATTAAGTCATTAATCCATTTTGAGTTTTTCCTTGTATGTGTTATAATTTTGTACTGACTTCTTTTCCCTTAGATTAGGGCTGTCGAACTCAATCAGAGAAGGGGCCAAAATCTAAAATCCAGCCTAAATTGTGGGCCGAATGGTTTACTGAACAGTCATAAACTGACAATGTCATAAACTGACAGCGGAGTGCAGTGATGACAGCACGGTGCGGGCCACATTGCAAGGCCTGGCGGGCTGGATTTGGCCCGCGGGCCTTGTGTTTGACATGTGTGCCTTAGATTGTCAAACAAATGCACAAAAAATGACCACAGCCAACACAAAACCCATCTGTGAATGAATCAAAATTATACCCATTTTTTGTCACATCGTCAAACAATTCTGTGCCTCTGAATGTTAATGATTAGTTTATGTACACTGTGAAAAATGGTTGAAAATGGCTGTTCTATGATTATTTTTTTAAAGTTTGTTGAAAGCAGTTCTCGGGATGGAATCAGGGACCTGTCCATCTGAGTTCGGGTCCCTTCAGGGTCCTGTTGTATGAATAGTGAGACTTCTTGTTTCCACTGTAGCTGTTCTCCTGTCATTCCTTCCAAGACAGTATGACTTTGGTTTGACACTCACTTGACATAAATTCTCTGTCCTGGAATGTAGAGGTCCGCTTCATGTTTCTTGGGGCCATACCTGCCAAGTGCAGCAATGAATTGGCAGGGACTTGGGTACCCCAATCAATGACTCTGTGGCGTCCAGGGCCGTTGAACTGAACTAGTCTTTGTGTATCCCTGTGCCCTGCTTCTCTACCAGTTTTGACGATTGTCTCTCCTTTCTTCAGCCACTGCTGGCAGCTGCTAATCTAGAATCTCTGTCAATCTTACAGAAACCTGTTCAGAAAGACCTTTTCCGTTTTACTACAATCTAATTTCAGCTACAGTCTGCATCTACTGTTGGAACAGCCTTAGCTACCATGCAGCCCAGATCCTGGCCTCACCTCGGCGTGGCCTAAAAACAGGCCTGGCCGCTGAGTGCATCTCAAAACAACCAAACCTGTAGGTCTAGTAATAATTAATGTCGTTTTCTATACTTTAAATCGAATTTATTTAAACAATACAACAAAATTTAATCAACAATATAGCTGTTGTTGTTTTCTACTACTTGTGCCCAATGCTCAGGAAGCATTTTAATCCCTTTGTTGTAAAATTCTTGTGATTTTGATGCAAAAATTTCGGTCAATGCATTTTTGAGGCATTCTTCATTATTAAATTTTTTTCTAAGAAGAAAGTTTTGCAAAGAACAAAACAAATGGTAATCGGAAGGGGCAATATCAGGATAATATGCAGGTTGAGGGAGAACTTCCCATTCCAACTAGCGCAGCTTTTCAGCAGTGATTCTTGCAGTATGCGGTCATGCATTATCGTGGTGAAGAATTATGCCCTTCCGATTAATCAGCGCGGGTTCTTTTTCTCTTAAAGCTTGGGCTAACCTTTCCAATTGGGCACTATACACTGCACTTGTAATGGTTTGGGTAGATGGTAAAAGTTCATAATAAAGAATTCCTTTAAAATTCCACCAAAACACACAACATCACTTTTTTCACATGCAAGTCAGGTTTTGGCGTGGGCTGCAGAGCCTCATTTTTGTCCAACCATTGAGGCCGCCTTTTCAAATTAACATACAGCACCCATTCTTCATCTCCGGTAACAATTTGCTCTAAAAACGGCAAACGGTTTTGACGAGAGAGGAGTGAACTGCAAATTGTGACTCTTTGATTACGGTTGTTATCGGTCAACTCATGAGGAACCCATTTTCCAAACTTTTGGACTTTGCCAAGTGCATGCAATTGATTGGAAATTGTTTTCTGTGAACAATTTAAAGTTGTCGCAAGCTCTTGTTGGGTAATTTGAGGATTTTGCACCAAAAGAGCTTGAAGAGCTTCTTGATCAAAATTGGACACACGGCCTCGACCACTCTTGTCATCTAACGAAAAATTTCCCTCGCGAAATTTCTCAAACCAACGCTGGCATTTTCTGGCGCTAACTGCATCTTGACCAAGAGCACTACAGATGTTTTTTGCAGCCTCACTTGCTTTTCTTCCTAATTGGAACTCATAAAGCAGCGTTTTTCAACCGCTGTTCCGCGGCACAGTAGTGTGCCGCGAGATGTTGCCTGGTGTGCCGTAGGTGCAGACAAGACAAGAATTTTATAATTTTTCACTATTTTGTTTACTTAATATTTCATAATAAAGTAATTATAAAATACTTTCTTTGTGTTTATTTGATTCCTATTCAAGAGAATTACTTTATATATAGTCAATATAGGCACAGAGTTAAAATTTTTAACATTTTCTAATGGTGGTGTGCCTCGTGATTTTTTTCATGAAACAAGTGTGCCTTTGCCCAAAAAAGGTTGAAAAACACTGTCATAAAGCATGCAGTGCCGAATATGCTCTTCATCCACCATCTTCTTAGCCCTAGTTCTGCAACAAAAACCAAACCAAACACAAACTTTTTCAAGCAAAACTTGTTAATTGCACTTCACACGTTCTGTAGATACCACGTGTTTGAAGGTTATGTCAATACAAGTCAACGCCAAGCAAGATTTTAAACGAATGTTTAAAAACGACATTAATTATTACTAGACCCGATAGGTTCTCAGTTACCTGTAGAACCAGCAAGTGTCTATCAAAATAAGAGATTCAGATCAGTATGTTTATAAGTAAGAGGGAAAAGCATGCAGCCAAAGAATAAAATCATATTTAAGGGGACTTGTTTCTCCCTATAAAAATTACATACCATTATATTTTAATTCCTTTAACTCAAATCAGAAATTAGAACCCCTTGGCAGTCTGCATTCCCCAAAGCACCCCATGTTTCACGTTTCATATATCCTTTGCTGAAATTATTTCATTTTGCTGCAACTCTGAAAGTGAACATGTTTGACTTATTTAATTTTATTTTATAAAATTGGATTACCCTTCCATGGAAATATGTAATTAAATCTTGTCTGCTGCACAGAGAGGATAATTGCTTTAAATAACAGCTATTACATTTTCCTATGACAACATAAAAACAAAGTTTCTTTTGACACACAAATTTTGTTAGAAGTTATGTGAAGAAATCTATAACAGCCCAGGGCTGCGATCCGGTTCTTGTTGCATTCAAGAAATCTTTTTTGTTTTTCCACCAGATTGATTAATTTTAGCAAAGAGCACTAAGAACTCATTTACCAAGCTAAATTTGAGGACTATTTCATAAATATAATTTGAATTCTCTAGTAATCCTACTTGTATGATCCATAATTCATACTTTCTGCCAAAAGATATTACCTTTCATTTAATGAGCATTATGGACAAATAGCCTAATGAGTTTTTAAGTTACAAAATAATGTTTTAGGATCAAAAACTTAAAATCTCTGAAGGGATCATAAAGACTTGGAACTAGATATGTCCCTGAACACTAGTGAACACCCCTGGAGTTTACAGGACATGCCATACCACCAATGTCAGTCGTGTGAATTAAATATTAGAAGTCCTTAAAGTTACAACATAAAAGTCTTAGCTATATAAATGTATAAGGCAGCTACTAAGGAAAAATCTTTATGTTTTTAATAACTTGAGACCAAAAAGAACCATTTCAAAAGAAAATCATGCCCATCTTTTTTTTTTTTTTTTTTTTTTTAACATGGAAACAGTGATTACTTATTAAATTGGATTTTATTATTATTTAATGCTTATGACTAAAACAGATCAGGTGGGGGAAACGGTCTTATCCTGGCTGTGTATCTCAGACTGCAAAGAGGTTCTTTGACCGTGAAGATGAAAAGATGGCATCACCACTTAGGGAGTGTTCACACCGGATGTGGCTAGGGACTAGGGAAGGCCAAGCTCTGGTCTCTGCCCGAGGGAGTTACTGTCTAAGAAATACACACAAAGCCATTTGCATACAACAAGGAAGCCCTGCTTCAGTTAAATGTCAGTCACAGAAGTGCAGGCTTTCAAGCATCTCAATTATTTCCCCCTTTCTTCCTCCTGTAACTTTATGGGTTTTCCCCTCCCCTCTTCCTTCAGTTTCCTTGCACAAGGGATTTTCATAGAAAGAATAAATTAAAAACTTGTATTTTGAGGATAAAAGAGTAAAGAAAGCAACAGTTTCAGCACAAAGGGCTACCAAGGGAACTAGAGAACACAGAGAGAACAGAGAAAAGTCTAACCAGGACACAAGAGACTGAAGCAGGAAGAAGGCTCAGAGAGAGAACGATTTCTACAACTGCTCCTGTGTTGTCTGACAGAGGAAGCTAAATGCTCAATCTTATCTGTTTTTCCTGAAAGCCCCTGGGATTGCAGAGCAGGCAGCTGTTGAAGACTGGCTCTGCCCCCTGGTGCCTCTGCCCCACTCAGACTCACACCACCCTGAGATGTTGACTGAAATAAGAGGGGAAAACATCCTCAGGCTCAACCTCACCTCCCTATTGGCTCTGGAATGCTATTTGGGGGAATATGAAGGTTTAGATCATTGCAGTCACTTGCCTGTATTAGAATAATCATGAAAGCATATCCTGAATTGATTCCACTTTACTTTTGTTTTTATTAATTTCACATTGTGATAAATTTTATTGAGTTTGCTAAAGCAAATGCTCATCATCTTTTAATGATATGGGCTGTGAAAGAATAGCAAGGATAGTTAGAAAATGCGGAGTTCTGCCTGCCTTATCCTGATAAAGCATCACAACAAGTCTTCTGGTAGAAACTATTATTGTTCCCTTCCTACAAAAGAGGAAACTGGAGCTGACAGAGGTCAAATAACATGTCCAAGGTCACACCATTAGTGAGGGGCAGGTCAGAATTTGGATCCACTCAACCAAGTCCAGAGCTAGACAGAAAGGACAAATATTGCATTCCACATACAGGAAGTACCTGGAGTAGTTGAATCCACAGAGACAGGAAGTAGAATGGTGGCCACCAAGGCAGAGGAAGGCAAGTTATTATTTAATTGGGCCAGAATTTCCATTTTGCAAGATGACCAGAGTTCTGTGGATGGATGGTGATATGCGGATATTGAATGCCACCGAAATGTACACTTAAAAAATGGTTAAGATGGCAAATTTTATGTTATGTGTATTTTGCCACAAATATCTAAAAATTCTAAATACAACCGTATAAAAAACGGCCATTACCATAATTCACACATAAAAACATTGAGCTCTTAGCTAAAACTTTAACTGAGTGAAGACCAAGATGTAATAATTGATGGAGTCATTGATCCCTACTCACAGTAAGGGCTAGATACTCAAAAGGACTCAACTAACCCAACTGTTTACCAGACTGAGTCACAGTCAGATGTTTTCAACAGAGTAACTAATTCACAGATGCCACAGGTATATTTATATAACAGACAATTCTTGAATACTTCCTGTATATTGTGCTGTGTAAGTCCTGGCGATAAAATAGTGAACAAAACAGCTACCATCCCCCTCATGTTCCAAGGGACAGGAAGGATGACGGGTTTACCCATCCATTATTCTTACTTTGTGGGTCCACATAGCACCTTCCAGCCCCAGCCCATATTCTTAGCAATGTTCCCCAGATTTGGAGGTTGCCAAATTCTTAATTTGATAAGGAAAGATGCTTTTAATTGGCATCAATTCATTAAAAAAAGAAAGAAAATTCTAACATACAAACAACAGTCTAATACTAGGCATAATCTTAAAAAAAAGAACAATCCAACAAATACAAAACATTTACTTTTAACTTACTACCTAGACCTTATTTTTTTAACTTGTTTTTTTCTTCAGAAAGCAATACATGTATCTGCAAGGGTATCTACTTTCCTTTGAACATTCCTCTGGATCTACATGTAGAAACACTGGACTAGGGTACAGACAGTTCCTCAAAAGTCTGGCCCAGGTTTTCTCTACCTTCTTCAGAATCTCTAATCGCTGTGCGGGCTCCCACTTTGGCTGTCTTTGAACATTAATACCTATAAATAATTGATATAAATAATAACACCTATAAAACACCTAGAGGTTTCTGCCAGCCCTCTAACCGTTCTTCCAGCCGTTAAATGATAAATTCGAGTCAAACCCATGGACAAACGCTGATTGAATAACCTCTATGTCCCAAGTAATGGGCTAAGTACCAGAGATAAACAGACTCTTCACTGTAGAATGGACATACCATCTGTTACCAAAACGAGCTCACTTTTGAGAGTGAGAGACTAAGTTAATAGGTTGGCCAGGAAAATTGACCCAAGCAAATCAAGATATGTGGTCACTACTTAAGGAACCGCAAGTTGCTACATAGCATGATCAACTTACTATGAAAACTCAGAGGAGAGGCAATTAATTTGGAGGGGTGGGAAGGCTGAAGGGTGGTGATCAGGGACAACTTCAGAAAAAGTAAGGCTTTAGTTAAATCTCAAAGCCCTAGCATGGTTTTTGCCCTTAGGGAGAAAATAAGAAGTACACTTCAAGCAAAGAAAACAACCAAAAGCCCATTAAAATATTGCCTGCAACACTAATGTTGCTGATTATAGTGCAAAATATTAAGGGTTTATACACTAAGTATTTGTCAAAATCCTTTACCTTTAAAAAGCTTATTATGTTTTTAATGTAAAAACAAATTTTAAAGACAAAATTATGAACAAGGCGCTCCCTTTGACTATAGAATATATACATAAGATTCACATATGAAAAAAAACTACCAGAAAAATAAGCCGGGGGGGGGGGGGTGGGGAGGGAGAGAAAGAGGGAAGAAGGAAAGGAACAGAATGAGGCAGAGAGGAAGGAAAGCTATTTATCGGTATAATTCAACAGCATTCTTAACTTCCAGAAACTTCCAACACAGCAGCCTTCTGGATTTCAAGATTCCTTTCAAGTGTGGATGTACAGAACTGCACACCGGAGACTGTGCTGCAGATACAAGGGCCATAGTTTATAAGTGGCTGTTCTGAGTAGTTCTGGAGTCACTAGAAGATAAAGCTGGTCTGGATTATAAATTGTAGTTCTTACATCATGAGGTGCTGCTTCCTGGAACTCGATGTGTGAATGTCTCCCAGCTCACGCCAAAGGCTGCATAGTTGGATGAAATTTAGGACACTTCCTCCCATGACAATATTCTATAAGCTCCTCCCAGGTTCAGTGTCTTCTACCATCATGACAACCCAGAAAGTTATTGGGTAAGAGGCAGCCTGCCACACTCTCCTTTCTATTCCCTTTTCTGTCTTTCATCCTCTTTCCAATGTTTAGCTACACTTCATGGCAATTGAGTCCTCATGTCTAGTGTCACTCAATCAGGCAAATACACATAATTCTACATGCTAACTAGGGCAGTGATCCAAGGTGCGTTTCATTGGCCACACACCTCAGAACCACTGGAGTGCTCACTGAAATGCCAATTTCCAAGCCCAGTTTCAAACCAGCAAATCAGGAGCTTAGAAGATGGCTTCTAAAAATCTGCATTTTTTTAGCAAGTTCCACGGAAATGTTGGCTCCAGACAAAATTAGAGGCTTGAAATAATTCCCCCAGTTCCATCTGAGCTGCCTGGACAACTTGAAGTAATAAAGGCAGGATCACCTAAAAAGGAACTAAGGAAATGCTCTCACAGAGGAAACCACCAGGGGCACCCTGGGAAATGGTATAGGATGCAATCTATTATAGGTGAACAACTTGCTTAGCTACAAATGGCTCACCCATGAAAACTATTCTGAAAGAGCCCAATATACTTTATGAAATTTATTGGGGTGACATTGGTTAATAAAATTATATAGGTGCCAGGGGTATAATTCTATAACCCATCATCTGTATGTTGTATTGTGTATTCACTACCCCCCCCCCAAGTAGGAGGGTCTGTAGGAGACATTTAGTGCAACCTTAACTTGACCTTCATATTATGAAACTCAGTTTTATTTGTTATTTTATGTATTTTAAAATAGAAGATTTTTGCTTGCTTTTCTAAGAATCCTATATAATAAAGATGTAATATGCAGATGGTCATTACCTGTGAAGTGTAACAACTGACCGCTTAACGACCGGATCACAAATCAGCAGGAGGGTGGGGCAGAGAGCTACAAGCAGGCAGCAGAGAGCTAAAGGAGTGGGCAGGGCAGCAGGCTAAGAGGGGATGGTGTGGGGAGCAGAGGGAGCAACAGGAGGGCGGGGCAGTGGGCGGAGAGCTACTGGAAGGCAGCAGTGAGCTGCTGGTGAGCTACTGGTGCACAGATTCGTGCACAGGACTACTAGTAATACATAATAATGACATATGAAATGAATGTCTTTTTTTGCCAGAACACCCAGTCTCCTCATCCACAGAGAAAATGTAACTAAGCAGGCCACACTTATTTTGTTATAATTTAATCCAATTATCTAAGCTCCAATTGTGGGGAAAAGAGCCCATGTGAATAACTGATTCAGTCTCGCAGTTAGAAGTGGGTTAGCATTTGTCAATCATCCCGTGCCCTCAGAAAGCAATGAAGACAACGGTTTCAAATTTCATGCTTTTTCTTGCTGCGAGCCAAGGAAGGTTAGTGAATTTTAAACATTATTTGTATGCTTAATACATACAGATTCTTCTATATGCATGCCATATAAGCACAAGTACATTTTATTTCTGTTATGTTTACAAAATCATCAAACTTGACTCAAATCACAAAACACCATAAAAAATGAGATTTTTTTCCCCACATAAAATATCCCATAGAAATAAACATTTGACCAAAAGCTAAACAGATTCAACCAAGACTGTCTACCAGAAATCCACAAAATTCAATTCTCAGTGAGAGAGAGGAAGTGTTTCCTCTCTCAAGGCATGCAGCTAATAAAATTTGTTTTCATCTGGAAAATAAGGTTGTTAATCACACATCGCTGTAATCACTGCAGCACCTGCTCCTCTCTCTTCACTCTCAATGCCAGTTCACATTTCACACGAGAGAGAGAGAGAGAGAGAGAGAGAGAGAGAGAGAGAGAGAGAGAGAGAGAGAGAGAGAGAGAAGCAACCCTAAGAGAATGTCCACAAGCCCTGAGCACAGCACAAGCACATCTGGGCTTATCAGTCCTGCCTTCTTTTAACCTGGACGCTGTATCCTTCCTCCTGGCCAAAGCCACGCCCTCTGCTCTTACACTGAATCTTAATCCTCTTATCTTCTCAGCAGACCTCACTCCAATGACTCTTTCCCCTACATTATTAATGGTTTTTCCTCTCTACTAGATGATTCCCATGGACATAGAAAAACCTATTATATTGCACACCAAAAAAGAAAAAGGAAGGGAGAAAGGGGGAGGGGGAGAGAGATGCAGGGCAGGAAAGAGGAGATGAGAAAAGTCCAGGAAAACCCTCCCAGACCCCTCTACTGCATCTGGGCTCACCTGGTTACGACTAATCTCCTTTAGGCTGGGCTCCCAGAAAATAATGTGCTGTCCTACAGAGCTCCCATGGAAACTGGGGAGCTAGCACTTAGAATTATAAATCCTGGTCAACCAGAAACTTGAACCCCAGCCCTGCGTGCAGTTAAGAGAGAACTGAAGGAATTGGGTTGGAACCAAAGAATCATAGCAGACCTGATGACGCCAGGAGAGGAGCAGCACAGCCTGAGAGCCCCATGGCCTCCTGCCCACGCCCCTTCCTGGAGTCTGACCCGCTCTGCCAGATCTCTGTGCTGCCCTGAATGCAAGGGCAGCGGGGCTCAAGCTCCTAAGCTGTTCCTGCCCCTGAGTCTGTCACCTGCAAAACGGCTCCCACAGGCCTGGGCGTTGGGGGGGGGGGGGGGGGGGTGCCCTCGGGCCACTCACTGAACATGTTCAGAGCAAAACTGGTCAATAATTATTTACACTCTGTTTCCATCTTTTATCCTAGTTCCTCTTGGCTCTCTCCTTGTAGCTCACTATCCCTCCTCCTCGATCCTCACTGCTGACTCCGCCCAACTGCACCCTTCAAACACCCCCGTTCTCCGCTCTCAGAGCTTCTGTATCCGAATGATCTAAATGGTCTCTTCTAGTTTCTTCTCATTAGTGGAATTTAATGTCCATTTTTTGCTGATGATTCCCAAATTTACTATCCAGCCATGACCTAGGACAACACCAGCCATATTGTCGGTGCTCACTATATCTTTGTTGAGCAAATAAATAAATTTATATAAGTATTAAAATGATAAACAAGTTAAACTATGTATCTTTATAATTCAATGAGTTTGACTGAAAATACAATTATTTAATATCCCAATGAAAAGCTTCTTTTAATCATGCACGAGATCACTCTCAGATGGCTGATTAAACATTTCATTTCTGAAACTACACCTCTATCTTGGGTCATTATTTTCAAACAACTTTGCAGCCTTTTGGAAGGAATACGCATAAATTATTATTTACTCTTTTTACTTTTTCATAACATTCTCAAAGATCAAGTAAACGAAAAAAAAAAACATGTCAAAGCAATTACTCCCTGTTTCTTCTGATGAAAATCAATATTCTCTTTGCTCTTAACAGCAGTGAAAATCAACACAACAGCTTCTGTTCGCTCACTAGAATGTCAATTGAGTTCTTGGTGTATTGTCACCAGCAGGGATATCAACAGAGGACTACCAACAGCCTATAATCATTGCTGGTTGAATATCTACAAAATGTCATGTGTGCATATGGTGTTTTGCTAAACAACACCATGAAAGTGAGGCTCCTGTCTTGAGCATTTTAGAACTTGTTATAAAAAAAAACTACAGGATGGGGAGGCAAAATTAGAAGGAGGGCCTGCTGTGATTGAGAAAAGAATAGGATCGACCCAAAAATATATTTTTATTAAATTATTATCTGTGTACATATTTTAACATTGCCCCCCCCATACATACCCTCCCTCCCCAGAGTTTTGTGTCCATTGGTTGTACTTATATGCATGTATACAAGTCCTTTGGTTGATCTCTTTCCCTCTCCCTTCCTCTCTGAAATCATAAAAATATACTTAAAAATATAAATAAAGAGAGAGAAAGCTCAGCGAGAGGAGCAGACCCACCAAAGACACCCGCAGAATGAATGTATAGGCTGTTACATCCACAGAGATTCACACACAAAGGAATACGTGTGGAAGGACATAGGCTAAGAGATTTAAGGTAGGGTGGAGTGGCGAGATTGTAAGTAATTTTCACTATACCTTCCTATATCACTTAATTTTTTTACAATGAAAATAGACAACTTTTATAATTAGAAATAATAGAGTATAAAGCTGCTTACCAAAAATTGGAAGTCAAGAATAAAGAACATACTTCAAACATAGAAATAAAATTAAAAAAACCTCAAGCCCCTATGTGCTAAAAATTTCATTAAAATGAAATTATTCTTTAAAATCCTAGAAGTTTTGGTCTCTTCTTTCTTAATAATGAATCTTGGTAGAGTTAAGAAAAAGCAGGGAGCCTACCTTCTAAAGTACCTCTTTATTTATTCTACAAGACCCAGTATAGGCCAAGAAAGAAGCTATTTCTCATTCAGAATATCATTTCCATCTGAACACAGCACATACATACTGTATTTCATCTTTTCTTTAAATCTCAGAACTTCAAAGTCTTGAAGCATTTTCACCGCATCTACATAGGAACAAAGGTAATCACCATCATGCCATCCAAGTCAGAATCGGAGGGAGTTTTTCAGGGATAGAATTCTTAATCTATTTGAACTATATGGTTCTTAAAGGAGCTTTGAGACAGAGCCAAGTGTAAGGAGAAGTTTGCAAGGGTGGCACACAATTTCTGCTTTATAAAAGATCAAAAAACACATACAACTTTAGCAAATCATAAAATGAGCCACCTGCATGCACAAGCGTGATGAAATCAACTATTTCTAATTCACCAAATTATGATAAACCAGCAAGAAAATCATTAGTTTGAAGAGCAAAACTAAAGATTATATTTGTACTATAGAAATCATTGATATATAAACTTTATATCTGAATTTAAAAATAAATAACTTTCAAAGCATTAGAGAAACTAGATATCAATAGTACAGCAAAAACTAATGATTTCCCACTGAAATTAATTTTTTATTCATCTAAATATATCATAATAATAATATATTTCAGATTTCTCAATATCAGTCAAACATAATGCTAAGAGGATTACAGATTAGATTTTTTTGGAATTGATATATCTACCAATACTTTGAGTAAGCCTTATTTAAAATCTGTTATTCTAAATATATTAACTTCAGATATATGAAGATAATAAATCTGAATCACTAGAAATTTATTGAACATTATTTATATAAACCATAATAATTCTTTTAAAATACACCTATCACGACTTGTTCAAAATAATTCCCGATATTCTATTGACTTGAGCAAAAAATTCTGAAACAAAGTACCTTCCAGGATTTTGCAACCAATTTTCCACTATTTCTTAACTTCAATCATGAGATATACCTTGTGTTTGTTGTTTTTGCCATTCACATATGGAATAAACATAGCAATAAACATAAGGAAGCTGAACTATAATCAAGTAGATGTATAATATTGACAGCGTATTTCAGAAAGAGAGGTATAAAACTACAGAGAGGTCCCCAGGGATCACTAACAGAGAGCCTGATTTAGCAAATTTTGAGTAGTGGCCCAGGCACCCAAATCCCAAAGCACTTCCTAGTGCAGCAAGTTTGCTAAAGGAAAGGGAAAGCTTGGAAATTTCTGGATCATAGCCCCGGCAGCACTACCTTTCGCTTTGCTGTTTGCAGTGCTTCCTATAAATTAACCCAGTTGATTTATTCCCTAATCCAGCCAAAAATCTCTCCACTGCCACTTCTCAGCATATGTCCTTTGAACAGTCTCCTGTGAACTTTACTCATTTTCTGTGCAAAACACTTCAGCACAGTTCTATATGGGGCCTCGAATGACCACATGAATGTCTTTAGGGACATGCATAGTCTTTCTCCCTAACTCCACAAGTTAGAAATATTATCCTTCACCAACCACCCTTTAAAAATATATATATATATATATTTTAGAGAGGACGGGAGAGAGAGAGAGAGAGAGAGAGAGAGAGAGAGAGAGAGAGAGAGAGAGAAATGTCAATGATTAAAAATAATCATGGATCAGCTGCCTCCTGCATGCCCCACACTGGGAATCAAGCCCACAATCAGGGTATATGCCCTCACCAGAAATTGAACCATTGACCTCCTGGTTCATAGGTCACCACTCAACCACTGAGCCACACCGGCTGGGCCACTATGGTCATTCTTCTTCTCCTGCAGGCTCCTCTTCATATGGTTGCACTCCTGTCTCTACATCCCAGAACTCCTCTTTCCTTCACCACCCCTCTCTCATTATCTCGTAGTTGACCTGTCTCTTAGTTTCATTTTCATTTCATACTGTTCTCCACAGTGGCTGCACCAGTCTGCATTCCCACCAGAAAAAGGAGGGTTCCTTTTTCTCCGCATCCTCGCCAGCACTTGTATGTTGATTTGTTGATGATAGCCATTCTGACAGGTGTGAAATGCTACCGCATTGTCGTTTTGATTTGCATCTCTCAGATAATTTCAACTTCCTCTTATGTTCACTACCTTTCTAACCCAGATTACTCCCCTAAATTATGAGTCTATATATGGTTAGCTCTGCTGCAAAAGTCTATACAGTTGCCTCAGAAACACTTCAAACTCATTATCAAAGCCCAATTTTTCTCATCCATCTCCTCAAATCGATTCCTTTCTTCTAGGTTCCATTTTATCAGAGGGACGATACAGTCATCTACCAGGTCACCAAACACTGGAGAGACTCCTCTGAGGCCCACCCCTTTCATCCTTCTACACAATTATCATGTTCTATGCATTTGCCCTCTCCTGTCCCTCTTTGCCAGAAATATCTGCTGTTTCCCTCCCAGAATCAATTTTCACTTGTTCTAGGAGCAGATCTTGGATTTTCTTTTAGGTAGCAAGCTGCCTTTCACAGCTTAGAAACATCTGAGAAAATAGAATCAGTGCTTGACCGGTGACTAAAATGAGGACATGTTTGAATGGCTTTAAGGCCTGATGTGAATTCAGGGGTCAATATCCCACTAACGGAGTACATGGCTATGTACTATTAATCCCCTTCCTAATCTTGCTTTTATGCCTCTGATTTTTATTAACTTCTATCAATGTTATAGTCCTTAAATAATAGCTCTTAAGCAGCTAAGATAATAATTTGTCCTCCAGGAGGAAGCAAGGAACTGCTTTCTCCTCTCTTCTATATGCTGTTGTTCAGCGTGAAATGGAGATACATTTACCTGCAAGAGACACCCATGTCACTTAGCTGCCCCTCATGCTGCTGCTCTGAAGGTACTTTCACAATCCACATTCCTAACACCGTGACTCTGACCCCCAGAACGCCTGCCATAATATTTTGACAAGCTTTCTGGTGAACACGTTCACTCCTCAACCCCAGATAATGGCTTTTTCAATGCGCACCTTCTTGTCTCTAATAGTGGTTTAAACAAGAGAGCCTGCTTTCTCCTTAGCTATTCCGGTCTCGTTTTCCACATCTGTAAGATGAGAGGACAGGCAAGGTGATTTATAAAGTTCCTTCAGCTCCAATAACCCACGGTTTGAAAACACACTCAACATTTCGGCTGGCAGCACAGTCAGATGGAGTGACCTCTCACCCCGTGTCACCTTTCAGAGATCGCAGGATCTGTCAGTCAGGGAGTAGATGAATTGGCTGGAAACGAGCTGACATTGGCTCGCCACAGTGCATTACGGAAATGAGTGGCTGGAGCAGAAGCCAGGATCCCTAGGTATGAAGCTGAAAGGTAAGTTTCAAATGCGAGGGAGTTGTCGTCTTCCCTATAAATGCTAAGCCGTTCTTATAAGTCCTCCTTAACAAAGACACAATTGTAATGACATTTCCAAGGACTTCTATAAAAGGCATCGTGCATAACTACTCCTTGTCGATGTCTCCTATGATAACATGAGTGATTCAATGGAACTCGAAGTTGACAGTGATTGTCTCATAATATGACATACTTTAGATCAATAAAACAAAGGTGAAACAAAATAAAAATCTAGAGCATATGCCTGGCATTTTAAAGCTACATACTGGCAACCGATCAGAAGTGTCAATTATTCAAATGCACTGTATTCCTATATATTTGTGCACGTAAATTATGCATTAGATTCCAGGTTTCGGCTTGAATCACATAGTAGGGACTGAAGATGGGCTGGCCACCTTAGACAATGCAGCAGAGATAGAATCTCTGTGCCACTATTTGCTTATATTCTCCAAGCGATGCGAAATATAAACTGGGCTTTCCTTCAAATTGTACCCGGAATTCAATCGTTTTTCCCTCATTTCTATTGCTAACACCCTGGACAAAGCTATCATCGTCTCTCCTCTGGTTATTGCAATCACCTTCTCTTTGGACAACTGCTTCCACCCTGACCCCCTATAAGTGTCACCCACAGCCAGACTCATTGCTCTCTCTCAGCCCTTACCTCTGCCCCAGCCATGCAGGATTTAATATTATAGTTGGTGCAACTGAAAAAATCCAGGGTGCATCAGCCTCAGGTACTGCTAGACCCAGAGCAAGTGCTGCCAGCAGTTTAATTTTCTCCCCCTTTCCCACGCCGGCCCCCTTCTGTAGTCAGCTTCACTGTGTATGCAGCCTGTTGCATCCAACTGTAGAAATGAACAGGCAACTCCCCACTATAATCTATCCAACTTATGATACAAAAAAAGAGAAAGGGTCTAAATACTCAACCTCCCAGAGGGCCTATGACTGACCCAGCTTTGCACTTGTGCATGTCCTTGAACTCATCCTTTTGGACAGGAGGGCAAGAGAGTCTGATGGCCAGGTGTGGAGACCCTCTCTCTCTGTGGCTAGCTGGAGATGGTGTAAGCTCCACAAACCACCCAACACATATTTCCCACAAGAAGTTCCATATCAGAGAAAACAAGGAAGGAAAACAAGCCAGAAAAAAACACCCTGTAACTGGCACAGCTCACGGGGGAATCACTCTGACTGATGGCTTAGTATGTTTTCCTTATCTATCCTCAGAGACTGATTTTCCTCTGGCCAGACTGCTTCTCTGGACTTCACAAACTGAGTACATGGAGAACGAGAGAGAAAAAGAAAAGGACACATGGTGCGTAGGGTTGTGATTTGAAGCCACTGGGAAAAGCGACAGGCACAGAATTGGGACTTAGGAAAATGGATCAGAGATAAAGGAACTACTTAAACTATTACTTTAGATTATGGGAAGCCTTTTGTATGCTTTAAGCAAGTAAGTAGACAGAAGTGTTCTGAATCACGTTGGGTTTTTAAATTGTTCCGTTGACCAGTTCAATAGGGTTAGAGCCATTATTATACCAATATTCTGTTCTGTTAGTGTTTTCACATCCATCTCTCGCAATGGGTCAGTCTCCTTAAAGGTAGTGGTTCTATAGCGTACATTTCTGTAGTTCTTTGCACACCGAAAGGACTCAGAAGTGTACTTGGTGAATGGATGACAAGTTGTTGACATACAATTTTTCTACTTTCAAACACTTCAATAAGGTAGGTCCTTCAAAATTTTAAATCCTAAAGAAATGTTTCAGCTAGCCACAGAGATAGAAGGTCTCCATACCTCCCATGGCCTTCGTTATAAATCTGACTGTAGGAAGCAAGACTTCCCTTGGTCCCTTTCAAAAATTCACTCGAGGGCATCTTTTTCCTTCATCTAGATATAGTTAAGGTAATAACAATCTTTCAACATCTCAGAATCAAACTAGTCCCAGCAGAGTACTTGAAATACTGAAAACAAGTCCTTATTTTTACAGAGAAGAAATGGGATCCCTTTTGAGTTAAATTATGTTCATCCAAATAGTTGTCCAGTGCCTAAAACAAAGACTTGAGTCCCTAAACTTCTGTTTCAAGACTGCTTCCCTACACCACCTTCCCTCAATCATTGTACCTTGTTGAAGACACAACAGTCCTCTTTGCTACATGCTTATAAGCATAATTCTCCTTGCCTGTCCCTTATATATTAAATGTGAATAATATGGGTAGTACAAATATTTAGCTTCAGAGTCTGGCAAGTCTTAAGTCAGCTTCTTTGAAGCTGTATGATTTGGTGAAAGTAAGTTTTTCTATAAAATGATACCTATAATACCTAAATAGGTTCTGAATATCTATAAGTTACTGAATTGTGATCACTGAACAAGATAAAACACCTAACACAGGACAGACCCTGAACAAATATGAGGGAATTTTTCCCCTCTAAAACCACACCTCCACCTATAGTCAAATAATATTTATAAAAAGCACTGAAACATAGACACCTACATCAGAGGTTACAATTATCGCTCAATGAAGGAAGTTCAGTTGGAAAATAGAACATCAAGGGATTTAGGTACTCTGCATTAAATTAACTATTCTTCAAGTTAATAACACTTCTTGGCAAACTCTTAGTCCCATAATACTAATTAAAGGAAACATTCCTTTTAATTTATTTTAATCCTGAGAATGTATTAGCACCAAATAAGCCCAGTGGCCCATACCAAAGTACTCAATGGGGTCTTGTGGGGTTTACTTAAAAGACAAAGTTATTTTGCCAGCAGTAGAAGTAGGCATTAAAACTAAGTAACAACGCCCTTTTTCAAACATTACCACCTAATTTACAATACCTCGGCAGCGAGGAGAGCAGGCTCATAGATAAAAAGTAATTTGATAAAATAATGGCTGCCATTTTTCTACCACAATTGCTCTGCAGCATAATTTATAGAGACGGCACTTCCTCTCCTCTAGATGACAGGTAATGGGAAGAATTTCAGCAGCAAACCCTGAGAGCAGGCTCAGGCCAACGGGATCAGTGCAACTAAGTCATTTTTAACTGTTTCCTCAATTACTGCTTTCAACTTTTCCTATTTCATTAAAAAGAAGGACAAAGGTTAACGATTTTAAACATCTCTTCAAATTTAGGATTTCTAGATTAAAAATACCTATAAAATGATTTTGACCTCGTGTTGTAAGGATATTGGTTCACTGTCTACAATGAGATGATCATAACTTAGAGTACAGTTCATCAGCAGGAATATTACAATCTGTAATTCATATGCGGCTCTTCTAAACTAATGCTCACAATTTACTTTTAATGGACTCTGTGCCCTGTGCGTTTCAAATAGGTGTCCTGAAGCAATTTAGAGATTATCACAGAATGTAAAAATGTGGTGTTTAAGGATAAAAAGGAAACAGCCACCTGAAGGATGCAGGTGGAATGCTGCTTTTAAGCACCTGAGTTGAGTTGATTAACCTTCTTGAATCCCAAATTTAGCTGCTGAATTTCTGGAATAAAAAATATATAAATAATGAACAGTTGCATTAACTCTCATTTTTAAATTTAATTTAATGTTGTCCATCACCATTTATCTCCTCTCTGCCCTCTTCTACCGCCACCCACACACCCCAAAATCACCACACTGTTGTTCCTGTACATGAATTCTCTTTTTTTTCTTTTTTGCTCTTTTTCTTTTTGCATTAACTCATTTTTAGCTACTCATGTCACCCTTTCCCTCATATTTTGTATAGATCTGAATTTCATCTTTATTACCGCAATCACTCATTGTATGGACTTTATCCTGATTTTGGAATTATTTGAGGTAAAATGATGAATAGATAATTTAAATCTTTGGTCTTTAATCTCAGGATGCCACATCTCTATGCAAAAATAACACAAAAGACAATTTTAACACCCAAATTGGAAAGCTTAGATGATTGAATACGTTTTTAAGTGACCAGTTATATAGTTTATCAATATGTAGTAAGTATGACAACTCAGAGTATGCTATAGATACTTAGTTGTTCCTTCTGGTAATTGCTAAATATGAAATCTAACTCCTTAGAAACTGCTCCCTAGATCAAGGCAAAATATTCTACTCAGCATGGTCAAAGAGGCTATCACCATTGTTCATATGGCTGAAGGTCAACTATACAATCCATCTAAAGCACATATGTCAAACACAAGGCCCGCAGGCCAAATCCAGCCCGCCAGGCCTTGCAATGTGGCCCGCACCGCGCTGTCATCACTGCACTCCGCTGTCAGTTTATGACATTGTCAGTTTATGACTGTTCAGTAAACCATTCGGCCCGCGATTTAGGCTGGATTTTAGATTTTGGCCCCTTCTCTGATTGAGTTCGACACCCCTAATCTAAAGACTACTTTAAAATCCTATTTGATATAGGATTTTATATAATAAATATAATAAAATCCTATATAAAAGGCTCCCTTCTCTGCTTCATTCAGGCTGCAGGAAGCCCTATTCTTGCAATGGGCCTCTAGTATGGAATAAGTGCTCTGAAGGGAAAAGGGAGCCAAATAGAGAGGAAAATGTAAGTAACATTTTAGATATTATTAAATTTAGATGATTTATATTAATATTTCAGGGTGAACAGAGAAAGTACCTTTAAGGAAAAGGCTTTGGAGCAACAACTCTAATATAAATGCCCAGGGAAGGAGAATTCCAGGCCGAGAGAAGAGCGTTTCCAAAATCCTGAGGCAGGATGTCGCAAAGAGGTCCTGAGGTGTAAATCCAAATAATGCTAATTAAAAATTGAATTTTTATCCACAAAATATATTTTTGTAGCCTTCCTCTCTGTAAATGGGGTTTGGCTATAATGTTTTAAAACAGATTAAAGAAACAATGCTGGTCTGGAATCAACTTTCTTTGCATAATTAGGCCAATCTATGGTTCCAGAATGGTGAGCAAAAGGATGCTGCTAGGTCAGTTAATCATGAAATAGCCTTTAATCCTTCTTGGCAATTTTCCTACTAATACAAAATTGCTTTGTGTACTGAACAATAATAAAACATGTGCTCTTGAATAATGCTTCTTGTAAAAAACACAGTTTAAGAAAATGATGATCCAGTTGCTTCTAAGCTAATAAAGCTTGAAATGTGTCTCAAATACTTTGTCTATAATTTCAATGTAATAAAATGATCCCCATCCTGAGTTAAGCATAAAAGTAGAACAAATTTAATTTAATAGTTTGGCAATGAGCGGGGCCCATCTCCCAGGGAAGGTTTGTGTGTGGTTTTTCAGCGAGGTGACCGTCTCCTGGCATTTCGATCTCTTGACCTGTGAGAACCTCTGAGGGAAATGAGAAACTCTGAACCAGCCTCACTAAGGTGGAGGTGCTGCCAGATGGCTTGCAGGGGGGAAAGGCACGGTGTATGTGCCTCAGAACACTCACCATTTTCCAGAAAAAGTGTCAACCACTAAAACTGTTTTCTATAAAACCCTAGTTGGCCATCTCAAATTAAAATCTCCAGCCTGACCCCTCTACTAGCCATCAGATCATTACCCCAAAAATTACAAAAGGGATTTTTTGTTCTCATTTTATAGTTGTGTGTGTGTGTGTTTTTTTTTTATTACCCTCACCGCTCTATTTTCTAATCCTGATTTTTCCTTCATCTTCTTGACTGTGAAAAACAACTCTCCAAAACATTTGAGTGTACAATTTTCATTCAAAATAACTGGGAGAATGTGGAACAATCCCCAGTTAAATGTCTCTGAGTTATTCCTTAGTTAATCTGGGCTTTGAAATGGTTCTAAATCTTGATTTATCCTTCAAGATTCTGATGAAAGTTAACGCAACACACCAGACACACCCAATTTTACACAGGGCCCCAGGCTTCCTGAGCATCTCTTTGCATCCACATACTGAGAGAAGAGCCCGGGCCGATATGACTTCCCCCGTGCCATCCACAAAAAGCTTCCGATCCTGCCTGGATGGTGTGGCTCAATGATTGAGCATCTTTCTATGAACCAAAAAGTCAAAGTTTGATTCCTGGTCAGGGCACATGCTCGGGTTGTGGGCTCGACCCTCAGTGGGGGGCGTGCATGAGGCAGCTGATGGATGATCCTCTCTCATCACTGACGTTTCTATCTCTCTCCCTCTCCCTTCCTCTCTAAAATCAATATATATATTTAAAAGCTTGAGATCCATTTACAGTCCAGACATAAACTTGCTGGGGAATTCATTCACAGATATCCATGTCGCCCTTCCCATTCTGCTGTCACAGGCAACCACACAGTGGACACAAGGTCTCCACGCCTGCCAGGAGCCCGTCTCACCTTCCTTTTTTTTGCATTTTTTTATTAAGGTATTATATGTGTACATATCTTACCACTGCACGCCCTCCTACCCCCATCGCCTCACCTTCCTAATAAAGCCGCCTCCTTGGAGAACATAAAGTGTTCAAATTGTTCTGTGAGCCCACTCAGCCTTTGAGCTGCTTCCTTGACTTGCTTTAGACCTCTTCAGGACAGCTTTCCCTAATAGTTCTGGTTCCCCACAGGATTATGTCAAATAATAGTCAATATTATCAGCACTGTTTCTTTAATCAAGTCTAACTGTGGCATACCTAGTCCCTCTTTTACATAATTAGACCTCACAGGTTAAATATCAGGAAAGCCCAAGAAATTCTCCAAAGAAAATCCTAGATCCTCTCTGCACCTAGCGCACCCCATCCCTCAGCCTTAGCTTTCCGGCTTACTAGTAGCAAGGAAGGTGCTTGATGGCAAGACGTGTAAAATTTACATTGGAAACGACCGTTTCACATGCTCAGAAATATCAGTATACCTTACCGAAGACGTTCAATAGTTGGCAGTGACGCTACATGGTGAATGTATGCCCATGTTAAAATTTAAGTAATATACCAACTCCAAAAAATGCAGAAACTCACCTTACTTAGTCATTTCCCAAGTAACTTGAGTACTTTCTAAAGCTGATAAAGAATCCTATCTGTTGAAGTTGTGTACATGCTAAATAATCCATGTGTGTGTGTCCTAAAAGTTACTCATTGTCAGTCTGGTCCTTAGCCACCCTGCATAAGTATCCTAGGTCTCTAATTACCTTATCAATGAAATTAGTTCAGATAAGCACAGTAGCAAAAGCCCTCAGACAGGTCACTTAGCCAAGGTCAATGTTGAGGAGCTATTCTCTGAGTTTCAGCAGGTCTTGTGACAGCTTTTGTCTGTATTATCTTTCAAAACACTCCAAGAAGATAAAGATAGTGTCTCCCTCTGGGGCAGACTGCAAATATTTTTTAGTGACAAGAATAATAAAAACAATGTCTTTCTTTGGAAAAACTTTTGGTAAATTCACTTGTATCTTCTTTTAAAGACTGGGGCTCAGGATTCCCGAGTGTGACACAGACCTGCTATCTGTACCTCATTTAGCTGGGCCACCCCACCGCACTCCACAGGACGTAGAGGACAAGGGGGACTCATGGGACTTGAAGCTTCAACTCCTTGCAGTTCCACGAGCAGTAAAGTCCTAGTCTCTGACCCAGGGATCTCGTGTCTTCTGGCACCTTGCCAACATGGTGGCAGCCTCCCCAGCTAGCTGGCCAACAGGGTAAAATCTTAGACTCTTCGGGGTTCTTGACACTAAATTAAAAAAGCAAAGCCAGTTCGGATAGGAAATATTCAGGGACTTTTGCAGTCTGGCTAAGGGAGAGTAAGGAGCCCAAAACAACGATCACACTGGACAGCAGGTAAGCACACAAGAGCGGTGAGATATCTGAAACTGGGGAGTGGTATCTGAGAGGAAACAAAGGGCCAGCAAAACTCTAATCTGTAAAGAGACAAAGCCAGGGAGAGCCCAACAGTCCCACTAAGTAGTGGCGACAGAGTTGAGAACCCAAGGCAATTTGAGGTTACAAAGTCGAGGGCAGGGGAGAAAGACACAGAGAGAAGACCCAGAGAGCGGCCCGGGGTTCCTCTTCAGTCATCACTGAGTCTGCTCTGGGCCAGAGTGAGGAAACCACCCAAGGCAGAGAGAGCTGCCCTGGAGCTCACACAGGGCGAGCAGCAGCTTGTGTCCCAGAGTGGACAGGCACAGTTGGTGGAGTGTTCTCAGGGCGTTGCCTCAGTAATGGGGTAAAAGTACTTCTGGAGCCCTGGCAGTGTGGCTCAGTGGATAGAGCGTTGGCCCATGCACCAAAGGATCACAGGTTTGAATCCCGGTTAAGGGCATGTACCTGGGTTGCAGGTTCCATCCTCAAGCTCCAGTCAGGGGCATGTGCAGGAGGCACCAATCAATGTACCTCTCGCACATCGATCTCTCTCTCTCTCCCTTCCTCCCTCCTTTCCTTCCACTCTCTCTAAAAATCAATAGGAAGAAAATATCCTTGGGTAAGGATTAACAAAACAAAACAAAAAACATTCCTGGACTACAGAGTGCTCTGGACCCACCTAAGCCTCAAAAAGATAATATTTTTTTTCCAAATAGTAACTCAGTTGCATATCAGAACAAGGCTCAAGAATGTTCACAAGGCATGGACAGCCTCAGACTAGGTTACACTCACAGCGTCAGCATTCAATCCCAAGTCACCACACGTACAAATGTCATGTTATATGGTTCTCTACACAGCTTTCAGAATTTGCTGCAAATGGCTGATAAACACGTATTTCATTTTTATATGTAAAGAAAGCATGATAGGGTGAATTTTTTTTTTTTAAGTTTCTTAGTTCAAGTCTAAAAATTTCATCCTAATACCCAAATTACATGCCCGGCCAGAACGCTGAGAAGCACGGAAGCGGTAAAAGAAGGGAAGGCTGTCCTGCCCAGAGAGCCCAGCGGCCTGTTCAGAACCTGCCACAAAGGGAGAGTGGCACATCGCATGAGAAAAGGAAAACGGCGCCAGACTCCCTTTTACATCTGGATGGAGTCCACTCAGCCTTTAGGATTCAAACCACCCACTCTGCTTCTGCAATGAAAGCACCTACTGCGTGGTTGATAGCACATAATCCTGTCTCTCTATAAAAGCCTAAGTGATGTTTGACCTTTCAACCTGTAGCTATGATGTGCACTGACCACCAGAGGGCAGATGCTCAACGCAGGAGCTGCCCCTGTGGTCAGTGAGCTCCTACACGGGGAGCACCGCTCAGTCATAAGCTGGGCTCACAGCTGGTGATCACAGTGGCGATGGCAGGAGCCTCACCCGTCTCCACAGCAGTGCTAAGGATGTCTGGCTGCCAGCGTAGGCCTGTCAGTTGGGCATCCCCCGTGGGCTCCCAGACTGCAAGAGGAAGCAGACCAGGCTGAGGGACTCCCCTCAGTGCATGAATTTCATGTCCTGGGCCTCTAGTACTATCATAAACAAGAAGAAGTATATTCTGATAGAGCATCTGGACTTTGGCAGATAAAAAAGCAATAGCATCCGCCAAAACCGGTTTGGCTCAGTGGATAGAGAGCATCGGTCTGAGGACTGAAAGGTCCCAGGCTCGATTCCAGTCAAGGGCATGTACATTGGTTGCGGGCACATCCCCAGTGGGGGGTGTGCAGGAGGCAGCTGGTCGATGTTTCTCTCTCATCTATGTTTCTAGCTCTCTACCCTCTCCCTTCTTCTCTGTATATTTAAAAAAAAAAAAAAGCAATAGCATCCCTTTCCCCTCCTTCTCCCCCCACCCAAAAAAAAACCTAAATTATTTTTTATACTAGAACAAAAACTCATGAGGGTTCTTTAAATGCCTCACTGATTTCCTATATTAGCTAGACTTGCAAGGGTGAACGAGTCTCCTGGCTTGAGCTGGTTCTCATCACCAGTTCTGGCTCTCTGCTGACAGGAGCGTTGTCCCGTGTGCAGCTCCTGGATTATCTGCATTGACATGAAAATTGTGCTGGGTAGAGATAATGCTCTGCTTGCCACCTGGCAGCTCAATTTCTCCCCTAAACGGAAGGATAATTAAAGGAAGGCAAACGTACAAGAAACACGTCCAGAGCGAGCACCTCCTCACCAAGGAGATTAGAGCGCATTAAGAACACATCAGCTAACGGAGGGATTGAGAATCACGTTCTAGGGAGATATGTTCACAAAGGCAAACCCTGACCCTCTTTTCCAGTAACCACAGACTGTATTCCCAGGCGATTTGAAAAAGCAAGTCATAGTCTGTTCCAGGCTGTCACATCTCAGAGGGAAGGTGGTGGAGGGCTGGGGTGAGGGGGTGAGAAGAGATCAACCAAAGAATTTGTATGCATAGATGCATAACCCACAGACACAGACAATAGGATGATGAAGGCCTGGGGTGGGGCATAGGGGGGGCTAAAAGAGGTCATGAGGATGAAAAGGGGACATATGTGATACTTTCAACAATAAATATATTTTAAAAAGAAAGAAAAGGCAAGTTGCCTGTCTCAAAGGCGAGAATGGCTCAGAAAACGTACTTGAGGTATTTGCGATTATAGGAAGATAATTCACCGGGAGGGAGGGGGCATTCTTTATTTAAAATATATTTTTCTTGATTTCAGGCAGAAAGGGAGAGGAAGAGAAAGATGGAAACATAATCGATGAGAGAGAATCATCAATGGGCCACCTCCTGCATGCCAGAAATTGAAACGTGACCTCCATAGGTTGATGCTCAACCACTGAGCCATGCCAGCCAGGGCGGGAGGGGGCATTCTTACCTCGTATACAGATTCAGGCCACAGAAAGCTACCCTCCTAAAACACTGCCCCTGTGAAGAAGCAGTGGCCATGCCTAGGTAAAAACGTGTTTTATGTTCGTCAGAGGACTCCTCACTCTCCATCCACACCTGCAGACCCAAGAAGAAATTCATTTTCCATGTTATTTGAATAGAAAACCCAACTTCTACTTCAGTAGCCAAAACACCAGCCTCTTTGGGCTTCAGGAACCATCGTTAAAGCTGACACTAATTGGGGAGACGGCCAACAGCAGGAGTGACAGGGCAGGGACTGCGGAAGGAGCATCATTCATCCCAGGGAGTGTGGCCGCTCACTGTGGATGAGGAAACTCGGGTAACACCATGCTGAACCTGCCTGTGCCATCGCCACCCGGGGAGGACAGAGGACAACAGGACATTTGATCCCCCGCTTCCTTCAAACACTGTTTACTGCCGCCGCCACCGTGCACATCACCCGCCTTGGCAGGCTGAGCTGACGAGCAGGAATCCAACGGCTCGGCCGCCCGGCTCTGATCAGTGATCCTCACATGGCAGGTGCTGAGAGGATCCTGGCAGTGCTCACAGCCCTGTCAGGTGTTATGACAGGCACTCCAGACTCTGATGCTAATGAGGCCCACACGGCAGAGAGCGCTTCCAGCCCAGGAGGCACCACACAGCCGAGTGACAGAGACAATCCTGGTTCCATGGCTGCTCACTCGCGGTGAGCACGTCAGACCTCATCCTTCTGCTAAGTGTTTTATTCACACACTCCCGCGCTGTCCCAAATAGCGCTCCATGCCTTCCTACCATGCTCCTCACATTCCTTACACCTGCTGCTGGCCTGAAGCTGTGTTCAGAGAATTTGCATTAAAAATTCAAAATCACATACATGTCTATTGACCCTACTCACAAGAAGAGGAGAATCTGGTCTTGTTTAGCGTATGATGCCAGAATGTTCATTTTGTGACAATTTATATACAGATAAACTCATTAAATTAAACAAAGATAGAGCAAAAACAGCATTTCAAAAAAAAAAAAAAAAAAAAAAAAGCTTCCATGTGCAAGATGGATATTTTTGAAGGAAAGGAAGGAGAATAATTTCAAAATCAAGTATTGAGCAGTCACTGAAGAAATAGAAATGCATGAGAGGATGCATAATAAATGCACTGAATTCGGGTGGTACCTTGAAAAGTCGAAGAAATTGGCACGCATTTTTTTGGCCTTATCTTAAGCTCATATAATAGCATAGATATCAGGGGTCATTTCAGGAGTCATTCTATTTATCCAAGTGTGTCCATACATAAAATGGCAGATGGGCAGAAAATAAAATCATCTCCAAAAATAATGGCCAGCGAATCAAGATTGGAAGAGAATTTCACAGATTTTCAGACTGTGCGTTTGCTAAATCCAGAGAGGGAGAGAAGGTCATCTTGATTCTGTGTGTCTTGGACTCACCCACTCAGAGCCCATTCAGAGGGAGAAGTTCTCTTCCCAACACTTGAGACCACCATCCACATCAAGCAAAGCAACCGCACACGGGAATGCCCGATGCACCAGGAAACTCAACAGGAAGACCCACAGTAGAACTTTACATCGGAAATAAATATTCATCAAAATAGAACTGCAGGCGAGAACCACATCTGACTCTGTGAAGAATGAAAGTGGCTTTTCAAATATGGCACCTAGGACAAAGAAATTAGAATAAAAATAGAATTTGGAAGAGGAAGAAGGAAGATGAATACGGAAAGGAGCATATAAAGGAGAGAAGGGCTGCCTAGGAGGGAAATAAATCCTCGCCACGAAGAGCAAGAAAGGAAGACTCGATGCTGGTTAGAGTGCAGACCCATGGACAGCAGCCAGTGGCTTCCCTAGTGTGCTCTTTGATCTCCCGCAGATGCTCCTTTGCAAGCATGTGTTGAAAGAGAAGCATAAAAGTGTAGCCACCTCTGCAGTGCTGGAATGCCAACAATCTCTCATCTTCATCTTTCCATGGGCTCTGAGTTTTCGCATTTAATTTCCTATCACAAAGCCTCCGCAGACTGTACAAAAGCATCTGTGCTCATGTTGACTTCCAACTAACCTTGATATTTTTAAAAAGTATATTTTTATTGATTTTGTACAGAGAGAAAGGGAGAGGGATAGAGAGTTAGAAACATCGATGAGAGAGAGTCATCGATCAGCTGCCTCTTGCACACCCCCTACTGGGGATGTGCCCGCAACCAAGGTACATGCCCTTGACCGGAATTGAACCCGGGACCTTTCAGTCCCCAAGCCGATGCTCTATCCATTGAGCCAAACCGGTTTCGGCTAACCTTGATATTTTAAGTGTGATATTATGGATAATCTCAAATGGTGGGAAAACTAAAATGATATAGACATGGCTTTCATTATTACATCAATTTTGGGCTATAGACCTGCCTTCCCTAAGTGCATATTCCAGACATTATCTGTGATTTGCGGAAGGTTCTTTCTTGTCCTAACCTGTGAGGATCATTGTGCCATGTCTTAGGATGACGATCATAATTACATCTTATGATGCTTATGAAAATAGTACACGCCCAACGAATACTTGTCATTTTCAAAAACGTAAAGTTTTCAAATGGCCTTCACTGCCATGGAATGCACCAGGACTGAAGAGAAGAGAAAAGGCCACATTCTAACCAAACTTCCTCGCAGTGTAAGATTTGTGGAGACAGGAGATTTGTGGTTCAAAAGCCAGGCCTGTTTTGACTGATGGCTGCCAGATGGGGAGAGGGTGAAAAAGGAGAAAAGATTGAGAAGTACTCATTGGAAGCTACAAAACAGTCACTGAGATGTAAAGGAGAGCATAGGGCATATAGACAATAATACCGTAATAACTATGTATGGTGCCAGGTGGGTACCAGGAATACCGGGGGGAGCACTTTGTAAAGTATGTTATTGTCTAACCACTATGCTGTACACTTGAAACCAATACAATATAATACTCAATGTAAACTGTAATTGAACATTCAAAAAGAAGGAGGAAAACTAAAGCTGTTTCTTGCAAGTTCAAGAGTGCATAAAGAGGCTGAGATTTTGCTCTGATGGCTGACAGCCAAGATGCTTTTTAAAATGCTTAGTACATTTGCTACTTTGCCACTAAATAATATTTATGAAGCTTAACACTTCCTTTACGAAGGGATCAATTTGAATGTTTTTGCATCAAGCAAGGCTGATTTGTGGGCAAAGGACTAGGCATGTGTGTTATTGGGTATGATTAGAAAAATATCAAGATACACTACCCTCTAAATACGATGCATCATTCAGGCTTCATTGCTTTGAAGTAAGAAATATCATTTTTTTAAATTTAGATGCATTTGAGACAGTCCACAGATTAAGTTAAATAACAGTTACTCATCTACTAATTGAATTTATTTAATGAGATTGCTTTCCTCTGACAGTCAGGGGGAAAAAAAATGGCAGCCCCTGAAGAGAAGCAGGTTGAAAGTCAGAGATGAGGGAAGGAGACTAACAAATAAAACTGCTCTGTAGGATATCAGGAAATGGGGGGACAGATGAAGGAGGGAAACCAGAAAGGAGACGCATGGATGCTAATGAAAGTTCAATACCTTACTCCAGAGTGTCCTGGGACAACGCTTATGTAAGCTGAGCTTACACTGTGCCACGCAAGTCCCTTGGGTTCAGTCACTTAATTATGTTGGAGTGGGGGGAAAATAAACATTATTGTCTGACTACTGTCAAATTCCTGGTTCACATTTAGAAACTTCCCCAAGGTAATCCAGTGGCTGTGTTGACATGATGGCAAAAATATATTAAAAAAATAAACAAACACACATTGAAAGGCATTCGAAATGAAGGTCTAAATGGTCAAGTTCATTTAAAAGAAAAATTTAGAATGAAGCTTTGACGTCACCCAAAAAGCTGTTAAGATAAACTTCTTGGAGATTTGAAGATGGCAGCCTAGGTAAACACCTGTACTAGCCACCTCTCACAACCACATCAAAATTACAACTAACATACGGAGCAACCATCATCCAGAATCTGGGAAGCTGGCTGACTAGAAGTCCTACAATCAGAGAGGTAAAAAAGGAAGCGCATTGAGAAGGGGCGGAGGTATGGAGGAGCGGAAGGGGCTGGTCCAAGACCAAGTGTGTCATATTTTTAATTGGGAGGATGATCATCTCTGAGGAGGCCACCCAGAGGAGCAAGGGGTTCCAGGCTCACATCAATCCCCAGCACAAGGAGCTGGGGAAAAAGTCCTATGGGCCATAAGAACTACAGGCTGTAAAAACCAGTGTAGACTGAAGCTTAGTGACACAGAGGCTGCTGGAGACCCAGCTGTTCCTCTTAAAAGGCCAGCACCACAAACTGACCTTACAAGAGCATCAGGGTGAGGTTCTGGGGAGCACAGATATATACATATATACGAGGAGGAACTGGATTTTCTGGCATAGGGGCAGGAACTCTGGGGAGGCTTTCTGTCAGACAAAGGTGCCTTCAGAGATCATTGTTCCTATGCTGAGAGCTCCCAGGTCTCAGGGCTGACTGGCAACCATTTTTGTTTGCTCTGCCCTGGTGCTTCCCAAAACCCCACCTCATCTAATTTACCCCACCCACGCTGCCTGCAGTGGCTTTTACATATGGATGGTCTGTCCTTGCTCAGGATAAAAGCTCTCAAACAAGCTGCAGCTTGGTCAGGGAGCTGCAAACCTAACAATAAAAGGCCCAAAACCTGGCACCAGCACCAGCCTGCCTTGCTTCATAGCTGAACCTTATCTGGGCACTTCCAAACCCAATACAAAGAGGAGGAATCTGCAGATCTCTCTGTAGGTCCTGCTGGGCAGCCCCAAGCAGTAGCTAACTTTGCACCTCCCTGGAGACTGAAGAGCCATTGTACTCAGTGGTCAGTGTCACAGGGTTTCTCAATAGAAACTATGAAGGCCAGATGGGAGTGGCAAGAAATATTCAAAGTGATGAATAGCAAGGGCCTACAATGAAGATTACTCTACCCAGCAAAGTTATCATTTGGAATTGAAAGTCAGATAAAGAGCTTCACAGATAAGAACAAGCTAAAGGAAGAAGTCCATCACCACCAAACCAGTATTATATGAAATGTTGAAGGGTATTCTTGAAGGAGGAAGAGGAGAAAGAGGAGAAAGAGGAGGAGGAGAAGGAGGAGGAGGAGGCGGCGGCGGCGGCGGAGGAGGAGGCGGAGGAGGAGGAGGAGGAGGAGGAGGAGGAGGAGGAGGAGGAGGAGGAAGAGGAGGAGGAGGAGGAAGAGGAGGAGGAAGAGGAAGAGGAGAAAGAAAAACAACAATAAGAAGAAAAAGATAAAAAAATATAAACAACAAAATGATAACAAATACCTACCAATTGAATCTAAAATCAAAATAAATGAATAAGAAATCTAATGAACAGAATAAACTAGGTGAATAAAATAGAATCGGAGACAAGGAAATAGAACAGACTGACGATTCTCAGAGGGAATGGGGTGGGAGGTGGGAAGAGATTAAACAAAGATCTTATATGCATATATGCATTACCTATGGGCGAAGGTCTGGGGTGGGGTGGAAACTTGATGGAGGGGAGCAATGAGAGTGGGGAGAAAGAGGGACATTTGTAAGAATCTCAACAATAAAGTTTGTTTTTTTAAAGATAAACTTCTTCCCTCACCATGTTGGTTCAAACATTTGGAATCCGGATATGACTAAGAAATTGGATTAGAAATGAGCATAAATGATATAGATAAGCTGTCTTCAAAGAGCTAGCCACCTAAGGATGGAGACAGAAAGAAATAATGTCAATAAAATGTGAAAGGGTTGACTGGGCAAGGCCAAGGGAAGCCATGCTTCAGGCAAAGAGTGGAGTTGCGGGGAGGAGGGACCCACTGTTAGTTCTGCCTAAACTAGGAAGTAACAACAGATGGGGCTTTCATTCCATGGAGGGTGGGCCTGGAAAACCTCCCCTGCCATGCTGAGCAATGTAGAGTTTCTTCTCTAAGGGATGGAAATATGTAGAAAGCTTCAAGCAGGGTTATTTCATCTTATACATTGTCTTTATGTTTTAATAGATATTCAATTCAAAACTGAATGTAGATCTCTCTGTCTTTAGCACTTTGTCCTCTTGCCCCTGTGGAAGGTGGGTTTTTTTATATAATATTTTTGGTGAGATTCTTGACATTCAAATGGCCCAAACATTTAAAAAAAAATAACAACAATAACATTGCATTATAACATCTTATTAGTGAAAAGGAAGAAGTCTGAGATTGGTTTTGAAGGAGTCTAAGATATTTTCATTCACAGATTGTCCACAAAAATCTTCATAGGAAGGGGGAGATCTCAGCCTAATGCCACAATGTTATCTAATTAACAAAGAATTTAGTATCATTAATTGCACTTTCATTTCAAGAAAGGCCAGACTTCATGTTAGACCTCAGAAATTCAACGGAGAATAGAACATCATCTCTGCACTTCAGAATTCCAACCTAGTAGAGTATCAAGAGAAAAATGTCCCAAATTATCAGTTGACCTTTTCTTCAGTTCTAATTATATAAGAAGAAAAAAAAAAGGACGAAGTCACCATCATAATTAAAATTTTATTTTAATTTTACTTAAAACATTACTTCATAGCCTAATTCATTCTATGATTGCATCATTTCTCCCCTAACTTTTTAAGCTTAAAATTCCAAAATAAAGCAGGCATATGTGACTTATTATTTATGATGCCTTTAATATACTCATCACTATTCAAGGTAAATGTCATATGAAAAGAGATGAATTATGCAGTGCATAACTCTTGCTCTCCTTATTGTCAGTGAGCCATGGACAAGTTTTCAGGGACAAACTAGCAGTTTATACAGATTTTGTATATTCAACCTTAACTATCATTTTATGACCCAGGAACTCCTAGATTCCAAGCCTGAGTTACAAATCAATTTGGTATCACATTCATTTCGATTTTACTCACCTGATTGTATCCTGCACAATGAAATGAAAAGACCAAGACAGTATATCATGTCGTTTATCCTCTCTGGAACCAATAGACCATGCTCCTTGTCCACTCATCCAACAATTAATAATGGAGCCCATTCATTGTGCCCGTCACTGCATCAGATAAGAATGGTGTCTGTGTTGGTGAATTATATAGTTCCTGACTTCTCAGAAACATAGTCCACTTCTATCAATCACATTGCTTTACAAGAGTTTGGGAATTCTCAAAATGGCAGTTGTTGATGACCTCCTATAATAATGATGTTTGATGGGGGAAGCGGGGCTGAAGTCAGAGATATTGCCAAGAATGTATATTATCCTAAGCTTATTTTATTAGAGTCATATTAGGAAACATCACATGAACAAGCAAAAAAAAAAAAAAAGGTTATACAGAAGAACCCATCTGTAGTTTGATTAAAAATGAGTTTATTGTATAATTTGATGGTTATCACAATGTGGCTCAAGGGCTAGAGATGCCACAATCCATTTGCTTGATAAATATAAACTGGCCAGTCCTGGAACTTGGACAGTATTAAAGGGATGTGTAGATAGCTTCCCAATAAAACCTGCAACCTATTTACATTGCTCCATTTATTTCCTTTTCAATTCCTTCCAATGCTCTTCCCATTCCCCCTGTAGGAGGAAAGAGTAATCCAGCCCCTCCTTCTGCTCCCTCCTTCAACCAATCCTTTGAGATGTATGATGGCCTTTAGGTCTTCCCTAATGGCCATGTTGCTTCTTTAGGAACTGCTCTGGATCTCAAAAGAACTTCCAGACATACAACTTCTTTTTGTGTTCTTCAAAAATGCATTACTTTCATATCATGCACAGAGAATATCCTTAGATGATATTACCCTAAATCATTCAAAATAATTACCTCCTCTTCTCCACTTATCTTCATTTTCTCTTCCTACTATCCTGAAGAATCTAAATTCCAGATATGAGAAAGACTGCAAGAAATAAAATACATCAAGGAGAGAACCGATCATACTTTTAGATGAATAAAACATCTGAAATAGGCTCACAGTCACAATAGCAATTTCAACCAGGTCATGCCTTATTCATGATGGATTGTCCATTCATTAAATCTTCTCTTTGGTAACCACCCTCTTCAAGAGGTCAGGCTCAATAAGGTCACCCTTCTGAATCTTATATTTAGCAACGACTGGCTAGAGCAAGACACTAAACCACAGTTTGTGACTCTTTTGTGCTGACCTTGAAAAGGAAATAAATATTATTCTACCAAGAATATTACATGAACAATTTTTTAAGTCTTATTTTTGTCTAATAAATGGTGAAACAAGCCATTCTACTTAAGTGTCCAAGTTACTGGTGTTTCTCAAAATTTCACAGTGATTTGTGGCCTACTATATATATATCCTATATAATAAAAGCCTAATATGCAAATAAACTATAAACTGAATGGCAGAATGACCAGTCGCTATCATGCGCCTTGACCACTGGGGGAAGACACTCAATGCAGAAGCTGCCCCCCTGGTGGTCAGTGAGCTCTCACAGTGGGAGTGGCCCTAGGCTGACAGGGCAGGTCCACAGCTGCTTGGCTGACCAGGATGAATGGCACTCCCACAGCAGGCAGTTACCCACAGGCCACACCTCCCACCAATGCACGAATCCCTTGCATTGAGCCTCTAAAATAAATACACACACACACACACACACACACACACACACAGAGTGGCCAGATTATTATGGTCTCTGAACGCATAATAATCTGGCCACTCAGTGTATATCCTATAGAATAAAAGACTAATATGCAAATTGTCTCTTCAACCAGGAGTTCGACCAGCAGGCAGGCCAGCCAACAGCCCATGTCTCCTCCCCCTGGCCAGGCTGGCCGGACCCCACCCATGCACAAATTCATACACCGGGCCTCTAATAATACACACACACACACACACACACACACACACACACATATATATATATATATACCAGGATATATACCTATCCATCATATCATCACTAAGAATATTCATTTTTTCCCTCTCTTTTTAAACAGTATATGCAACCTTCATTCTGATAAAATCTGCTGTTGTATTCCAAGATGCAGTTCTGGCCTGAGCTGGTTGGAAGAAAAATCCAAGCTGAGACAGTTAAATTGTCTCACTCTGATCATCATATTGGAGTTTGGCCTGAGAGACCCCAGTCAGCCTCTGTGGGATAATTTAGCTGTGACATAATTTAAAAGAGAGTGAAATGGACACTTTTCACCTTATGCAAAATGAGATTAAGAAAGTCAATTAACAGAAAAAGTGAGGGAAGGAAGCAGGCCCAGAGAATTGCAGAGACAGAGAGACTGAGGGCCTTGAACTTGGATGATTTTTTCACATCCAATGCCAACCCCTCCAGAGGTCAGACTGCACATCCCACCCTGGGTTCTGTAAGATTGCCCAAATCTTCCTTGTGGCCTAGCATATTTCTACTATGTTCTATTTCATATAGGTAACTGGTTTCTGGTGGAGACATTGTTCTCTTTTAAGAACAGAGATAAAACAAGGTGGCAAGCCTTGTCAGGAAGCCTAACTTTGGTCTTGGTTTAAAACTAGCACCTGACAAATATATGTGGTTGTTCAAGAGAACTGTGAGATTTTAGGAAAGTCCTAGTAACTCTGAGTCTTTGTCTCTTTGACTTTAAAACCTCGAAGAGGATTTCTACCACTGATGAGAGACCCTGAATAATGCTTTGAATAAAATAAAATATCACATAAAAATGTTTAACTATTTTTAAATGCATCTCAGAGCTAACGCAAAAGTAACAAAGGTACCAACTTTAAAAGTAAAATAACCGGGACGCTCCAGGAGATAAAAGAGTGCCAAAGCTGATATTTGACGTGAAGTGTTGAGACCTTGAGCTTCCACTTTGACACCTACGTAAGTGCCCAATCCATTGGTGTTACTCTGTAGAAACTTGTTCCTTGTTTAGGCATTTGCCCCTTATACAGGCATTTGTGTGATTAAAATAAACCTCTAAACAACTTAGATATATGAGGCTAGGAGAGAAAATACTTCGTGGGTATTATAAAAATACTCAGGAGGTAGGGGGGAATGAGATAAAACTCAAGGACCCCTCAAAGCTGGATAATCTAATGAATGGTCTCTGCTACACCCACTGTGTAAAGGTGGGCAATATAAACTCCATCTGTGCCAACTAAGCTCTCCTGGAAAGGAAATACATAGACATGTCAATCCTCATAATTCATAAACATAAGGCAACCTAGTATCATGGTCTGCAATCTGAGTTCACACTATCTGTCTGATCGGAAAAAGTCCTCAAGAGGAAATTTTAATTGATGGTGGTTCTGGGTTGGTAGCAGCCCCAGGGGTCTGAAGAGTACATGCAAAACTAATCTTGAGCCATATTGATTATCAACTAATTGAACAAAGACTAATGGCAATGGTAAATTAAATCTAGCCCTAGTTTCTAAATACAAAGCTGATCATATCACTCCAGTGCTTTAAGATTGCATTGCTTTTTAAAAGTCAAGTTTTATTTTGTTTTCTCCTAATCACAGATAATGATCAACCCACAAAGTATTTTTTCTCCTAGCCTCACATATCTAAGTTGTTTATAATTTTTTTAATCACACAAATGCCTGTATAAGGGGCAAATGCCTAAACAAGGAACATGTTTCTACAGAGTAACACCAACAACAATTCACTGACCTGGAAGATAAGACTGTGCCTTGACCACCGGAGATCCTCGTGCTATTGGGAAAATAGACAAACATGGATCAGTCTTGACCAAGAACTGAAAGGGGCTATGACTAGTAAATGAGATCAGGAAGACTGGCTGGAACCCAGATAATTCCCTGGGCACATTTATTTGCAATCATGCTTAGTGGTAAAAATAAATAAACTGGTAAAAATAATGCAATCTCAAAAATGGGCAAAGGGCTTGAATCAGCATTTCTCCTAAGAAGACATATAAATAGCCTCCAGGTATAGAAAAAACACTCAACATCACTAATGATCAGGGAAAGGCAAGTCAAAACCACAGAGATACTTTCTCACACCGGTTAGGATGACTATTACAAAACAAAAACCTAAAGGCAGTAAGTGGTGGCGAGGATGTGGAGCAAAGGGACCCCTTGTGCAATATAAGTGGGAATGTCAAAGGGTGCAGCCTCTATAGAAAACAGTTGGAGGTTCCTCAAAAAACGAAAAGAGAACTACCATACGATTCAGCAATCCCTGGGTAAACTGAAGTCGGGATCTTGAAGAGACACCCCATGTATATTGCAGCAATATCCACAATAACAAGGTGTGGAAGCAACCCAATGTCCACAGACAGATGAATTTTAAAACGTGGTGAGATAGTCTATGACTGAACCTTGAAAAAAGAAGGACATTCTATTTTTTGCAACAACGCAGATGAACTTGGAGACCTTCACCCTAATTACCATAAGCCAGTTTCAAAACAACAGATATAGTATATTCCACTTAGAAGTGGTGTCTACAATAAACTCATAGACAGTAAGCATGAAGGTTTCTTTTGTATTTCAATTATACCTTAATAAATCTGTTTTAAAAGTTAATGAAGAATCACAGGGTTCAAGGTATCGATATTTAAAGACTGAGTGGTTGGAGAATCCATTGGGCAAAGAACCTCTATCAAGGGCAAAGGGAACTGGAATGGATGGTGTGGAAGAAATCATAAATGCAAGCAGTAAAAACTCTAACCCTTATTCATAGTCGCTTCGTTGCTGAGTCATTTTTCTTTTAGTAATGTCCCTTCTCTTTCCCAGTGCCCTCCACCAATAGTGTAAATAGAGTTGAGGGGTGGTGATTAATCTTGTCAGTCCATCGTGTGGGTAACATTAGGATGGACTGACCACAGGGAAACCACAAGGAACAACATGGCCCGGATACCTCATCCAAGGAGTGAGATGTGTGAAGTGATCACAATTTAGACTATCTCCCTTTGGGAAAGGAGTGCCTATAGTTTAGCTTGTAAGTAATGTAAGAAGTGGGAGCATTTTTGAAACTCTGTTACCAGTGTTTCTCAACTTCTATTATTGCCCCCAAGGAGAAAATTTTAATTTAATTTAAATTCTCCCTAATGATGGGAATTAAATAGTAAGAAATAAGATTTTGTGGTGGAGGGTTGACCTTTAGAGGACAATATACCATTGCAAGATTGTATTTATTTCCTATTCCTGCGCAAACTACCACAACTCAGCAGCTTAAAAGTACAAATTCTTGCCCAGCTGGTTGGCTCAGTGATTGAGCATTGACGAATTAACCAGAAGGTCATGGTTGGATTCTCAGTCAGGGCACATGCCCAGGTAGCGGGCTCAATCCCCAGAAGGGGTCATGTAGGAGGCAGGCAGTCGATTGATGTTTCTGTCTTATCGGTGTTTCTCTCTCTCTCCCCTCCTTCCCTCTCTCAATAAAAACATTTAATAAAATAGTCTTACATATGACTGGGAACCCTAAATAAATAATTATATTTGAATCATGAGTACTCATTACTCTAATGTTCACAAATACACTTGCATTTCACGATGAAGGTACATGGTCAGTGGGGTGGATATTTGTTTGCCCTTCCAAATCAATTCCCCGTCTTTCTCTTCACTACTCTAGGCCCCTTAGGTTGACATGAATGGATTATGTAAATGGGCTGCCTTGCTCTCTGGCTTCCATTTGAAGTGGAATTCTGAGAATTTGCTGTAGATGGGAAGAAGGAAGCAGGTTGAAATTGGGTTACTTAGCTCTCTGTCCCCTTCCTGCCAGGTAGCTGTGGCTCACTCAACCACAGGACTTAGATCCTTTCTCTACATCACTTTCTCTCTCCAGGTTTTGGTAAGAACTCCCTCCTCTACCTCTTAGGTCCTACAGACAGTGATGGCGCCCCACTTTGACCTCCTCTGGGGGTACTCCTTGTGCTTTGCCTGCTCCACATACTCTGCCCCCATTTATCACTCCTTTTGAGAATCCCATCTGTTTCCTACTGGGACACTGACTGACAAAGTCAGTCAACACTTTTATTCAATAACACCTTGGCATCAGGCTTAGAACCATGAGCTAACAAATGAGAATGTTTCACCATCCAGCTAATAGGGGACCCTATGCAAACGTGCTATTGATCATCGCTACAAATATTAGTCATTTTACACATACACGCACTGCACAAATGCACACACACAGACTTAGGAACAAAATCGAAGGGAACGCTCCACGAGATAGTAACAATTTCTATCATTAAAAGCAGATACTAGCGGTTCTTCCACAAAAGTGATTGCAAATGTTTTGACACAGATCTTAAATTGCAATTTGGTCAGACTCCTGGGAACTTGGCATTTTCATATGCACGGCCCTGGGAAGATGATAAATGATCGTTGGAGTCCCATCAGCTCAGTCTGGTTCAGTTACTGTTCATCAAAAAGGAAATTGGAAGCAGAATTTAGTGCTTTTTGTCAACAAAACACAGTTGGAAACAAAAAATGGAAGGACTTGTGTTTTTCCAGGAGGGTAAAAGAGTGTGTCTAACACAAAAGCTCACTGTTGTGCTAGAAATGGTCCCAGGGGCCCTTGAAGCTTCTGCAGAACCTTCCCTCAAGCTGCAGCCCTCCACCCACCACCCTCATTTCAAAAGATGCAATTCCAAAGCTAATCTCCCAACAATGTGGATTGGATTAAACAAATCACTGCTGAAAAGAAAAAATATGAAACCTCTTCTCATTCAAAGCCATCTCTTCCTTCCATTTCACAGTGGAGTCCTATCTGAATGAAGTAAAAGGCTTTCCCCACATCGAACATCCTGCGCCCCAACTCAGGTCCCTCGAGGTATTTACCCGTTGTTCTCACTGTTCTATTTCAATCATTTCAATTAAAACATTATAAATTATTTCCTTTCACATGTATGTGTGTATGGATGTACGTGTGTTATGTGTAAGTATCTTATGTGTGTAATATATGTCTATTACATAAATGCATATTTATTTATTTATAACATTCTTGAAGATCTTTAGGGGAAAGGGTATGGTCCAAGTTTAGTGACTGGCCATATTGATTAGAGCAACACTAGCTGCCAAAATGTATGTTGCTTCAAACTCAATAGAACTTTAATGCCTGTGGGGCAGTCATTTGGGAGGCCAAAGTGCCAGAGGCATGTCCTGTTCACTATGTCGTTTCCAGAGCCATCACAGCCCCCTCCCTGCTCGCCTGCCAAAATGGGAAAATGGGATGGAAGATAGTACATGCGGGATATTTCAAGACCAGGAAAATGTGCCGCATGCCACTTGGACTCACATTCTATGAGCCCGAACTCAGCCACATGCCAAACTGCAAGATAGGCAGTGAAATCAGCCCAGCTGTGTGCTCATGAGGAAAAATAGAGCTGGGATTAGGGGCCATCCGTCTCTGCCACGGTGGCATTGAACCTTTCTTTCAGCCTCCCCCCAGAAATAGACCTGAGAAGAAAGAGAATCATCCCCACTTTCTAAATGATGTACAATCACAGAAGAAGGGCTCCACCCCCACCACTCCCACCACACACACACAGACACACACACACACACACACACACACACACACACACACACACACTGCCTGGTGAAGGGTTCCAAACTATCCTGCCAGAAAGAAACAGAGTTGGAAACACTGTGTCCTGGAGGAGGGAGCCAGGGGCATAAGGAGCAGGCTGGGAGAGCAGTGGCTTCACTCACGGCTGGCCTTGCCAGTATTCCACCTGACATTGCCTGCCACACAAAGGGGGAATCGCAGTACTGACTGATGCCAGAGACCACACAATTGCTACTTACTTCTCAGGGAGTGGGCTGGGCTCCTCCCTGCACAGCAGCTCCCAAACCTTCCAGTGGTTTGTGAAGATAACCAGCTGCTCTGAAAACAAGGAACCCTGAAATCTCAGGGCGTGAGGCATGCATTTCCCTCTTGTGTGTGAAGAAAACTAGGGTATTCCTGATCAGCTGTCAGCTCTCCTCTGGGCAGTGTTTCAAGACCCAGCCTCCATCCAATTTACTAGACTCTAATGTTACCCCAGGGGTATTTGTCCCACCAGCAGCTGAGAGAAAGAGGAGATGGAGAAGGCGTGTCTCGTTCTTGACTCCCTCTCTTCCTACAAGTGTCATCCGTTACCTGTGCTTGCATCCCATTGGCCCAGCCCTTGGCATGGCCACACCTGGGTGTGAGGGAGGCTGGGACAAACGCAGCCATTTCCAGCAACAATGTTATAACAGGAAGGACACAAGTTTTCCATGAAGAGCTAGTTCTCTGAGTCACAACCCACTGGGAACCAGTGGAAAGAATTCTTTTATTTGACTAGATGTTATCTGTGCCACAGACTTGGGTTTCCATAAATAATTATTTAAGTTTTATTGTTTTAGACTGGTGTGGCCAAAATCAGGGGTAAGTGAACACTTAAATGTAGGTACATTTTTAAGAGTCAGTACAGAGTCAGTGAATTTTTAAAAAGGATCCACAGCCATTATATCAGACTAGAGGCCCAATGCATGAAATTCGTGCAAGGGCCATGGCCCTCACAGCCCCGGTTTTGTCCAGAAGGGAAGTTCATCTGGAAGGATGTCCAGAAGGACATCCAGAAGGTTATTCAGCCATCTGGTCTAATTAGTATATTACATTTTTATTATTATAGATTCCCAGAGGCCTTCAAAAGCCCTAAAATCTTTTTAAAATCACTGCCATATAGAGATTTTCTGAACTTGCTTTGTCTTTCTAGACCTCATTCACTACCCAGTGATCCCTGAGCTAAGTGATCAGACCCACTGAGGATGGCTGTACAGACTCCAGGGCCCTGCCCCTGCCCTGGTCATTGACATGTAAGTTGAGGGTAGGAGAGGATGTTACACAGTCTGGGAATATGTGTATTTATTAAATTCTCCACAAAGCCCTGCCCTTAGCCCCTGACTAGCCTGTACAGCTGCATCCCTTGTTAAAGAGGGGTGAGCATGTTTGCTCCCTGCTAATGCTGCCCATGGTTCCCTTCCCCCACTCAGAGCACGCTTGCATTCCCATGGTCTAGATAGTGTTAAGCATATTTCTAATATGAACAACACTTGTTACATTCCCGAGACCCAATTGCCATTTCACAAGTCCCTTAAGTATCGCTTTGTAATTATGATGACTGACATTTATTAGGCATCTCCCATGTGCCAGACACCATGCGTCTCATGCCATGTTTCATTTAAAACTAACAGTGACCCACTTGCAGAGGGGGAACAGTGAGTAGGTATCTGGGGAGTCTGTCCAATGCCACAGGATTCGTATGCACCCAAACTTAGGTTCAAAGTTCGCTACCTAATTGCAACGTTTGCCTAATTCTATCATTTCTGTCTACTCCCCCCTCCTCTGCAGAACACTGAAGAATATTTTCACACTCTCGTACTCTCAATGGTATGTGCTCCACCTCAACTACTACTTTAGCTTTTTGTCTTCCCCCTGTTTGTAATTTAATCCTGAGGTATCCATGTTATAAGAGAAACTCTTACCCAGCTGGTGTGGCTCAGAATCTACAATGTCAAATATATACTATTCAAGGATGTGCCAGGGTTCTTTTGTCCCAGCGTTACGAAGGGTTCAGCAATCTGGAGAAAGGGACTGATGCATAGATTCAAGAAGGAGTCCAAAGACGAAAGATAATTCTGAAAGGCATTGGGGGTCAGGGGAGCTTCAGCTAAAGGAGCTGAAGACTCCTCTTGCCTAAGACCCTGTGCTATTTATTTAACACAATTTGTCCTAAGGCAAGGTGGAGATATACATTTCAAAGGGTAGGGTACAGAAGCATTGTCAGGTTGGAAAATAGCCTACAGCTAGCTGTTCAGGTGTTTGGCCAACAGGAGGCAAATAAATGCCCTGAGCTGTCTGGCAGTTAACAATCCTATTCAGGTTTGGGGCAGGTGCTATTTAGCAGTTCCAACAGGGATACTACATATGTGACTCATCCTTGTTGAGCCCGCAAAGCTTCACCAACCTTTTGGTAAAACTCTTGTAATTATTACATGCTGGAATTGGTTTCCAGCAGGAGCACTCAAGAAGTCATTTCTGTAGGTTTCCAGAATTTCTGATGCTGCATTTTTGCTAGCTGTTGTAATAGTCCCCTTGGAAAGTCCATCTGTCAAGTTACCTTTAATCAACAAGAGTGCTACTGCATGAGGTAGACAAAATGCTCCTCAAGGTGCCCCCTCTTGGAATGAGCTGAAAAGGTGGCTCCATGAGGAAGCTTAATTGTAAGAAAAGGTACACTTTGAGTCCTGGCATGAACACGGTCTTTATCATAACGGGACGCCATAGGCACTAGGTGCTGCCTGATATCTAATGACAATATTTGCAACTGTTGAGTTTAAAAGCACTTTACATCCACCACTTCTTTCAGGGGTGTAACGGGGTCCTTTCTGAAAGTACCCTGGGCCTGGCCCTTCTTTAGTGAGTCAGAAGTAACACAGTGGCTGAAGGGTAAAGCGATTTGTCATAGTCTCATGTGAGCGATTCAAAGTTCTTTAACCCCTTCATTCTGTGAGGTTGGTTTCCCACCAAAGCAGGTTCTGAATTATTTTACAGCAACTGAATATCTCACAATGTACAGGAGAATGAGATCCAGTCCCCCCTTTTCTGACAAAGCTCTACAAAGAATTCCCGTCAAAGTTTAAAAAGTCATCATTGGCTATTTGGTTAAGGTTTCCATCTCAGAAAAGCAATAAATACATCCAGCTAATATAATGCAAATCACAGTTAATCCTGTAGATTTTCCAAGAAGCATGATTCACTATAAATCATAATGAAGAGAAAAGAAAGGAAAACAAAGGAGGGAAAACACAAACCACTAGGTTGAGCTGTATTTACATATTCACTCAACATCTCAGTTATTTAAGCTTTTCTAAAGCTCCCTGTAGTCACACCCCTAAAAGCTTGATTCTGTATTCAAAACAAAAACTGAAAGTGGGAAATAGTTCCAAAGAGGTTTGTTAAACTTTTCTTTTCACACTAACCAAGAGACACGTGGAGCAAGTCACTATAGGAAGTCATTTTAGCTCGGCTAAAATTTACATCTATTTTCATTAAAAGACAAAAATCTTATTTGATCACTTGCAAACTAAGAATCTCATAATCTTGGTTTTTAAATTTGGTAAATAAGGACCTATTGCTACACAGTTAAATCACTAGCCTAGCTCCTCTAGGAAATCATTCCAGGAATTAAATGACATACTGATGATGCATATTAATAAATTTTAACAAAAAATGTAAGCTTCTGATTATACTGAGTTGGGAAAAATTAAGATTATGAAAATGACTGTCAATATTACAAAATAATTAGATCAACTCTTTCTTCTACTCTTTAATATGCTGCTTTAGAATTTCAGCAGCATTCAATTTATGTGTGCATTTGTTTACACACCCACAATGCACATTTTCCCATATACTTTGTGCCAACAATGGCAGTTTAGGATTACAAATCAGAAGGAATGTGGATTGTATACTACCAACTTTGAAATGTGTTTAAGCAAGGTAGTAAAATGGTTCATTATAAGTATGATAGACTACAAGTCCAGAATCTACCCAAAGTACGTATACAGAAGTAATTTAATCAATTGTACCTAAAGTTCAATTAGAGGACACCCCGTGACCACAATGATCGACTCTCTATTTGGACATTCTCTTTTCCAGTTATCTCTAAGGTTCACCCAAAAGGCACCATGGCCCCTGACCCTCTTACTCTCATTTTCCTCTTTGAGGAGCTCACTGTAGCAGATTCAAGGAACCTATATATGGGAAGCTCTGCTTCCCACACTCCAGTGCCACACTCCAATACTCAAGTCTACAAAAGAGTCTATAAATGAATGACAACACTCTTCCAACATTTTCTCTAACTGACCCTCAAATCAAAGACATGTAATCTAAAAACTTTACCTGGGTTTTCCCAGCACCTGCCATGTGTATCTCCTCCGAATACATGTATACACCGCTTTAAATAGCTGTGGCAGGTTGACTCCAAGGAAGAAATCAGTATCTATTTTTCTCTAAATTTGTGACAACAGTAAATGCTAATGATTCTGGAAACTTTCCAGAATTCTTCAATTTTTAAAAAAACTATTCAAGTGTGTAAGAGATGACTGGCTGTATCTATAGAAACACTTTCTCAAGCTATCACTTCAGGGAAAATAGAAAATTAAAATTCTATCAAATATGTAGGAAGTATTTTTATGTTGGAGAATTTTTTTTCTCCAACATAAAAATAATCTTGTTTCCCAATGATCATTTACAAATCCTATGACAATTTTCATCAGCATGAATACACATCACTATTAGAGCATTAAGAGTAACTACTGATATTCTATTTTAGCCTTCTCTGTTGTTGTTGTTGTTGTTGTTGTTTTTAATTAATGTATTTTTATATGGTTACACCTGGAAATTTTTAAACAGCTCGTAGTCAGAAAACAAAGTCATTAGAAAAGAGGAGAAAGAGAGAGAGATTACCATGAAGTACCCACATGTTGCTGAGTCCAGAACAGCACAGCATTTGCACACTTCTTAGCTGACTTTCTATACACCCAACATTGTCTACAGCTCTCCCAGCCTGTCAAGAACCACAAAGATGATGACAACAACTAAGTAAATCCATATGCTTGCCCCTGTCTGTTTCCATGGAACTCATACTTCTACAGACATGTTATTGTTCGGTTTGCTGCTCACTGAGAAAATGGGTGAAGTTGCAAACCTTTTGGGCCTGTGATTTGAAATAAGAGGTATGATCATTCTTTCAAGAGCAAGACTAAATCTATGAAGCTTCGGCCACATTTGTAAGAATTCGGGTGTTCTCTCCATCTTCCCGTCTGTGAAGGAGACATAACGGCACTGACTGTGCTTGCTGTACAAAGTCTGGTGCAAAGAAGGTGCCATTTGGGTGCTGTTCCTTCTGGGTGATACTTTTTGATGAAGGAACTGAGGGAAACATGGGTCTCTCTTGCTCCTTTAGTATGCAATAGCCTTGCAGGAAATGAGTCCAACTAGAATCCATTCTCTCTGTATATGGCAGAGCTGTAACCATTCTACTGCAGGAGGGGCTGTAGCTTTTGGTATACTTCTTTTACTTCATGGCATGAATGAGGGTGGCAATCTTCCTCCTTTAAGTTAAGTGTTATTTTCCATCGTTAGCAGCATGCACTATTTGCTGTTTTGTAAACTAACAACCTCGGGGGTGGGTGAAGGTTCAGCAAGCTCAGATTCACGTGTGCTGGACTGTCTGAAGGGACCTCTCTGAGCCCCGCCTCAGACAGTGATGTCCCACAGATGCCACACACAAGCAACGCTTGTCAGAAAGATGAAATGGACCTGGAAACCAAGGCCGAGGCTCACTCCTGGAAATCAGGCTGTAAATGCACATTTCTCCATTGTTCCAAGGACAGACGGTGGCGAATACTTCAGAGAAAATGTGAAGCTATCACTGAGGAAGGGAATAGAGCAACTTCCTCGGGAGAAAGTTGCAGAGGGAGCATGAAACCCTGGGGGAGGCAGGTCCCGGGGAGACTCAGACTCTAAAGGAGCTTCTTGCCTGATCATTCCTTAAAGAAACCAGGAGGCCACATGGAATCAGGCTCTGCTTCCATAAGAGGAGGCCTCAGGACGCCACACTGCAGCTCCAGAGCTCATGCAGGCTCCTCCCGGGGGTACCTCCCACCTCGGGCCTCCTCAGCACAGCTGCCCACCTGCCCACCAGCCAAATCCCAAGGATTTTGCCCGATGCTCCAGCTCTGCCCTCCTGACTAATCCAACTGATTCCCATGCTCTCCGAAAACAGGACTAGCTCCATGGCTAAGAGCTTAGACTACACACCCTACTGACCAACCGACCGACCGACTGGAGTATCCAGGCTGGACATGTGCCTCCATCCTAAGAGAGACAGTGGCCAGACCCCCACCAGGAGCTTCTCTCCAGGAGGCTGATTGGCGGGACGTTGCTCAGAAGCAAGAGCCAGAATTCAGAGTGAAGCGAAGGAGCAGAAGGAAGTAGTCAGAAGTGCCTTCTGGGGAGAGACATGGTCTCCAGGTGCACACATGCCTGTCACTCCCTCCATGCACAAACATTTGCTGAGCCTCCCATGCACCAGGCAGTGGGCCACCTCGGGGGTGGAGGGCAAACAAGACAGCAAGTTCTGTCTCCTCCTGGAGCTAGTGTGCTGCCTGGGGGGGTCGACAGCAAACAAGTGAAAACTAAAAACACACATAACCACATTCCTGACAAACTGGCAGGCGGCAGCGAGAGCACGAGGCCTTTTTGGATGGGCGGCAGGAGGCCTCTCTGATGACATGAGACTGGAGCTTCGTCTAAAGGAAGGTAGTCCTGGACTGACTGCAAGGGGGGTCCAGGCAAAGGGAAAGCCACACACAAGGACCCAGAGGCGTATGCCAACCAGGTTAGATCAAGGACAGAGAGGCAGCGGTGAGGCCAGAGCACAGCCACCGAGTGGTAGGCGTTGGCAGAGCCGTCAACGGGGCTGGGACATGCAGGCCTTTGTAAGAGCAGGAAGCAAGGCCCAGTGTTTGTGGTAAAGCCAAGAGCCATGGGCAGTGATCAGAGGGCTTTATGGAGAAGAGTGCATGGTGTGACTTATGTGTTCAGATTTCTCTGGCTACAAAAGGTAATATAACTATGGGGTTCAAAAGTAGTCCCATGACCATCGATAAGAAACCTGTCCAGGAGATATAGTAGCCTGAATTATGGTTCTCCATGAAGGGGCTACATCCAGGAAGCCAGAATGAGTTAAAAACGGGCTGCTGAGAGGTTGGCGGATGTGTGGATGCTGCAGCAGCATGCAGTGCCATTTGCTGATTTGCTGATGGGGGAGCAGAGGAGGAGCTGGTCTGAGGGCAGGAACTGGGATTCTTATCAGGGTACATTACTTGAGATTCCTCTTAGACACCAACAGGAGATGCGCCGGAGATTCCAGTGCTGTGACAAAACACCACACCCTGGGTGGCTTATGAATGACACTTATTCCTCACTGACCCAGAGGCGGGGCGCCCACGATCAGGGAGCCAGCCTGGCCATCATCGCGCCTCTCCAAAACCTTGCCTCTCCCTCACAGGGCCTCTCCATCACACACCTCTCCCTCACCAGGTCTCTCCCTCACCCGGCCTCTCCATCAAGGTGCCTGCAGGACACCGAGCTTCCTGCAGAAGCAAACAAGCCAGTATTTCTCTCCAGCCTGAGCCTGATGCTTTTGCAAGCAGGATTGGGCCCATCAAACCATTTCCCGAAAGCTCTGCTCCAAGCCCATCCAGGAGAGACCACCTGAGGGCGGAAGCGAGCACATAGGACTGGGGACCAGGTCACCTTGAGACGCAGAGTGTGACTGGTTTACAATGTGTTTTCTCAGGACGACAGATAGACATTCTCAGATGAAACATTTTCCAAACAATTTAAGCACCTCTACTTTGATATGATGTCATCACAAGCCAAGGTCTTTCCATTAAAGTGTCAAGACTCAGATTTATACAACCGACATAAAAATGAGCGCTCAGCACGGAGTTATGCACATGCATTACGGGGGAAGTGCACCCCACCTGCCGTTCTGTAAAAGGCTGTTTGTAAGTTTGAGCTTGCATTTCCTCAGACATTTTTAAAAGTGTGGATATGACTGATGTGCTAGAAACATTTCTCACATTTTAATTATGTTGTGGAACATGTTGGTTCTAATCAACACATTGGGGATAGTTTTAAAGTCCATAAGAAAGAAAGACCTCCCATTCATATGTAGCCCTGGCTTTGGTCATACAGAAATCAATGTGCATATAGTGCCTACTATGTGCTGGGATCTCTACTAACCACAGGTGTCAGAGGCCACACCCTCCCTGCTACCTGGATGATGAGGGTTCTCCTTTGTGCCCCCGACGTTGATAAGAGGACCTTTTCTGTGGGGCAAAGACCAGCAACAGGTCAACTCAACAGGCAGCAGGGGTCAGACCATGAAGGATCTTTTGTGTCAGACCACATATGGCCTTGAAAGCTATAAAATATGGAAATTTTAAATCTGAGAAGATACAGGATCCATTTTCATTTGTAGATCATTCTGGTAGAAAGCACAAGGTACAAGTAAGACAAAGGAGAAGTGTGGGGGGAGGTGGGGTCAGGTCCCTGTAGGAGTAAAGGGCTTGAGTGTGGATAAAGTTGGAATAGGTGCACTGACATCATGTGGTCACCAAAAGAGTTGAAAGGAAAGGATTGGAGACAAAAACAATTCATTGCTTCCTGGCTCCAGCGAGGAGACAAGAAATGGTACCATTGGCTGAAAGAGGGATTAGAAGAAGCATCAGGTTTGCAAAGAAAGGAAAGTGATAGACAAGGAGTGCAGTTATGGGCAGTCCTTGTGGAAATGTCTAGAAAGCCTTAGGAAGTGAGCCTAGAGCTCAGGAAAGATCGAGTGAGCACACTTGATGTGGGAGTTCAGCTTTGCCTCTCGAAAGGTCAAAGCCACTGAAAACCATGATAATGTTTTCTGCTGGGACCTCTTGCCCACAGAAGACAGTGAGCTTCCTGAGCACTTCCTAGCAAAGATGCTAAACCCACAGACACACAAAGAGGACACAGAGAAAAGGCAGCTTTGCAATTGCAATCTGTCCTTAAAAGAGCCATAAGCAGATCAAAAAACAACAACAACAAAAAAATTCATACAACCTCAGATATGCTCATGGAAGCCATTCATGAGCTGTGAGCTTTGACATTTCATGCATATTCCTAGAGTTTGCAAATGAATGAGCATCCTAAATCTTCTCTCCCATTCCAAAAGAAACTGTAAAGCCAAACTTTAGAAAGCCTACAGTTTCCTCATTTTTCAACAGGGAAACACTCTAAAATATCCTGCTCCAAAGAGTGAGAAATTGGCATCTCATGAGCACCATTCTCTCCTTCAATGGCAACGTATCGCCCTCTTGTGGATCTTCGGGATATTTTCACCCAGGATAGTATTTTTTTTTTTTTTTTCCAACCTGCACTGAATCAAAACATGGCATTGCATAACAGTAAGCATAAATAAAGGATGGATGTATCCATATCCCCCTATTAACTGAAGTGCTGGAGAGCACACACACCCTAGCCACTCACATTCATTCCTCTTCTGGAAATGAAGTCGCTGTTACCAAACTGTGATCATGCATCAAATATTTATTGAGCTGTAATGAAAAGCATGGACGCAGGGCACTTGAAAATGCAAAGCTGGTTTCTGCAAAAATTAACAACCTAAAAGAGGGAGACCAGACAGTCCAAGGGAAACTGTGTCAGTTGCTCTGGTGGTAATAACACACTTGGCCAAAGAAGGATAGCTGCTCTGGTGGAAATCCCCACGGGTGACCAGCAGAGCCAAATTCTGGAAGACTGTCGTCCTGGGTGAAGTGTGCTGAAGTCTACGCACAAAAATTAAGTCAATATAGGTACCATCACATTTCAACCATCTTAATTCTGAATCAAATTAGACCCCGAGTAAAAAACGGAGAAGGCGGTGTCAAAGGTGAACTATCAGAGCATAAATTTGTGTTACATTAAGCCCATACATTTGGGGTAATTTGCTACAACAGAAATAGGAAACTAATGCGATCACTTTTCATGATCTCACATGACTTTTCAACATGAGTGCTCTTCCTGACAATTTGAAATGATCTAGTGGTCCATTTCCAGTGATGGATGAGTAGCGACTTAGAATAAAAAACAGATGACAAATAAAGTAACAAAGATGTTTGCTATTGTTGTACTTTAAATTGCCCCAATATATGGTATGATGGCTAATGTTATGGGCTGACTGGACTCGGCCATAGAATACACAGGTTAGATGTTATTCCTGGGTGTGTCTGGGAGGGTGTTTCCAGGTGAGACCAGCATTGGCATCAGTGGTGGGTCCAGTCAAGTAGATTGCCTTCCCCAGTGTGGGCGGGGCTTATCCAGTCTGTTGGGGTCCTGAACAGAGGTATTTCCAACCTCTGCCTTAAAACTCCAAAATAAAGCATGCTGTTGAGGAACTGAAATGTACTTAATTTTTCCTTCTAGCAGAGTAGAGTGGTGCTTTTCAACCGAAGAAGAAATGATTTTTTTGAGAATCCAATGCTACATGGTTTATTACCTTTCCACACTTCAGCTTCTCTAGAATGTAGGATTCCCAAAGGGATTTATACCACTTCCTGACAGCCCGAGGCATAAAATTAATTTAGAAGGTAAAAGAAAACTTGAGAGCTGATGAACATAAGCCATGCTGGTCCATCACTCCCTGGAGACCAATTAAGCAAAGTACTCAAAGGGAACACTTTAGCACCATAAATTAAAGTTGGCAAAAAGTTTAAATTATATCACAAAAGGAACCATGGCAAGTAAAATAGCTGTGAAAATGTACCTTACAAAAATAAAGTATATCTGTGTCCCAATGGCTAAGCAAAATAAAGGAAATTTTCATGGCGAAGCAGACAAAATGGCCTCATCAACTTTTTTCTAGCTTTCCGTTAGAGGGACAAAGGGATTTCTGCCCCGTAAGGTGCATGAAATTAATCTTCAAGGGCATTATACCACAAGGCCATGATCTTGTGAAAACCCGCCCACAAAGAATACCTTAAAAATAATGGTGGACAGTGCACCAGACTACGTCTCTCTCCACTGAGAACCACTGATGTTGATTCAAGGCCACAAGATGCTCAGAAACAGAGGGAAGGGGACATGGGTTCTCCTTTATTTTTTTCATGTGAAATAGTTGGGGCACATTTATTTTATTTTATTTTAAAAAACATATTTTATTAATGTTTTACAGAGAGAAAGAGAAAGGGATAGAGAGTTAGAAACATCAATGAGAGAGAAATATAGATCAGCTGCCTCTTGCACACTCCCTACTGGGGATGTGCCTGCAACCAAGGTACCTGCCCTTGACCGGAATCGAACCTGGGACTCTTGAGTCCACATGCCAATGCTCTATCCACTGAGCCAAACCAGCTAGGGCCACATTTATCTTTATCCTCTATGGAAGTTTGTTGAGGTCAGAAAGTGTCCCACCCAACCGCATCCCCACACAATAAAGAAATGGAGAGCCTGGCCTGCATGGCTCACTGGTTGAATGTTGACCTATGAACCAGGAGGTCAGGTTCAATTTCTGGAAACATTGCTTGGAGGCGGTGATCCTATTAAAAAGATCCTGTGAGGACAAATATCCATTCCCTCCGACATTGTTCGGGAGCAATAAATTAGAGCCACTCCTCTTGGCATGAAGAGAGCAGCCAGCATCACCACCACAGGGCGGTGAGGATGTTCTCCTAAAGCACGATCATTCCATGGGGTGGCCGCCCGGACCACCAGCTCCGACAGGGAAGCTCTGGTGCCCCTGCAGCTGAGAAGCTGTGTGAGGTGACAAAAGATCTGCCAATCGCCGTCGGTCTTAGGATCAGAGGATGAGGCAAGGCCTCCAGGGATCCGATGCCCAGTTTCTGGCTTAGGCAGAGCACACAGCTGGAAGAAGGCCTGGTCTCACAGCTGGAAGAGGCCTGGTCTCACAGCTGGAAGAGGGCCTCACAGCTGGAAGAGGGCCTGGTCTCACAGCTGGAAGAGGCCTGGTCTCACAGTTGGAAGAGGAACTGGTCAGGAAGTTGTTCCTTTTCCCTATGGAGTCCCTTTGTGGAGTTCATTGATTTTTACTCTAATTCTTACCAGTTCTTTCTTTCACTTACTCTGGATTTTATTAGCTCCCCTTTTTCTGGTTTCCTGAGGTGGAGAGTGGATTACTGGTTAGAGATCTCCCCTTCTCTAATGTATGGCAGCATCCCACCTTGTTGACAAGCTGTGTTCTCCAGGGAGGAGAAGCCTATGTCAGCCTCATGCTCTGGGGGTGGTAAGCTCATTGAGCTCACAAGCTGAGACCACCTCCGGAGGCCGTATATTCAGAGAAGATGTGCAGCCCTTTAAGATAATACTGTAGCTAAGGCCAGACTTTCCCCTGCAGCCCCACCGACCCCAGTGATGTTATCCTCTCCAATGGAATAGTTGTCAGTGTGAGTAATATTTTTTTAAAAAGTTTACATAGATTTCACTTACTTTGTGTGTGTGTGTGTGTGTGTGTGTGTGTGTGTGTGTGTGTTGCAATTTTGGGTTCGATGCCTAGCCTAGGCCTCTGTATTTCTTTGAAAACAACAAAATCTACCATACTCTGAAACCTGCACCTGACCTAAAAAAGAATTTGCAGCCCACGGAGTGCACGTGTCTGGGTAAAACGCACGGGAACTGATTGTGTTTACCGGGAAAGTGCTGCAGGCGGTAAAGAGTTGTGGCAGCTTGGGATCTGCAACGAAAGGATGTCTTGGTCATAGCCAGAAAGGATGTCTTGGTCATAGCCAGAAAGGATGTCTTGGTCATAGCCAGAAAGGCTTGGGAGCACTGCAAAGTGAGTGAACCATTTATGTTCTCACAAAGTTTGCTCCTTAACTATGATGACATGTAATTTCCACTAAATCTTAATAAACATTCATGGCAGAGGTTGAAGGGATCAGTACAAAGGATCATGCAAGAAGTTCGTAAGTCCCATCCTCCCAATTGCAGAAGGCAAAACACATGTGTGTGATGAACAGAGACAGTTTGAAGAATGGCGCCCAGCAATGGAAAGATTTAGGAACCAAAAGGATTGAAGATGAAAAAACAAGTGACTGCCATCGGGTGAATGGAAGTAACTTTAAAATTGGGATTGTTATAAGATGCTACTCAAAATGAGCTACAGGAAAGAGGACCTATTTTAGTCTCAAGAATCCCATTCTGTCGAGGTTGCTGGAAAACCAATTCTTCTTAGGAATTCGTCAAATAAACGCTTCTAAGCCTGTCTCAAGCTAAAAAATTACATACAAGCATTTAGCATGTATTAGTTTGACCCTGTGAGCTGACCTCATTCAAAAGATTCAACAGAGTTGTTGAAAAATACTTCAACACACTAGCATGCCTTAATTGAACATGGCACATTTTATAGCAGAGGTATTATGTGGAAAATTGCATAAAAACAAGAGCAAAGAAATTCATTTAATTCTGTCCTATATCCCAGCACCATTCCAGAATTTGACATGAAATAGAAACCATATAACCACTAAATTCTGGTTTTATCGATCCAGATCCCCTCCAAGTCATCTAACCTGAGCATACTCTTGTCTCATTTTAAATATTTATGAACGCAGCTTTTATCTGAAGTAATTATCAATGGCTAAATTTGTATTGATAAGTGGAAAATTAAAATTCAGCACTAAAACAGATGGGCTCCCTCCCACGCTGTGCCAGTCCCTCTGTCTTATTGAAAACCCTCCTAAAAGCCAGAGACGATTGATTTCTCAGTTGGATGGGTTTTACAACAAGTGTGTTATTACTCAGGATGGGGTGTTGGTGAAAGCTCTCCTTAGTGAGAAGCGATTAATTTTGATCTGGAAAGAGTTCACATATTTAATAATCAACATCGGTGCTGTAAACAAAAATATTTTTCCTCTTTTTCCATGAAAAATAAAAAGGAATCCTGTACCTCCCAAGCTTTTATTCTTGGATATTTTATTAAGTATTTAGCTGGTGAAAATTTACAGGATACTCAATGAAAATGTAGATCATACATGTACGTGGATTTGAGAACAGCTTTTTTCACATGGCCTGTCTCAGATTGGGATGATGTGATTATGGCCTTTACTGACCGTTCTCTGACCCCTGTGGCCTCCATGCCTCCCTGACAACATAGGCCCTATGGTCCTATTTGAGGCTCAGCTGCTTTCCCAATTCAATCACTCCTACCCAGGGCCCTGCCAGGTAGCTTAGTTGGTTAGAGTGCTGTCCCTATATACCTCGGTTGTGAGTTCGATACCCAGTTAGAGCTCATGCAAAAATCAATCCCAATTTTAAAGTTACTTCTGTTCACGCAATGACAGTATGAGTGCGTAAGTATTCCATCCTCTATTTTAAAAACCAATCAATTGATCAATAAGGGTGGGTGGGTGAGTGAGTGGGGAGAGATTAACCAAAGAAGTTACATGCATATACATCTAACCCATGGACACAGACAATAGCATGGTGAAAGCCTTAGGGAGAGGGGAGAAAGGAAGGGATCAATGGAGTGGGAAAAGGGGGACATTTGTAATACTTTCAACAATAAAGATACATTTTTGTTAGTGGTGGTTAATTCTCATCCAAGGATATTTTCTCCATTGATTTTTAGAGAGTGTGGAAGGGAGAGGGAGAAAGACAGAGAGTGAAACATTGATGTGAGAGAGACACATCAACTGGTTGCCTCCTGTGTGTGCCCTGATTAGGGCCAGGGATCAAGCCTGTACCCAAGGTTCAGGCCCTTGACTTAAGCCAGTTTAATTCAACTGTTACCTTATCATTTGTTTATAGATTAAGACTCTGTCAAAATATTGTGCTTTCCTGCTTTCTCATATCCTAACCCATTTCTCAATTACAAATAATTTACAAATAGAAGTCATTCTTTCTAAGCCTGCAGGAGGAATCCTGTTATTAGGTGTTTCATTGTCACAGCACCACTCCTGGGAGAGCTTTCTTGGAAAAGCAGCGAAATGAGACAGAATTCTGGGATGGAACTTTGCCTCCCAGCACCATGCCCAGCCTTGGTTCTGATGCCAAGCCCTGCAGTCCTAGGGCTCAGACAGCAGAACTGCTCGGGCCCATTTTGTCTCTCCCAGGCTGCAGGCCCGCTCCTAACAGCTCTGACAGTGGACTGGTGCTGAAGGGATTCCTGGTATCTTTTTTGGTGGTCAAGCCAATATGATCTCTCCTCTCTAGCACAACCCTTCAAGGCCACGCAGCCTATTTGACCATGATCTCACTCACAGGTGCATGTTGCCTGACAGGTCCTTGCGGAGCACCTTGAATTCCAGGCAGGCTTGGCCCCAGGAAGGGCTATCTGTGCTCTGCTTCCTAGCTGGAGGGAATGTCACGTTGAATGAGATATGACATCGGCTCTGAGTCAGACAAGTCTGACTTCTGCTCCTGACTCCAGTGCTTCCTGGTTTTATGAACTTGAGTGAAATCCCTAGTCCCTCTGCACTGTAGTTTCCCTGGCTGGAAGATTAGAATAAGGATGCCGTGGTGAGCTCCCTCAGGCTCCAGGAAAAGAGAGATGCTCCCGTTACCTCAGGATGTTACAAAGAGGTTATAGATGTTACAAAGAGGTTATAAAGGAAAACATACGGTTGAAAGGGAAGCTGTCTCCCACCATCCAGAGAGCCAGCACTTTATTCAGATTCTGAACAGGACAGATGCTGCTCCAATGGCCATCAGGATGCAGTCAACTAAAGATGAGAGTTCACTATCCCAAAGTGACAAGCATCTTGGCCAAAAGAGTGTCTCTCTCTCTCTCTCTCTCTCTCTCTCTCTCTCTCTCTCTCTCTCTCTCTCTCTCTGTTTGATGTCTCATACAGACCACTGTTCAACCTGTGGTTCTCCAAACCGCATTCACAGTGATTCTGCACTCCCTTTGTGTGCTGCTCCTGTTCCTAGTAGCCCTCATTCCATTCTGTTCCATCTAACAGATGATGGCATTCGTATGTGGCAGCAGATTGAGGGTGGGGAACACTTGTCAGAACCACTCAAGGTGCAGTTCTAGAACGTTCCTTCTATATCACTATCTGCTCTAAGGACTTTGAAATGCACCCATCCATCCCTAGCCCCCACCTCACCCATACACAGCGTAGGGTTCCACAGTTTCTCTCAATGCACACAAATGTGCAGCGAAAGTTCAGCTACTGTATTTTGTCCGAAGCCAGGCTAATCTTGCTCATTAGCAGCCACCTGCTGAGTGGCGATAAGCACGGAGTTCATTCCAATGTTGCAAATGAATCGCCTTCTCTCTAGAGAACTGTCATTTTGGATAAATGTCTAGCCTTTCAGATGCCCTCTCTCTCCTCTTCTCCGGGAGGGCATCTGGGCACAGCAGGTGGTTCCCTGTGTCCTCTTACAGTAGGGGAGGAGGTCAGGGGCTTCTATTCTCTGTCCTCATGCTTTTCTCTGGGCTGGCCATCACAGGAGGACCACAGCCTGCCTGCCCTGGGGGGTTCTGCTGCTGACCTCTGCTAACTCTGGCAGCGGTGGGATTTATATGCCTGACCTCTTTCAGGTTCCTTAAGGCCCATGGTCTGATTTAAGCCACATGGAAGCAGGTGGTCCCGGCCCAGGTGGTGTGCCTGGGTTAGACTCTCAGCTACAAGGTCACCTCCATGCTACCACAACAACCCTCGGCATGCCAGAACCTCAGCTAATTTCCTCTCCCCACCCCTCCCTGCTACAAGGAAATTTGAGACTGCACCCAAGTAGGATTGGAACAAGAAGACAGCCTAAACAGCTACTGTCAGTGCAAGGAACAAGGTAGTTAGTTGCCCAATAAAAATTTAAATGGAGGTTGCAAAAAGGAAAAAAAAATTGTTGTACATTTTTTATTTTAGCAATGCTATTTTTTTTTTTACAAGAAGCTGTGCTATAAATGATCATATAAATTTCATCCAAGGATTCCCATTTCTCATAACCATTTTCACAAACGCAAATGTGATCTCTTACTGATTGGGGACCGTCACCCTCACCTTCCATGAGCATCATGGTAGCAGGAGCAAGGGTTCTCCCTCAGGTACCTCAGATACCAAGAAAAGCGATCATGGTGGGGAGGAACAAATGAGGAACAAAACCACGAGATCAGGTCAGCAAGGTATTACCTTCAAACTGAAAAGCAAGCAGAGGGCCTCACAGACTGAACCCTGGGAAGGTCTGGGCGCAGAATGAGCTGAGAGTGAGACCATGAGAGGGACGGGAGAGATGGGATGTGGGACTGAGAATGTAAGGCCTGGGAATCCCTCTCATTAGCTCCATACAGGGAACAGCATGTATGTTCACACGAAATGAAGCATCTCTACAGGGACCTTCCACTCTCCTCCAAACATGACACCATCTAAATGGATTCCAAACTCATAGAATCTTTGAAATCGTTTTTGAAAACATGTTCAGGGCAAAGAAGAAGAAAGAACAAAGAAATTAGACCGGTTCCCATCTGTTCCCGCTGTTCTGTGTTAGCTCACTGGTCAGCGCCTGGCTTCTGGCTCCTGAGAGCTATGACATTAGCAGAATGCAGAGGCTGTGGGCCTGGGACCCAGGGTCCAGGGGGGACTCACCCAGCACCTGCAGAGGTGGCCAGAGGGCAGCCAGCCCAGGGCGTTTCTCATCCTGGCCCTCAGGTAAAATGGCCACGTGAGTGGGTTAAAATCTTTTCAGTTCATGTGATTAAAGAGCACAAGTTTATCCATATCTCTGCCTGTTGCCGTGGACTGCTGGCCTCAGGCCTCATCAGGAGCAGGGCTCCTGCTTCTCTGATTTCTCAGAGGAAGACCCGTACCGACTGCATAACTGTCTAAGACAATGGTTGGCAAACTCATTAGTTAACAGAGCCAAATATCAACAGGACAACGACTGAAATTCTTTTGAGAGCCGAAAACCGACTTCTGTGCATGGGCCAGGAAGTTTCAATCGCACTGTACGTGTGCGCCCTCACGTGGTAGTTTGTGGAAGAGCCACACTCAAGGGGCCAAAGAGCTGCATGTGGCTTGAGAGCCGCAGTTTGCTGACCACTGATCTCAGAGAAGAGAGATGCCCGTGGCAGCAGAGATGAAGTATGGAAGAAATAAAAGCACAGGTTGGGTTTGCGGAGGTAAGAGGCACTGGGTGAGCTTTCAGACCTCCATTAGGACTCTGATCTGAAGACAGGAAAATTAACATGGCAAGCAATTAGGTGCTGATGGGTCTAATGGCTCCGGGGAAAGAAATGGGTATATTTCACATTGGCATGTGGCAGCCACACAGTTGAGGCAACCTCTTCCGATAATTACTGTTGTTCCCAACACCTCTGTGAAGGATTTGCGAATGCCTTTTGTGGGGAATTATAAAGAGCAACCAGCCCGGGGAGACAGAGGCATTCGCCTGCCTAGCCAGCGGAGTTTTTCCTCCCCTAAACCCTGCTCACGTGAACTTCATGGCGCTCATTGTCAAAGGCCAGAAACACGTGCTGACCAACAGCCGCCTGGTCTCAGAAGGACATTTTACAAGGAAACATGTCAGCTCTCAAACACATCCACAAGGGACCCCTTTCCTTTGGAAACACACACACACACACACACACACACACACACACACACACACCTACCACTGGAAACACGGCAGAACTGGAACATGAAGAGCCTGCTTAGCAGCTTGGCAAGGTACCAGAATCCAAGCAAATCGTCTCTTTCCTGCTGAAGTGAGGCCCGCCCTCGCTCGCTCGTGGCACAGAGAGCGGAGCACTGGCCACAGGGAGGAGAGGACGCGCAGGGAGCAGTTCACCTTCTTCACTCTCCTGGAAGCTCAGGGAAGACTGAGTCTGAAGCAGAGAGCCGCCCTGCGCCGCCTCATTCCAGAGGTCTCCATCCTCAGCCAGCATTCGAGCGCACAGTGGGCAGTCCTCTTCCTTCTGGAACCCACTGCCCCCCGACTGCTCGGAGTGCAAAGCCTGTGCTGCACAGCCCGGGGACCCCCTCCCCCACCGCTCAGTGTGAGCGGAAGCCGTTCTCCCAGCTCTGCCCCCGCCTCCGCACACCCGGGAGCCGGGCCCTCTAACCCGCAGGCAGCCAAAGCGCTTGGCCTGGGGCAGCAGAAACTATTTCAAGCGAATAACTGGGTGAGGGCTGGACGGTGTGGCTCAGTGGTTGAGCATGGACCTATGAACCAGGAGGTCACAGTTCCAGTCCCCGAGAGGCACTGGCCCAAGTTGCAGGCCCGATCCCCTGTGGGAGGCATGCAGGAGGCAGCCAATCAATGGTTCTCTCTCATCATTGATGTTTCTCTCTCCCTCTTCCTTCCTTTCTGAAATATATATTTATGAAATACGCACACACACAATAACTGGGTGAGGATTCTCTAAAAGAAGGCATAAACAACTAAAACACATTCTGGTTGAACCTGAAACTTAGCTGGAGCTGAACTAATTGTTTTTCCACGGAGCTTCTGAGGTCCTCCCATCAATGAATCAATGAGCATGCAGTGGAATAGCAGAGCCACTCAGGCACTTACACCACACGGATAATGAATATTGATTTCTGAAGACACGCCGCTCGGGGGTGATCTATAGCATTTACTCAGATGATAAAACCAAGGAGTCAGACCCACTGCCCACGGTCCCTTACCTGTGAGCTCCTCAGGCTCAGTGTTGTCAGGAACTGAAGCACAGAGCAGCACACCCATGGAGGGGCGATTGCTCTCCTTCCCCAGGAGCTCTGCCCCCATGGGAGGGAAGGGAGGTGAGTGGGGGGGTGTGAGCAAGGTCGAGGGCGCCCCAGCTGGAGAAGAGCTGGGCGGGACACCAGAGGCACTTAGCCAAGCAGAAGAAAGCAGCCCAGGCCTGCAGCCCACGCAACACAGGGTGGAGCTAAAAGACACCTGGTCCGCCCTCGAGGGCAGCTGGCATGGATTGAGCAGGAATGTCTGCCAGGGGCTACACTGGACTCAGGGATCCTGACCACAACCTTTGAATCAGGTCTATCCTTGTTTTAGGGAAAAGGAAAGTGAGATGCAGGCCCTGGCCGGTTTGCCTCAGTGCATAGGGTCCCAGGTGTCCCAGGTTTGATTCCACTCAGGTTGAAGGATCCTGCCCTGGTCAGAAAGTCTAAGCTTCCAAGATGGTCAGGTGGGGTACCAGATCGTCCCCGGGGATCAGACTACCCTGCGGGCCCGAACCGCGCTCACAGGACGCTCACCTCCACCTGGGACTAACACCTAGGACCCAGACCCAGACTATCATGGCGGGGCCAAGCAGATTATCCCAGGGCTTAGGCCCCAAACAAAGAATCCAGACTTGTATCAGGGGGTGTACTTCTCAATTTGTAACCCAGACCACCATTTCCATAACCCAGATGTCAAGGTGAGGTACCAGACTGCCTTCAGGCGCCCAGACATCCCTCCCTTGCCCCAAAGGCCCTACCAGGACCAAGACCACCATTGGGGGCCCAGACCTACGTCCTGGTCCTAGACCATTATGGAGAGAACCAGAGGCCTTTTCAGGGAACCATACTGGAAGCCGGTGCCTATTCCTTAATTGGAGTACAAATAACCAGGCTAGTCCTGACCACCATTTCATCATCCCGAGGTCCTGCCCTTCCCCCAGACCTCCCAGCTGGGCCCATAGCGCCCCCTAGTGACCACACCATGCCTGAGCACCGAGACCTATAACTGAGGCTCAGACCTACATCCGGGTACAAACCTTCAAGGCAGGGCTTAGTAGGTACACCTGGGATGGAGGCCACAAACCTGGAACACAGAGTTGTATCAGGGGACTAGATCTCTATGTGTATCCCAAACGACTATTCCATAACCCAGATGCTCAGGTGAGGTACCAGACCGCCCCAGGCGCTCAGACTTCCCTCCGGGCTCGAACTGCCCTCAGAGGACCCAGACCTCCACCTGGGCTCACACCTATATCCGGGACCCAGAATATCATGGTAGAGCTGACAAGATTATCCCAGGGCCCAGGCCTCAAACACAATCCAGACTTGTATCAGGGGTGTACTTCTCAATTTGTAACCCAGACCACCATTTCCATAACCCAGAGGTCCTGCTGAGGTACCAGACTCCACAGGGGCCCAGAGGTCCCTCCTTGGCCCCAAAGGCCCTCCTAGATCCCAGACCTCCATGGGGGCGCAGACCTCCCTCCTGGTCGCAGAACATTAAGGTGAGGACCAGAAGGCCATTTCGGGGAACCATACTGGAAGCCAGTGCCTATTCCTTAATTAGAGTGCAAATAACCAGGCTAGTCCTGACCACCATTTCATCATCCCGAGGTCCTGCCCTTGCCCCAAACCTCCCAGCTGGGCCCATAGCGCCCTCTAGTGACCACACCATGCATGAGCACCCAGACCTACATCCCGGTCTCAGATCTTCATGACAGGCTTTAGTAGGCACACCTGGGATGGAGGCCACAAACCTGGAACACAGAGGTGTATCAGGGGTCTCAACAACCCTTTAACAACCATTGGGTGAGTTTGGATGTTGGTCCCACCCATCAAACTACCATTGGGTGAAGTTAGAAGTGGGACAGGCCTCAAAAACCATTGGGTGAGGTTCAAATTGGGTCAAACCTCTAAACAACCATTGGTTGAGGTTGAGGTTGGAAGTAGGTCCACAAGGTAGGAAACAAATTTATTACAGAAATACAGATCTCTCTGAACAACCTCCACCTTTACGGGGTGGTCCTTTTGACTGGTCCCACCTCCTCCTCACTGCTCATGTCCCATCTGCCCTCAAGGACCGGGGGCAACTGTGTCATCCCATAGCACTTCCCAACCCACTCAACGCATTCTCAAGGGTTTGCATTCTACTCCATTACGTGCACCTGAACAAACCTGGGTTACTTGCAGCCTATATCACTGTGGCACGTGGGACCAACTGTTCAGACCATAGCTTCAAGCTAACAACTCTAGCTGTTGGATATAATTGTGCTGGGAGGCTTGCCTTCCAAGCTGGGACATGCACCTGGCCAAGAGAAGACTCGGTCCTCTCAATAGTCCCGGTCTTAAACCTGTCCAAATGCTGTAGCCCCTCTGCACCCTCCAAACCCTTCCAGGTCATTAAACACAGGGACGCCTGGGAGACAATGCACAGATGGGGCTCAAAGCAGTGTGGGGTTCTGGGAAGATCCTCCAACAGAAGAAGGCTATTAGTGAAAGACTAGGAAAACACAAGGCTATAGTCCGGTTCAAGCACTGCAGCAACACTCACTTATTAGCTGTGTGGATGCCGGGGTTATGGAAGCCGTCAACAACCAGAGAGACTAGTTATGTAGACCAGTGCTCAAGGAACCCTGTACTAACTAACTATGCAATTGTGGCGGGAAATCCAGAATTATTCCAAAGTAAAAAAAAAAAAATTACGTTTAAAAATGTAGTGAACCGCTCTGGCCAACTATGTTCAGTGGTAAGAACACAGGCCCAAGGACTGGTTTGTGGGTCCAGCCCCTCAACAACCATTGGGTGAGGGTGAAAGCAGGTCCCACCCTCGACCCCAAATGCTTGAGGTTGCAAATGGGTCTCGCCTCACAACAACCATTGGGTGAGGTGGAGAGTGGGTCCCACCCCTCAACTACCATTGGGTGAGGTTGGCAGAGGGACCCTTCCCTTAACTACCATTGGCTGAGGTTGGCCTTGGGACCCGCCCCTCAACTACCATTGGCTGAAGTTGGCCCTGGGACCAGCCCCTCAGCTGCCATTGGCTGAGGTTGGCAGTGGGACCACCCCTCAACTACCATTGACTAAGGTTGGTAGTAAGACCTGCACCTATACTACCATTGGCTGAGGTTGGCAATGGCACCCACCCCTAGCATACCATTGGCTGAGGATGGCTTTTGGATATGCCACTCAACTGTCATTGCTGAGATTGGTAGTCGGATCCGCCCCTCAGCTACCATTGACTAGGTTGGCCCTGGAACCCACCCCTCAGCTACCATTGGCTGAGTTTCTAAGTGTGTCCCACCCTCAACAACCATTGGGTGAGGTAGCAAGTAGTTCCACAAGGCAGGACACAAATTAATTACAGAAATACAGATGTCTCTGAACAACCCGCAACTTTAGGCCCAGGCCTTTTTCACTGGTACCGCCTTTTCCTCCTCACTGCTCATGCCCCATCTACCCCCGCAAGGACGGGGGGCAGTTGTGTCATCCCTAAGCACTTTCCCCATCTCCTCTGCCTTTCTCCCATGACCAGTTGGCACTATTTATCTCTCTCACAATGCTCAGACTGTGTGATGGAAATCACAGCAGGTGTACAGTGAAGACCCTGGCAGACACCCCAGGATCCTGGTGTCCAAGGCCAACATCATCAGGGACCCACTCATAAATCATGTTGGTACCACGTGCCCTGACTCTGTGCAATGAGCATGCTCCACACATGTGGTGCTCTTCCCTAAACTCCATTCTATTACCAGGAAAACATCAGAGAATCCAAAAGGCATCCTTCCAAACACAGGACCAGCACGGTGCAGCCACACACAGATGTCCCTCCCTGGCCCCAAAGGCCTTCCCAGGTCTGAGACCTCCGTTGGGGGCCCAGACCTAACTCTTGGTCCTAGACCATTATGGCGAGGACCAGAAGGCCATTTCAGGGAACCATTCTCGAAGCCAGTGCCTATTCCTTAATTGGAGTCCAAATAACCAGGCTAGTCCTGACCACCATTTCAACATCCTGAGGTCCTGTCCTTGCCCCAAATCTCCCAGTTGGGCCCATAGCGCCCCCTAGTGACCACACCATTCATGAGCACCCAGACCTACATCCGGGTCCCAGAAGTTCCTGGCAGGGCTTAGTAGGCACACCTCGTATGGAGGCCACAAACCTCAAACAGAGAGTTGATCTGGGGACTAGATCTCTATGTGTATCCCAAATGACTACTCCATAACCCAGATGCTCAGGTGAGGCACCAGACCGCCCCGGAGGCTCAGAATTTCCTCCGGGCCCGAACTGCCCTCAGAGGACCCAGACCTTCACCTGGGGCTCACACCTACATCCGGGACCCAGACTATCATGGCGGGGCCGAGAAGATTATTTCGTGGCCCATGCCTCACACACAGAATCAAGACTTTTATCAGATTTAACCCATTGGAATTAATTTTTCAAAGTGTGTATACACTTTGGGAGGACTTATATGTGTATATTTAATTCTTATAAAATTGTGTGTGTGTGTGTTTTTTCACTTATGTTTAACATAAACTTGACAAATGTATCCATCTGCTATTGTGACTTTGCAGAGTTGATTATAGAATTCTGGAATGAAGTCCGCACTTGAGGGAATAACACTGTCTTGTGGGTCAATAACCTCTTTCAGTTTGGGAACTGATTTCTAACAGCTAAGAGGGGTGCATATACACATGCAGTTTTCAGTTTTACCACCAGATGGTGCCAATACTTCTCTGGTAGGTTATGCCAATTATTGGTATCCTCTCAACTGGCATTTGGGAAACATTGAAAAGAATTGGTTATGTATGCTCTTAACCTAATTAAGGTTTTATTATTATTAACTCATCTCCTTATGTAGCTAAAATGAATATAAGCATGTAACAACCTTCAGAACAACTTATGCCAAAGAATAAAGCAGCCTGGAATGAATGGAGAACTACTTATTTTCCTATAACTGAGCTCACTTTGATTTGTACAATTTCAAACACCAGCTTCTACAAGTCAGATCTTTCTGATTTTAGAGAGAGAGGAAGGGAAAGGACTAGAGAGCTAGAAACATCAATGAGAGAGAATCATTGATCTGCTACCTCCTGCACGCCTATTGGGGATTAAGCCTGCAACTCAGGCATGTGCCCTGACCCAGAATCAAACCTGAGACCTCTTGATTCATGGCTGGATGCTCAACCACTGAGCCATACTGGCCAGGCCACATAAACTTATATATATACATATTTGATTTTTTACAGAGAAGAAGGGAGATGGATAGAGAGTTAGAAACATCAATGAGAGAGAAACATCGATCAGCTGCCTCCTACACACCCCCTACTGGGGATGTGCCTGCAATCAAGGTACATGCTCTTGACTGGAATCAAACCTGGGACCCCTTCGTCCTCAGGCCGATGTTCTATTCACTGAGCCAAACCAGTCAGGTGAAGTCTCCCACCATGAGGGATGGAGGTAATGGCCCTTCACAGGCGGTCTCACCAGGCTGCAGAGGGGGCGGGGCTGAAAAGCAAGCAGCCAGCACCCCGCATGTCAGACTTCCCAGCGGTGAGAGATTCCTGTTGGGCATTTGGTCCGCACAGCTGATCAGCCTTAATGTCTGCAATGAAATCCAACATCTACTTGATGTCTTGTTTCCTTTGCGCATTTTGCACCAGCCTGGCCTCCCACAAAGGGGTTGCGTGTCTTCGAATGGGGACATCAGAAGCCACTTGGCTTAGTAAGGTTGTCCGCGGGCCAGGGAGCAGCCATGGTTTACACGTACATTTCCCCAGGACGGGAATGAATCAAGATAATTATATTTTTAAATTGTGCTTTCAAGGTAATTCATGAGCCATGTTCCTATTTCGCATCCTAATTATCTTTTTTATCCATTTCTCTTTTCCTTTATGACTTTCCCTTACACACAGATTATAATATTATGTGTATCCCAAAGTATAGGAGCTTACAATTTTGGGTTTTTTTTTACCCTGATGTTTCTTTCTTGTAATGAAACCAGTGGCTTAGCAATTGCATGGACATAAAACTCTTTTTATATGCCTGTAAAAAGATTACAGGGCACAAGACATGGGGGAACATTTTAATAGATTCTTCCAGTGACTTTTATAGACTTTCAAGATTTGTTAGAAAAATGATTTATCATAGGCGTGCCTATATTTATATGTCATGCTTAAGGTACTCGCCGCCCCCCCCCCAACTTCTTTTTATAAAAGTAGCAGATACAGGCGTTCATGCAGTCACACACCCAGCTGCCCACCTGTCCATAAAATTTACAACGAAGTGCACAAATCTTAAATGTTTTCATTCCATCAGCTTTCTAAAAAATATATTTTTTAATGTTTTTATTTTTAATTTTTATTGATTTTAGAGGAAGGGAGAGGGAGAGAGAAAAAAATAAATATCAAAAAGCTGCTTCCTACAAGCTGATCCACTGGGGATCAAGCCTGCAACCCAGGCATGGCCCTGACCGGGAATCGAACCAGCCACCTTTTGGTGCACTTGGCGCCGCCCAACCCATTGAGCCACAGCAGCCAGGGTCCTTCCATGAGTTTTCATAAGTGTGCACATCTGTGTGAGCCAAGCCTTCATCAGGATACCTCCATCACTCCAGAAAGTTCTAGTCCTCCCCAGTTTCCTGCCCTTAACATTAAAAATTGTTTTTCATCATAGATTGGCTTGACTCATAAAATTGCATATAATTATACAGAATATGCTCTTTTGTGTCACGCTTGTTGTGTGTGGTAGTGGCGTCTTTTGTGTCACTGAGTAGCATTTCATGTGTTTACCTTTGTTTTTGGATGGACATCTAACAGTATCCTGGTTGCTCCAAGTCTGGGCGATTGCAAAGATGCTGTAGACATTCCTGTGTGGACACACGTCTTCAGCTCTTTTGGGTCTATACTGAGGAGAGGGATTGTGGGAGCCTATGGTCAGAGTATGCTTAAGAGAGGCCTGGTCTTATTCTGCAGACTAAGTGGACTCTAGCCGCATGGAGAGCACGGCGTGAGGGCAGGTGTGGCTCATCAGGCCTTGTTGTGCAAACATGATCTTACTGCATAAGGTGGGTGGCCCCCTGGCTAGCAGCATGGAGCCTGGTGCCAGACTGCCCGGCTTCAAACTCCTGACTCATGGCACCTTAGCTGTGCCTCCCCAGCAAGTCACCCCGTTACCCTCTGCCTTCGCTCCCCTTTCCCTGAGAGCAGATACTCATGGCAGACTGGCCTTCGGGAGATGCAGGGGGTGAGTGCAATTGATAGTCTATCTCCAGCCCTCTCTCAGCACCATTAGCTCAGGTGGTGCTGGGACACCAGTGTGCTAGCTCCCATCTTAAAGAGACAGTAACCTGGAACAGAAGCAGGACAAGATCCCAGAGCCAGGGGGCTCCTCCAGGAGCCAGCTGCTGTGTGAGATCCCGCTGACTGTGCCCTGAGGGGTGCCCAGCTCCCGGAGACAGCGGGCAGAGCTGTTCTTCCCAGGAGAACCCCACTGCCCCAGCAGCCCCTCCATGTCTGGGCTCCGGCTGACATTTGCAGAACTTCAGCGTGGAGGTCCCTGAGAACATCAGCACCTGCGGCTCTGCGGAGTCCGTGTAAAGGGTGCATCTGGGAGGGAGGGCGCTGTCCTGGGGTGACCAGGGCCTCAGGGTCTGAAGCCGCCTTGATCTCAGGCTGCATCAAGCCCTGGGGGCACCCTCCACCCTGGGGGCCCCTCCCACCCATCCTCTGTGCAGTGTAATGACTGAGCTTAGTGAAGCTGGGAGCTCCCTCTGCAGGCTCTGAGGCTGCCAGGGCTCCTGGGAATGCTCCCGGCAGTTAACTAGGAACAAAGCGGCCAGCCCAGAGCACAGCCCCCACCAAGTCCTGCGCCCCCATTGTTTGTCTCCTCTGTGCGCCGCCCACCCTCAGGCTGGGGCCCGCAGGCCTCCTCTATGGCCGGCTCTGGCTGAGACCATTAGGCTCTGAGGACACGGTTTGGGAAGTGGCCCAGGAGCAGGCTCCCCAAGCCACCCCCACCGTCACTGAGCAGAGGAGCCGCAGGAAGAGCCTTGTGTGGCTCCTTCTGCTGGAGCCTCGGGCGGTCCCATGAGAGGGCGCCGTCCTGCAGGGCAAACAGACTTGATGAGAAGCCCACAGGATAACGGCATGTTGATGTGAGTTCTAAGGAAGCCACACGGATCGGAGAGTGCGCACGCGGCCCACTAGGCCAGGCGCCGCCTTTGCCAGGCGGTTCCACCAGGAAAGCCGTGGTTGGAACCGGGATTCTGGAGACCCTGGCTCACACCAGGACGAGGAGGGGGAGTCTAGTCTCTGGGTACCCGGGAGCCCCTCTCCTGACCTGCCACGGGTGCGCCAGAGGCGAATGCTCCAACCTGCGTTGGCCAAGGCGAGTCCTCGGAGCACACGGTCCAGGGCTGCTGACAGCCGTAGAGAGCAGAGGCGGCCCCGGTCCGACGTGGGACTGAAGGTGAGTGGACAGGCATCTCTCAGCAGAACTCCCCCCACCCCAGGCTTTCCGGGAAGCAGGGCCTGGGGCGGTGCCTCCCCTCTGATTAGCCCTGGAGTTTCTCTCCAAGCCCCACCCAGCCCAGTGGCCTTCCTGCCTCAGGTACCCGCCCTGCAGGCTGGGGGAGCCTGCGATCCCCTCTCAGTGACAGTGTAATCACAAAAATAAGACAGGATTACGAAGAAAACCTGTCGTGATGAAAGCAAATATCCCCCTGGTGCAAGGATTTTGAAATATGTAAGCCCGGGCACATGTTCATACGTGTGCCTCTTCTGTGCGGGCTCTAATACCGACAGTACCGATGGCCACAAACGGTATTTCAAGACACAGCAATCCTCACTATTGGCGATTCTGGGTGGGGTCTACCTCCAGCCCTCTCTCAGCACCGTTAGCATCAGGTGGTGCTGGGACAGGGGTGTGCTCGCTCCCATCTTAAAGAGACAGTAACCTGGAACAGAAGCTGGACAAGATCCCGGAGCCAGGGGCTCCCGTATCAGCACCGCTGGCACCCCTGTCATCTGGGCGGTAAAAATGTTCCATCCCCTTAATCGCGGGCCCCCAGCTGAGGGGGAAGGAGGCAAAGCTCTGCCTTTCAGAAACCAGTGTCCTTTTCACGGCAGATTCATTGCCACGTTGTGGGCACTTCTTCGCTTTTTGTTGATTTCACTGTGCCGGTGCCACCCAGGGGCAACGCCAAAGGGCCGCCGGAGACTCTGAGTGCAGGTGGCGGTGGGCGTCTCAGGGAGAAGGCAGGGAGCGGATAGGGTTCTCTCACGTGAGTCTCCAGCTGCTGGCCCTGAGTTCAGTGTCGTCAATCAACTATGCACTGAACAAGGTGTCTCTAAGGTTGTGCATTGACCGCCTGATGACCTTGCTGTGGCCTGAGGCTGGCGAAAATGTCACCTGTGTTTCTAGGGCAGCCTGGGAGCAGAGGTCAGGGCTTGCTAATTGAGTGTTCAGGCGACTCTGTAGATAATGACTGCCCTGAATAGGAAGAACCGATTGTATACGGGACAAACGCAAAGAGGAGCAAAACAGAAATGACAAAAAAAAAAAAGTGTTTGCCTGAAGGGCAGGAAATTGGGGAGGACTGGAAGAACTTTCTGGAGTGATGCAGCTCTCCTGACAAAGGCAGTGAAAAATGCCACTGTGTTTTGTGTCCTACATCCTAACCAAGAGGGGTCAGGGCCCTGGCGCACTGAGACCTGGGTAAGTTGCCCAATATGCTGGAATCATTATTTGTTGTTGTTGTTGTTGTTTGTTTTGTTTTTTACCACAATTAGCCATTCAAGGACACAGATGCTCTCTTGCTAGGAACAGCACCCAAAGCTCTTTTTCTTTTTAATTAAAAAAATTAAAAATTTGTTTTTATTGATTTTAGAGAGCAAGGAAGAGAGAGGGATAGAGAAACATCTGTGAAAGGAAACATCCTTCAGATGCTCCTGCACACCCCCTTCTGGGGATGGAGCCTGAAACCTAGGCATGTGCCCTGACCAGGAATTTTTACTGGTGACATCTTGGTTCATGGGCCACATTGGCTGGGCCCAAAGCTCTTTATTAAAGACTAGAGGCCCGGTGCATGAAATTCATGTACTGTATGTGTGTGGGGGGTGTCCCTCAGCCCAGCCTGTACCATCTCCAATCTGGGACCCCTCAGGGGATGTCCGATTGGGCCTAAACCGGCAGTCTGATATCCCTCTCACAATCTGGGACTACTGGCTCCCAACCACTCACCTGCCTGCCTGTTTGTCTGACTGACTGCCCCTAACCACTCCCCTGCCAGCCTGATCAATGCCTAACTGCTCCCCTGCCAGCCCAATTGCCCCCAGCTGCCCTCCCCTGCAGGCCTAGTTGTCCCCACCTGTCCTCCCCTGATGGCTTGGTCACCCCTAACTGCCTTCCCTCCCCTGCAGGCGTGGTCACCCCCACCTGCCCTCCCCTGATGGCTTGGTTGCCCCTTACTCCCCTCCCCACAGGCCAGCTTGTGGCAGCCATCCTGTGACAATATGGGGGTGCTTATCTTGTGAAAGGGTGTGATAGTCAATTTGCATATCACCTCTTTATTATATAGGATTGTATGAGGATCAGTGGTCAGGAAACTGAATCCGAAGCTCAGAGAGTCACACTGTCATTCAGATGCTCCTAGAGGAGAGAAAAGCACTGCAGAGGGGCTGTTAGGGAGAGGCCTGTGAGCCTGTGACATAGCAGCCCTGGAACTACACGCTGGATGAGTTTACCCAAGTTTCCGTTTCTAGGAGCCCATGTCCCCGGGGGACTCAGTGTCCCCCTTGGTCTCCAAACACCTGTTCAATCTGGGTGTTGAAGGGATTCTCCTTCCCCAGGACCTGGGGCCATTGCAGCTGCAACTTGTCCCACAAGCCATCTACCAGCAGCAGTGACGCCACCTATGAGGAGGAGCAAAACAAAATGACAACCCAGTAAAGACTTCACCAGCAAGACCCCCTCTCTTCTTCATGTGGGGACACACTCTGGATGGTCCATGATTCCTACCATCATTTTTTGCTTTGTACGATCCCTTCCCTGGTGAGGGTGGGACCTATTGCTTGGTTCTCACCAGCAGAACGCGGCGAAGGTGAAAGGTCACTTCAGTGAGGACGGAACATTATGTAAAACCACTCTGCCACCGGGGACCCTCTTTGTGGCCCTGGTGAAGCAGGAAGCCAGGTGGCAGGGGGTGGAAGGTGCCTCCTGCTGACATCCAGCTGGAGCTGGTCCTCAGTCCTACCTCACAGGGGAATGGATTCTGTCCACAACCCACATGAATCTGAAAACAACTCTGCCTCAGTTGGGTCTCTGGATGAGCACACAGCCCAGGTGACACATCTGGACTTTCGCCTGTGATACTCGAAGCAGAAGACCCTTTTCAGTGCCAGGCACACCTCACTCAGTGACTGTGAGATAAGAGCTGAATATTGTTTCACCGTACTTGTGCTGATTTGTGATTGAGAAATAGATAACACACTTCCTCAGAAAGCCATTTGTCTATTTCTCTGTGGACAGGTAACACCTAGAGCTTGGGTTTCAGAGATGAGCCCATCGGATCCTTTCCTTAAAGAGCTCCCATTCTGGTGAGAAAACCCAATGTGTAAAAGGGCACCAGTGAAGCCACAGGGAGGGCTGCACTGGATTCCCTCACCTGGAAGGGGAAGAGGTGCAGACTCACACTCCTGAGGGAATGGCTGGCCCTCCCCGTGGCCTGGCTGACCATCAAGGCCAAGGCCGCAGGAGAGGACACCAAAAGCACTTCTCAGGTTGGCCCTGGTCATTGCCACCCCATCCTTACCAAGACTGAGTCAGAAAGACTAGAGTGGTAGAGAACTCTCATCTTTCAAAATTTTGAAAATGGCAGACAACTTCCCTACTAGGCCCCTCTCTGCCCTGACCCCTGGGAAGCACAGAGCAAGGTAATAGGTATCTCTCAGAACATCCCCACACACGTTACATGAGTGCGAACTGTAGACATAAAGTCAAAGGCCGGGTATCATTTCCACCTTGTTTTCCTCTTCCTCTGATTTTCCCTGTACTTTTATTGATTCTTTATCTAACCCATGTGTGGAATGCATAATTACGTTAAAAAATAACCTAACAGGTAGTTGCCAACGACCATGGTATGACAGCTCACCTCATTGGGGTGGAATCCATCCACGGGTTCAAGGAGCTGCCAGGGCTGCCCACCTCTCTTCTGCCACTTCTTCACGACTGCAGGGCACACAGACAGCCAGAGGGTTAGAGCAGGGACAGTCGCCAGAGCTGCCCGCTGCCTCCCGAGCCGGGCTCACCCACCTGGACTGCCCATGAGACGTTATCTCGTGTTGGGGGCGGGGTGTGTTTGTGTGTGGTTTTCTGAACAGAAATGATCTCCCCACTGTGTGATTGTTGTTTTCCTAACTCAGAAGGAACACATGTGCCAGTGGAGGTAGTTGTGTGGTAGGGCCAGGTGAGCTCTGGAATATTCGGCACCCCTTCCAGTCCATCTCATTTCCCAGCAGCCAGTGGGGCAGCATCGCAGAGGCAGGAGAAGGAGCATATGTGTGCTAACATCGCCTTTCACGGCTGCCATTTCCACACCTGCCTGCCTGTGGCAACCTGTCATCGTCAAAGATCCTATAGGGCGTCAGAAATATGATTATGTCCAACATGTCGATTATCTCAGCATCACAACCCGAGTGATGGAAAGCAATACCGCTGTCCTTCACCGGGGTGACAGGCCCAGAGTGTCTGCTGCTCGAGGCAATAGTATGTGAACCCTACACCGTAGTAGCATAGTCTGTGAGAGTGCCTGAGGGAAACACATCCTTCGAGAGCCTCCTGGGAGAAAAGCCTGGAACCTGCTGCCCCAGAGTGGCCCACGTGCTCACTCCCCGACGTCCAGAGAGGGGCGCAGGCATGGCTAAGGTTCCTCCAGTTCTTCCCTGTTTGGCCCGCAGAAAACTCAAAGGCAGGGATCTGTGCCCTCTTTGCTTCTCCCTTTTAAAAAAATGTGTTTTATTGACATTTAGAGAGAGATAGAGAGAAAAACGTCAATAATGAGAGAAAATCATTGATTGGCTACTGCCTGCATGCTCCCTACTGGGGATTTAGCCTGCAAAATGGACATGTGCCCTGACCGGGAATTGAACTGTGACCTCCTGGTTCATAGGTCAACGCTCAACCACTGAGCCTGGCCAGGCCCTCTTTGTTCTTCATGAACGATCTTGAATGACCTCTCGGGATTTGTCACAAGATGTATTTTCTTTACCTGGGAAGTCAGAGGGACTCTTCAGGCTAATGACCTGCTTTTCTGAGTGGCCACAGATGTCCTGAGAGGAGATTCATAGAACACATGTGGCTCTTTAATGGCCAAAAACGCTCTCAGATATTTAAGAAGAGAAACCCACAAGCTGGTCCGCATCATGAGGTCATGGGTTGTTTTTGTAGGTGCATGGCAGGATCTGAGGCACGGTGTGCTCCCAAGCGTTGCCATGGAAGCAGAGGGTAGCGGGTGGTGTATTCCAGCAGTCAGTGTGGAAATGGCCTTGCCAGCCCAGTGGCACTTTCCCTCCTCTGAGTGGAGGTGTGGCGCAGACCGGGATAAGGCCCTTGCCCGCTCAGCTGCCCTTTCCCGAGGGGGAAATGGCTACCTCTGTGTAGCTCATGGCCAGGTCAGGGGGTGGGTCAGCAGGAGCAAAGAGCCTCTGGAGACAAGCACCCATCTTTCAGGGCTGGGTGGGGTGCCCACCCTCAGGGGGCAGGCCCTCAAGTGTGATTTGCTCTGTCGCGGGTGTGGAATGGTGAGTTTCATATTTAAAAAGAGGATATGACGATGCCACAGGTCAGGTGCAGCACAGAAAGGAAAGATGTTCTTGGGACCTTGCAGACCGCCGGTTTGATAAGTGGGTCTTCATGTCTCGTGAAAGGAGACCACAGTGACAGGTGCATTTCCACCATGGCTTCCTCTGAGGGACCGGCGTGGCCCACTGTGTATCAGTGATGGAGCGGAGCTGGACATTGAAAGAGAATACACATTTGTTGTCCAGGCCTCATGAGCCCTGGGAGATGGCGACAGGGGCTTCACATGCACAGGTGACCGTGGTAGGGTTGGGGTAGGGCTGGGGTGGTGGGAGGGGATGTCCCTATTTCATTGCTGAGTCCCTACTCTGTTGCAAGGTGCCCCCAACTGTACCTGGGCCCAGTTTGCCCTTATTGCCATGTCGCTCAAAAGGAGACAAAAGCTGTGTGGATATTTCATGTGCCCGAGATTGCAGCTCCTCTGGTCCGAGTTGGGATAGGCACACAGTTCTGTTCGGTGTAAATGCTGGCCTTTTCCTGGAGGGCACATGCACCCCCACGGGTGGACCAGATGGCCAGACTGTGAGCTGCCCAGATGGACAGTTCCCCACAGAGACGGGTCTAGGAGTGGACGGTCCCTCTGCCTGTTCTGGAAAATGCTAAGCTTTCAAGGTCAAAATTCCCTTTGCAGTAGTGGAACCTGGGGCATGAGTCAAGTTCTTACTATGGTTCCTGGAAACTAGAAAAACCTCCAGCTCTTCCAGGCAGACACCGGGTGCCTGGATGTGCAATGCAGGTGCTGCATCAGCTGCATCAGTCCCGGCACCTGTCCCTCTCCCTCCACTTCCCTCCCACCGCGTCCGTCTGTCCTCCCCAGTGCAGTGTGCGTGGACTTCACGTGGGGAAGGCGAGGAAGGCCCTGTGCCCGATGGGATCTTCCTGTTTGCTTTTGAGGAAATTACAAAACCTCAGGAAGGCCCTCGAACTGTCGATGAGGATGGCTAAGCCCGAGAGACACAGGGAGGTTTCTCGGTGAAGTGCCGACAGCCATGGTTTAGAACGTTCGGTTTGGGATAAGAGATTTTTTTTTTTTTTGCTTTGTTACTGCATTTATTGCTGTTCTGAGGACAAGAATGGGCTGATGACCTCTCCTGACAAGCATCAAGGTCATCAGTGCAATGCTGGCCAGGACTAGACCCTTCATGAAGATAAGGACTGTTCTGTTTTGTTGAGGGCTCTATCCCCAGCACCTACACAGCACATGGCAGGATAGAACAAAAACCTGATGCCCCACTGACAAACAATCTTAATCTGGCAGCATTACAGAGCCTCATTTATTAAATTTTAACATGCACGGGATTGTCTGTAGACTGTGCTAAAATGCAGGCTCCTAGGCCCCAATGAGGAGTGTGGCCGGGGTTCTGCATTTATAAGTAGCCCCAGACCACAGGCTGAGTAGCAAGGTGTGATGGAAAGAAATGGCACTCTTTCCTGGGGACCAGCATGTCCGGGCCAGGCTTTGAGGTCACACATTCCTGTAACCATGGCAGACATGTGTCCCACAGATATGGCCGCCCCCTTGTCGGGTCTGGGCCGGAGCGCTCAGAATTGTGCAGGGAACTGCCTGTAGCCCCAAAGGTAATGAAGTACAGAGTGGAGGCTCCCTCGGAAAGTGAGGACATACCCTGTGCATGTTAGACATGATTCTATTTTTAATAACTTCCTCTAGTTCAAGGTTGACGATGATCAGAGAGCACGTGGCGGTATATTTGTTTACAGCAGGAATTCATTAATGAGTCATTAGCTCTGCATTTTAATGCGAGGCTATCCATCAAAATGCCTCTCCCCATGAGGGAAACAGGCATCACCTAGGCAGGAAATCTAGTTAAGGGCCATCAGTCTTGTTGGGAAGATGCTCAGAGTTGAAGTACTAGACTCCGGAATGCCGCCCGTGTCAGCTAATGTGATGTGCGATGATTCACGAGGGCCATCTGCTTCCCCTGGCTGCTCGGGCTGGGTGGGGTGGCAGGGAGGCAGAGAGGATGACCTCCGGAGGAGGAATGGCCCATCCTGTGCATGCATGGCAAAGCTTTCCATTAGCGCCACCCAGAGGTCAGTCCATCCATGGAGGTGCGTTTCTTGTACAACAATTGTTTAGCAATGAACATGGTGCTGGGAGGATTAAAGCCAGTCAACCATCTTTTTTTTTTTTTAAGCCAGGCCGGCATCGCTCAGTGGTTGAGTGTTGACCTATTTACCAGGAGGTCATGGGTTCAATTTCCGGTCAGGGTGCATGCCTGGTTTGCAGGCTTGGTCCCTAGTGGGGTGTGTGCAGGAGGCTACTGATCAATGATTCTCTCTCATCATTGATGTTTCCCTCTCTCTCTCCCTCTCCCTTCCTCTCTGAAATAAATAAAAGTATGTTTAAAAATAATAATAATTTTTCAGAGTCAAGGTGTGAAGGAACATGCCTATTGCCATGGCCACGCCTCAGGGGCCCCTGTGTCTGGACAGAATGGCAGCAGAGACATACCAATGTCCTTTCCAGGAAGCTGAGGCCCGGGCTGTCCATCCTGCCACAGGCAAACCTGAGGTCATTCCCATAGAAACTCGGATTCATTTATTTCTGTGCGGGGCCTGGGAATCTGCATCGTGGCCAAGTAGGCAAATCAGTGCCCACGGTGGGAGGCACCGCCTTAGTCCCTGTCCCTGTCACACTCGTCTGTAGCCCATTGGCAAGCAGATGCTGCCATACTGGCCAGAACAAAGATGATCCCATGGACCCATTGGCCCCCTGCCTAAGCATTCTCCACCTGGTTGCTGGCTGTGCTTGAGGGTTTCTAAGATGACAGTGAAATCAGGCGTGAGCGTCCCCTTCCATACTCCGCCTTATTTCAGTGCGGGAGCTCTTAGTATGTGAGAGTGCCAGGGGAGACCCCGTCCAATCTGCTGCCTGTGGGTTCCAGCTGCCGGGGCCGGCTCTCCCTGGCTGCTGCTCTTGTCTGTGTCATGACCAAAGCCCAGCAACACTCACTTTCTTGGAAGTCAAAATCCACGTAGTACAGATGGAAGCTGGTGAATTTCTGGCTGGTGGCAATCTTCTTCAGTGTGCTGGAGAGTTGTGCTGCTCTCTGAATGCGAGGGAAACGGGGAGAATTCCATGAAACCCAGGCCTTGACTGGAGTGAGCGGGTGATTCAGACAGAAGGAAAAAATGGATGGTCTCCACCCTCCCTCCCCCCCTCCCTCCCTGATCAGCTGTCCTCTCAAAGGCACTCGGAGCAGCTCTGCACCATGAATTCTCTTCCTGCTCACATGGCCAACACGCATGCAAACGGTTAAGCTTCATTAGGAACCAAATGGGTGCAAATGAAAGCAATAAGATACCACTCTCCCCATGGCATCGGCCAGGAAAAGATGAACTGTCATGACAATGGAGACTAGCGCCTGGGGATCGGAGACCCAGAAGGCCAATCTGTTTGACCTTTCTAAGAGTAGCTCAGCAAGTTTGAGGGTCACCTCCTCAAACACAGTTTGAGGGTCACCTCCTCAAACACAGCTCACCCTTAGACCCAGGCATTTTTCTAGAAATGTGCCTTAACAGACATGGCGCGCGCGCGCGCGCACACACACACACACACACACACACACACGTCCATCCCAATGCTGTTTGTCACAGAGAACAATTGGAAACCCTTATGACCTGTGTGTCCAGCTCCAAGGGGTGAGATAAATCACGGCACGATCCTGTGTCATACACACTAACACAATCACAAGGTCAGGGTGTGGAGGGATAGTGGATGAAGGTCAGACATGTGCTTTCTGACACCGTGTAGGCATAACCTATGGAAGCAATACTGGAAATCATGCACACGTACTGACTTGGGCGGGGAGATTTGGGGTGAGTTTTGTTACTTTTGTTGGTGAGTTTCTTAACATTCTCCCAGGTTTTTAAAAACGGAAGTGTATTTGTACAAGGAATTCAATGAGTCTCTTACAATGAGAAGGCTAACCCTGACCCTGACCCTGACCCTGACCCTAATCCTAATCTTAACCTGTGGAAGAGCTGCATGGGCCCCAGGCTCCTATAGAGAGGAGAGGAAGGCTCTGGGGTGTCGGTCCTCCCTGAACTTGGGCGGACTCAGACCAGGTCTCACCTCGCTCACTTCTCTCCATCTCCACAAACACCTACAACGGGCTCTCAAAGGTGTGTGTGTGTGTGTGTGTGTGTGTGTACACGTGTATGTACATAGGAGAGAGACAGACACACACATACAGTGGTTGACAGACACTGTAAGAGTGATAGATCCAGAGGAGGTGAAAGGGGAGAGGCAGGGCACCCCACATTCCCTGGCCCCGACAAGCCCCCCGGAAGTTCGATGTTTCTGTTCACCAGCTTGAGGGCCAGCACGCTGCCCAAACCCCATTCCTGGTGCAAACATTGCAGCGAACGCAGGGCCAGAATGAGCCAACACGCCATCGCGGGGCTGCGCCAGTCCTACCTGTGAGGTGAGTGTCCGGAGGGTCTCGTTGGCCGTCATCCAGCCGTGGCAGGGGCTGACCTGGGGGGAGGACTCTGTGATTACCGGGCACAAAGGCAGTGAGGGGCAGGGCCTCGGGACAGGCAGGCCAGCTCACCTGAAGGCAGCTCAGGAAGGCGTACAACTGCCTGTAGGTCACGTCCCTGTTCAGCTGGCCTGGAAGACAGCGAGGCTGGGATGTGGCAGCCAACGGGACATGTAGGCTGGCCCTGCCTCCCTGCAGAAGGCTGGCACACGCCCAGGGACCTGCCCTCACGTCCAGCTGGCATGGCTCTTGAGGAACGCCTTTCTTTCTGGACCTGCTCCCTTTCTTTCTGGACCCGCTAGACGTTCAGAGCTGGAGTGGGAGGGGCGGGAGGCTAAGAGTTTGCTTCCTCCGTGAGCTGCTGGCGCAGCCAGGGCGGCCCGAGGAGCCTGGCCGCATCTGGCCGCAGGTGGAGGGACACAGGCACCGGAGGGACCATTGCATCGCCAACAATGGACTTGGTCCCGCACGGCTTTCTCCTGGCAACGAAGTGCCAAGTCCCCAGGGGGCACGGGAGCTCTCGGGGGCAGTTGACAAGTCCTCCTGAGCCAGTTTATGAAATCCCAGGTCTGACTAGTGACTCTGGTGAGGGCGGCAGGGCAGGGCGAGTGTCTGAAGGCTGCCACACACGGCCCTGCGGCCACAGAAGGGGGAGGCCAGCCCCCACATCCCTGCACGGCCCAGGGCGCTTATTTTAGCCCCAAAGAGCAGATATGCCCCACACGTATTTTTTGGTGCAAGTTAGAGAGGCACCATGAGTGAAGATGACAGGCTCGTGTAAAGGTCACCTCTAAAGGTCAGCTGCAGGGGCAGAATCTGTGGAGGCTGTTTCTTCTCCCACGTCTCCCCTCCCTCCTACAGCATATCCGCCCCCAAGCCACCTCCACTTCCAAGCTGCGGCTCAGACATAGAACCCAGGCTCCCCTGCTCTCAGGGGCAGTGGCTGGTGTCTTACTCACTAGCACTCTCTCAGGCTCCACAAAGTAAAGGAAAATAACAGGCCCTATCTCTGAGCGGAGAGAGAGATCGAAGGTGATGGAACAGTCTTATTTCTCACTTACGCCTCCCATCAGTTAGGCTGAGCGATAGATTCAATTTTCTAGTCGGAGACGAGGAATGTTATCTCTGTGTGACCAAGACAGACTCAGAGTATGGAATCTGGAACCAGCCAGGCTACGGAATTCCATCTGGCCACCAGGGGGCACTCACCACCGAGATGCGGAGAAATCCTTCCTTGGACTCAAGGCTTTCTGTCTCTTGTTTGGGCTTCATCAGCTCATTTTTAGATCTCACCTTCAGTGAAAGGGGTTTCCTGCCTGAAACTCTTACCATTCGATTGGTCTGAATTCTTCGCCCACTACTTCTGCCCCTTCCGGCTTTGGATCTGGTTCTGCCCACAGCTGAACCCTGACCTTGAGACCCTGCAGCCGAGGGCACTTCCATGCTGAGCCATGCAATGTGATGGCATTTCAGGGTATCCCTACGTGAGGTGAACTATCTGTACTGGAACTGCATGTACACTGACACTGATAAACAGAAAAGGGGTCTTCAAAACCATACCGAGAGGATGGTATCTGTTGTGCAGATTATCCCAGAGAAAGGTCCCATCTGGTAAGCCGTACAAGATCACGTGGCTGCCATTCGGCAGGCGGGCGTTCAGGTACTTCAGCGTCTCCATGACATTGGAATAGAATTGCTCAGGAGTGGTCATTTCTGGGACCGGGTCACTCTTCCTATTGGTTACAAGGAACAGGAGAGATCTTACCAAATTACAAGCACAGATGCATGCACATTCAAAATGCCTGCCCCTGGAGGCCACCCCCATGAGGCAGTAATTGATGCTATTTTCTGGCTTCCTGATTCCGTGTGGTTGGGTTGATCATGGCACTGGTTTGGTATCTGAGTTGTGAGGAGAGACATATGTCATGTTTGGTGGTGTCAGAGCCTCTAGAAAGCTCCTTTCCTTTGCCATGGGTCTTGGCAATGTTCTAGACAGCAGTGACTTCACCAATCTGAGTCCTGGAATAGAGTCACACGATGATTCTTGATGGACATGTAGTGTGACTGACATGTGAGTGGTTGTTGCTTTATTCTCCTAAGATTTTAGGGGCTGTTTGTTCCTGCAGCATACCCTCACCTATCCTAACCGATACACACAGTCCATGGAATCAAAGGAGTCCGGGACTGATTGTGATTCGCTTGACACTTCAAGGTCCACAACTTGGTCTCTGAAACTTCCCACCTGCATGGCAGGCAGGGAAACAGAATGATGCTGAACAATGAAGTCACATCATGTGTCCACAACATCTCTCTCCAGTTGAACTCTCATGACTTTCCAGATTGGCTGCTCTTTCAGGCGATCCCCCTGCCAAAGGGCATTCCATTTTGCCTCTCTGCCTTCCTCTTCAAGCAGTGCTTGTTCTATCACGGTTACTGGAAATTTTATATCTTTTCTTATTGCTTCATATCCATTATTGAAAAAAGAAAAAGAAAGTTTTAGAAAGTCCTGTTTGCCACTGGACCCCAGAGCCTAGCACATTGCAGGTGCTTGCTACAGACTTCTCCAAGTGAATGCGTGAGAGAAAGCAAATAAGGCACTTGTGGCCGGTGGAAAGGGCACAGAACTTCATCAGAGCACATGGCTGGCTCTCAGCATGGCTGCTCATTGCTCCATGGAGGATAACCTTTCAGAACCTCAGTTTCCTCATCTATGAAATGGGGACAATCATACTTGCCTCTTAGGGCTGCTGCGTGGTGAGGTGATGTAGCCAGTGGTGTGGGTCTGGGCTCATGGAAGGTTTTGGGGTTCTCTGCTATTTAGTGGGGAGTCCCAGGTGGTTTGTCAAAGGATTGAGACCTGGTTCCCCAGCACGTGGTAGATGTTGGGTTCTGAGAGAGTGGCAAACCAGCTTAAGGGCGGAGCAAGGCAGGGTCTGGCACCAGAGCATTCTGGATCTCAGTGTGGCATCTCCTGCCCTGAATTCACGCACAGATGAGGTCTGCACCATCCTCACTGGGAGAGGTCTAGGCTCTCGTGGAGGTGTCTGAGAGAACAAACACACTTGAAGGACACTGAACCTTGAAGTTTGGGAAAGCACTCCTGAGAGTGGAGTCTGGCACTGGCCTTAATTAATTAGGCAAATCATGTTATCTGGGCTTTATTTTTCTGTTTCCTAAAACAGAGGGTGAGTGGCTACTGGGGAGTTGTTCCAGATCTGGTGTCACCTTTTTCTGCTTCTGGCCACGACCTCAGGACAGATGGCATTCACATATGCAGCATATCCTCAGGGGCACACACAGATTTTGAGAAATCTTCCATAATGTCGTGGGGGAACGAAGGCAGTGAACATTCTGAAATCATTACTGAGATCAGCAGGTGGGCAAAACTGCTTTCTCCTGTGGGTCATGGGCACATTAGGATTGGCCGGAGCTGGGGAAACCCAGAGGCAAAGAATTCTCAAAACCTTCTTAGCACCTGGCTGGTGTTGCTCAGTGGTTGAGCATCAACCTACAAAACAGGGCTTGAACTCAAGTCTGACTAATCCCAACGTCTTAATTTTAAGGATATTCAAATAACCTGAATATTTGTTCAAGAATCACTATCACTGCCCTAGCTGGTTTGGCTCAGTGGTTGAGTGTCAACCTATGAACCTGGAAGTCAGGGTCCGATTCCCAGTCAGGGCACATGCCTGGATTTTGGGCTCCATCCCCAGTGTGAGGTGTGCAGGAGGCAGCTGATCAATGATTCTCTCTCATAATGGATGTTTCTCCCTCTCTCTCCCTCTCTCTTCCTCTTTGGAATCAATAAAAATAAATTAAAAAAACAAAACAAAAACTTTTTTTGGTAGTAACTCACCCGTTGCAGACGTCGTTTCCAATCATGGCGTATATGACAATGGCCGGGTGGTCCAACAGTGGGTTCCTAGACAAACTGGAAGCTGAATGTCAAACACGTGGAAACCCCGCTCTGTAACTGGTGTCATAGGCTGGGGCTGCGGAAGAGTCTGTGTGACCGCCCTCTGGGTAACTTTGCTATTTTCTTCCATTTAGTATCACTATCCCCATTTCTCACTTCCTTCTCTATAAGCTTTAATCTTCTGTTAGGGAAAGACCACATCAACACATGAAGTTGAGGAGTGAAGCCTCCAGCAGGGGGCACGCTACCATCTTAGCATCATTCACAGCCTTTGTGGTCAATAATCACAGATGCGTTACCTGGGTTACTTATGTCCAGATTCCCGAAACATCCCGTGGGCCCAAAGTTTCCATTCTGGGCACCCAGGGCCCCAATTCTGAATGTTAAGCCCCAGATGAGCACAAAATTGTTTTCTCCTTCATAAACAGGGATATGAAATCCTTTTTGTCTTTTTTTGGCTATATCTAAGCTTGTATGCATTTTTATGATCTGTCTCTAAGGATATATGGAAATGAACACTTCCAATGCTCACTGGCCCAAGAGGGGATAATAATCTCCCAGGGTTTGCAGAGTGACTAGCTGATGCCCAGTGCAAGTGATAATGGGTAACAACAGAGTTCTCATTCAGTTTTCAAAATGAAAAACAACTCCTTCCACGTACCTTTCTAGGAATGTCTCCAAGTTTTTGGAAGATGCACCTGAATCAGTAAAATTAAGAAAATAGTTAAAGTTAGGGGGCTCAGTTCAACACTGTCAGGATGAGAGTGCCATTGTCTGCGATCACGGGAGAAGCATCACTGAACAGTCCGAGGTTATCCACACAGTAGTGCTGAGGAGTTTCTCTGGGACTCCCCTTAATGGCCATGCGTCCTTGACATTCTATTGACATAAACCCAAATCCTTTGAATTTACAGGTCTCAAGACATTTCATAGCGTGAATGAGCGAACTTGTTAGCGGTGTAAGAAAAGGATACATATCTATCACCAGAGAGAGAAACTACCCCAAAGATTCAGGAATGAGCTGAGGGATGAGAGGAACAGTAGGAAGGATTCTTTGAGAACTACCCATCTCTCCAGAGAACCTGAGGCTCCCCCTGCTGGCTTGGATGTGTAAGTTCAGATTGCAGAGCTGACATATTTCAACTCCTGTAATGACATGCATGGCCATCCTCCTCCATTCCCGTTTCTACCTGTAACAGATCTTTGATAGGAAAGTCGTGGTTATTGAATTCTCATATTATCAGACACCCTGTTAAGCCCTGTACTTATTAGTTCATTTAGGCCATAGCACCACCGTGTGAGGCAGGTCTGCGAGGAGCCCCATTTTGTAGATGAGAACACTGAGGCTCACTTTAGCGGCCCAAAGCCACACAGCTATGAATCTGGAGAACCGCAATCCAAACCCTGCCCCTTCTGCCCGCAATGCTGAGCTCAGGCTCCCTGAGTGGCATTGCCTCTCTAGACTGGGAGGCTAGAAAGAGTGAACCCAAGGAGGGAGTCTACAGACATGGCCTTTATCCCTGGGCAGGAGCGTCTCTGGGTAGACGCACAACTGAGAACTGGTGTGAGGTTTAATGCAAATCTCACCCCAGTGTTGAAAAGAGGAAAACCCAGTGTGACTCGAGCCTGTCTCTGCTCAGAGAAGGTGCCACATTGAGGCCTAAATGCAGAGACTCAGAGTTTCTGGGTGTGGGTCACTCCCTGATGTCCTCACGAGTGAAGAGACGGAGGGTGGTCATGGCGGGCTGGCCTGGCACCCACCATGGCTCCCTCATCTCCTCGGCCGGGCCCACAGCCCCATGATCTCAGCTTCCCATTTTTAGTAAGATCATCAATCAGGAGGTGTTTAATTCTCACTCTGATTTGTGTGTTAATGAGATATGAAAACTAATGAAAGCTCAAGGCATGAGTGGGGAAAATTAAAGGACCAGGTCGGGCCAATAATTTTCCTCATTATCTGGAGGATGGCTGGGGATTTGAGGTGCAGATCCCCCATGGAGCTTGAAGCAGGAAATGAAAACCTGCCTCGGCGTGCCTCATGGTCAGCCTCTCCCGTGTCCACACCACCTGTTCCTCTGCCGCTCAGCACAGGAAGGCTGGCCAGGGAGAGGGGCGATGGGCGGTTGGCCTGCCTGCCTGCTGGTCGAACTCCTAGTCAAGGGGACAATTTGCATATTAGCTTTTTATTATATAGGATATACACTGAATGGCCAGATTATTATGCGTTCAGAGATCATCATCATCTGGCCACTCAGTATTTATCTCGACTGCATCTTGTTCCTTTCACTGCAGGGAAAGGCTCTAACCCCAGGCCCCTCTATCAGAAAGGGAGACGTTCATTTTACCCCGTGGCCCTTGTCACCAATGCTCAGCTGCTGAGGTCCTTGGGAAATAAAACCAGTCATTCAGCGCACATAGGCAAAGGCCGAGTGTGGCCACCTACCGTTTTTTGAAATGTTCTGGTAGTCCCGGTGATTGCAGTGGTTTCTTTTCCGTAGACGAAGGTAAATAGAGTTTTCTTTAATTCTGGAACAAATACATACATGTATGCTTAACGTTGGGACAGTCACATGATGAAATACAAGCACATGTGTTTATTATGATTTTTAAAGTGGGGTGAAAGTGAATTCAGAAAACCACATCTCTATAGTTGTGTTTTTCTCTAAACCATCGCTGCCTAAGTTGTTACAGGAAACAGCCCTATAGACAATTGCATGGATGTGGGAAGATCAAACTTTTTTTCTTAGGAGGACCTTTGTAACCCTTTTACCAAAAGCTGCTATACGTCTCTCGAACATCTGGTGGTCTTTATCACTTCTGTGTTTTAAACTTGACCATGTTCCTGCTCTTCTCTCGGTGGCTATGACCCTTGTCTCCCCTTTGTCCATTTTCACAGACGTTTTCGTAGGACACAGGTCTGCCCGGAATGATGCCTGCTTTCCCAGCTTCCCTTGCAGCTAGGAGTGGTCACTTCACTAAGTTCTGGGCAATGGGATGGAAGTGGGTGTTTTTAGCAGCAGTTTCTGGGGACATTTCTTAGGACACAATTGGCAGGGTTTTTTGCTTTCTTTGTCCTGCTTAGCCATTCTGCTGCCAGGAATAGGAATGCTGCCATCTTAGACTGTAGGGGTAAATTCCACCCTGGGGAGGTAAGGATGAGCTGGAAAGATTGTGGATCCCGAGGAGCAGTGAACTTGAGCTCCCATGCTAGACCTGGATTGCAAATCCCTGAACTTTCCTGTTTGAGAGAAATAAACTCATGCATTATCTTAGTTAAATCAACCTATGTTGACTCTCTCTCTGTTACATATAGCTAAATCTAATACCAATGGACACAGTTTAGAGACAAATGTGTGACAATATCAGGCTATAATTACACCTGTTCTAAATCATTTTCTTGGTTTCTCTTTGTCACATCTTTGATTTTTCTATGTTCTTTTGCCACACTTTAATTTAAATGAAATTTAATGTTACATTCTCTATAATGTTATAGGCTTCCTAAACTCCTTCATAAAAACAAGACCAGATAAACTAATGAACAGTAATTAAACTCAGAAGTATCTGATCGGGAGATGTAATAAAAATAAAGGTTGGTATAAGCCACCAACGTTGGAAGCGCCTTGTTATGTAATGACAGACAAGCAGGCGGAGGGTTACAGAACTCTAAGGAAAAAGCACTTTCCCTCAGATGCCTGAAGGGACCCCAGGCTGCCTGGCCATCTGGTGCTGTTGTCAGAGCTTTTCTGCTTCTCGATCCTTTGGGAATCTGGGGCAGCACCTTGCTCCCGGCGTCCTGTAATGTCACGGAGGCAGGCTGGTGTGGCTCTATTGTCATTCACAGTGTGAGACACCTTTAGCCTGGAAATTCATGCCACTCAGAGCTGAGAGTGTTCTTCGATTACTTCGTTGCTGTTTTTTTCTTCCTTTTTTTCTTAGAACCCCCTTATTTGAATATTGAGTCACCTAGATTGGTCTCTAATTTTCCTATTGTTTTTTTCTGTCCTACCTCCCATATCTTGGTTCCTTTGCTCTACTTTCTGGGTAATAGTCTTAACGTTCTGTTTCTGGGAAAATCATCTCATGCCACTGATACAATTTCCAAGGGCTCTTTTGTTCTTTTGAATGTTTCTTTAAATGTAGCACATGTTCTTGTTACTTCATTAAAATACCTCATCTTTTTGAAGGTACTAATTTTTAGTTTCTTTTATAAGTAGTATATTAACTAGTGGTTTTTTGTTGTTTTTGTTTTGTTGTTGTTTTTTAATCCCTAGTATACAAAGCAATAGTTTGTTTCTTTAAGGTTGTTTTTCTCTTTGTTTGCTGTCTTTCACATTCAAGCTTTCCCTCAGATACCTATGGTCTTGGGTTGTTTGTTGGCTTAGATGTAAAAGTGGGAGCTGAAAGCTGGCTGGAAACAGGGCCCTGGCTGGGGCTTGCTCCTCTGGTCCTCCCCATTGGCTGGCCGGCCTTTCTCAGGGAGGCCCTGCTGCCCTGTCTTTGGGGGCTTTCCGTGTGGGGTGCAGGTTCCCCAGGAAAGGACCTTCCTGTCTCCGGCCCGGCTGGGAGGCGTGTGATTTACAGCACACGTGTGCTTCACCAGGGTGTCCCTCTCCCCACTCCTGTCCAGTGTCTCCCAGCCCAGAAGCCCTTCCTCTCAGCCTCTCCAGAGAAGAAACCCCAAGGCTCATCCCAGAGCCAGTGAGGGCTGCTAGCCCCGTGCCTCCCCCTCCCTCTCCCCGGTGGAGTTGGGAAGAAATCTGAGGTTCTAGCTGCAACCTTTCAACCAATACTCCTCCTCCTATGTGTAGCCGCACCCTCACTTCTGGCGCTACCATAGGTAGCTGACTCCCACGCATTCTGGAGGTCTTGCCATGTAAGCACGTTGCTTCTTTCCTTGCCCTCCCACCAGCTTAGGATGCCGTGCCTGAGTGGGTGGAGGCAGGGACCACTGGCCTGCTTTCTGGCTCCCAACAGGCTGTGGCTGTCGGCTCTTCCTGCTCTCTTTATTACCCAGAAGCCTGACCTCTACAAGCTGCATTGTTTATGACCTCTGCCTTGCTTATTTTATTCCATTTTGAAAAAATAAAAAAAAGAAAGATGGGAAAGGGACATCAGACCTGAATTCAATACTAAAATAATTTCACGGTCAATAAAGAGGGGTTATTTTCCTTTGGGAAAATAATTGTTACCAATATTTATCCATACTTATATTTTTGATAATTCTAAAAACAAAATTTATGGACTGAAATATTGTTTTGCTCATGCCCTGATCCTGGAGAGTAAGTAGTGTGGATGATGAATTATGGATACGGTTAGTTGCACCGTATCTTATTACAAGAATATAGAAATCTTTACCATAGGTGAATGAACATTTCTGACCAGAAACAGCATCTAAAATGCTGGGATTAAGGTTTTGTAGGAGGCACTAGAAAGTATTTCATATAATCAAAGATACTGTTTTCTTTCATCTCCACCTCAAGTATATAATCTCTCCTATAAATTCTAGGAATTGGATTTGTCAGGGAGTGCTCCGTAGAAGATAGAGGGATCAATACAATATTTTGAGAAGCTTATAACAATATTTTCAGATGCCTACACATTGAAAAGCTTGCTTAATAGAACATCACCTGTATCCAGGGCCAGTTGCATGCACTGTAAGGCCTTTCTGGTTTTGAATCCCCCTCCGCTTGCTCCCCTATCCTCAGTTGGACTCAGGGTCCCCAGTCTGATTTTTTGTTGTTTGTTTGTTTGTTTCTCTCCTTTTCCGCTGTTGTGCTTCAAAACCCAGTCCCATGGGCTAGTAGGTGAGGTGATGACTTCAGTCTGAAATCCGAGGGGTGCCGATCAGGAGTATAAAACGTTCTCGTCCTCACACCTCTCCCGATGATAAAGGCGCTGGTGCCCTTAGCATAGGGAGTGGAATTGCAAGTACTATCAATAGTATATCTGACTAAATCCCAGATTTAAAAAAAACTAAAAATAAAAAAATAAATAAATCCTCGATTTTATCAGCTCCATCTACTGCGGGGCCCAGGAAGTACAGTCTTTTATGTGAGCCCTCGCAGGTCAGATTTTGCTTTTTAAGAATAAAATTCAAAATAGGTGAGTTTCAGACATAGTGTCTACTAGTTGCTTTTCCCATCACAGGCTCAGGTAACACAAAAAAAAAACCACTTTCTCTGAGAGACGTCTAATCCCACCCCCCTTCCATTTCACCATGACAGAAAGAAAGACAAAAAAAAAAAAAAGAATAAACTCAAGGATGAGCCTCAAGAGTAACGTAGACAAAGGAAAGGGGTTGGCTTGGAAGGGAAGACATGATCTCCTCCTATGTTGACTCAAAGCAGATCCTACTTGGAGAAAGGCAACTCAGTAGCTTCCCAGAATGCTTAGCAGGTCAGAGGTGTAGGGATATACCAAGTGGGATGTTGTTCAAGCGACAGTGATGTACTAGGTCCTGGTGACCTTTCTGAGACCAGGGGCACCGCTAGTTTGGGTTAAATTCTGAGGTGCTATGAAGTAGAATCTTAGGGGACCAGCCAAGAACCGACAGGGGCTCAGGAGGCCAGAGAGAGCGTTCCTTCTCCAGCGAGGGCCGTTCTTCCCTATCTTCTCTTCCCGGACCTCTCCCTGCGGGGTCCCCAGTCTCTGTCCTCAGCCACATGTCTTTTTCCCACCCACTCCCTAAGAACAGAAGTTCTCTGCTTTTGGCTCTCAGTCTGCTTTTCACTCTTAAGATGGCTGAGAAACCAGAGAGCTTCTGTTTCTGAGAGTTACAGCTGTCAATATTTATATATTAGAAATTAAAACTTAGAAAACGAAAAGAACATTTCATTTTTAAAAATAATGATATATTACACGTTCATATAAACAACATTTTCCCCCTGTAAAAATGTGTTTTCCAATGCATTCCTCCAGTGAGTGAGAAGGTTGGGATCACTTTACCATTTTCAATTCCCCAATGTCCCTCTGAACAGAGCCCGCTGGGTGCTCCCTTCTGCCTTAGACTCCATCTGCCGGGACATGTTGTTTTGGTGGGAACACAGGAAGGAAACCTGGTCTCACACACACACGTGGTGGTGAGAGGGGATGGCATTTTAATGTCCCTTTTCTGTAACTTTGGGTAAGCTTCTCGGATGTTATACGAAAACCTGACAATTGGCAGCTCCTTAGAGACCGATTGGCTGTCTTGTGGAACCGGAAATTACATCCGTGAACTCTTGCCCCTGGTTGCATGGAAAAGCCTTGGCCTGCCGGTGCTCTGAGTGGGTTTTCTCGTGCAGGATCCTGTGCATCACGCACGGGTCATGTAGAGACACTGGTCACTGAGTGAGGAGGGCACGCCAATGCTGATGCATTTATGACAGGACGTTAAACCCACCCTAGTCGCCAGCACCGTCTGCCTCATTGCAAGGCCTTCGCATCCATGGAAGCTGTCACGGCCACGGAAAAGCCAAGTTTTCAAAAATCACATTTTTCTTTGAAAGCTCATATTGTGCCGATTAGCAGTCAATGCTGTTATTTGTTTTCCTTGAAGTGACACGTTCATCTGATTCATTTCGGATAAAATATCTGCTGTATCCAAGACTGGGTAACCATAGTTCACTTTCCAAGTTTTTTTTTTCTTTTTATTTTCTCCAATAAAAAGGGTGTTCCATAGAAAACTTACTGATTCTGCGCTCAAGTCAGCATGCAGGTGCTTGACCTTAAGACAACTATCATGTTTTATTTGTAGCAAAAGTGCTTCATGCATCCTTCTCATTTCATGAGATGAGATTTTAATATATTATATATATATACACATATATACATATATATACACATATATACATATATACATACACACACATTATATATATACATATACACACATAATCTATCTATCTATCTATCTATATATATATATATATATATATATATATATATATATATATATATATAATAGATTTTACAGAGGGAGAGAGATAGAAACATCGATGAGAGAGAAACATAGATCAGCTGCCTCCTGCATGCCCCCTACTGGGGATGAAGCCTGCAACTAAGGTACATACCCTTGATCAAAATTTAACCTGGGACCCTGCAGGCAGATGTTCTATTCACTGAGCCAAACTGGCTAGGGCTCATGCGATGAGATTATTAATAAGTCCTGTGCTTACTTAACAGAATTAGTGACTTCTTTCTGCTTCATAGGCAACGTTTTGAAGGGAGGACCTCCCCCCTATTAAGCCAGTGCGTGCAGGTGGAGACACAGGACTCCGAGTGCAGTTGGGTGCTACTGCTTTGACTCATGCTCAGAGGGCAGCGGTTTTGCCCGCCATTGCTTTTGCACCTTTGGTACAGATGGCTGTGCGGTGCAAAAAGCAAATACTGTCTTAATATTGTTGTGAGAATAGTTTCCACCTTGTGGACCCCCTGAGACACCCCCAGGGGTCCCTGGACCACACTTGGAGAATCATTGATGCAGACTCTATCCAGTCCAATCAGCCTCACCATCTGCAAAAGGCCAATGCTAATTATTTGTTTGGCAAAGTATAATTATAGGACAGCTAATCATGGGCAATTATAGCACATGTAATTTTTGAATAATGGATTTAATAAGGTTATTAAGCTCATTAGTGTTTAGTACTTACATGTCTTTTTTAAAAAACCCCATGAAATTAGGTTAGCAAATCTTAGCGGCAAATCCCTTCTCTCCCATTTTCTATGTTTAATGCCCCAAGTGTCTGGGTTTGCAGTTGCACGCTGCCTTTCAAAACTGTTCTCTCATATAATGCCTATTGGGTCAGAGAATAGGTAACCTCTAACTGTCAGATTCTAGGACACCTTTCATCAAAGATGTGTGTTTAAATGACCTTGAATGGCATTGCCGTGCCACTGGTGACAATGTCTGTCCATTTCCTTCCAAGCGTTAGCTATGTTTCTGGCCCCAGATAGCAAATTTAATCCAGAGGTAGAGAGAGCCAATTGTACTCTAGACAATTCCATCTAATTCACACCCACTTATGTGGACTCTCTGCTCTCACTCTAGGCTCTCCAGCTGGATATGGTAACTTGGTAATTGCTTTTGGTTGTTTTGGCTTTTATAACTTCTTATGGGTAACATCAGCTTCTTTCTCTTTCCTTCCCTCCCTCCCTCCCTCCCTCCCTCCCTCCCTCCCTCCCTCCCTCCCTCCTTCCCTCCCTCCCTTCCTTCCTTCCTTGATCTACAAGTGTTGCCCTATTTTTCCTCCCAGCCCCCTCTGCTCCCCACATTTAAGGAACCTCTTTATCGTTTAGCCCTGGCTTGTAGAACTCCACTGACTGGACCGACTCCTGACCCCACTTTCAGAAGGAGGTGGTTTGGGCAGCCACAAACACGGTTATTTTTTAAGGATCTGGAGTCACCTGTCTCCCTCTCTGGAGTTTGTTTGGAGGAAACGGTGCACATGTAGGATGTTAACAGAGTACCACTGTAATGAATAGCTGGTCAAGCACCCAATATCCCACAAGGCAGGGCTTACCAGGCATGAGCTCGGCTCTCAGAGCACAGTAACCCGGCCTTGAGGAGACATGGCTCCTAGCACTTTTCTAGCTCCGACCCATAAAACGGGCATGTATGGTCTCAGGTACAGCCAGCTAATGGTGGGGAAAAGCATATTTGCTGGGAAGAAGCGAGACCTCTCTCGGCAGGAGTTTCCTCCAATGCTTCTAAAGCAAGCAGCGCCCTGAGGTAGGATGAGGACTTGAACATCATGTGGACCTATAAGCGCTAAGCTTGCACATTGGAGAGAGTGTCAACTCAACTGCATCATGTCCACAAGGCCCAGGGATGCTCAATGTCCCACCTAAGGCCACACAGACCGGACCCCTGTACCTGTACATGCAGTTTATCTCCTAATCTGCCACATGGACTCCGAGGATGGTAGATATGGCTTTTAAAGGAGAAGCCCCCTCTTCCTGAAGTTTGGGTATTGTTTCCTATTCTTCTGGGCCATGGCTTCTTTAACTTAAATAGGATTTTCCTGTGAGTTAATTGCTTTTGGAGGCGATCTGAACACAAAGCACTATTTTCAATCTTAAAAATATATTTTCGGCTTCTCATCATTTCCTTCCTAATGTCAGGTTTCTTGCCCCCAGGCTAACCACCGCATATAGGGTTTTTTCTTTTTATCTTAGAACAACTCAATTTCTTTCTGAATCACATTGGGAGAAAAACAAAGCAAAACACATGATTTTAAGGGTTATTGCTTTTTGAATTCTCTGAAACCAGACAGTCAAGAGAACAGACTCTGTCAAAGTGTCGAAGGATGTAAAGATCCATAGAGTAGTGTTTTGGCACATTTATCTGATATTTTTGTTACTTATATTTTATCTCATCTGTCCTACTTGAATGAGATTTTACTATAGAGATGGGACAAGCCTTATTAAACTTTAAGGCATTTATACCATCTGCGCCCGATTAGGTAGCAAGTACTTAACTATTTTTAAAATAAATGAGTAAAGGTATAGTCAAATAAATTATTCACAAGATGCAATGAATGGCTGTTCCCAGGCCCAGAGTCAACACCCAATCGCACACAGCAAAGTGGACCGTGCCACTCAGACTGTCCACACATGGTCTCTGCCTTCATATCTAGAGCATTAATGCCAGCATGAATCCAGGACCTTGAGACCTGCCTATTAACTTTATGAATATTAATTTCTGCACGGAAATAATCAAGTAAACTTCTTGGTCCCTTGACTCAGAAAACTTTAGCCAGGTGTTGAATATTCTCCATCAGCGGTCAACTCTACAGCCCCCTCACTGGGAATACTCTCTTCTGGCCTGCACTGATAAACAGAATTCATATTGCATCCCACTGGGTGGTGGACTATGTCAGGAGCGGGTTTGTTGTGTGTCATTTGTGTTCTAGAAGTCATTCCTAATAATTCACATCTTAGAAAAAGCCCTATTTTTACAAAGATACACTGAAACCTTTGAAGGTCTGTAAACGTACATACCCACTAGTGGCGTTCAGAAATCCAGTAGCACCAGAAAGTTGGGGCCAGTCAAGCTCATCGGTAAGTGCTGTTGGTAAATTGAAGAAGGATTTCTAAAGAAAAAATAAAGAGGTGATCATCAAAATGGTCATTTGTTTTCTACAAGTAGTAAGGTTATTCACTGCCTAGGCATTGCTCTCTGTCTCTTAATCTCTCTCCTTAAGGAACTTTGGCATTTAAGGCCTCTTAACTTTAACCATCATCAGGACATTCACAAAGATGTGCATCCCTCCTGAACTCGCTCCCCTTCGGCGGCTGTGAAAGATGCAAAGGGCATGGCAGCATAGGCTCATCCTCACTTGAAAGGGATGTTTCAGCAGATGGGTAAACTTCCCACTCTTTCAAACTTGCCGAGATTTTCTCTGTATTTGAGTTTAGATATTCAGGAAATCAATTGCCTGGAGAGTACTAAGACCCAAGCCCACAGCAAAAATGCCTCCTTGAGTTCAAAGCTATGCCCTCAGTCAAGAAGAGGGTGCCTCCTGCCCTCCTTGGGGGTGTCTGACACCTTTAAGAATCTAATTATGGCTCCTTTCCCATGTGTGCTCAACGTGCTCCATGAGTTCAAGGACTCCTGACACAGTGCTGACAGAATTAGGACTCACTGACCACAGCTCCATGGCTTGTGCAAACTCAGAGAGGAGAATGCTCCTGGATGTGTCCCCTTTGTGTTTCTGTAACACATGTCCTTGAGAATGAACACCCCTCTGCTCTAATTTCTAGAGAAAGCTCATCTAGACTGATGTTGTCAGAACAGGGTTGCCAGATGTAGCACATAAATGTCCTGTTAAATTTGGGTTTCAAGAAACACAATGTGGTGTATACACACAATGCAATACTATTCAGCCTTAAAAAAGGAAGTTCTGATACATGTGGCAATATGGACGAAGCTCAAGGACATTATGCTTAATGAGATAAGCCAGTTTCACAGAAAGATAGATATGATTCCACTCGTGTGAGGTTTTTAGAGTTGTCAAACTCATAGAAACAGGAAGTAGGAAGATGAGTGCCAGAGGGGAAATGGGAGTTGATGTTTTGTCAGTAAAGGGTTAGTTTTGTAAGATGAAAGAGTTCTAGAGTCTGGTCCCATGGCAATGTAAATATATAATGTATATTTAAAATTCGTTAAAAATAGTTTGATGTTATGTGTATGTTAGCACAATTAAAAGTGAATTTTTTATGCAAAAATTTTAATTTCAGGTACACAAGGAATAATTTTTAGTGTAAGTATATCCCATGAAGTGTTTGGGATATACTTATATTTCAGAAATTCAAATTGAACTGGGTGTCCTGTATTTTACCTGGGAATCCTAGTTTGGATAAACACCCTGTAAGCCAGTGTTCCCTTTTTGTCTTGGCTGACAGGAAACCTCAATGTCTGGCTACAGGAAGCAGTTTATCTTAATGTCATTGCCTCCATGTGCCCTTTGGGAACTTCCCTTATAGCAATTTACATTGAATTTTTATAATAAATGCACTACTTTGTAATCAGAAAAACACACAATAAAGATACAATTTTAATCATATACTTTATAAAGTGATCCCCCTCCCTGTTGATATTCACCTATAATTGAAAAATAAAATTTAAAAAACATTTACTTTCAAATATTTAATGAGTCACAAGTGTGGCTTTTCCTTTCCTAACAGCCTGAGATTCCATTTCCCTTTGGGAGCCAGGAGGGCCCTCCTGGGAGAGGAAGTGGGCAGGAGGCTGGGCCACGTGCCGTTTGAAAAACTGCATTCAGTGATATGATTGCTTTGATGTGATTGGCTTTGAGATATTAGCTTCATTTTTAATTTTAAAGGAACCTTAAAGAAGGACTCTATAAGTCCTCTGAAGGGGGCATGGGTTGTCCATACTGAAGATGGTGCTGCTCCAGGACCTGGCACACCTCAGCAGGAGGCACCCACACGATCTGCTCAAAATTCCCCCAAATGCTACAACTCAGCTACTCTCTGTTTTGGTTTTCATTTCTCCTGTCACTACAATCAAATGTTTTCTGTGTGTGTGTGTGTGTGTGTGTGTGTGTGTGTGTTATCTTATTGTTTCCCCGTAGGTCTGTCTGTTTATGTATTTGCTGTGGGATCTAAGAATATTCAATTCTGCTACAGAGTTGGGAAAAGCAAACAGAATGGATGAAACACATAAGATGTGTGAAGTCGAGATAGTGAATAAACAGGTAGGTGGCTTGCGAGAGACGTGGGCAGAACTTAGGAGCTGTGTTAAGTACGAATTTCAAACGTAAAAGCTGTGGAAAGTTGAAAGAACAATGCGATGTGCCCCACACACTCTCCCACCTCCTTCTCAGTCGTGTGCACAGGGACAACCCCATGTTGGGAACAGTGGGTAGGGACCTGGCTTTCACGGGAAGTTGCTGGGTAAGAGCTCTGCCGGAGACAGAGGCGTGTCTGACCCCCTCTGAGCCTGGAATAACATGGAGGTGGAGACAATGGTAATTCTGGAATGAGCCCCCAAAGACTTTCCTCTAGGAATCAGGGGACCTGACTTTTATATCTGGCTCTAAAAGTGCAGTAAAGCTCCATGGTTCGAACCTGACACATCAGAAGTTGGGACCATTCTCCATGCAGCCCCATTCTCAGTCAGGGGTGGGTTTCTCAGATACGATTCTCAGCTCCACAGTGGGCAAGAGATGTTGAGGGAGGAGTAGGACAGGGGAGGCAATGGTCAGACACCTGTCTTGGAAGTGGAGTATCCATATTCTTAGTATTCTCCCAGCTGGGAGAGTTCTGGACTCCTCCCTGCTTATCATGATGCCCAACCAGCCCTGGAATCCTCCCCATCAGGATTTCCCCATAAATGGACAGCGCCTGGTGCTGAATCACAGCTGGGAAGAAGGCGGATTTGCACCCGCAGCCAGAGCCCAGGAAGGTCCATCAGTCAGCTGCATAGTTTTTTCCTGGTTATTTGACAAACCTTGAAATAATGCCAATCTGTGTTTTCCCAGTGAAACATTTTAGGCTTCGCGTATGGTGTCATGGCGAGGTGTTATGGTGAGGTTTTAATACTCCTCGCAGTGCAAAATCAGGCAAGATGTGGCTTTGCCAGTGTCTCAGGTTCAGCATCTCCTATGGCTCTGGATTATTCCCCCATGAACCTCAACAGGGCTGTTGGGAGGATGGGAGGCCAGTGAAAGAGGCAGGTGGACAAGTAGAAGCCTTGCCCTAGTTCAGGATGGATCACCAAGTGTCCCTTTCCAAACGGACTGTCCCGGGTGTAAGAGGAGGGGATTTTATGACCAGCCAATGGAAAAGATTGGAGCTGACCAGTGGAAGCCTCCACATATTTTCCTTCCTCAGTGAGTTTGGTAGATAAAAAGGAGAACTAACAGCCCCAAATAGCGAAGATTTTATAGACTCTGGCAAAAAGAGTGTTTAAGTCATATCACATTAAACACTAAATGCCTTATTCATGCAACATTATACCCAAGATCGTTCAGGCATTTAAGGCAGGAAGTATGCAAATTAAGATCTCCCTCATCAACTCCCGATTATGCCTCTTGAGCATGTATGTTCTTAGGAAACTCATCTTAAATGTATCTTAAATGTACATATGTGGGAAGACTTGTTATCTATCAGGAAAAGTGTTCCAAGTCTGTAAAGAGCATCAGAAACTCGATGATTATTAAGGCAAAATGAAGTCAATTTTGCTTCAAAATTCCTTCTGATGTTATCAATTACATAAAATTGTTTTCATGTCCTAATGGCTATGTGTATACTGTTTTGGTGCAATGTTCTTATAAACTAGTACTCTGTGTGTGTATTTTTATGCACTAAGAAAGTCCACTAGTTCTAATTTTTAGTGAATATTGGTAAAAACAAGTATTTTGGATTTGGGAATGTTTTAAGCCTTAGTTTCAACAAGCAACTCATATTTGAGTTTCTCAAAGACATCTTAAGTGAGAGAAAGAATAATAGCATCTATCACACATTCGTCTGATTCTGCCAATTTCCTGATGACAGGGTATATTTTTGGTGCCTTTATTTCACTGTTTACTTTTGAGCCCTCCTGACTAAGCAGCGCTGTGGACAATTGGCCCAGAGTATTCCCTTCTCTAATACTCTTAACTGAGTTAGACCTAAATGGATTATTTTCAAAGATACAGAGTCACTTGGAGGAACCTGCAACAACTGCTGATAGAAAAAGATATGAAAAATGTCATCATTACCATCATTATTATGCTAAGTGAAATAAGCCAGTAGGAGAAAGACAAATACCATATGATTCCACTTATGTGTGGAATCTAATGAACAAAATAAACTAAAACACAGATGAGAAACAGACTCATTGGTACAGAGAACAGACTGACAGCTGTCAGAGGGGAGGGTGTGGGGGGCCTGGGGAAAAAAAAAAAAAAAAAAAAAGGCGAAGGGCTAAGGAAAAACAAAGAAAAAAAAATGATCTAATGTGAGTCCTGTAAGGTTAGTAAGAGGGAGCCAGGCAAAGAGTTTAATTAAGCATTGGAAACGCCAAATATCCCAAGGCTAAATTCATAATATTATGTATAGGGAACACCAACAATCTCCTCCTCCAAATGAACTCCCCAAATACTACATACTAGTTTACCAGTTACCTACAGCTATGTAATAAATTTACTCCAACCTCGGAGGAAAGGCATGGGAGGGTAAGAGACCCACCAGAGGACTTGTGTACACATATGAGCATAACCCATGGACACAGACAGTAGGGAGGGGAGGGCATGTGCTGAGAGGTGGGAGCGGCTGGGGAGAGGTCAATGGGGGAAAAAGGAGACATATGTAATATTTTAAACTATAAATAATTTAAATAAAAAAAACACGACATACACACTGACCAATAACAATAGCTGCTCAGTCTGGGGATGATGCCTATTCAATGCACAAACTTCAACTGGAGCTAAATCCATAATTCTCAGGGGAAAGGCATTGCATTTCTTCTTTGACCCTATGCCAGTTCAAAAACTTATCAGGCAGTGAAGAAATAGTCAAATAAAAAATTCTAGCAAAAATAGAACCTGTAAACATGTAGAAGACAGAATGGCAGGCAATAATCTTTCATCATTTTGCCTGAAAATAGCTCTTTTTATTATTTGTTACCTTGCCGGCTCCTCTTAGCCTCTTCCTTCCCTTTTTCTATTATTTATGATTTCCGCACTAACCCTGTGATTTGTTGATTCGGTGAACTGAAGGCTGCGTCTATCTAACTGTCCCCAGCAAATGAAAACGCATCGCACAGTTGGACGTGACCGAATTCAATTCCTTCCCTCATCACTTGCAGAGCGACTGGAGAACTGCAGCAAAATTCCTAACGGTGAGGAGAACAGGCGTTTAAAATGTCCTGCTGGTACAGAGAACATCACACGCCAGATCTTCCCCGGGGCCCGGGAAATGAATCCTTCCACAACCAGGCCAACAGGGTGCCTCTCAGAGAGGGCGGCTCGCGCCCTCGTTTGGTTTTGTAAAGTGGGGTCACGTCTAAAGTGTCCATCAGGCGGCCATTTTTCCGGGGTGAGGGTAGTGTTCCATTTTCTGAGAGGTGCTGTCTGGAACTTGGCTCTGGCAGAAGCCCAAAGTCCACGGTCAAGCCCCAGAGGTGAGGACATGGGACGCCGTGAGGAGGGCACCCAGTGACCAGGCCTGACTGGGCTCTCACTCCCCTCCCCCAATTCCTTGCTCATATGAAATGAGCTCATTTCCTCCCTCCCCCCTCTCTCATCTCATCCCAAGAAGCCATCACAGAACCTGGCTGCTTCTGTTCCTCTGACTGGCCCACGATGGCCCTGGCGCAGCCTCTGGCCAGAGTCCCCGTCTCCTCACTGTTGTGACATTTCAGCTCTGCCACTGTCGTGTGAAAACGGTCACGGACAGTATGTAAATAAATGGGCTTGCTGCATGCCAATAAAACTTTATCTATAGAAACAGGCGGAGGGCCGCATTTGGCCTGAGGGCCATAGTTTGCTGACCTCTGCTCCTGGGTCTGCCAGACTGTTCCTAGCAGGGCTCCCTGTTAAGCTGCATGATCTTGGGTAAATTAGCTAAGCTCTCAAAGTCTCCATTTTTTTTTCTTTTATGTTTTTTTTTTTTTAATCCTCACCAGAGGATATTTTTTCCATTGCTTTTCAGAGTGGAAGGGAGGGAAGGGGAGAGAGAGAAACATTGATGTGAGAGAGACATATTGACTGGTTGCCTTTTGCATCTGCCCCAACAGGAAGTGGGGAGTGAACCCACAACCCAGATACATGCCCTGGACAGGGAATTGAACCCGTGACCCTTTGGTACACAGGCTGATGCTCTAACCACTGAGAAGCACCACCAAGGCTGAATCTCTGTTTCTTTATCTATGAAATACAACAGGGTCTTTATTATTAAATGAGAGAATACTACGTATAATGCCTGGCATTTGGTAAACACATATTTGCTCAATGTTACGATTATGAGTTTCTGTGTCTGTCTTTCCAACTAGACTTGAAGCTCCTTGAGGTTAGAGACTGCTTTTCACGCCTGGAGCCCCAGAGGCCCACCTTCTCTCTTTCCTCTGTCTCTAATACTGGAGCTGCCACCCTGTTAGTTGGGCACATGGCTGTCCAGCCAGGGCGTGCGCATGGCAGCTCCACTGCAGCCTGGGGGGGCCAGTGACTAGGCTCTGAAGGATGGGGGTGGACGTCTGTGTCAAGTTCTCCCTTTTTCTTCCCTACAGATGGGAGGCAGTCAGGAACAGCCACCTTGGACCCCGGGGAAAGCTGCATGTGGAGGATGTCTGCCGGTCTGGCCAGGCCGGCCTGCCTGCCTGCCTGCCTGCCTCTGGATGATTATGGGAGAAAACCACACTTCCATCGTAAGCCATCGAGCTTTGGGGATTCTTTGTTACAGCAGCTGAGCCTATACCCTGCTTGTTCATAACGGGTCTTCTAAGGACTGACCCACTCAGCTTTCCTGCCAACTCTCGAATGTTACAGACGTGAGGCCATGACTTCTTTGCTCCTTCCCAGTCTTCCCTCCTTTGGGCTTCGTATCAGCCAGGCTTTCAGTTCTTGGCTGGGCGATGCCGTTCCAAATTCCTGCCTCTGGAGTCTGCGGGCCTTCTGTGTTTCATAACGCTCCCTTGATTTTCCTCTAGGAATTAGGGTTTAGCTCACCCATCTGACCAATCTCATAACCACTGACTTGACTAGTAAATCAGGCAGAAGCCAGTCTTGACCCGCAAGCACTTGGCAAGGGCTGAGATGGGTGTTCCTGGTCCTTTCATCCCCCCGGGAAGTGGCCTGGAAGGAAGTGGACAGCTGAATGAACAATGACTGATGGCGTGTAGCAATTGACATTCCAGCCATCCCAGATTATTTTCAATGCCAGAAGCCCCCCTTTCCACATTCCAGGGGGTTTGAGATTCTGAGTGTTCCTCCTGTGATCCGTTAGTTCCACGGGCCCCGTTTCATGGCGGAGGAGCTGGAGGGAGAGGGGCACAAAGCGGCAGACCTAATGAATCAGGAGGCAGGCGACCGCGCTCCCATCTCAGCGGCGAGCCGGACGGCGCAGGTGTCGGTGACTCATGCTGTCTCCCGATGTGGGCACCGCCAGCGAATGTGCGGGAGAGCAGGTGTGGGGCTGAGCGCTTACAATGCCTCTCAGAGCAGGGAGCTCAAAACACCTTCCTCTTGTCGTCTCTCCCAGCACCGAGGGTCTGTCTTTTTCATTCTCGAGCGTGGTGGTGAGAGCCAAGAGCTCGGATGTTTCCGGCAGGGTGAGCCTGCCAGAGCACCCCGCATTGCTGGCAGGTGGGGCCCAGGGGGTCACCTTGGGCAGGAACAACAGGGCCTTGGATTGATCAGGCGGCAGCCAGCCCATCTGGCTTCTGCTCCTGAGCAGGGGCCGGGACAGAGGAGCATCCTGCCTCCTCCTCCATTGCCGGGGGAAGGGACCACCGTGGCGAACACACTCTCCTTCTCTGACAGAGCGACGAGGCCTTGGACTGAGGCCTCTCTTCCTCCCACTGAGCCTGTCACCTGCCAGCCCCCGAGGTGTTTGAGGAGCAGGGAGTGGCATCATGCCCACTGGCACTCACCAACATAATGATCAAAGAAAGCACTCTGCCTCTTAAGTGCTTCTGGAGCCCACATGAAGCGAGGTGAGGCGGCATTTGCATGCTTTATACGTACCATGGAAGTCAGGCAGCAATTCCCGCCGAATGGGAGCGTGCCCTCACTGGGCAGTCCTGGTGCAGGGAGGGGGCAGTCACAGTGTGGGGCGGGGGCAGTCAGCAGCAGTCTCGGGGCCTGAGGCTGATGGCCTGTGCTGTCTGCAGCCAGTGGAGTCTCCAAACCCGACCCACAAGTCAGCTGAGAGGAATGCGTGCAGAGGGCCTGAAAGCCAGGAGCGCCGGCTCTGCGAACATGCATTTTCTGCAGCTGGATAAAGGCTCCTTTCACCCTTGACGAAGCACGAGACTCAACCCGTGCCCGCTTCCCCCCCAGACAGCAGCTGCCAGGCCCTGGAGGAGCCTATAAAGTGCAGGCATCAGTTTCCGCTGGCGAGAGGGACATTCCAGAAATGGAGTTTCAGCGTCGCCTCTCCCTCCGCTCACCCGCCCCCACAGGGCGGCGTGTTTATATTTCGGAGATGATCTCGGAGCAGATGGGGTCCAGGCAGGAGGGTGGCGGCTATGGTGGGCCTTGGGGATCTCCCCACCTTCCTTCCTTTTGCAACAAAACTACTCCAGCAGGGACTGCTTTTCCAGCGGAAGGAAAAGGAAAGACAGCATGCTAGTGTTTTCAGATTTGTTCCTTGTGCTCCTTTGAAGTCTTTCAAAGTTGAGGTCTCCGGTGGGACAAGGAAGCTCATTGCACCATGACTCCTGGGAGCATCTGGGCGGGAAGGAAGGCCATGTCAGAGGAGCGCTGTCACCCAGGCCCCCAGCAGGGAGAGGCTCAGGGCTCTGCTTCTGTGGAGCCACCAGGGAGATTCTTCACACTCTCTTTACTGGACTACAAATGTCTTCCCAAATGAGCTCACTCCTAATCTAATTAGTGGTAAACAGGCCTCCAGGGTGCCTCGCTGCTTACCGGATGGATGGCATGAGCCGGAGAGAAGGGCTGCTATAGGGGAGATCGGCTGTGGCTTCTTTGCGGGGTGCAGTTGGAGCGGGTGACGCGCTGGCAGGGGTGTCTTCGCTTTACAGGGAGACAGAGGCAAGTGCGTGTCTCGTGGCCCCAGGAAGGCAGGCATTACCTATTTGTTCTTTGTGTGTCCCACACGCCTGAGGCTCTCTGAGGACTGGGTTCTTTCTGCTCCGTCTCCACTGTGTCATCAGCCCCCGGCACAGGGCTCGGCGCACAGTAGGCCTTGGTGCACAGTAGGCCTCAGGCTAGTATTTGGTGATAGGTTGTCTGCACTTGCACCAAGCTTTAGAGGCAAACAACCAAAACATGAGGTATGTTCTGAGCTCAACGTACCTCAGGGCTGCCTGCGAGGCGTGGCCCCCTCCCCAGCCTGACTGCCCGTGCAGACGAAGAGGTTCCACGGGTAACGCATTTTAAAGATTGGAAGCTTTTTTTAAAAAAAAGGGGCGGGGAGCATAATCCATAGTAGCAAAAATAAAGAAGCCATAAGTCAGCTTTATATTTAGCCTTGGGGGAATGGGTTAGTAGTTTACGGCTTGTACACTGAAGCAGATTCCGTGGAACAGGGAAGATAATCATCTAAAGACTAAGTTGTGCCCAGCTGGCATGGCTCAGTGGTTGGGGATTACCCATGAACCAGGACAGGTTCGTGGGTCAATTTTCAGGTATGGGCTCGGTTCCCAGTAGGGGACATATAGGAGGCAGCTGATCAGTGATTCTCATCATTGATCTTTTGATCTCTTTCTCCCTGTCCCTTCTCTGAAACCACAAAAATCTATTAAAGACAAAGACTAAACAATGTGGAAATGATTATGATTAGTTCTAATTGTAAAAAGGGAGGATCACCAGTTGCATGCTTGATATTCATGTGACGGCCTTATGGACTCACAATGGAGGCGGAATGCTAGGAAAGAATGGAAAAACACTGAGAAAAGTTTGAGATGATGGGAGAATTTTTTTTTTTTTACTTCTCAAAATAAGTTCTAATGTTGACTTTATGTATTCAGTGTTTTTCTAAGAAAAATATTAAAAGAATATTTCAAAACCAATCTTATACCCCGAAATGTTAAAACAATTCTCTCTGGGTGGTAGTATTAAGTGGAGTTTTAACGATTTGTTAATAATTCCTGCATTCGCTTATTTTTCTCTGTTGAACATTTAACATTTTCAAGGAGCGAAAAGCAATGCAGCAAAGAGGCGTTCTCCCCCTCCTCTCCTTTGGGGCGGACAGACTTCCTTCCCCGCGGGTCTGGGCAGTGGCCCTGGGACTTGCTTTGGCGGATGGGTTGATGGCCCTGCCTGAGTTGTGCGTGACTTTACTTGTGTCTGATTTGAATCCAGCCCATGGCTCTGCAGTGTTTTCACAGCCATTAGCTCACTGAAGCAAACGGCCTTGCTTGAGATGGTTCCTAGCCTTATTCCCAGTGTTACTGGCTAGGTGGCTTGCTTAAGGTGACACCGACAGGAAACGGCTCTGCCTCCTGTCCCCAGGGTGTCTGTAAAGCCAGGCTGTGCTGCGGTAACATCTACATGACAGAGCTGCTACCGAGTCAACAAAGCAGTGCCTTGGTTTCCCTTAGCAGGGTTCCCTGGCCATTTGCTGAAAACAAAAGGAAGCAATTGCCTGTCTTGTATTATAACATTTAGCATATATATGATATACTAGTAAGTTCCTTGAAAACAAAGTAGAAGAAAAGTTACCCAGAACCCTCCCGTCCAAAGGTACCAGGGTTACCCATTGATCCACAGCCTCCAGTGCTCTTTTTCACACATATACACACAGCCTATCTAATAATGAGGGGATATGCAAATTGACTGTCACACCATAACAAAGGTGGCGGCACCCATAGCCACAAGATGGCGGCACCCAGTGCCCTCAGTCCCACCAGAGTATCCAGTCCTTTCAGCCTAGCCAGGGAGGCAGCAGGCACATGTTGCAGTCAGTCCAGCCCTCAGCCCCCCACCCTGGCCACCCAGGACCAGCCCAAGGTGCAGGTAACCAGGGCTGGCTGAGGCTTGCACTGCCGGCAGTGGCAGCAGCAGAGGTGTGATGGGGGCCTTGCCTTCTCCTGATGGCCAGGTCACCTGAGGGCTCCTGGATTGTGAGAGGGGGCAGGCCGAGCTGAGGGAGTCCCAATCCAGTGCATGAATTTTCATGCACCAGGTCTCTAGTATTATATATTCACAACACTGGATCATGCATACCACTTTGTAACATGCTTTTGCCCCTAAAAAATTATCATAAACACATAGTTTCTTGCCAATAAATGTGTCTATAACAGTGGCACTAATGATTGCATATTTCATTTTATGAATGAAATATTAATTTTACATATCCAATTCCCTATTTTTATTTTTTAATCCTTACCCCAGGATATTCTTTCCATTATTATTATTTTTTTTTTTTTTTTAGAGAGAGTGAAAGGGAGGGAGAGAAAACTGAGGATTGAACCTGCAACTGAAGTACGTGCCCTTGACCAGGAATCGAACCCATGACCCTTCCATCCATTGGCTAATGCTCTAACCACTGAGACAAATTGTCCAGGGCATCTAATCCTCTATTTTTAATTTCTTTTCTCATTTTTGCTATTATAACTATCTCTTTGATGAATATTCATGGACATAAATTCTTAAGCAAGTGACTAGTCAGTATTAAAGGTAAATTTCCAGATGTGGAATTACTGGTTAAACCCACAAACATCTTACTGTCACTTTGTACATATTGCCCAAATGCCTTACAGCAAGCATGTCAAACCCAAAGGCTAACAGGAGCCAAATAACCAAGGCATGTGGCCTGCAGGCCCTGAGTTTGACATGCTTGCCTTACAGAGAAGTTCCAACACACCCATTGTACCATAATCCTGCTAATACGGGGCCTTCATCCCTTAACCTCTGTCTACTTGATAGATGACAAGTGATATTACAAGTGATACTACACTGTCGCTTTAACTTGTGTTCCAACAAGACGTGCTGGCTCTCGCTCTGAGTCTGTTGTGACAGCGCCCTCGCATCGTTGGAAAGGAACGGAACTGGAGCGGGTGCGCCTTTTGTGGCAGATTTTGCTGAGCAGGAAAATGTGCACCTGTTTGGAGTTGGCATCGCATTTAGAGAGCGTGGGGGGAATAGACACGAGGCCAGCACAGCCAGGGGATTGCTGCCAACAGTACTTACCAAGGACATTTGTGCGGCCGTGAGCCACTCCGGAGGGATGTGGAAATGAGCCCCGGCCGAGTCTCCCAGCAGCACGATTCCCCTGGGCTCTGACCCTGGAGGCACAATTCAGGTGTGTTATTTATGCTCTCGTGGTCTCAAGCCTCCAGGCGGCGCAGTCAGGGCATCAGATGCCCCCGCGTGTACCCCCCGCACAGGGCACCGCAGCGGGGATGCCAGGCCGCTCTCTGTGAGGTGCAGGGTGAGGGACAGCTCAAGGAGCTCAAGGAGCTTTCCAGGCCATCGAACCCGAGCTCAGCGGTGCGGAGGAAGCAGGAAGTTTGTTCCCAGCTCAGCGGAAACGAACTGCCGGGAGACATCCAGAGTGGAGGACGAGTGAATAAATGGATCAAAGCTTTATCTGGGCTCAGCAATATGCCCTCAATTCTGGTTCTGGAAATTGCTTTGTGGAAAATACACCGATTTCTGATATAATTCACTTTAAGAGTTACTGATCTCATGGAGCAATTCTGATTTATCGAACATGTGATGGGCCCTGAAAGCTCTTAATCCATACACGCAGAAGCACCGGACAGGCGATTCTGGCAATTGATGGAGCGACAGCCTCAGGAAGCCCGAGTGTGTGGAGGTAAGGAACCACTGAATCGGATCCTGGGCCCATCTACACAAATCATCTCCCCCGTGGGCGGTGCACGGACACTTCCAAACGCCTTCCGATCCTGGGAGAAGGAACTGATGCCTCCCGGAGTCAGAGAGGAGAGCCTCCTGCCCCCACGTCCACCCTCACCCCCCAAATCAGCCTCACTCCAGTGGCTTCCTGTCTTGGGCCCGCGACAGCTAGTCCTTGGCCACACAAATGGTGCCGGGGAAGGCCCAGGACACCTGGGAGGGATTGGGACCTGGGCAATTCAAGAGGCTTCCCTCAGGGACCTAAAGGCCCATGCCAGGATCTCCCTTAGATCTGAGTCTATTTACTCATTCCTGCATTCTTTTATTCACCCCACAAGCATTTTTAAACCGTGTAACTAGGCATCAGGTCTTTGCTTGTCCTGCCCCCTTCCTGCCCCTCTGAGAAGGGAACTATAATTAATTATACTTAAGCTGACTGAGGGCAAGGACTGGATTATGTCTGCCCATGAAAACTCAGAGCCAAGTATAGCTCTTGGTACTTAAAAGAATAGATATTCAGGGAATATCTGTTGAATGAATGAATGAATGGAATGAATGAATGAATGAATGGAATGCTTCTAAATGTTGGGGAAAACCATTGGCTAGACCTAAAACAGCGATGCTATCACAGGGTCTCGTTGGGCATCACCGGGAGTGGGTAGTGATGATTCCTCCTAACAGCACTGGTAGCCCAGATGGCCCAGGCACTTAGGATTTAGAATACAGAGCGCAGCTACTTTGGGGAACTCCAATGGCTGCAGCCGGAGGGTTCCCTGAGTCACCCGGTGTGAGTCTTCACCGGGTTGGCAGGGACTCTGTCAGTGTAGGCCCAGGCACCTGAGCTTGTGTTTTGAGGAGGACACGGAGAGGATGAAAAAGTGTCGCCCGCACTGATTTTCTTTCCTGGGGAAGTGCTGGGTTCAGTTACCCTGTTTGCTACGCTGCGGCTTTTTCTAACGTTGTCATTCAGGTTCCCAGTCCGCAGGGAAAGGAGTCCATTACACAAATTCAGTTTTGCTTTCTCTACATCCTGCCTCCTCTTACTAGAATGCTTTTCAATTCCCCTTTGGATTCCTCATGAAAATAAATGTCAACCGGTCATGTGTAAATCCTGGCGTCAGGCACTGCCTCACTTGGGTGGTCTGTTCCCTTCAACTGCCTCAGACAGGAAAAAGCATATTCTGTTGGGACAAACAAACAGACTTTTACATTCTTACCTTCACAGAACTTCTTCTCATAGGGGATTCCGTCTTTTGGATCAACACCCTTTAAAAGAGAAATGACAAAATTAGCGATTTGTCTTTGAATTTATGAGACACATATACCAAATCCTCCCCAAATGGCTTTAAACAATAAATAATTTAAATTAAAAAAAAATAATTGAAAAGGCAAATCAGTAGATAAAACCCTTAAAGTCTCTCTAGTCCTTAATCAGACACATGTGAGGGAGCTGGGCTTTAAGGAACTGGGGTCGGGAGGTGAGGAGAGGTCCAGACCCTGGACTACCTTATCCCAGAGGCTGCCGGCAGGCACTGGAGTGCAGGGTGTTCCTTTGAGGAAGCACAAGGCTCCACCAGTGACCGGGCCAGGGCAGAGCACAGTGTCTTACTGGCCTTCCTCACGATGGCATACCCCAGAGGCAGGGATGGGGCCATGGGACAAGGACGGTCTCACACTGATCACACCTCTGTCCCCCAACTTGACAACGTAGCTTGAGTTTATCAGAACAAGAGCGGCCTTGGGGGTCTTGACACTTTAAGATCTAGTGGGGATGTCTCCTCCTCCTCATGACAAGGCAGGTACCTGGCAGGTGGGGTGACCCCACCTCTGACTAGCCTTAGGAAAAAGAAGACAATGGCTGCCATGACAGGGGGACAGCCCGCGCTTGCCCAAGGCGATGTTCGGGTTGCTGCAAAACTTTGCTAACACCACTCTCCGCTAATTTCACACTCAGAGGCGAGTTCAGAGGTCAGGTGTGGGTGACCTTTAGCAAGACTTATAGGGGCTGCGATGATAATTGGCCAACTTGGCTCAGTGGTTGAGTATTGATCTATGAACCAGGAGGTCATGGTTCAATTCCAAGTCAAGGGCATATGCCCAGGTTGTGGGCTCCATCCCCAGTAGGGGGTGTGCAGGAGGCAGCCAATCAATGATTCTCAGTATTGATGTTTCTCTCTCTCACCCTCTCCCTTCCTCTCTGTAATCAATAAAAAAATGTATTTTTTTAAAAGGGTCTGCGATGAGTAATCCCCACCTCCCGTTAGTGTGGACCCCTCGTGTGTGACCAGAGCCCTCCACCCCTCTTCCCCGCAGCAGAAAGCTGGCTCCAGCCCGTCCTCTCCCTCGGGTGTGACGAACGCAAGGAAGGAGCGGGGTCGGGAGGCAGGCGGAGGTCGCCTCTAGCTGCTCACCCAGATGCCGTTGCAGTTGGAATCCCGAGGCACATCCCAGCGGTCTGGCCTACAGGGAGAACACAGCATCGGTGTGGGCTCTCACTGGTCACTCAGTGCCTGAGCGTCATGAGTACATGCACATGAGTGCCACCCACAGTGTCCGGACAGACAGCAGGCCGCTCAAGGGAGACAGCCCACGCCTCTGCTATCTTGGTTTAGGGTGTTTGCTGGGAGCCGTGGATGAAATGAGGCTTTTCGGGGTTGCCTGGTCCCTGAACTGCGTGGCTGGGAACAGGGCGGATGGGCGCCCTAAAGGAGCCTGCAGGTCACTGTGGTTAGACAGGCAAGGCCGTTGAAGTGCTGCCTCTCCCATCTTGACGCCTGGCTAATTTGACACTTTGGCACCAAAGTCCCAGCTGAGGTGACACATCCATTTCCGGAACTGAAAGATGTGAATGGCTGAACACTAACATGTGGCATGCTCCCCTTGTCCTGGTGGGAGAGAGACTGTCTGGGCCCAGCCCTGCGGGCAGGATGAGGGCAGGAGGCTGGTACCATCCTCAGGCTCTGCTCACATGGCTGTTGCTCCCACGGGGCCATGAGCTCTGAGAGGAGCCTTTCTGTCTCGTTTACCCCTCAGCGGGGCGCAGAGCGCCCGGCCATTAGCAGGGCCTCCCTGAGCCTTTCTTGCACAATCGATGCTCTGGTTTCCCTGAGCTTCCCTTCCATCAGGCCATGGGGGAGGGGCCTTCCCTCTGCTGGCGGGAACCCCTGTGGCTGGGGAAATGAGTGATGCTTCCTGCCTCCTTTCAGGAAGGTAATTTTCAGAATCAGTGACCAGCGGAGACAGTTACCTTCTGCCGGGGTAGGCCATCTCGTCGCTGTCATTGCAGTCTCTCCCTCGCCAGTGGTAGCCACGCAGGGTCTGCAATCCGAGGGCAACGTGGGGAGGGTCAGGTTCTGGTTGATGTGAAATGAGGAGGGGCAGTCGGAGCTGCCGGGCGGGGGGTGGGGTACTGACACCTGCAGTTTTTAACTCCAATAGTCTAGGAACACTAGCGATCATGCTGTGTGAGGTGAAATGTAACATGGAACCAGGGCCAATGACAGGTGGGGTGTGTGGCTGTGAATGTGTGTGGATGTGTGTGCATACATGCTATGGGGTGTGTGCCTGTATGAGGTTGTCTGGGGGGTGCATGTGTGTGAATGTATATGGCACATGCAGTTGTGTATACACGTCTTTTACATATGTGTGCATGTCCACACATATGTGTGTGTTCCTGTGTGTGTATTATGTGCACTTCTACCAACTGCAGAACCATCTAACTCCTTGAACTTTTTAAAAAAAATTTTTTTAATATATATTTTATTGATTTTACACAGAGAGGAATTGAGAGGGACAGAGAGTTAGAAATGTCGATGAGAGAGAAACATCCACCAGCTGCCTCTTGCACACCCCCCACTGGGGATGTGCCCGCAATCAAGGTACAGGCCTTGACCAGAATCAAACCCCGGACCTTTCAGTCCACAGGCCGATGCTCTATCCACTGAGCCAAACCAGTCCTGGCTTTTTTTTTTTTTTTAATTTTTTTAAAAATATATATTTTATTGATTTTACACAGAGAGGAACAGAGAGTTAGAACAGAGAGTCTCATACGCACACTGAGAGGGACAGAGTTAGAAACGTCGATGAGAGAGAAACATCGACCATCCTTGAACTTTTTAAATTAATTACCAGTCTAGTCAGGCTCCAATCAATTGATTGATTTGGTCAGATGTTTAATCATTTCACTGGATAATAGAAAATCTCTAGCTAATGAAGCCGGTCACATGCATTCATTGTATATTGGGCCTGCCTGATTTGAAGACATGATAACACAGAACACTGATTTCACTTCCCCCTTCCCAGGTGGGGTAGCTGAGCTCTCTCTCACTAGGGGGACTTCGTGGCATGTTACCTGCTTGTTTCTTTCTCTGAACACCCTGACACCCACTGCTCTCACTCAAACACGCGCACTTGCGGAGTCTCATACGCACACGCGCACACACTGAGAAAAGTAAGTTGAAGTAGGCTTCAGAATTTCCAAAATAATTCCCAGCGGGCTGCAAAACCATTTCAATCCCCGCGGAGACTCCTGGCTGGGAATGGCTCCAGGAAACAAAGCCCAGGCCTACAGGCCCCTTCGGTGACTCATGCATTATTCAGGCGCCAGAAAGCCGGGGAAACTGTGAGATGGCGTATTATCAGGTTAATAATACACTCCGGGGGAAGCCATCTCGTCTTATTAAAACGATTGTAGGAAGCGATGGGGAAGCCAAGGACCCTCTGGCTACCCGCACCATGCTTACCGGGGAAACACTGTAATTGTCCGAATCGCCATCTCTGAATGGCACCGCGCTCTTTACAGCTCTGGAAGAAAGAAAACACAGCTCCTGGTGAACTAAGAAAATAGAAGCTGTTTGAAAGCAAAGAGACATTTTCTGATGTGGCCAGGCTGGGTGTATGTGACAGAAGCCCATTCTCATACCGGAATAATAAGAGCACCAGGCCAACTTAGCCAGCCTCTTCCCCCACCATCAGAGCTGTTTCCTCTCTGATGCTTAACTCCTGCCCCCCCAGCCCCTCAGAAAGGAGATTGTGTTTGCAGTCCAGTCGGTGCGCTAGACACTTGCAGGTTGAATTTGTGCCATTTGACACAGCCGTTGGTGATGGAAGTCTTTTCTTAAAACTTTCCTCTTGAGCAACTTATGCTGAGAAATTGAGGCATAAGATACGACAGTCTGTATGCATTACGTGAGGCAATGCATGTGTGGGTTTGTGCACAGGTGCACAGGGAAGAGGGCCTACGAAGATAGGGCAGAGACTGCGGCATCCGGGACACCGAGGCTCACTGGCCAGCTCCCGAGGCTGACAGGCAAGCAATGATCCGACCGGGAGCCTCAGAGGGCAGCTCAGAGTGAGCCGGGCCTCAGAGGGACCCTGCAAACACCCTGCTCTCAGACCTGCAGCCTCCAGGATGGGGTGAATAACCAGTTTGTGGATGTTATAGCGACTCTGTAATCCAGTCCTGCAGCCTGCCCCTCACCTCTGCATCTCACCCGAAGGCCCTTGCAATGCGAGCTAGGCCATCCGAAAATGGGCTCCAGTACAGGCCTGGCAGGAGCAAGGATGAGAGCAGAGGGGCGGGTGGGACGGTGTGCCCCAAGGAGCACCTCACAGTCCTAGAAGCATCCCCTGATCAGGGAGCATCTCCGCTCCAGCACCTGAATAGGAGGTAAGCTCCGGGGAGGACAGAGGCCCGGAGCCTGGGAGAACACACTGCTCTCCTGCCAGGCCTCAGGCCAAGGAGCCTGCAAGTGAGTCATCCCCAGTGACTGAGGAGCAGCCATAACTTAGCACATACCTTACAGTAAGGTTTGGGGAAACTGAGGCTCAGAGACATTAAGTGCTCATTTTCAAAGCTGGCTCAGGAGACAGCATTGCTCAAGATCCAAGAACATGGATGTCCCCAAAGATCACATGGGGTCCAATACCCTGGGGGTAGGGTCCTTGGTGGCTGGGAGACACGACTTCGTCAGCAGCCTGCGTCCCAGCCGTGGAGCCTGCGTTGTTCAAAGCTCAGGCCCTGTCTCTAGGTTGTGGATGGTGATGAGCAAGAAACACATCACTTTCAGAAAGATGCTTTCATGCTGCGACCCTTTTCGCCCACAGAAAACAGGGACAGATGCTACCCCATGCCATGGAAGAGAGAAAGTATACGTACCGCTTAATCTCCTGACAGACCTTAGCCAGAAATGGGAGGGAACAAATATCAGAACCATCTCTGGAATACTTCTGGAGAGGAAAAAAAAAATAAGGAAAAGGGCTGTTTAGTTCAGGGAATGGTTCTCCAACTCCAGGAGGCCCTTCCTTTGGCTCCAGGGTCAGGATTCCTGAGTTCTCCCTCTGCAGAGCCCAGGCCGTCTGACTGAACTGAACTTACCACCTGTTCCTGTGCCCACGCTCCCGTCATTCCACGGTGGAGCCAGTGTTCAGGCTCCTCTCTCAGCCTCAAGGCTGCCTCTTTCTGTCCAGCCCGAGAAAGCACCACCTCCACTGTCCTCCTTCACCTGTCCTCCTCTACCTGTCCTCCTCCACCTGCCCACTTCCACCTGTCATCCTCCACCTGTCCTCCTTTACCTGTCCACCCCACCTGTCCACCCCCACTTTCCACCTCTACCTGTCCACTTTCACCTGCCCACCCCCACCTGTTCACCTCCACCTGTCGACCCTCACCCATGCTTCCCCCCAAATCTGGCCCACCTGGGGCTGATCTACTCAGACAATTCCTCTCCCTCCTTGTACTCCACATGTGTCAAACACAAGGCCCGCGGGCCAAATCCAGCCCGCCAGGCCTTGCAATGTGGCCCGCACTGCGCTGTCATCACTGCACTCCGCTGTCAGTTTATGACATTGTCAGTTTATGACTGTTCAGTAAACCATTCGGCCTGCGATTTAGGCTGGATTTTAGATTTTGGCCCCTTCTCTGATTGAGTTCGACACCCCTATTGTACTCCAATGCTTTGAAAAAGAATTAAAAAATGAAGAACATTTTCAAATAAAATGCTTCCATCCTCTTAGGAGGCAAATCAAGAATTTGCCTAAGGAGAGCCATGCCAGAGCTTGGGAGGGAGGAAGGCAGTGCCATGCAGTCGCCAGGTGTGGCGAGCAAGGGCGTGTGGGTTCCACCGGGCTCCGTGCTCTGTGGGGCACTGAAGCCTGGCCTTTGCCCAGCCGTCTTTCAGGAGGAGTGTGGCTTCCATGCTGCCCTCCGCTGAAGGGAGAGGAATGGAGGGTCCTGCCAGCTGGGGCCTGTCTCCACAGAGCTGGGGAGGTTGTGAGCCTGGCAGAGTCCTGGTTGTCCATCTTTTCACCACACAGTGGGAACCACTCACCTCTTCCCTTTCCCGCAGAAAGCACTGGGACACACACCGAGCAGCACTGCAGAGGCCCGGAGTGCGTGCTCGCCAGCCCCTCTTCTGATCTGCACTTGGCTGGACAGAGGCCAGTGTGTGCTCAGCTCAGCGTTTACCGTGCTCCTCTGGAGCATGGAGTCCCGCCCACAAGGACGCCTGGAATTGGCTGTCCGGGGCACACCTTCCTCTTGCTATCCATTTCACCAGCTCCTGCTTGCATCTGAGTTTCCCCCACACCGGGATGTTATAGGAAAACAGAAAGACAGAGGGACCCCTGGTGAATGGGACAAATCTGCCCCAGCCAGCCTGTGGAACGTCCCTTGGTGAAATGGTGTTCCACGCTTGTGCATTATTTTACTTGGATTCACACAGTCTGGGGTGGAGCAGCTGTTTTTAAAGGCGTCCCAGCAGATGTCACTGAGTGGGTAGGTGTAGGGTCAGGGGCATCATGTACAGTCCCAGGCTGTGCACTGCATGACCCTAACCTCTCCAGAGCCTGTGATGTGACTCTTCCTGAAAGTTAGCACCAGGAGGGCCGGGTGAGAGCCACTGACATTGCACGAAAGGCAGGAAGTGGGAAGGGAGTGAATCTGTATTTAAATGGTGGGTCTCTCACTCAGTAGTTGTGGGGAGTGAGCCAGTCGCTTCACCTGTCCGGCCTTGGTCCTCTCACCTGTACCGTGGTTAATCATGAGGGTAAGCTGTGGACTCCACAGGAGTTTTTGTGAAATTAAATTCAGTGGTTCCACTACTCGGGTACTCCAAGCCTCCCACACCCAGTGTCTGCCCCATCCTGCACAATGCTCCCGGTGCCTCTCTGGGCCTCTGGGCAGTGCAGACCTTCTCCAGAACCTTCCATTCCCGTCAACTACGCAGACCTTCCCCAGCCTGGGTCCTGGCATCTGACGGCAGACAGCTCTCTGCATTTCTCTCCACATCCTGGCTGGTCTACAGCTCTGTCGGCCACTGCCGTGGAATTCACTGCTGCCCATAACCTCGGAGCATTTTTTCCAAAAACACTTATTTGCATTTTTCTGATTATTTTTTTCCTTGAGAGCTTTAATCTGGAGAGTAAATAAAGTGGAGGAGGCTTTTGAGAAGTCTGTTATTGTTGAATTGTTCAGTAGGTTTCTGTTTTCTGGCTTCATGCGAGGAATTATTGGAACCCAGCCCTAGGAAGTGTTCTCGCAATTCTGGTGACGGAATTAGAAAACTGTAAAATGCTAATTAGCCTTTGAGCTAATGCCACAGCAACTTGTGTGAGTGCGGACACCAAGCCCTGGGAATAAGTTCTGAGATGCATGCTGAGAAGGATAAAGGGAGGATTGTACCATCTTCAGTTCTGTTTAGAATGCCGAAGTGCTGGTCAAGGGCTTCAAGCCCTGTTTCAGTTTCTTGCTCAGTGACTGAAGCAGATGAGCTGAAGTAGCTCCAATGGGACTTCTGTGATTCACTGAATTAAATAACGATCGGCAGTGCAGACATGGTGGCCGATTAATGCATCCTGTAGAAATGCCTGCGTGTTGCCATGAACCCATATATCAACCTTGGACATCAAAACCCCGATGTCCCCCAGGAGTAATGCTGCCAGAGAAGATACCGCACTGGACATACATGCATGTGCTACAAACTCTTCATCTTTATCTGAAACTCCAATGGAATCGGGCGTCCTCTATTTGTATCTGCTCCATCGGGCGAGCTGAGCGCTCTGGGATTCTCCCCTTCACTTTCGGGTTGCCAAGTCAGTACTGCCTTCCTGGTAGAGCATCAGGCAAGTGGTGAGCTGGCCAGCAGGGCAGGCCCTGTCCTTATCTCCCCAACAGCCACTTCCTCCTGCCAGGGCTCAAGCATCCAGGAGGGAGGCACTTTTTTTTTTTGCTTTTGGTCAATCTTCACTCAATAATATTTTTCCATTGATTTTTAGAGAGAGTGAAAGGGAGAGGGAAGGCAGAAACATGGATGTGAGAGAGACACATCAATTGGTTACCTCCTGCACACACCCTGACCAAGGCCGGGAACCTGCAAGAGAGGTATATGACCTTGACCAAAACTGAATCCAGGACGCTTCAGTCTACAGGCAGATGCTCTATCCACTGAGCCAAACCGGCTAGGACTGGAGACACATGTTTAAGGGTCTACTCTCTTGCTTCCTTTTCAGCGAGGGCTGATTTGCAACCAGAGCATAAATCTAACACCTGGACTAAGGACCACTAATGTGAACTAAACATTCTATCTGTTGAATGAACTTATTATTACAAACAGGGCAAATTAGGGAGAGGAATCACGTGGTGACTTCACTGGCATTTACGGAGGGCTCTATAAATCCCAGGCCTGCTTCTATGTGCTCTGCACACATCCACTCCGCTAGTCCTCACATTCATGATAGAAACATGTTACTGCCCCATCTGACTGACAGGAACATGTTACTGCCCCATCTTACTGACAGGAACATGTTACTGCCCCATCTTACTGATAGGAACAGGTTACCGGCCCATCTTACAGACAGGAACACGTTACTGCCCCATCTGACTGACAGGAACATGTTACCACCCCATCTGACTGACAGGAACATGTTACCACCCCATCTGACTGACAGGAGCTCCGAGGCTCAGTCTCAAGTCTCATGTGTAGAAAGGGGAGGAGTGGGAGGATACACAGCCTCCAAAATGGCCTTCTGCAGGGCAGCAGGTCTCAAAGGCACTCAGAGGACACGGGGACATCAGGAGACATTTTGGTCATCAGGACTGGGGAGGGGTGGATAGCAATGCTGCCTTCTAGTGGGTGGAGAACAGGGATGCAGCCAACATCCTACAATGCACGGGACAGCGCCCAGGACCATGGGCTAATCTGTCCCAGATGTGAGCGGTGCAGAGATTGGGAGGGAGGGTGGGAGCTTCTATTCCCACTTCAATCCCAAGTCAACCGCGGTGCCTTGTGGGCTGGACTCAGAGCCGCTGCTGGCCTGCGCAGCGGGAGCAGGGCCAGAGGGAGGTCAGCGTGCCTGGGGGGGGGGGGGGCTTGCTCTCTCCCTGTGGGCCACTTACCAGAGGTGGGGGTTTCTTAACGATCTGCCTTGCCTTCTCCAGGGTGGATTTCCACGCCTCCTAGAAAAGCAAAGTTAGACCACATTACCCCTTGTGTCTTCTCTCTTCTTCCTACATCTTTTCTAAAGTTAGGGCGTTTTCAAGTCTGCAAGTTTGAAACAAGGAAGTGAGTCCACAAATCTGTGCTAAAGCGAGTCACACAGAGGCAATGTCATGGCAGTGACGATCTTCAGGAGGGGCCAGCCTCTGTGTGGGCCCCACGGGGAGTCCTCTGCACACAGGTCCTCCCCCCAGCCCCGAGGGAGCAGGCCTTTCCCCAGACAAGGTCATGGGGACTCGGGGAAGCTAAGGAACCAGCTGAAGGTCACAGCACCAGGGTCTGGCGGAGCCTCAGTCTGAACACCTGCCTTCCTGCCCGAGAGACTCCCCATCTCCCCAAGGATCCCGTGGCCTTGTGCCTGGAAGCCCCAGAGCGGGGCCCCAGCTAACCCCGGGCCTGTCCCATAGCCAACAGCGACACTAACAAGGACTGCAAAACCCACAGAACCTCAAAAGCCACAGGATGGGGAGGGCCCAGGTGGAGAGTGAGCATGCACCTGCCCTCCCAGAGTCTCCGGCGGGCAAACAGACAAGACGGGACACGTGCAGGAAACAGAGGGGGGATGACACCGAGGGGGCTCGGCAGCCCCTTCCTGGAGCCCCTTGAGGGGACCGGAGTGGCTGTCACTCAGCTCAGTTCTCGGGGGGATGGCTGTGCAGTGAGGGAGGAGAGACCAGCGGAATAAAGTGGCCGGCGCTGCCCCACACGCCTCTGACCCCCTGCATGCCTCCGTGGTCCAGGCTGAAATGCCGAGGGCAGGCTGGTCTGGACCTGGCCTGCCCAGGGCTCCATCACCAAGTGCGGCGATACCAACAGGCAGAAGGGAGTCCAAATAAAGGGATGGTCTTTTCTCCCAGAAGAAAAAGGGTGAAGGAACTCCGAGGCATCTGGGAAAGCTAATTAGTTTGCCTGTCTTAATGGCAGGCAAAGGGGCAAGTGGTGCTCGAGTGAAAATGAAGATAATTATCTTTCCTCGGTAACCTTTCACTGCTGCCCATCTCGTGGTTAAGCATTTGTTTCTAATGTGTGAGGGTCATGCTTTCCTCTCCTTTCTAGTTAAATCTTTAGAATGAAGGCTGCAACTGTCATCAGAGGCTGGAGAGAAAGTTTGGGAAGAGACTGGGAGCGGGACAGCAAACCCTTCGGCTGGAAGCCACCATGCTGTTTACCACTCAGCCAGGCCATCAGCACACTCCCATCAGCCGGGAGATTCGTGACGGTCAAATCTCTGCAGCTTCTCATTCCTCTCTCCCTCTGATTATAGGGCTTCCTTCTCTCGGCCCCATGTGGAGCCTATTGAATGCTCAGGAATGGATGGCCCAGGACGTTATCACAGAGGCTCACGGAGTCCAGAGAACCTTGGAGTCCAGAGAGCCTTGGAGACGGATATCGGATTGCTCTACTTGGGGACGTAGAAAATCCCAAGGATGACATGGCATTGGGCCTGGCAGTGTAAGAGGGACCGGCCAGCCCTCAGCTTGACCATAGGAGATGCACAGTAGCATCTGCAGTGGTGGCTGGTAAAGTCCTTTCTCCTAGAATGACTTCAGTGTTTCTCCAAACCAGAGCCAGCCTGAGGTCTCCAGACAAGGCAAGGCCTTGATGATGACTGCTCTTGCCGGGCAGAGGCCTGGTGCTCGGTCCTGGGCTCTGGGGAGTATGGGTGACAGCAGAGCAGGCCAAAGCACACATTGCCATCCGTTCCATGGGGTTCCACTAGCAGGGGTCTTCAAACTACGGCCCTCGGGCCACATGCGGCCCGCAGAGGAGTCTGATCCGGCCCGCCAGGTTTTTTGGGCAGTGAGCGCAGCCGAGGTGTTACAGTAGGAATCAGTAGTTCATATAGTCCGGCCCTCCAGCTCTCTGAGGGACCGTGATCTGGCCCCCACTTTAAAAAGTTTGAGGACCCCTGCTAGGGGTTGGCCTCAGCCAAGCATTAGACCAATGGGAGTCCAAGCAAAGGGAAAAGCATTGTGTCCACGGCTTATATATGTCCAACCACCTGAGCCACCTGGCCAGAGCTGCCATTTGTCTTCTGACTTTGGGTATGGCAGGTTTTTACTAGTTAGACACTTTTCATTTTTTATGACTGAGTCAACCTTTCATTGATTTAGGGTTTATCTAGCTTAAATTTCATGTTCCAATGGCTAGTATTTAGTTCCATCTTTTATCAAATAAGCCAGGGTTTTACCACTGCTTTGAAACTCTATTTTTAAATAAAACACACGAATGTCAAATGCATTGGAGTTCACTTTTAGGTATTCTATTCCCGCCCACTCAGTGTTGGCTGCCTCTGGCTCCTGCAGAGATCGGTTCCCTGGGGGAAACCCTTCCAAAGGCTGGGCTGCTCTCCCGAGGCAGTGGCCCCCTCACCGAAGTTGACCTTGACTTTAGGTGGTGGGCACACAATGAGGAATTCAGACCATGTGTCATAGAAATGCACACTTGAAACCTACATGATCTTATTAACCAATGTCATCCCATCCATTTAATTAAAAAATGTCAATTTAATATATAGCTCAAACCTCAAAAAAAACAAAACAAAACGGTGTGCATACTTCTGTGTGAATACTTCCTGCAACAAGACTGTTACACGGAAAACACAGATGAATCTCACAGACAACGGAAGCCAGACATCAAGGACAACAAGCTGTGTAATTCCCTCCATGTGAAGTTCAAGATGGAACTGTGTACAAGTGCACTCGCCTATGTGAAGTTCAAGATGGAGCTGTGTATAAATGCTCTCGCCTGGGGTGACAGATTACAGAATGGCAGCTACACAGGGGTGGGTTTTGACTGGGAGGGTCATGAGGAAGGCTTCGGGCAGGCTGGGGGTGGGTTCCACCTCCCTCTTTACCCACCTTTCCTGGGCAGATAACTCTACCTGCTGGTGCACACCTGCTGCGGAGGTGTAGTTTGTGTGCCATGAAATCTCACACACATGCCCCCACTTTCTCGTTTGAGTATAAACTGCATAGAGTGTAAAAATAAATTTTTTTAAAAGTTGAACATTCTGTGACTGTGTATAGCTGTGGGTGTGATGTATACACAACACGATGTTCTCTAAGGACATCACAGACACCCTGCGGCTTGTCCTGGTGCACACACGTGTCCAATGTTATCAAAACACAAGCACTGCTCTCAGTCCTCACATGCTACTTAAACACGTGAAAGGTGTTGCTTTTTTTTTTTTTTAATTAAAATGAACTATTTCTTCTAGAAACCAGTGGAGTTCAGAGTTTCTCGGGTGGAATTAGGTGACACGGTACGGACACTGCAGTCCATGACAGAGGAAGCATGACATGCATGCACACCCCAGGTGTTGTATCTCCTTCTTCATTACTTACCATGGCCAGTCAGCAAAACCATGTTCATCGGTTAGGCCCCAGGGTGATAAACAGACTTCATTCCAATGAGAATAAAAAGGGCATTACACATGGAACAGCAACCTGCTGTGCTGTATACAGAAAAGCTGCCATTCTGGGAAAGGAGGCACAGAATTTTGTCTTTCGTTTTTACAGGAAGCTTCTGAAAGTTGTTACTGTGAGGCCTAACTAGATTTAATATCAAACTGTCACTCAGCGTCTGGGAAGGGCATCGTGTCAATACTGCAGCCTTCCGTGGCCTGCATTCCAATTACAGACTGTCATACTCACAGGGTGCTGCACACGGCTATCTCTGAATAATAATGATGTTGGTAATAATTATATTAGCCACCATTTTTATGAACGCTTTCTAAAAAATGGAGTAGGCATTGTGCTAAGCATTTTAAATGTCTTTGCTCACCAACTTCCCATAACTGATCTTGAAGGAGGGATGTGGGGTATTTCATTACACCCATTTGATGCGGGGAGAACAGTGAAGATCAGACTGGCGTGACCAATTGCCCACATTTCCCCAGATGTGGGAGCTTCTTTGCTTGTACCACAAAGTCCTGGGCAAATTGCGGGAAGTTGGTCACCTTCTAAAAGTGCCTTGCTTGATATTTAAGCAAGTCGATATCAAGAGAGGGATGTACACCTCTTCTGTCCTCAGCTGCTCTGATTTCCTGCCAATGGCCAGCCCCGCATCACAGGTCAACAGGAAAGGCATTTTTTTTTTTGGAACTTGAGACTATTCTCTCACACGACATAATTGAAAATGTCATCTTGCCTCTTTCTTTCCCCACGTCGCTGAGTGTGTACAGCTGAGCGTGCCTTTACACACCCAATGGGCACGCGTGTCCCTGCCATCGGACGTCCATGTGACAGCCACTCACTCACCTTGGGGAGTGGGTAGAGGTGACACAGTGGCTGGCCCGGGCCCTGGTGACAGAACTTCAGTGTGTGACACACCACGTCAGCATTCATATCAGCGCTGAGCCTGAAGGGAGATGGGCCAGACAAAGGTGACTAAGGTCTCTCAGGCATTAGAAAGTAGAAGTGATTTCAAAGCAAGCTCAGTCCCAGAATGGATCCTATGCCCCTCCCTGCTGGGCAGCGTGGCCTGGAGTCCGTCCTGGGTGTGCTGGCTCACAACGATCCCCTGCCCCACTGCTCGCACCTGCATTTAGAACGAGGTGCCTGGGGTGTGGAGGGGGTGTGAGCAGCCCTGAGCTGTGTGTCAGCTTTACCAGAGCATGACATTCTTTTAGGCAGAAGCCACAAACAAAATTGGGAAAGGAAAGGTAGACAGGGGTGTTATTTGATGGAAACGCTATTTTAAAGTTCCCCAGGGATTATAGCAAAAATAAATAAATAAATAAATAAATAAATAAATAAAGTATGGTATAGCCTTCAACTCCTACAATTATTTTCTTAGGCATAATCCAAATCATTTCTTCCCTTTAAAGTAAATATTTCTTTACTTTGTGTAAGAAAATACAATTAGGCTAACTTTTCCCCTGGGGAGGGGTAAGAATTGTACTCTTCAAATATTTCAGTTTATGTCTAGGTTTGAAGGGACTAAACCAAACCTTCAATAGCCATTTTCTTCTTCGTCTTACCAAGAAGAATGAGCACCATGTGCTGCTTCAAATGAAGGGACAGGGAAGCAGGCACTTTGAGTAATTTTTCTAAGTAAATTATTCATTCAAACCCAACCCAGCCCACACCACACCATACAAAAGCAACAAACACAAAGAATCCAGAGGCAGATTGGTACTACCCAAAGGCTAATCTCGGAAGGACTGTTATAGATTCTAGAAGATATGCCCCTCCCCCCCCCCCATACCCATATTAGTTGCTTGCTGAGTTTCTCCTCTCACGGTGTGCTCCTCTTACAGCTCATTTTAATCAACAAGATGCAGTTCTGGGGTGAGGTGAGCCCTGACACTGACAACCTCATGATCTAGTTTTACATGAATTTCAGATTCCAATAGCACATGTGGTTCCTAACCCGGAAGGCATCATGCCTCTTCATTATTTCACACCAGTCAATTCTCAGTGATTAATGGACTATTATTCAGCAATTACACGTCCGACCCACAGGTAAGTCACAGGATGTTCTTAGGAAGTGGGACACCTGAGCGTTCAGGTTTATTCTCCCAAGACCCTGGGTCATGCAGGGAGGGCTACTTCTAAGAGCAGCCAATCGTAACCAGCGACCTCATGCCAGGTCCTCCTATGCCTGGTCTTGACCTCCACTGTGACACAGGCTGTCATAGCAAAATGGATCCTGGTCTTCTGTTTGCCTTACCTGCCTTCCTGGTATCTATTTATACGTTACACTCAATCATGAAATTTTGTATTCTGAACCTAGGAGCTCTCAGAGATCAGGAGAGGCCTCAAATACAAAATTTTTTAGAAGAAAAAATGAAAAATGGGGTTTCTAGCAATTATGACCCACAAGGGGAAATCATTTATTGCATTGTCTTCTTCAAGTGCCCTCCCCCCTCCCCCATACTACAGAGAATTAGTCACCTCATGACCTTCAATCACCTCAGAACCATTTCCTCCCCTTCCCACCACCGATTGGGAGCAACTCTCTTAGGTGGCTTGCTGGGCCCATTCTTTCTTCACACCTGTGTGCATTTGAAGTTGTGGAAGGCGCCTGCAGGGCCTGGTACAGGGTCTGTCTGTCTGCCTGTCTGTCCTCTCTCTGATCCTTGTTCCTATCTGGTTCGCCCACTCACTATTGACAAGAACTGGGATACCACAGCTCCAGGCCTTGCTCTGTAGCGGCTCCCACTGGGAACGCGCAGGCTGCCTCCGAGTCTCTCTGCTCCCGGCCTGTCCCAGAGAAACATCGGGTCAACGTGCGGCGTACTCACAGTTTGATGATATCTGGTCCAAATGTGCGGACCACTAGGTAGCAGGTGGCTTTTAAGAACAGCTTTTCTAAGGAAAACAAAGAGGGCAAAGGGAATATTTTTTTATTATGATGAATATAACACACAAGTTGATAATGATCATCTTTCCTAGGAACTAAGCTGAGTGATTAACTGATCGTTAACGCAAGCCATTAATTGTAAGGGTTGGCGGAATGTTACAGTTAATGTAGCCATTAAAATATCATTTCCATATCAGGTTCATGGGCATGCCAGGGTGTTTACTGTACATGCTAAAGAGCACTTGTTTATTTTTAGAACGCAGTTAAATTCCGGGCTTTTATTTTACTCTTATAGCAGCGAACATCTGAATGGGGGTGATCCCACTGCTGAAGTTGAAAGAAACAGGGCTCGCTTTCAAGTACGTAATCTAAAACACTGCTTTGTTAAAAATGTTTTTCCCTGGTGTTCATTTGGGGAAAAAGACTTTGCCTTGGCTATTTCATTTTTATGGCTGGTATTTCAGAGATAAAAGGAGACCATCTCTGAGAGGTGTTCCTGCCCTGCCATCTCTCTCTCTCTCTCTCTCTCTCTCTCTCTCTCTCTCTCTCTCTCTCTCTCTCTCTCTCTCGCCTCCACAGAAGTGCTCTGTGGTTTGATCTGCCTACATGGTGAGAAGTGTTATCCCCCTGGACCTGTTCTCCAGTTTGTGGGTTCTTGTGGGATCTGGGAATCCCAGGGAGGACCTCGGCACAGTCAGGGACAGATGGGCTGACTTGGGAAAGGATGGGAAACCCTCCCAGAGGAGAACTGACCTGGTCAGGCTCATCTCAGACTGGGCTTCCCTTGCTTGGCAGGTAGGAGAGTGAAAATACACAATCAATTCAGGGAACTTTCTCTTGTTTTTCATTTTTACTCAGTGGTAAATAATGTCAACATTTTATGATAAATTAGATACAGTCATAGAACTTTTTCTTTTTTACAATAATGTATAAGACTTTGAACACAGTGTGCTTTTTAAAAATATTTTTTTTATTGATTTCAGAGAGATGGATAGAAACATCCATGCTGAGAGAATCATTGATTGTCTCCTGCAGGACCCAAACAGGGGATCGAGCTTGCAACCCAGACATGTGCCTGACCAGGAATCAAACCCTGACTTCCTGGTTATGGGTTGATGCTCAACTACTGAGACACATTGGCCAGGCCACAGTGTGCTTTTGAGGTAGGAACTTGAAACTTCCCCACATTACTTTTCACCTTACAGAAATCTATACTAATAAAAGGGTAATATGATAGTTAGACCAGACATCTTCTGGACATCCTTCTGGACAAAACCACAGTGGCAATGGGCAAAGGCAGAGGCAGTTAGGGGTGATTAGGCCAGCAGGGGAAGGCAGTTTGGGGTGATCAAGCTGGCAGGCAAGTGAACAGTTAGGAGCCAGTGGTCCCAGATTGCGAGAGGGATCCCGGATTTGGGAGAGTGCAGGCCAGGCTGAGGGGACCCCCCTCCCATGCACAAATTTCATGCACTGAGACTCTAGTAAAAATAATAAAAAATGATGAGGGAATGCTATGAACATCTGCCTGACAGCAAAATAGATCACTTAGATGAAATGCAAAAACTCCTAGAAAGACCAACTGTCCAAACGGAGTCAAGAATAAACAGACAATCTGAGAAGACATATAACAAGAGATTGAACTAGTTATCAAGAGTTTCCATAAATAAACCAGGACCATATGGCTTCACTGGTGAATTGTACCAACTCTTTTAAGAAAGCATCTGAATAGACATTTCTCCAAAAAAGATATGCAAATGGCCAATAAGCACGTGAAAAGATGCTCAACATCCTTAGCAATTAAGGAAATGCAACTCAAAACCACGGGAGATACCACATCACGCCCACCTGGAGATGCTATAATCAGAATGACAACTAGTAGCATGCATTGGGGGTGTGGAGAAACCAAACCCTCATACACTGCCAGGAGGGTGGGAGATGGGAAACGGGCAGCCACTTTAGTAAGCAGTCTGAAGTTCCTCAAATGGCTAAGCATAGAGTGACCATAGGGCCCAACAATCCTAGGTATGCACTCATGGGAATAAAAAGCGCACACATCCATGTAAAAACGTGTACAGGGACGATCAGAGCCGCATGATTCAAAATAGCCAAGAAGTGAAAGCAAGTCAACCCGAATATCCGTTAACTAATGACTGGGTGAACAGAATGGGCTCCGTCCACACAATGGAACATCACTCAGCACACAGAGCAGTGACGTTCTGACACGCACTACACAGATGACCACAAAAACCTCATGCGGAATGCAAGGAACAGTTCAAAAGACCATGTATTGCATAATTCCCCTTATTTGAAAGGCCCAGAATATGCAAATTCAGAGATAGGAAGTAGATATGGTTGCTCAGGGACTAGGAGGTTGCAGGTTTGGGGGTATGGAGAAGGGGAGAGGTAGCTTTTGGGTACAGTGAAAATATTCTGAAGTGGACTGTGCCGATGGAGGCACCATTCTGTGACTAAAACCACCGAATTATACACTTGGAGGGGGCAAAGTGTAAAATATGCGACTCTCAGTACAACTGCCTAAAAATGACATAGGTGCCTGGCCAGGGTGTCTCAGTGGTTGAGTCTTGACCCAGGAACCAAGAGGTCATGGTTCGATTCCGGGTCTGGACACACGGCTGATCACAGGCTCAGTCCACAGTAGGGGGTGTGCAGGAGGCAGCCAGCTGATGTTTCTCTCTCATCATTGATGTTTCTATCCCTCTTCCCTCCCTTCCTTTCTGAAATCAGTAAAAACATATTTTTACAAAATGATATGCTCTTCTCCCTGGGATGCTGAAGTGAAGGGCGACCGGAAGCTCTGACCATCAGACCTCAGGCCCCAGCTCAGCACCTGCTCAGGCTTCTGCCCGTAGTCGGGCTGCTCCCTCACAGGCTGCAGCCTCCTTGTCTGAAACGGAGGTGGTTCAGTGTCTGTCGACACCATGCTGGGAGTTTGGAGCGCTATGTGACAGAGTCAGAAGCCGTGGGAAGCATGTTGGAAGCAAGTTTCAGGTGTGGCTAACTGAGAAAGAACTTGGCCAAGAGCAGATGGATTTAAAACCGACACCAGGCTGTTCTTTGATTAACTTGCAGGACTGCCAGGTGAAATTAGAAGTGTGTGTGAGTGTGCACGTGCATGTGTATGTATGTGTGTGAGTGCACATGTGTGTATGTGTGTGAGTGTGCACATGTTAGTGTGAGTGTGTGTGTGTGTGTGTGTGTGTGTGTGTTCTTTCATTCAGAGGTGTGGAGATATAAAGGAAGGTTTCTAATAGATTGTGAATGTCCGATAATAGGAGGATGGATAAGTAATGTGGAGGCCATTTATATGGAGAAGAACTAGAGGGAGATTAGGAGGCTTGGCCTAGCGCTGTGTGTCTTACTGTGTGCAGACCTCAGCATCCTGCGGGGTGACAAAGAGAAGCCGCAGAGTGGCGTGTACAGTGGGCACTGATGCAAATTTGAAGCCCCCAGGAGGGAGGATTCTGGGAAGATGATGGTTGGGGCAGCAGTTCTGGAATTTCTATGAATCTTGAACAATTTCTCTCTCTGACATAAAACAACTCAAACCCAGACTGGTGATATTTAGGGCACCATCTTGGCTTCTTCTGACTCATAATAGGAAATTTCAGAGGCTGTTGAGGTACAATGAGAGAGAGAGAGAGAGAGAGAGAGAGAGAGAGAGAGAGAGAGAGAGAGAGAGAGAGAGAGGCAAACATATGGAGAGGAAAACCAAAAACCATAGACAATAGTTTCAACAAAGCTAAGTATCTCCAAGTTCCCAACGTATAATTAGACAAGGTAAACCACACAGAGCCACAGGCCTTGTGGGTTATCAGCATCTTATGGAAGAAATGGGATGTCAGATAAACCCAACTACAGGATGATCCCCGAATAACCCAGAGGTGTGGGCTGGGAAGGTGGTGGGCCTGGGAGGGGCTGTGCCCGCTGCAGCCCAGGTGCAGGCAGAGGCTCCAGGCGGGAGGGTCGGGCACCTGCAGTCAAGAAACTGACCAGCGGAGCCCTCTGCAGGACAGAGCACAGGGAAGAGGAACTGCTGGCCTTGGAGCCCACATTGAGCAGGACTGGAGCCCTGTAAAGAGAAAGCCAGAGAAAGTGGGCAGGGAAGCAGAGTCAGGAAACCTCAGAAAGCAAGCTGTCTCTCCCCCATCCCCACCCCCAAACACACACACGCACCCAGAAACAGCAGAAGCAGGAGTTCTGTGCATTTAGAAAAGCTCCCCCAAACCACTTCTTTTTCTATATGAAAACTAATTTCATATAAAAATGAGCAACAGAAATGTATCTAGGTCAACACCCATACAAAGTTATTATAAGAAGAAAAAAGAATAAGGAACAGAATCAAATCCCCACAGATAGCAGAAGCATGCCAGAAAGTCATTCCAAAAAGGGATTAAAACACAATATTTCAAAATGAACTAAGAAGCATTAATAAAAAGATATAGACATGAAAGAACAACAGAAATGAGAATTAGAAAAACTTAGGCATGGAAAAAACAATTCAGGGAAGAGTACAAGATTATAAACTAAATGAAGTCTGAACTAGAATGAACAGAAGAAGGGAAGGCAATGCTGATGTCTTAGGAGAAATTGAAAGGTGAAAGGGAGGAAAAATGTGATATAAAACAAATGAAGAGATAAAAAGTATTCAAGGTAGAATATTGAAGGTAGGCAAAGAAGATTCAAATTTGGAATAATAGGCATCCCTGAAGAAAAAAAAACAAAACAAAATAAGGCAACTGAACAAATACTACCAACTTTCCTGAAATTGTAAGAAATGTATATGAACACTCCCTTCTTCCTCCCCCTCCCCCAATTGAAAGGGCACACTGCATGACTCAAAACATCCAGGCACAATAACTAACACCAAGACATATTCTGGTCAAGAGGCTAAATTTCATAGAAGAAAGAAAAATAATCCTTTGAGCTTCTAGGCAAAAACAGACTTATATAAAAAATTAGATTATCATTATGCTTTTTAATAACATATTTAAGATACTCCGAGAAAGAAATTGTGTGCCAAGGATTTTTATTTCCAGGAAAACATTGACTTTCAAGTATAAAGGGTACAGACAGCTTGTTATCAAACATGCAAGAGATTCAGGGAATATTTCCCATGAGCCCTTCCTGAGGCATGAGCTCAAGGCAACAATTCAACTAGACAGACATGCTCAGAATGGCTGAAGGGGACCATCCATCACAGAGCAGCTGATGAAACTAATAAGAAATGAGGGTGAAAGGGAATGGGTATGGGATGAAATGGTGATATGCTCAGATAACACAGTGTGATGATTAAATAGATGGGAAAAGCATGGGCAGAAAACAATTTTAACTGCTCTCAATGATTATAAAACATCTTAATGGTAGTCGTATGAGAACTGATATTCTGAGACTGTTCTATGTACAATGAGGGATAGGTAAATGAATAATTATGGGCTATTTTAATTCTATCAATCCCTTTGACCTTGAGAATTAGGACTCAGAGTGTGGGAAGAAGCAGATTATAGCTATATAGAGCACAGATTAAGGAAAATGTTCTGTAGTCCTGAATTTGAATTCCAGGTGTCAGTATGAATGCAACAGAAATATTATTTTAAAATTACGTATTTTATCTATGTATATTTCTATCATTGTCTACTGAAGAGAAGAATGATTAGCTCAGTAGTAATGAGCATTTCTAGGCACCAGATTGTGGTCTTAAAATATTATTTTCCACCTGAAAAAACCAAGGCTTCTAAGGGAAATGACTAATGTCAAGCCTGGGGCTGGCAATGTACAGGAGAGGGCGGGAACACCTGTCATACCAGTTGGTGAGGTGACCTAGGCCCACGCCAAAGGCCTCAGGAGCCAACAAGAAGAGGGTCCCATTGGTCAAAGTTGGATAATAAATGGAATAGACTCAAACTCATCAGATATGTATAAATTCATGAGTTTATGACATTTTAAAGAAAGCAAATTGACTACTTTGGGATGATACTAGAAAGGCAGCGAATTGTTTGGAAACTGGCAAATAAAACAAAATAATTAAGTATTTATCCTCCTTCCCTGGTATGAATGGTATCATTAGGGACTCTGGGCAAAATGCCTTAAAAATATTTCTGAAGAGGAGGGGAACTGTCTCTAATATACTTCAGTTACTCAATGACATATATAAATGAGAGATTAAAATAGCACCATTTTGCAACCCACTGTGAACTAATAGGTCTGGTCATTGAGCATCAACAGCGGCTAACATCACAAAAAGAGAAAAATGAAAACCACTTCTGCTGGCCTCCAATGAAAGGAAACACCACACGTATTGTCTTGCCAAAGAAATCAAACTGGAGTCTGATCTAGTCTCTGGACATAGCTGCCAATTTTCAGGAAATACAGAGCACAAAGAAACACATTCAATTATTCTGTAGGGATGCATCAGCAAAATCCAGACTATGGAAAACTCTTCAAGGCATATTCCATAGCTAAATTATAAGGAAAAGGGAGGGATGAGAAGGAAGCTAGTAGATTAAAATAGACTTAAAAGACACATCAAAAAATTTAAAACTGGTCAATGCCCACTTGGGTGATAACATTACAAAGCAATGCAAGGAAATGATCACAGTAAAATTGAGGACACGGTTTTTTTAGGGAGAAGAAGGGATTTATGATGGCTTGGGGTTTGTGGATGGGGATTCCAGAATGGCTACCTATCTGTTCCTTCTTGACCTTAGCTATGTTTGCAAGTATACATTTATTTTGTGTAATTTTCTACATTTGGTTTAACAAGAAAAAAAATTTTTTAAAAATCACCCATAGAACAATATATTCATTGGATCTAGATTATACAAATAAAAGTGAAAGTATAAGGCTTGACAAGAACAAGACCCATTAAGTTCATGTGTGTGGCTCCCTCCAGAGAGGTAGGTGGATGTAACTGGTGGTTGGGGAGACCCAAGGGTGTCTCAAAGTTGTCCTAATTAAACAAAAGCAAGACCTGATGTATGTCAACATCTTAGCAATGGCCAATCTGGGACCTGGTAAACACGTGTGTTTGTATGGTATCCTCTCCCAGCCTTTAGTTTTGAATTTTAAATGTTTAGCTTGTGAATGCATATTGTGACTGCATGCAAGTTCTCTGAAAACACTTTGGTGCGATTGGCCAAATGCATGTGTAAGGTGCAAACTCATTAATGAAGGCCCATGATAACCCACAAGTAAGAAAAAAGCGGGGGCCCTCAGCTGCAGGCCTGTTTCCATATTTACCTGGCAGGTAACTGCACAGCCTCTCCATGGAGGCCTGGACAGTGGAGTTGTGGACCTGAGCCAGCTGTTCGATCACAGACACCACCAGCACACAGCCTGTAGGAGAGAAGACCATGTCAGCAGGCCGCACAGAGCTGTGCTGGGGAGTCCGGGGAAGAACGGGGCAATGTGTGTGTCCTCAAGAACACCAGCTCTTTCCAAAGCAGAGAACTCCTGTTTGCCATTCACCTCAACAACCTACCAGGGGCAGAATTCACTGTGACTTGTAGTGAAACGTGATGTGTGGTAAGAAGATGGTGGGTTTGGGGTTAGAGAGGCTAGTTGTCAGCCAGCTTTGCCACTTGTAATCTATGTGACCTTGAGGGAGTCCATGAATCATGCTTTTTTTCTTTTTATTTATTTATTTTATTTTATTTTTTAATTTTTATTATTACATGGGAGGAAGGTGTCATCTAAAGGAAGTCGTGCCAGGGTTGAGTCTTGCACCTAAATCTTGGACTTACCATCCAGACTGTCTAAGCTTTGGTTTCCTCTCTGCAAAGTAAGTCATAACACATTTCTCATGGGGATACTGTGAAGATTAAATGTGATAACTGTGGGGAGCACAGGTGACTTGGTTGGAAAGTTTATAAGGAGGAAAATTCTGAAGAGCACCACGGGGCAGCGCTCCACAGAGAGAAAGGAAACCGGTAAGAGCAGGCCTTGCCAACAAAGACACTGCAGCAGCAGACAAGGAGCAGGCAGGCATCCACTGCTCTGTGCCCTCAGTGAAGCCGGGCAGAGCTGGGCGGAGCAGGTCCTAGCTGGTTTGACCTTGAGAGCCACGGCCTCAGTCCTCGGAGAGCAACTCCTTCAGGGCCTTTATCCACGCCCACTATCAAGGTCCAGTAGATGTGCTTTTAACCTGGTCCCTGCACCCAGGGTTTTATCACCTTGCAATGAATTTAGTAGCTGATACTTATTAGCGTTTTATGGTCGAGAAAGCACTTTCATATATATTTTCTTTTATTTTAAAAAGAAATTTTAAAATAGATGCAATGCAATCTCATTTTAGAAAATTTTAAAAAGTATATAGAACGGCATAAAAAAGATGAACATCACTCAAATCACCCAGAATTAAACCAATTTCACTTTTATTTTAAATACATAAAATATGTTCAATACATGATAATATTTTCACCACATAGAATACACTTTTACAGCCTGACCTGCCTCTGCCCTGCCTGTTAAGTGAGGCGGAGCTAAATGAATTTTAACAGCAGTTGAGAATCAATTACAAATAATTACGTTGCAATGTAATAAGAGTCGGCAGTGGGGTACAGTTGAAAAAGGGGGAGGCTTTGAAATAAGAAAAACAGACTTTGATTCCAATCTTGGCCCGGTCACTCACAGATGGAATGCCTGTAAATGGGTTACTATCCTGGGACTCCGTGTGTAAGAGCTGAGAGTTAGCGTACCCTCCGGGAGGGTGACTGGGTCTTCCTCTCATTCGGGGGCCTGACGGAGGCCTGGTCTGCAGCAAGGGGACTGGAGGTGTTTGCTGACCTGATATGAGCTGCCAGGGAGGCGGCCATTGCCCTTGGCAGTTGCTGGGGGTCTCCACGGGGGAGGGCTCACGGTGCACCTGCTGCTGCTCTGGCTCAGGCACCTCCCGGCGCGTTGTTTATCTTTCTTCTGGTCTCATCACAGGATGTGGCTCCCTGCTCACCTGGTGTGAAACAGCGAGTGCCCCTTCCTGAGTCAGGACCGAAGAAGCAGGAGGTGGGGGCGGGTGGAGATCCTGCACAGTCACTGCCTCAGAAGGCGTCTTGTCAAGGAGCTGCAAGTGGAGCGCCAGAGATGGGACTTCCAGAAAATCTAAGCAGAGGAGGGGGGAGGAAAGCATCCCGGAGAGGAACGAGGCTGGGGGCCCGGGAGAGCGTGGCCTCTTTCTCCACACTTTCCACAGTTAGTGGCACGTGTCCTTTCTCTCTGGGTCCTAAAGGAACAAGGCCTCACAGGGGGTAGACTTGGTGAGGTCGGGGAGCAGGAGTATTGGGTGAACGGGGATCATCAGGAGACTCTTGTTGGAATTTTCCTCCGGAGGCTCCATAATCGGGGGTCCCAGTGACCACAAACCCTGCACACCACACCACCCCTTCCCCTAATGGGCTGGGCTGCTCAGGACCAACTGAACTTCGTACTTAAAGACGTGGGCTTTTCTTGTACTCAGCAGAATCCCACTCAGGGTTCATTTAAATAAATATATATACTGTTTTTAGAGAGAATGGAGAGGAAGAGAAACATCAATTGGCTGCCTCTTGCACTCACACACCCTCTACTGGGGATTGAGCCTGCAGCCTGGGCATGTGCCCCAACCATGAATCCAACCGTGACTTCTTGGTGCATGGACCACACTCAACCACGGAGCCACGCTGCCAGGGCCCACCACGGGTTCCTAGACTTTCCTGACTCCTTATCGCTGCAGGCTGACGTTGGAAGTCATTAGCTCAATAAAAAGGAGCCCAGGGAAGAAGTCAGTGTCTCTGAAGACCGGTGGGTCTTGGCACCGCCATCTCTCATGTGCTGACCAAGGGTGCCCTGGGGAAAGCAGGCGATGGGGCTTGAAATCTGGGAGCATCCAGGTGGGGCCCGGCTCTGATGTGAGTTCTGCTCCCTGAGCGGTTCCGCCCATTTCCCATGGGCCCACTCCTCTCCCCGGCGATTGCTCATTCAGGGTCTACAGTGAGGCACGTCCCAGTCCCTCAGTGGCAGGAACGGAGACACTGGCCCTGCTCTCGCTTCTAATAAGAGCTGCACCGCCCTGACAAGTAAAGAATGCTTTTCTGGGGAGAGACGCACGGGCAGAGCGATGGCTCCATTACAGACTGCTCTCCGGCTGCCAATACAGGTCTGGCTCTGCTAACTCCAATTTGTCCCAGCGGCTGTTCATTAAGGCAGCGAGGACAGCGGGTGGGCGCTATGCATTCTCTCCGGTCACCGTCTGCCATGGCAGGACAAAGGCTCCTCTCACCTGGCGTGGGAAATAATGAGTCTAATGGAGCCCGACACGCCGCTGCAGCAGGAGAGGCAGTGCCAGGGCCGAACAGAAACACCCGCACTGAGGCCTGCTCCTGGGCGCAGCGCGGAGGCTGCAGGCTGGCCGCAGCATCCTTAGACGGACTTGGAGCTCTTGGAGCGCTGGTTCCACTCGGATCTGCGCTGCTGGCAAGGCAGCCAGCTGCAGAGAGCGGCCTGCTGGACGCCCGTTGGTCTGAAGCCCACACTCCACCGAAAAGCCTTGAAAACACCTGGCAGGTGTGAGCCTGGCTCCCTGAGACTGCACTTCCTCCTTCACCCGAGGAGGAGCAGAGGGACTCATTCCACAGTGAGTGTCCTTTCAGCCTTCAAAGTGTATGGCATGCATTAGCATCTCATTCAAACCCCACCGAGGTGGAGGAACCACTGCTCCACACGGTTAGGTGTGCGGGCGCGGGGCTGGAACAGAGTGGTATTGGCTGAGTCCCTTCCAGATTCAGGCGCTGTGCTGGGCGGTGAGCTCAGGCTGAGAACACACAGGTATGGCTCCTGCCCTCTTACAGGTTATGTTATTTGCGGGAAAAGGGATCATAAGTAAGCAAACACAATTATACATAATTTGGGGTGCTCTGAAGAGAAGGAGCAGGGTGAAGTGACAGAGGGAGTGATGAAGAGGTGGTGTAATCCTTCGTAAGTAGAGCTGATAGAGGACACTTCTTAGAGGAACATATAACAAATGGCTAATATAACGGAAAGGAGAAAGCAGATTGGGGATCTGGAGCAGGCTTTGTAGGCAGAGGAGCGTTGGTGCCCACTTCAAAGTAATGAACCTGGTGCCAGTAGGGGGTGTGCAGGAGGCAGCTGGTCGATGTTTCTAGCTCTCTGTCCCTCTCCCTTCCTCTCTGTGGAAAAATCAATAAAATATATTTAAAATAAAAAAATAAATAAAATAGCTCATAAACTTATCTTTGAAAAAAACTGTAATATCAACAATGTTTTAGGTTTTCTATGTTGTTTTTTTAACTGCAGGTATTTAGAGTTTTCACTACATCTGTGGCCTTTCACCACCCCCCTGAGATATCGTTTTTATCAGAAAATGCTCACTGGGTTCCAAAGTGCTAACTCTCCCAAGAACACTGGCAATGCTAATGGCATTATATCAGATGGTTGCTGGTGAGAACAAGGCTGAGGGCATTCGAAGGAGAGCAGGGCCCAAGCCAGGGCAGGGAGAGACCATGAAGGCTGTGCTGAGAGGTACCGGATGGTTGGCTTGGCTGGTTTAGAAATACATAAAGCATTAATGATAAAGAAATGAGAGTGAAGACACCAGGAGCCATCCCATCCTGTTATGCATTCAACACCTACTATGTGCTCAGAGGAGACCAAGGTGAGTAAGAGAAGTTACAGACCAGGAGGAAAGGCTGAGGACCAGAAGAACCATCTGGTCATTGCAGCCTGTAGGTGTTGGGTACAGGGACCTGTTAGAGCTTTGGGACCACAGAGGAGGAAGGACGTGAACTCTGCCCTGGGAAGCAGTGACCGTCTCCTGGCAGAGCTGAGCCAGAAGGAACGGGAGGACCTCACTTGACAGAAAAAGGCAGGAAAGGCCTTCAGGAAGAGACCTGTAGGTGAGAGAGAAGAGCTGGCCAAGGCTCCATGCTGTAGAGTCCAGAGTGCAGATCAACGGCCTTCAGACATTTTGCTCTGAGCCCCCCTTGAAAAAATGATGTACCTCTTCCACATATTAATGGATGTTTAAATATGATTAAATATATATCAATTTAAATAGCTGCAAAGGGTATAATTTCAGGCAGACTGTAAATATTACAATAGAAATAATTTATCAATCTTCTATATATGTCCAAAGAAATCTAAATATGATAGTGATTTATATGTATTCTTATCCACGTTCTTTCACATTGAGAAATGTATCTTGATAATTCCTCTCTTTGAATTCATATTTCAATGAAAAGTCTACTCCTTTGTATTTTTCTTCAATTATCAAATTTTATCCCAATGGAATATACTTTAATGGTTGAAAGTATTTTATTGGCCACACTATTATACTTCTTAACATTAAAATCAGGTATAAAATTTTAGTAAAGATTAATTTCCTGTTAATATAACATCTAAGTATTAAAAATTCTTTGGGATATAGTTTCCTTTATTAATAAAATTCACTTATCTACACAATATATATTGCCAATTTGATAAACAATTCCTAAATAGTAAAGGTAAATTTTAAAAAAATATGTTTTTTTAATGATTTCAGAGAGGAAGGTAGAGGGTGAGACAGATACATCAATGATGAGAGGGAATCATTGATTGGCTGCCTCCTGCACACCTCCCACTGGGGATCAAGCCAGTAACCTGGGCATGTGCCCTGACTGGGAATCAAACTGCGACCTCCTGGTTCATAGGTCCACCACTGAACCACACCAGGCCGGACATAAAGGTTAATTTTCATTGAAATCGCATATCCTAATAAGAGAGGCCTTTTTAATTAGTACCTATATCTGTTGAAAAATATGACTTATCCATATAAAGTGACAAGCTTCAGGATCATGCCTGTCACTATTTTCCATTTAAAAAGTAAGAGCCAAGAAAACACATTTACTTAATGAAGTAAATGGGAATGAAAGGACTTTTGATACAGTAATGTCACTCAACGCATTAACTCCTTCTCCGTTAAATGCCAAAAATCGTAGCGTGATCTATCATAGAAAATTATCCCAAATCATCTGTCACTTGACAACTCTATTAAGTCCCCCTTCAGTTGTGTTGAAAGCCAAGAACGAGAAACCACCTGACTTGCAAGAACATTTGTTACCTAGTCACTCTCTCCGTTTCTGGGAAATATAAGAAATGTTTTGCTAATTCTTATCTTTTAATCATGTCTATTCCCTTGTTAAAACCCAACAGACTCAGAAAAAATTGGGAAGCTGAACCATTGCTCTTTTCAGTGCACTTTTGCCTCTACAGTGTTTTAAGTAAAATGTTTTATCTTAATGCACACTTCATATGCATCTCTGTCGAATGCTGGATCTGCGGAATTAGTTCATTAAGTTATGAAAAATGGCCTTCCTATAAACCTCAATGGCCAAGTCAGCTCTTCACATAAGTGGCGAGATGATGAAATGTTTTCTCTTTCAGGAGGAGGGGTGGCTTACGAACAAGTGTTCAGTTACAGAGAAGGAGAGAAAGTGAAATTTCTGTATATATAAGTCATGATCATAAATTTTCAACCATGCTGGCTGTTTCTAACTCTTATTTTTGCCAGTCACACTGTCATATTACCATTCACATTGGCTGGAAACCATTGGACCACCTTTTTTTTATCATTCAAACTATAAAGTTATCTCTGACCATTTTATGTGGGGTGGCGGGGTGGCGGGATGGGAAGAGGGGGTTTTAACAGGGTCTGAAGACATGTTATATATTTAAGTAAACACGAATGAGAAGAAAAACTACATTTTTCTCTAACCTTTTAAAAAACTTCCTGAGCACCAAATAAATAGTGCTAAGAACATCCTTGATGAATTAATTTAAATGTCAATGACTTCCGCACATAAGGATTACTTTGCCTCTAAATCATCCATGTAAAGAAAATGATGTTTTGCAAAAATTAAACATGGCTCATTATTAATTCTATCACATCTGATAAGTGGCAGAGAGGGGCCCCGTAGAACCATGTTGGCTTAGTGACCAAGTGGGATGTCTAGTTCAGCACAGACGCACTATGGAAAACTGAAAAAGGGCCTCCTGGGGCTTGGTTCTGACCTGGGTGATGTTCAAGGTCATGGCCTCAGGGTACTGTGTGGGTCCCACTGGAAAGGCTCCCTGTGGGATGGGAGCTGGATTATTTCCGATGGGGAGGTTGGCTGGATCCTTCAGTAACATCTGTGTGGCTCCTTTTGGAGTATCTCCATCCCCAACAGTTCCCGCTCCATGTTCTTCTGCCTCGCTCATGTCTGTTCTCGCTACTTGTGATCCTAGGAGTTATACCCTCGCTACCCAACCTTGTCCAGTGCCCCAATGTCTGGGAAAACAAGAGAATGGCATAAGACAATAGCAAGATAACAGAGGCAATGGTTTTTTTTTTTTAATGTTGGATTTAGATAGGACACACAAAACACAAAAGAAAAAAATGGATAAATTGGACTTCAATTTTAAAACCTTTGCACTTCCATGAATACCTCAAGATTATGCAAGGAACTTTTACAATTCAACAATAAGATAAAAAAACAAAATCCCTCAAAACCTCAAAATGGGCAACGGACTTGAATAAACATTTTTTCAGAGAAGCTATGCAAATGGCCAACATTTTGAGAAATGCAAATCGAAACAAGTACCACTCCATCCATCCCCCTGGGATTCTGTAATAAAACGACGGATAATTATAAGTTAGATGGCTATTAACTGCTCTGGAAAACAGTCTGGAAGTTGCTCACAATGTTGACGTGGAGTTACATTTTGGCCCAGAAATTCCATTCCTGGGTATGCAGTATATACCCACAAGGATAAAACATACCCCCACACGCAGCCCTGCACAGCAATGCTCATGGCAGAATCATTCATCAGAGCCAGGAAGAGGGAACAACAGGAACGTCCCTCAGCAATGAGCAGACAAGCAATGGGGGTGCGTCCATGTAGGGAGTGTGGGTGCTGAGGGCTCACACTGGGAGCCCTCTCCAGGCCCTGCCTCCAGCAAAGGAAGCCCTCCCACTAGGGTCACTTCACACCCCAGGACGGTTCAATGTGGGGGCTTCAAGGCCTGGACCCACTTCAGGATAACTCTTAAAAGCCAGTTTAATTTCAGAGCTTTGCATGGGATTGCCTGAGGCCTTTTAAAAAATAAAAATATTTTTAATGATTTTAGAAAGAGAAGAAAGGAGAGGGAGAGAGAGAAACATCAATTGGTTGCCTCCTGCATGCCCTTCACTGGGGATGGAGCGCACAACTCAGACATGTGTCCTCACTGGGAATCAAACCAATGACCTCTTTGTGCATGGAACCATGCCCAACCACCTGAGCCACAATGGCAGAGCATCTTGAATGGCTGCAGCACAGCCGCCTTCCCTTGCCCGCTCCGCTGCCTTCACTCCCTCCAGGAGTTTCCCCCAACAGCACTCCTCCATAAACTCCTCAGCTCCAATTTCTGAGTCCTGTTCCCCGAGGAACCACTCTGAGCAGTAAGACACCAATTTGGACCACCTGCAGCAGCTGGCTCAGCCCAGCCAGCGCTCAGGAACCGCTGATCACACTGCAGGCTGCTCTGTACCGCCTCTCTGGTTGTGGTGATGACAGGGGAACAGTCATCCCCGCAGTTAGCCAGACATGTGAGTTGCTGGGGAAATGGGTGTTGCATCATCATCTAAGCTAAGCAGGAACAGACTCTCCGAGCTCTTAGGCCACAGAGTATATATTTTTAAATATATTTTTATTGATTTCAGAGAAGGGAGAGGGAGAGGTAGAAAAGTCAGTGATGAGGGAGAACCATGGATCAGCTGCTCCTGCCTGCACGCCACTGGGGATCCAGCCACAACCCAGGATGTGCCCTGACTGGGAATCAAACCCTGACTTCCTAGTTCATAGGTCGATGCTCAACCACTGAGCCATCGCAGCCACGCAACCATGGAGCATTTTTACGAAAAAAGTGAACTGGTGTGGCTAGCAGACATGGCCACAAATTCCTTGACACACACACCCCCCCCCCCACCCCATCAAAAGGAGGGGTCTGTGTCCGCTCCCCGTGAGTCTGAGGGGAGGGACCTTTGGCTGTTTTGACCAATAGAAGGTGGAGGAAGGGAGGCTGGGGCAGTTCCCAGAGCCAATCCGTGACAGGTTGGCAGCTCCTAGTTCCTGTGCTTTGGACTCTCTCTCTGGGGTCCCAGAGCTGCCACATAAGATGACCTACTTCCCTGAGGCTGCCCTGCGGGGGAGGCCAAATACACCCGCTCTGATAGACATTCCCAGTGGAGCCAACCTTCTAGCCGCCTCCCTCCCACAATGCACCACACATGTGAGTGAAGCTGTTGGATCATCCCAGACCTACCCATCTTCCATGTGAACCCCACTTAGTGACCTTGGTCAACCCTACTCGGAGAAGAATCACCAGCCAGACTCTGAGAAATCCTTGACCCACAACATCAGAATTCAGCAAGATGGCTGGTTCTAATTTGTGTGCAGCAACAGACAACCAGATACCCCCTCCTGGGTCCCCTCAACTCCTCCTCGAACTCTCAGCGCCTCCTGGGAGTGGGGCAGGGAGGGGAACGCTTGGCTCCTGTCTGCTTGACAACTTGCCTAAATCTAATCATTAATTAGCAACCGCCCCAGAGGTAGAACGTATTTCACTTGAGCCTTTCATCAAGTGTGTTTCCACTAGCCCGGCTGTAGGGTCTTGTTGTGAGGAGATGAAATGGTGGTAAATCATTATCTGACAGAACCAAATAGTGGGCGAGGATGACTGCCCAGACATGGCCCACAGGGGACACAGACCTCCAGGCCTGTGGAGAGCAGACCCACAGGGAACCGGGTCTGAGGTTTTAATGTAAAAGAGGTGTGCTCATATATAACCACCCCAGGTCCTGGTTTCTCCAGAAACAGGACTAACTTGGATGCTGTCCTGAGCTGCCTCCAGGAGTAATATCAGTGTCGGAGTGTGTCCAGATGCTCCATGTGTGAGATGTGGCCATCACGCTTGCACTTGGGGTTCTTTTCCGAGTCGCTCACTGAATCCTTGCCATGAGGAGTTCTGAGTCTCTTGGCTCTAAGGACTGGCCCTTTAAAACACCTGCAACCTTTTATAAGCTCCAGGGACAGTACGAACATCAATGGTCTTACCCTCCCTGTACTTCTCTGCAAGTGCCCCCGGAACAACAAAGCAACAACTTGGAAATAAGAGACTCCCATACAAGACAAGGAGCCATAGCTCAATCCAAGCCCATGTTTCCAGGTGGCCGTGCTGTGGCCGGCAACCCTGGGCTCCCTAGAGACAGGAGGAAGTGTGCAAACACTCTCCTGTACAGGCGCGATCCCCATGCTCACAGCGACCCTGGGAGGCGGGGGCTGTGTCTCATCAGTAAGAACACGGAGTCCTGGAGCATGTAGCAACTTGCACAAGGTCTCACGGACAGTGAGGGATGGGAAGGTGGGTGGGGGGCATGGAAACTCAGGTGTGTGTGTCTGAGTTCAAGTCCACTTTCTTTCTAATTGTGATGCTGCCTACCATCCTGAAAGGCGCTCAGAGCTCCCGCCCTGCTGGTGCCCGGCCAGGGGGCAATGCCCATCCAGGATCCAGCGCGGTGGATGAGGGCTTCCTACCCACAACCGCGATGGCACGGAGGCTTCTCGCCACGCCAGGTGCCGGCAGCGGGCCCGCTCAGACCCAAAGCTTTTGCCTGTCGGGGAAGTTCTTGGTGTCTCACTCGGCATCTCACAATGAATGTCATTAAATAGGTGACAATCTATGCAAGCCACGTTATTGACCACATACTCTGCCCACACACAAACATGCAAACGCTGTACGTACCCACACAGCTGTGCCCGCGGGAGGGCCTGGCGCCGGGCCGGTCATCGTGGGCCGCAGGGGCCGAGGTGAGAAAGGGCAGGAGAAGGAGCAGAGCCGCCAGAAGCACTTTCCGGGGGAACTTCATGTCGGGGCTCCGTACCAGAGGGGCCAGGGGGCCGCAGAGCCGCTGGCTGAGTGAGGCTGACCTCCAGGCGCAGATCAGAGCAGTCTCATCCCCTTCTCTTCCGTCCAGCACACACTACATGCACCCCATGCTCACACACACACTGTTGATGAAGTATGAGGCCAATCAAGGAGAACACACACACACACACACACACACACACACGTCACTGGTCGCTACTGCAGATCCCGGGAGAGCCCGGGCGGGGAGTGGGCAGGACCCCGCAGGCAGCCCTCTGGCTGCAAGCTGCCCAGAAGGACGCACCCGTCTGTGCTTTCCGCGAGGTCACAGCCCAAACCCAGGAGCCTGCGGTGGGCAGGAGGCACTTCCCCTTTCCTTCTTGCAAAACTAAACTAAAACTAAAACTGCAGAAAAACACACCAGGAAACCACAAACACAGCGCCCGCAGCGACTGGCTCAGCGGCCCACAGCCTGCAGAGACGGTCTGTCCACCCAGAAGCTATTCCGTTTTGCTGCAAACAGCTTTCGAGGAGGCCACCTCCTGACTTTGTTGCCAGAGTTATTAAGGGGCCAGGCCTCCTCCGGCCTCTACAGGATGGTGAGGAAGGGGTAGGGAGTGCAGTGAGGGGGGTGGGGGGGCTGCAGGATGCTGAGCCTGGGAAGGAAGCCCTGGAGCTACCACATGGCCTTCTCACCAGTGTGTTTGCAACCCCCACCTGGAGGCCATTTCTGCCTTTCTAAGAGACTGGTTTTCTGTTTTGAAGTTGAGAAGGAAATGCGATTTTGTGTGGGGTTTTTTTCTGGAGAAAACAAACACACAGAACGGAACCAGATCACTGAGAGAAGAGAGACCTTTCCTAGGTGCTTTTGAAACAGTAAGCTCACATCTTACAGGAAGCCATACACATTCTCAGACCAGACAAGGGGGCTGGGCCACAGCGCCACCGTCTAGACAAGCGTGGCTCCTGCGCCTTGCAGTCTCCGCTGGGCTCCAAGGAAGCTTTTTGTAAACTCCATCAGATACTATCAAAGCTACCGACTCGGTCGAGGTCTCTACTCCCCCCCCCCCCCCCCCTGGAGTCCCCTGAGTCCTCCAGCATTGGCATAGGATGGCATTTTGAGTGGCAGGCAGGATTTTAGGCTTGTGATCTTCCTGTGACAGGCAGTTAGACCTGAGCAGAGCCAGGAGGATGGGTGGGCCAGGCACAGAAGGTCAGCAGGGCAGTAAGTCCTGAGGGCCTAGCCAAGCACAATTGTAGGGTGGGGCCTGGCCCCCAGGGTGACTTTCCTCCCCTACAGCCCTTTCCTCCCTCCCTAACAATAACATCCAGGCCTCAGTCCTTTGTCAGCTCCAGGTCCAGAGAAGCAGCAAAACCAGCCATAGCTGCCTCAGGACCAGCTGCTTTGACTAATGACCCTGCCCTGGGGCTGGCCAATCAGTGGAGAGCTGGACCCTGAAAGGTGACACCTGGAAAGCTGCTGCATAGTCTATTGTGACCTTCCCCTGGGACCATCCTGAAATCTCCACCCTTAAAGCCCTCAGGACAGAGGCCCCAGCGCCCCTTCTTCCTCAGAGCACTCCCCGCCCCCCCCCCCCCCCCCCAAGCCTTCTCATTTTCAGGGTCAAAGAGGGACGCAGAGATCAGGAAGTGATTTTGCTAACTGAGCTGAAGCCACTGCATGTGCCCACACACCACAGAACCTCCTTCCTGCCCCCGTTGGCACAAGTGGCCCTCAGCCTGGCTGGTCTCCTCCTCCCCACAGGGCTGTCTGTCCCCTGAGCACTGAGTGCCAGTGGCCTAGGATCTCTGCCCAGCTCGCCGGAAGGCCTGGCCCGACCTCCCTGCGGCTCATGTAAACTGGTTGGACCCCGTTCCGTGTTCCCAGAGGACCCTGCCTGCTCGATGCTCCAGTCCCATTTCCTCCCAGCCTGCACCGGGAATGGGGTTCCTCCCTGAAGCACCTTGGCATTCACTTCCCTCAGAGAGCCCCGACTCAAACCACAGGCTGTCCCCCTTCTTCCCTCCCCTGCCCCCAGCAGAGGGCTGGGTTTATAACCCCCAAACGTTCCCCCAGTCCTGGCTCGTTCTGTCTGGATAGACTTCCTAATGACGTTCTCACCGGCATTGGCCTCAACCATCGCCTCCACAGCAAGTTCCTTAGAGAAAATCACAGGAGCCGGTGGCAGGACCTGGCGTAGAAGCGAGTGCTCTTCTCTCTGACTCTCCCGTTTCCGACACCAAGCGTCACTCACTGCTCCTGGCTTCCCAGGATGCTCCACGGTGGTCATCAGTTCTCACCTGCCTCTCCTCCCAGGTAGAGGTTATTTATTCCAGCTCACTCAGTCCTCTCTGTTCTCTGCCAGGAAAATGGTAAATTAGTCCCTGACAAGCGGTGTGTCAGCTTATTAAAGGAGCCCTGGACTTGCCCTGGCCGGGTGGCTCTGTGGTTGGAGCATTGGCCCATATACAAAAGGTTGTAGGTTACAGGGCACATGCCCAGGTTCCAGGTTCAATCCCCGGTCAGATCACATGTGAGAGGCAACGGATTGATGTGTCTCTCCCACATAGATATTTCTCTCTCTTCTTCTCTATAAAATAAAAAGTCTGAGCTTAGGATCTGGAAGTCATCTTTTTATGGCTTCATAATTCACTATCTGTGTGGCCTTGGCTATCAGTTGATTTAACATAAAATTGAGTATATAATGCCAACATTACAGGAAAATTGTGAGGATTAAAGAGACAATGTGAGTAAATATGTATAAAGAAATACTGCATTGATGAGAATTAAAATGTTTCATTGAATAGCTTTCACAATGAACACAATTACAAATACAACATTAAATGTTCTATTCAATGCCAATGTTTGGCTTTTAACATAAACCAATAAAATAAAATAAAAATTTAAAAATCAGCCTCATTTAATTGGACTCACAGTCTTCCACAAGGTTCACTCACTCAATGCATATTTATTGATGACCCACTATTGGTGATCGCCATGCAGTGGCAGGCATGGAAGTTAAGAACACTGCAAAGACCCCTGCCCTCACTGAGTTTCTATTTCATGGAGTCACACCTGACTTGCTGTGCCTTCTGATAAATCTGCTTGAACGTGGTGCCAGCGCTCCTGCTCCCTTCCGTATTCAGGCACCTGATTGGAGCAGCAGCTGAGTGACAGGTCCCTCCTTGGCTACGTCCAGAACCCGCCACGCCCACCGAGCAGGAAGCTGCCACTCGGCTCCACGTTGCCCAAGTGGGTACAGAAGCTGAGCCCTAGGGCTTGCGGCATGTGATTGCAGCACTCCTGTGTTGACCGTGATCACATTTCATAATGAAACGGCTTGTACCAGGAGATCAATGACCTGAGGCTTTTCTATCTGATCCTTATTGATCACTTCATATAAAATACTAGAGACCCAATGCACGATATCCGTGTGAGGGGCTCAGCCCTCGCAGCCCTGGCTTTGTCCGGAAGGTCATCCAGAGGCTATCTGGAAGGTCGTCTGCTGTCCATTCTAATTAGCATATTCCGCTTTTATTATTATAGGTTATTATAGATATTCTATAGAGTCTCACATCCCTTTGCCATTCTGATGAAGACTGTATCTTCTAGAAAAAGGATTTTGTATTTGCCAATTTTAATTCCCAATGAATTTTTTAAAAACCCTGGGCTCCTGAAACTCATGTATTTATCCACAGGTCTGGAAGGCCTTACTTCACTCGACTTCTTATTCCGTATTGCATCTGTGAGCACGTTCCCTGGTCTGGTGATTTCCTCTTGAGATGTAGGAACTTTGATTGAGAAATCGTGTAAAGTTTGGGCTCACCTACTTCCACATCAGCACCGCGGTATGGTCTCTCTGGTGAGCAGTAGCATCGGGGTGAACGTTGTCCTGTGGTGTCTGGCTGTGGTCATGAGGCCGTGTGCTGGGAACCCCAGCCCAAAAGCTGTCCCCCTGTCTCCAAGCCAATCACCCTACATCAGTTTTCATTTCTTCCTTCTCAGTTAGTGGCAATAAGAACAGAGTTCCTTTGTCTATTGACATATCTGAGTGACGTCCTTTATTTCTGTTTGGGTCCTTCCCTTTGTCTTTTACAAAATCCGTGGCACACCCTCTCGGTCACTCAAGAGAAACCAGTATGGGCGGTCTCCCTTTCCCCAGCCATCAGAGGATGATCTCAGGGACTAAAATGGCGACATCAATTGAGAATTAGTTTATGACATTTATTTTTCAGTGTGTTCGCCCAGATAACAGCCCACCAAAGACATTCATGACCTAGCCTGGGAATCTGGGAAAATGAATTTCTTTCTTTTGAATGTATATTTTTACTCATTTCAGAGAGTACAGGAGAGGGAGAGAGAGACAGAAACATCAATGATGAGGGAGAATCATTGATGGGCTGCTTCCTGATCGCCCCACACTGGGCATGGAGTCCACAACCCGGGCATGACCGGGAATCGGACTGTGACCTCCTGGTTCACAGGTCAACGTTCAACCACTGGGCAACACTGGCCGGGCCAGGAGTTTCTTTCTTAGTTGCTTCTCAGTTCTTCGTTTCGTGCCAGCACAACCTCAGGGCCAAGATGCCCCAAGAGGTGCCCGCATGCAGACCCTCTAGCTCACGGGGACGCATGTCCCTCCTCCACGGGGTCTCCCCGGGGTCTGTGAGAACTTGGCCTTGGTGAGGACGCCTGGCCTCCCTGGCTTTCCTCTGACACCTTCGCCTTCAAATGCTTCCGACCGGAGGCTGACGGGTCCCGGAGACGCCATCCCAATCAGAAGTGGAAATACTCCTGTGTTTGGTTTTTAATTGATTCAATATTGAGACCCATTAAAAACTCAAGATGAAGAATGCAAACTGTTTTGTGTCATCTTTATGGATGTTTTTATTGTTCTGCCTTCCCACTTGGGAGGGGTGATTGATTGCACACAGCAAAACACAGCAGATCTTAAATGTTCAATTAGTCTTGCCACGTGTGCATGCGCGTGTAGCTGTCACTGTATTTCAAGCGCAGTTTCTCTGCATTACCTGACTTAATGAGCACTCAGACAGCTCCGGCACGATCGTTGAGATGCATAAATCAGGCCATTTTGATAATTTGGAATTTCACGGGGTTTATTTAAGGTGCTGTGGGAATTGCCATTTTAATACAGCGCCCCCGCCACTGAGTGCACAGCCATGCCCGCTCTCAGGAGATGCTCAAGTGTCGAATGGATTGAAGCAAATTTGAACTCTATTTTTAAAATTAAGTTGCTCGAGTCCTTGCCTTCAATAACATATAACTCCAAGTTTGGCAATTTGGTTTGAGTTATTTTAAAAGCACTTTTTATTAGAAAGGTAAATCATTTTTATTGTTCAAAGGTGGGAGAATGTGAAAAGGCTTCTTCATAGTTCCTCATCGGTAGCTCTGGCCTTGGTGAGGATAACCAGCATTTACAGTTTGGTACGCACGCTCCCTGCCTTTGATGCACATAAAAATTTAAAATAAAATACTGTCATACGTTTTTATAAAAATGTTTTCCCGTAAAACTTACAGGAAAGTTTAAACAGATAAAAATCATGTCAACAATTATACTTCCAGACTCCCCTTTTAAATTGATACATAGAGATGAGTGTATTTTATGGAATATAAAAAAAGGCCTATTGTTGGACTTTGGATTATTTCTATATATTTGCTATTTTTTTTTCTTTTTTAAAAAATAAAATATATTTTATTGATTTTTTACAGAGAGGAAGAGAGAGGGATAGAGAGTTAGAAACATCGATCCACACCCCCCCCCAATGGGGATGTGCCCACAACCAAGGTACATGCCCTTGACCGGAATCGAACCTGGAACCTTTCAATCTGAACCTTTCCACTGAGCCAAACCAGTTTTGGCTATTTGCTATTTTAAAACCACATTATATTATACATCTCCCAAAATGAAAGGAAATTCCCAACCCACTAATTGTTTCCTTAGGATACATTTGCATGGTGGAATTGCTTAGTCAATGTTATGCACATTTTTTATAGACTTCTTTTTTAGAATATAGCGAGATTTCCCAGGAGAAATTCTTTGCCAATTTGTATTCCATCAGCTGCCCAGGAGAGGTCTGAATTCTCCTCTCCTCACCGACAAAGACAGGAAATATGTCATCCTTGTTTTCACTTGTGTTTCTTCAGTTACTATTTGAAGTCGGGCCCTATTTTGTGATACGTATCCACCCTCCGTGTTATATATATATTTTTAAAGCCTGTTTCTCTCCATGTATTTTTTCTTTTTGGGCTGTTCATGTTTTAATGGTCTGTGATGCCTGTTTCTCTAGTATCGCCTGGGCTTCATACGGGTTACAGATGCTGCTCCACTTGGCGTTTCCTGCTGCGGTTCTGATGGGACAGGGCAGCCCGGACCCGCAGAGCCCCCGAAACAGGATGATACAAAGCTGGAAGAGCTGTGAGAGATTCGGGCTGGAGCCCCAGGCACAGGCCAGCTCACCCCAGAGCCCAGGGGGTTCTAGCACGGAGGGAGGATTTAAAGACACATCTGGGGGGTGAGTCTGCAGGTTCGGCTTACCCGGTGGGGGATGGAGAGTGACGCAGTGACAGGGACAAGATGCAGGCTTGGACCTAGGCGGTGAGGAGAAGCGCGGTGCCTGGAACTGCTGCAGCCACGCACTGGAAGCCCTCCTGGGAAGAAGCCACGGAGCATCCGAGCCTCTGAGGGAACTGCCCACACGGTGAGCCCCTCCAAGCTGGGCTGGTCCCTGGCGCGCAGTGGATTGATTGCCTGGTCAGTCAATTTCATTGCAATGCATCCAGTGTCAGTTGTTATCAAGGATGATGTTCTCTCTTCGGTGCCTTTTGACCTCGTGCTGGTGCCAGCAGTCTCACAACAAACTCAATCATGTCGGTCTGAAGAGGAAGAAGAAGAAAAGGGTAGAGATAAAAATTATGAACAACAAATACATGTCTATCAACAAGTGAATCTAAAAATCAAGTGAATTAAAAATCTGAGGACTAGAATAAACTGGTGAATATAATAGAATCAGGGACATAAAAAGGAGTGGACTGACAACTCTCAGGGGGAAAGAGGTGTGGGGGTGCGGGAAGAGACTGACTAAAATCATACACCTATGGATGAGGACAGTGCAGGGAGGTAAGGGCAGAGGATGGGGAGGGAACTGGGTGGAGGGGAGTTATGGGGAGGAAAAAAGAGGAAGAGGAACAATTGTAATAATCCGAACAATAAAGATTTATTAAATTAAAAAAAAAATAATGTTGGTCTGCTTCTCCAGAATCCCAGGTGCTGAAGAGGGGCCGGCTCTAGCTCCTGGGAAAACAAAGGCGGGGACACACACACACACACACACACACACACACACACGCAGGGAGGGGGAAGGAGGGTGAGAGGAAAGGATGACGGGGAGGGGAGTGTCAGAGGAGGAGACATCTGAAGGGAAAAGTCTGCATGAAATTCAGAACGGACTTCTTAACCCGCAGTGCCCAGGACTCCAAGCAATTTCTAAGCCCGCAGGTGGGCTCATCCTACACGCCACTCACCATCCACTGGGCACTGGGCTGGACCTGCGATTCCGTCAGAGCGCCAGGGGCGATGACACGTCTTGTTTGCCTGGTATCTCGGGAGGCCAGTCCCTTCGAGGCAGCGCCTGTGTCCCTGCCTGAGGTCCCTGGAGAGCAGTTAGCAGCTGGCCCCATCCGTCCATCCCAGGGACAGGTCCGAAGACCACAGCCTGGTGCTGGGCTGAGGGGGTGGGAGGTGGGAGTAGGGAATGGGGCACACCCGCTGGGGAAGCTGCATCCCACTGACATGTCCTCCTCTGTGCTTTTCGCTCCCACTGAAGACATTCTGGGGCCCCTGCCTTGGGCACACCGTGGACAGGTCAGAGGTGAATAACACACAGCCCTTGCTCTGAGGAAGCCCAGGGAGGCGATGGGCCAGTGGAAACCTACCATTCAGTGTGTTGTTAGTCAGATCACAGCCAATCCTCTGGGGATGGCAATGGCTGCAGGTGACTCAGTGTTGAGGCTTCCCCATGAGGAGGGCTGTGCAGCTCAGGGGACCTTATGGGGAGAGGGATTCCAGCAAAGGGGCAAGGGGGCAGCAGGGAGGGAGGAGCTGTGAGCAGAGGCGCTGACTCCAGGATATAGATAATACTTTAACAATAAAGATTTTTTAAAAACCAATAACACTCAAACATCTATTGTCTAAAAGAAATACACTTGACGTATGAAGACCTGTGTAGATTAAAAGTGTGTCACAAGCCGGTCTGTTGTGAGGATGTAAAGCACAGCATAGGGACCGTGGTTAATAATATCCTAAGAACCATGCCTGTTGCCGGGTGGGCACTGGAAACATCAGGGGAGCCCTGTGTAAAGCATGTGATTGTCTAACACTAACCACGAATGTAAAGTAATGTTGAATGTAATGTGTAATGTGTAATTGAAAACTTAAAATTTTAAAAAGTAAAAAGGAGAAAGGGCTGGGGTAGGGGGTGAAGCCACGTGCTTGCATCCTCAGCGGAAAGGCGAGAGCCTGCGGGGTCCCCCAGGCTGGCGGCGAGCAGGCTGGCGAAGGCCCCGCAGAAGCGGACTTGGCAGAGAGGCCACTTCCTTCCTTCACCAGGCGGTGCCCCAGGCACCAGAGAGCTCCTTCTATTAGCTCCTAATCCCGTTTCATGATCAACATCAAATATTTGTGCAGCCTCCGAGGGGAAGCGAGGCTCAGGCAGTGAGGGTAGCAGACGCAGAGGTCAATCCAAGAGGAAGTCCTATGTCTGCCGTGTAAGATGGACCTGGCGGGAAGCACGCGGGAAGAATTAATGGGAGGCTGTACGGCAGGGTTGCTAACCCACGTTAGCTTCCGGGCTTGGCCTGGCCTTTTATGTTGTTTGCGCCTCAGCACGGTGGCTTTCTAACGCTCTTGACCATGACCTAAAGCGAGAAGTACTTTGTATGCCTTGACTCAGGCCCAGACAAAACTTTCACCAAGTTCTACTGGGAAGCACTCATATTTTTTATTCTCTTTTATTTTTTTTAAAAAAGAAATGCTGGTCACTGACCCTCTAAATCGATTTCGTGAACCTTGCTGGTTATAACGGACATACTGAGAATTCCTGTTCCCCCGTGTCTGTGCGGGGGGATGCGTGTGTGGGAAGGGAAATGAGAAGGCAGATGGGAGTGGGAGAGTGAGGGTGTCCACAGGGAGGGGTGCCGCATGAGGAATTCAGTGACTCCCTGTGTCTGGAGGGGGCTCTGAGTGAGAGAGAGGCCTTCACTCACAAGGAGGTGTATTGGCTCCCATGAGGAGCAATTTTTTGATATTAAAGGTATGGAGTAGCATTGATGAACCTGTGCTGTGTGGAACATTTTGATATAATAACAGATATTCCTTAAAACATGCTTGAGTGGGACAATAAGTTTGGGACATGCTAAAATGTCTCTCTCTGACTTGGATGGCCGCAGAGCATATTTTAAGGTCTGAAAATATTTCCAGGAGTAAAATCATTGTATCCTTTTATTTAAAAACCAGAATCTAATTTAGGAAAAACCTCTTCTGTTTCATGGCCCCCTGCTGCCATCACACAGGGAGCTTACACCGAACAAAGGAGCTCCACTGAGCCTAAGAAGAGAAAGACACGCCCACACGGTGGTTAGCGCTGCACAGGTGCGCGGGCCCCTCAGCTCCGGGTGAGGCCAGGGTCCAGGCCCAGCCACGGGAGACTGCAACAGGGGACTGCCTTTCCCGACAGTGTGCCCCAACGACCTCACAACTGTGACCACGGGTCTCCTACTCAGGGGCATCCACCTCAGGGACCCGAAAGCCAATGTTTTGAAATGTAATCACAGGGAAGGATGGGGCCTCTGACCCCATCTCTGTGGGAGGACAGGACCCTAACTCGGGTAATTTGCAACACTTTGAACTGACCAACCCTTTGTCACTGTCATTTCCCTGACTCTACTGAGCTCTACCTGCCCCCTCCCTACTCCTTCATCCCCCTTTAAAACACTTGGTCACATCTGCACAAAATAGAATGGGACTCGGCTCTTTCCCCTGCTGTCAGTACTTCCTGAATACAATCTGGTTATTATACTTGAACTCATGTCAAGAGATAGGTGTCTTGGGGACGTCCAGAGTGCCCGCCTCCCCATCCACACACAGCATTTGCAGAACCCCATCCACCCAGGGTTCCTGTCCCCCTGCCTCCATGCGTGGAAATTCAGCAAGACTCAAAGTGAGAACATGCCTACAATGGACAGTCTCATGTAGCCACACGCTCCATCCAAACCAGAACATGAGCCACTGTGGCTGTGAGCAGTTGCCATTGGGTTACAAGTGTGCCAAAATCCCCAGGAAGAGGGAAAACATTATTTGAGGTCAGTTGTGTTAGTTACAGTAACACCCGGCTGCTGAAATGATCTGAAAGCATAACACACACAATTCATTTCTCACTTTCCTGAACAGGTGTTCCTGTTGGTCAGCAGGTGGCTGGCTGTCCTCTAATGGAGATCAGGGGCCTGGATTGCTTCCTTCTTGTGGTCCCATCACCTTTGTCACTCAGCTCTCCTGGTGTCCTGGTCCTCTGCATTCCTCTGTAGGTCAAGACTGGAAGTGATATATTTTTGCTCACATTCTATTGACTAAGACCCAGTCAGATGGTTCTGCCCAATATCAAGAGAGTCTGGGAAATGTAGTCTTACTTGTGTGGCCAGGAGAAGAGAAAATGAATGTGATGAAAACCAGTCAAGAAGTAAGAAAGGCATTACAACAGAGGGGACAGCACAAACAAAGGCGGGGGAAGGGAGGTAGTGCTGTGGTAAGCAGGGCAGTATGAGCCACTGTGGCTGTGAGCAGTATCGGCAGAAAGAGGAGGGTATAGATGGGGTGCCTGTGGTATAGGGCCCAGCCCTCCGTCTCCCTGCACCACAGGATTAGAGATGGTTGGATCAGCCAAAGTGCAGAGGGGAATGGGTATTTGTAGAGAACGGTGGGACGTTCTCTTCTCTCCCTGCCTCACTGCAGTAGAATCAGTCATACCTGAGTGGGCGCAGAGCCACAGCAGCAGGGGATCAGACGCGGGTCTGCTTAGTTTCCCAGCTGCTGGCTGTGTGTGGCCACGTGCTTCCATCAGCCTGCTGCCTCAGCCCACTGAGCAGAGACCAGGAGGAGACGCTGCAGGGAAAACAACTGGCATTTTGGTTGGTGCATTCTTTGTCCTTTGTCCTTTCCTTCAAGGGCCTCGGTGTCCACGAGCCCTTTGTGTCAGGATGGCTGCACACAGAGAAGGAGGAGGATCAGTTTTCACGGGCCTGCCAGCGGCACGTTGCGAACTGCTGTCAGGCACCCCCACCCCGTGCCAATGGCTCTCTCAGCTCTGGCTGCGCTGTTTCCTGTCCTCCTCCCCAGCCTCAAGGAAGAGCCTGGCACCTTCCAGGGAGACTGTGGCATCTCCTGGAAACGTGATCCAGGGCATCTGCATTAACCAAGTCTAGCCAAGGCAATCGTTTGTGTCTGCCAGAGCTTGACAAATCAATTGATCTATCGCGCTGTTCCCTGGGCTTCCTGAGAGCAAGCGCTCAGCGTTCCCGCACAAATACATCCCTGTTAAGCCGAGTAACAGGCAGGAGGTTATCAGCGGTCCCATGAGAAAAGAGCCTTCCTCTAACACCACCTCTCAGCACTGCATTGCTCTCCTCCACACAGAGAAAGGGGAGCTGCACCCCTCTAAGCCTCTTCACGCTCCGCCCCTCATCAGGGATGCTGTCTCCTAGTCCCTCAAAGGCCACACAGCGTGATTATTCCTCCCACATCGCCACGTATCGAGTCTGATTGTAGGTGCGAAAGCCAGATGGGCCTTAGAGAATAATGATAGGTGGGCCCAGACTTAACCATGTGGTTGTGACAAGCACAGCTGAGGTGTCGGAGGTGGTATCTTTATTGGAGCAATTTAATAGCCACTCCTGGCACAGATTTTCCCTCCTCATGTGCAAATGCTCTCCACAGACAGATGGAAAAGTGGCTGTCCAGCACTGCCCTTCCTCGGCTATGCTGATGCTCGTGCAATGAGCCCATGTGGAGAGTGGCAATAGAGACAAGGATGGAGGCTGGACCTGGGCCTCCCAACCTCAAGACTGGTTTTGCCAGAGCCACTGCCAATTAACTCTGAGTCCCATAAGGTGCCATGCCACCAAATGGGCAGTGACTTACCCTCAGAGGAGTAGATGCATACCCCAGCACACATTTGCCTTCCTTTCTCAAAATTCTTCTGCTGGATTCCCCATTTCTGAGCCTACAAGGGCATATCTATTGACATAGCATCTCACATAATATCGCAGCTCTCTAAGACGATTATTTGGTGGTGAAGTATGTGTGGGCAATGAGCTCCTGCTTTTGGCATTCGCTACTCTTCCCTGTCACCAGAAGCAGATGGCTTGATAGGTTATTGGAATGGCCTGATGAAGATGGTGCCTTACACCCAGGTGCTTTAAACCAGCAGCCAATATCTGGTGCCATCTTCCCCGTAGCCAGAATTCATGGGCTTAGGAACCAAGAGAAATGAGAGTGGTTGGATGTCATCCCCATCTTGAGAGCCATCCTCTGAGAAGGAATGTTCTACCAGAAAACAGAGTCATAGTTCAACTAAGTGGGAGCTGAGCCTACTCCCAGGCCTTTTTCAGGCCCCTCATGCCTCTGAATTAATAAAGAGCGTAGGGAGTAATCACTGTACTGACTAGGGTAATGGATACCATGATCGTATCAAGCCAACTTCTGAAATTACTGGAATAAATTCATACCCAACTGAAACAAATGTTTGAACAAACCGAAGTCCTCAATGTGCCTCAAAAGGACGTGGTTTGATGTAAATGTATCATCAATGACATCACCAGAGAAGCAGAAGGCTGACACTTACCCAAGCATCAGTAGGTCCTTCCCCCAACTCCGCTCTTCCAAGGGAAGTGTCTGCCACAGAGTTCTCTCCGCCTGGCACCCATTTCTGTAGGACCTGCCAGGCGTCCACGCCATCGCTGCATCGCGCTCTTCATATTCTACATAATCTTTATTCACAGCCACAGCAGGCTTTGATGACTGGCCCATAAAGTAAACGTCATGCCAAAAACATACAGGCTTTCGCCAAGACTAAAACAATTGCCAGAAAGCCTTGTCTGGGGAAGAAGGCAATGTTTTGTTCCTGCTGGCACCGATGTCCTGCTGCTCTTTATTGCAGGGTACTTTACACACCATGATTCGGCAGTAACATGGAACTGACTTGGCAGCAGTGAGAATGATCACTAGATCCCATGGCCTGCTGAGCTTTGGTCTCCGGACTTGATGCTACTGAGATTCAGTAGTGTGAAGGTCGTGGCATCAGGAGAGGTGAAGCAGGATCGATGAGACAGGAGCATGGTCCAGAAGCTGGGTGACTGTCCATCAGGGAGACAGGCAGCTGGGCAAGGGAAAGACCTGGCTGAGCTTTGGGTGAGGGTCTACAGTGGCATCCAGGGACTCTGTGAAGCTGCATCAGGAAAGGAAACAGGTGATGACACTACTTGCTATGAAATGTCTGTCTCTTGTCATGAAACCCGCAGGATGTGCGGACACCTACCAGGGGCCTTCTTTGTCACCCTCATGGGGGGAGTGGATGGTGGAGGCTGGGGATTAGAGCCAATGGAGACGGCTTGTGCCTGAGCAATAAAGTTCTTTGTCTCTGAGCAGGAGCTTATGTCTCTGGGCAGCATCCATCGAATAGTAACAGACTAGCTTCTTCACTTCTGAGTAAAACCCCAAGCCCTTCCCCATTCTTGACACACAGGTGAGGAGAAACTACTGCAAGCACTAAGCTTTAAATCTAGCAGAACACCAATCCCAGCTCCATGTTTAAAAATTAAGATCTAACCTTTTTTTTTTGAAATATTGATTGGCTGGCTCTTACAATCTGGAAAGAAAACTAAGCATATCCTCATCTAATCCCCAACGTCTAGGTTCAAAGACATGATCTGGGCAATGGTGCCCAGTTACAGATTCATTAAGACCTGGGATAGGAAGTAGGCCTTGAGCCTAATTTTCCTCAAATATCAAACAGGGACGGTACTACCAGATTTTTGAAGTGTTGTTTCATGGGTCACATAAGAGTGCGGGTGGTACCCAGGCGAGATGTGGGCAGCTCACAGAATTGGTTCTCTGCTCCTCTCTGCCCACTCCTATGGTGCACACAGTCTTAGAATGCTTTTTTTAGTTTTTGCATAGACTCTGCATATGTTTCTACTCAAATCAGTGACATTCAGCATTAAACCTGCCCTTTAGAGGAGATTCAACCATTAATTGGTTTCCATATTTCTCCCTCAAGAGTTCAGCTACTTACAGTCGTCCTCGTTCTAGTCTCTGTTTTTTAATCCACAGCCTTTTAAAATCAGATGGTTTTCGTGTAATAAGTGCCATTTGCAAGCACTTAACATTTACAAAGAGCACTCACATCCGCTATTTCAGGTGAGCCTCCCACAGTGCACCATGTTCTACACGCGGTGAGATCACGGTCGTCCGTGCTGCAGACCATCACGTGGACATGTGGGCTGCCATCCACGCTCGCACCTTACCCAAGTCCCTGTAAATGGCAGAGAGCTGGGACATAAACCCTGGTGTTCTGCCTCTGGGTCCCAGGCTCCCCCAGGTTGCCTTACTGTTTGCCTTACCCACCCTTCTCTCTTCCCGTCCCAATCTTGCCCATCTCTGTGCTGGTTTCTCTGAGGTCAGTTTTCACAGCGTTTCCACAATGTCTCCGTGCACTGGCCAGGGTGCTTTCCATTTCCAGCGGCAGAAATCCCATTTTAAACAGGTAGATTGGCTCGTGTCAGAGAAGAACGGGGAATAAGTGGTGCCGGGCACTGCTGGGTCTGAGATGTCATTAGGCCATTCCTCAACCCCTCCTCTTCCTGACCCCATTCGTTTCGTTTTCAAGGGAGCAAGTAGGGGGGCAGCAGCTTCCACATATATGTCCTCCTCCTGCTGTGGGCCTCCAGGGGCAAGAGGAGGGCAGAATACTGCTGGAACCCCGTGAGCACTGGTGCCTCTGAGGAGAGGCCATCCCACGGGAGCCGAGGCAGTGCAGGCACAGCCAGGCCAGAAGCCCGCTCAGAAGGAGAGGCCAGTGGGAAGAGGGAGGTAATGTGTCTCTATCTTCCAACCCCCTATGGCCTGCAGCCAATGGGCAGCAAGAAAGTGAGGGCTGGGGGAAATGTGGTCCCCTGGGGGCAGGGCAGGGCCTGACAGAAGAGGATGGAAAGCAGAGAATGAATGAATGAATGGCAAGGGGGGTGGGGATGAGAATTGTGTATTCTCTTTAGAGACATGGTTTTAACCAGTCGCTATGTTCCAGTCCTTAGGCCCAGTGTGTTGGCCTCACCGAGCTTTGTTTGGGTTTGCCAGCCGATCTGGTGGTGGGCACAGCCCTCAAGGCAGTTGGGCCTTTCTGCAGCATTAGTTCTGTCTGGAGCATTTCAACAGGGATCGCTCTGTGCCGGTCACACTTCCAGGGAGGTTTGCTGCCTTTGCTTCTGCTCCGCTGAATGGCCCACTGGAAAAGCCACAAGCAGAGAACAGGCAGGCCTTCTGATAATTACGCTCCGGAGCAAAACACACAGGTGGGATTTGGAATTCCACATAGGAGAGTTTTCTAGGCTCTTTGTTGACTTTAAAGAGAAGGCACAAGTAAGGACATGGGGCATGAGGATGGAGGCAGGAACAAAAGCAAAGAATTTAATGAGCTGTTTGAGGACCTTTACAAACTGTGCTTCCCGGGTCTTAATGAGGAGACGGAGGCGCTGGGCGCATGGTGGGTCCAGCACTGTTGGCGGAGCGAGCGAGCAGTGAGGAGAGGAGGCAGGAGATAGAGAGGCAGGGCCTGCTCAAGGAGGGAGAGCTCTGCTGAACGTTCTAGATCAGAAATCTCAGAGCAGGCTTCTTCGTTTGGAGCTGCCTGATGCAGGCTGCGGGCAGGGAATGGCTTGCATGCCCCCTCTCACATCTCCTCCCCCCGCCCTCCCCGGAGGCCATGCCATTGCTTCTTCAGCTCTCCAGCTCCTTTCGTTCAGAGGCAAGCAGGCGGGCAGGGACAGTGCAGGTGTATCATGTGGCACAGTAGGTTAGTTATTTATCATGTCACACAGTAGGTTAGTTATTTATCATGTCACACAGTAGGTTAGTTATTTATCATGTCGCACAGTAGGTTAGTTATTTATCATGTAGCACAGTAGGTTAGTTATTTATCATGTCACACAGTAGGTTAGTTGTGTATCATGATGCACAGTAGGTTAGTTGTGTATCATGTCGCACAGTAGGTTAGTTATTTATCATGACGCACAGTAGGTTAGTTGTGTATCATGATGCACAGTAGGTTAGTTGTGTATCATGTCACACAGTAGGTTAGTTATTTATCATGTAGCACAGTAGGTTAGTTGTGTATCATGTCGCACAGTAGGTTAGTTATTTATCATGTAGCACAGTAGGTTAGTTGTGTATCATGTCGCACAGTAGGTTAGTTATTTATCATGTAGCACAGTAGGTTAGTTGTGTATCATGTCGCACAGTAGGTTAGTTATTTATCATGTAGCACAGTAGGTTAGTTGTGTATTATGACGCACAGTAGGTTAGTTATTTATCATGTAGCACAGTAGGTTAGTTGTGTATCATGTCGCACAGTAGGTTAGTTATTTATCATGTAGCACAGTAGGTTAGTTATTTATCATGTCACACAGTAGGTTAGTTATTTATCATGACGCACAGTAGGTTAGTTGCGTATCATGTTGCACAGTAGGTTAGTTGCGTATCATGTCGCACAGGTTAGTTGTGTATCATGTCGCACAGTAGGTTAGTTGAGTATCATGTCGCACAGGTTAGTTGTGTATCATGTCACACAGTAGGTTAGTTATTTATCATGTAGCACAGTAGGTTAGTTATTTATCATGTCACACAGTAGGTTAGTTATTTATCATGATGCACAGTAGGTTAGTTGCGTATCATGTTGCACAGTAGGTTAGTTGCGTATCATGTCGCACAGGTTAGTTGTGTATCATGTCGCACAGTAGGTTAGTTGTGTATCATGACGCACAGTAGGTTAGTTGTGTATCATGTCGCACAGTAGGTTAGTTATTTATCATGTCGCACAGTAGGTTAGTTATTTATCATGACGCACAGTAGGTTAGTTGTGTATCATGTCGCACAGTAGGTTAGTTGTGTATCATGACGCACAGTAGGTTAGTTATTTATCATGTCGCACAGTAGGTTAGTTATTTATCATGTCGCACAGTAGGTTAGTTGTGTATCATGACGCACAGTAGGTTAGTTGTGTATCATGACGCACAGTAGGTTAGTTCCGTGGCCACCTTATAGACATCGTGTTTCGTGGTGAATGTGTAAGGCTTGGGAATTGGAGTATCTTCTGGTTCCGGTTCTGACACTGTGAACTTGAACACATTTAATTCCTCAGGACCTCCATCTCCTCACCCGTGAGCTGGGGTAATGGGTGGGATGGACTGGAAAGCGGGGGCTACACGGGCTGCAGGACGTCACTGACGGTGGTTTGTGTAGAAAACGCACCAGGGCATGGGGTGCCACGATCCCACCTGTGAAGTGGGCATCGCATGTCCCACGGCTTCTCCAGGACGCCGAGGCCCCTAAACACAACTGTACAGATTTCAACAAAAAGGCAGACAAACCTCATTTGGAACTGAGAGACTGAAGCCACGTACGGTCGCAATCTTACCTCCAATGGGACGGCAGCCACGGGCACTGGGCTCCATGGCCCCAGGCCCGCGTGGGCTCGGGCTCCTGGGAGGACCCCGGCTTCCTCTGCGGCCACGGCTGAGGGTTCTTTGCTCCGCAGCGTGGCCTGCCTCTCACGGTCCCCTGGTGGCCATGCTCCGAGGTGGCTTTCTGGGGCCAGAGTTCAAGTCGGAAAGGCCAGAGTCTCCCTTACCCAGCCGATGCTCCCACAGGCAGAGCCGCACAGCGGCAGGGGAGCCAAGGAAGCGCAGGAATGAGGACACGGGGCAGCACCAGCTCCAGGGGTGCAGATCCCGGGCCGGGGAGGGAAGCTGGTTGCCCCTCCAGCAGCTCTGGTGACAGAGGGCCTAGCAGAGCCCGAAAGCAGTCAGCGCCGAGGCCTGACTTTCTGCAACACTGCTGCTCCCAACAGTAAACAGGCAGGAGGTGATCATCGGTGCTCAGCAGAGCGGCACTTCTCCTGTGTCTCCCAGGAATCAGGACTTAAAGACCTCAAGTGATAAAAGCATCCGCCTGAATTATCTGTTGCCTTCATGCCCGGCTTCCCAGACACACAGCGGGGAAGGTGGCACAGTCGCTGGGGTGTCGGCGGGCACATTTATGGGGGCGTTTACTACGCTGTAACCTCATCAGGGGGGTTGATGTCCTTTCTCTGGACTGGAATCCTCTCCGAATCACTTGCCTTCGTACTTTCTGTTCCTTCAGGAACCGGTACCCATGGGAATGGGTGGATCTGCTCAACCTCATGTTCAATGACTCACTCAAAGTCCAAATTAATAATGGGGAAAATCTGTTTTGTTTTTTTAAGTATTTTTAAAATAAATGGTTATTGGTTTCAGAGTTAGAAACATTAATGAGAGAGAATCATGGATAGGCTGGCTCTTGCACGTCCCCGATTGGGGATTGAGCCAGAAACCAGGGGCCTGTGCCCTGACAGGGAATCGAACCAGTGACCTTTTGATTCCTGGATTGACACTCATCCACTGAACCATACCAGCCCAACCTGACTCCTTATTATCCTCTAAGTGGAGAGTTCTATTTTTTGTAGGGCCTGGCTGGCTAAGACGAAACTCTTATTAGGAGTCCTTGAACCTGGATTCACATTTGCACACAAACACACAAACACACATGCACATACACAACACCCTTAGATACACACAAACACACACGCATAAAAACAACACAAAACACTCATACATAGACACACAAACATATTGGTTACACATTTGATTTTCAGGTAAACACTGAGGAGTTTTATGACACCCACAACTCCTACACACAGCATCCTGCTCTCTCAGGAATTAACACTACACCATTTAATTTCAACCCAGCGGCCTCTTTAACAACCTCTTTGGAAGGTCCTGTCACCGTGTAACTGCAGGACGTAAATATGATTGGTGGACTTACGTGACCTCCCCACTCTGTTCTCAGACAAAGGCCGGGATTATACCAACCGCCACAAGCTGTGTACAGACCTTCTGTTTCAGGCGACAGGCCATGCCATTAAAAACCTGGCTGCTTTCCCCGCCTTGCCCTCTAGACTCCCTGTGACATAAATCGTGGTGATGCTCCAAGTATCACCAGATGGGTCAGGGGAAGAGCACTGGCATTTTCCAGAAGGGTGCAGACGGAGGGAGAAATCTCCCGGGACATCGCTGAGCTGCCCTTCCCGGAATTTTTTTTCTCCTGCCTGGTCTACCCACGATCAGAAACTACGCTCTGTCTTTATAAATGGAGAGAGTATGGTTTATATTCAGACAAAGCAAAGATTAATGAGTCAAAGCTAATTGTTGCCACAAATGAGGATTGATGTGCAAGTTGGAAGGTATAATAATTAGAGATACAACAGGGAATGTTAGGTCGACAGGCAACCCTGGATCAGGGTCCTTCAGAGGCTGACAGGCACTGAGCTTTTGTGTGCATCCCCGCTGGGTGTTAGCAGATCGTGTGCTGGGATTTGTTCTTTTGTTCTTGCTTCCATTCGGAACGTCTCTCAACCTGTCTGGGCACTCCCCAGACAAGCCATTACAGAGCCCCCAGGGTGGGAGGGAAGTAGGTTTATGGTTTTTCATATGGGAAATACTACAACAATTAATAAAAAATAACTCAAGAATAAACTCTGTGTTTCCTGTATTTATAACTGTAAACCTACTTTTGCCCCACCCTGTATTCACCACTCGGAATGGATCAGTAATAAACATTGCCATAGCAAACACACCGGTATCAGACACATCAAAACCTCCTCTCACGGCGCCGGGGTAGGAAAAGTTGGCTTAAACATGATGTGTAAAACAGTAACTAAGCATAAATGCAAGCATTCCTAATTGGGACGAATTAAAATTAAACAGTTTATCAAAAGACACCATTAAAAGAGTGAAATGGCAGGCCACAGTGTAGACAGTATCTGCAATCCCTATATCCAACAAAAGAGCCAACCCCGACTCTGTAAGGAATTCCTACAAATTAATTAGAGAAAAAGCAGACCAGCCAACAGAAACAGGGGAAAACATTGAAAAGCCACTTTTTTCAAAGAGGGGTTTAAATAGCCAATAACTATATGAAAAGGTGCTGAACTTTACTAATCATTAGGAAAGTAATTTAAAACTACAATGTGATACCTCTGTCGGAACGGCTAAAATGAACCAGACAGTAATACTCTGTGCTGGCAAGGATGGGAAGCAACCATAACCTCTGCACACTGAGGGTGAGACAGTAACTTGGTATGAGTATTTTGGAAAATGATTCCATACTATCTATTAATTAAAACTGATTCCATCCTATCTATTAATTAAAACTGAACTAATGTACATCCTATAAGCCAGCCACTCAATTCCTAGATGTGTGTTCGACAGAAATGTGTACATAGATTCATGGGGAGACATGTATAAGAATTCAGAGAGACACATTAGCAAGAGCCGAAACCTGTTACAGAGTTAGCATATGGCATGCCAGGGTCCAGCTTTCTGAAACTGTCAAGATGTCTGTGTCCTTTAGTTTCCAGACCCACCTGCCTGGGTCAGTTTAACTAGAGACCACACAATGGGTTGACTGCCCAGGCTCAGGAATCTGAGACTTCTCTTTCACATACAGCATGGCGTTACCATTGAAAGAGTTTTGAATATTGCAAGTCAAAGCAGTAGATTGGGAGAGGTGAAATGTTAAGCCCACGAAAGCGTATTAAAGCCAGCAATTTCTAACAATTAGTTATTCATGTGCCTGTAAACACGTGTAGTAATGAACATTCATCTATAATAGGCCACCCAGTGGGGAAAAGCCAAAGGTGACCTAATGAATGGTCAGGAATCAGGTTCACAACATTGCTCGTACCCTTTGACCTAGATTGCCTATTTCTAGGAATCTATCCTAAAGAGGTCGAGATACTTCCTAATAAGGAAGAACAACATTTATTCTGGGTGCAGAGTCTGTGGTAATCGACTGGCCCACCCCGTTAACCCCTCCCCCTTTCCTAGAGAATAGAGAAATGTTGTTAATGGGATAACATAAACATCAAGCCCAATATGCCCAAGGCACTAAACCACGTGGCCCACCAAGCATGTGACTGCAGGTTCCTCTGTCTCCTCCCCTTCTGTCCTCTCCAGTCCTCTTATCCCAGTTGCTCAGGGCCTGACCCCGGCTAATGCCCCTGGAGACAACACTGACAAGCTTTTGGCCTTGGCCCGTTAACATCGGTTGGGGAGCTTTGACCTGGCAATGTCTCCGGAGTTGGCATGGGGCTGTGTGCACAAGCGCTGGGAAGTAGGACAATGAAAGTAGCTGGAGTGTTAAAACAAGTACATCCTCGCTCATTCGCACCAATGAATCCTCTGCCAAAGTGTTTGATCCCCGGGCTGCAGACACGGAGGCTAAGTGGAAAGGAAGGGAAACTGGGACACCTCGCCCCCTCCTTGGTTGGCTCCCAATCCTTTGAAGAGGAACGGGGTGGGGCCAGAGCAGGCGGACTTCCTGCGGCGGCACTCCATGGAACTCTAGCCCTGTCTTAATGGGGCAGGAGACAGCGTCAGTATTTACAGGTTGTGCTCCTGTAACTTGTTCTACTTTCCATCCTAAAAAAAAAAAAGAGATTCTGACAGTGTAAGAGGACACCCACAATGATGTGTAATCATATTTTTTAAATCGCCGTGTTAACGCTATTGTTAGAAATGTAGCATGTTTATGGTTTACAAAGCGGTATTTGCCCCTGCCACCCTATCTCACTCCCCAGAGGTGCCAAGTCATCATACTGACTTCAGTGTTTTTATACAGGGAGTGGGGATGCCGAGGGCTCACACTGGGGGCCCTCTCCAGGCCCTGCCTCCACCAAAGGGAGCTCCCCCACTAGGGTCAGTTCACACCTCGGGACTGTTCCATGTGGGGGTTCCAAGGCCTGGTCCCACTTCAGGATGAATCTAAAGAGGCATTTTAATACTAGAGCTTTCCATGGGATTGGCTGAGGCCTCTTTAAATATACATGTATGTTTTTATTGATTTTAGAAAGAGGAAGGGAGAGAGAGACAATGGAAGTAGTCTGAGTGTAAGAACAAGCACATCCTCGCTCACTCGCACCAATGAATACTCTGCCGAAGTGTCTGCTCCCCGGGCTGCAGACGCATAGACGCTAAGTGGAAAGGAAGGGAAACTGAGGCACCTTGCCCCCTCATTGCCTCCTGCATGCCCCCTCCTGGGGATGGAGCCCATAACCCGGGCATATGCCCTGACAGGGAATCCAACTAACAACCTTTTAACCGATTGGTGTATGGAACTAACTAAGCCACACTGGCCAGGGCTAGATGGAACTTATTTTGATTTAAAATGTTAACAGTACTAAACATTAACACTGTAAGAAGGGGATCTTTCCTGCCTTTAGCTAACAATACCATAATTCTCTGGCAAAGGTAGGCATAGATCTTCTCGTGGCCACCAAGAGTTTGTTGTTGTTGTTTTTATTTTCAGTGATAAGGCCATGTAAGTATATCTACGTAAACAATTTGCTACCTACTGCCAACCGCCATGCTATGAAATTTACTTATATTACCTATTCACATTGTTTGCTCCCTAGGGAAGTAGTATCACCCCCATTTTATAGATGAGAGCACTGAGGTTCAGAGAGGACAAATGACCAGGGAGAAGGAAGTTGAATCTAAGACCTATTTGTGAGACTGGGTCCAGAGGTTCTCCCACTGAGACCAGTAGCTTTCAAAAGCTGAGGGGTTAATTAGGATGTAAAGCCACCTCCATTATTTATCTCCTGATGACACTGGAGATTGACTTCTTTCCAACTGCCTCCACTTAGCGGTTTTCAATCCGGGCTCATGTTTGACCAACGAAGAAGCTTTTAGAAACGACCGGGTGCTGCCTGTCCTACCTCCCAATCCTCTCTCCCATTTCCTCTCTCTGCATTTCCCAGCCCTCTCTCTGAGTGAGGTGGGTCTGCGGAGAACAGGAGAACAGCCAGGGCCCGGACACGAGGGCTTTCTGTTGTCTTGGTGCTGGGAGTTCATGGTCACTTACAGACATGTTTACTACCTCAAAGGCGGAGGATGGAGCAGATGTGGGAAAACTGAGTCAGAGGAAGGATGGCTAGCGCTGGACCCTTCCCTGCAGGTGCACACCCCAGCATGAACACCGGGGCGCTGGGCCTGTCCAACGTGGCCCCTGTGGCCACTTTTCTTGGCAAAGTGCCGCCTTCTGTCTGCATCTGCCCTGGCTGAACAGGTCTGGAGAGATGGTCTTCAGAGCTCCTGTATTGCTTAACGTGTGCTTTACTCACAGGAAGACAGGAAGGTCAGAGAGACGGGGAAGGCTTTGGGCCAACAGGCCTTTTAATAATCCGCATCAAACCCTCTCAGCCTTGGTCCCTCCAGGCAGATTCAGGCAGGTATTACTGCTGTTACCGCAGAGGGTTCAAGTCGAGGGACCCCAGGACGTGGCCCAAAGCCTTTCTCTCGCTGGTCTGCTCAACTTTCTCTTAGATCTGATTCAGGCCGCATGCAGACAGCGTGGCTCTGCCGGCTCCCGGCACAAAGTTCGCTTGGAGGTGCACCTGCTGGGATCTGACCACGTCTGGAGGTGCCCACAGGGGAAGGAGAGGAAGACGTGGCTGCAGGGACTTCTGGCCACAAACTCTGACAACTCAGGTCCCCAGGAAAACTGCTGCTGCTGGTTTGAGAAACAGCTTTGAGCAGATGCCATGCTGACGGTAATCAGATTTAAAATTAGCCCGAACGTGCTGGCATCAAAGAGGCTTTAATTGCAGAGCCCAATCAGGAGACAAAATACTCCAGCAACAGTTTTGCTGACAAAGTAATTAGAAGGGTGAAAATCTTCCCCATTGAATTGCTCGGCTTTGGGGGTCTCCGCTCAGGCCCGCCTCCTCCTGCTCCAGCTTTCCGAGTGAGCGTTTACACATGTAGGGCGCAGAAGATGCGCTTCTCCAAACGCCAGGGGCGCTCACTTTGTGGGGCAGGGAGCCCTCTGTCAGCTGCTCTGTGGTCCTGGCCAAGTTTCCCTCTCTGAGCCTCGGTCTCCTCCCTTGCAACAGGAGGGAAGCAAGGCCCCCCTTGAAAGACCATCGAGATGTTTAAGGTAAATAAAATATGCAAATCCGGTTTTATTTCCTTTCTTCTTCTCAAACCCAAATGGCTACGGGTGGCCTCTGCCCCCATGTCCCAGGGGTCATTGTTGCTGAAATTGCTTGATGCTATACCCAGAGGGCCATTGTGCTTGATGCCAGCAGGCAGACTCCTATCCCTCTGTCCCTACCCCTACATCTCCAGTTCAGCGATTCTCAACTGGGAGGATCGGAGACGTGTCTGATTGTCACAACTTGCCTGGGCTGGGCTAGGGGACAGGTACTACTGGGCTCTAATGGGCAGGTTTCGGGGATTGTGCTCAACATGTCACAAAGCACAGGACGAGCCCCCACTTACCGGCCCCAAGTCCGTAGTACAAGGCCGAGAGCCCCGGCCCCAGAGGCGGCTATTGGAAGGTGAGGAATGTGCCTGTGCACCTTCTTTCTCATAAGGGGGTTGGAGGAGGGCTGGGAGCACACAGAGGGAGCACTCTCCTCCTCACAGCGGGAGGGAAGCCAGGTCTCCGTTCAGCCTGGCCTGGCCCACCTTCCTTTGCTCTCAGGCCTCCAAGTTGGGCTCCAAACATTCCCCTGACATCCTGCAAGCTCTCCTTTTCTTTCTCTCTCACCGCAAGTATTGCCTTCAGGCTTTCCCCATTGGATAGATGGGATTTGCTTAAGTTTTTTAGCTTTCTCATCGGCTCTCATGGACACAGAGAAACGTACTCATAGCGGTACCCTGCTGTGTGACCGGCCAAGGACTTCTCCACAAGTCATCAAGAGTGGCCTCGTGAAATAAGATGCCAAACACTAGGAGCAAGGCAGAACCACTGGCTGAGACCCCCCCAGACACCGGGCGACCTGAGGGCGAGTCATAGGAACACTTGTCTCTCTGGCTGGTTCCATCCATTTGTTGAGACAAATACGTGCCGCATACAGGATATTCTCAATTACATACTATCTATACACCCATCATATCTATCACCTACAGCTAGTTATCATCTGCATCTCCCTAGTATCTAGCCATCTATTTTTCAGGTAAGTGGAGAAAAGGGAGGAGAAGACATGGAAATATGAATGATGGTTATCTAAATTAGGAAACACTGTCTTCCTGTGCACATACTCTGAATTTCCCGCATTTCCTATGCGCATTTTATAAACTGAAAAACAAAGCAATACGATTGTTTGAAGGAGAATTTAAAGAGCCATCTGGGCACATCCGCCGGAACTGCATACCCTGCGGATTTCTCCTCCGGGCACTGCAAGTGAGACGTTGGCAAGCTGCCGCTCAGATCCACGCGCCCAGCGGCCCCAGCGGAGGCACGGTCCGGGAACAGCTGCTCCAGTGATGACTGTATTTGGGGCTGGGGGAATCCTTGGCTGCTTTTGAAATGACTTGAGCTCAATACAATCACATGCAGCCCTGTTTATTTCTCCTCTGTCCACTCCCAGGATGTGCCGGAAATAGCCCGCATCGGGCAGAAGGAATGGCAGACGGGCCCGGGTCTGCCTTGGGCACCTGCTCTTGGAGCCAGCGCAGAGGGCTAGTGGCGTGCACAGCAGTACCACCCCCTCTCCTCCCCAGCCAGGTCTGCAGGGCTGGCCCCGCTCCTACTCCCCTGCTTTGCATTCTGCGGGAGAGCTCGTGGCTCCTTTCTCAGTGCAAGCAGAAAAATGCAAGATGCAGTCTCAGAAGCAATGGCCTCACTCCTCAGAGCCCCCAGTCTGTGAAGGAAGTGCTGGAAGCTGTTGATGGGGAAAGTGCTGGGGGCTCCTGACACAATGGCACCCACTGAAGGGGTGAGCAGGTGGCTCTTTGTTGCACTTGGAGCATCACCTCCCAAGTTCTAGGCATGCGCTTCAGAGTCTAACCTTCTCTAGGGGCCATCCTAGCAGCTTTTGAAGACCACAATGACCCCCCAAATGAGTAGCCACAGACGTTAACGAAGAGCAAATATACAGGCCAGACAGACCATGAGAGGCTGGAGGACTCCCGGTAGATCAGGCTTGCAGGGCACTCTGAGGGCAGAGTTCTCTTAGACCTGCTGACCAGGAGGAGGCCTTAAGGATCTGGGAGGAAAAGTTAGAACTGAGACAGTCCAGCCGAGGGGACTGGCTCAGGTGTGAGGCCCAGCAGGGGAACATGGGCAGGGCCAGGGCAGGGATTAAGGACCGGAGAAGGCTGGCTACAGGGCACAGCCACAGGGCTCACAGAGAAGGATGTTTTTAGAGATGATGGAATCCACTAGCAACATGTGATGGCTGCTCCCCCGAATTGAGATGATCCTCTGGGTCAGTATTGGCCAGGGAGTCAGAGAAAGGTCTCCTCAGGCCCAGATCCCGTCCTTCCTTACGGGGTGATCTTGGAGAGCCACCTGAATGCTCTGAGCTTTGAACTTCTCACCTGTGGAATGGGTAAGACGAGCAGCATCCTGGAGAGGGAAATGGTGTTATGAACGGGGACATTGAGCTGCCTGCCCGCCACCAGGTGGTCAGGCAGTGGCAGCCAGGACCACACAGGGACCCCAATACAAGCCAGTTACAGAGATTTCCCACCATTCCCCTCACCTCCCACCTTGCTCCCGCGTGCCTGCGGGTGGCGCCTGACTCCTGCATGCTGACTCAGTTTCCAGGTTTAGCTCTTCTCCTGCAGGCTGGACCCCTGATCCTGGGTTTCCAGGTAACACCCAGGGTCTGGCCCAGCTGTTCAATGTCCAGCACGACCACAGGGGAAGGTGGGGTAAGAGAGTGCCACGGGCAGGAGGCCACAGGGTCGAATGAACAGTCACATTTCCACACAGCGGGTCTGGCGTTCTCCTGAGCTGAGATGGTCCTCGTAGAAGGAACACCCTTTACTGACGCTTAGGCCCTACATTGACTGAGCAAAGCTCCCAAGGCCCCTGAGCCAGTGCTCCTCAGAGTGAATATGCACACGAACCCCCGATTCTGGGGTCTGGGGTGGAGCCGCAGGGGCTGCATTTCTGACGGGCTCCCGGGCGACCCTGACAATTGAACAGCAAGAACACACGTCACCACATCAACACACCAGCTCCCCAACTCATCACCATTAATTTTATTCCACAGCGTGTTTCAGGGAATGTTATTCTCAGGAAGATGTTCAGGATGAAAATAATTAAAAAGGCTGGAAAGTACACACATTTATGTATCTCTTCTTTTCATTAAATATATATCTGTTTGGCAAAAAAATGTTAGACTCTTTTGTACAAAAACAAAGCAAAACAAAACAAAAGTAACAACCAGCCGACCCAAACCCTTGCAAACTGTCAACACCTGTAATAGCTACAGTGATGTAAACGTGATGTCCGACACCGTGACCATCTCGTGGAACCCCTGTGGCAGCAGGGCCCGACCGCGCCGCCCCAGGAGAAGGTGACACCAGACACGCAAGCAGGAGCCGTCTGTCGCAGAGGCCTGTGGGGCGTCGCTGTTGGAGATGGAGCATGACAACTGACTTCACCTTTTGTGCTTTCAGCTAAGGGGCCAGGAGGGCATGTGGACACGGAGAAGGCAGGTGCGGCTGGGGCAGGGGGAGGAGACCCAAGACTAGCTGGTGAGGAGAGGAGGCTGGTCAAGGTCACAGTGCAGACGTGGCGTGGGCCTGGGACCTGGGGACTGTGTCTGGGGACCCAAGGCCGGTGGGAACTAGGATGAGGCGGCGGCTGCTGCTCTTGGGACCAAAGAGGAACAGGACAAGGCAAAGGCCGGGATGGGGGAGGGAGCGGATGTGAAAGCGGATCTCAGTTCATACAGCGTGGGCGGTGTGAGCGCACTCTGGAGAAGGGGATGAGGAGGCGGTGTGGGTCTTCTCAAGTAGTTGGACTGTTTCTTCAAGACACAAGCCTTGCGTGGGCCCCCGCCTAGGTCTGGCGGGCTGGCTGGGGGCAGTCAGGAGCCGCTGGCCCTCAGACGCCAGGAGGGGAGGGCATGCCTGCTGGGGTGAGGATGGAGGGCCTTTGGCTCTCTTACTGGTGGCGGGCTTGCTCTGGTCCCACCAGAGGCTGCAGCAGCGGGAGGTGACCTAAAGCAACGGCGTCTAGAAACACAATCAGGGCGCTGAGCTAGATGCCAGGTGGGGGCAGGAAGACGGCGGGACTGAAGGCGAGGCCGGAGGAAGTGCGGGCCACACTTCCCTTTGCCACACGGATCCCACGGCGTGGCCCGAGCTCCCTCTCCTCTCCTGCTGGCCGCGTTTCCCGCTGTGGGGCGGGGGCTGGGCCGGCGCCTCAGTTGCAGTCGTAGACAAAGTCATAGTTGCTGGGCTCCTTGGGGATGGGCGGGGGCGCGTCGGGGATCTGAATGTTCTCCAGGTCCAGCAGGCGGAGCTTGATCTCCATGCTGAGCAGCGTGTCCAGGTCGTTCCGCGTCAGGTCGCTCAGCATGTCCTTCCCCAGCAGGGCGTTCAGCCCGTCCGTCCAGATGCAGTACTGGCGGGAGAGGAGGGGACAATGACAAGCACTGAAGACGCCCGAGGGCAGCAGCAATAGCGGACACTGGCTACTCCACCACTAGGCCTAGGCCTTGTGCTCAGTGCTCGGCCTGCGTCACTCTAAGACACGCACAAAGCTGCAGACAGCTGGCACTTCCGCCTCCATCTCTGACTGCGTACAAAGGTACTGAAACACGTCAAACTGGACAGGACTAGTGTGCCAGGGTGACTACCAAGGAACAGGGGTGGAGTTCAGAAGCAACTGCGGGTGGCCCGCACACAACCTCGTGGCCCAGCCTGTGAGGAGTCTCGTGGATGGTACCTAGCCCCCAGGGGCCTCCGGAAAGCAATGGGAATGGCCAACCGCGGTGACAAGCTCTGGGAGCGAATGCACAGACCCTGACCCTCTTTCTCTCTCTCTGCCCAGCCACCCAGAGCAGGAGCCACCCCCCCGGCTCCAATACCAGCTCATCGCTTCCTTCCTGTTTGACCAGGGACACGTGTCTTAACCTCTGCGCCTCGTTTCCCTCCTTCACGAATGGGGACACTAGTGGCTTGCGCTTTGGGATGTTAGATGAGAGTCAAGTGAGAGGAAGGCGAAAGCACAAGGATTTACAACGACCAGGTCTTTCCTGCTGTCGAGGCGCTCCCTGGGGAAGCGGCTCTCCTCCCTGGTAAGAGGGTGCGGTGACCGTGACCACTGTTTCTACCTTACGGCGTGAGGGTGCCACGCAAACGAGGGAGCAGACAGCACGGGCAGACACACCGGACCCGGCGGCCCAGCCTGGGCGGCGGGAATGAGGGCTCAGGGGAAGCCTCCCCCGGGTACAGGGCACCCCGGCCCCTATTCCAGGTCCCCGCGGGGACGCGGCGGTCGCTCACAACCACAGCCTCACCTCAGGAGGGAAGCAGTGGGACGCAGGCCTATTTCCAGGACCACGGGGACAAAGCCAGAGCCTTCTGCACACGAAATGTCAAGCAGCCCAGAATGAAACGCAGGCACCAGTCTAAATGCGGGATTTGCATCTAATCTCTCCTCTCGCTCTGGGATGTACATTTTTATTCCAAAGCTTCAAACAGTGGAAGCGGCTTCTGAATAACGTCCAAAGGAGCGGGGCTCCTGGAGGGCCCGGGGACACAGCGGGCTTTTACGGACGCGTCCTTCCCTTCTGAGCTGCTTATGCGGCCCCACGCCCAACAAATCTGAATGGTGCCTCTAAAAATAAGTCTCCAGCATGAGGCTGGTTCGAGCTTACAAGAGAAGAAGTTAAATCAACCATCGCTGTACTTTCTCTTCCTAGCTTCATGCTAAATATTTCAAATATAGCTGACAGCGTGCCTCAAGAAGAGAAACAAATCACACATATAACAGGATGTCAGAAAGGAACAAAAGCATCTCAGAAATACATCCCAGCAGTGGAGACAGCCCTAAACCTCTCAAAGAACTTAAAGAAAACCTCCCTTATCAACTGTGTTTCTAAATTTTATTTTTCAATATTATTTTATGTTAGTTTTGGGTGCATATAGTAGTATATATATATATATATATATATATATATATATATATATATATATATATATATATATTTCTGTTAATTTCGGAGAGGAAGGGAGAGGGAGAAATAGAAACCTCAATGATGAGAGAGAATCATCGATTGGCTGTCTCCTGCCCACCCCACACTGGGGACTGAACCCGCATGTGCCCTGGCTGGGAATCAAACCGTGACCTCCTGGTTCATGGGTCACGGACTGAGCCCAGCTGGCCGGGCAGGGTGTATATAGTATTTTACAGAATACAGACAGGTTTGTCTTGGGAAAACCCTGACCAAAAGGAAGTATTCCATGTAACTCCCAGCGGTCCTCTCCTGGGGTCCCAGCGAGGCCCTGGCAGAGCCTGCGGCATCTGCAGACTCTTCTGCTTTCCATGGACTCCAACTGAGCTAGGGAGAACCCAGCAGGTTTTCCGGAGATTTCCCTTCTATCCAGAGTCTACAAGATGCTCCTTTGCTCGTGATTGTGCTTCTTCTTCTTTTTTTTATGAAATTTCTTTCTCCCCCATTTCCCTCCTGCTTGTTTTTCTGGAGAAAGTGTGGCATCCTCACCTCATGCTTGTCAGGAGCGATGAAGTTCAGTTGGCAGTTGGAATCGTACAGGATGGAGAAAGCGAGTTCAAGCACCTCCTGCGAGAGACGGAGAAACACCGTTCAGGGGAGGGCACATTCGCTTTGCAGACGGGACAGGAGCAGGGCTCCCGCTGTGTCCTGAGAAGTGGCGGCCCGATGAGTGCTCAGGGCCGTGCCACCCACAGCGGTGGCTCTCTCTTCAGCATCGCTCTTCCCGGGTGTAAACCCAAACCTGTAACCCCTCCTCGTCTGCAGCACGAAGGGCCGCTCTCCCTGTGAGCACCTCAACCGGACGGGTGCTCATGGGGTGTTACGTCCTAAAACACGGTAGGGAATGACGCTTTGGGTGAACTGTTATCTTTAGGGACCATGTCTACCCTTGATCTTTGAACTATTGCAGAGCAAAGGCTACCCAACCCTAAGCTTTATGCCATAGCAGCCAACGGGAGCCTGGGCCCAATGTCAGAAGAGCTGGGTCCATTCATTGGTGAGTGTCTACTGAGTGCAGACAGGAGGAGCCAGACACAAAGGGCCAAGGACAGTGTAATTTCACTGTGTCTGAGTGGCCTGGGGAGAGACACTGGTGTCCCGTCTGATGTGGATGTTAACATGCACTTCTCACGTTGTCTGCACTGTACGATACTGAGCGCAGTGAGCATCCTTCTGGTCTGCACAGAGGCGGGGTGCAGCCTTACAAGAGAAGCAGTCACTGACGGGGGCTGTAGACGTGGGTCTTGGCCCTCCCGAGGCATGCCCCCGTGAGGACGTGCATGAGGGGCGCTGCCATGACCCAGATCCCTGACAAACATCAGGAAACGTGAAATCCGGGAGCATGCCAGTCCCCGCTCTAATTTCTCCGAAGCTTCCTGGGAGGGAGGCTGAGGGAGGAATTAATTCTCCGAGCCCATGCCTGTCTCAGAGGCTGCTATCACTTATAATGAGTTTTATTGATGGCTCTGGCTTGCTGTCATTGAGCTGTCAGTGGAGGTCAGCGCTTCCGCATGTGGCGCAGGGCGGCTGCAGGGCGGGGAGCAATGGCACCTCTCGGGCTAACACTCCAGGAGCTGCCACCTGTCCAGACCTTCTGGAGGGAGAGAGGCGCCAGGAGGTGGGGGTACGCTGTCATGGATCCGGGGCAGTGTCCCCCTCAGGGGCTCCTTGTCACACCCTGCGGCACTCAGCCATCTGAGCTCCCGCCTGAGAATTTAATTCAGTGAATTTAACTCAGTGAGAACTGACGTCCAGGAGCAGCTCGTGGCCATCCTTTGTCCCCCTGGTTCGCCAGGCCCCTCACCGTGCGGCGGGAGGCCAGGAGGGTGGGTTCTGGGGACCTGAAGACCCCCCTTGCCCAGGGCCTCTGACCTTGCGCTCTACCCGCCGGCCCTGGAACCAGGGACGAGGCACGTTGGGTCAGGGGATGCTCAGAGGAATTCTGGGCATGATGGCGCCTTGGTTTTGGGGCTGTCATCTTCCAGGGCCAAATAATGGACTGAATGGACACAAGAGCAGGGATGTACACAAGGTATTTTCAGTACACATTGTTGGCTGTGTATTTTTTTTGCGGGGGGTAACTCGCCTCTTTGGCCACTTTGGCCAGCAATCACTTTAACACTGTTTGTGACCTTGAGGATAGAACTTGGTGAACTTGGGGTGTGTGTGTGTGTGTGTGTGTGTGTGTGTGTGTGCTTTTGTTTTTCCTCAATCATAGATTGTGTCATCCAATGTAGACAGGGATTCCCCATTGTCTTTTCGTGTTAGACATTACAGAGCAGGGATTATTCACTTCAATCCTGACTGATAAGTAAAATGCGTATCATGTTTATAGTCCACATAGATACCAAACGTGAACAATTGAAGAGCAACATATTGACCTATATGATAATTTTGGAACCAAGGTGGTGGGAGCACCCTGATGGATCTGGGTGATTTCATTCACGGAGGGCACTATAGATCACAAGATGCCAAGAGGTATAAACAAAGAATTGCCTTCCTTGTGGCCCCTCCAAGATCAAATACCTCCAAACTGGGGCAAAGGAAATCTTGCATCTTTCCAGATAATGCCCCTGGCATACTCTCTGGCACCACTGTGAGCTGTCCTGGTGAACAGTCAGCTGGTCAACTCGGAGGGCGGGTGGAAACTGTTGTAATGTGAACGGGACTGAAGCGACATCCAGCTCTGGGTAATGTGTGTGCTTAAAGCTGGGTTTGGCCTACTTCACAGCACTCCACCATCCGGCAGGAGGTCAGGCCTCAAACATTTCCTACAATTTTCTAAGTCGTTTGGTCTCTGCCTTCCCCAGGCTTCCCTGAGACCCCAGCACGGCTACTGAGGTGATAACAGCAGGAGAAAATGGAAGAGATTGGGGAGTGGAGTTGGGTAAGGGGATAATATAAATATCAATGGGAGGTTAGAAGAGGCCCAGGGAAGAGGGGGCGGGGTGTGTGTGAGCAGACAAGGCTGGACAGAAGCCAGGGACAATAGTGAGAGGACAAGTCCTAGGGCTGCACACAGGGAGGGAGAGAACAGATTTAACACGATTGGTGGGAAAGGAAATAAGCTATATATGTAAAAGAAATCAGGAAAGGAGGAAGGTGCCCAACCGCAACCACACACACACACACACAGAGACACACACACAGACACACACACACACACACACACACACACACAGAGACGCATGCAGGCATGCAGGCACATGCGCACTGCAGATAAAGAACAAAGGCTGGGCCCACGGCTGGTGCATTGCTCAGATAGAACTACATGCAATAATGTGGAAGCCATACCTTGTTTTGTTTAAGGGCACCTTTCTCTTTCATATGAGGGCAGTCCTTCCCTGTCACCACCGCTTTGATGTCTGCCACCGGCACTGCAATTCATAAAAGAAATGAGAGTGACGCCACCGTGTAAAAGCAGAGGTGCCAGCAGAGAAGCAGGACTGAGCACGGCGCCTGCCAGCCCAGCGGCCGTCCCAGGGACCACAGCAAGGAGGAAGAAGGGGAGCGAAGAGGAAGAGAAGTCAGGCAGTGCCCAGGGCTTGGAAACTGATATATGTCCTTATAGTCTGGCAAAAAGCATCCTGGGGAGAAAAATAAGCAGAATTTAGTTCATCAAGACAAATACCTAAAAAAATCCCACCGCAGTCATGTGACAGTGACAGGATTAGAGGAAGCAGTGGTGCCAACAGCAATAGTGGTGCTACTACTGGCATCGTGGAAGACACTGAATGCCAAAAGCAAGGCCAAGTGCTTCGAGGATGTCAGGGTTTCTTGCTGAAGTTTCTGCTTCTATTTAGTCTCTGAGTTTGGGGTATGAGGAAAAGCAGCCCTCTCATAAAACATTTATTTGACTGAATAGTCCTGGGCCCTCACTGTCATTCTCCCTGTCCCCAGCTCATCCTTCCCACAACAGTTCTTCAAGGCAGGGTCCATTATCCCTGTTTCCCAGACAATGACACTCAACTGCAAGGAAGGGGATGTTCTTTTCTGATAGGGAAATGGTAGCTGGCATTTCTTTCACAGTTAGATGAAAAGATGCTATCTCATGTCTTACTCAGGACTCGGAAGGAGATAAAAAAAAGATGGAGAGATGATTGCCTCTAAAACGTTTGTTCTGTTAAAGGAGGGGGGGAGGGAGGGAGGAAGTAGGAAGGAGTGAGGGAGGGGGAGAGAGAGGTTTGGAACCTTAAAAAAATTCAAAGTCACTTGTCCCTTTCCAATTGCTAACCTTTTGTCCCATAAGAGATGTCTTACTTTGAATCTGAGGACGCTTTAAGTACTGAATTCCTAAGTAATCAACCAGTAATTTCCTTAGTAATCATTCCCTTAATGGAGAAGATGATGAGAAATTTCACAATTAAAGTTCACATGCTTTTACTGGGGAATTGAGTTGTGAGGGTCATACTTAGAGACGATAGAATATCGTGGATTGGACACAAAGAACACACCGATTCAGAAAACCTTCTCGAACGTCAGATGGCACATGAGTCATGGGCACCTCAGACTGGAAAGTCTCTTGTTGCATAATCTGCAACGTGGCCAGTGAGCTAGAGAGTCTCCAATCTATAAGTAGTAAGCTGCCCGTGGCTTTGAGAACCCACCATGCGGATGGGGACAGGATGCCCTCGAAGGCTGTGGGAGCAGCCTTAGGGTCTCAGGAGAAGGCTCAGGGAGGAAGGCACGCTCCCTCCTTGCTCGTGGCAGGACAGACTTCCTGCTTCCTACAGGCCCTGTCCCTGTCGAGGAGACACGCTGCCTGTGACAGGATTACGGCCGAGAGGAAAACGCTAATTGTAAAAAGACCCCTGGCTTTTAAAGCTTGTTCTCTGCCTCGGTGTCTCTGAGGCACTGGAGAATTAGGCCCGCTATTGCCATGAGCAGAACAGGTCACGGCTCGGGCACCTGCACTCTAAGAGGGCAGCAGAGGGCTCTGGATGAGGTCAGAGCCAGGCAAGAGTTTCTATGAGGTTCTTTTTTTTTTTTTTGGGGGGGGGGCTACCAAGAGAAGTGGAGCCAAGAGATATGAGGACAGGATGGTCGCTACTGGCACCCTACCCTCAACTCTAAATCCTTGGGGCATTGGCTTCTATGCTCTCTTCACTTTGGGCTGGATTGAGATGATCTAATTCAACACCCCCATTGCAGAGAGGGGAGGATGGAGACCTACGGCTAGGAAATAAAGATGTGAAGTCACATAGCCGGTGGGGATCAGAGCTGGGACGATTGCCCTCGCTTCCCCTCCATGCTCCCTTGGTGGGCCATGACTTCTCCCCATGTTTAGAAGGTGTCAGCACCCCCTCACACCGAGAACAGCCCTGATGTGTCATCACTTCAGATGTGTTCAGCAAACGCTGTGAGTGCTAACACCGTTAGGAGGAACTTCAATGGTGACTTTAAACAAAAGCACCATTGCACAAGTAAATATGGCCACCAAGTTAAAAACAGGGTTAGTGTTCCCCACGGGGCGCCGGTGGAGGCAGAAATCACCAAGGAAATAGCTGGTGAGCTGAGCACTTGGTGGACACAGCTTTGCGGTGGACACGGAGGAGGACGGACTGGCTGGGCCCAGTGCAGCCGGTAAAGGACCTGGTCTCTAAGCTCTAAGCGGCAGCATGGAGTGGTAGAAAGGCTATGCCTGTGGACTCGCAGAGCCTGGGTGTGAAATCTAGACACCCCATGGCTCCCACTTTGGGCTGATGTCTGGGACCTGAGCGTCCTCGCCGGCAATGTGAACCATGACATCACCCATCTCAGGGGGTTGGGCTGATGCTGGAGCCGCAGTCACCGAGGCTTGTAATCCAGGCATCAGAAAGGTGGGCATCGGCTGGGCCAGGGTGTTGGATGATGGCACTCAGATCTTTGTCTGCCTTTTATTAGCCGTGTGACCTGAACAGGCCCCCTAATTTTCCTGTGCCCCGTTTCCTTATCTGTAACACACGGGCAATGGGGTCTCCCTCCTCTGCTTGTCAGGAGGGCCATTTACATAAAGTTCTCAGCACCGTGCCTGCCAAATAGTAAGCCCCCAAGAAGTGTTATTTGGAGCTGTTTTCAGGATCAATAATCAAAGTTCATTCTGTCTGTAGACCGGGGATGGTAGTTTTCACTGTGCATCAGGGACCCCCGGCCACTTGGCTTTGCTGTCTCAGCCGCTCCTCTCTCTCCTATAACCAGCTTCATCGCCTGTGCGTGTGGGGCGCCTCCTCCTCCTCCTCCGGCCCCTTTGATGTGGGCGTGCAGACCGATGGCCTAGATTCCCTCACAGGGAGGCACGGAGGGCCGGGGGCTGAGCAGCAATGCAGCCTAGTGTTCGTGGGGTGATGAGGCCTGTCAGCCTGGTGGGGGGTGTGGGGCGAGGGGATGGAGGGAGACAGGGGTTTTTAAGGGCCCTATTGCCTGTCGAACAAAACAAACATGTTACAAGCATCTGATTTCCTAACCCTTTGGAGATGGAGACAGCCACGGAGTCTCCCCATCCTCACCACGCTCTGGAGGAAGAGGATTCTGTGACACTTGGCTGCATCGGTACCTCAGTATCCAGCACTGATTAACGTCAGGGGCAGGAGGCAATATCCCCCTTGGTCTCAAGGCAGGGCCACGTCCCAGGCCTGAGCGATGGCACTGGACAGCGATGGAAGACCTGACTGGTTCCACGGTGGGTGTGTGGGTGGATGGCCAGCTTTTCTGCACGGTGTTTAGTGACCAGGAAACAAGCAAGCACCCGCCCCAGCCGCCCTCGGAGGGCACTTACACTTGTCCTGCAGGGAGTCGTGGGGCACCTCCCCCTGGGGGCTCTCCTCCAGGTCTCCGTAGTGCAGGACCTTGTGGTTGGGGGACAGCCGGCAATACCAGAACTTGTCTGAGGAGGAGACACAAAGAGGCACAGGTAAGGGGCCGGGTTCACCACAGCCCCGACAAAACCCCATCTCCCGACAGCACCGCCTGGAGGACACGCCTGGCCCCCGATCTGGATGCGTCGGGAAGGAACGGACCCTAAGTTCCTGATGGTGAGTGGGAGGGCGGTGGGAACATCCGTTCCCCGCTGAGAAGCAGGACAGGGACCCGCGGCAGGGAAAAGCAGGAACAGAGCAGATCCCCGCGGCAACGCTTCTTCCGTTCAGAAACCGCTAAAGAAGAGGCTATTTATCAGCTCTGGGAGGCAAGACAACCACCTTCCTCGCAAAGCTGCCGTCAATGTTTGTTCCAAGAACATGCAGAAGCTGTCGAGCTCGACCTTAGCAATAGCTGCCGTCCGGCTGATGGATTTCCTCTGGCCGGAGGCTCACTGCTCTTGACCTAACCCGCAGCCCAGCCCTTCTCTTGCCTCTGAAAGCTCCTCTCTGTCTACCGCTAAGATGTGTGTGTGTGTGTGTGTGGGGGGGGGGGGGGGGGGCAGAAAGCACCGTGCGTCACTGCTGTTAGCGAGGTGCCTGCCCCCCATCGGAGAGCAAGTCGAACGGATGGATGGCAAGGGGACTGAAAGGCTTGGAGGTGCTTTGACTCCTGAGAATCACGTGCTGGTCCTCCACCAGGGTCTGCCGCAGGGTAATGGCTGGGTCTTGCGCTCTGGAAGACTGTGGCCTGGAAAACCATGGGGTGTGTGTGCCTGGAAGGTAGGGCGGCTCTAGGGAAAGGCAGAGGCACCAGCTTGGACCAGCACAGCACCCACTTGTGGGGGACAGTGTCAGCGGCAGCCGCCAGCGGCAACTTGATTTGCAGCTTCTGATGGTAAGAAAAATGTGTGTGTTCTTTTCAAAACCCAGCCTGATGTTACCAGTCCCTCAGTCCCTCTGTGTCACTGAAGGCAACGAGAAGCAGCAGCGAGAACTCTGCCAAAGGCCTCTTACTAGCATTTACAGGGACAACAGGAGTCACTACAGAGGCCTCCCAGTCACCTGGGAATTCAGTACCTTAATAGCCACCTCTTCATTCCCCAGACTCCAAAACTAAAACATGGAGAAAGCCCACCTCTCTCTCTCTCTCTCTCTCTCTCTCTCTCTCTCTCTCTCTCTCTCTCTCTCTCTCTCTCTCCCCCTCTCTCCCCCTCTCCCTCTCCCTTTCCCCCCCATCCCTGTCTCTATCTCTATCTCTATCCCTGTCTCATCTCCATCTCCATCTCTCTGAAGGATCAGAGGGAAAAGCTGGTTTCAAACACAAGCCTGGGAAGCAGGTCTTGGGGCTGATTAAAGCTGCTCTCGGAGTCACGTGGCTCCTTATGGAGCTAATCCCCACCAGGATCCTAATTCCTGCGGTCACGTGCGACAGACCTTGCGCGAGGATGAGAATACTCTGTGTCTGCTCCGCCAAGGGGAGAAAAAGAAACTGTTCTGTCACTGAATGTTAATGAACTTGGCCAAGGGCGGCTCCATGAGCAGGGCCGTTTATGGTCTGTCCTCAGCATCCAGGCTGAGACGAGTTTGGGGCTGGCTCAGGTCCTCAGGGGACCTGGCGCTCCTTCATAGGGTTACTGTGAGGATAGAACTCATGAATGTAAGTTACACCACAGCCGGCACGTGGTAACATTTCAATCAACATATGAACCACAACAAACTCATGGCATTACGTGGCCCAGAAGGCTCTTCAGCTCCACGGATCCTCTGGAATCCTGGACTTAGGCTCTCCTTGGGGTGCACAGGGCATCAGAACTCACAGGGACTGTGATTCCTGTCGAGATCAGTGCTGCACGGCCTCCCCTAAACCAGCCCACGCCCTGGGCCTCCCCGGGCAGGTCCCGGGTGAAGCAGCCCCAGGCACCGTACCTTGCCTCCGCCTGGAGTTGAGTTTCCGGAAGCAGGTCCCTTCCACCAGGCGGTTCAGGCGCTGCTGCTTGATCAGCTCCAAGATTTCTGGCTGGATCTTCTCCTTGAGCTCCCTGTGAAAACACACACGTTCCACAGCGGGCCTGGGGGCAGGGCTCTGTGGGCGGGGGTTGGGGGAGGAGGGGGTAAGGAAGGTGGAGGTAAGGGATGCAGCTGCATCTTTTCATGAACATCCCAATGCCCCCCAAGCTGGGCTTTGGAGACTCATGTGTGAAGGTGTATCTGTTACAGTGACACTATGGCTCCTCTGGCATTTACAGAATCCACAAAGCACTGGCCACCTGAGCGATGGTTTTCCAGACCACAGGGTCCTGAGAAATTTCTCCTCTTGTTTTACAGACACACATAAACTTCTGCTAAAAGCGCGCAGCTTTGCTGGGCATATAAATCCCTGGTCACATCCCCCCTCGCCCCAAGTCGGTCTCAGGGACGACATTTGCGATCTGACCCAACAGGGACATCGGCCACGGCCTGACGACTATTCCACAGCAAACGCTGAGTCTGGGCAAACTCGGAACCATGCTTTGCTTTCGTTTCTGTCACTGGCAAATGGGAACCCGACAGCCTTTGCATCCAAGCTTCAGCACATCTTACAGACGGAGGCCCCTGACACGAAGCGACTGCAGCTGGTGGGCTTGGATGCCCAGAACTGTGAAGGGGGCCCGGCCTCTCTGCCTCGGTCACAAGGGAAATGTGAGCGGCGCCAACCGGCAGGGAGGAGGTGCATCGCACCTCTGGGGCTCCCGTCCCTCCCACTCGCGCTGCTTGAGTGACATTGCTGTAATAGCCCGGCCTCACTCTGGCTGGGCAGCCATCCTGCCCCTCAAAGGCACCTCCAAAGAATGTAGCTTCATGGGCAACCAAGTTTGCTCCCAGTAATAGGAAAGGTGCCCAATGTTTCAGCTACACATCCTCAGAGGCCCACCCGTCACCAGGCCACTTCCTGCTTTAGATCCTTCGACCAGCACCTGCCCACCTCCAGCTCAGCCCAGGGGGCTGCTCCGACTCCACGGCTGAACTGAGATCTTTCCGAACATCTCTCATTGGCCTCCCACAAAGTTGGCCGGGCTGTGAGAGACTTTCACCCTAGAAGTGGCCCGTCAGAGCCCTGGAGGAGGTGGAGGGGTTGGGGGAGGTGGAGGTGGTGGGTCACTTACAAAATCGGGCGAGACTGGAAGTCCTCCTGGTTCATCCTCTCGGACTGGCGGATTTTCAGGATCTCAGTGTAGCTCAGGTTCTGCAGTTTGCTCTTGAACTGGTCCAGGGAGCTAGGCTTGGTTGTAAGAGCTCTCATCACCTGCTCCTTCACCACCTGCATTACCTGGAGGTTAAAGGAAGACCATGATGCTCTGGGGTTGATCTTGTCCGCTCAGAAAAGTCTCAGCTGACTGCTCCCTGCCTCTGTGCACCCATTTGCATGCACTCTCAGCCGCACCGTGAGCACGCTTTTCCAGAATCAACTCCCACTGAGCACAGCTCCCATTCTCTTCCGTATCATTGGAGCCACGGGGCGGAGATGGGCCGGAGCCGGGGGAAGAGGCTTGGTGTGGGAGGAGCACTTCACTGACCCAGACACGATGTGGCTGCTACTGCACCAACACTCTACACAGCGCACGGTCAAGAATGCACGAGGCCCACGCCACAGCCAGACGTCTGCACGCGCATTATTTTTCTCCAGGAGAAAGTCGCGGACACACAGTGAGCTGGGAGTTCAGATGGCATCAACTCAAGTGAGTATGAACAGATACTCACCACCCCACCCCTCCCAGATGTGATCCCATCAGTGAAGGCCTGAGTGTTCAGACAAATGATGCGTTTGGATCGTACAAATGCCTCTTTGAGACCTATTATATTAGAATAGTCATATCTTACCAGAAGTCTCAACAGAAAGAGAGGTAATCACACCTGGTAGTGTGTGCCTCAGGAGAGACCGGCCCACACAGAGGCCATGGCCCAGTTACCCACTGCCTCTGTTCACGTGGAGTCACCTTCCTCAGGAGGCACGCGGCGGGCAAGGCCAGCAGACACACAGGCAGAGTCTGCAGTGATGGGCTGCTTTTTTTTTTTTTTTTTTTTTTTTTTTTTAAAAAAAACTCTCCATTTCAGCTGAGAACCACTGTTACTGTGGATAAGGGAACTTCTATACGTCGTATATGGTGGTAGGTGCTTTATAAATATTCCCTCTTTAAATCCACTAAGGTCCAGGAGCTAGTTATTATCATGATTGCATTAACATATAAACCAATGGAGGCTTCGAAAGAAACATGAAGTGACTGGTTCAAAACCATACAGCTGGTTGGGAGGTGGGTGCACTGGGATTCGGACCCGGGCTGGTCCATACTCCACCATCCTGCTGCCCGGGGGCGGCTGCATAACTTCATCAAAGAGAGAATCCCAAGTGCAGGCCCACTGCGTGCTAGGTTCCGTGCCAGGCACGGTGCTGCTCACCGCCTCAGTGAGAGGAGGTGTTATTTCCGCTATTTTAAAGGCAAAGAAACCGACGGGGAGAAAGGCTGAGGACTTGTCCAAGGTCTCACATACCTAGCTGCATTCTAAGACACCAACAGCCCAATATGGTGGACTCAGCACACACTTCATCACGTGAAGCATCCTGGGATAGTGCTTACCCTCTATGACTATAAATGTGACCCCAGCCCACCCTGATGCTCACTGTTCATTCACTAATTCATGTATGATGATGACCCTGTCACTGCCACTGACAGTCCCACAAAGGTGCCACCTGCATGAAGTCTTCTGGTCACAGAGGTGACCATTCACAGCACGCGGATACTGTGGCAAACCAGAACTTCCGGTCTGCCTGGCTGCTAGGCGATGGCAACATCACCCCCTCAGCACACAGCGGCAGCTCACACGCGCTCCCAACACTGACAGCTCCTCGCACCGCCCCTCTGTAATGGTGCAGTGGTAGCTGGCCGCTAGCTTTATTCTCTAAGGGTATGTCTCTCCTATTCACGCACCGGCCGTCCAGTGGTCTGAAGGGGGGTAAGGGGCACTGGGAGGCAGAGCAGGAAAGTGAATCTTCCTTAGCAGCGACACCAAAACCTATTACCCATCAGGCCAAAGTATGCCCACAGGCCCATGTGACCCCTAACGCAGGGGTGCCAGGTATCTGCCCTCTTTCACCATCTGCATACCCATTGCTAACATGCCTCTCCCCTCCCCCCACTCCCAGGAATCCCTTGTCAACTGCAAAGGGCTCTACTGAGGGAAAGATGAATCATAGGTATATAAAAGAATTAAAAAACCCAAACAATTTTGCAGTGCTATCAGCCCTCATCTGCCCTTATGGTCTTTAGGAGTCCGAGGCCATAGTGAGAAAGAAGGCCACAAGGCCACAGGCATTTCCACAGGGGCTTTCTGAGAGGGGTATCTTATCCCCAGAATGAACCTAATGGCAGAAACCCCAGGAAGCTACAGAAGACAACTTGAGGCCAACACAGCTGATCAACAGGGTACATGAGTTGAACGGAATTGATAGAAACTCCAATACCATAGAGTCCAGGGGTCCTCAAACTTTTTAAAGTGGGGGCCAGATCACGGTCCCTCAGAGAGCTGGAGGGCCGGACTATATGAACTACTAATTCCTACTGTATTGTGCTCACTGCCCAAAAAACCTGGCGGGCCGGATCAGACTCCTCTGCGGGCCGCATGTGGCCCGCGAGCCGTAGTTTGAAGACCCCTGCTAGACATTACTGAGTCCTTGTCGTGCATCTCCACTGGGAATTCAAAGGTGACTAGAGTATGGCCCCTGCTTCTGTGAACTCCTGGTCTAACCAGTGAGTCAGACAGGGGCACAGCTCATTACAGGAGAGAGGGTGTGATGGACAAGACAGACTGATGGGCACACTCTGAAGGTGGGGAGGCTTTGGGAGGGGAAAACACATCATCTGGTTTCTCAGGAAGAATGAATGTCCAACGATGTAGAAACAGATGAATCATCTGGACACGTCTACACATTAGCCACGTCGAACCTGGGCTGCATGTGAACCGGAACCATTTACATAATCAGCTTGTCAGGTCCCCAGCACAAGGACATGAGAACACTTCCAGCTGACCTCCCACCAATCGGTTTCTTTCTTTTTCACTCAAGCAAAATGCTAAGTTTGGGACACGTCACAAAGTCTGAAATTCTGACCATCTTAGATCATACGCTTTATATGGTGAGCTATCTACTCCAGGCTGATCTATGACCCTTGGCTATTTCCTGTGCAGGGCACTTTGGGCGCTGCCCCTTTTCCTGTCCAGAAAAACTCAGAGTTGGGCCAAGGACATGATGATCGTCTCCCAATGTCATCTGACCTCCTGGTGGGAGGTGGGACATATCACGGAAGTAAAGATCCAGTGTTTAGGATACCAGAAACAAAAGAGTGATTTTTAAATAGAACCAGGTTACAGTGGGGAGAGCGTTCAAGAAACCTCCACTTCCCACATTTCCAGATGGAAATGGAAGTTCAAATTGCCAGGTGACCCCTACTGAATGTGTTCCCTTAGGGACTGTCACAGAAAAGACAATCACCAGACCACCGCCCACCAGCCACCATGTCCCATCACTGACCAATCAGCATCCTTCCTCGGGCTTTTCTGAAGGGGCTGGAGGTGGAGCTGAGTCAAGCTCTTTCCCCTGGAACTGAGAACTAGGTGTCCCCTAATCTGCGGGACAGCAGGAGATAATGATGGCTGTCAAGAGAATCAGCCTGAGGAAAGGCAGACGTGCTTGTAGGAGTGTTCATAACAGTGAAGCCATATTCACCCACAACATTGGTCCAACCCTCTTTTATATATGTTCCCTTGGCATTGGGTGGTTTGAACAGGATTCTTATCACTTGCAACAGGAAGTTCCTACAAATACAACAAAGGCCAAGAGGACACAAGCTCGTGGGGCTGCGGTTGCCCAGATTCAGGAGAACTAGAAGGAAGCTGGGCAGAAAGAGCACTGCCACTGCAGTGAGAAATAACTTAAGAAAACCATCGTTCTATTCTCATGGTTGTCTCTGCATGGAAATGATGATAATCCCCCAGGCAGCTCCTACTTATAGCCTGTGCTTAAAATCCACTGTAAGAACGTCCTTCCTCTAGCTTTATGCTTTGATCGCTGCTATGTGCAAGGATCCGTAAGTGGGGCAATCCTTTAAGTTCCCCACAATCTCCTATACTTCAGTTTGAAGACAAAAGAGACCGTTTCCTCAGAGCAGGTGGAGAGGATCCCGGGGAAGGGATGCCAGTGGTGAGTGTGCAGCACAGAAAGGAGGTTTGCTAGAAGCAAGACTGGCGTCATCTACTTTATTCACAGCTCTGCTTGGCTGTGGCCCAGAGAAGCTCTATGGTCGCTCGCTGTGCCAAGGAAAAGGACCCCAGCAAGAGATGTCACTGATGTTTTAAGAAGACCAGACAGTTATCTAGGTCAAACATTCTTCTCTTCCTTTGCAAAGCATCTTCTACAAGAGCTACAGTTAATGGCATGAGACCTCTGCTAATGCTCCACATGTGTGATATGCTAGTAAACCAAGACTCTCACACCCACCGTCCTTAACTCTGTCCTTTTTGGAAAATACCAGACCTTTTATCATTGTTTGCAAAGCCCACGGACAGACGATGTTGCAGAGGCATCAGCAAATCAATGAACTTGAAAGGTCTTTGTATAGCCTGTGCCTCACCACAGACATCAAAGAAGCCGTGCTCTTAAGCTTTGCACTCACTGTTGGAACTGACTGATCATTTCATCAGCATCTGCACGGAGCCTGCGGTGCGTTTCTGGAGTTCTCCGAGCACGTGATCTCTGAGCTAACGTCACATGTTACAAAGGGAGTCAGAGTCCCACAGGATCTTGTGCTTTAAAAGGAGAAAACCTCTGGCCTCCTTAGAAGACAGGGTGAAAGGTGTAAGTGCGGGATCCCTCAATAGCATCAAGCATGCTGGTCCACGGGGCATTGGTCAGGATGCTCAAGTGCCTTATATACAACAGTGTACAGTGCATGCAGGCAGCCTCCACATCTGTGTTTCAACAACCCATCCGGGGGATTCGGATGGGAATCCCCAATCTCAGCCAACGTCCAGCAGCACCTCTGAGCCCTCAGTGACTGAGCACCTCAGTGACTCTTGTCACATCACTAGAGAGAAGTCAGGGTCGTTATTAGCGTACTTGTCACCCTCCCTCAGTTGTAAACCCCCAGAGAGAAGGAACTGTTGACCATAGTGCTTAATAGAGAATTTTCCAGACTGTAATAATGAGTGATATGTTCAATGCCAAAGATGCCTTGGCTCCCACGCAGCATCTCTAGAACAAACAAGCACACCATTACAGAGTCATCTGAGCGGTTTACAAAGCCTCCATGTGGGGTCTGAGGGCTCCAGTGGTCGCTGGGCTTCCCTCCCTCACAGAGGGTAATCTGAAGCTGAGCGGAGGATCTGGAGAAGCCACCGCAGCAGCCGCTACTGAGCATGTCCATTAGCGGGGATTTCATGGACCCAATCCGTGGTGCCCAGGAAGCAGATTTGTCTTCCTAATGCGGAAGAAAGGCTGTCCCGGGAAGACAGATACCAGCCCAGCCCAGCTTAGAGATGAGGCCTGCGGGAGAGATTTCACTGTTGGGCTCCAGCACTGGGCCATTTTTATTTCCAGGAACGTTCCTTATACAAACCAACATGACTGACAGCTCCTGACGACCACAACAGGAGGGATCCCGCCTGGAGAGTGGGCCCGGGAAGAAAGAGCCCGAGTGCTCATGCGTAGGCAGGATCACTTTCCGGAGGCCGGGAGTACTTGGGGGGCTACTCTCCGAGGTTAGGAGTGGGGAGATGGGCCTTGCCCAGCACAAGTAGGAGAAGTTCAGGTAAAAACTGATGACTCATCTGCCGGGGACAATTATTGTCCCAGGTGCAGCTGTTAGCATCCCCACCCGCTTCTCTCCCAGAGGACTTAAAGATTAGGACAACTCGCCTGGTCGCTGTGGCTCAATGGTTGAATGTCCACCTATAGACCAGGAGGTCACAGTTAGATTCCCAGTCAGAGCACATGCCCAGGCTGTGGGCTTGCTCCCCACTAGGGGGCATGCAAGAGGCAGCCAGTCAATGATTCTCTCTCATCATTGATGTTTCTATCTCTTGCTCCCTCTCCCGTCCTCTCTGAAATCAATAAAAGTCTATTTTAAAAAAATTGGGACAGCTTCTGGAAACTAAAGATGGTTTTACTTTGTAGTCTTGCCACAGTTGGGGTGTCAACTGCCAAGGCCAGTCCCTGTAAGGGAGAGATTTTGCTGAGTGGTGTCCAGTGCGTTAAATGAAAAGGAGAGAAAAATGAAAGCAGCAGCTAGGTCTTCTGTATTTATTGTGGGGCGGGTGGCACAGAGCAGAGGTGGGCAGACTGCTTTAAGGGCCATCCGGTGCCTGCTGCAGTGGCTCAGTTCTGCCGTGGTGGCGGGAAAGTGGCTACAGACAGGCATCGAATGGGTGTGGCTGTGTTCCAATTAAACAAGCAGGTGGGGGCTGGACTTGGCCTGCTGGGGTGGTGTGCCAACCCCTACTGTGGAGGAGGCAAGCCTGGCTTTAGGGTGGGCAACACGTCAAAGACCCTCCGTTCCTTCGCTGGGCACTCTGTCCAGCTTCTGGGACCCTGTGTCCTTTGCTCTTGAGCCAAGGTGACCACCTTCAGTCAGGACTGGGAGATGCAGAGCATTGCCCGACACATCATACCCACCATCAGGAGGCTCCCTGTGAGCCACCGCCCGAAGGACCGCTGTCTAAGGACAAAAGTGCTTCTTGCAGCATGAAAACAACCTCATGACCACGGAGGTGCTCAGGACAGGCTCAGGGCAGGTCATGTTGTATTTAAGCTGCACCGAGCAGAACTGATTCCAACAGGGAAGCGGGGTTTTTTTATGAAGCAGCATTCTCAGCGATGCTGCTGAATGGCTGCAGGCCTTGCAGGTACTTCCCTGCTCCCTGCTCCCATACCTCCTGCTGGGATGGGGGTGATCAGTGCCCACCCTGGGGGAGGGCCCTGGAGAGCTGGGTCAGGCTGAATGTAAAGGAACTGAAACTGTTGGGAAATCACAGAGGCTCAGCTCAGCAGGGTGCAACCTCCAGCCCTCTCTCCATTTCAGCAAGTCCTCAAGGCACAGATGCATTGGAAACATTCTGTTTATTAACATTATGCAAAAGAGCTCCTCCGAGTTTCACAAAGGATAGGGTCTGGACACTGCGTGCAGTTATAAGAACTCTCCAGCCACTTAACTGCTCCTGCCTGTTTCTCTGGCCGGTCTTTCTCAGCCTCTGAGCCCTCAGCTCCTGGAGCATCTCTCTGAGGAGGTGACTCAGAGCCAAAGGCCAGTGCTGCCTGTGACGTGGGCAGGGAGGCCACTGTAACCGTTCCTCTCTAAGATGGCATTTCAGAACCCAGAAAATCTAGCTTGTGCATCTCATCCAAACCAACCTACCCAAGAGCTGACAGGAGAACAGGTCACTGCAGGCTTAGCGTCTGGAATGCCAACTGCTGATCTCACGGCCTGGTCTCTGGGCACCAGATGGCTAATGATCGTAAGTCAACTCACAGTGATATCAGGCCTTCGGAAAACTATGTATCAATGATCAAAATCATGGAAAACATGTAGGCTTGGAGACCTGCATGTTCATCCAAGTTGGGGATTTTGCTCTGAGGGTCTCAGTTTTCAGGAGTGGGGTGATGTGGACTCCCTTTTGGAATATCTGTTTCTCCCACCTACTTTCTGTCACTGTCACTGACCCCTCTCTGGACCCCTGCTCCACCACTTGTCCTGGTCACCCAACAGTTTCTGACTCCAACTCCACCCCCTGGAGCCCCTCCTCAGAGGCTGGGTTACCTTCAAAATGCAAATCTCATCACATCATTCACTTGCTCAGCCCCAAACACGTATCCACATGTTCACTGCAACATTCATTATTCATGGTAGCCAAGACATGGAAACAACCCAAGTGTCCTTTGACTGATGACCGGGTAAAGAAAATGTGGCACATATACATAATGGAATATACTCAGCCATAAGAAAGGATGGACTACTGTCTTTGTGACAACATGGACAGATCTTTGAGAGCCCTGGAGCAGCTAGGAAGGAAGGAGATGCTCACACCGCCACTCCTTGCTGGAGAGCGTCCCCTGGATTTTAGCGGCCAATAGAATCAGATGGCAGAGGGAGTGGTGCCCAGGTGGCTTTGAGCATCTTGACAATCTGATCATAATCCACATTGGCAGCTTTGAGGGCTTAGCCCCTCCATATAGCTCATCATACAACGCCTGACCCAGTGGTTCTCAGGCTGGCTGGGTGAAGATCAGTGAGTATGGAGACAACATCCTTCTCGCTGCCTTCAGCATCCGTGGGGAGGTCAGGTCCAGAGAGATGGGAAAGGTGAGGTTTGGGCTCGCTGCCTTCTTTCTGCAGCCTGCGATAGCTGCCTGCTCCTCACCAGGCATTTTAATTTAAGGTTCAAGGCATCTTTATGGCCAATAAAAAACCCAAAAACCTGTCTCCCAGCAATTCATCTTAAAATCAATTAGGGCCAGGACTGCTGAGATCAATGGGTGTGGAGACAACATCCCTCTCACTGTCTTCATCTGCAGGAAGGGCAGGCCCGGAGAGGAGTTGGGAAGGGTGAGGTTTGAGCTCACTACCCTCTCTCTGCAGTCCGCCCTTGAGAGGAGAGGCCAAGAGCTGTCTGATCAAGCTTCCTTCCCCCACCAAACAGGGAACCTAAAACAGCCAGCACCCTAGGCTCACTGGGGAGTTCATCAAAGGCCCTGGGAGACCACAGGAAGTGCCTTCTCTCAGTGTCTGAAGAAGCTGGACTCCAGCAAGCAAAGTCTGGGCAAATCACACTAGTGGCAGGCATTTAATCCACAGCCTGGAATATCCAACAGGTCAAGCAAGTCAATCCAAATATATGAGTGTGTGTGGTGAGAGAGGCAGAGACACACAGGGCTGGTTTTCTTGCAAAGAAGTTGGAAATCTCTTCCGATAGGGCTCAGTAGGATTGGGAGAAATGGCTACAAATGTTTAATAACTATGCTACTGTTGGTTTGCTAAAGCTAGTTCATCAAACTTAGCCATACTTTGCCAAGCATGGACGAGAAAAGCAATGTCCTTCCCAAATTCTCTGGAAGTTATAAAGAAGGAGCTTCTTGCTGGGCAAGTCCCCCAAACTGGGGTCGTCATGGAGATGCTGTCCTCCTGCAGCTATGGCTGACCACGTGGGGTGGAGGTGGGGGCGGACTGACTCTTGGGGGAGCTCCCCAAAAGAAGGAGGAATGTCACTGGAGAAGTGACAGCCTGAAAGGACTTCTGTTTTTTAAGAGATGCAATCATGATGCCAAAAAATATGGAGCTGAAGGATTCAAAGTTCCCTACTGTCCCTGTGGATGGGTGAATGACATCCACAGATTTCCTTAAACACTGCGGGCTGTTTACCAATAAGGCTGAGATCCACTCAATGCCCCATCGCAGGCCGTCATTGGTAAGACTTGGAAAAGACAGTGAATGTAACTATCTGCTCACATTTGATCTCTCCCAGTGTGTCTCAACCTCCATGGATGGTGGGATTTTACCCAATTCATCTCTCTGTGCCCAGCATTTAATACCAGTCACACATATTTGTAGAGTGAACAATTGAACTAAAAGGAAAGTGGACAGAAAAATATCAGTGAGCACAGCCTCAAATTACTCTAAAATTAGTCACTATTAAGAAATACATGAAATGTCTACTGTTTCACATGGAAGGGGAAACCCTAAACCCACACATTTAGGTCTCCCAGCATGCTCTGCATAAGCTATTAAATAGTGACAAATGAAATGAGACAGCCTGCCCCAGTGGAAGAGAGACTGGATAAACTTGTCGTAAGCAGACTGCTCAGGCAAGACCAGGGGGAATTCGGTGGGAGAGGCAAGATCTGGCTCCTAGAAATTAGCTCTACCGCCAGACAAGACAACTCAGGAGAAATTAGAATCACTGTTGTAGCAGGTCACTGCAGAAGGACAGGGCCGCCACCATGAACTCGTTGGTGATAGTGTTTAGCAGACAGACCGGGCAGGGAGATGGCCACAGAGTGGGACTTAAAATTGAGCAGAGTCCACTGCTCTACACTCTGATATACACAGGGAAGGACTGTTCTTGCCGCTCTCCTCCAAATCTTTCTATTGATTAGTTATCCAACCAGCACAGTGATACTTGAAATGGAGAACTCTGCGCTGAGAAATTTGGCATCGTGATATGCATTTTAATTTCTAAATCAACTCACAATCAACAGACTATCTTAAGGGCAACTATGTTTTGATTTTTTAAATTTGATCTAAGAAGTTGCCAATGCCTGGTATTGCCTTCGGTATGTAGGAAGTACATATTCAAGCCTGCCTGAGCTCAGCTAACATTGATCAGGCATCTCATAGGCGCTAATCCCTGGATAGATGCTGGCAACACAAAGAGCCAGACCCAGAGCTCACCCTCAAGAAGCTCAAGGTCAGTGAGGAGGAGGAGGTTGTAAACAAACAATAACACTAGATCTTAATAAGTGCTTTTATGGGCATGGCTGCCAATATAACTTGAGGACGGGGAAAACAAAGTGATGATTAAGCACAGCACAGATTTTTATGCATACAGATATAGTTCTAGTCCTACCCCATCGCTTCAGCGACTGCGCTCCTCACAGGGCACTGAAATTATGTAATCAATGCGGGCGCCCAGTAGGCACTTGAGTCCTTTGCAAGAAGAGACTATATCTTAATCTTTTTATCACTGGTGAATTTTATGGTGTCTCGTACCTGGAAAATGTCCCCCTCAGTCCAGTAAACCGAAGGTCAACGAGATTTTATTTTCAAGTTACATGTTAAAATATGGTTTCTGGGGAGTCTTATAATGGCGGGGGTCAAATGCCTGTGATAATTTTCAGCAGAGGGAGAGAGAGAGCTTGCAGAGGGAGCAGTGATGGATGCACTCTGGTTAGCGCATTGCTCCAGCGGCGCTCTGCTGGATTCTTCCCCGGTGGTTGTAAACTGGGACACCTCATAAATCCCAGGCTCCTCTTTGCCACGGTCGGTTATTACTGTCCCAGGGCAGCAGCACACTTTCTCAGCTAAAGTAACTGCGAGCCATTTATTATCTTTAAAGGAGAACCTGTCTACCACTGTAGCCACAAAGCCCAGACAACTAAAGGCTCTGATTCTGCAAAATCCCGACAGTTACTATGTGGTTTAGAGCTGATGTGCCCAAGATCTGAAATGGTTTCCGTGTTTTTCCACTCGATGCCTCTTTCTCTCTGCCCTACACTACACCCCTCACAGCTGGATGAAGGCAGCTGTTCCCAGTTTCCAGAGATCCACTGGGTCTGTGTGCTTTCATCTGGATGTGATCCCATCCCCTCATGATGGGTCCTTGGGAAGAAACAGCATAGATGGCAATTATACGGCATATATACCTTCATTTCTCTATTCCTTGCCAGTGGCAGGCATCACTAATCCATCATAGCACTTTTTTTTTTTCTTTCCCCCCCCCCCCCCCAATAAACCAGGGACTCCTGCATGGAGCCACAACCAATCAGTTGAGTTTGGGATTCACAAGGACACCCATCCTCCATCTCTGAAGGAACCCACGTTGGTGAGCAATAGAAACTCTTACCTAACACATATTTGACCTTTCAATAATTTTGAATTAGATTTTCTTAAAAGTCCCAGTGCTCCCTAATGAAATGTTTTAGAGGATCAGCCCAAGGCCTTGTGGTGTGTGAACTTGTGTGCCACAAAAGGACAGCACCCCAATGAGATCCAGGGCGTTTCCTCTATAACTTCAAGATCAAGGTGACTCTTCCTCACTGGCCCACCCAAAGGACAGAAAGAGCAAAAAGGATGCCAAACCAACATGGTGAACGGAATGAGAAGGAAAATAAGAGATGGGAAGTTCACAAGGCAAGATAAATATTATACTTAAAACCCTTCTCAGTGTAAAATTCGCCTGGGAAAGAAAAAAGGAAAGCTATAAATGCTTTCTCTCTTGGCATAATATCTTCAAAAGCAATGTCTCAGGCTACCATACTTTGTACATTCATTTTGCCTGCCTGGGAAGCAGGTGGGCTCCACACGCATGCTTATCAATGGTGAGAACCAAAAGCACAGGGAGATGATGCAGTGCATGAAGAGGTCAATAACATGCCTTACGCCTGACCCTGGATGGATACCAAGAAACCAGACAGGAAAGAATTCTCTAGTGCAGAACCTGGCTCTTCCTAGTTAGGATGCTGAAGTCACACTGATGTTTCTAAAGAGACCCCTTTCTCAAGAGCCCACCTTCCCAGCTCCTACCGGCCAACTTTCAGCTATTTGTCTCTGGCTAACTGGGTTTCTCAGATGGATCTGCGGACTGTTCCCTCCCCGCACACCATAAATCAGCGCCAAACTAAACGGGCTCCAGCCCCAGCTGAGAACACAGCGGCTTGGCTCATCACCCAACACCTAATGAACCGCATGAGGGATGACTACTGGGTAAACACCGCACAGAATGCGAGGCAGCCGAATGGCACTGCCTTAGACGGCACACCTAGGAAGCAGGCATGACAAATCTGTACATCCGGAATGTCTCAGACACAAAGTACTTTTCCAATGCGGTGAAGCTTGCTAGCATTTATTTAAAGTGATAAATTGTAAGAGGGATGAAGTTTGGGTTGTTTAGTGGGTACATCCAACAACTTAGGCGATATTGGCTAGATGTAGCTAAGCTGCAAAAATTCTTATTCACTAAAGGAAACCATATGTGTACATTTGTTAGTAGGCTTGTTAAAAAGTATGTGAAAGGCCCTGGTTATAGGAAAAGGTGCCTGACATGTGTATGTTTTATTAAAACACGCTTTACAAAAAAAAATGACATGCCAATAGAAAATTGTCCTGTGAAAGCAGCAAATTTAATTATCTGTAAGACTAATGTTAGCAGAGATTGGGTAAATCACAGGGGAAAGACAGGAGGAAGTTACTGAGCCACATCCAAAGGGTTTTTTTGAAATTATAAGAATATTAATAATAGAACTGGTAAGGGACAAACCCTACGGATGTCCCAGGGAATATATGTACCTACAGCAGACAAGGGGGAAAAGATAAATGAAGTTGAGAGAAAACTGGAACACTGGGTAGTAACTAAATGGGTCACATTCTTTCTCACTTTATTATTTTGCTGTATATGTTGCTCAAGGACCTTAGGAATACGGTCCTTTAGCAACATATAGCAGAAATACACGAGCTTTAGAAACAGGGAGATCTACGGTAACTTACTAATCACCTCTGAGCTTTAATTTCCTCCTCTGCACAAAGGGGATAATACTTCAAAACATAGTTAGGGGCATTCAGAAAATGCAAATGGCAGTACCTAAAATAACTCCTGACATGTAGTAAGTACTCAATAAATATTAGTTTCCCTTTGTTTTTCTACACGTTTAAGGCATGTATCACTTCTACCTTCTGTTGTAGCTTACTCTGTAGACTTTGTTCAGCTGTGAAAGCTTCTCAAATTCAAGATTTGCCTGCATGTCGGCCTTCACAGCACCATGCAGTCAGCTCAGCAAGGGGGCAGCAAATGCTCCCTGAACACGTGTGTGAAGGATTCAAGTCACCAGACAAGAGATAGCACAGCATGTGAAATATGACCTGCTGGTCCCCACAGCGATCACACTGTGGTAATTATAAACCCACATTTGCCTCATTCGTTAGAGTGGCTTCCTCAAGGGCCATAGCAAGTTCTCAGTAAATATTAAATGATGAAATACTTCAATGCACCTTTGTACCTGTTTGGGGGGCTCTGTTGATGCTAAAGACTAAAACTTACTGCATCAGAGAAGAGGAACGGCAACAAGGCTCGGCAGGAGAAAGAAATATGTGAAAACATTTATTTCAGGGGGATTCTTATAGAACTTTTGGGGACCAAAGAGCCCAAAGATGAGGGTGAAAACTGCAGAATGTTTCTACTCTTAGGAAAGCAAAACGAGTTGAGTCCTGGATACAGAGAGAGTGTGAGCAGCCTGAGCAGAGGGCCCTGTGGAAGATGAAGTGTGGGTGTTCTCCCCATGGCCCCCTCCCCACTTATGATGATAAGTAACAAATAAGGCCACATGCATGCCAATAAATAGTAACAGAGTCTAAATAACATGTGTGCTATTAGTTCTGCCTTGGAGGAAAGTCTGGGGGGAGGGGAGTTTGTGAGACAAACAAAAGAATGGGATCATGAGAAAAATATTTTTAGTGAATAGAAATATTAAAAGGAGCCTGCGGTCCAGGCTGGTGTGGCTCGGTTACTTAGGTGTCACTGCCAGTTTGAGGCAGCCGATCTATGTTTCACTCTCACAGCAATGTTTTTCTCTCTCTCTAAAAATCAATTTAATACACACACACACACACACACACATATATATTTTTTTAAGGAGCCTGTGCGTGTGTGGGCACTGCCGTCGCTGGCTGGCCTCCTGCTGGCTTGTGCGGACAGTAAGCCGTGTGGTTGCCCGTTGACTCCTCCAGGCGTATAATACATACCGCAGTAGGAGAAGAGCCTTGATGGCCTCTCAGCATCAGGCCTGGCAGATTAGAGATCGGGATGGCGTTCTAAAGCCCCAGGTCCCGTTTAAAGCAGGGATTACTGACTCGGCGCTTTTCCAATGACCTGGAATTGTGTCACGGTTTGTGAACATGTACATGAGTGTTTTTCCACACCCAGGGAAGCTGTGGCTTTCACCAGGTTCTACAAGTTGGTCTCGAGGACGCCATAGTGACCACTGGCTAAAAGGGGCAGCATGGGAAAAAGAACGATGCCACCAGAGCGGGGTCTGCATTTCCACTCGGAGCTACCTGCTGAGGCCTCTGCGGGACGTTTTCTCCTAGACGAGTCCCATCAGCCCTCTCGCACACCATTCCTACAACTCAGCTCAGCGCCTTTAAAACCTGTCCTTTCACCTGGCCGGCGTGGCTCAGCGGTTGAGCATTGACCTATGAACCAGGAGGCCACTGTTCAGGTTCAATTCTCAGTCAGGGAACATGCCCAGGATGGGGGCTCGATACCCAGTGTGGATCCTGCAGGAGGCAGCTGATCAATGATTCTCTCTCATCACTGATGTTTCTAGCTCTCTCTTCCTCTCTGAAATCAATAAAAATATATATTTTTTAAAGTTCAAGGCCTTTTGCATTTGCATTTGCTTTTGTGAAATAGGGATGATAAAGCCCATAGAGAAATAAAAGTAAAGCAGCAATGCCTATGAACTGGAAGGTGCTATACAAACCAGAAACGAAAATGCCTGGTAATAAAAGGCTCACGTGAAATACACCTATTTTTGGTCACTGTTCGGTCCTCCTAAGACACCAGTTATATTACGTGTGCACTTGAAAGACAACTACTCAACAACATTACTCAATATGTTTAATTTTATCCCGAGAAGCAGGAGAGGAATGATTTCGGAGTTGAGGATGCGTTGGAAGAGGGAGCGCAGAGGTAAGCGAGGCTGGCACCACCCTCAGTTCCTGGGGTGTCCCAGATGTGTGCCCTCGGGAGCAGAGAGGAGCCGCTCAATCCTGCCACCCCCTCAGCGCGGCACCGAATTCACCAGGAAGGACACAAAGCCCACCTGCAGAGCCGAGGCGGCGCTGCTTTCCTATCTGGAGGCAAAACCCCAATAGCATGGGTTCCTGTTGGAAACCCAGGAAATCAAAGCAATAGATGCTCACAGCTGAGTCATGGCAAGTGACAGATGACGTGGCAGATCCAACAGCGGGAGGCGAGGCCCAGAGGGAGGAGAGAACCGAGGTGCCCAGGTGACGCCTAGTGAGAGACAGGGCTTCTTCGGAAGAGCCTCCTCCCAAGGCTAGCAACTGCTTCCTGAGGGCTGGGAGGCCATTCAGAGAACAGACCACGTTTCCGGGGCCGCATCCTTCAGCAGCGGAAAGAGCCTGGCTTTGAGCTGGAGAGCTCTCAGCTCTGCCATTTGCCACAGTCCAGTTCATCGCCTTTCAGATGGCCGCAGCAATGCCTCCCTCCCCCTGCAGAGAGAGGCTGCAGAGATGAGATAAAGCGAGGCGCCCAGCAGTGACCAGTGACAGGTGCTCAATACACGCATGCAGTTCCTCCTCCTATCTCCCAACAGACAAGGCTTTGATTTTACTTCTTTTCTTAAATCCTCACCCAAAGATATGGTTTTTCAAAAAATTGATTTTAGAGAGAGAAAAAGGGAGAGGGAGGGAGAGAGAGAGCAAGAGAGAAACACCAATGTGAGAGTGAAGCATTGATTGGTTGCCTGACCAGGACTGAACTTGCAACGTGGGTATGTACTCTGACCAGAAATCGAACTCATAACCTTTTGGTGTGGGGAATGATGCTCCAGCCCACTGAGCCACACCAGCCAGGGCTAACGTTACTTTCATCTTAATCATTTCCCATCATAACATCTCTGCAGGAACAGGAGTCAGGGGTCATCTAGTTCCAGCCTGAAGCGTTGGGGTCCTCTACCACCTCTTACCATATGACCCCAGCCCTTATGGGCTGTGATTCTGGGGAAATTTTGCCACAGCTATTCAGATATGCCTACCTTACAAGGCTCTATAAATGCAGACAATGTAAAAGTGTTCACTCAAATGTAACACATGATCAACTGTAACACGAGCAGGGAGTCGAGAACATCCGTCTATATGACATAGTCTAGTTCTCTAAGGCAGTGCCCCCGCTCCTCCCTGTTCAGTCGAATCCTCTTTCAAGTAAATTATACATGTTACCCCACACACAGCAGACAGAGGCAGACTATGTCTGCATGCAATTGGAGGAGGGGCCCTAAGCTGAGCCTCCCCCCAGTCCCGTCTGCCTCTCCTCATCTTCGTCCACCACCTGAGCGACACCAGACTGACCCCAGGGCCTGCGTTCTCCTGGGAGAGGCGGACACATCGCCCGGGGAGGCCTGGCTTCCAGGGTTACTGAGCCAGAGGCTCTCTGAGCAGGAGTGGTAATGAGCTTAATGATGGCCAAACGGTAATTACTGGCAGCCGGAGGTGGGGCCACGGAGGCACTCTGCACGGATTTCAGGCAGAAAGGAAAAAGCAGTGAATCCGACCAGAAGCTGCAGGCTGAGGTTCCGAGAGACGCTGAGTGGCACTCACAGAGCCTCTGGGACACACAGTACGGACTGCCGTGAGTGTCCTGCGTACCTCGGCTCAATTTATAAAGGGTTACTTTTTCATCATCTCACATCTTGCTGCGAATTGATAGTGTGACTTTGGGCAACCATTCTAGAATCCTGTTTCCTTATTCTGTGTGGGACGTATTTCAAAAAATAATCCTCTAAAAGCGATATCGATAAGATGAAAAGTGGTTGGATTTACCTACATGAAATAACAAGGATGTTTGTTCAAAAAGGAAATGATTGCCCTGGCTTGGCTCCGTTGAAGCCTCCTCTCATGCATCGAAGAGCTGCAGGGTTGACTCCCAGTCAGGACACATGCCTCAGTTTGGGTTTGATCCCTGGTCCGGGCATGTGCAGTAGGCAACCAATGGATGATTTTCTCTCACATCCATCTCTCTCTCTCTCTCTCTCTCTCTCTCTCTCTCTCTCTCTCTCTCTCTCTCTCTTTCTCTCTCTCTCTCTCTCTCTCCCTCTCTCTCTCTCTCTCTCTCTCTCTCTCTCTCTCTCTCTCTCTCAAATAAAAAACATATCCTTCAGTGAGGATGAAAAAAGACACAGGTTGGGCCAGACCCAATGTTGGTGGGGACACAGGAAGACAAGAATGCTCCTGTGTTATTTCCAATCTGAGAGTCTAGCTGAAGCTCAATATGCACATAGCATATGACTCCGGGATCCAATCCCTGGGCGCGCTTCCCGGAAACAATTCTCACACAGGTCCCCGAGGGCTGCGAGTGAGAGCTCAGTGACAGAACTCCTTGTGACAGTGGATCTGCAGGAACGAGCACGCATATCAACTGGAGGAGATATCAGCGAAACAGAGGGAACGGGAACGCAGACAGCGAAATACGAGGCAGCGGTGGGAGGTCTACCCAGAAGCTGGAACGTACCTGAAAACCTACTGCTGAGTGAAACAATGAAAAAGTCTTGCTTTTTATAGTCCATTTCATTGCAGATTTATCATTTGTGTAACTAATGATATACACATACTCCAGCAAGAAGAAATACTTAATAAGGACACAGGCACACCTTCATTCGGCATAGTTAGGTCGTCCTCTCCTGGGGGAAGGGAGTTGGTGGTGGGGAGCAGAGGCGAAGAGGAACCAGGATACAGGAAAGGAGTCCTGCGTGGACTTATGATGGGCAGAAGCTATGAACTGAGAAGGATGTTTTCAACACAATGTCTGAGGGCCAGTTAATTCTTAAAACACAGTGAGATCAACTGAGACCCGTGAGCCATCGTTCCCGGCAATGCAGGAGGTGCTCAACCCCTAGCTGCCTCCCTGATGACTTTGAGAAAACAGAAGAGGAATGGAATTCCCCTGCTCTGCTTCTCTAGTAATTTAATGAGGAAAATAAGTAAGAGTCTCGCGAAAATGAGGTACTAAGAGAAGCACCCAGATATGGTATAGGAGGCTGATTCGCACACCTGTTTGCGTATGAGAATCACTCAAAGGACAAATGTCACAGACAACACAAGTTCAGCCCCAGAACAGCGTGGATCTGATCGTCGCCTATGGGGAGGAGGGGACGATAGGAGGCGGTGGGGGGAGGCTACGGGTCCCAGCTGGGTCTGCAGGGCAGAATCTGAGAAGCATGGCACTGCGTTCGAGGGGCTGTCCTCTCATCTCAGCCGCTCCCCCTCTCCGCAGCACTGCCTATAAAACCTTTGACAACTTTTGCTAAATAAAGCAGCACTGAATTGCTCAAAAATGAAATATATTCCAAAATATATGGCCAGTGTGTGCAGTATGCGACTCCATCTGCTCTTCCTGAATCTTGAGTTTTAGAAATTAATGTGTAGATAGGTCTATAAATGGCTACCGCCAACAAAATGGAGTAGAGCCGCTATAGGCGGTACAGGAGATATTTTTCCCCTTTGGTTTATGTGTAGCGGGACAGCGAATCTGTAAGAGCAAACAATTATGCATGCATTCATTCATTCATTCATTCATTCATTCATTCATGGGTTAGCCGGTCAATAGCTAGGCTAAAATAAAATACTGAGGCTGTAGTTGATTCAAATGATGGCACCGTTAACTCACAGTAATTTACATCCACAATAAAACAACATGGAGTTTCCTTGGCACAGCCTAATCTTCATGCAAGTGTGGTGCACCTAAGGCTGGCAGACCCCGGAGGCAGGGGATGTCACCATGTGCTTCGGGATCCAGCACTCGGCGAATACTGACTAGAACAGCCATTCATCTCCCTGTGCCGTTTCCCACAGTATTTAGTGCCATGCACAAAGTCCCTGCCTTTCCAGGACTGCTCATGTGCAGGCTGGAGACCTTTGGGTCTAAAGGCTACTCCCCATAAACCCCTGAGCCAGGGGGTGAGGCTCAGACTGGCTCAAGAGAAGCAGCAGTCAGTAAAACTGGAAAAAACGTGGGCTTTGAAGTCAGCGAACCCTGGGCTTGACACCTGGCTCTGTCACCTATGGGCTGAGTCTCGGTCTCTCCATCTGTGAAATGGGCTAACAGTAACTACGCTGCTGTGAGAATCAGAGAGCGGTGCACAGTGCCGGGACCAGAGTGGGCCTGGGAAATGAGAAGTGAGGCTGCTGCAGGCCTGTTAGTGCCCAGTCCTCCTGTGAGAACTCTGCCCTCCACCCCCTGGCGCTCACAGGGTTCCAGTTCCGGCCTCTCTGCTCTGGGAGGCATGCTGGGTTCCTGGGAGAGAGTCCTACAGCCCACAGCTCTCAGGAGAAAGCAGCCCTATTGACAATTTGGCTGCAACTGGAACAATCCAGCTCCATCCCCTGAAGTCCTTGTTCCTCCAATCACCAAAGCTCCAGCCAGTGTGCGAAGCTGATAACGTAGTAGGTGGACCATGAGAACCCTAACCTGTCAGCTCTGGGACTCTCCGGGGTGTGCCAGGGGCTCCCTACCTGCTGTGGCCTCAACAGCAACCTGAGCAGGAGGCTCGGTTCTTCCCTTTGGCATTCCAGCCTGGACACGTGCCTGACAGCTTCCTCCTCCAAGGCCAGCCCTCTAGCCAGACCCACAGGACCCAGATCCCACCGCTTCTGCCCCGAGCAACACGCCCCTCGACCAAGCCATTCCCAAGCCAACACGGAGGGCTCTGGACCTCTTCAGTGTCTGTGGAACACAAGCGTCAGCGAGTCCATGAAGATGAATGACAGAGGGGATGAAACCTGCCACTCCCGATTTCCCAACGAGACTGGGATTGACTGGGACGCTGGACTGACGCCCAGGGCCGGCGACTGTCACCAGGCGCTGCCCCGAAGAGGCAGGGACCTCACACGACTCCGCAGAGCTCATGTCCTCCCTGCGCTGGTCTGGGGCATTAAACCCGACGGCGGCAACCTCCCTGACAGGACGTTCTTTAAGTTTAATTATAACCCAGTGCCTGGTTTATATCCTGACACAGAATCTCTCCCCCAATCCATTCATTTACATATTCACATAATGACATTCATATATATATATATATATATATATATATATATATATGCACATCTTCTAATGAATATCAATAGATCACTGTGGTTTTATGCATGAAAGGTTGTTTAAAAAAATCTGGCATAGAATATATCCACATCCGATCACTCTCCAAAATGGTACTTTAAGAACAAAACTCCCCATGTTGTTTTCTGCGTTAGCCAGGCCGTCTGGCCTCTCCAGAAATGCCATCTCATCGGAGGAGTCCTTTTTGACTCCCCCAGGGGCTCTCTTCCCTGTACACTCAAACCTCGTCTGACGGGTCTCCAGGAGGACCTTTCACTCCTCTGTCCGTGAGCAGCAGTGTGGCCTTGGAGTCCAGAGCCAGCCTCGGACTGTCCTTCCCTCTTCAACTGAGCTCTGCCACCTACCAGTGATGTGGCCCTTCAGGTTACTTAACTTCTCTGGGCCTCTGTTATTTCAGCTGTCCTACCCCAATATTAGACTAAACATTGCTGCTGTTATTATTTATTATTAGTATTACTACCACCCCTTCCCACCTAGCCTGTGACTTCCCCGACAGCTGGCTGAAGGCCACCTCGTTCTTGGCTCGAAAGCCAAGTAGCACTGCTTGCATCCTGCAGGCATTCAATAGCTGTCAGCTCAGCCCTCCAGAAACCCTCATCTTCCACACGGAAACGTCACCCAACTGTTCTTCCATGAAACGGTCCGAGTAGGAGTCTTAGTCTGTCCGAGCTGCTCTAACAGATGACCATGAAGTGTGTAGCATATAAAGGACAGACATTCATTTCTCATAGTTGAGGAGGCTAGAAGTCCAAGGTCAGGGGTCAGCATGGCGGGGTGGGGGCCTCTTCCCTGATCGTGGCTGGTGTCCTGCCCTAGGCCCTCATGTGGCAGAGAGGGCTGGAGAGCTCCAGAGTCTTTTATTCTAACGCTAATCCCGTTCATGAGGGCTCTGTCCTCATGACCCTGCACCTCTCAAGGGCCCATCTCCAAATCCCACCACCTAAGGGAGTCAGGGCTCACCACATTACTGGGGTGGGGGTTGGGGCCCACAAGCATTTCCCTGTACTTAGGGCAGCATTTACCTTTCAAGGTAGTGCATCTCCTGAGCAAGCTCTCGGAGGCCTCGCCTGTCTGCAGGGCACCTGCTGGGCACTGGCTCTTAGGAAGCCAGGGAAGGTCACACCATTCCGAAGGGTGGGAGGACCTATCTGCATACCTCTGTTTAATCTTCTGGAACTTTCCCCAACCCCATCAAACACCTGGAATTCTATATATTTGCTCCTCGCTAGCTCTTTTCTTGTTCCCTATAGGAAAGAGGCCAATTTCAGGGCAACAAAACTCTGGTAGCTATTTACATAAAATATTTAAATCCCAGTAACAGTAAGCCAGGTAAAGGTTGGCCAACTGAAGCAAGGTCACATGAAAGAGAGGAGGCGGGGAGACTGATGTTCTTGAAGCAAAACCTACAGACTCATCTCTATTTTACTCTGAATACATTTCCTCTCAACCTCCAAAGCCGCAGAAGCTCACGAACTTCTATTTGTTATTTCATTTTATATCCTTAAACCTTTTCACCAATTTTCCCCTTTTAAAGTCAGATATCACAGACCGAAGGAAAAAAACAACCACCGACAGATAATTGAGTTCTTTTATTAGCCTCCCCACCAGGCACTTTAAGAGACATTTTATTTATTCTTGGCTTTTGGGAAAATCTCAGCCTACAGGTTATTTGTCATTTTCCTCATTTGGGTCAATTTGTCATTATAATTAGTTTTATTCTTGGACCCTGGATCTTTTCCTTCGGAATATTAAGACCTCTTCCCTAAGAGGACTTGACAGAGAGGGAAACAAGGAAGGCAGAAACAGGAACACCTCCCTCCTTCAATGGATGTGACTTAACAATGAACTTGCTTCGACTGCAGGGGGTGTCAAGGGGCCCTGGTGGCTGAGTTCCAGGCAATGGTGCGTGTCTAGCGTGGAGGCTGCGCTCAGCTGCCAGAGGAATCGAGGTCTGAAAACCTCCATTTCCCACTTGTCTCCCAGGGTAGCTTTCAAAAATCCCAGGGGGAGAGCCACAGAGAGAAACACTGATGTGAGAGAGACACATCAATTGGTTGCCTCCCGCACGTGCCCTAACCAGGACTTGGAGTCAAGCCTGAATGGAGGTACATGTCCTTGATGGGAATTGAACCTAGGACCCTTCAGTCTGAGGGCCACCTGTCTATCCACTGAACCAAACTTGTCCCAGGGCACTCCTCTTTCTTAAAGGTAACAATGAGCAAGAATAACCACAATGAAGGTGTCAGGGAGGATGAATGGCATCAAGATGGGCCCAGCCAGGCCTCCAAGGTCTTCACTCGCAGCCCAATCCCCGCTGTGGGCATCGGTCTGCACTTTCCTGAGAACCATCTCTCCCTCTAAGGGAAGTTCCCTGTTCCCCGCGCAGGACGAGGGGAGCATGTTTCCTAGGGAGTGGGAATCTCAGGTTGCTCATCAATTAATGAACGAAAAGAGAGACATTAGTCACACAACCTACAGAACCAAGTCTGCTGCCCTAACAAGGAGTGCATTTTCTTCGGAACGTGGCTCACGTGCTGCAGGGAGACTTTGTGCGTCAATATGATAGCTTCAGGTAGAGAATAAAGGCCCAGAGGAAGCTCAGTCTCAGTTTGGGGAAAACAGTTCCCAGGATGCCATGACAACTGAACGGTGTACAAGGAGAGAAGCTGAGACAGAACCCTTGTGTTAGATGAATGAGCTGCAGGCGCTGGGCTATGGGCTTGGAATTTGCTAGAATTTCCAAAGCAGAAGTGGATGGGTGGGGCAGTGTCTCAGAATTTTCTTATAAATATAATTTCTGAAATATATATATATGAAATTATATATATATTAGAAGAAGGGAGATGGAAAAAGAGATAGAAACATCTATGAGAGAGAAACATAGGTTGGCTGCCTCCTGCAGGCCCCCTACCAGGGATCAAGCCCACAACCCAAGCATGTGCCCTGCCTGGGAATGGAAGTGGCAACCTCTGGGGAATTGCCGGGATGATGCCCAACCGAGCCCCACCGGCTGGGGATTCTTGAAGTTTTCAAAGCGCCTTCTAAAATGTAGAACTTAAGCGAATGCATTTTTAAAAAATCTTAAATGCTAAATTACTTCAATGGGACTGGGATCAGGCATTGATTCATTTGATTACATTCAAAGAGCGTCTACTTTGTGCCAATACCGAGGGTTCACAAAGGAGCACAAATACGCTAATGTGTCAGGAGAACCGGCATGTTCCACAGGCCGTTAGGGAGAGAGACAGCCCCAGACACAAGGCATGTGAGCCGGTCAGGACTGAGGAGGAGGCTTTCCGGGGAGAAGGGAAAAGAAGAGGTTCAGGCAACGGTGCCAGTCTGGCACGTCGGGAAAACTGAACACAGTCCCGGTCCGGAGCACCAAGCGAGGGAGCTGGGCAGAGGGAGGCAGGACTCCTGTGGGGCCACCAGGAGCCAAAACCATCTGGGAACGAGATGACCGGCCGAGCTGTGTATTAGAACCATCACTTCCAAATGCTGCCTGTCCCAACCAGGCTGCACCCAATTCTGATTTAGACCTTCTTACCCATCACTCTCTGAGACTGCCCAGCAGCCCTGGCCTTGACTTAGTGCATTAGCTCATCGCTCCTGGGACGTGCCTCTTTCTCCCTTGGGGGTGTGGGGCCTGTGAGCAAGAATTGCAAGTTCATGGGCTGGAGGCCCTGGCCCCTCGGGGTGCATCACGCACCCGCCTGATGTGAGGCGCTCGGAAACCAGGGGCCTCCTGCCGGCAAAGCTCTCCTGCTCTCCGGGGGCCTGCGCACTGGGGCAGCATGAGACCTGACGCGGTAGAAACGTCACCACGGAGGTCTCGGGGTGCACACGCCCTCCTGAGCTGCCTTAACAACACGTAACAGAACCCAGTGGACGCCCGAGTGGAATGCGTTGGCTCCTGCGGAAGCAGCCTTTGGGCAAACCTCCTGAAAGGACGTGGATTTGGCAAACACGATGCAGACATTGCTGACAAGATCAGTGGGCACTAAGCTGGCTGCGTGTTGTGGGGGGCAGGAGAGGGGGGCTGTCATCTGATGAGGCCATCAGCACAGAGGGGAACAGTGTCCCCGGGGGGCGGGGGAGGCAGGGGACCCCCGGGAGGAAAGTGGAACAGGGCGGCCAGTGGGGAAGCCCAGGGGGGCGGGGCCTGGCCTCCCTTGGGACCATGTCTGCCCCAGGCCCGGGAACAGTTGGCAGTGCTTCTCATATTCACTGGGGGAGGGGGTGTTCCCGGCATCCACTGGGGAGAGGCAGGGACGATGCTGCCCATCTCACAGGGCACATGTCCCCACGGGGAGAAGGGCCCAGCCCCGAGGCCACAGCTCCGGGCTGAGCCAGGGCCGCCTCAGGATGGGGTCTGCCGCCTCCCTCCCCCCTCCGCCCCCGCTGCTCGGCCTGTCTTCCACGCCGCGTCTGGAATCAGCTGCCAGGAGGTTAACACACGCACCGTAACATCTAAAAATAAAGCCATTTTTAGACTTCAAGGAACAGACAGCGCCATCGTCTTTCGTGACTCCGGGGTGCTTGAGCGCCTCCCGAGGCTGCGGAGAGCCCGCGTCTATATATAGCCGCCTGTCAGATCCCGCCTCTGCAGGCTGGCTGCTGGCAGCGGGAGATAAGCCCCACTGATGAAAGGATCCAAGTCCCCGGAGGTGACGGCTCCAGAAACTTCCAGGAAAGGCGCCCAGCCTGTGCTCAGACCCCTCCCACCCCATCAGCACCCCCTCGCATCCGGTCCCTCCAGGACCCCTCCTCATTTCTCTTTCCCCGGCTCCCCATCCGGCCTCAGAGCCCAGCAAATGCCTGCACCTCTGCTTTGGATGTCACCCATGCACGTCCCACTCTAATGGCAAAAATGCACTTTCCAATAAGCAATTTTTTGAAAGGCAAAAGGTCCGTGAGTCATTAAGGACCCGGACCCCAGCCCAACGCTTCCCTCAGACACATGGCCTCACTGTAATTTTCTCCCAACCAATGCCTGCTGCGGGCTGCCAGGCGGCAGCAGGGATTTGTTTAATGACACGCTCAGCCCCGCCATGGCTGCACCTCCTCCTGCCTTCCCCCGCAGCCGGCTTTCCGCCCAAAGCCAGCAGCCCCGCGAGGACAGAGGCTGGGTGCCGGGCCCGGGAATCCATCTCTATGTTCCATGTGCTCTGTGCCTCCCTCAGAGTCCCCCTCATCTTCATTCTCCACCCCCAGAACCCAGCACGCCTGCCTTGGCTACAGCTCCGGGTAATATTTTTACCCTCCCGCCCGCGTCCCCCAGCCCTGTTACATAAGGAAGGTCCCGGCTGCCCCAGGCGAGGAGGTGGAGGGCGGGCAGAACTCCGAATTCCTGACTGAGACTCTGCCCTCATTTCTACCCCCCATGCCAGCCTCAGCACAATTCAGAGTCCTCGGGACAGGGCAGGCAGTCCCACGGAAGGGCAGGGCCACGACCAGGCTGCCCTGTCCCTGACAGCGAAGAGCAGGCCTGAGCCTGGAGTGACCTGCTCCGGTCATCCGTCCAGTTAGTGACAAGGTTAGGCTCCAGGGCTCGCTGGAGAGGATGGCCGTGCATTTTTAAAGCCAGGTGGACAATGGCTTCTCAGCAGCAATCCCGCACACAGGAATCCTGTAGACATGAGTGCCAGTAAGGTTCTGGAATCAAACTAGCACCAAGGCGACAGCCACAATGACCTCCCCTTGAGAAGTCATCCTTCCCGTGGACAGTGTGGCTTTGCTATGCCTCGTGCTGCCGAGGAGCCTGCAGACGCCCCAATGCACCTCCTGCTCCCCGGTTCCCTCCACCGTTCTCCTTGGAGGGTCTAGAAGAGCGCAGAAGGCACACTCTGCTTTCTATCAGACGAGAAAGTGGGGGACCAGGACTCAGAAAATGACAGCGAGGGAGTGTTCCACCTTTACTCCCTTCGCTCCCGGAAGCTGCTGCTCTCACTGCCCTCTGGCGGGACACTTCCTTCCTGTCTACGCATCAGAGTGACAGGGAGATGGAGCTGTCAGACTGTGTCCTGGTCCTCGCCACCTTTGGCAACAAAACCCCCCGGCCTGGCCAACAGGCGGGAAGCAGGACGCCGGGCCAGGCCAATGGGCACGGCAGCCAGAACACGCTCCCAGTCTCACACCTGGGTGGCACAGCCTCTGCTTTTCATTAAATCCATTTCTAAATTTCATCTGTGAGTGAGAGGGCCCATGACTAGCAGGATTCACTCACACATGTAGCGCAGCAGTGTGGTCACTGACAGGCGGCTGCAGTTGGGAGTTTCAGGTGATTCTGAACCCCGGGAGAGATGCTGGGTGTGCGGGGACGCACATGGAGACTGGCGCCAGGCAGAGCCCGACCCCGATCCTAGCCTGGCCACTCTAGTTGCATAACTCTGGGTGAGCTATATGCAAACTTTTTTTTTTTTTTAACAAAAAACCCATATGTACTTTTTAATTGATTTTAGAGAGGAAAGGAGAGGGAGAGAGAGAGATGGAAACATCAATGATGAGAGAGAATCATCATCATTGATTGGCTGTCTCCTTCATGCCCTCCACTGGGGATTGAGCCCACAACCTGGGCATAGTGCCCTGACCAGGAATCGAACTGTGACCTTCTGGTTCATAGGTCGACACTCAACCACTGAGCCACACTGGCCGGGCAGCTAAGTACAGACTTTCTCATATGTATCATCAAGATAGAATTTTGCAAATTTCTTTTTGGGTGTGGATTGAGTAAAGAATAGAGATACCTTCTCTTGTTCCCAGAACTGGATGGCCCAAACGCAGTACCAGACACTGGACAGTCAATGGAACAGCTGGTAGTGAACGAAGCCTATGTTAGGAGTGCCCTGTCATTCCCCCACAGCAGAGATCGGCCTCTCTCCTTCACCCGCAGACTGCTCCATCTTCTTGTTGGCCAGCACTGCCAAAGCCTGTGGCCAGCGTAGCGGAGCTGAAAGCTTACAGCACACAGTAGCCCCAGACTGAGGACTTCCCTCTGTGGTACCACATCCCCTCTGCCGAGAGACAGAACCAAATTGTCTTGCTCTTTTTACAAAACCCATGTCCCCTTCTCCATACAATGAGTATAACTGTAGAAATCAAACTTGAAGGCACTGGGCTCACTCTAGAATGACTGATAGAGGGCACAGGCTATGTACATATTTAAACAGTTGGTTCCTTTAAGGATTGTCATTTTAACTACTATCATAGGCTCAAGGCAGAGAGATTTTGGGGTTCAAATAGCAGAAAATAGAAGACTCATCTCTCAGTTCTTGGGAAGCCAGACTTGAATTCAACCTGAATAAATCACGCCAGTCAACCTCAGATAATTCAGGAAACCAAACTTCATCTCGTAGGGCTTTATCATTTTCCTTGGGTGTTAGTAAATCTCTGAAAATCTCAAAAGGCAAATGAGGAAAAGCAGATTCAGAAATCCCACTTTTTTGTCACTTGTTAACTAAGAAGATAAGCTCCTTTGGTTCAAGTGAGGCTTCAAGATTAACTCCAGGATCCATCGCCATGTCTTCCTCCCGCCCCAGGAACCAGAGCTGGCTCAGCGGTGCTGCCCCACTTCTGTGGGAAGAGGATTACGTTAAGACATCCTGACCCTCCTTCCTCCTGCTGTCCTGCAGGCTCTGGGCTTGACAGCAATGCTGACCCGCCCCATGCAGTCAATGGGGCTGTAAGCAAGTCCGTTAGTGTAACTGATCAAAAAGAACCCCGTGCAGAGGGCAATTACAACAGCATCAGTGACGTGCAAACAGCACTCTGCACTAGAAAAGCTTCCTGCGGATGAGAATGGTATATTTTGCCCTCTGTTTTTTGTTTGTTTGTTTTTTACCTCTATCCAAGTATCAGATGATCTCATTCATATGTGGAATCTAATGAACAAAATAAACTGATGAACAAAATAGATCAGGAGACACAGAAGCATGGAACAGACTGATGAATTTCAGAGAGAAGAGGGGTGGGGTTGGGTGGGGAGTGATCAACTGGGGGACTCATATACATAGACAATAGGATGGTGAAGGCCTGGGAGGGGCAGTTGTGGGGAGGAGGGACCAATGGAAAAAAACACAAACAAAGGGGACATCTGCAATACTTTCCACAATAAAGAAAAAAATAAATGATACAAAACACCAACCAATCAAACAATAATAAAAAGAGGAGCTGGCAAGGTATACCGAAATATTAGGTAGGAAAGTAGATGATGATAACCAAATGCACTGCATTGCCTTCCAAGTGCATGTGAAAACACCCTTCCCAGCAAGCCCAGGATGCGGCCCCTGCTTGCCTGGTCAATGAGTTCTCCCCAAGTGGGAGTAAGGGCTCATCAGCTTGGCACATCCCTGTGGGAGCAGTTGAGAGGATGATGTGTTGCTGTTTCATGAGATCCAAGTGGCCTAATGAGATAATGCATCCCCACAGGGGCCTAAATTACGTTTGGGGATTATGTTGCTCATTAGCTAGCTTCCCTGATGTGAGCAGAACTGGTTGACCCAAAGCAAAGAGCGGTGGCAAACACCCAGTGTGCGAGCAGCCATGAGCTCTCGCTGCACTGCTACTGAACTGACTACCCAGACGCGCTGGGTACCCCAGCCCACAGGCCACTCCTATGGCCCCGGGAATATCTGGGGCCCGGGGTGTGACTAGGAATTCTAAGTGGGCCATTTGGGGCCCAAGGCAGTCCTGCTAATAATATCAATGGCAGACCCATGTTAGGAAATTCAAAAGCTCTATTTTGCTTCTAAATTACAGGATCAGTGAATGTTATTCGACATGGGTATACTGTAATGTTTTAGGATGTGCCTTTTTCTAAGATGAAAAGAGTTGAAAGCCTACCTCCGTGCAATTCCCCCAAGTTCAAGCTAAAATTTCCAAGCCTTTGAAGGTTTGCTCTTCTCACACTGTCGTTAACATTACTCATGCCTTTAACTCGAGGAGGTGCGTTTTGTGAGAAGCCTCCCAAGCCACAGGCTGTGCTGTGCACTCACTCCTGTGCTCCAGGGGGTGGGGGTGGAGCTGCTCCCTGTAAGAGCAAGCCACACTGAAATCCCCTAAGATACCACAAAGCCATCTTCCGAAGAGCCTGGCAAGGGCTTCATTTTAAATGCTGTTTTTAGATACACCTCACTGATTTTTAAAATAAACTTGACTCTGTTTTCCTCTCCCAATGTTATCACTCCACCCATGTTGTATTTGTCATTTTTTCTGATTCCCAATCAGGCAAGTGAAATAATAATAATAATAATAATAATAATAAATATAATAATAATAATAATAATAATAATAATAAAAGAATCAGAGTGAGTTCTCCAAGGCTCCAAAACTTCCTTCTTTCCCTTTGCAGAACAAATGCATGCAGACCAAGGCAGTGGGCCTTCTTAGAGAGGCCCACGTGGTAGGTAGAACTGGGGACTTTTAGTTCCTTCCTCTCCATCTCCACACCCATCATTTTATTAGTCATTGGACGGGATCAAATGGCATTGAGTTCTTGGCTTTCCTGTGGCACAGAGTCCATTAGTATCGATTTGATAGTTGATGCATTTAATCTTAAATATGAAGAATGTGAATATGATGGAAACTTTGGACACTCGCAGTATTGAGCACCTTCCTATAGTGAGAAAGACAGATGAAAATTTGGAAAGAAACAGCATGTAAGGTGGTGTTTTGGGGTTCATCCCGGAAGGTCAGCCTCCTAGAACTAGGACTAGCTGCTTGAGCTATAATGAACATTAGGACAAAGGGGCCTCTCCTGTATGAACTCGTGGCCTTAAATAAAATTCGTTTATCTTCTCAAGGCTTCATTTTCAAATCACCCTAGTCACCACACTACTATTGACTGCAGAGCTGAGTAGGATTAAATTACAAACACATGGAGAGCACCCATGGCACACCAAACACATAGTAGGTTCACAATACACACAATCCAAAACTTGACCTGTGTGACCGTGGACAAACACAGAATGGCCTCCTTGAAAAGGAGAATGAATGATATTACCTACCTCAGAGAATCCTTTTAATGACCATCTGCATGTATCAAATAATGATCGAGCATATTCTATGTGCTAGGGACTTTTGTGTACATGTGTCTTTCTTTAAGAATGGGGGCGAGAATCAGAAAACTATAATACAAGGTATTGATTCAGGAAACCAGACAGCACATGAAGTCGCAGGGGCCCAGCTGGTAAACATGTGCTGACAGGGAAGACGACCTTTGGAGGGCAAACCTCATTCATTCATTTATTCGCTCACTCACTCATTCATAAAACATTTATTGTGGGGGTGCTAAGAGGCAGGCAAGAAACTATTTAGACCCCAGTTCACACAAGGGAGAGGGTTCTTGGCTCCAGATCCTTCATGAGAAGTACTGGTTTCCTTCCTTTCCTCCCTCAAGGGGCTCTCTGATTGACCAGAAGACAGTTCAAGCTCTGGGTAGTAAGTGCTAAAGGACAGGAATGTGACTAATGCCTCTCCATCACTGTCAGACTCAAGTCCTATTCCTGGAATCCTGCAGATCAGGCTTATTACGTCCAAGTGTAATTCAGCCCTTCCCCCAAACAAGTCCATGGGAGCCCAGGCTGCTGAAACACTGGCTTGGGAGCCAGAGTGGTCAGAGGCGTGGACAGCATTCGCTTTTGCTCTAAAAATTGCAGGCAGACGTGTACAGTTTAACAGCCTTCAGACCATTCCCTCTCGCTGCCCACCCAGCCTTCTGGGAGTGCCTGCCATGGAGAGAGAGCCCTCAGGCACTGATGGGGCTAGGTAAGGCAAAGCCGGAGCTGTTTACTTTGAGTGTTACAACAGTTAATAACATCGGATTGTTTCTGCTTTGGATGCAAGTAATTGAAATGGAAATGAAAACATGTGCTTTGGATGATTAGGAGATGAAAAAATAAACCATTAGCATAAAGGCGAATAATGGGCAAAATAAATTTTTTTCTCCTCGACGATACAGATGCTCACAAGAGGAAATGTCCTTGAGCAACTTCTGGATTTTCCAATCCTCCACTGGCAACACCAGAAAAAGCTTCAAGTAGCTAAGGGCTAGGGAAAGTCTAAAGGAAACTCATGGGAATAGTTCAACTAAAGATTAGAGCCCAAACCCAGGCTTTCCCCAAGGTCTGAGCAGAAGGAAACCAGGTCCTCTTTAAGATTTCCCGAGATGCTTAGCCATAACAGCCCCACCACAGTCTCGCACGCAGTGTCTCCAGAGAGGGTGTTCAGGGTGCAGGTATTGCCTGCCCCTTCTCAAAAGTACCCAAGTGGCCAACTGAAAAGTAGGGGGGGGGGGTTCTCTGTCTCTTATTCCCTTCCTCCCTCCCTCTATTTTATGATATCTTACTAGTAAATCAGCCTACTTGATATATATTTTTAAAAATATTTTTTTATTCATTTCAGAGAGGAAGAGATAAATAGAAACATTAATGATGAGAGAGAATCATGGATTGGCTGCCTCCTGCATGACCTCCATGGGAGATCTAATCCTCAATATAAGCATGTGCTCTGACCAGGAATTGAACCCTGACCTCCTGGTTCACAGGTCGATGTTAAACCACTGAGCAACACTGGCCTGGCAGCCTCCCTGATATCTTGACCAGAGTGAACAGAAGCCCTGAAGGCCAGTGGTTCCACCGAGGCTGCTATCAAGGTGGGGAACCCATTCTCCCAGCATGAGCATTCCCAGAATTCCCTCTGAACGCTCAGCATGGAGACAGCATTTTCACTCAGAGGCACACCACTTTAGGAGGCTCTGGGCACTCTTGTTAGAAGGTGCATGGCCAAGGGGGTGGAGACCATGTTTCTAAGAAGCGAAGACTACATAAGGGCTCCCAAAAGCATAGGGAGCATGTACTACTCCAGTAAGAGTAGCTTGCTGGTGGTGAGAAAGATGAGAAAGTCAAAGACACTGGGTGTTGAGGGTTAGCCTAACACCCAAGAGCTGCATAGTTTTGAATGTAGCTGACCAAGGTCCCTAAATCGTGGTAATTCATCTGTACACTGGGTCTGCTGAGTGGACGTGTTGGGGACTGACCTAATGACTGCCTCTTCCTCATAAGAGAACCCTCATTTCACTCAGGTGTCCATCTGTCCTCTGGGCAATCCTTCATCAGAGCAAGTGCTGACCCTCCCACCTCCAAGTGCAGGTCTGATGAGTCTGAGTAGCATCCTGTTTTAGGACATTATTTGGTTCAGAACTGGGTATGTGCTCAAGTTCAAGCCAAGGAGACAAGCAGAAGCCAGACCGGGTGCTTCTGTGGATCAGGTCCCCTGTGACCCCCATCTCTTCCATGGGAAATAATGGTGCGTGGTGTCCAACACTGAAGCTGACACACAGGAGGGGCAGCCGTGGGAATTGCAGAGAAATAGAGTTGGTTAAACGAGCCCTAAAATCTACATCGTGTCTAGCTCCTAATTATCTGAGCCAATACTTTTTCTTCTTGTTAAACATAATGTTTTCTGTTACTTGGAAATTCAAGTACATAAAATAATAGAGATACCTATTAGAAGTTTTGGGAAGATAAATAAAAATTAACATCAGGGGTGTGCTGTGCTTCGTGCAGAATGAAGGACAGCATGAGCACTCTAAGCATGCTGGCTCCTTTCACTGGGTGCCTTTCCTTGCTTACACTGTCTCGTCCCCATTAAGAGATTCTCCCGGAGGATCTATTTCAGTTTCATTCAAGCACAAGGACATCTCTGACATTATAAATGTTGAAAGGCTTTGTTTTATTCATTGGCAGTTTCTAGGAATTCAGGATGCTGGAGGGAGGGAGAAAAATTATACCCAGAAAATCCTTAGTGCCTGTTACAGGTTGAATTGTGACTGTGCTCCCTGCCCCTCCCCCCTTCACCAAAATAGGTCAAAGCCCTAATGCCAGTACCTCAGAAAGGGACCCTCCTTGGAAATAAGGTCACTGTAGATGTAGTTAGTTAAGATGAAGTCATGCTGCAGTACAATATAATGACTGGTGCCCCTCATGAGAAGATTGCCCTAGCTGGTGTGGCTCAGTGGAAAGAGCATTGGCCTGTGGGCTGAAGGGTCCCAAGTTCAATTCCAGGCAAGGGCACATGTCCGGATTTCCGGCTTAATCCCATGTCGGGGGCAGGGAGAGGGTGCAGAGGGCAGCCAATCAATGATTCTCTCTCATCATTGATGTTTCTATCTCTCTCACTCTCCCTTCCTCTCTGAAATCAATAAAAATATATTTTCTAAAGAAGAAGAAGACGGCTATGTGAAGAACAGACACATAGGGAGAACACCATGTGATGAGTGGGGTTATGTATCTGCCCACCAGGATTGCCAGAAAACCACCAGAATCTGGGAAGAGAAAAGGAAGGGTTCCTCCATAGGTTTCAAGAAAATGACCCTGTTAGCACCTGGATTTTGGACTTCTTGGCTTCATAACTGTGAGATAATAAATTTATGATTTTTAAAGCCAACTTGTTTATGGTACTTTGTTATGGCAGCTCTGGGAAATGAATTCAGTGTGTATTCATAGAAAATTAATTGGGAAAATCAGGTGGAAACCAGGCATTTTAAATCATTAGTGTTTTTTTTTTAATTACCAGGTATCTTCTACCTATGATATTTATGCTGGACTGCTGAAAGTCTAAATTTTCCTCTCTAAAAGCACCCCAATATCCCTTATTTAAAGATGCAACCAATCTTTAACTCTTTTCTTAAAAAATAAAATTAAATGCAGCCATCAGGGATATAAAACAGATAAAGGTGCATCTCCTAAACTTGAAGGAAGCTGGAGAGAGTGAGCATAGAATGTCCTTCTTTCTATGCTAAGCTGAAGCCAACTCTCTACTGACCCCTCCCGCCTCTGCCCATGGAACCACCAGGGATGAGTAGCTTTCACTGTTCTAGAGGATGATGTGAATGTGGGTGCTGATGGCCATGATTAGGAGTACAGTAGGAGTTCTCGTCAATGACCGCTGCATACTTCACTTGTTAGATTAAGAAACACTTTCCTCCCTTTCTGTACAATATAATGACTGGTGTCCACATTGACACTTCACACTAACAGTCTAGTTGCTGGGATGCCCTGTGTCTCTCCTTCCACCATATGAGATGTGAATTTTGGGGTCTCTTTCTGTCAGTTATACACTGAGTGGCCAAATTTTTATGATCTATGAATGCATAATAATCTGGCCACTCAGTATGTGAGTGAGTGTGTGTGTGTGTGTGTGTGTGTGTGTGCATATATTAGAGGCCCGGTGCATGAATTCGTGCATGGGTGAGGTCCTGCCAGCCTGGCCAGGGGGAGGGCACAGGGGCGGTTGGCCAGCCTACCTGCTGGTTGAACTCCTGGCCAAGGGGACAATTTGCATATTAACCTTTTATTATATAGGATATACACTGAGTAGCCCGATTATTATGCATTCAGAGATCAAAATAATCTGGCCACTCAGTGTATGTATTAATGTAATTATGTAATTTGGTTGCATATTATATACATTGAAAAAAATATGGGTGTGAAAAGAAAATACTCTACTCCTAAGAGTACACTGGGTACATTGCATGCTTTGGAAGTTGGATTAATAAAAAAATAAAAATAAAAAATAAAAGAGTTACTAAAACTAAATCAAACCTGCCACTGAACCAGGTGGGGGTGGGTCAACCACCGAAGACTGGAAGATTCTGTATTTAGATGGCTTCCTAACTGCCTTCAAGATCTCATTCCGCTCTAAGGAGACGGAAGCTGGGAGTTGCAGAAGATGCCTTTCTGGCATAGTTTATGTGAGCATGTGAGCGTGGTCATTACACGCCCCAATCAGCAAACCTAAGAAGTGTTTTGGCCTCAGAAAACATTTTGGTATATGAATATGCATTTATACGTTTTAAATTAGAATATTTAAGGTACACATATCCCATGTTATGATTAAGCATAATCACTTTTGTGATCTTTTTTGGTTAACTAATCAGCTGCCGGCTCCAGCTGCATGGGGTAAGAGGGTCCTACTGCAGGTGCTTCACTGTGGGTGCTCTGAGCTGGAACGGACAACCACTGGCACTTAGTTGTCATCAATGGCACAGAGAATGAAAGCTCCCTGAATGAGGGAATATTTGTCTTCTTTGTTCATTGATGTTAATTTTTTTAATTGCATTCATTCAAAACACCATAGATATTTTAATTAAAAAGGAACATATGTTTACCTGAATAATTCTTAAAGCTATCTAAAAAAGGAAAATGAGCCATAGTCATCTCCTTGTGGATATAATGACACATTTGGCATGAGCCTCAGAAGGACTTTGTTGATTTCCTGGCCATGTCATATCTAGGTCAAAAGCTGGATAACTCACCAGGGACAGAGGTCCCTGATCCAAGATTGAACCCCATCAGGCAGGGGCCCACGCACCCACTAGAACACTCTCCCTGCGGGTTCTGCATGGTTCACCTTCTGCAAATAAAAGTCCTCAGAGTGTAAACCCACTCCAACTGGGGTTGTTATTTTTATTCCATTCACTTACCAAAAACTATGTTTTCTGACCATTTTCAAAGATGAAGTGATACATAAAACATGTCAGTGACACTGCAGTGAACTGGGCAACATGCATTCAAAGGTCTCCATCCCCATCCTAATGGAAGATAAACCCTTTTCCTGGGAGATGCAAGCACCCTAAAAAATCCTGGCCAAGAAGGAGAGAGCAAAGAGTTCCACAGCCAATTTGGCGGAGGCTGGGAGTCAGAGGGGACAAGTGGCTGGCCCCTGGCATGCACGGAGTGGCATTCGATCCAAGTGAGAGATCAAACCTCCTCCTCCTCCCTTCAGCAGGCTGTGTGCCCCTAACAAAAGCAAACCAGGAAGAAGAACCAAAATAAGTGTGAATGAGCTCCAGTGCCAGCCGCCTCTTACAGTGCCATGGCCCAAGGAATACTGGCTGGCTTGACTTCTGGGTTCCACAGGGGCAATAGGCTGAAAATCACTGGGTGTGGAATCACCAGCGCTTCCTACATGAGAAGATTCTGAGTGGCTTATGTTGTTGGCATCCTTCTCACCCCATTAGCAGCTGGGCAAGTGGAAAACAAATAGATGACAAGTAGATATTCAAAAAGTGTCAGCTAACAAGTGACAACTAGTTAATTAGAACAATAACAAAGTAGACAAATAATAAAGTCAGCAAACAAGTAAATACGGGAAACTCTCACCAACTCCACTTCCTGTTCTGAGGCCATTCTTTCTGTGGGGACTTTCTAAAGGAGAATGCTGTCTTAATTGGCAATTAACCCAATGGGAACGGGGCTTACAGCTACAGCGGGCGAATGTGGTGCAACAACCGCAGGCAACAAAGACCACGGAGAGGCTTCCACACCCAGACTTCAGGAGGAAAAGCCGGTGTCTTCCGAGTCCTTCACTCCGAGGGGACGGCTATCTCCACCGCAGGACTCCAGGAGAAGGGGAACCACAAAGGTACCTCTGAGGGTGCTCTTTGGGTTTGGAGGATCGGTCTATTCTTCAGCCCGAGAGCGTGAGGCTTGCTGATCTGCTGCAGGCTCAGGTAAGAGACCCATTTTGGATACAGCCTCTGACACTGGGCCAGTTATTTACAATTTCTTAAATTTGTAAACTGAGTTCCATATTTGTAAACGGAGAGGAAAAGATACCGGCCTCAGAGTTCTGTTGTAAATATTAAATGAAATAACCACTGCCAAGGGCTGAGCACATAGTAGATATTCAAAAAGTGTCAGCTAACAAGTGACAACTAGTTAATTAGAACAATAACAAAGTAGACAAATAATAAAGTCAGCAAACAAGTAAATACGGGAAACTCTCACCAAGCCCATCCTCAGAGTGTCTAGCACGCACAAGCTCCGTGCGAGGCATTGTGAGCGCTGAGAGGCACGTTCCAGGAGGGGTTTCTTCACCGGCGGGGAGATAAGCCCTGTACACAATTCGCTCCTGTGTGGCTGGTGGATTATAAATGCACAGGAGAGGCACAGGTACAGTGTGATAAGAGGTTGGGAGAAAGAAAGAACTTGTAGCTGGGGAATCTACAGCAGCATCATGAAGGAGGGGGCAGGGGCCATCAGCCGTGTGTTTCATATCCCTGAACAACATAAACTGAATTCCCAGTCAGTTTCCAATGATTGAATCCTTTCTTGGGATTCATTGTTTTATAAAAATATCCCTGACCAATGTAGACTGAATTCCAAGTCAGTTTCCGGTTCAACAGTCCTGTCGTGGGGTCACCTGCATTAATTCCTCTTATCCATGTCGGATCGAGGAAAACTGCACTGGTTTCTGAATGGTCAACTAACCAGAGACCGTGTGGGAAGGAACCCTGTGGCTCCGGCACCCACACATCCTCTGTGATGTTCAAAATAAGTGGGTTTTTTAAATTTATTTCAGAGAGGTATAGGAACATCAGTGTTGAGAGAGATCTATTGATTGGCAGGAAGGAGTAGATCTGGACAAACAGTACGATTCACTCCTGTTCGAGGAGGGGCTTGTGTGGTGGGCCACTCTGTTCCAGCTGGAAGGAACCTCAACATGAGATCATCCATGGCACTGCATGCTCATGGGAGATTTGCCGCCCAGCCAGGACGTGTTTGTAGGCTCTGTGAGGATGGACACTTGCTGAAAAAAGGAACACACAGTGGAGATGTCCAAGAGTCATTGTACTGACTGATAAGATGCTCCCTTAAGGAGGGGAGAGGGAGACTAAGGGGCATGGAGATAAAAGGCAGCTGCTACAGACACCACTATGAGCTTCCAGCTCCCCCGCAGTGATGAGTAACCAGGCCCAGCCACCTCCAACCACAGCGGCAGCGGCTGGCATGGCGGCAAGGGCTCTGGCCACCTGCGGAACCTGGGTCTCCACTCATGAGCGCTACTCCCTTATTCTCTCTGAGCCAGCCTCTCTGCTGTACAATGTGGACATCGCTGACCACCTGGTTAGAGGGCAGTGAACGTGCAAATGAGGATGAAACAGCCACCAAAGCCCTTCCACTGTACACATTCAGCCTCCGGACATCTGCTCAGAGCGGTGAGAGCGCTGTGGTTAGCCAGGCGGCCTGGACTCCAGGTCAGAGTGCCTGTGTGCTCACTGCGCCTGCTTTTCTTTTCAATCGGACCAGCTTGGCCAGGGGCTGAGCAAGCCCATGTCACACAGATCCCCACTTCGTCTGCAAAACCCGGAGCACTGTCACTGTGAAGACTCCCTGTGGGATCCTGGGATGAAGGGCGCTGGAGGCAGATGACGGAAATGCCTGACCTCTGCCTGTCCCGCTGGGGCCCCCGGAGCACAAGGTGGGGGGTGGGCTGCGGCACACAGGGGCGGCGGAGGCGACAGCTGTGCTCCTCCGCACCGAGCACCCCGGAGAGGCAGCGCCCGGGCAGCGCCTGGCTACCATCTGCGGAGTTCCTAGAGCAGCCGCGTTATTTATAGGAACCTGTTTGTGCAAAGCCAATATTTACCTGCCGGGGCTGTCAAAATTTACAGTTCGTCTGAGCCATTAGCCTGCTGTTTCCCCATCAGTAATGGAAACTTCCATCCCCAGGAAGGGAGGCGTGGGGTAGCTGGGAGGGTTACGCGGCCTCCCAGTTGGTGAGGAAGGAGTGATACTGACAGGTGCAGGGACAGCGCCTTTGTTGTCCAGCTGCCCACTGGCCCCTCCCGCTATCGCTGAAGACAAAGGGCTGTCAGGACAGAAAAGGGGAATTTTTGTAATCACTTCTTTGTAATCACTCCTGGCTAAAACCAGAACGGCATTTTCTGCAACAACCTGTGTGTGTGTGTGTGTGTGTGTGTGTGTGTGTGTGTGTGTACGCGTGTGTGCGCTCCATGCCTGTTCAAAGGAAGATTGGCATCTATAGCAAGGATGAGGGTGGAGTAGATTTCCATGAAAATGCAAACCTTCCTTCTGAAATCAAGACCCTCTTTTTCACTGAAAGTGCCACCTTCCATCTCTCTTCAGCGTCTTGTGTTGCATCTTCCACTGCATGCCCCTTAAATCAGGTCACAGACCCGGGCCCTCTTTCTCTTCTCTCTCTCCAGCTTCTTCCTCGGTGATCTTAGCCCCACCCCTCCCACAGCAACGCACAGAGGGAGGGCAGCACATTTGTTGATTTTAGGGAGACTCGCACAGGAGCAGGGATGTAAGTGGGATCTCACTGAATGTCCTCGTCTTGTTGCTCTGATGATGAGCTGAACGTCACCCCCGCCCAGTGTGGATGGCCACGCCTCTTCCCGTGCCAGGCCTTCAGACCATGCTTTCTTATTCTGTTCTCCGCACATGGTCCAACCCAGGGTTCCTCAACCTCAGCACTATTGACATTTGGGGCTGGGTAGTTCTGTGTTGTCCTGTGAATTGTAGTTTGTTTAGCAGCATCCTTTGCCTCTATTTGCCAGATGCCAGGAACACCCTGTGTCCCCAACTGTGACACCGTCTCAAGTCATTGCTAAATGCCCCTTAGAGTAAATCCATCCTATTTGAGAACTTCTGATCTCAAATGCCAATTACCCAGACAATATAAACATGTCCATCACATAGACAACATAGACATGTCAATCACACAGACAATGTAAATGTCTTTCCAAAGGTAAATCCCCAGAACCCTCCTGGCTCAGCTGATTCTGCTGGATCAATTTCTCACCTTCTTAGGTCACGGCCCTTTGGGTCTGAAAGATTCACAGGCTTTCTTCCCATGCTGCTTTACATCCATCTGTATCAATCTTAGAACCTTTTTCATAATTTAAATCTAGATGATGATCTACCCACATATCCCAAATAGACACAGTAAGTGAGGGACAAAGCACCCTGCACAGCACACACACCACACACCCATGTGACTGACTCTGATGGGCTGCGTGATTGACACACTCACTATTCGCTGCGAGAGAGGAGGTGACATGTCCTTTAGCCTCATGAGCAAGACTCAAGGATTGAGCAGCCCACAAGTGCTTTTTCTGTCACCAGCCCACCTTCTCTGCAGGAATGTGCAGAGTTTAAAAATCTGTGTGCTTCCTATTTCTGCCTGCGGTTCACTCTTCACAGTGAGTGACTGGGCAGAGGATCACTTGCTACTGAGCCACAGCTTTCTCCACTGTCCTCCCAGCCTCTGGCCACTCCTCCCTTTAACCCCACAGGTTTCTGGGGCTGCCTGTGCTTCCTGGCTCCAGGCCATATCTCCCTATTCTCTCACTCCTTTCCCCTCCCTAGGGTGAACATGGCAAGCATGCACCTCTAAGCTGGGCTGGGGACCGACTCCACCCTTTTCCAACAGGAACATGGTTCTACACACAGACGTGGTCACTGAGGTATTCCTCAAACCTTCACGCACAGAAGACGCTGTGCTTCAGGGACAGAGCCCACATGAGGGCAGTCCTGTGGCTTCGCTTGGGGGTCTGGGTGCAACTGAGGCTGTAGCCCATGAGTCAAGCTTAGGACAGGCTCCATGAGGTTGTTTACTGTGAGATGCCTGCCCAGATGTGTTAGGGAGAATCTCCATTGAAGGCCAAGAAGGCATGTCCACCCTGTTGCCTCTCAGGGAGTCAATGACACCTCCATCCACCCAGTTACCCAAGGCAGAAATGGGGAGTCATTAGTCGTCTCCCCCTCCATGACCACATTCCACTGCAGACTACCAGCAGTGGAGAGTTTCTGACCTTCTCTCTAGAACATATCTCGAAATTACTTCCCTACTCCATCTCTACTGAGACCACCTGAGTCCAGGCCACCACCATCTGCTGCTTGGACCATTGCATCATTCTCCTAACTGGTATCCCCACGCCCACTCTTAAGATACTCCAATCTGTTCAGGGCTCAGCAATAGAGATCATCTTGGAGTAATCTCCATCCATGCATGGTACTGTGTAAAATGCTCCAACAGTTCCTTACGTTAGCTCAAATCCAAACCTGTCCCCCTGGTGTACAAGAGCTTGCGTGACTTAATCCCCGCCCGCATCACGAACATCTCTGGCCACTCTCCTGTCACTCTGCTCCCACCCAAGCAGTCTTGGTTTCACTTCCTTGAATAAGCCTCGCTCTTTCTTGTCTGGGTCTTCAGACCCTCTGCCTGGAATGATCTTTCCTCCACACTTTCTCTCAGTTTCCTCCTTCAGCCAAAGTCACTGGTTCTCACTAACTGGGCGTCAGAATGACCTGGAGGGCCCACCCAGAGCCTCTGACTCAGGCACCTGGGATTCGGCCCTAGAATCTGCATTTCAGGTGATGCTGTTGGTGCTGGTAGGGACCACGGCTTCTCCCACCACGTTGTTTGATACCAGGTTTGCCCACCCCTAGTAGGTTCTGTCTCTGCCCCTTTTTTGTTCATAGCACTTCTTACACTTGGGACCATTTTGCCTTGCCTACACTTTTGTTTACTTTGTCTCTCTCCCCAGCTAGAATGTAAACTCCATGGGGCCAGAACCAATGTGTCTCCAGTGACTGATGCAGGGTCTGGCACATAGTAGGTACTCAATAAAAAATTTAAAAAAAAAATGGGAATGAAGGCCAGAGAAAGGGACTCTGAACTCAAAGACCTCTATATCTAGGGGTTAGGAAGTGGACTGGAAAAGGAGCTGGTTGGGTACCAGGGAGGAGGGTCTGGGCACCCACGAGGAGTAGACCGAACATCTGTGTCACACTGACAAACCCATAGCACACGATACTGTCTCATGCTGAAGCCCTCTCTACTCCGGGGAGGCTGTCATTGGGCTCAGTAAAGAGCACAAGGCCTGAGAAGAAGCTCCTGGAGGATCCTGGCAGATTAGAAAGGAAATCAATCAAAGAGGCCATCGGAGGCCCTTAATTAAATGTTCAACTTTGTAACAATCCTTTGCCATTCCCCGGGAGTCAACACAGCACCTGGCCACGGGAGGTGAGAGCGAGAGATGACGCCGCCCCCGAAGCATCGGTGGCATTTTAATGGATGCCACGGAGAGCGCACAGGGCGGGAGCAGTGAGAGATGACAGGAAGGAGCTCACCCAGCCGTGCAGGTTTATGTGATTAATGCCCGCGCAGCGTGAGCACCTGATGGATAGGACAGCACCCGCATGTCATCACTTTCACCTTCCAGGCGCCAGGTGAAGGGACTGGGCACTTGCAAGCAAGGTTCAAAGACAAAGCAATCGCTGTAGACACAGTTATGAAAATGAATGGGGGTGGGGAGGGGGTTGTAATGGTGTTTGAAAAGAAATAAAAGAAAGACGCAACACATTCTATCCCTCACAGGGTCTCAAGAGAGGTCCCTTACCTGAGAAATTCAATTGGTGCATGAACAGACGGGGAGGGAAAAAGACACAGACGGTGCGGGAGGACTGGAGTCCTTTCTGCTCTTGGAAGAGACAAGCTGCTTCGTTACCCACAAGGCATTGCTTAGGAGACCCACAGGAAGATGACAGGATTGTCATGACATTGCAATATCCTGAGGTCAGAGTGCCAGACACCACCAGATAAATTATTTAGACTCATTAAAAAAAAAAAATCCAATTCCATATTATTCCAGCACAATAATTTGATTTCTGAATGTCTCTAAGTAACAAATAAAAATTAGTATTCTCCATGTGTGTTGAAAGCATATATACATCTTTTCATTCTCCCTAAACCTGGGACCTCAATCAGAGTCTTTTACATCTGGAAGAACCCAGTCCACCACTGGACACCTTTCTTCCCCTGGCTGCCTCCCCAGGGTCCCAATGGTCACTCTCTCCATGCCTCCAATCCTTCACTCGGGCTCTTGAACTCGTCTTTGAACTCCCTTTTGATGGCTTCGCCCAACTCCTACTCAAACTGTATGTTTTTTATTGACCTTATAGAGAGAGGAAAGAAGAGGGAAGGAGAGAGAGGGAGAAAGGGAGAGACGGAGAGCGGAAGAGAGGGGGAGAGAGAATGAGAAATTGGTTAATCAGATGCTTCCTGCACACCCCCTAATGGGGATTGAGCTGGCAACCTGGATATGAGCCCTGACAGGGAACTGAACCAGCAACCTTTTGGTGTACGTGATGATGCCCAACCAACTGAGCCACACATGCCAGGGAGACACTCTTAATCATCTTTCAAAGTCCAGTTCAAGTATCTCTGCTCCTTACAGGTTTACAGCTCCTTTCCTCCCCAAGAGGATAGATGGTCCTACGTCCTCTACTTGCATCTAATGGAATGAACAAGGTTGTGGGTAGATATGTCTGTCTCCACTGCGAGACCCTATTTCCTTTTAGTTTCCTGATTGAAATGTATCTTAATATCTGCTCCCTTTCTAAAAGCCTGCCCTTCTAGACTATCCTGAAGGCCACAAACATTTTTATTTAGAAACCAGTCAGAACAAACGCCTATGATTCTCCGCAAATTCTGAATGTGTCTTCGTCTCTTTTTTTGAAAGAAAATAATTAAGTCAGAAACTTTCAAAACAAGCCCTTGTTCTCTTCTATGTCTAGGAAGTAATTTGAGACTCAAATGCCTTCAGATCAATCAATATATTGTGCATGAATAAAGGACACTTTTGAAACTGTCTAGATTGCATACAGGAAAAAGGTTACTTTACCCACCAAGTTTTATTTTACAGTCAAAACGCACCCAGGCATACAAGAAAACTAATTAGACTTTAAGACTACCGTGTGAGGCCATGGCATAGCAGCTGGTGGTAACAAAGCTTTATAGCAGCTGTTGGAAAGACTATCATTAAAAAATATGTCTTACCGACATAAAAGTCATCAGTTGGACAATTTGTCAATGACTACTTTGAAATGGGAAAAGCAAGAAAGCTGAATTCATAATAAGTAAATAATGAGTGGCCTATAGGTTTGATGAAAATGCAGGAGGAAAAATGGCAAGAAATCATTAGCAGGAGCAAGTCCCATTGCCATTACACATTTACGACTTTTTGGGTAGTCTGGGTTTCCCAAGTCCAACATGTCTACTGCTGAGCAAAGAAAAATACCCTTCCCAAGCTCTGTTCCACGTTAGTGTTGCTGATTTTCTACCAACTGTGATTTCCCCAAGACCGAGCCAAAGCTACTGAAGGGCTGTCAGCCTTGTTTCTGTGGGGAGGATGGCACCAGCTCGTTTCCAATGCAGATTTGAAGTGCTCTCCGTGAAAACAGTATTTGCTGAAGCATTGAACCAGCCTAGTAATTATGAAATACACTCGGCAGACACCCCAATCACTGGATGATGATTTTCCAATCTAGTGAAGGTCATGAATAATTGAAGGAGTCTGGAAACCTTGAGGTTGTCCTTGAGAGGAGTGAGGCAACATTCCTAGCCACTGCCAGACCAGTCTCCTTGATCTCCAAGGAGTCCTCAGAGTGCCCCAGGCTTCTGGTGCAATTTCCACTCTCCTTCCTCTGATCCTTCCCATCTCATCACAACTACCACCAAAGGGATCAGTCCCAACAAGGAGCCACATTTAGTACTGAATATTCCACTCTCCCAAAGACCCCACCAGATCTCAACCCCTAAGCCCCAGCCTATCATGCTTCTCATTCCTGTGTATCTGAAGTCACCAGAACTCCAGCTCATCCCCCACCACCCAGACTCACACAGATCTACATTCCCAAAGGCTCTGCTTATTCCTTAAACTGCTTGAAGGTCTGGATGCCCACCTCCCATCTCCAAACTTTTCCAGTGTGCCCTCTGGAGCCAGGCATCTGTCATCATCCTGTGTTTGGTTTTCTCCTTCTCGCCCTGATGGAAAGCTGGCTGACTTTCTAGGAGACTGCTTCTCTTGTGGCCTTCTCCAGTTTTCCCTCCGACCCTCCTGAACTACTGACCTTGGAGGTTGGACAGGTTCTTTCCTGCTTCTCCTTCCTTGCAACTTCCAGACCATGATCCTCTGACTGCCTAGCCCATACCCAGGTCCTTGAGGGGCCACCATCAGACTATGACCCACATTTCCCCCATGTTACTTACTCTCCTTCTGGTGGTGCCCACCATTTATTGAAGATCTCCCCCTTCTTTCTCTTTGCCACCATTCTGTCATCATTCTTAGTAATGTCAATATCCTCTCAGACGGTCCATGTAACATCTAGCTTCTCGGCTTCATGGCCTCCTTAATCCAATGATCTTATCCATGATACTTCCCTAAGCCACTGTTTGCTGTGACCTTATCCTAAACATTGTCATTGTTGATAACTATCCACCACTATAGTTTCAAGTTTACAACTACTATTTCATCCTCCCAACTCACTCTCCCTAGTGTCCTCATCCCCCAAATTCTTAGAGCCTACTGTGATTTTTGGCATTTTCCTTGTCCATCACCCCCATTCCTGTCTTTGCTCTCATCCTTACCTAACTTCTATTCCATTATAATTATAACCACTCCCTTACACTCATTCTCAAATCCCAGCAGTTCTTCCCTCCATCACAATTTGCTTAGCAAATCACCCATCTTCCTTATATACTATTCTTTGCCTCCACCTACACAGTTGGAAGTGGCTAGAAAAAAGCATACAATGATGTTATCTGGTCCCATTTTTTAAAATCTATGACTTTAACTAACAAGTGAGTTCCTAGCTCTTTTTCACAAGCCTACTGATTTCCCTGGTTGCTTTACTCTTCAAAACATCTCCTCAATGGTCTCCTTGAGCCTCTAGGCTCCCACCTTTCTACCTCAGTTCCTTTCAAAACTTTGATTCTCAATTTACTAAGAAACTAAAACCAATCAAAGAGAACTTCTCTAATCAGGCAGTGAATTCGAGCTGAAATTGCTCTAATCATGGGCGCCAGTGTCCTCCATCAGGCCCACTCTGATCATTTATAATCTTCCTCTGACACTAGCATTTGAAAGAGAGGATTACTGCCTTTAAAGGAGCCTTTCTTCTCCTGGCACAAATCCCACATTTGTTGTTGCTTCTGTACTCCCTATCCTCCAGTTTCTCTTCCTTTGTCTCATTTTTTCTCATCTTCCTCATCTCTAACTGTTGGGAGCGTCCTGGGTTTGGTCCTTGGTCTTCTTTTCTATCTTCACATGTTCCCTAGATGATCTGATACAGTGCCATCTATGTGCAACTGCTGAGTTACACCTCTAGTCCTACCACCTTTGTCCTCAGACTCAGAAGCATCTATTGGCTGCTCCCTCCACGTCTGCACCTGGACATCTACCAGTCATGTCCCATCCAACAGGTCCAAACTCAACTCTTTCGTCCTCTTCCATCATCTCAATCTGCTCTTCCCCACTACTTCTCACCTTTAAACACTGCTATCCAAACCCAGAGTCATCCTCGAGTTCACTCATTCTCTTCCACCCTAAACCCATTCCATCACATCCAGACAGCATATCCTAGGCTCTGCCTTTAAGGCAAAATCAGAACATGACCACTCCTTACCATCTCCAACCTTCTATCTTAGTCTAAGCCATTGCTCACCCTTCCCTGATCTGCACAAAAGCCTCTTCATCTGCCTCATTTCATAGTTACTTTTCCGCAGTCGGTGGGCCTCTAAAACCTACCAGCTCATGTCAGTTCTGTGCTCATAATCCTCCAAGGGTTTCCTGTCTCACTCAGAACTACAGCCAAAGTCCTCACTGTGGTCTTCAAGGCCCTGTAGAACTTTGCCCTTGCTCCTCACTTACTCCCCACACCCTTGCTCACCACACTGGGCGCCTGACTGCCTTACTGTGTTTCATACACACCAAGTTCATTCCCACCTCAAGCCTTTTGAGCCTACTCTCCTAGGAACCTAACATTTAACTGTCTTCATTAGGAAAAAAAGTTAAGGTAACGCTTTAATAAGATTTAAGCAAAAATAGCCTCTCACTCCTCTCTCCCACAAAACAAGGCTTGATACTCAAACTTTGCTGCAGCCAAGCTTGGAGCAGTCTCTCATTTCAACTATCCAGTTGGCGTTAGCCAAGAAGCACAAAGTCCTGACTCGGCAGGAAAGGCTTTCATAGCTTAAAATTTGTGTCACTTAATTACATTCCACTTCCTAAATGGAAATGCTTTTCTAATCTATACTTGCAAACCTGCTGCTCTTTGGTGGAATGCTTTTGACATCTTTTGCTGAAGCAATCACCTTGTGCGGGAGGAGGTACGCCCTGGAGAGGGGGGTTCCTGCTGCAGTGGCCTCCTCTCTAGCACTGGTTCTGAGTGGACCAGCACTTCTTAGTGTCCACCTTGGACCGAGATCACAGGGAAGGCTCAGAACACACAGGTTCTCGGGACCCTGCCCAGGTGCCTTCATCCAGAAACAGAGGCCTGTGTGCCAAGCTGTGGCATTTGAGTTTTATCTAGGAAGCAACATCTAATATCCAAAGTACTTGTCTCCAAATCAGCAAAAGAATCCCGTCTCTAGTTAGTACTGAAAATTGGAACTAAGTGGCTATAAGGGCTATAAGAAATCCTAATCCCTATCACTAAACATTACAGTGTAAAGATAGCAGTGGAGAGGTTCAAACGCTACTAAAATCCATTCAACCCCCTCTCCTCTGAGTACCCAGCAGATCACAAGTCTCTGGAGCATGCCATTGACACATGTGACCCTTCACTGGGACCAGGCAGTGAGGAGTGTGGGCTACCATCTATATACCGCTGGACGGAAAGTTTATTTTTCATGTCATGATCCTTCATTCTGGCTGGGTCAGTATTTCATTATTTTCCTTACAGAATGTCTTCAAAGCAGAGCTCAGAAGGAAAAAATAGACAGTTCATTTATTTTTAAACTCTTCCAAATCATCTGAGGCAGGAAACAGGACGGAAAAGAGCAAAGTGAGCGCTGTGATGAGCCTCCATGAACCCTCAAGACCTGTGGCGGCCTTAATTTCAGAAGCCGACCCATTCAAATCCCACCTCACCTGGCCAGCTCTCAGCCATGCATCATGGCAGGAGAGGGGCACAGGGGCATTCTGCCAGCACCAGTGTCGACGTCCCTTTGGGGTGCTCTAACTGCATGCACCTCAGAAACCACTCGGGAAATGGAGACACAACCAAAATCTGCGGGTCAGCCCAAAGGTCACTTACATTTGGAATCCTTCCTCTGGCACTGAATATTGGAACCACAATTTTTCACATAGAACCTTGAAAAGTCGGCCCAGATAGACTGCTTCCCAAGTAATTCTCTTTGGTGTGACAAGGACACCCCTTCCCAAAGCAGAAGCAGTGATGGAAATCGAAGTCCACGACCCCAGCACCAGGCTCTCTCCTCTCAAGCAGTACGATGACATAGCTGCCCTTTAAGACATTCTGTGTGGACAATCCACGATCGTTATGCTGATGTTAACACGGACAGTCTCCTCTCCCTGCACATATGGTTAGCATCAATGACTTGAATTAATGTGCGATCGGATGGTGTTGAACAAAGAAGCGGTGTAAGTAGATCGCCAAAGACTATAGGAAAATAATGAAAAGAAATGTGGGCCATGAAACAAATGATTCTGAAAAGGGCCCGGAATAAAATCACCAGCTAGCATTAGTGGCGGTTTTGAGAGGCCCGTTAACCATCTGGAGAACATGATAGGCAGCACGCTGATGCAATCAGCAGGCTGTTCCTGACGGGCTGGCTGTCCAGAAACTGGGGGGATCTAAGTTATGAGGGATGTGTAGAGATATACATGGAGAATAATAAAGCAATAACATCCATGTATATCTTAGTTTAAAAATATTTTATTGATTTCAGAGAGGAAGGGAGAGGGAGAGAGAGATAGAAACATCAATGATTAGAGAATCAGTGACTGGCTGCCTCCTGCATAACCCCTACTGGGGACTCATTCCCCAACCCGGCTTTGTGCCCTGACCGGGAATCAAACTGTGACCTCCTGGTTCATAGGTTGTTGCTCAATGACTGAGTCATGCTGACCTGGCTATAACTCACTTTTTAAAATTAAATGTATTAGGTAACATTGGTTAATAACATCACCTAAATAGACTCATATGTCTGCAGGTAGCAAAGGGAATTAAAAAAGCAGCCAGCACTCTCAATGGTGTTCATTGTGAGAAGTTAATGCCAACAGCTGTGGCCTCTATTCATTTTGGAAATTGATACTAAGTTAGTTTACAGGAATGTCTTTCTTCTCACATTTCCTACAACATTCGGACATATATAATCAATCACTCTTAAATATCTTAATCACCTGGGCTCCTTGTTCAAAAAGGAATATATCCATATTCCTGAGCCACACTCCTGAGGTGGAGCCCAGCAATATGTCTCATTAACAAGTGGCTCATTTATTCCAGGCTGGCCAGCAGGTGTTAGCCCCGGCTCTTGGGTGAGTGATATTAGGAGATGTGCTATGTTGCCACTAGGGGGAGTGTTGGCCAAATGTTGTGCTTCTGGTAAAGGGAGGGAGGGTACTGATTGCTTTCAGGAGCTCAGATACAGGAAGGAAGAATAAAGAGACAAAAAAAGGAAAGGAAGCCATGTCCCTTGGTGGGTGGGAGGTGGTTTTGGAGGGGATTCAGCTGACTTCCTAGGAATCAATGATAAAGGGCTGATGATGGAAGTACTGGACGCCAAAGACCTCAGGTTTTGGAAAGAGAGTGAGCAGGCCATACCTAGTACCTTCTCCCTCCACCTCTGATCCATACTCTCCAAGGAAATGAAACGTGTAAACTTACCCAATGAACATTAAGGTTTTGTGTCATCCTCAGTTTTGATAATGTTATGCATACATGCTTTGTGTATGTGCTTTTCCTCTTAAATATTTTTCTATTATCTTTTATCAAAATGCCTCCTTTAATTTTAGTAACTTTATTGTCTAATTACAAAATATTGCAGTCTCATTGAGTAATATTTGGAAGATACACTAAAATACCTTACAGAAGATAAAGGTCGCCTACATTCAAATAATGAGTATTGTGGTAGAGTCTTCAAGAATTATTTCAGTTCAGAATTGCATGGTTTTTCTGGGTAAAATCATTCTACTTTTTGGAAAAAAAATTAAATCTCCCTCACAAACATTAAAATCATCAACACTTCCATGACATTAGTCTTCCTAATCTCCACCTTTTATCAAAAAATATTTCCCACATTTTTTATTTCCTTATGATAAACTAATTGATAAACTAGAAGATCAAGGATCATAGAATTTTGGGGGGAGAGGTGGAGGGACAACTTTATACTAAAAGCAACATGGATCATAGAAATTTTAAGTTCTTGATATACTGCCACTTTCAGAAAGACTACAAATACACACTTCAGCCAACAAAGTAAGAGAATTTGCTTTGTTATTCGTCCCAAATATATACAAATTTATTTTAGAGCTATAAATGACAGCTCTTGTCCTACTATCTTCTTGATCATTTTCTCTTGTCAAATACATATACAGTATTCTGTCTAATAAACTCACATTAGCATAATTCCTCAGACAGATGCCACTCAGGGATCAGGCATGAGAAGGTGGTTTGGGCAAGTCTGTCCAAGTGCTCTTCACAACGGGCTATTTCTGCAAATATACAGAATGGGGCCTGGACTGAGTCCACTGGAAGTTTCAATTCCCTGACTAACTAGGTATACTGTTACACCTGGTTTACTATCTTGCAAGCTTTTCACTGTTTTCTAAGATCCCTGAGGGGAAATCTAGATCGTATTCTTTCTGGAGTCTTCCCATTTGCCCAACACAGTGCTGGGTACTTCCTGAGGGCTGGAAGTATTCATTTGATAGATATTTGGTTGAACGAATGAAAATTGATGGCCGCATTGTTACTGCTCTTCTGAAACAGGAGCTAAAGGATTTCTGCTGTCCCCAATGCAAGAACAACCCCCAAACCCAAGTGACTTAGGTATGAGGCTGTGCAATGTCAGAGTTGCTCATCGAGTCTGGAATTCCTTCTTTTGCAGAACTCTGTCCTGTGGGATCAGGGACAGACTCAGCCCCATGGGATCAGGGACAGACTCCGCCCCATGGGATCAGGGACAGGCTCCACCCCATGGGAACAAAAAGCAGCAGCTGTCACTCTAAAGACCATGGATGTATGGGGTAAGGCTGCCCAAGTGGAGACATGGGGTCAGAGGTCGGGAGCCTGCCCAATAGAGCTAGACTCCAGGATGGGCACACCATCCCAGCTGCCCCTGCAAAGGGGTGCTCCCTCCCCAGGGAGATGATCTTCCTGCAACTACTGAGGACTCACCAGTGAGATTGTGAGAGACTCCATGGGAGAGAAACTGCACTGAGAGAGCTTGGTGAGGACAACCTGGAGAGGTCGTTAGTGAAAAATGAAAGGCCCCCAAAATACTGACTTTTATCAAACAATGTCTAAGAGGATGTGGTAATTATCTAAAAGTACCTCACATGCCTGGGGTTAAAGGTGAAGCATGCACTGTTAAAGATGCTCTGTGGAGCTGTGAGAAAGTCTTGATGGCGATGGTCATTGAATGAAATGGAGAAAAATATTTCAGCAGGGGATCTAGAGAAGGTCTGTTAAAAAAGAGTCCCAAAAGATACACTTAAGTCATTTGAAGTCAACGGGGCTAGTTATTTGAAAACAAAAGAGAAGAGATCATTTGAGCTGGGCTGGGGGCCAGGAAGGGAGAAGATCGCTGTCTTTAGTTAGCCCTATCGTTCCAAAGGGCTATAAGCCCCTCACTGCCACTCTAGCTGGGAAGGAAGGACCAACGAGAGCCCTGGCACTCAGGAAAGTGATACTGTGGGGAGAGCTAAGCTTGGTGTTATTTACCCATCAGATCTGCTCTTCCTGCTGTGCTTAGTCAGCTGTGCATGGCTTCTGTGACGAGCTGTGTTTGTCCAAAGGCTAATTATTCGAAGGGTAAAAAGATCAGTGAGTTTATCCATGGTTTCAAGTGACAGATAAAATCTGACTGCCCGCTGGCACCAGAGCAGGTGCCTTTTTTTTTTTTTTTTTTTTTTAAGGATTAGTAAAGCCTGCTAGCTATTCTCAAATATTAGCCTTTCCAAGAATAAGACAGAATAAAGAAAAAGACAATCAGACATTTTTAACCTCCTCCCCTTCAAACACGTAAATGGTCATTTCATAAATAACACTTCTGGAACTCGAAGGGAGCCTGTGCGTAGCCTTGCCAGGCGACCTGTGGGTCTGGGGTGGTCTTGGGCAGAGGTCAGTACAAGGAGCTCTTCTCACTGTTGAGCATTTGGTGTGTGCCAAGGACAAGGGTTTACATGTTAACTCAGTTGGTCCTCACATTAAACCTGACAAGGGAGGTACTCTCATTCTTCTATGGAGCAGGCGAGGCCATTCAGGCCACGTGGTCACACAGCTAGTGGGTCTCACCCCTCCAAGAGCTACTGGCTCCAGTGCTTTTGATCGTCACTGCTCTCCCGAACCCCTCTAAGGGGAAGGAGGGGGACCAGGGGCCAGGATGAAGCATCCCTGGTTCCAGTCCTAAGTCTTTAGATGCACCTCTCACACTTGTCCTCTGATGGGCTGTGCCATACAGTAACTTCAGAACCCCTGGGCTCTGGACAGCGCATAAACTCCCTGGACTTGTGGATGGCTGTCTTTTCCCTGTGTCTCCTCACAATGCATGAGTGCATGTCTAGCTCTGTGTTCATCAGATACCAGTTCAGACTGGATGGTGGGCCCATTCTGACCACCTCACTTTAAGCTGATTGCCTCTGTAAAGGTGCTGCCTCCTGCTGATGGTTAAGATCAGCATCTCTCTGGGGCAGACATTTTTCAACCCACACCAGGCATCATGGTGACAAGGCAGGTGCACCCCTCCTCCACCTGTCGGTGCACCCGGCTGGTGAAGAGGGAGCACAGCGCAGGCTCCATCCCTCTGCAGCTCATCCCGAGAAGCCCTGCTGCTCCTCTGACCCCACAGCTGGCTGAGGGTGGAAGGGCCAACGTAGTGAAGCATGAGGGATTTTCTGATCTGTAGACAGAACCAGACATGCAGGAAACCACTCTTTGACAAGGTCCTGGGAAGAGTCCCATGTTTCCATCAGCTGCCCCACGAGGTTGTGGGAGAAGAGCTTGAGTGAGGGCTGAAGAACTCACATGGGCTCGATGGACTCTGCGAGAAAGAAGCTCCTGTCCATCACAGGATGCCCTTGAGCTATGGAGGCCACATCCCTGATCCTGTCTTCAAGGGCTGTGGGCTCCTAACTCACTATTTGTTTTTTAAAAATCTATGTACTCCCCAGACTAAAAATGTCAACCGTTGAAATTTTTTTTATCAGAGTTAAAACAGTTGCAAATAATACAATGTTCAGTGTATTATAATATTCATATTTTAGAAATAAAGCTGTGACATTACTTTCAAATGTATCTTTAACTATGCATACATAGTGATTGGATACCCATAATTACTCACTTTAAAATATATGAATAAGCTCTTCTTAAACAGTTGGAAATTTTACATCATCATTTCTAGTCTGCAGACTTTTTATGTAAAGATGAAATGTTATTTTAGGCTTTCCAAGCAGTCCCTGTCCTAGCTACCCAGCAAGGCCATTGTAGAGGAAAGCGGTCATAAAGAGTGCACAGGCGAGGGGGTGTGGCCATGTTCCAGGAAGATTTTACTTATGAGAATAGGCATTGGGTTGGATTTGACGTGTGGGCCATTGTTTGCTAACTCCTCTCCTGGGCCCAGATTCCCATTCTGCTTCCCATGGTCCCCACTCTGTCCAGGTTCTACTCTTACAGATTCCATGTTTAACAGTCAACTAGTAATCATACCGCTCTACTTCTCTGAAACAATATATATACTAAAATCTAATTTAAAATATATTTCCTGTGAACAGAAGGCTGAACACAATTAAAACAAATACCACACAAGCGCTGATGACTATTAAACCCAAGAGGAAGATTCATTGGGAATGCACCTCCTAATGAGATGGGAACAAGTGTGGAGGTGAGTGCACACATAAATTAGTGAATATTATATAAATAACTGTGGCTCGCTGGAAATTCATTTTTAGCGAAGTCTCTATTCTGAGTAATTCCAACTTTTAGGCTAACGATTGCCTGAAAAATAAACCTCTGCGAAGGGGAATCCTAGGTGTTCACAGATCATCTGAGCTGCCAGACAACCCGAGGCCTAGCACTGAGGCGCGGCAGGCGTTTGGCCAATACTGGCTGTGGAATAAACTGAGAGAGCAAGGAAAGGTGACTGTGGCTCCCTGCTAACAGAGCCATTGCAAGTCAGTCACCTTCTCTCAACCCCTGTTCCCCCACCTCTAAAAAGGTAACTAGGCCCTTCCTTCCCTGCCCATGAACCACCGAGACAAGAGGTAGGTCCCACAGACAGCCACCCCAGGGACCCAAGCTGTCACCACATGAAATCAATTTGCCATCCCAGGACTTGGGTTTTTTAAGGTCCAGGATGCAAGGGGTTTCAGTAGATAACCAGACGTCACCAAGGAATAAATCAGACTCCTCCTCTCTTGATGGAATACGTGATTCAGGGGTGTGAAGTGCATAGCTTTGGGGACAGGCCAGGGAAGAAAGCGACCAACCGGTGGCAGGACGGGGAAGGCATGGCTATCCAGAGAGATTTATGGGCCATCTGCGGAGACCATTATTTATGGCAGGTCACACAGCCTTCCGAAGGCAGCGAGGCATCTGTTTGCCTAGAAGCACAATATTGTTGATCTTAACCCGCTTCCAAAACCAGGAGAGTGTACATCGCCATCTCGGAGCTGCTGCCATTCTGGCTTCAGAAACATGTTTCCAATTATTCCTCCTCGATAAGCAAGGCTGGGTTGCTGGGAGATACTCAATTTTTAAAAATACAATTTTATTCATTTCAGAGAGAAATGGAGAAGGAGAGAGATAAAAACATTAAGGATAAGAGAGGATTACTGACTGGCTGCCTCCTGCATGCCCCCTACTGGAGACCAAGCTTGAAACTTGGGCATGTGTCCTGACTGGGAATCGAACCATGACCTCCTGGTTCATAGGTTAATGCTCAACCACTGAACTATACCGGCTGGGTAGAAGATACTAGATTTAAAATAACAATAGTAATACCTTATGTTATCCAAAAAGCACATGGGGTATATGAATTCATTTGTTCTCTAAACATTTCTATGTGCCAGATGGAGTAGACAGTATTTATATTTTATCCATGAGAAAAAGTACTTAAATTGAAGAAGTATCATGGCAAGTCCTACATCATAGCTAAGCTGGGACTCTGCCCTAGGCTCTTGGTTCTGGGTGCAGGGCTCCCTCTCCCTGGGTGCTAACAGGGCTGCACAGTCTCCGAGGATGGAGAGAGTGAGCTGGGAGCAGAGAGCATGTGCCCTCCTGGCACTCTGGTTGCCCCAGTAGAGAACCATCCGCAGCCAAAGAGATACGAAAAGTAAATGGCTTCCGCCCAAGGTATGTAGTCCTACTGTTTTCTCCTTGCGTAGCACGTGGTGTACTAATCACTCACGTAGACATCACTCTAATTTAATTTTCATTCATCAACTGCCCTGTGAGGAACACACCATTTCTTCCATTTCTACCAATGAGGAAACTAAGGTTCAGAGAGGGTAAGGAGGCATCTACTTAGTACTCGGGAGATTTGAGGGAGGACAGAGGGGTTGCCCATAATGTGGCCTTTGCAAACTTTCTTGGACCTGCTTTGCAAGGATTGCTAAACCTGGCTCCTGGAATCTAGAATAGGGAGGGGCTTTTGCTCCTAGACCCCCCACCACCCTCTAAAGCTGGAAGGGTAACACCTGCAGAGCCCAAGCCTTGACCTTGACTAGTCTAGGTCTGAGGGCAGCAGGAGGATCGGTGGCTCTCAGACCAGTTCCTGGTTTGGTAAAGTTCCTGGGATACAGGTTTCACACTCCTGGCCCATTGGGCATCAGTGGGCTCCATCTCCCCTGTGGGGCCTGGGGCCTGGCTGGCTCAAGTTAGAAATGACTTGTCCCCAGAGGCCCTGACTTGGCTGCCAGTCTGACGGCCCGAGCTCCATTAGCAGGTGGCTGCCTCCTTCCAACCAGGCGAGTGGAGGATGTTAGAGCGGGCCCAGATGCTACCTCAATGCTCAGCTATAATTCTGAGGAAGTCGGCACGAAACGTTACTTCATTATGCTTCCAGGTCTGGGAACGGTGCCAGGGAGCTGCTCTCCTTGTCAGGTCTCTCATCACTTGCAGCTCAAAGGAAAAGAGAAGTGAGCTCCCAAGTGCCAGGCTGCAGCCGCCTTGTCAGATGGCAACACCTCCACGGAGCAGCTGAGCGAGAGGTGAGTAAAGAGCTTGCGTTCCCTTATCAGGAAACCCTGCAGACTGATGAGTGTTCCCTCTGTGTGCCTTTCAGCGTCTGCACAAGGCATGCAGCTAGGAAAGGACACTGGGCAGAGATGAAGATCAGTGTCAGCGGCAAGCCAGAGCTGATAGCCCGGTAGTGGCTGACTTACTGCTGCTTTAGGAAGGGCTCCCAGGCTCTTTCTGGGAACAGTGTGAAAGACTGCTCTGATCACTGGAACACAGGCCCTGGAGAACAGACTGCTCAGAAGCTTGACACAGCTATGACCTTGCAAGTCACCGAGTCTGAACCCCTCTTTACCACGTGGAGATGCTGAGAAGCACCAAGGTTGGTGATTTGCAAAATTGAGTTGCTAAACTAGAGATAACAGCCCAAGGCCTTGGACTCCAGACTCCTGCTCTGTTGACTACGAATGCTTTCCAAGTCCTTCATTTCTAGATCACAGGTTGTTTTAAATCAGCTAGCAAATGAGAGGACTTCAAAATCCGGTGAGGATGCAAAAACAATCGTGGCAATGATCACTTCCTTATGGGAGGCACAGCTATTCCTCTGTGCTCTGGAACCCCACCCACGTCTGCATGTATGAGTCCTTGGCTTGGCCACATATCAGCAGATTCACAAAGTCGGTCGTCCACCTCACTCCTCCAGTGCTGCCAAAGGCTTAATCTGCCGGTGTTGCTTCAGGAAAGGAGATTAAATCATGCCAGGAAAAGAAAGAAGTTGCAAGATTAGAAAAGAAGTTGCAAGGACCCACCTAACGTAACCCATCAAACGCTTCTTGAGTGCTTAGGTGCACAGGGCTTAAGTCCTTGGGAATTCTGTCCATCAAGCCGGAAATGAGTAGGGTTGGACCAGAAGCCAGACCTGATGTTAGAGATAGCGTTGAACTGTATGGATTTTTTTCCTTTCTCAATGTTCTGTGGAATTTCTCAAAGAGTTCTTTATTAACAGAAGGTTTAGGAGGATCAGCTTTTATAGTGAGCTTTATTCATCCATTTACAAATTAGGCTGAAATGATTGATGTTTTGACTCCTTTAAGGGGCTGTGACCGGAAGCCTTTCAGAAGACTTTGCAGTACAATTTTGGTCTAGTTTTTGGTGGGGTTAATTACATTTTCATGTTTGGCTTTATTTAAAAAAAAAATAAACAAACATTTGGGGAAGTGGGAAATAGGATGATATCTGATACTGAAGGAAAGAATTTTAAGACCAAATTAACTGTAAGAGCTACTTAGTAAACACAATTTGCAGAACTGAGTAAGGAGGCAGCAATTAAATCATCCCGTAGCCTCAATTTATACTTGTCTTCCTAAAGAATCACCTGTTTGCAGCAGAACTATTCATTTCAGTCATGGTTTGCTTAGCTTGGTGTTAAAATTGAGCCCACGTTCCCTGAACATACTGAGTTGAGACAGGTGGACCCAAAGTGCAGGGAGTGGCAGGGCCAAGACATCTGGGGATTAAACAATGCCACAGGTGGTGACTACTGACTTTCTATTACAGGAAATGGCCCGCCTCTTCATCTGCCCAGGCCAAGCAGTGCACTGGAGAAACCAAGACTGTCCTCCATGCTGTGTCTGCCAGATACAATGGTGAAAGGCCAAGGAAAACACGCGTGTGCGGACGGATGTCTGTTCTCTCTTTTCCTGGAGAACGCCTTCCGGGCACCTCCCAGAGGTGGAGGAGATGCAGGCACCTGGTGTGACATGAAGGGACAGAAGCACCGGGCCTGGTGTGTGAGGGGAGTTCTTTGAGAGTCCAGCACAGCACTGCACAGGACAGCCACTGACCACGAGTGGCCATGGAAACTGACACGTGTGGCCAGTGGAACGGAGCCATTCAATTTTAAACTTCATTTAACTTTAGATCATTTAAATTTAAAGCCTGTTACCCACGTCAGTTACTGGAAATTTTTAAAATATGTTCGGGACATCTCGAGTATATGAGTCTACTCTGTTAACAGCACGTTTTATGAAATCTAAATACAAATTTCCTCTGAAACTCGGGATCCAAATGAAGTTGTGCATGTCAGAGCTCAAAGACTCAACAAGAGAAATTGAATATCAATATTTTGCTAATAATTTTGTAGTTGAGAATTGAAATACTATCTTAGACATACAGGGTTAAATAATACATATTATTAAAATTAACTGATCTGTTTCTTTTTTAACTTCATTAATGTGACTGCTAAAAACACTGGAATTGCATATATAACTTGTGTTCTCTTTCCAGACAGTGTTGGTGTAGAAAGACATTCGCCATATTGTCCCTGTAGGACAGTATCCTTCAAATAGTTATTGAAAATTGTCTTCTACACATACCCAGAGTAATAATAGAAATTACTTTTTATTAGGTGAGCATAGCAATGAGCCATGTTTTAAAACCTGCCCACTAGGCTCCACCGGTTCCATTTCCATCTAGCAATGGAATCTTCCTATAGGCTCTGGTCTTCCCTTCTTTATATGTGAAATTGGACTTTTTTTTTTAACCTCACCTGAGGATATTTTTTCCGTTGATTTTTTTTAGAGAAGTGAAAGAGAGGAGAAAGAGAGAGAGAGAGAGAGAGAGAGAGAGAGAGAGAGAGAGAGAGGGAGAGAGAGAGAGAGAGAGAAACATTGATGTGAGAGAGACACATGGATTGGTTGCCTCCCACACACACCCTGAGCACCTGAGCAGGGCCGGGGATTGAGCCTGCAACCTCTTTCTGAGCTGGGCACTCCTGTTCACAATTCAGAGTCCAGAAAGCATGGTAGCCCTGGCGATTCCCAAAGCCACCGGAGGTCATGCAATCCCCAAACCAGCTGCCCTGCCGCTCCTGGCCCTTCAGACCCCCACCACTGCTATGGAAACTGCAAACCATTCCTGGCCAATGCAAACAAAGGGCAGCCCTGGAACTGGTGGCCTTCCACCTCTCACAGATGGCCTGGGAGGCGCTGGCCTTGTGCACACACTGACCAGTTCATACCAGTCAAATGAATGCTCTGCAGAATGGGACGGCGAGTCACACAGGAACACGGGTGAACACAGGTAAAGTCCGGCGAGTTTTTACTTGGTTCACACTTCTCTTTCTAAGTGACGTTATAAATAATTCACCCAACCCGCCCACCGTTCCTCTGTAATTTGACTTGTTGCAATGACTGTTGAATTTATCTCCCTGTGGCCTGACTCCATCCACCAGACCGAGAGCCGAGGAGACCTCCTTCCCCCACTCCCATCCCCTCTCCCACGGTCAGCAAACAAGCATGTCAACATGTGCAAACAGCAAGTGCCGCTAGTCCCCAGCTGGACAAACACGGGCAGCTCCTTCCTACTTGGTGACTCCATTTCCTCATCTAGAAACTGGGCAGACCCAGAGTCCTGCTGGGGCTCTTGCAGAGATTCGGTGAGTTGTTACAGCTACCTGAAACACAGAGATGGTGCCTGGGACACAGTGAATGCTCAAGGCAGGTCAGCTGTTCCTGTAGTGACCAGTTTTATTCCAGCTGCTGGGGGAAGAAAGGAATTCTGTCTTTCTAACTCTCAGTGCTGAATTTTAGGAACTGGATTCAACTTCCTGATCTTCACCTTGCCTTAGGGTGGTCAGCTCTGGTGGTCACTGAAAACTAAGGGGATTCATTTTTCTTTAGCTTTACATTTACTTTCTATGCCCCACATCCTACAAATGCCAGGAGGAGGCTGTGGGGAGAAGCCCTCTCTCAGAACAAATAGTAGTGAATCTGTTTTTTTTTTTAAAGAAATTCCCTTTTATTTTTATTGAATTTATTGGGGTGACACTGGTTAATAAAATTATATAGGTTTCAGGTGCAATTCTGTAATACATTATCTATATATCGTATTGTGTGTTCATCACCTCAAGTGAAGACTCCTTCTAGCACCATCTATCCCCATACCCTCTCTTACCTCCCCCACCCTTTTTCCTCTGGCAATAACCATACTGTGGTCTATGTCTATGAGGCTTTTCTTTTTCTTTTTTTCTTAATCCCTTCACCTTTCTCACGCAGCCCTCCAACTCCCCTCCTCTCTGACAGCTGTCAGTCTGCTCTCTGTATCTATGAGTCTGTTCCTATTTTGTTTATTAGTTTATCTTGTCCATTAGAGTCCACCTATAAGTGAGATCATATGGTACTTGTCTTTCTTGGTCTGGCTTTTTAATTTCATGACCATAATGCTCTGCAGGCTCATCTATGATGCTGCAAAAGGCAAGATTTCTTTCTTTCTTTTTTTTTTCTTGCCCAGTAGTATTCCATCATGCAAATGTACCAATTATCCACCCATCTACTGATGGGCACTTGGGCTGCTCCCATACCTTGGCTACTGGACATAAGGCTGCAATGAACATAGGGGTGCTAATCATCAGAGAGATGCAAATGAAAACCACAACGAGGTACCACCTCGCACCTGTCAGAATGCTGTCATCCACAAATCAACAAACAACAAGTGAACCTTCCTGCACTGCTGGTGGGAATGCCGACTGGGGCAGCCACTGTGGAAGACAATATGGAGTTGCCTCAAAAAAATTGAAGAGGAAAGAACATTTTCAAGTCCCATAAGTCTGGTTTCACCAACCCTCGCAGCTCAGGAGTGGGAAACCACCAAGCACCAGGCATTTCCAAGTTACCCTGATTCTAGCCCAGGGGGGCCTGGCCAGGGCCTGGCTCAGGTGGTGCATGGACAAGGGGCTGGGAGAATTCAGGGGCCCCTCGGCAAGACGAAATGATGAACCTGAGGGTATAACAAAGTCTTGGTTGCCCTCCTAGGACAGAGATCCCACTTAACCTTGCGATGGGCTGTCCTCAAAGTGTCATGTGATTCTGCGTAACTGCATTTCCCACCTTTCAAATTCTTACACTGCCGTGATCCAAAACAGGTTCATAATCACTCGTAATTTCCCCCCACAGTTTTACTGCTTCCATAAAAGGCTGTTTCTTGTCTCCTTCTTGCCAACAGGTGCCAGTCCTTCGCTCATGAAAAGGGACATCGCTGGGAGAGGAGAGGGCGCAGAGGACGTAGGGACATTCTGATGAGGTGACTGCCCCTGAAGGCACTCCCGCCAGCGCCAGACCCCCTCCGCCTGCGCCCGCACAGAGGTGCGCTGAGGGGAGAAGCGCAGGGAGCACTGGCCTGCACACACGCAGACAGGCCGGTGGGCTTCTCTGTTCGCACAGCGTCCGGAGGCCCTGGGTGTCAGAGGGCGGCCTGCCTCTCAGACAGGCCCACCGCTGACAATCAAGTCCCTGCCCTGGCCCAGGGTGCAGGCTCCCCTGTGCTGGGTGCTGTCACCCACAGTCAGGGAACGCCCCCTCTCCTGAGACACCAGCCCACTTCCTGGCTGGTCACAGTCTAGTCTCTCCGGAGCCTCTTCTCTCAGCAGAACCTTTCTACCCTTTTGTCTCTGTGCCCACTCCTCCAGGTCCTGCTGGGGACCAGCCAATTCACCCAAGGCCACACCAAGACCCGCACCTCTCCTCTGTCCAGAGGACGCTGTTCCAAAGGCATGCCAGCAGAATGCCCTGTGCAACTATTTCACAGGCATTTACTCATAAACAGGATAAAAATGACTCTTCTCTCTCTTTTCCTCTCTGTTATTTGAACCCAAGTGGGCTGTAAATAGAAGACACGGAGTCCTGGCACAAAAGATGGGAAAGCACATTAAAAAAAGGGGGAGGGAGGGCAGCAGGGACACTGCCTCCGAACCGGCAGGCAGACCCTGAGAGAGGCTCCTGGCAGAGCGGGTTCCAGGCTCAGCCCCCCTCCCTGGAGCGGAGGAAGGCGCTCCTCCCTCTCCCCCGCGGTCCCCCGCTGGCCTGTCCGAGGGCTCTCAGCTCCTCCGGGCTCCCGGCTGTGCTGAGCTCTGTCTGGACCCCTCTGTTTCTAAGTTTGCAGCCAGAAGGGTCCCCGAAGGCAGTTTCCCCTTCCACACGCTACCCCTCCGCTGCCTGTTTACAACACGGATGTCTGATTCTTCCTGCTTCTCCCCGACAAAATTAAAAATCTCATCCCCCCTGTCAGAAAACCAACCCCCAGGGAGCGGAGCGATGGCTCAGAGCACCCATCCTCCTGGCAGGGAGCGCGTTGCCGAATGTAACTTTGCAGAGCCTCTCTGCCTCTCAGAGGTTAAAAGGCTGAAAACAGAGTCATCTCAAAGCGTGATGTTTTACAGCTAGGATCTGTCTGAATGCACAACTCATCTTTGCAATTCTTGTTTTTTAAAGAGAGAGAACGTCTTCCAATCTGAGACTGGTTTCGTGAGAAAGAAAGGGGCACCCCCTCACTCCGCTCACACTCCCCTGGCCGGAGCAGCCTGCGTGCAGCCGAGCTGCCGCTGCAGCTGGCCGAGCTCCGGGCCATTGTGACAGCGGCTCCCCACCACACGAGCCCCAGCCCCGCGCCGCCCGCTCCCCTCTGTGCCTGCACCTTTCTCTCCCCCCTGCGAGGACTCTTATTAGCCTGGCTCTAATCTAAAGCATCCTCTCTGCCATGGATCAATGCCCAAGGAGAGAAAGCGGAGCGCCCCTCCTCACACTGACCCTAGCAGACGACCGATGTCTGAGTGTCATGCACGGTCACCCCCCAGCCATGCATGCAGCCTGTGCAACACAGCAGCGCCTGCACCCCGGGACCCCAGCACGCCTGCCCGCCCTGTGGGCTGGCTCCAGTTCAAGTCTTCTCGGCAGACAATAGGACACAGCTACGCTGGAGCCCGATCGCCAGCGGGCAGCTGTGGGAGACAGCGGTGTACTCACCAAGCCCCCGTGAGCGCATCTTCCCAACTACAAACACTGCTGCGGAGCGGCTGCCTCCGGCCGGTGACTCACAGCTGTCCCCCCGAAGGGCGCCGGGCCGGACCGCCAGATGGCTCCCGAGTCGGCGTGCTGGTGGAACAGGTTTCCAGATGAGCCATGTGAATGGAGACCCGCCGCACACCTTCGGGTGGCACCCACTCGGGGCCAGGAGGATGAGCACGGGGCTTTGCTTATGTTTATGGAGCTGGAGCCCGGGGGCGCTCCGATTGGCGGGGAGGGCGGCGAGATCCGCCAATCAAAGGCGGCCTCCATCCCAGGGAAACTCCTGCTCATTTAGTTAACATCTTCAGAGATCGTCCTCTTTTCGAGGAAGAGCTTTTAGAGTCTCACAAGAGAAAGATGTAACTTTGCTTCAACGTGCATGCCTGATGCCTTTCACTAATAACCAGACAGGCCCTCCTCCTGCTATGCCTCCAGACCCTCACTTTTCCTGATAAGGGACTAAAAGAGGGAAAAAAGAGGAAGAAGGAAAAGAAAGCTGGTGATGGGCTGGCGATGGTTCATCTTCATCAGCCTCCACCTTGTTTGGAGAGAGGAGGGGAGAGCGCTGGGGCTCAATAATTACTGATTCCGTTGCCATGGAAACAGACTGGCTGCAGCGAGTTGGATTCGTGTAGAGCATCTGCTGCCAGACCCATAATCAACTGCAATCTCATCTCTCCCCCTCCCTACTTTTGTTTGATTGTGAGTTTGCTTTTTCCCTCCTTCTCTTTGTGTGCAGTTTTTGTCCAAAGATACCACATAACCGCCTCGCTGTGTACACACAGCACATGCAAGCCTGTGCGCCCCTGTGCCCAGAAACACGTGCACGCAAGAGTGCCTCCCAGCAGGGCGCCCCCGGAGGATCCACACTCTGATTCCTCCTCGGGATACAAATGAACAACCCTTCCCATGCCTGCACTCCTGCTTAAAACGCATTGTAAGTTCGCCTAAAAAGGGGTGGGTGCCTTTTAATATACGTGGCATCTCACAGCCCTGAAAGCCCCAATAAAAGTTTGCAATGGCGTTTCTCAGAGGGCTGCCGTGGCTCCTGGCACATCTTTGGAATGAAGCCATTACACCAGCAAGTTCATGGAAGATTTGCAAGCACAGTCTTCAGGCGCATCTTGTTCTCTGCGTGAGCATTTCACCAAGGCGCCCTGACCCTGGGGTCTCCTGGGGACCTTCCTCAGATATAGGCAGCCCTCAGACTCCTCCCTGCTGCTTCCAAGTCTCCTGGTTGCATGACCAGAGTTAATGTCACCTAAGACTCTGGATGTGCTGCTATCTCTCTCCTCATCAGCAGGGGGCACCACTGAGCAAAGAATGGCCGCCTGGCCTGGCCAGACCCAGGAGGGGCTCAGAGGATGGTAAACTCACAGCTGGGCCTGCGGGAAGCCCTCACTTCTGCAGGGATCAAGAATGGCAAGCAGCAAAGCAGGCTGAGCCTCCTCCGCATCTGTTCAAAGCGCGCAAGCAAGCTCTTCAGTCACCTTGCTGTTCTTGGTGGACATGCTGACAAGCAAGAGGCTTCGTCTGCATTTGCCGATGGGTCAAGTTATACCGAAGAGCTCCGGCCTTTGGAGAGTCTTCCTGGGAATTCCCCGTGGAATCCTGGCTAGCGGTGTTGGTACTGAGGTCACAGACAGGCATGCTCTCCATCCTAGACTGTGCACCAGCTCAGAGAGCTGCCGATGGGCCTCGCCCAAAGGGCAGCCGGCCCGTCTTGGCTGAGGCCTGACCTGCTGTTTGTCCAGCCTCTGAGAACTGGCAGGAAGCACACAGCTGGAGGGCCTGCCCTCCAGAGGCTCAAAACGTGTGATGGGTGCGAATCCTCAAGCTTCTGACCACGTGCCAGACGAATGACGTGCCATCTACACGTAAGGAAAGCACAGCATCGGATAGCTGGAAAACCCCCGGAGAAGTCATGACCCCAGGCACTGGAATAAAACTGGAGAAATCTCGTTCCATTCCGCCCCCCTCCACGGAGCCTGCGCTCTCGGCTGGCTCTCTCCTGGGCAGACCCTGCTGCTACCACTGATTGTGCATTTTCTTGGGACAGATTCAAGTTAATTGAATTCTCCTCCTTTCCATAAACATGATTTATTAAATGTCTCATTACCAAATCAGAGGTAATTCATACACTTTAGTAATACTTCTGAAATAATTTCACAAACCAAAAAAGAATTCTGTTAGATGATTTGTGGTTTTGGATCAGAAAAGATAACCACCGTTGCGAATTGATTTCTAAATTGATGTCTAAATTCTCCTTCTTGTGCCTGCAGGTCTGACCTAAAATGAGCCTTTATCCTGAGCATCTGAAAGGGGCTGGGTGGGGTTCTACTTCCTGGGTCACAGAGAGGGGGCACGAAAAGAAAATCCTTCCATATTCCAACCCGGGTCCCAATCAGATCACTTCTGCTCTGGGAAACCTTTCGTCAGGAGGCCAGCTCATCGCTGGCAAGAACGTGATGGTGATGACCCCTTAGTTTATGACATGACTACATGAGCCCCATCTTTTTGGTTGTTTCATTCTTAAAAGGGAGATGACTGGCCTCAAGAAAAGCCCAAACACGTGGTGTGTGTAAGGCAGATGGCTCACCTCCAGCTACACCTTAGCCTTCTTAAGGAACCCCCTGCCCGCCTCCCCCCAGCCATATGTGCCCAAGCGGGTTAGTCTGGCAGACCTCACTTCTGTCCGTCTAACACAAACAGGCCATATCTCCCAGGGGAGTGAGGGCAGAAGTAGAAACTGCATCCTAATAGGTCAGAGTGTGGGGACTATTGGCTCCACCCAATGGCTTCGTTTGTTCAAGAGACAATGGAGAGATATTTTCTAGTCAGTGGGGCTGAACAGGGTATAGTTATTTTTTTTTAAATACGTTTTTATTGATTTCAGAGAGGAAGGGAGAGGGATAGAAAGGAACATCAATGATGAGACAGAATCATTGATTGGCTGCTGCCTGCATGCCCCCTACTGGGGATGTAGCCTGCAACCCAGGCATGTGCGCTGACCAGGAATCGAACAGAGTCCTCCTTCATAGGTCGACACTCAATCACTGAGCCACACTGACTGGGCTATATTATTATTATTATTATTATTATTATTATTATTATTTACATTGTGCATTTTAAAACTAGAACATGTGCAAAACCTCACCTAAATATGGTCAAGATAACTTTTACATACCTTTTTATCTCCAAGGGGAAGTCATTATTATAATATTTTGTAGAAAAATCCCCATCCACATACAGCTGCTTCTGTTTTTCTCACCCTGGTGAGATGATCAGAAGCAGAACTTACAAAGTCTGTTATAACATCACTTTACCTGTAGGTCCCAGGATGTTAGGCGCTGTGTATATAGCCCTGGCAGTAGAGGAAGAGTGTGAGAAATAACAGCAAATGCATATGCAGGACTCACAGTAGGTCAATACCATAAAAATTCCCATTTTCCTAAAAGGAAGCACTAAGTAGTATGACTACAGTCACCATCCAATAAGTGGTAAACACTGGGTTCAAACTCAGCCATCCTACACCAGGGCCTCAGAGCCCTCAGAGGCAAGGAGTCCGGAGCAGGTGATACTGTTCCCGTAGCATCCTAAGGCTGAGCTATAGTTTGTAACTCATATTTAGCAGGTATTACTATGAAAAAGTTTACCTCCCTAAACAAAACCTATGAACACTGAAATGAAGCCAGTTCCACAAACCGCAGAGCCATCTATAAACAGATGTCCAACCCATGTGTGTCTTCTTTCCTCTTCCAGAGTGTGACCTCTGACAGGGGACCATCATTTGCATCCCTAGGCTGGAAGAGTCAAGGTCAGCAGTCCTTGAGGAGTGATGGACTTGACCAAGTGGAACAGGCTGGCCCAAGAAGATCATGGAGGACAGAGCAAGGCTTGCTGTGAGGCACCCCTGGTTCAGAGCGCCTTCAGAGGAATCAGCAGTGAGACTTGGAAAGCTTATCATCTTGCCAGCTCAAATTTTCCAAATATACCATGGCAATGCATGCCAAGATGGCAGGCGGAGGAAAGCTCATGCCAAAGGAAATATGAAAATGCCCAAGTTCTCTGCTCAGCCCTGCCAGGCATGTCCTCTGGTGGCAACATGACACGGGGCCAATGGTCGGAGAGACTCAGGTGGTGCAAATGGGACAGAGGTTCTTCACCGTTAGGGAAAGGGGCGGGTCTGGGCCACCTCACATTCTTCTTGGTTTTCAGTCGTGATATGTGTAATAAACCTCTCATCTACTTCACACATCTACTTCACGTGCAAACGGTTCTACCTTTTGAGAAAAAAAAAATTTTTGACATTCTCAATCAGAGAACCAACTTCATGGCAGTTGGTGGAGATGAAATCTGTTTCATCAAATGGTTAACTCTTGATGCCCTTACTTTCTCTACTCTTTCTGCTCAGATTCACAGAGAGCTCACGTGTGCTGGTCTCCTCCGACAGCAGGGAGTGCACAGGAAGAGACAGGACAGGGGGCACCAGGATGAGGGGGGAGAGTGGAGGGTTTCTGAGCAAGAGGGAAGCCATGAAGGTCAAAAAGGTGAGAAGATACAGTTTGCCCAGGTCAGGAGGGAGGAAGAGGAACGTTCTAGAGATGTAGGCAGTTAGCTCCAAGAAGGTCATGTTCTGGGAGGTGAAAGGGGGTGGGTGAGGCAGAAGTTGTTTGAGGGCTTAGAAGGGGGTCCAAGAGATCTATACACAGCCAGGTGTGGAACCTCAAGGTGCAGCCATTCAGAGGACCGAGGGGTTACCACAGGGAATTCTAGGGCGAGCCCTGTTTAAGGCTGGCTTCCTTGGAAGTCAGTCACATCACAACTACACGCCCAGAGTTTCACTGACTCTCAGCAACAAGCAGAGCCTCTCTGGGAAAACCAACTCAGAGGGCACCCAGTCTTGGAGAACCAGCACTGCCCACGGGGCGGGGTGTTCTCAGACTCAGCCCTCCAGTATCCTCAGCTTGTCCCAGCCAGAAGGCTCCCAACGGTTCCACATTCTGCCTCCAATTAAAGGGAGCTTGGAGACGGATCCTGGCCCCCTGGGCAAATGATATTGACAGGTTATTCCCGACTCTCACAAAGAACCAGCGTTGCAACCTAATTTGTGCAGCAATTACATTAAGACAAAATATAATCGTATTTTATTGCTCACCACTTGCCTGCATCGTTAAGTCAGTACTGCAGGAAGGAGTTAATTTGATTCCATACATAAAAATTGGCCCCAACAGGGCAATAACCAATCCATTGACATGCAAAAATGCTCCCTCTCAGAGTCATCCCAAGGCCATCCTGACACCTGATGTCCACAATCCTCTCAGCCCGGGGACAAGCATGAGCACCCGAAGCACATATTTCAAACAGCCCTGACCGAGGGCTCCTGCTTACATTTTTGGAAATCTACTCTCTGTGAAGACATCTTAGCTATTCTGCATATACACTGAAAAAAAGGTGTTTCACCATACACGTCCAGTTTGGAAGTCAATAACTGGCTCCATTCAGTCAACCAACGTCTAGGAATGTCACTGTTCTTTCATGTCTTGGGAACCCAGGTATGGAGCCTTAGTATCTTGAAGTAACAAAGCTCCGTGTCCTAAGTTTTCTCTTCCTGTGTTTGTTACATCATGTCTTTTCCCGTCAACTCTGTCCGCTCACCTGAGCCATACATGAAAGCCCTCTAAGTGGGGTCTTCCTCTGTGTAATTCCTCCTTTGAACTACTCCACACCTTGTTTGCTGCTGCACGTATCATGTTCCTTCATAATGATCTCTTTCCAGAGCCATCGCCAATACCATGGACTCCTCAGTCAGAGTTATTAATACAGTCCAGGAACACCGTCTCTAGGTGCCTCTGACCCCTTGGCCAAGAACAGGCCATCTTCTTGCCAACCCTTCCACTTAGGGAAATCACAGAAGCCTCCTGAGTACCTCCTGCCATTCTCTCCGACATCATGCCCGGGGATCAGCCGGGGCTACCTCTGAGAACATCTCAGTGACTCATCTCGCGTTTCCTCCCAGGCCTCCTCCTCTACTCCTGCCATCCCCAGCCAGGAGAGAAGACGGAGCTGGAAGCACTCCTAGAAGCTCCCCGCGGAAACCACTCTACAGGCCGTGCAGTGCGGGTCCAGCTCCGGCTGCCACCTGGCTCGTCTTTGCAAGAATGTCACATCTGCTCAGAACTTCTTCCAGTTCATGAGTCTTTCTCAAACGGAGCCTCTGGGGCTTTTGATTTTAGTACTGAAGATGCAGGGTGCTGGCTGAAACCCAGGCTTTATTTCACGGAAGAAGGAACAACCCAAATAAGGACCTTTATTAACATGAGGTGTTGAGGTCCAAGCATTCCTCCTCTAAACCGGGGCTGCCGATCAGACCACATCTGGAGCCGCTGACAGTTCTGCACCCCCTTAGTTTAAAGTTGTTGTTTTTAAAAATAAGACTGTATGAACATTCATGTTCTGTGGAGAGAATGTGGCTCAGTGGTTGAGCATCAACCTATGAACCAGGAGGTTACAGTTAGATTTCCTGTCAGGGCACATGCTCGCGTTGCAAGCTTGATCCTCAGTGTAGGGCGTGCAGGAGGCAGTCAATCAATGATTCTCTCTCATCACTGATGTTTTTATCTCTCTCTCCCTTCCTCCCTGAGACCAATAAAAAAATATATTTTTAAAAAAGACATAATAAAAGAGAAAAAACAAATTACACCATGCAGAAGAAATCATTGCTAAAATCATTCAAATTTAAGATCCAAACCTTCTCAGTTTGCATTTCTTACTTAGTTAAGATATGATTTTGCATCCCCCTTCCCTGCATTTAACATAATATATAACTGTTTCCTTACATTTAGATACTATTCACAAATGTCGCTTTGAATGGCTGAAAAAAATGTAACATATAAATAAATGTGCCCAGATGTTAATTTATCATATCCTTGTGGCTGAATTGTGAGGTTATTTTCCATTTTCCTGCTGCTATAAATAACAGTAAAAGGAACATCTATATGCAAACCGTTCTTCTCCCTCCCGGGCTGTCCGATTCTAAAGAGCTGTGGTGGAGCTGGTGGCTTGGTAAATGAGGTCATCAATTGCAGGTGAACTTCCCAACAGGAACATTGTCCCCCCAAATTTCTCTAAATTCTACCGAAATGTCAAGGTTCCTTCCAGCCAAGTGGTGGCAAGGGTCCTTTAATGTCACTATGAATGACAACTCCGCCTCTCCTCTGCAGGAGCGGGGCCAGGTCGGCAGCCCCATGTGAACAGGCGCCGGTGAGGGAAAGGAGGGCCTCCCGCCACCTGGAGGCTGCGGGGAGCCTGGGCGCCATGGGAGTGTGTTTGAGAGCACCCAGCCTCTGGTCTGTGCCGGAGCCACACATCAGCATGAGAAATCAGCAGGCCTCTGCCGGGCAGCGAATACCACCACAGCCTAAACCCAAATGTGTTCTGGAGGCACAGACACACATTCCTTTTCTTTCTCCCCGGGGAATGTCTGAGAAAGTTATTTTCCTGGTCCTAAAAGAAATTGTCAGGCTGAAGAATCACTCCTACTCCTGTTACATCTTAGCTACACAATGTTCTTCACTTGGGCACTCAATTCATTCTATAGCTTGCAAAATTTGTTCTAGAATGTGCCTTTTCCTTTTAAAGAATTGAAAGGGGAAAAAAAGGCACATTATCAGCTTCTCTTTCTCTCCATGAATAGCTGGATGAAAATTCAATCCAGGAAACATTTGTTGAGCACCTATCCAATCTCTGTGGTAGGCGCCCTGGGGTGGAAAGGTGAAGATTTGTCTTTGTTCTCAGGAGATGAGCCGAGAGAGAGTACAGGCACGTGACTATGTGACTATGTGACTACCTGACTACGTGACTACGGCTAAGACCTGGTGGCACAGCGCCTGCCAGGACCCGCAGCATTGCTGAGACAGCCCCACTGGCTACCAGGACTGCCAAGGTGATGGGAAACCCAACCCCCACAACAGACTGATGGCGTAGAACCAGCAGAGACCAGCCCCATCCACTTGGTGACTGAGTTCACCTCACAGCAACCCCCAGCCTCCTTAGACTGGTCTCACCTTAGCACACTGACAGCATATCCGCACCACCATCCGGAACAGAAAGCCCATATAGAGACATGATACAGCCTATGAGGCTCTTCCCAGAGATCTCCCTGCCTTTCCCAGACAAATCCTGAGTGCTCCTCCCCCTCACTGAATGCCCTGCCCCTGATTCAATAAACCTCAGTATCCAAAGCCAAGCTTGCTGAGGGGCTGCTCTGTCTGTGAGTAATAAGCCCACTCTCACTTTAACCTCCCGCCGGCTCGGATCTCAGTTCTTTCCTGTGCAAAGCCAAGGACCCACAGTAGGTCTCGGACCTTTGGGTACCTGAACCTGGGGAACACCTATGTTGTTGTCTCAAAGCAGAAGGTGCCAGGGAGCTGTCTGGAGTCAGCTAACTGGCTAAATTTAGCCAATGTACACCTGAATGTGAAATGCTACCGGAGAGGGAAGAGGTGTACCGAGAGGAAATAGTCAATTCTGTGCCTCTGCATGGGCTCCACAGGGCAGGGAGCTGGCCTTAAAGGATGGGCAGGATTTCAACAGAAAAGGCAGAGGGTCTTCCCTGCTGGGGGACATGAGCAAGGAGGCTTGGATGCACAAAGCATGCTCGGGCACCATCACGATGATGAATGACAGGTTGGTGGGAGCAGGGGAGACGGGTGTGCAGGATGCCGTAGGCATTTGTTTGAGATGGTGGTTGGCAGCAGGACATGGAACTTTTGTTATCATGCTGCGAAGAGGAAGCCAGAGCTTCTCGAGTACGGATGTGTTCTTAGAATGGCGCTTCTGGCAGCGAGGAGTAGAGAACTCCGAGGTGTGCCAAGTCCACATTCAGGGAGAACAATTACCAGACAAACACAGTCTACACAGGAGACGGAGGTGGCAGGAGACAAGGTCACGGCAATCAAAGCCAGATGAGCCTTCTCCTACTGATGGACCCACGGGACCTGGGACCTGTCTGGAGAAGAGGGAGGAGGCCGGGGATCACTCCAAAGCTCCCAGGCTACGAAGTGAGGTGGGCTGTCCTGGCACTCCCAGTGCCGAAGGATGATTGACGATGAGTGAGTGTGAGGGCAGGAGGAGGTGTAGGCGAGAAACAAAGGAGGGGTCCTGGGGAAATACCTAAGCTGAAGGGGTGGGTGAAGGTGGTACAGTGTCTCTGAGTCGGGTCATGGAGAGGATCCCAACACGGGAGGGGCGGGAGCTGCTCCAGGCAAAGAAGCAGGATGAGCCCTGGAAGAGCCTCAGACTCCGCCCTCAGGGGGTGAACACGGATAAATAAAGTAGGTCAGTGGGTGGATACGGGTGATGGCAGCCCACAGTGTGAGCAAGGTGGGCGAGTGGAGATGGCGTTCAGTCCTGGAGTCTTTGGAAGAGCAGGGATGGAAAGACATTGAATAATAAATTGAAAGAGAAACAAATGGAAAAAAAAAAAAAAAAAAAAAAAAAAAGCTCTTTTACAGATTGGCGAGATTTGGGTAACTTACAGGCTGAAGAGAAGAACCTGAGTGGAGAGGAGGGAGGATAAAGCATAAAGATGTGAGAAATAAAAGATTTGTTTTTGTAAATTTTAGGATGTCTACCTTTCCTATCAGAGCAGAGATTTATAACAATAGGACTTCTTTCTAGTCTTCAATTGGAATAACTTAACAGTATCTCCCCATTTCCACTTGCCTTTTAGAAATCATGTCTTTTGTGGCGAGAGAGGTTTTCAAGTATTCAAAATAGGTATCAGTGCATGTTGGAGTCCTGTTTCTCTTCTTGAGTTTGGTTATATTTGTAGTTATCTTTTGAAATTTTATTCTAAAAACTAGAGGCATCATAGTGACCAGTTATTCTACCGTAAGGGACAATTTGCAGATTACCCTTTTATTATATAGGATAGCACTAGTAACTGGAACAAGGACAGTTATTTTATTTCTTCCTTTAATATATATAGCATATCATGTATATATCTACATGTGTGTTCATTAGAGGGTTCAGACTCCACACTATGGGTCCAGGGTCAATGCTCTCAACTAATTGAACTTATTAATTGAAATTACTTTTCCTTTGCAAATTTCCAAACCCTCCTCTTGATTCCTCAGCCATGGGAGGGGGTGGAGAGTGGGGAGGCGGCTGGAGTGAGGAAGCAGGGGTGGAGGTGAGGGGGAAAGGTTGAGGGGTAGGAGATGGGAGCCAGGCTGGGATGTCTGGAAGCTTCAGGTGGGTCTCCATCATTACCCAACTCTGTTCTAAAGGGTTTATTACCTGAAAATTTAATGAATATGATATTCTGGTAAATTGCATCAAAAAACTTTATTCACAGCCATATTTTTCTGATACCTGAATATTATCTGTCCAAAAATTTTCAAAATCAACTCTCCATCCCTGACTGGCCGGTGTCTGCTTCGCTGAGGTTCAGAGCAACATCCAGCGGGCCCTGTGGCCTGACCTCAATAAGACAAGCCAGGCAGCCCTTCCTAACAGGCTTGAGGCCATCGGCATCTCCATTTCATAGGGACTTTTTACTGCCATCGGAGCATTTTATTAGAAAGGGCATCTGTGAGGCATGGCTCGTACCCTTTTCTGCTTCTGCCTGAAAAACACATACTGGCCCGGAGCGCCCGGACAGCATTCCATGCCCTGTGAGTCACAGAATGGAAATCTGGCATTATGTGCCAATGACATTTACTTCTGTGGCAGCTCAAGCGGCAAAATGCCATATGCCAGACCCTCGGATGCAGCCCAGCCGTGCATGCGGACATGAGAGAGAGAAATAAGGAAGCAGGACCTCATCCCGGGGAGTGGTTCGCCTCCGGCACCTCAACACACACAGGGGCTGGGACGAGAATCCAAGTCTTCTTACACCGATAACCTTGCTGGGGAAAGCAGGACATTTTGTCTAGTTTAAGAGAACTTTGGAGGCGAAGGCAAAATGCAAAAGACTTCTGTGAACTGCGAGGAGATGGCGGTCACCTCAATGGGATGGGCTTTGGGAAGGACGTTTGTCCTCCGCACGGGAGGGTCCCTCCGGGAAAGAACAAGCCCATCAGTGACATTAGCTCCCCGCTGGCCGAGAGACAGAAAGCAAGGCTTCGGGGACCCAGAGGACTCCCCACATGGCCAGGGGAAGTGGGGAAGGGGGCCTCAGAGAGAAGCACCAAATGAGTGAGAGGGAAAAACTGAAACGGAGGGATTTTTTTTTTTTTAAATCAGGGTTCTAACTATGTTTCTCCTCAGTTTATTGTGCAAATGTTCAATGTCTCTGAGGATTACCATTCACTTTATACAAAGCTGCACATGGAAAAAATAATCACTACTGTCATTTTTATTCAGAAATGAATGGCAAAATCATCTTGTTACTCCCTCAGAGTTTTGACATCTGAAGAAGAGCTGGGGAATGAAGGGTCTAGAAGTTTCTCAATAAGATCTCTTGGCATTTGGACAAGAAATGCTCTGTTCTATGGAACTGCAGAACACTTAGTACCCACGGTGTCTGGCAACTAACCAGCGGTGACCACCCACACTAGAATGGTAAAGTAACTCAGCTTATTGGCTGGGGAACATTTTAAAAAATGGGAGAATTAAACATTCAAGGCCGTGTATTCATTGGCCATTCAACCCAAAGTAATTGGGCAAGTAATGACTAAAACAAACAAACAAACAAACACAACCAACAACACCTGGAGGATATTAAGATTGAAAGCTATGACTCTTGCTTCCAATGATATGTTAACTTAATTTGGAGAGACAGACTGGTAAATAAACTACTACTAAACTAGAAGATATTTCCCAAAAGAAAATTTGAATTCCATGCTGCAAGGGGCATGGTCACCAGCTCACTGAGGTGGCATTTGTGCAAAACGCTAAAGTCGAATTTCAACAGGGGAGTGATTTCTGGCAGAGGGAATGAGGATGAGCAAAAGCCAGAGATACAAAAGCAATATGGCTTACACAAGGAATGATGGGCAGGTGAGCCTAGGTGAACTCAGGGCAGGTGAGGGCAAAGATGTGGAGATGAAGCAGAAAAAGTACGTTAGGCAAACCAAAGAGAAATCTGAACATCTTGGTGTAAGACCATGACACTTTATGAGGCCGACAGTGGACATAACTAGATTAAAAGCAAGAATAATAGTTATGGTCAGAGCTGTACTGAAGGACATTTGAAAAGTGGGAGGGTTTCAAAGCTGGGAGATATGTTACTATCGCAGTTGATGTCTTAGTCAGCTATTTCCACACTAGTGCTGTGTAACAAATAATCCCCAAAGCCAAGAGATTCTTCTCATACTCCCAGGTCTATAGGTCTATCAGTTAGCTGAGGTGGCTGTTTTAAGTTGCATTTCTGTGGGGAGACTGGGGACACTGTACTTTGTACGTCTCCTTCTGAGAGCTCAGTGGGCAGAGGAACATCTATTTAAAAGCTCCTTACTTTTGTTCTACCTTAAGAAACACATCCCGTCAGAGATGTGCATTTCAACTCCCTTTTAAGGTCATTTATTTTGCAATTACAAGGAAATATTTTATTTTAAATCAAGGAGGATTTGTATTTCATAAAAGGTCCCATCTAATCTTACTCTTCTTGACTATCCAACTCTGATTCCAATCTGCTCTTTAATTTAAAATACCTATATCTCATTGTGCCTTACTTAAATGTAAGTGATTTTCTTTTCATTGGAAGTATACTATTAAAATGGTTTCTGTGCCATTATGAAATTCCTCATATAATCCACAATGGAATACGGAATTCAGGCCAGGGCAACCAGTTAACAATTCATAGATTTATAAAAGGCCCCAAAGTGTGGTTAATAAAAGGGTAAGAAGTTTCAGCAGTCACTGACGACAGTTATGTAGAGCAGTTAACTCCAAGAGTCGTCATTATTTTCACATTTTGGGAGGCTCTGCAATTGAACCGAGGGACTGGCGCATCTCACTCTGCCCGTCTGAAGAACCTACCCTTTCTTCCCTTCGCACAATGGGCAAATCTCCACACAGCACACATTACACATGCAAAAAACAAAAACCAAAAAAATATACAAGGACTCTAGGAAGATTTTGGAAATGAGAAGAACTCTAAGCCAGACTTTACACACAAAGAAACTCCCAGCATGTATATTTACTGATATCTGGCATAATCCGAAATCATTCATGGACTAAGCCAGGGTAAATATCATTCCTTTTTATAAATGCTCCAGTTACAGAGAATGTCCAAAAGCATGTGAGCAGTGTTTACAGCCAACTCAACGCAACAGTTCAACTTCACATTGGCCTTGAACAGTTCAGCCATGCCTTGTGGAAATTACATGAACAGTCAACAACATCGAACTCTTTCTGAGACAACGCAGGATCCTCCCGGAGCCCCCCTGCATCAAGAGACACGGCGGGTTGTGAAAGGCACAACCCCAGGACAGTCGCTGACAGTGGAGCACAGTGGTCTTCCCAGGGTCATGGAAGTCACAAAGACCCTGTAGGCTGAAACCAATGGGACTGCACCTGGATGGGTGCTCTTCTCAGTCAGTTAGTCAGCCGAGGGGCTTGGGGGCGCTGTCTGCCTTTTCCGAGCATTGATATGAGCAGGGCCACAAATAGCCTTTTCTTTTCAGGGACACTTCCTCCCCACTGTGCTTAAGATCTCGTTTGCAGCCAAACCCACAGTCAGTGGGTCCCCATTCAGAAGTACAGAGAAATCTGCATTTATAGCTATTGGGGTGAACCGTCTTGGGAATCGCAAGATCAAAGGTCAATTTAGGTTTATGTGTTGAGAGCAGCCCCTCTCATTTGTGGGGGGCAATTTGGCAAGCTACTTACCCTTTGAGGGCCTAATCCTCACAGTGACTCTAGGACCTACCGTCATTTTCCTTACTCTTGTTGTTGTTATTGTTTCTGTTACCAGTGGACAGATGAGAAGGAACTTGGCAGCTCAAGGTCATGCTCAAGATCTCACTGCTGGGGAGGGGCCACAGTGGGACTGTACCCAGACTTCCTGGGCCCTCAGCTTGGGCTCCTTCCTCCCTGCCTTGCATGTTCTGTGGGGGAGTGCCCCAGGTGGTGAAAACTGGTACTTGAAGGAGGAAAAAATCCCCAACTTACCGGTACCCTTTTCCCTGTGTAAAGCACCTTGTATGTACATCGCAGAAACAGGTAACCAGATACCTGTGTTGTTAACATGTCAGGGGAAAACATCTGGCAAAGCTCGTGCATGGGGCAGCGGTGACGTGGAGTCTGAGCAATGGGCCTTGTGTGGTCAGGCACCAGCTACCTGTGGTTCGTACGTTTCTTTTCTGAAAGCATACACACTGGGGCGCAGGAGACAAGACACCAACTGGAAGAATGAGCTAGTGAAGCATAACTGGTATTGACAAGGACCAGAGAAGGACGGCTTTGACTACTGTCCAACTGGAAGAGGCCAACCCCATGAAGGATGGTGGCACTCTGCTCACTGAGGAGTTTAAAAGCACACACACACACACACTCACATACACACACTCACATACACACACTCACACACACACACACATACACACACATACACACACACACACACTCACATACACACATTCATATACACACACTCACACACACACTCACATACACACACTCACATACACACACTCACACACACACTCACATACACACACACACACACTCACATACACACATTCATATACACACACTCACACACACACACTCACATACACATACTCACACACACACACACTCACATACACACACACACTCACACACACTCACACACACTCACACACACACACACTCACATACACACACATACACACACACATACACACACTCACATACACACACACACACTCACATACACACATTCATATACACACACTCACACACACACTCACATACACACACTCACATACACACACTCACACACACTCACACTCACATACACACTCACACACACACACACTCACATACACACACACATACACACACTCACATACACACACACACACTCACATACACACATTCATATACACACACACTCACACACACTCACATACACACATTCACATATACACACTCACACACACACACACTCACACACACGCACTCACATACACACACACACACTCACATACACACATTCATATACACACACTCACACACACACACTCACATACACACACTCACATACACACACTCACACACACACACTCACATACACACACTCACATACACACACTCACACACACACACTCACATACACACACTCACACACACTCACACACACTCACACACACTCACATACACACACATACACACACACATACACACACTCACATACACACACACACACTCACATACACACATTCATATACACACACTCACACACACACTCACATACACACACTCACATACACACACTCACACACACACACTCACATACACACACTCACACACACACACACTCACATACACACACACATACACACACTCACATACACACACACACACTCACATACACACATTCATATACACACACACTCACACACACTCACATACACACATTCACATACACACACTCACACACACACACACACTCACACACACGCACTCACATACACACACACACACTCACATACACACATTCATATACACACACTCACACACACACACTCACATACACACACTCACATACACACACTCACACACACACACTCACATACACACACTCACATACACACACTCACATACACACACTCACATACACACACTCACACACACACTCACATACACACATTCACATACACACACTCACACACACACACTCACATACACACACACACACACTCACACACACAAAACCATCTGCTACCTCTCCAACAGACACATCAAAGGGAAAATCAATCTATTCAGATGATGCATTTGCTCCTGGAGGAGGTTCAATCTTCTCCGTGCCAAACTGCAGACCTGTGTGCAACACGACACGCCTGCTGAGCGAATAGCCCTCCACAGCTCGGCCGCTGAGAAATGGACGGCCCCTCGCATGACATTCGGCCCCTGAACAGACTTCTCCTCTCCTTCAATATTAATGTTTCAATTACAACGCACACCTACTTTATTAGCCTCGCCGGGCCCCGTTCAGATCAATAACAGCAGCGCTAGGCGGAATTCTAATGAAAAGAAGCCACGCCGAGTCCTCCCAGCAGCCCCTGGGCGCCCGTGCACAAAGCCTCCTTTCACAACCGGCTCTGAGATATTTTACAGTCACCTGCCTCATGCAAATGGCGCTCATGTTTATTCATGTGGAGGGTTACAGACCACCTTTCATTCCCTGAGCCAGCTCGGCTAACCAGCAGTGTGTGCAGAGCTAGAAGCTGAGCGGGCCCAGCCTAGGCAGGGGGCTCCTGAATAAGCAATTGCCCTGAAATCCATGCACGGACAGTCAGTCAGGAAGCTGGAGGCTCTGGCAGCAAATACATTCCCTTTCTTACTCATGCGATCGCTACCTTTAAGGTTTCAAATAATCCCTTTCCTTTATTTCTTAAATACACTTTTGTTTATTTCAGAGAGGAAGGAAGAGGGAGAAGAGAGACAGAAACATCATTGATGAGAGAGAAACATGGATCAGCTGCCTCCTGCACACCCCACGCTGGGGATGGAGCCCACAACCTGGGCATGTATCCTGACAGGGAATTGAGCCTTGACCTCCTGGTTCATAAGTTGGCGCTCAACCACTGAGCCACACCGGCCCAGCCAAACAATCCCTTTCGTACACTGACCCATCCCCACTAGATGTGACGAGCTAGTGGCTCTGTTCCGAGGACAATCTCCCAGGGACTCCTCGGGGTGCCTCCACCGCACTGTGCTGCTCCCAGTCCTCCCTGACAGAGGGTTTCTCCCACAGACTCAGCTGCTGCTCTGTCTGGAGCTGGGGGAGGGGGGAGGGCGGTTTGGGGAGTCTCTCCGGAGCCCAGGCTCTCCTATAGGAAGGAGTGGTTTCTTATCTGCGCGTCTGAGAGTCTAATCCCCATCAGGCTGTGCTCTGCTTACTGTGCTGCTGGGTGACCGTTTAAAATCGTGTTTTTGTGCCAGAGTGACTACGTTTCGTAAATCATTGGTTTCTTCCACTTTGGTCCTTGGAAAGCACAGACAGCTCATTGGATCTCGGCTTTTGACGCCAATTTTGATAGCATCTGAACCAGGGGTGGGGAATGTCTGTCTCGAGGGCTGTATAAGGCCCTTGAAATAATTTGGTCGGGCCCTGCCAAGGCCTTAGGGGTGAGTTAATTAAATGTGCAGGCTAATGTTTAAGCCGATAATTGTATATGGCCCTCGAATGACGTTATAAATATCTAGATGGCCTTGGCAGAAAAGGCTCCCCTCCCCTAAGCTAAGGTAACACCAGTGCTGTGACCGAATGCTGTACTGGCCCCTGGGAGGCTCGGCCTTCCCCGGAGAAGTCCGGGCAACTGGGTCACTGCTGAAGAGGTCTCAGCTGCCACAGGCCTCAGGGTCATGAGCGGTGGCACCTGCGGGCTGTTAGGCTGACACCCTGGCTTGTCCCGTGGAAAACCAAGGGCCTAATGGAGTTGTGGTGGAGGACAACACCACCAAAGTCCATGAGATTGCCAGTTCCCACACTATTCCTGCCGGAGCGAAATGAGCTCCTTATTCAGTTAAGAACTCCATTTGGGGGACACAGACAGCTTTCCTTTTTCTTTTTTTCTTTTTTTAACACCATGGCCAAAAAATGTCTTATTTTAAAACTGCAATTAAAAAAAAAGCTCACAGACACAGATAACAGTATAGTGACGACCAGAGGTGGGGGGGGGGGGGCAGGTGGAAGAGGCAAAGAGGGGATAAATGGAAGGAGACTTGACTTGGAGTGGTGACCACACAATACAATACAAGATGGTGTGTTATAGAATCACACTCCGGAAGCCTTTATAAAAAGAACACTTTACAAATGCATTTTACTTCCTCAAAGAATTTTTACACTTATTACTTCAACTTATTACCATGCCACCATAAGAGCGGGCAATGGGAGACTGGAATCCACTTTTTATTGTAGGCATACTGCTCCTGAGTAGCAGATCCAGGATTCGAACATGGGCCTTACAGACCACGGAGCATCTTACTTCATTGATGTCCGCAATCCCTGCCAGTTGGTGATAACATGTGATGTGTATCAACTGATGGTGACCCTATGGATATGATGCACCTTTAATGACCAAATCCACCCTTACAACCATCTTCAGCGATCGTTTTGGCTCTGCCTGAAGATTTAACTGGTTTTTGGAGTGGGCACTGGGATAGCGGGCTTCCGCATCCTCTCCCTTGGTGATTCCAACGCCAATGCAAGATTGGGAAACTCGGCTACGCACAGCTACAGATTTGACGGGGTAGACTCTTGTTAGACTTTTTAAAGGGGAGCAGAGTCAGAGACAAAATCTGCCAGTGAGATTCCTGTACCTGAGGTACCCACCTCGTTGCATCCCCCTTCCTGCCCTGCTCCAAAGCCAGGGCTTCCATGCCAGGATAAAGGGCCACGTGTGTGCCAGGGGTCCAGCTGCAGCTCAGCTCCTCTCCGATGCCCAGAGCAGTGCATAATGTGTCTCTCAAATATCAGCAACAAAAGGCAAAAACGTAGACTACAAACCCAATGGCCCGAATCAATGGATTATTCTGCAGAGAACGCTCTACTGAGAATTGAAAGAAAGGACTTTCAAAGCGTAAATACCACAATCACTCTCTAATCCTACATCTCTTATATAAAATTTTAAAAATCCCACCTGGTGCTTCCCAAGTCCTAGGACAGAAAGACAGCCGCTTCCCCAAACCCCACCTCACGCTGCAGCAGACTACATGCGCTTGGAACCTACACACCACTGTCCCATTCCGGGGGGGCTGTCCAAGAGATTCCTGCATCTCCTGGGGTCTCGTCTTGTTTGTTGGGAAAACTAAACTTTGGCCCAAGGGCTGCTGCTTCTCTGGGTATGAGCTAAAGAAGGCAGCCCCAGTTTCAGCGTACACTGAAAGCTGCCATCCGTGCTTCCTGACAAAGGGGCCAGAGCCAAGGAAGTTCAAAAGGAATGATGTCTAATCTTGAGCTTCTTGCCAATATTTCCGAATTCAGATCTGGACAACCTTAGGGAACAAGAAAAACATCCCATCGACCCAGTAACATGGTTCCTGAATTTGTTCCTAGAATCGTCACCTCTGACCACGCCGGTGGCGCAGGGCCCCGGTAAGGAACTTCCTGAAAGCTGGCGCCTGCGTCTGCTAAAGAAAGCCAGCAGCAATGCCACTCAGGAAGGAAGTGCCAGAGCCGCCGCAGGGTTTGCTGCCGCCTTACACTGAGCAGGCAGGATGCCACTGCCACCGACCCCGGCACACAGCCGCAGTGACCCACACGGACCTGAGAGCCTGCTCCGCTCCCTGCTCAGCCTCTCACCTCTTCCCGACCGATGTCTCGGTTTCCTTGGCTAAAGTGCATTCTTGGGGCTTCCTATCAAAATCTGCAAGTTCTGCAGGAGAGAAGTTCTAAGAGCTCAACCCTTGCGCCATGCCTCTGCAGGGGTTTAGGAATATTGTCCATACACCTTATCTGCGCAAAGATCAACAACAGTAAGGTGTGTATGGTTATCATTTACAAAAACGCAGGCTTCTGTACTCCAGGGACTCTGAGGCAGGTGGACACGTGGTGCTGCCACAGGCAGTGCTGAGACCCCTTCTCCTGGGGGAGAGGGCGGTCCTGGCAGCGAACAGCTAAGGCCAGATGGCTTCCAGCAACGCTACAGGACAGGAAGAGCTGAACTGATCCAGGGCGAAGGGGCTAGCGATTTCAAAGACCGTTGCTTTCACGCTTCTTGTTTTTCTGGCTCGATTGAACTTACTGTCACCCTGCCTTGCCTCTTCCCCCTCCTCCCTCTCCGGGAGGATTTGCACCTGGATTGGAAAATCCCCCAGGACCAAGTGAGGCAGCTTGGGAGGCTACAGTTATGGTGACAAAGGACACCCTGGACTTTCCTCCACGTCCCTTCCTGACTGTGTCTGGCCGTGGGCACAGCTGCTCACACACTTGGCAGCTCTAGGCTGCAGCTTCCAGACCGGTGCTGGTCTCAGAGGGGCGTCACCGGGCCCATGCCAATGAACTAACCCAATGGCCCGAGATGGCTGAGATGGGCTGGCACTCCTCTGCTGTGGCCGCAGGTGAGATCTCTGTGCTGATGGAGACAGGCTGGAGCCTGACTGAGGCTTAAGGAAGGCTGTCTTTTTCCTTTTCCTGGTTCCTTTCTTTTTCTTTTCAACCTGCATCGGTTCAAGATGCCACAAACTAGAACTATGCTGCAAGAGGATATTTGAAGAAAAGGTGACAGGGAGGCAGAGACCACAAGAAGGTCAAGTAGAGGGGCATGCAGATCTTATGTTGGGCCCCAAGCACAAGCCCATGAGGCCCCAGGATGACGATGAGATCAGACCCTCGGACTTTCAGAGTCATGCCCCAGGACCGGGTTAGTGGGCATGGGTTATGAGGCTGACAACACAGTAGCAAATTAGAATAATTAAAGGCTGTAATATACCTGCACCCAACATCATTTATGAGCCGTGTTATCGTTGTTATAAGACCTTTATCTCAGGATTAAGATTTTGTTTATCTTGAAAAGTGCACACGATGCTTCTGTTCCTCTAAGTTGTTCAACACTCTTCTCTCCACCCGACAGAAAGAAATATGAAATTCACACTCTGAAAGAAAACCAAAGGACTCCTCCATTCAGTGAGCCGAATGCTTTCTCTAAACCAAAAGATGTTCCATGTAGACTTACGCAACTCTCTGAAAAAGACCTTGCAATTGAACAGTCAAGGGCCAATTGTCTCAACACATCCACCATCCACAGAGAAACCTAGCCCCCTGGAACTGCCTCCCTGCCTCATCATCGCCATGGCGGCCACATGCACAGGTGAAACGCAATAGCAAGGTGTTCCAGAGTCATGTCATGGAAGAGACATAAGTTCATCTCAACATTATTTTTCACAAAAGCACCTCTGCTGCTGGCTTCAGCTTAGGAAGCCCAGAGGAACACAGCTGCTCCAAGCTTGTCCCCAGAGAGGACAGGGCCACCAAGAGCCTCAGGTCTTCCTTCCTCCTTTCTCAAAGCGACCGGAATCCCAGTCGTCCCCATTCTCCCAACCGGCCAACTGCCTTCCACACCCCGCCCAGGGGCCCTGGGAGACGAGGTGCCGCCTCTGCTTCCGGTCCCCTTACCTTGTTGAAGTCTTCAGAAGTCGCCCTCATCTCCTTCCACGTCTTATTCAGGAGCTGGATGCAGATGCAGAAGAACTCCTCGAAGGACCTGTCGTGGGTGAAGAACATCGGGTGGAAGTCGTTGCAGGTCTCACTGGCTGGAGGAGACAGAAAGGGAAGGAGGGAAATGAAGAGACAGCCACCTGGGGGTGCTCCAAGGAGAGATGACATGAGGCACAGCTGGTGCAAGCCATAGCGGGCAAAAGGAATTCTGAAAAGCAACCTAAGACTAGATCCCGTGCAACTTCGAAGTTTACAGTCAGATCGTCAGACCTACCCTTAGGCACAATTTTTGAGCGAAGTCAGGTCCTAAGCCACAGCGTGAAATGAGCCTTAGGGCTGTTCCTGATCGCTGGTGTTAAGTATGAGCTCTGTATCTGCCTTCAATAACCTTTCTGAGACAGTGCAGACTCCCTCTCCATCACAGCTCCTCCTTCTCCCGTAATTTCTCCTTTCTCAACAGAATCACGGGCAGAGGATGAGCTTCCCTGCATACACAATTAATGGCAACTTTGGAAGCAGCTTCCTTGATTATTTCTCCAGGGGGCTTCCCCCCCCTTAGGCAGTGGGTAGGGGACATTTGAGATCATTAACCATCTGGTGCCATTAACCACTTGCTTTACGTTCCCAGACACAGGTGGCTGGAGGTTAAAACAATCCAACTGGCTTTCAAGGTCACAACTGGTCAGATCCTGGACCAAAACATGAGGCCAGATAATCTGCCTGTGAGCCCCCCACTGTCGGGCCTCCTGGGGTCAGACCCCATGCTCTGAGCTCCAGGTGCAGCCACCTCTTCTTCTTCCCTGACCCTCGGCCCAGCCCCAACCGTCTTCTCAGCTGTCTGTCCAGGTTACACTCTCACAGCCCTTTCCCATGCATCACATTTGGTTCTCCCAGGCCTCTTACCGCTCAGGTCTATGGACAACGATGCTAGAGCCCAATGAACTTGTCTGTGTGACCCCCAACACAGAACCCTACTTTTATTAATATAAGCTGTTAAATATAGTAAAAGAATTCCTATTCCAACTGGAACCTCTCAAAGACCAATAAGTCTCCAAGGCTCTAAATGGTGGAATTTCAAGACCCAGAACCCCAGGAGAGGGGGGCTACAGCAGAGACCTTCTGCACTTGCAGGGAGCCCTGCTGCAGCCACGTGGTTGGACCTCAAGTTCACTTAGAATCCTCTCATGCAAGTGAAGCATCCCTGACCAGACCTCAAGGGACATGCTCTGCTCTGGCAGGACCACAAGCTCTTACAGACTGACCTCTTCTGTCGCCATCCTTTACAAATACAGTGAATTCCCAACCTCTGAACATTTTAAAGCAACAGTGTCCAGTGTTTGTACAGCTCACCCCTCTGGAGGGTGGAACCCCATGTGAAGACAGGAGAAAGCCATTTTCTTCTAGACTATGTTAAGGGCAGGGACTAGCAGCAGTGTGTGCCAGGTATAAAGGGTTAGGGTCTGGGGCTGAAGACTTGGGTTCAAGTCCAGGGCCTGCCAAGCAAGAGCACGTCATTTCATCTTTCTGAGCCTTGATTCTTTTTATATATTTTTACATTGATTTTTTTTTAAGAGAGAAGAAGGGAGATAGAGAGGAACATCGATGTGAGAGAGAAACAGCAAGTTGTTGCCTCCTTCCCCACACACCCTGACCAAGGATAGAACCCACAACCTGGGTGTGTGCCCCCCCGTCTGGGAATTGAACCGGCAACCTTTTGGTGCACAGAACAACACTCAACCAATTGAGCCACATCAGCAGGGCGAGCCTTGGTTTTCCTAACTAAACAAGTGGATGTGAATCTCCTCTGGCTTTTCCAAAGGCCTCGGAGAGGATCACCTGACAAGATTCTTGGGAAAGTGCTGGGAATGGATAAAAGTTGACGCAAATATGGAGAGAGGTGGTGGATGATAATGCATGTTCTGCTCGTGTATCCTTTCCAGAAACACAAATTGTTCTTTGATTTCCCCCAATTCCTAGTTTTAGCCTGTTCACATCTCAGAAATTACAGGCAAGTACATATAAGTCATCCCATCCCCAGCCTGAGTGACCAGCGGAGGGGCGGCAAGAGTGACGGTCAGACCTGAGACACAAAGCTGTCTAAGGAACCTGGCACTACACTTGGGCGGATTGTGAGTTTGCTGTCCTGGGCAGTGAGCTGCCAGGCTCACTTTCACAAGCACTGAAGCCACTGAAATTTACAAGTCCACAGACGCACTGTGAAGCACCAGCGCCATCCAAAACTCATCTTACTCACATTATCACACTCGCTCTTCCCAGCCCGGGGTGATTATGTGTGTGCTTTATGCCCTCGTTAACGTTTTTATGGGATTGCTAGAGCTGAAATAGCCAGGCAAACTTGAGACCACCACGCCCTGCTCTGCTTGGGTGAAGAGAGAGGGAGGCAACACCGCTAATCATAGGGACTATTTGTTGGGTCATGTCAAGGACCAAGGACTCCGCAAGCGTTATTCTCCGCACAGCCCTGGAGGTGAGCACTGTGCTCATCTCCATTGCCAATCCTGAAGAAGTTCAACCTTCTGGCAGAAGCTTCACTCAGCTGGCCCCAAATAAGCACCTGTAACCCAGTCTAGTTGGCCTGGCAGCAGGCTTCCTGCCTTGGTTGACATGAAGAGCTCAGGGCAGCTCCTTGTTCTTGATTAAGGAGGAACAGTGACTGCAAGAAGCAGGCTCACCACAGTTGGAAGACAACAGGAGTACAATGCTCACTCATGTCCAGGGGCCCTTGGCCCAGGCCTCCCCACTGGTAAACATGAACATGCATCAGCCTAAGGGGACGGCCTCAGTCCTGAGAAGAAGGTTCTTAATCCAGAGGTTTGAACAAACAAAGAAAAACAGGGAGGCAGAGGCTTACAGGCGCTTTAAAAAAATAAATAAAAACACCTATTGAGGAAAAAATGTTAAAGTAGTATGCAATGGTTTTATAAATAAAATTCAGAGAGAAATTTTCAATGAGACAAAAATAGTAACACTTTTTAAAAAACAAAATGGTTGTTAAGCACACTATTTTTAACACAATGAGATTCTACTTTATAAAAATCAACTGAATGATTTCTTTTAAGTCTGGAATATTTAGGTGTCCTCGGAGATGATGGTAAAAAGGGTTCTTATGACTTTACTGACACCCATCTATATATATATATATAAAAACGTAAGTGACCGTTTCCACCAGTCGACTAAACAACCTAATGACTGGTCGCTATGGTGACACACTGACCACCAGGGGACAGATACTCAATGCAGAAGCTGCCCCCTAGTGGTCAGTGCACTCCCACAGCCAACCTCCCCCAGCCAGCCAACCTCCCTCAGGAGGTCCCTTCCCCCAGCGGGCCAGCCAGCCCTGATCAGTGGACAACCTTTTGTGCCGCCCCACCCCGGGCCAGCCCCAATGAGCCCCGACTGCTGGCCAGGTGAAGGGACCCCACTTGGGCATGAATTTGTGCACTGGGCCTCTAGTTTATAAACAGGCCGGTGTTGCAGGCAGTTACAATCCCTGTACCTGTGTTTTAACAATAAAAATAAGAAGGCTGCACTCTCAGGTGGCACATTGCCTTTCAAAGTAGATTCTTCCTATTTCCATCGCATAATGTGAGCTGAGCTAGACATCCTTACTAGCGTCTCAGAGAACAAGGCCTACTGCACTGAATACAGAGAACTGGTTCTGCCGCTGCCTGTGACCTGGTGAAGGTCATCTCAGCTCCTGGTCCCAGGGTTCTTACCTGTAAGATGGACTAGTAAGGTTCCTGCTGCTTTTAAAATTCTAATACAACACACACACAGTCACTCACTCACATACAAACACACTCTCACACACACATGCACTCACATACATACACTCACACACACATAGTCACTCACACACACACACAGTCACTCACACACACATACACAGTCACAACACACACACACACTCACACTCTCACACACATACAGTCACAACACACACTCACACACACACACACACACACTAACAGAGTCACTCACATAGTCACACTCTCACACTCACACACACATACAGTCACACACACACATATACACAGTCACTCACAACACACACACACAACTAACACACAGAGTCACACGCACACAATCACACACACAAGCACACACATTCACTCACCAGATAATGAACTTTCAGCTCCCTGCTGCCCATCAATAATCACAGGGCTGGGAGGCTGCACCACCCTCAACTTTATTTCCTAAATTAGCATTTCCCTGAATGACAAGATGGCTCCACATTTCATCCTGGGTGTTAAGGCATCAAAGCAGCATTGGGCAAGCTTAGATGTTTGATGGCCTAGTATTTACTCTTTCTTTCATCAGAAAATTGTTAGTTTCTTTTATACCCTCCCGACCTATTAATATCACCTAATCAGACCATTACTGTTGAGTAAAGATAGCATGACAAGATGACAGGCGAATGCATATAATTTCTGATTTTTCATGGGAATTTTCTAAGACAAAGGCAGTGTTTCCGGTGCTGAAAAGCCCTTTTCCGTGTTTTCGATGACCCCTGCTATGCTTAGAAGCACTGGGAGCCCATTCACCAGTGCCTGGAGGTGCTCAGGTGTGAGGGGCATGAGCAAATTCTGATGTTTTTACCCAATGTGCCTGACATAAAGGGCATTTTGCTTTAACATTCTGAGCTACAGTTAGAAGGGGATACAGTACCCGCCCACGAAAGCGGTCCATCCATGAGAACTGCTGGAGTGACTAAAAACTGGTTGGTTAGCCACAGCATGGAAACTCCAGTTAGCTGTGGCTCTGGGGTCAGTGTGGAGAGGGCGTTGATGAGTTATCAGATGCAAATGCATATGCATACCTCTACACCTTTGCAGAAAATCTTCCCTGTGACCTTGGTGCTCTCTATTTTTGGACACAGCATTCTTTAATGGCTTGGTTTGGAAGGTTGGGTGCTGTGTGGGAAGATGTGATAGATGGGAGAAGTGGAAAGAGGAGAGTGAACTTGAGGTTCCCCACGGCTGCGAGTCCTCGAATACAGGCGCTCCCTCCCCTGCTACTTCAGGGCGGGGATCAGAGGCGAGACACCCGCTCAGCTCTGCCCAGCTCCAAAGCCTGGTTTAATAGAATTGCATATTCCTCTCTATCCTCTATCATGCCTAAAAATAGTATGAAATTGACATTGAAAAGACACACAGCAGCTAATCCAGTGCTTCTTTGTTCGCCTTCCATGGGCATTTTTAGAAGGACATTGAGAAAGGTAAAGAAAATACTGACTATAATACTTCCAATGATAAGGATTTTTTTAAATGGTTTTTAAAAATTAAAAAAACAAAAAAACCCAAAAAAAAACACTGACAGATATGAGGGCTGAAAATTAGACTCCAGCACAGGAAGAGAGACAATTCCCTGAGAATGACCTGTGGCCACGTCCCAGGCGTGCGGTGTATGTGATGAGAGAGCAGGGTTCTGGGGTAGGCTGGCCTGGGTGCAAATCTCGGTGTCACCATTTAATAGCAATGTGACCTTGATCATGTTACACTTCCTCTGGACCTCGATGTCCTCACTTAAAAAAAAAGAAAAAGACAATGTCTCCCAGCTGATCAGACTGCTGCTAGGATTAAGCGTAAAGCCACACATGGTTCATCTGTTCTCTGAGATAAAATAAGCACCCAGCAAATGCTAGCGGTTACCAGTTTTACTAGCAAAATAATCATTACTTACTTAGCTTAAATTATAAATCTGGAGGAATTACACTTCTGGATGCAAACACATTACGCAACTCCAATGATGAAGAGATCTTGCTATGGGTCCCCAGATGGAAGAGCAGAAAGCAGAACAATGGAATAGAACAGGAAGTCTAGAGCAGACCTACATATCCAGTCTCCAGGTTTATGACAAAGGTAACGCGGCAGTGGAAGAGGTTTCAATCACTTACACAGGGCCAATTCTCTGCGCATCTGGAGACAATGAACTAGGAGGCCCGGCATCACACCACTTACAAAAATCCACTCCACGTGGCTTCCAGATCTCAGTGTGAAAGGACCAAGAAGCTTCCACATGACACAGAAGAATCTACCCGTGACATCCAGCTGAGCAAAAGGTTTCTTAAACAGGGCAAAACAATCATTTCCCCTAAGGAAAGTGCTCACTGAATTATATTAGATCTTCATTGAAAGGATGGCAACCCCAGAATCGGAAAAACACTGGAGACATTACCTGACAGTGAGCTGGCATCGGCGATCTATAAATAAAATACTCCTGTACCTCAGTAGGAAAAGGACACAACCCAACAGAGAAAAGGCCACCATGTGAACAGGCATTTCCCCAAATAGAATATCTAAGTGGCCAATAAACACATGAAAAGGTGTCGACTTTTTCAGTCACTAGGGACATAGACATTTAAACAACAATGCTGTACTTTCAAACACCATCAGAATAGCTATAGTGAAAAATGACACATTCTAAATGTTGGTAAGAATGTGGAACAAACATCATTTGCGTACACTGTTGATGGGTGTGTAAGTAGCTTTGAAAAGCAGTTTGGTAGCATTTATTTAAGCTAAAAAAGTCATACCCTATGACACAGCAATTCTACCCAAAGATAGAAACCAGAAGAGATGCATACATATGTGCTGCATGAGAAATGTATGAGAATGTTTGCAGCAGCACTGAGCCCCAAACTCAAGCAACCAAACTGTGCATCCAAGAGTTATTAGATAAATAAATCTGTTTATTCATATAGAAGCATGCTTATTACAAAGAAATGATTGTTAAAGCTATACTATACCCAATAATGTGAATGAATTGAAAACATAATATTGAACAAAAGGAGTCCATACAAAAGAGAACGTACTCTACAATCCTATCGATCTAAAGTTCAAAACAGGCAATATTCATGGAAAAAAATGTCGGGGAGGGTCCCTGACAGTTGTATAGCATTCTCTATCTTGATCTAGGTGGTAACTAAATGAATAGTCGTTGGTTGGAAAATTCACTGAGCTGTGTTGTATTTTTAGGATTGGAACACTTCCATGCATTCAAGTCACACTTACATTAAAAGGCAACTTACTCATTGAATCCTATATCACTGTTCCCAGACAGAATCAATGGCCCCTGCTCCTGCACTCCCTTTAGCACTTACTCCATCTTTCTGGGACTGTGCTTGGTTTTTGCACTTCTCTCTCCCTCCGGGGATAAGCTCTTTATGGCACAATTGTGTCTTACTTATCCAAGTCTCTCCTCAAAAACTTACACTTAGAAGGTGTCCACGAATCTTAAATAAACAAACAAGTAAAAAGAGTTAACTTTGAAAAACAGGATATGGCTTTCCAGATGAGTAAGAGGGACAATGGCTGGTCAGACAGGTGAAAGCCACTTCAGGTGATTCAGCTGGTCCGCCCTGTCCATCCACTCTGGAACCAGGGACTGGCATTGCATGCAGCCCAGGTGACTAGACAGAAAAGCATCCCACCTGTCTGGGCTGGCATCCTGAGCCTAACCAGAATCAGCTCCTAGAGTTGGTCAGGGGCCCTCTCTGCGCCTGGGCTAGCGTTCATTTCACCTGCTGGATGGGTAAGAGCACATGTATGCACTTTCTCCTGTAGGCTGGGAGCCTGACCTCGCTGAGGAGTCTTATAGCTGCTCATGTGGTGGGTTGTGTGAGCTCTAAGAAGAATCACGCGTTTCTTTTAAATGAGCTTTTCCCCTCCCTCCCTTCCGCTGCCCTTCCATCCATCCAAGTGCGTGCATGTCCACCTGTCTGTCCATCCATATATCCATCCATCTATCCAACTGCAAGGTGGGTAAGAGCATGGCCTTGGAGCCCGTCTGCCTGGGTTTGGACACTGGTTCTGCCACTCCTTATCTAGATGACCTTCCACTCCTGAGCAGGGAAAGATGAGTAAAAGGTGAGGCAAAAGAAACAGGCTGGCATCAGATCAGCTTATTCTTTGTAGACCAGGATGTGGATTTTATTCCACCTACAGTGGGAAGCCATTAATGGGGTTTAAATAGAAGCAGGATAAAGACTTCTCATCTACATTCTTACTCTACATTTGTCTATTTTAATGGGATTAAAATTCAAGTAATTTAAAAATTCTTATTCTTCTGGAAACCATGTACTTGGTACTTTAGCGTAATAAGGAGGAGTGGTGAGCCAGATCAAACCTTAGTGCTAAGCGGTTAGGAGTGTCAGCTCTGGAGTGAGGACTGGGGCTGGATCTTTTCCTATGACCTTAACTGTGATTCCAGCCCAGACCGTTAGTGTCTCTCAGCCTCTCTTATTATGATGACAATAACAGTAACTTATAGCCTGTAGAACTGAGTAAAGACATAGTGAGAAGATTTCCATAAAACGCTTAGCAAAGCATTTGGCATATAATAAGCACTCGATAAATGTGGTCATAAAATGTTATGCAGAATACAAATGTGGTGTGTACATCACCCCCCTCCAATCTTGAATTATAAGGTCTAGATTGCACTGCAATCTTATTTACTTTAGCCTCCCTTCGTGAAGGTCCCCAGGCCCCCTGGAAAATTACAAAACAGCATTCCCATCATCATCCTGTGAGCCGTCTAACCAAAAGACAGAATTTGCAGAAATTCCAGTAAATTAAGATTGCTGATAAGCACACTCCGTGACCCCCGGGAGTTTGCTGAGAATTGAAAAATGGTCTTGCTGATTCGCTCTGTTTTCGCTTGTTCCTTTGTCCTCTGGCTGAAACAACCAAAAGGTGCAGGAACGTGGAGCCTGGAACCTGGGAACTTGTCTGTTGGCAAAATAATGGTTTCTGGATCCACTTACAATCTATAACAGGGCTCTTTGTTGGCCCAAACAGGAAGGAAGATCAGCAAGGAAAAGTGGAGTCTTTGGACAGGAGTATCTACCTTGAGGTGTGAGTTAGCAATGCAAGAGCAGGAAGAGAGCCCACTGGCCTTGCAAACTGAGCCTGCCTATCTTCTGGGAGGTGGGCTGGAGCAATGGGAGGGTGGAGAGGAAAAGGTGGACAGAGGGACATTCTGGTTGGGGCTGAGAACAGTCCAAGTGAGGCAGAGAGAGGGGAGCATATTCAAGAAGCAGTATCTATTCGCCCTTGTTGAAACTCCCTCGCAGGGAGAATTATTCTGAGAAGTGGCACATTAAGAGGCTGTCACACAGCACATGTAGCACGGATATAAATAACTGCCTGTCCAACTGCGTGCAGACGGCACCCGGGGGTGATGCTGGGGTGCAGGCAGATTAAGGAGCAACGGGGATGCGCCTCGCTGAAGACCCAGCAAGAATGGTGCCCGCCATCCCATGCCCACGATTATACCTTGGCCCGGGGCTCCGAGCCTGAGCCAGGGCTGCGGAGCTGGGGAAGGGGGCTAAAAATGAGTTATCTGGAATCTGAAAAATGCACAATTAAGCCAAGAGGACATGCCAAGCCTTGCTCATCTCGTTCTTTTTTGTCTTCAATGCTCAGTAAATGACTCCCCTTAAAAACTCTGCCTGCCTGCAGCTGTTTGGATAAAATCCAAATACTCCAGCAAGGCATTCAACCCTCTCAGTCCGACTTCCTGCTCTCCTTCTACCTGACCTCTGACCCGACCGAACCCTGAAGCCAATCCCAGCTTCCCCCCCCCCCCCCCCCCCCGTTATCAGGTAAGCCACCTTGCTTGCATTTGCATGTGGTAAGCTGCTGGGCCCCCCTTCATGCAAGCCAGGGAGATACCCCCAAAGCCCGGCCCTTTACTCAACATGCTTCCCTCCTGCCGTGTCCACCTGCCTCTCCCTGGAGCACCCACACACCTTGACCTTCTCCACCTGCCGGGCTCTCCTGCTGACTATGAGCCCACAAAACCAGGCACTTCCATGTCATAATTCCTGCATTGTTCATGGTTCTGCCAGGCCGCCCACACGCACCCCCTCACTGCCTTCCAGGGGATGGTGCCTCCAATTTCTCTTCTCCGCAGTCTCCACAGTGCCCGCTTAGTGCATGCTTACCAAACAGGGTAAGGGGTGTCCCCAACTTTGGTACCACACAGTCTTCACCACCCCTCTCCCGCCTCCCTGACACCCCCCCCCCCACTGCCCACCCCCCCGCGTGGAGCAGGCCCTGCTGGGACTCTGTGACAAGGAACAGATGGCCTCACGGCGGCATCACAGAGCCGGCCGAGGGTGCGCTGCGGGCAGTGACATTGGGGGAGATAAGGGGAGATTACGGGAATAATCCACTGACAAGCGTGCCTTTGCCAACGTGGCATTTGAGAAGATGGCGATCTCTATCTGCGAACAGAAAGGAGTTAAGTCCCTAATCCCCGGCCCAGCCGTCTGTTCAGTCCTCTCAGCCAGGACAGCTTGATAAGGAGCGGCTCTCTGTGCCTGGACCCGCGGGCAGGCCTGCAGAGCAGGTCCTCAGCCTGCAGACAGGGATCCGGGCAAAGTCCAGCGTCACACAGGCATGGATGGAGGCGGCCCGAACGAGAAGAAACATAACAAGTCACTCAATGTCAACCCAGGAACAGCGGCCAGAAAACGTGAAAAGCATGTCATCTGAACAACTAGACGCTTGGAGAATCTACTTCAGCCAACTGGCAGGCGAGCAGCCTAGCAAGGGGAGGGATTTATTTACTGCAATGACTGGGCCAGGCACTCCACCAGGGAGGCGGGTGCAGTTGTTATCGTCCCCACTTCACAGATGGCAGCACTGAGGCACAGAGGACGGATGGATGGACAGATGGAGCTAGGCTGCCAATGCTAATTGGAGGCAGAGACAGGTCTGGTCCGAGTCCCCATTTTCCTGCCACTGGCCGGATAGTCATTTCCCTCCATGGAGGATTTTTAAAGCAGAAAGTTAATACTTCCCAGAATGTCTTTATTAAATTTAATTCCATTTCTTACTCATCTGGCCCACTATTTTAATGAAAACTTGATCTTGCTAACGAAGGTAATTTTTGGATATGCGATTCTTACAGTTGGTCAGACAGCTCTGTATTTTCCAATGTATCTGTGGCAGACATATATTCCCATAGAAATGCTACTGTTTTAAGGCCGATGGGGAAATCAACAATTCATAGACTTTTCAGTGCAGGGACATCTCATTTGTTCACTGGTTTAATAGAACCTTCTCTTAATAAAGTAGGTAAAAAAAAAAAAAAATCATCTCCATTCATGCAAGGCTAAGATCCTGAAAGATTAAGAAATCCAAGGCAATGAAAGCAACCTATTTTTAGACAAACAGTTATATAGAGATTAGCATCCACCAGCCACTGTACTCAGTGCTTTACAACTAAATGATTTAATTGTCAAGTGGCAATTAAATATAAGACAGGTTTGATTCTCAACCGGTTCACAGATGAGGAAACTGAGGCACAGAGAGGCTCAATGACTTGTCTGAGATCACATAGCCAGAGAGAGGCAGAGCCAAGGTCAGTGTGGGAGGCACGCAGCCTGCAGAAGCTGTGCTCTGACCAAATATGTGCAGAACCAGTGCACTCGGACAACTTATTGCTCCACCAGCTTTTTCTTTTTTAAAAAAAAAAATATTTTTATTGATTTCAGAGAGGAAGGAAGAGGGAAAGAAAAAACATCAGTAATGAGAATCATTGATCAACAGCTGATCAAGCCCGCAACCCAGGCATGTGCCCTTGACTGGAATCGAACCTGGGGCCCTTCTGTCTACAGGCTGATGCTCTATCTACTGAGCAAACCAGCCAGGGTAACGCCACCAGCTTTATAACCACACAGCTGATGCTGCTAATGTCTTGCCATTATGCTGTGAGATTAAGAACTTGCCGCCCGGCCGATGACGTTCAGTGGTTGAGCATGGACCCAGGAACCAAGAGATCGCCATTTTGGTTCCTGGACAGGGTACATATCCTGGTTTGGGGGCAATCCCCAAAATCCCCAGTAGGGGATATGCAGGAGGCAGCAGATTAAATGATGCTCCTCTCATTGATGTTTCTATCTCTCTATCCCTCTCCCTTCCTCTCTCCCTAAAAATCAATAAAAACATATAAAAAACAGAACTTGTACAGAGCTCACAAAATAAGGCCACTAGGCTCCCCTGACCCTGACTGAACACACACATATCCATGACTACTCCAGGTATCTCATATGTTACAATCTCTCACCAATATAGTACGTCCACACTTATCATTGTCGATAGCTTCTGCAGGCTTCAGCGAAACAATGTATAACAGAACCAATTTCACCAAAGGCTAGCTGACATAAACAAGGGTTAAGTTTCTGTGACCTCTGAGTCGTGTGATAATAAAACGATGTTGATCAAAGTGACAGTACCAGCTGTAAGTAGCTGTAAGTAGCCAAATTGAGTCACTTCCATTCATAAAAAGCAATCCAATGTACTCTGATAATTATTTTTTTAAGACAATGTGAGGACTCGATCTCTGTATGTCACAGAAACAACCTCAAAAACAAACAAAAACCCAAGTGTCCCTGCTTTGGTGGCATTTTGAAAAATTAAGTTTGAGTAGAACGGGGCATATTCCAGGGTGTGCCCCAGAATGTATCTCATTGTCTTGAACATACAGAAGTCTGATGGTGCAGATGATGAAAATGAGGAGAACTAGGGAGAACTCTAAGATGAGGTTGAAGCTCTCATTACTGCTTTGGTGAGACTGTTTTTTCATCCTACCCAACATGTGGTGAGAGGGAATTCCAATGAAGGAAACACCGGTTTCTTGTTCCTGGACCCCTGGGTTGAAAGCCTGTGTTGGTTTTGCCTTAGAAATGTGTGTCGGTGAAGCATTCAGTCTTAACTGGATGGGTGAAGGTATATTTCACCCTTCACTATCTAAGTTCTTATACTGCCCATGACTCGCCCCCGCCTTGGTTTCAACGGCATATAGTGATTACTAACCCCTGAAGTTTCTATAATATCCTGTGTTTCCGGGAGGTGGTTAACCAGTCACCACATTTCCTCTAGAATTTACCCTCCCCCAAATTCAGCAAAGGTTATTTTGGCCTCTTTCTTTCTAAACCCTCATCAAGAAGGGGTCATTTTAGATGAAAACATATCTTCACAAAATAAAACTAAGGAGGAGAACAAAAACCAGGGGCTTTTAACCTCAGGAGGAAGATTCAGATGAAAATCCTCAGCCTTCGTTCTCTGTGAAACAGAGTTAATGCCGGCAGGCACTTTCACGCCTGTTCTTTGCACACAGTTATTTTATGTTACGGTCTTTCAATTCCATTCTTGGTATTTTGAAACCATTTTCTCCCTCTTCCCCACAGATGCATTTAGGAAGTTTAATTCCATAAAAAGACCCAATCCTCAAACACAGAGGTGTTTCTGTTGTTCCCACTATTCCCTCACCCGTAAAGTGACAAGGGCATCTCACACAGGCATTGGGCAGAGCCCCAACCTGACCCCAGGTTTCCTGGTAAGAGAGACTTCCTGCCTGGTGTGTGTATGTGACAGCCATTAGGGTTTCAGAGGGAAAGAGGATGGCGGCCCACTGGTTCTGGGCCACTGCTCTTCCCAACCTCACACTCCTCCTTGTCTCCTTCATAGACTTGCTTATTGCTTTGGGTTCTTTCATTTTCCTGCCCAAGTCTGTTCTCATCTTTCTCTTCTCCTGTCTCCACTCTTTCCATAGGAGAACTCATCTCGACCTGCTTACCGCTGCCAGATCTTTATTTTGAGCCCAGATCTTTCCCCTGAGCTCCAGACAACTAACTCCTTGTTGGACACATTCACCTGGGTGTCCCTTAGTCACCTCAAATGCCAACTGACCCGACTGAACTCGTTACCTCTCCCCGGGCTGACTGGGAGCCCACTCCAGCTACCTCACTCTCAGTAGTCACCCTAATATCCTAAATATTTCTCCTCCTTTCCTTTCCCGCGGCCACTGGTCTTGGTTCAGGTGCTCATCACTGCTCTCCCAGATTAGGACAAAAGGCTCCAAACTTGAGGGTGTCTCCCACCCTCAAGACGGGTCCGTTTTCCTCACTGCCCCCCATGAGGAGCATGTTACACCTAACTACAGCCACAGACACAGACAGAGCAATAACAAGAGTGCACATCTGGCGTTATGGATGCTTTCTCATTGTGAGCATCATTAAGCCACACTGCTTACCACCCGTCAGAGAAAGCCCAAACTCCTTATCAGCTCTCACAATGGGGACCCCGCTGCTTCTCAGTGAGCCAACTTCAGCAAATTTTTTAAAACATAAAACTTGCAAAATGCATTTATGAGGGCAGAGGGAGAAAACAATTTCAAAATTTCAAAAACAAAATGGAAGGACTGAAAGATCAATTAAACTGCTTCCCAGACTTCCAGACCTTAACCATGCTTTTCCCTCCGCCTTAACCCCCCTTCCTCATCTCACCACCCTCCTCAGGCCTCCCAAGATCCCTGGTTCCCTCCGCCATACCTTCATTTCCATTCTCTGTGGCTGACACTTTTAAGTGTTTCCATCTCACCACCGGCCAATTCCCCATCTCTGTCTGCTTTAGGGTCTCCCCTTAGGAATTCTTAGGCCCTGGAGACCCGGGACTAGGTCTTCTCTGTCTGTGTATAATCAAAATGTTTATGGAATGCAAGCTGAACTGGTTCCAGACAGAATGATGTTATTAAAGTCACAATTTGAAAAAATTCTTCATCTTCTTACAGGGAAACATTGCACCAAGATATTCTTGCCAGTCAGTCACCGAGCACCCCTCCCCACTGACCAAACACTCAGGGGCGGGTCTGCTCCTAGAAGGCCTGGCGTTAGAAGTGGACGCGAGGAAGGGGTGCCTCCAAGTCCTGGTCCTGACTGTGTTTTCAGTTCCCAGTGGGGCCCACTTTGAACCCCACGTACACTCAGACTCCACACCCCAGAAGCACCGTCTCCTGGAAGCCCCGTAAGCGTGTGCAGGTGAGTCTGCCCGCAAAGGCGAAGCTTCATGGCACAGCTCCACAGAGGCAGGTCCAGGGCGGCCAGGAAAGGAAACCGAGCAAGACCCATGGTCCACCCGCTCAGCTTCCCAGGGCTCCGGGTGCAGCGGATCCTGCCTCCTCTCAAATAGAAGGAGATAAAAATACTCGCCACCCACTCACCGCACAGGCACACGCAGGCTGGATCGTGTTCAAAGCACTGCGAATTTTGATGGGAAAAAGTGCTCTGTGGAAGCTGAGCTCTGCTCTCAGGAGTGCTGGGTGGGACTGGAGCAAAAACAATGTGGAGAACATGTGCTTAGGAGGCAACCTCCCCGCCAGACTCTGGCTTTGGAGCAGGTCGGCATCCTCCAGTCCAGGCCTGAGCGGCCCTGCCCCAGAGGAGGGACGCAGGACCCGGGACTGGATGTGGGAGAGCTGAGGAAATGAGGGGGGTAGTGTGGTTGATGGAAGGGGTTTCTGATGCCAACACAGGATCTGATAAAATAATCGCAAGGCAGTCTGTCCCAGATGAGGGACTGGGGACAGAATATTGGAGGCCAAGATAATGAGAAGGGATTCTTGAAAAGCCAGGAAGAAAACACGAAGAAGACCCTGCAAGAGCCACGATTTCTGCTCAGGGCAGGAAGGGGTGGGTGGTCCAGAATCCTCAGCGGTGCCGGTAAGGACAACAGAAGATAAAGGAAGTGTGCAAACAGGGAATAACGCTGACACTGACTGCAATACTCAGCCGAAGAAAGAAATTAGACTGTTGGGAAGCGTAAGGAACAGTCCACTCCTTGGTACAGAAGAGACACACGTTTCCTGGGTAAATTATTTCATTTCTCACAATCTCACACATCTGAGAGACTCAAAGGAAAAGATGGATAAAAAAATATCTGCAAAAATGTTCCAGTTTCATACAAATGTCAGGGCTGGGGATAATGAAGCTGAGCGCAGGGATGATTGAAATAGCAGAGGGAAGTCCACAGAAGAGAGATGCGCATTTTTGGCTATGACATTTTTTCTTCTTTTTATAGCAGATGCAAGAGCCTGGCTGGTGTGGCTCAGTGGCTGGGCATCATTCCATGCACCAGGAAGTCACAGTTCGATTCCCGGTCAGGGCACATGTCTGGGTTACAGGTTCAATCCCCAGTAGGGGGCATGCAAGAGGCAGCTGATCAGTGATTCTCCCTCATCAATTGATGTTTCTCTCTCTCCCTCTCCTTTCCTCCCTCTGAAATCAATAAAAATATATTTTAAAAGTAATGATAAAATAATAAAATAGATACAATATACCGGAGTTGGGAGGGAAGCTTCTGGGAAGGACCTAGTACCAGAAGTGATATAATCAGGGGGGTTGCACTTCCTTGATGGGGAAATGGTGGAAACAGGTCTTCAACGAATTGAACATGGACAAGAAGACGAGAGAAACAGAGCTCACGTGACAGTCTGGTTTGCAGAAGCTACAGGAGAATCAGGTGGCCTGTGTGAATGGGGAGCCAGGTGGAGGGAGGTGGGTGGAAAAGGTGAGGGGTCAGGGCCTGGCTGGGGAGAAGGTGAGGAGCACCCATCGGGTCATTACAGAATAAAAGGCCTGCTCCTGATCAGGTAATACAAGAAAGGCTGAGAATTTATTTGTGGAATTTTCTGCACCCACCAGTTAATCTCACTGCAAATGGAAAGGCAGCTCTCCGACGTGAGAAGAGAAGAGTGCCTTCCATGCTTTTCCAGAAGGACGTGCAGGGAAGAGGGTCCTCAAGGGAACTGGTTCGAGGCAACGTGTGGGAGAGTGACGTGTTTTTCTGTTATTTTCCACAACCTTCAACGATCCTGTTTTTACCCCAGGTTGATATTTATGTTTGTATTTTCTTCCCCAAATCAGCCGAAAAATCACACCCGCCATTCTTTCGTCTGTCCCCGCAGACTCTGTCTGCTAACACTATGGCCTAGGAGACTGGAAAGTAGGTGGGCTGCTTGCTCCTGGGAAGACACGGTGCTTCCTGCGGGGGACGTGGTGAGCGGTGCCGGGAACCAGGCCACCAGAAGTCCAAGCAGCCGGGACACAGGTTGGCAGCCCCGGCAGGGGCCTGCTGACAAAGACAAGCCAGGCTCAATCCATCCTTGAGAAAGGAAACAGTCAAGCCTAGGAGGTGAAGAGGATGACATGCCAGGGACTGAGGTAAAATGGTTTGTTTTGTCCTCTGTCCCTGGGTCCGGGGAAAGAGCAGGGTGGGGCAGCCCCCTCCCCCCCCCCCCCCCCCCCCACCTCACTGGGTTCCCACCACGAGTCCTTGCTCAGGGTCCAGGAAGGCACTTCACAAAATGTGCCCTGGCCTCTTCTCCTGTAAAATTAGAGAGGATACTCATCATTCTAATTTGACTCACTACTGACCCAGCAAGGAGGGGAACTGACAGGCCGCCAGGGTAATTGTGACTTTCCAAGATAAAGGGGCTCCATCACAAATCAGAACCACGTGGGCACAAAGGCCACTCATCCTCAACCCAGAAGCAGTTGGTGGTCCCCGTGCACTCTCCTTGTGGGAGGTTCTCTCTCCAGACTGATTCCAGGTGATTCTAGCGCAACTTATACCTACTTCTCCTTCCTGACCACCAGCACTGGGTGCCCACGTGCTTACATGTCTGCTAGTGCTGTGTCAGTTGCTGCTTTTGTCATAATGATCCTGAATGCTCTCCAGATGGGTTCGCGTCCATTGGTGGTGCATTAGGAGACCTACTGGTTTAGAATGCAGATTCAAAGACCTATTTTCAGAAAGTCACAGTTCTGAAGTCAATAAAAATATATTTTAAGCTACTCTTGTCTGTGACAAAGTCCTCTTTGCCATGCAGGATACTAAGGAGTAAAATACATCAGCTTATCTCTAATTGGCTTTAGTTTGTGGCTTTGAGGTTTTTCCCCCCTTTTTTCTGGTAGCAGATGTCTCAGCTGAATGTCCATGTTTTGAAAACTGCACTGTTCAGTATGTTAGCCAGGTGCCATCTGTGGCTGTTTAAATTGGAATTCAGTAGAAATAAATAAAATTCATTTCCTCAGTCACACTAGCCACATTCCAGCCACTCCGCAGCCACATGCGCTCACAGGCACTCTTGCCCACACTCACTTCCATCGCCACGGGAAGTTCTGCCGGACAACGTCGTCATTACACCTTCCCTTAGTAAGGTGAAAATTTGTACTTCTTAGTTATTCTAAGATTGGGGTCTACATTTAATCTTAAATCAACATTATGTTGATCATGTATGGAGGGGAGATAAATGCAGGTCAACATATATAATTCAAATAAAAAACTTCATTTATCCAAGTCAACCATGTGGGTTGTGAGTGCTGATTGCTGATGGTCAGCACGTGCTTGGTGTGACAAGCAACACTCTGAGAGAAGCACCACCTCCCTTAGACAGGTCATCACTGATTGTGGGCCCTGGAATGAGCAAAGCCCGTCACACACTCGAAGTAGTTTCTCTCGCCACGTCATCACCAGTCAATGCATTTCTCTAACAGGGAAGGAGGAAGACGACATTAAAGAGCCCAGACCATCAGCCAAACCATGGTGGTTATAAGAAACAGATGCTGTGCCTCCTTAGACCTGCATCAGTGAGACTGTAACCAAGTCTAAAAGCTACCTGGGAACAGATCAGAGGAAAGCACAGCACATGAAACAAGCAATGTCAGCATCCGGCAAAGGAGAGGAAATCAGAGGAAACAACACCGGGCTACATCCTGGCATGATCTTGGTTGTCCCCAGAATGTCTTAGAGAGGGAGGGAACAATGAGAAGATTAATGTCACCGTTTGTCGTTTTATAGCCAGGAGCCGGAAGTCATGAAGGCCTTATTCATCATGGACAGATTGGAGGCCCTTGAAATGTACAAAGTATATTTCAATCAGGAAGGTTTCCACCTGCCTTGCTGATCTACTGCGGATGCTGGAGTTGTCATTAGAATGGTAGTGATCTGCCTGTGGCAAAAGAAGGCAGGGTGGTGCATAAAAAAAAGCTTCTATTTCAAGCTTAGAGAAGACACATACACATTTACTAGTATAAGGTTCAAGTGTGTCTGTAGATAGAAGGATGGATGAATAGATAGGCAGATGGATGATAGATAGATAGATAGATAGATAGATAGATAGATGTTGTTTTATCTTTGTCCAATTTCTCCAAAACTTCTCAGTGAGACTGGGGGAGGCATTGTTTGAAAAGCACCACCAGGGAGACAAAAAGAATGAGTTTTTGACATAAGCTTAAAATAAATACTGCCAAGAAAGGGGAGTAAAATATGAGTACCATGCTATGCAGGGCAGTGACCACAAGGACACACAAGGTGAAGTGGGAGAGCACCCTGGTGCACCTGCCGAACTGAACTGCTATCAGGTGAGTTACCCCTATGGGGCCCCAGGCACTCCCCACTTGTCTTCTGTCCTAATGAAATACTGGTAGCTAACTACACTTTTGAAAATAAGGGATTCATGACTTATGGTTCACAAAATATGTACCTGCTTTCATGTCTTCTTGACAGCTCTATTTTGTTCAAGAAAGTTATGTGTTCATCGAGACTGTTTTATAGTTTATCTCCCACATCACTGTAAGGCAAACTCAGAGCTGGGTGCTTGTGTAAGACCCCGTCTGTCTGGGGTGGTATTAGGAATTAATCAGAAGATTCCTTATTAACCACACTTCTACTAAACATTGACTTCCGGTTTTGTTTTGTTTTAATTGGGGGTGGGGTGGGGGCTAAGTACCTCATTTTAATTGGAGGGTTCCCTGGGTTTTACCCACAGAGCCTGTTGATCGAGCAATCATGCCATTGAGCTATCACGTGAACATGACCTGAAACTCACAGACTCCTCCTTAAGGCACCCACTTGCCCTTAAGTTTGAAAGCTCAGAAAGCTCTGACGATTTTATTTGTCAATTATTCATCAACGAAGGTGAAAAAAGCTTGCTGGAGGTTTCTGTGCTTTGCTCTCTCCTTTCTTTCTTTCTTTCTTTCTTTTTTTTTTTAAGTTATTGCTGACACTATTACAGATGTCCCCCATCTACTCTCTTTGCCCACCTCCATCCTCTGCCCCTGGCCAGCACCTCACTGTTGTATCTATGGGTCACGCACATACGTTCTTTGGCTAATCTCTTCACCTTCCTTCACCCAGTCTCTTTTGACCTCCTTCATGCTTCCTCTGGTTCTGTTTTGCTCATCAGTCTATCTTTTTCTTTAAAAAAAATGTTTTATTGATTTTTTAGAGAGGAAAGGAGAGGGATTGAGAGATAGAAACATCAATGAGAAAGAAACGTCATCAATTGGCTGCCTCCTGCACCCACTCCTGGCTTGTCCCAGACAGAAAATGAACCAGTGGCCTCTTGGTCCTGGGTTGACACTCAACCACTGAGCAACACCAGCCTGGCTCCTCGGTGTATCTTTTTTTAAAATATGTATTTTATTGATTTTTCACAGAGAGGAAGGAAGAGGGATAGAGAGGTAGAAACATTGATGAGAAAGAAACATCGATTAGCTGCTTGCTGCACACCCGCTACTAGGGATGTGCCCACAACCAAGGTACATGCCCTGGACTGGAATCGAACCTGGGACCTTTCAGTCCACAGGCCCGATGCTCTATCCACCGAGCCATACTGGTTAAGGCTCCCCAGTGTATCTTAATCACAGGTTGATTCCTTTCTTTCCCGAGTTAATCAATAGAAGGAGTGAGGGAGCAGAGCCACCTGATGTCAGTGATATCAGGATGACAGCTGAACGTCTTTGAGCCCAGCAAGCTGTCATCTCAATAGCGATGGGTGATGTGTACCAACAGTGTAGGCTATATGGGCAGAGGCCAGTGCACCCCCTCACAGGGGATCACAAGTTCACATCCCAAATCTGAGACATCCTCCCTCTGCTCCCTCGCTCCACACCCCACCCACTGCAATGGTGACCACAGGGTGGGACCTGGTTGGGCCGAGGAACAGACAAGGAAATGAGGTAAAGGCCAAGGGGATATGAACAGAGTATGCACTTCAATTAATATCAGTCTCAGTTATGGTAGCATGTAACACACCGATGTAACATGCTAATAACAGCAAAATTGGGTGCAGGGTCTATGGGAACTCCTTGCATTTTCCTGCAAATCTAAAACCTTACTAAAAATAAAGTTCACTAAAGAAAACCAAGTGGTTCAAGAGGCTACAATTTTGCACTGTCTCCTTACTGCCCCCAACTGAGGACAGTTACGGTAATTATTATAAAGTAATTTCTCTGCTTGGATGAGACGGCACATGTACTTTTTCAAATCCCAGCAGCTCAGAGCTTTTCTCAAAGTGCTTGTTATTTCCAGGCTGGCCACTTCAGCTCTGCGGCGGCCTCCCTGTCCTTTGTTCTCCGTGAAATCTTAAAAATCCGTGCACTAGGGAGGAGGGAGAGTTATTTATATGTGGATGGAGTGCCTCCGTCCACAGAGGAATAAAGAGAAAAGGAAATAAAGTTATATAAAGTCTTCCTTTTGCCAGATTCCCTAAAATAGTCCAGGATTACAAAACAGTCTATATTTCCATGACAAAAAGTATATTTTTCACAATAATTCACAGCTAACGAAGCATAGCCCCACACATTATCACGCACGGGGTAACCGCTGTGAGGTTTAGAATCATCCCTATTGTAGAGATAAGAAAAAAAGAGATGAAGAACCTTCCAGGCCATGCAGGGCTGTCTGCTCCTGCAACCCATGACCTCCCCTCCTCTCTGCAGACCCTGTGACATCCCCTCTGCCCTGCAGACCATGTGACCTCCCCTCCACGCTGCAGACCCCATGACCGCCCCTCTACCCTGCAGACCCCATGACCTCCCCTGCATCCCGCTGCCCCTGGGCCACCACTCTCTCACAGAAGGCAGCCTTCCGTAGATGAAGCCCCAGAAGCATCCTGTCCGATCTAAGTCAGTCCTCAGTTAACAGTCACGTGTCCACCTGGACATACACACCACCCTCTGCTTCCAGAACACAAATGTTAAGACCTGCTGCCCTCTCACTGGCGCCTAAAACATCTATTTTCTCTGTCTCCTTTTATCTTTTAAAAAATATGATTTTACTGATTTTAGAGAGGAAGAGAGAGGGAGAGAGAGATAGAAACATCAATGATGAGAGAAAATCATTGATCAGCTGCATCCTGCACACTCCGAACTGGGGATCGAGCATGTGCCTTGACGTGGAATCGAACTGTGACCTCCTGGTTCATAGCCCAATCGCTGAGCCATACCAGCAGGGCATCTGTGTCCTTTTCAAATACAGAATATGTATAACTGCCCAGCAATGAGACACAATTTCAACAGAGTAAGCCAAGGTCAGCCTTTGGAAGAGAACACCGCTTTCTATGCACACAATGTTTTCGAGAAGCTGGAATCATCTCAAATGACTCTGCCCGAAACATCTAGCATCTTTGTATTTTTACCACAAGAAATCCAAGGACATCAGCATTGACTAATGTGAGAAACCGCAGGCCAGCCTCCATCCAGCCACCTTCTTGTTGGAAAATGAGAGCATGTACATGTCCCACGTGGAGCCACTGTCCGGGCCTCCGATCGGCGAGGAAGGAAGCCCAGCATGTCTGCTCCCATTAGGCGAGAGCTTAAGTTTGATGCTTTGATATTTTATCATCATCCACGAATCAAGTGGGGGAGTGAGAATGAGGAAAACAGACAAAACAAAAAATCAAAGCATGAGACCCATCAAGGATGAGGCCAGTGTGCGGCTCAGCCTAACTCTGCACTCCCGCGAGATCAAAGGGAAGGCAGGCCGCAGTGGGAGCCGCGCCTGGGAATCTCACAGATCTAGAAGGAGAGCTCCCAGAGATAGAGGGAGTTCCTTTCTGGAGGAAACAACAGCTGACACAAACCCCGGTCCGACTGGTTAGAGGGACCGTGGGCACAGGCCCAGCCACCCCACCACAGGGCGCTATCTCAGGACCCTTTCGGCTCCTGCAGAAGACGGAGGGACGCTGGGAGCCGCCCTAATGGCACAGCCGTTCCCCTTCTACATTTGTTGGGGGCAAAATAGAATACTGAGGACTACCTGTGGTCATGGGAAACAGTAATCATCCTGTCACCATGATTGCCTGGTGCTGGTAAAAGAAAGGCCATTCTAACCTGGCTGGGAGCTGTAGGCCCCCCGGGAACCTGGGAATCAACGTTGGACTGTGGTCCATTCCCATCCAAGACCTGCCTATTATCATGGAAAGCCTAGCAGCCTTGCTGCCCAAACAGTGGAGTCCGACCCCAGCCTGCATTGCCTATCCCCCATGCCATGTAATCTTTGTCCCACCCTACATAAGCAGCTGGCTTTCTCTTGGGCGCATGTCTTATTCTTTTATCCAGGACAATTGGCTGAGCCGAGACCTCTGGTCAGCAGCTCTACTTGTCACGGGATTGAAAGGAAGCTGCCCCAGGAGCCTCCTTCCATGGGTCCATCTTCAAATTTATGTAACGTGAGGATGTGAGATCTTCAGGGACCGTTTGGCAGAAATAAAAACTTACTCCCCAATGCTCTTTTTGATGGTACTTAACATAGCCTTAAAGGAGAAGGCAGGAAAGGAACCAAAGGTGATTGTGCCCCTCCTGTCACCCGAATGCCGTACAACAACTCTACAAGGTGGTTCCTGAGGCCTCTTTGGATCAAGGTGGACACCAAGTTTGGAGCTGTCTCACTTAAAGTGTTTTTGTAATAGCCTCTGTGCTGCCAAGGAAAATGTCAAACACTTATAGCTGATATTTAGTCTGCTCCAACCGAGGTTAAGCACCGCCCAGGAAGACAATTTACCCCCCTAAGATGGCACAGATGGAGGGCCTCTTTAGTCTAAGGGCTCGGGGCAGGATGCCCTGCCATAAAGGTGGAGTCTTTCTCTGACACTTCCGCTTTTTCCTCTGGCCACAACAGCGCTTGGTGACATACTGCTTTCTTTCAGAGTGGATATAAATAGCACCAAAATGTCTGAAAAGCTGCAATGCTACAGAGGGGGTTCAGGTGAGAAACAGGCTTTGTGTACTTGGCCTCTCAAGCACACTGGCTGAGAGATGAGAATAAGAGCTTTTCGAATGAACACTAGTACACCTTCGTTTTGGAGAATATTTTACTCAGAAAAAAAAAAAAAAAACTTTCAAAGAGAATTATTCAGTAAATGGGCTGCCTCTGTCATGATTCTTCCCAATTTGTATAATTTTTCCAAGACTAATAAATCTAACTTTGAGCGTGACTAGGATGTTAAGAGATCGTCTAAATTCACAATTCGGTATAAATTCTTTTACCCTCAAAGTTCTTTTATGAAATATCCTTTGATCACAAAACCTCATTGGATGAATCTTGAATATTAATTGTTTCACTTATCTTTCTTAAAAGCTTATTTCTATTTTTTGTCTAAATTTTAAAGGGCTTTCCCCACCCCCCCTACTGAACTCACATGTATTATGGAAAGCATTTACAAACTGCATAATTGGGTGTAGCGCTGCTCTATAAGTTATAACTAGTGAACTTTGAATGAATTCTTTCCTCAGGAAATTTTATGATTAAAATCTGGCTATATAATTTATGAATCTTAAATGGTTTGGCTTCTGTGCAGGCTTTTATATAAGTTAATTATCATTAAATATCAGAGGTATTTAGGCTTTTCCTTCCATATGCTCCATCCTCTTCTTTTCCATTAGCAGTTCTTTGGCCTGCTTTGAGTTTTAGGGTTCCAAGATCCTCTCACTTGAGCTCCCTCCCCACTTCCCGTGGAGCAGAGCTCACAGGGGTCCGTTACTCCATGTCTGGGGAGACCCTACACAGAACAGAAGTGCTTCGCTGCTCGCCCAGAGGTGTCCTCGTTCTTTTTTAAATTTCTTTAATCCTCACCCAAGGACATTTTTTCCATTGATTTTCAGACAGAGTGGAAGGGGTGAGGGAGGGGTAGAGAGGAAAACCTCAACATGAGACTCATTGACTGGTTGTCTCCTGCAGGAAATCAAACCCACAACCAAAGTGTATGTCCTTGACTGGAAATCAAACTCACGGCCCTTTGATCTGAGGGCCAATCCTCTCGCCATGAGCATCTTGCCCAGGCCCAACAGTGTTCTCTTGCCTTCTCTCTATTCGTACAGCTTAAGCTCCTCAGCTCCCTGCTGCTGCTGTCAGGATGTTCTGCCAAGTTTCCCTGTGTAACCTTCACCCACGGCTTTTCACTTCTATGCAAAGCCCAGTTAGTGTAACGAATTGAGCTGTGCTCTGTATGAATAGAGCTACCAAAAGTATAAAGAAAAATTACCCTTTTAATATGTAGTTTATCAGTGGCCTCATCCAACCCTCTTCCTCAGCCAGATTTCCACCTTACCCAGTGTTTGCCTTCATGTCTAAGTCTACTAAGAATCAATGAATATGTAGCGTGAGATGACTTTGCAAGTGCCAAGAAATGTCACGGTTTGATAGGTCAGGAGATATCTATAAATGTCATGTTTCACCTACTGCAGCTGCCTACCCCAGTCTCAAATCTATTGCATAATTCATCTTCCATAACTCATCATAATTCATCTCCTTGAGAGGTCAATGGAGCTGGGTCAAACAGGCTGGGTGCCGGCCGGATTTATGAAAGGCAGGCAGAGTCATCAGAAAGCTTGCTGTAAGGATGTGCTCTATATGGTATGGAGCCAAAATACAAAGGCATGTCAACAAGCAAGAGGCCACACCTGAAATGTTTCAGGGCAGAGGTTAAAGAAACAGCAAACAGGAGCCTCAAAGGTGCTGCCTCGATTCAGTACCACAGAGAGCGCCAACCACAGCTCCCTCTTTCCCAAGGTTCCCTATGGAGGGTTGCCTAGTCTCCGCCACAGAGAGAGCCTGGACCCTGTGTCTGTGGTTTGTGGAATGTCCAACAGATGCCTTAGGGTGGGGCTGATGTCAGGCAGAATAAGCCAGTTCTCCATTCTCCTATCCCTGGAGGAACTGTGTCAGAATATTCATCTAAGGCTCTGCATTCCCAGGGATGGGGGAAAGGCATTTAGAAACCATTTCTTAATTATAATAACAACATCCACAACAGACTGCCAATGAACTTGGTTAGATCAGGGGCAGTGCAACAACAACAACAAAAAGAACTACCATGGTCCGGTTTCCTGCAACTTCCGCACACATTGGTTCTAGCTTACCCCTGGAGTGTTATGCAGTAAGTCAAACACCTTTTCATCTGGCAGACCTTGAAATATATGAAGGAAGTTAATGTGTCTCTTCTTAGCCTTCTCTGGTCAAGGTTAATCATATCCCATTTCTTCCACTGTTGCTTAAACACATCATTACTCTCTCCTATCTGTCCCATTTGTTTGCCAGAGACCATCTTAAAATATGTATCCCAGAGTTGTTCTTAGTGTTCCAGGCACGGTCTGAGGCAAGAGTATGTATCATGGGACTGTCATGTTAACTCCATGCTTAGATCTGGAAACTATTTCTGTGAGTGCAGCCTGCGACGGCACTGGTCTCGCTTAACCACCTCTTACCATGGGCTTAGACGGACACTGCCCTCACTTAACGTCCAGGTCTCCCGCCAGTGTTACAGGTCACTGTTTTAAACTCTTACAATTGATTTTTAAAAATTCAAGGGTAGAATTTAATCAAATTAAAATCTATCTTGGTATCTGTCCCACAGTTCAGCCTGTTAGGGCATTTACACTTTTTTTTATTATTATAAAATGTGCCTCTTGATTTGAATATTGTGAAAAGCCTGATCCATACAGTTTTCATGCTGTTATTCAGGTTATGGATTCAAATCCTTAAAAAAATACAGCCAAAGACAGACTCATGCTTCCTCCAAGAAAATAATTCTAGGAAATCCTTAAAATATGCCTTCATGCTAGCAACCAGGCCCACTGCTGTATTTAGGGCACGTTTCTAATTTATCATTGGAATACTTATGATAGAAAAGAGAGGCAATTTTTGGTAGAAATTACATTTAAGAAACCCATTTATGGCTCCAAGTATTTCCTATTCTCTTTTGTGGAGTCAAAACATTAGGATTTCTCAATAACCCATTTAAAACTTGTCAGTAATAACAGTTTTAAGAATCCACTTTTAGAGACTGTGATCATAAGCACATTCACTCCCAGGCCCTTGTGTACACCGACCAACTGCCTGCCAGGAAGGTGCATGAGGAATGGCCCCTGTTTCCGAATATCTGGGAAGAGGAGAGGACTGGTTATGGACACAAGAACGGGACTGGCAGGAAGGAAGACTCTATAGTACATTAATACACACAGTAGCAAGGGGCCACTTTTACACTGAGGCAAAAGGTGATCCTATTTTATTAAATATGTTAAGGGAATCTTAAGGGATAATGTGGAAAGAAATACATTTTCAGCATTTTGTATAATCTCAATTCAAGTTAAGTTTAGGCATTTATGCTTACTCAGGTTATGCTCAGTGTATCGGGTGAGTCTGAATAGTAATAGCTTACAGAATCATAAGATTTCAAGGTTGGCAATGGTTTCATTCAGCCCCTTGCAAACAGCGTGCATCCTATGCCAATTCAGAGGAAGGCACCCCGAGGTAGCAGGCTCCAGTTTCTGGCACCTCTCCTCTTGTGGAAACCCCTTTCACAGCCAAGGTAGTTCAGGGTTCCAGGTCAGGGTTTAGGTTCTAGAGAAGGCAGCACACAAATGAAAAGAGACTAGCAAAGGGTTAATTTGGAAAATGGGGGCCAGGTGGAAGCTCAAGAGAGGACTACTCCACGTTCTGGCTTTGTCATCCCTTTTATTAAGATTATGGGATACACACATATCCCTCAGGCAGGAAATGCCAATAATAGCCAATCATAAGATTAACAGGTGGAGGCTGCTTCACCTACCAATGTCTCAACCAAACAATGAGTGATTAGCCCTGACCTTTCAGAGCAATTAAGGTTGACCAGCCTTCCGGATTCCCCATTCACACCTCTCTACTAGTGAAACAATGATCAGCTTCTGGCATTCAGTCTGCATGGAGAACCTGCTAAACAGTTTTCAATCCCATTGCCTGCAAGTGTGACCCAGACAAGCTTCTTGGGTTCACAGGTCTTTCTGACCGTCCATGCACCCATTAGCACATGCATTGCCTCTCCTGTCCCAGCAATGACGCCACTGCTCACACACAATGGAGCCGAGCGTATCCCCTCGCCCAGGGAACAGGTTCCTGAGGAGCTTATCACTGAGCTCCCCCACGACCCCCCCGTCTCTCTGTAGCCCATGACATCAGGCAGCTGTGATGCCTCCTGCACCAGACGCCACTGCCCATGATAAGGGACATGAGAGCATGGCGCCTGTGGCTGGCGGACAAGCACACAGAGACGATGACAGGAGGCAAAGGGAGCCACGCTCTTCCGCAGTGTCTTGTCACGGGAGCTCGGCTACAATTATTTCAAGGCAGGAATGTGAGCTTAGGGTCAGCTGATCAGCTCTTTGCACGTGGATCACCATGAACATCAGATAACTTATCCTGGTTCAGGTCTAACATTATGTGTGTCAAGCTTTCAGAAAAGAGCCATTCCCCCCCCCCCCCCCTTCTCCTCCTTCTCCTCCTTCCTCCCTCTTTTTCTCCCCCTTTCACCCTCCCACAATGCTTCTCGCCACCACATGCAGAAGAGGCACCGAGACTTGTGGAGAACAGAGAAAAGTCAGCCAGTGGTCTTCCAGGAGGCACAGGGAGGAGCCCATATATGACTAAAGCTGCTTAGCCACGGGGTAACTTAAGGGGGCTGTACTTTCTGCTCCATTTGGCTGTGAGCATGGACTATTTTAAAATAAAAAAAATCAAAGAGAAGCAAAGTTTGTAAGAATAAGTACATTGGATGATATACTCAGGGGACTTTCTCTGTGGCTCAAACACAGATTTAATAGCAACCTTAAAAGTGTCCACATTTTAATATTTTTCAGTCAGAATCTTATTCTTTTAATCTCCAATATTCTGCAACTACTATATACCCCTGCTGTTAGATTTCTCTTCTAACAAAATAAAAAATCACACGGAAAAGCAGCTCACGCTTCAGGATGGAAATGAGCCCTGACTGGAAGAGCGTCCCGCATGCCACCTGCGGCACCCGGGCTGACAGGCAGCGTCCTGTAATTACAGCTAAAGGCCACGGGTTTGATAATATATTCGCCACCACTCGTGATTTACATAAAGCTTCGCAATTAGCCATTCATATGCAAATGTGAGGCTACGGACAGATTACATGGCCTAGGAATGCGATGCAAGTACTCTGACAATCACACTCCAGGAGTCCCAACACCATTCTCCTCCCTTTCTGCAAGGCTCCCCATGAGGTTAGAGAGCCTGTCAAAGCTGGCACCCATCAAAGACGGAAGTAAAGGGTAGACACATGCGTCCTTTGGATAGGGAATTACCATGAAAATAACTCACCAGGACCAGCCAGTGTGGCTCAGTGGTTGAGCATTGGCTCATGCCCCAGGAGGTGACTGGTTCAATTCCCGGACAGGGCACATACCCGAGTTGTGACTCGATTCCCCAGCAGGGGGCGTGCAGGAGGCAGATCAATGTTGACATTTCTATCACTTTCTCCCTCTCTTTCCCAGTCTCTCTAAAATCAATAAAAATATATTCTTTACAAAAACTGGCCAGGATTCTGACATTGTACTATCATATAAACCCGGCTGTGAAACTCAGTCCCTCTTTTCCTGTCCCCAGCGACAATCCATCCAGAAAGGGAAAAGGGGATGGTAAGTGGGAAAGGGAGATGGGCCCATGTCACACAGCATCCCTGTGGATGTGTTAAATGCACTAACGCCAGGATAGTCAGTCACTGTTCCCATAGCAACTGCAGCTCGCCTCCTGGACCTGGCAAATGAAGTTACGAAAATTAATCCCACTTTAGAGCAGGAGGAAACACTGCCCCTAAGCAAGGAACTCCATAGTTAGGTCGCGTTTCAAATGAAGGAGCAGCCGATGCTCCCCAGGCGGAGGCCAGGGGAAGCCACGCACGCGCACAGGAGGAGCTCTCTCTGGGCGGTGCAGTCCTCCTCAGGCAGGGGAAGGTGTGCGGGGGGGGGGGGGGGGGGGGGGGGGGGGGGGGGCCGGGCCCCCCCCCTCCCCGGGGCACCTGCCCAGGGGAAGGTTCAGTGTCTGCGAGCACAGGAGCTCCTCGGGCATCAAAGGGAACAGACAGATATCCTGTCCCCACACACTGAGGCCGGGGTGAGATGTAGATTCAGCATCGTCCACCAGGAAGAAAAGGGACCACCAGGTGCACAGGCTCTCACTGTGGCTCATGAACGCCAGTGCGCATTCTGTCTCCATGACAGCCCGAGAGGGAAAGGGGGCGGAGATCTAAAACGTGTGTGAGGGGCCCTGGCCGCAGACACTGGGGTGTCCCTGGGCACCCCGCCCCAGGGCTTCCTGGGGTCCTGTCCTGAAAGAGGCACCAGGATTCCAGGTCAGTGGGCTTTATTGCTGCAAAGAGCTACTGAGACAGAGAAAACTGACTCCAGGGCTTCTATCAGTTTTAGGGTAGAGCAAAATTAATTTCAAAAATAAAGCCACTGGAGGAGGACATATGTGTGATCTGCTCTATATTTTAAAAGCCACTTGCATTCCCCTATTTAAACAACAACACACAGCCCAGCCCGCGTGGCTCAGTGGCTGAGAGTCGACTTGTGAACCAGGGGATAACGGTTTGATTTGATCCTCAGTGTGGGGCATGCAGGAGGCAGCTGATTGATGATTCTCTCTCATCATTGATGCTTCCATCTCTCTCTCCCTCTCCCTTCCTCTCTGAAATCAATAAAAATATATTTTTTAAAAACCCACAAAACACAAACTAGCGGGTTATAATAACCTGCAAGGCCTTTCAGCTCACTGGACAGGGAGCCAATAAAAAGGACTTGGGGAGAAATTCTCAGCAATCTCTGGGCAGAAACCATTCTGCAAACGCTGTATTTATAAGGCAACTCGGTCAGAATTTCAGAGGAGCCTGTAAAAATTGGGGTAAAAAATGAGGATCCATGGACCTTCAGAATCTCACCTACTCACTTTTAGATCAAGCTCTTAAATGTGTGGGTGCCCCTGGCTGCTGACGGGTGGCAGGCCGTCCAAACCTTCATCTGCAGATACACCCCGGAAGTGAACGGTGCCCCATCCATGGGAAAGAAGGTGAATAATCAACATGAAGAAGAGCCAGTCCCCCCCCTGTGCTTAGCATCTCACAGCATCCAGACGGCCTCTGGGAGGCCGGATACAGACTGTGAAGTATATTAGCAATGGCTACCAGAATCGTTTTTTAAAATATACTTCATTCTCTCATATTTCTATTAGGGATAGGAATCTGTGTCACCATTAGGGAAAAAGAAGCATCGAGTTTTATTTTAGAAAAGAGTCAAAAGGGAGATGATTTCAGAAATGCCTTCAGCTTGTTAAAATATCAAAACATCGCTGCTTCTGAGTTACTGCTATTAACTTCAGAATTGGAAAATTAGCACGCCAGAAATAGAAAGTGCTAGTCTGGAGCATGTTTAAAACCCACATGAAAAATGTCTTTTGAAGGCAGAATTTTCCTGTGGCTCGCACTGGGAAGGTTACACGGCTTTCTGGCGATGAAGGTTATGTGGCTGATAGATGTGTTCATGCACACTCTCCTCAGACTGGCTTCATTCACAAAAATCTCAAAAGGACGAGTTTGAAATGTGGACTCGAGGCAGGTTATTCTCACTCATAAATTAAACAGTTCGGCCTCTACCGGATGTGACCAGACTCTCTAATGCAGTATTCTGGAGGTACCCAGAACATTGGCATTTGCATATTCAAGACAAAACCCTGGGCTCAGAGAACTGAGAACATGAATGGGCAATAATAACAGGCCACACACTGCCTGGGCTCCTGCCCACTGACCAGGAGAGAAAGGGGATGTGGGTCACTATTTCACCTGGACACACATATGAAAGCTCCAGACCTCCCTCCGCCCTGGCCATGCCCTTAATTAAGGCCAGGGCCACTGAGATGGGCTGAGCAGTAAGAGACACGGTTCCCAGCTGCCGAGGTGCAATTCTATCCCATCCATTCCTTCTACAAAATGTGCGCTAGCCTGGCGGGTTAAAGAGGGTTCTTGAACGTGGTCTGGCCTCCCCCACCGCTCTGGCCCGTCACCATCACTGGGAACACATGGCTTGTGACCTCGAAGGTGTGACAATGTCACGGGTGAGAGCCAGTGCATATGCAACTTGTCAACATGAATTCCCAGGAAACACTCACGCCTTCTTCCTATTTCAGTTTTCAGGGGACTTACAAAGCCCCCTCCACTAAAGGACGAGAACTTTGACATCTGCTCAAGTAAACACACACAAGAAAAATCAACCTTGGGAAAAAACAGAACAGTCCGGCACGAGCAACGCAGAAAGCCGCCTGATGCACCACGGACGCACTCATGGCGGTGGATGCATGGCCTGGTGGGTGAGGCCCAGGTGTGCCCAGGCTGGTTTACGAAAGGGGGAAATGGCCGTGCCCTAAACAATGGCTATCCTGAGGGTCCCTAGAGACGTGCCCTTTAGGAGGGCTGAAGGAAATATTGCTCAGCAGTGATTCTACCCTCTACTACGTCATCACATGGCCCCCAACACTATTTGAAGGCTGCAGATCTTAAACATAAAGGTGGCTGATGCACATTGATTATGAAACAGCAGTTTGTAAAAACTCTGTAACAATCTGACTCTGAGATATAAGGGTGCTAAAGACCCCATTTAAAAGTGATCGGTGGGTCACCTGGCCAGTGAGCTCAGTGGCTGGGGCATCGGCCCGCACACCAAAGGGCCACGGGTGTGGTTCCCAGTCAAGAGCAGGTACCTGGGTTGCAGGTCCAATCCCCGGCTTAGTTGGGTGCATGCAGGAGGCAACCAATTGATGTGTCTCTCTCACATAGATTCTTCTCTCTCTCTTCCTCTCCATCCCTCCCTCCTCCCCACTCCCTCTAAAAATAAGTGGTTAAAATATCCCTGAGTGAGGATTTACAAAAAACAAAGATGATTGGTGGGACACTTGTCCCTAAACGCCTGTTCTGAGTCGGACTGCATGGTGACAGAGCCACAGTGACCAGACACCCCACCGCCCCTCTGTGCTGCCGACGCTGCTTCCGGGGCCTCCGCGCTGACTGTGCAGCCTGCAGAGGGGAGAGTGACCACTGCACTCTTCACACTGGACTTGGCCCAGATCCCCGCCTTTCCCCACTGGGCTAGGAGGGAGGAAGGGACAACATATAAAAGCTTGTTTCACCTGCCTTGCAGACTGTTCCTATTTAGAAGAAAAAATATATCTGTTTTCAGATCCAACCATTGGGGTTAGAAATCCTCAATCTGCCAAGACCAGTTTGGCTCAGTGGATAGAGGTCCCAGGTTCGATTCCGGTCAAGAGCATGTACATTGGTTGCGGGCACATCCCCGGTGGGGAGTGTGCAAGAGGCAGCTGGTCCATGATTCTCTCTCATCGATGTTTCTGGCTATCTATCCCTTTCCCTTCCTCTCTGTGAAAAACCAATAAAATATATATTATATATATAAAAAAAGATATCCTCAATCAGGGATGTGCAGGGGGCAGCCGATCGCTGCTTCTCTGTCATCATTGATGTTTCTACCTCTCCCTCTCCCTTCCTCTCTTTTTAGAATTAAAAAAAAATATATATATATATATATATATATATATATATATATATATATCAGAATAAATTTTGTGTGTTTTGATTCAATTCTCCTAGAGAGAAGTCCGAGAGAGCTCATGGTGGTATATTTTCAGCTTATGGCTCCACTCCCCCAAGCCAAATTATTTATTTATTTATTTAAATAAATAGTTTGTTTATTTATTTATTTAAATTATTTATTTATTTAAATAAATTATTTAAATTATTTATTTAAATAAATCTAGCAAATCAAGAGCACAATTAAGTTTTGCATTATCTCCCTTTGTTTGGAATAACTTAGGAAGAACCAGCTCATTCTATAGTATCTTCTCTACTAGCACCAGCCCAAAACATCACCTACGGGCCCCTCAACTGTCCGTCAGATTAACATCAACAAAATCCCTGTGGGTAAACCTAACATGGTTTGTGCTCACGTTTCAAACATTGTCTTAGGTCAGACATTACTTTGAAATATTATTCAGCCATTAGAAATAATGAGTTCTATAATCCCTCTCTCTCTCTCTCTCCCTCTCTCTCTCACCCACACACACA